>NC_136412.1:11120000-12490000 GCF_051521515.1 Lactuca serriola | reverse complement strand
AACTTCCAGTACGCGCAGCGTACTGGGTGGAGACCCCGATCCAAGGGGGGGTTGGCGATGTACGCCCCACGTACATCTAGCAGTACGCCCAAAGTACTCTCAGGGTTGACTTTTGTTGACTTTTAGGGTTTTGGTCAACATAAGGACTTTAGGTCAAGGAAGGATAAATTGGTCTTTTACCCCCCTGCGGAATGATGATAAGGGTAAAATTTTAGTGGTGGAAGTCTTTGTGTAATAAATGATATTTTTATGTTTAGGCGAGGCTGAGCCGTCGTTTGGATTCAGTGATAGCAAGGACACGAGATCTTAGACTTTCCACAAGGTGAGTTTTCTCACTATACTGTACCCGGAAGGGTTTGTCTGTGTGACCGGAAGGTCGGATATACTATGAGATATATGTGTTATGTGTGATAAGTTATTCGTTATATATGCCATGTATGATATGCTTGATATGGGCCGGAAGGCGTTGCGATGTGGACCGTAAGGTTAACGTGGGTAGGACCGGAAGGTTTACCTAGTCGGGACGGAAGACCCCTGAGACACATGCACCGGAAGGTCAGGGCCTGGAAAGGCGTATGTGCATAGGTTGTATTTTGGGGAACTCACTAAGCAATTATGCTTACAGTTGTTGTGTTATGTGTTTCAGGTACTAGCGAGGACCGTGGGAAGGCGCTGGCGTGATTGTACACACTCACGGAGAAACTGTTTTTATGATCATGGGATGTATTTTGTTATGATAATATTGTTCACATTTGAATTTGGAATATTAAACGATGGTTTTTGATGTTTACAAAAATGAAAAAATTGGTTTTATAATTTACGTTGTTACAAGTTTCCTCCTCGGGTTGAGTGCTAGCGTTAGAGGTTCCTTCATCGCTCGAATCTTGAATCTCTTCAAGATCGATTTGGCTCCCATCTTCCCCTTAACTTATGAGTTCTCTCTCTAAGAAAACCCGTCTCCTCGCAATGAAGACAACATTGTCACTCGGTCTATAGAAGATATATCCAAAGGACTTCTGCAGGTAGCCGATGAAAATACATTGCTCACTACGAGGTTCGAGCTTGTCGTGAGTCTCTCGTCTTACGAAAGCCTTGCAACCCCAAACCTTTATATGTGCCAACAAAGGAGCTTTCCTGTCCACATCTTGTGAGGTGTTTTGGCAACCTTCTTCGTAGGGACTAAGTTAAGGATATGAGCGGTAGTCTTGAAGGCATACCCCCAAAATGTGATAAGTAGTGAAGCACGACTCATCATGGAATGAACCATGTCCAACAAGGTTCGATTACGCCTCTCAGCCACACCGTTCTACTGCAGTGTCTTAGGTGGCATCAATTACGAAATGATTTTCCTGCCCAACTGATTCTCCACTTCTTGTTTAAACTTTTTGAACTTTTCAAAGCTTTCTGACTTGTGCTTGATTAAGTAGGTATACCCATATCTTCTATAATCATCGGTCAAAGTCACATAGAAGCGGCTTGCATCCCTTGTGGTTAATCTAAAGGGCCCACACACATCGGTGTGTATGTGATCCAATAGACCCTCACCCCTCTCACAAGTGCTAGTGAAGGGTGACTTGGTCATCTTTCCAAGAAAACAAGACTCGCATACGTCATCATCCTGAAGGTCGAATGACTCCGACACTCCATCATTTTGGAGTTGGGCTATGCGTTTCTTGTTTACATATCCAAGACGACAATGCCACAAGCATGATTTATCCAAACCATTGGATGAATCAACACACAACACATCATTTCCTAAGTTATCTACAACCATCACAGTTTCATATATTCTAGTACAAGGCAATGCTTCAAAATAAAATACACTATTAAGATAAGCATTAATAGAACCCTTATCATTATCAAATGAATATCTAAAACCTTGTCTATATAGACCATGAATTGAAATAATGTTTCTTGTTTTATCTAGCAAATAGCAACAATTGTCTAAATCTAATCCTAATCCACTATTAAGCATTAAAGAGTAAATTATGATCTTGGTGACAGGCGATGATCTTCTGTTCACCAAGATCAAATTTGTCTTCCCATGCTCCACATCCTTATCTCTTCTTAGGCCCTGCAAATCAGAACAAATGTGAAAACCACATCCTGTATCAAGTACCCAAGAAATGGAATGTGATGAATCATTAGATTTAATGTTGTAAATACCTGCGTAGGATGGCTTGATCTTTCCATCCTTGATGGCCTATAGATAATCTGGAAACTTCTCCTCCAATGCCCTATTTTGTGGCAGTGGTGGCACTTTGCCTCCTTTGGGTTAGAGTTGGGTTTAGCAGAACCAACTTTGGTTCCACTAGAAGCGGTACCATCTTCGGATTTACCCTTGTGGTTGCTCTTGAGGGAGCCTTCCTCTTCTTACCCCTCCCTTGCCCAATTGCCAAAACAGGGGCATCGGTTGGAATGGGAGTTGGTGCAATAGACTTATCCTTGAGATTTCTCTCAGCAGTCCTAATCAAGCCTTGAAGCTTGCTCAAGGTAACCTCTTCCTTATTCATATGGTAGGTCATGCGGAACTGGTTGTAGTAAGGAGGCAGAGAGTGAAAGATTATATGAATCGCCAGCTCCTCATCAAAGTTAACATTCAACTTGAGAAGACGATCAACATATCTTTGCATCTTTTGCAGATGAGCGGTAAGGGACTCTCCACTACCCATTCGGGTAGTGATCATCGATGTGATGATCTCATACCTCTCTTACCTCGCACTTTGGTGGTACCGGTCCAACAAGTCTTGATGCATCTCATAGGGATACATGTCCTCATAGGACTTTGGAGTTCAGAAGTCATTGTTGCTAGCATGATGCAATGGAATTTCTGATGGGTTTTGAATTCCAAGGTTATATTCCTATCTAGCATGCAACCCTAATAACCTTGGATCTATGTTTGTCTAATTATCATGCAAAGTTGAATTCCAAGGTTATATTCCTATCTAGCATACATGGGGAACAATTTCTAACTTGAATGAAAGATAGAATAACTTACCTTGTTGTTGCTTATGTTCCTTGAAACCTTGTGAGCCTAGCACCCCAAGTGTGATGCCTCAAATGCTTCACACAACACCAAATGCTCTTGGAAAGACTTTTGAGAGAACACACGGTTCTTGAAATTGGCCTAGCCCTCTTGTTTCTTATGTCTCGCCGATTTTGGTGGAGAATGGGACTCTTATATAGTTTTGACACATCTAGGGTTACACCATGTAAACCCTAATGTGTCATGACTCTTCATTTCCATGACCCATGGGTTTGTAACTCCCATGGAGCATCCATGGAGCATCCTATGGGTAGAACCCAAATTGATAATCCATGGAGCCTCTTAGCCCACTATACAAGATATGAATGATTTACATAATCAACCCATATATTTTATTAGTTATCTTTTGATCACTTAATTAATTCCAAATTAATTCTTTGATCAAACTAATCAAATAATATTATTAATATATTAGAACTTATAATATATTAATAATCTCCAACTGTTATTCCTCTCATTTAGTCTATCCAAATGCATGGTGCTATAACAGTCTTGATTCATACCTACTTCCGACATATGACCGACTGTGGAGGTTTGAATAATATGTTATACCAAACAAAATTATTCTGGAAGTCAAAACATGCAAAAGAAATATAGTAAATGATCGACAAGAGATAGCAACACTTTACTCATAAATAAAACACCTTTTATTTATCATCTAATGTTAATTACACTTCACAAATTTCTGGGTTATCTAACTACTAAATCTAATATCATCCTTCAGACCTATGCTCCGAGCATGCTGGAGATGCTTAACCCGAGTCAGTCCCTTCGTGAGGGGATCTTCTGGGTTCTCATCCGATGATACCCTCTTTGCCACGAGGAGTCCTTCTTCTATCCGATGTCTGATAAAATGGTATTTTCTGTCGATGTGTCTGGATCTCCCGTGATCCCTTGGTTCCTTGGCTAAGGCAACAACACTTTCACTGTCATAGAAAATTTCCATTGGCTCTTTAATAGCTGGTACAACTCTAAGGTCTCCAATGAAGTTCTTCATCCATATCGCCTCCTTTGCCGCCTCGCTAGCTGCAATATACTCTGATTCACAAGTTGAATCAGCCACTGTCTCTTGCTTGGAACCTTTCCAAGAAATTGCTCCTCCGTTTAGGGTAAAGACCCAGCCCGACTGAGAGTGGAAATTATCCCTATCAGTCTGGAACTAGCATCACTATACCCTACAACTCTCAAGTCATCACTCCCACCAAGGGTAAGGACCCAGTCCTTAGTCCTTCGTAGGTACTTGAGGATATTCTTTATCGCAGTCCAGTGTGCCTTGCCAGGGTTCCCCTGATACCTGCTAACCATGCTCAGGGCAAAGGCTACATCAGGTCGAGTACACGTCATAGCATACATGATCGATCCTACAACCGAAGCATAAGGTATTCGACTCATTTTTGCTATCTCAGCCTCAGTGCTAGGGCTTTGTGTCTTACTCAATCTGGCGTTACTCTGGATGGGTAACTCTCCTTTCTTGGAGTCCTTCATGCTGAATCTCTTCAGCACCTTATCCAAGTAGGTACTCTGACTAAGTCCAATTAGTCTTTTACTCCGATCTCTCAAGATCCTTATCCCTAGAATATAGGCAGCTTCTCCTAGGTCCTTCATAGAGAAACACTTCCCAAGCCAGGACTTAACTTCCTGCAGAGTTGGGATGTCATTTCCTATGAGTAGTATGTCATCCACATACAATACCAAAAAGCTAACTATACTCCCACTAGCCTTGACATACACGCAAGACTCATCTTCACTCCTAGAAAAGCCAAATTCCTTGACCTTTTCATCAAAGCAAAGATTCCATCTGCGAGGTGCTTGCTTCAATCCATAAATGGATTTCTCAATCTTACACACTCTATTAGGGTACTCGTTGCTGACAAAACCCTTTGGATGACTCATGTAAACATCTTCAGCCAACTTTCCATTAAGGAAAGCGGTCTTGAGAAGTGTGTCAACACTATATAAGAAGCATATTCTCCACCAAAATCGGTTACACTAAGAAACTAGAGGGCTTGGCCGATTTTGAGAAGTGTGTGTTATCTCAAGAGTGTTTCCAAGAGCATTTGGTGTTGTGTGAAGCATTTGAGGCATCACACTTGGGGTGCTAGGCTCACAAGGTTTCAAGGAACACAAGCAACAACAAGGTAAGTTATTCTATCTAGATAGGAATATAACCTTGGAATTCAACTTTGCAAGATAATTAGACAAACATAGATCCAAGGTTATTAGGGTTGCATGTACACTTAGGAAGTGTTAGAATGCTCAAAACCCATCAGGTTCATCCAGACCTATCAGTGTCTCATCATTGATAAGTGTATCCCCTTCTGCAGTAATATGGAATCCATAGTAATGCTCAGGAGCATTCCTAAACCTTGTGGACCGCCTCAGAGGTACAGACTTGTCAATTGGCTCAACAGGAGTTTCCTCCTCAAGCTGAGTGCTAGGGTTTGAAGTTCCTTCACCGCTGGACTCTTGAATTTCTTCAAGATCAACTTGCCTCCCACTGTTTCCTTGGCTTATGAACTCTCTCTCTCTCTAAAGAAAGCCCTCCTAGCTACAAAGACCACATTTTCACTAGGTTTGTAGAAGAGGTAACCAAAGGATTGTTGTGGGTAGCCGATGAAAATACACCTCTCGCTACCGGGTTCGAGCTTATCACGAGTCTCGCGTCTCACGAAAGCCTCGCAACCCCAAATCTTGATGTGATCTAGTTTAGGTACTTTACCAGTCCACATCTCGTGAGGAGTTTTGGCAACTTTCTTTGTAGGGACTAGATTAAGGATATGGGCGGCAGTCTCTAAGGCATACCCCCAGAATGAGATTGGAAGCGAAGCTCGACTCATCATGGAACGAACCATATCCAACAAGGTTCGATTACGCCTCTCAGCCACACCATTCAACTGTGGTGTCCTGGGAGGTGTCAATTGTGAGACTATCCCACATTCCCTTAGATAGTCAAGGAAATCTGAACTAAGATACTCACCACCACGATCGGATCGAAGCATCTTAATGTTCCTGCCCAATTGATTCTCGATTTCCTATTTAAATTCCTTAAACCTTTTGAAAGTCTCTAACTTATGCTTGATCAAGTACACATATCCATATCTACTGTAATCATCAGTAAAAGTCAAATAATAACGATTAGCATCCCTTGTGGCATGTTTGAATGGTCCACACACATCCGTGTGTACAAGGTCCAACAAACCTTCACCCCTATCACACGAGCCTGTGAAGGGTGACTTTGTCATTTTTCCAAGTAAGCATGATTCGCAACTATCATCTGACTTTAGGTCAAATTACTCCAAGACTCCATCCTTTTGGAGTTGGCCTATGCGTTTCTTGCTTATATGTCCAAGACGACAATGCCATAATGACGCTTTATCCAAGTTATTATTATTACCAGAATCAACACACAATACATTATTTCCTAAGTTATCAACCACATATACTGTTTCATACACGCCATCACAAGGTAATGCTTTGAAATAAAGAACATTATTAAAGAAAGCATTAATCGAACCAACTTCATTATCAAATGAAAAGGTGAAACCTTGTTTATACAATGCATGAAAGGATATAATATTTCTTGCCATTTCTGGCGAATAACAACACTTATTCAAATCTAAACTAAACCCACTACTTAGCGATAAAGTATAAATTCAAATCTTGGTGACAAGTAAAGCTTTCCTATTCCCCATGATTAAGTTTATTCTTCCTTGCTCCACATTCTCACTTATTCTTAGTCCCTGCAAGTCACAACAAATGTGAATACCACAACCAGTATCAAGGACCCATGATTTAGAATGGGGTGAGTTATTAGAAATGATAGTGTAAATACCTGCATGGTTGGGTTTTAACTTTCCCATCCTTCACATCTTGCTGGTATTTTGGGCAGTTCCGCTTCCAATTTGATTTTTCATGGCAATAGAAGCATTCAGCCTCTTTTGGGTCAGAAGAAGGAATGATGAAACCTTTCTTGGTTCCACTTGAAGAAGAGCCATCAAGGGTCCGAGTCTTGGTACCCTTAGAAGAACTCTTTCTCTTCTTCCCTCGACTTTTCCCGATTGCCAAAACCGGAGTAGAATTTGGAGTAGGAGTGTTAACAACCGACTTCCCCTTAAGACCTGTTTCTGCAGTCTTGAGAAGTCCCTGAAGTTTGCTGAGTGTGACCTCTTCCTTATTCATGTGATATGTCATGCGGAATTGATCATAGCACGATGGTAAGGAGTGCAAAATGATATCTATTGCAAGCTCCTCAGGGAAGTTCACATTAAACTTCAGAAATCGATCCACATACCTTTGCATTTTCTGCATGTGGATCGTGTCGGCTTCCCCGTCCTTCATCATGGTTGTTATCATGGAGCAGATGATTTCATACCTCTCTTCTCGTGCATTTTGATGGTATCTTTCCATCAGATCTTGGTGCATTTCATAAGGGTAGAAATCCTCATCAGATCTTGGTGCATTTCATAGTGGCCATCATGATGCATGCCACTTTCGTAGCATCCCTATCATGTGCCTGAAAGTCAGCGATCTCCTGAGGAGTTGTAGTGGTCTCATCAATCTCCTTAAGCTCCTTGTCAAGGACATATTCTTTGTCCTCGTAGCGGGTAATCATCCTGATGTTTCTGATCCACTCATTGAAGTTGGATCCATCAAAAGTGACTTTCCCACACAAGTTCATAAGGGTAAAGGAGCCATTAGGATTAGAGCCAGAATCAGGATTGTTTGAAGACATCTGAAGGAAAAAGGACAAGATTAGTTTAGATATTTAGAGAGTCCTTAATAAAACACCCAAATGTAATATTAAGGCTAGGACCCAATCACAATATATTATAACTTAGAAGAGGTATGCCGTAATCCAAGCTATAACATATTTGAAAGGTAGGTGAATGACGATTCACCAATTTCCACCACGAAAACCGAAATATTAAATATTAGGTTTTTGATTGGTTCTTAGAAATTCCTAGATTCTTTGAGATTCAATGAAATTTTCAAAGGCATGTTTCAATCTCGAGTGTGCCCTCCAAGTTTTGTGACTGGGATACCGAGGATCACAAAACGAGCTGTGAAGTAACCATGCAAATCACTTGGTACCCTTAAAGTTTATCACTCAATCGATGTGCCAGTAAACCACACACGCTCGACCGATACTATAATGAACTTTAAGTCACCCTTTACCTACCTTGTTAAGTCCAAGTTAGTGTGCCGGTTAACCACACACGCTCCACCAACGAATTAAACACAGTGTAAAGTGTAATTTCATGGATTAGCACCTTATTCACATTTTTCCTAAAGCAACTAAGATTGGGAATTTAATAAAACATTTAGATACTTTATAATATTCATCATACTTTTAATGAGAATTTATAAGTCCTTGTCTTACCCGTTCGGCTAACGACTCTCCACCGGTCTAGCAAGCGGTGGGTGAGAATGGACACCTATTAAGTTGCCATTTTATAGGCAACACACCTTATAGACCGGCTTCGTGAATGAGGCTTACTAGCGGTAAGACGACTTTGTTCTTATACATACATATATATATATATATATATATATATATATATATATATATATATATATATATATATATATATATAATTATTAAATCATAATAATATAAGTATAAGGGTTGAATTTTAACTTTTAAAATTCTAAGGGTTGGAACTAAAGTTTTTAACATGACTTTACTTATTCCAAAACATGAGGGCAAGTTTTGTAAACTTTCAAAACTTTTCATTTCTTGTAACTTATGAGTTTATTAGAGTAATAAAAATGAAGACTCTTCATTTTTCTAACTCTTGTGTTCTTTTAATGGTTTTAACTCAAGTGACTTTTGGTTTTCCATAACTTGAGGACAAGTTATGGACTCCATTAAAACACATTATGATCAAGAATTAAACTACCACATAGGTTACAAATAATTCCTATGATCATCTAAACATCATAAGATGAAGAACATGAACATAAGGACTTTCATGAATCGAAATTACACTTAAAACTTTGTAATTTTGATAACTAGTTGTTGTAAATGGAATAGCAAAGACATTACACCATCTAAAACAAGTTTTCAATTACCAAAACAGTTTAGGGTAATGTTTCTAGTCCATTTCCAGCAACTAAAGTCGAAAATATGCACTCTGTGGCTCCTACTCGCCGAGTGCATGAACCTACTCGGCGAGTAGGTTGAAGATACAAGTGAACTCGGCGAGTCTCCCCATGGACTCGGCGAGTTCATCAGGCAGACAACAAGTTTTTCGACTTTTTTCAACTTTTAAGCACAAATAATAAACAAACAAGCCTAGGCTCTGATACCACTGATGGGTTTTGAGCATTCTATCACTTCCTAAGTGTACATGCAACCCTAATAACCTTGGATCTATGTTTGTCTAATTATCATGCAAAGTTGAATTCCAAGGTTATATTCCGATCTAGCATATATGGGGAACAGTTTCTAACTTGAATGAAAGATAGAATAACTTACCTTGTTGTTGCTTATGTTCCTTCAAACCTTGTGAGCCTAGCACCCCAAGTGTGATGCCTCAAATGCTTCACATAACACCAAATGCTCTTGGAAAGACTTTTGAGAGAACACACACTTCTTGAAATCGGCCTAGCCCTCTTGTTTCTTATGTGTAGCCGATTTTGGTGGAGAATGGGACTCTTATATAGTGTTGACACATCTAGGGTTACACCATGTAAACCCTAATGTGTCATGACTATTCATTTCCATGACCCATGGTTTTGTAACCCCCATGGAGCATCCTATGGGTAGAACCCAACTTGATAATCCATGGAGCCTCTTAGCCCACTATACAAGATATGAATGATTTACATAATCCACCCATATATTTAATTAGTTATCTTTTGATCACTTAATTAATTCCAAATTAATTCTTTGATCAAACTAATCAAATAATATTATTAATATATTAGAACTTATAATATATTAATAATCTCCAAGTGTTATTCCTCTCATTTAGTCTATCCAATTGCACGGTGACATGCAACCCAAATGGACCATGTCGGGTCGGGTCAAGTACTAACTAGAAATAGTTATGGACTTAGAAACCTTATCCAACAATTTCGTAGCATCACGCTCATGGGCCTCAAAGGCAGCGATCTCTTCAGGAGTAGCAGTGCTCATGTCAATCTCCTTCAGCTCCTTATTTAGCACATACTCTTTGTCCTCATAACGGGTGACCATTATAATGTTACGAATCCAATCGTTGAAGTTGTTTTTGTCGAATATCACCCTCCCTCACAAGTTCATGAGTGAGAATGAACCGGAGGAACTTGAGCCAGAAGCGTTGTTATTGTTCATGTTCGACATTTGAAAACGAAAAGAACAAAATTTGATTAGAAATGTATCCCTAATTAAAAACCCAAATGAGAAATTAGGCTAGGATCCAACAACATTATTTACATATTAGAAGAGGGATGTCGTAATCTAACAAGCAAATAACTTGAAGGTCAGTGAATGACGATTCACTAATTCTCCATCACGAAAAACGAAAAGATGATTAAGTTTTAAATGTATTGAAAACTCCTAGATATTTTTTAGATTCATTGAACTTTTCAATGGCATGTTTAAATCTCGATATGCCCCTCAAGTTTGTGACTGGGATTTCGAGGATCACAAAGTGGGTGTGAATAACCATGCAAATGTACATGGTGCCCTCATTGTTATAGTAACCTATTCGATGTGTCGGTTCACCACACACGCTCCATCAAACTATGACAAACAATGAGTGACCCTTTGCCACCTTTTCTTAGAAACCAATTAGTGTGTCGGTTAACCACACACGCTCCACTAACTTCTTAGCAAGGGTACAAAGAGTAATTTCATGGGATTGCATCAATTCACTTTGCCTAAAGTAACTAAGATTGGGAATTTTGTAAAAACAGTTAGTTAATTTAATAATTCATTATATTTATTAATGAGAAAGGATTACCGTATCCTACCCATTCGGCTAACGCGACTCCACCAATCAAGGAAGCGGTGGGTGAGAGTAGACACCCATTAAATGGCCACTTTATAGGCCATAACCTTATACCCCCCCTCAGATATTGGCTTCGTGAATGAGGCCTACTAACGGTAAGACTAGCATTTGAAGTTATACATATATACATATTATTCTTATAGTATTATAAAGTGTAAGGTTGAATTTTAAACTTGTAAAATTCTAGGGTTTGAAATTTAAATAGTTCAAATTAAGCATTTTAATCACAAAATTTAAATTTCAAAACTTGAGGATAAGTTTTGAACTTTTCAAAACACAAAGGATCAAATAGAAAATAATTTAAATTAAACAATTAATTTAATGATTATCTAAATTTGACCTAATCAAGATTATTTACAAGATAATTCACCAAATAAATTCAAATAATCAAAACTATTAAATAAGGAATTTATTATTTAAATAATGGGTAATGATCTCTTGTTTTGTTAAGGATATTGACAAACAGGTAATAAAATTCAGATTTTATTAAACCAAAACGATTTAGGTAAGTATCCTTAAGCAAAACAGCAAGAAATCCCGAAAATCTTTCTGTCTGATAGCTAAACTAGTCAAGGTCAACCTACTCTTCGAGTTCCTCATGGAACTCGTCGAGTTCATCATGGAACTCGTCGATTTCATCAGGCAATTAGCATAAAAAACCATTTTAAAGCTTGAAGAAATAAAAAAAGGCATCAATACAATAGAAACCAAACATAGCTTTGATACCACTGATGGGTTGGAGCTACAAGAACATCCTATGTGCTCAAGCAAACCCTAATGCTTTGATCTAGGTTTCTCAAATTGTACATGCATTCATCCTAGACTTTCTAACCCTAGATCTAGTGATAATAATTCGAAATTATAATGAACAAATCAGATCTAGAAGATTACCTCTTGTTGCTTGCTTAAATATTCTTGTCTTTGATGCTTAGAGTCACAAGTCTAACTCCTCTAATGGCTTCCAAACACCAACTAGCAAGAGGGTAGTATTTGCCAATACATAGTAGATGTCAGATCTATTGCTTCTCTCCTTTCTCCTTCTTCTTCAAGCCCCAAAATCCTTCACGACCATACTAAAACTACTCGCAAAAGCTTTCTCTCTCTGTCACTCAAGATGGTTCAAGGTTCAACTAGGTTTTTCTCTGGCTAATGAAGTCGTAAGGGAGGCCATAAGAGGCAGATTATGTTCTTAAAATAGGGTGCAAACCCTAAAAATTAGGGTATTCCTTTAGAACACCTACTCATCAAGTTGGGGCCTTCCGAATCGTCGAGTAGGATTTAGAATCCACATCCTCATACAATCTCTACTCAACGAGTTGGCGCTACCCAACTCGTCGAGTCCTACTATAAAACCCTAAAGATTATAAAATTAATCAATACCTGGGACAAGTGTTACAAATCTCCCCAACTTGAACAAGACTTCATCCCTGAAGTCTGCTGATGCGAACAAGTTCAGATAGTGGTCACACATCTTTTCCTCCGGCTCCCATGTCCTTTCGGAGCCCCTTCGGTGCTTCCATTGCACCTTTACTAACTTCACTTCCATGTTCTGAAGGACCTTGATCTTTCTATCTAAAATCAAAATAGGCCTCTCAGTGTTGTTCAGGCTCTCATCCACCTAAATGTCGTCCAAAGAAATGACTTCAGCCTCGTCTGTGACACACTGCCGAAGCTGTGACACATGGAAGGTGTTGTGAATCTGGCTAAGCTCATCCGACATTTTAAAGCTTGAAGAAATAAAAAAAGGCATCAATACAATAGAAACCAAACATAGCTTTGATACCACTGATGGGTTGGAGCTACAAGAACATCCTATGTGCTCAAGCAAACCCTAATGCTTTGATCTAGGTTTCTCAAATTGTACATGCATTCATCCTAGAATTTCTAACCCTAGATCTAGTGATAATAATTCGAAATTATAATGAACAAATCAGATCTAGAAGATTACCTCTTGTTGCTTGCTTGAATATTCTTGTCTTTGATGCTTAGAGTCGCAAGTGTAACTCCTCTAATGGCTTCCAAACACTAACTAGCAAGAGGGTAGTATTTGCCAATACATAGTAGATGTCGGATCTATTGCTTCTCTCCTTTCTCCTTCTTCTTCAAGCCCCAAAATCCTTCACGACCATACTAAAACTACTCGCAAAAGCTTTCTCTCTGTCACTCAAGGTTCAACTAGGGTTTTCTCTAGCTAATGAAGTCGTAAGGGAGGCCATAAGAGGCAGATTATGTTCTTAAAATAGGGTGTAAACCCATTAGGGTTTTCCTTTAGAACACCTACTCATCAAGTTGGGGCCTTCCGAATCGTCGAGTAGGATTTAGAATCCACATCCTCATACAATCTCTACTCAACGAGTTAGCGCTACCCAACTCGTCGAGTCCTACTATAAAACCCTAAAGATTATAAAATTAATCAATACCTGGGACAAGTGTTACAAATCTCCCCAACTTGAACAAGACTTCATCCCTGAAGTCTGCTGATGCGAACAAGTTCGGATAGTGGTCACACATCTTGTCCTCCGGCTCCCATGTCCTTTCGGAGCCCCTTCGATGCTTCCATTGCACCTTTACTAACTTCACTTCCTTGTTCCGAAGGACCTTGATCTTTCTATCTAAAATCACAATAGGCCTCTCAGTGTTGTTCAGGCTCTCATCCACCTAAATGTCGTCCAAAGAAACGACTTCAGCCTCGTCTGTGACACACTGCCGAAGCTGTGACACATGGAAGGTGTTGTGAATCTGGCAAAGCTCATCCGACATATCCAAGCGATAGGCCACCTTGCCTACCCGAGTCGTAATCCAGAACGTACCAAGATATTTGGGCCCCAACTTGCATCTCCCTCAAAAAATGATGACTCACTTCCATGGCGAAACCTTTAGCAACATAAAGTCCCCCACTTGGAACTCGAAATCTGATCGCCGTCGGTCAGCATAGCTTTTCTGACAGAACTGCGAGACCCGCGTCCGGCCGCACACTTGCTGAATCATCCCGATAGTCTTGAGCACTACCTCAGTGCTCACCATGACTCGGTGTCCGACCCCACCCCAAAAACCGGGGTTCTACACCTCCGACCATACAACATCTCAAACGTATGTCGGTCAATACTGGCTTGATAATTGTTATTGTAAGAAAACTCTGCTAACGGGAGTTATGTTTCCCAGCTACCTCCAAAATCCGACACGCATGTCCGAAGCATATCCTAAAGTGTTTGGATCATCCTCTCACTTTGGCCATCTTTATGGGGGTGGTATGCCGTGCTAAAATGCAACTGAGTGCCTAGCTCTTTGTGGAACCTCTTCCAGAATGTAGATGTAAATCGAACATATCCATCAGAGACAACCAACAATGGAACCCCGTGTCTAGCCACCACCTCTCGCACATAAATATCCGCCAACTTCGCAGCCGCTATACTGTCATAGATCGAAATAAAGTTGACACTCTTCATGAAATTGTCCACAATCACCCGTATGGTGTCCACACCCCACGCTGTCCTCGGTAACTTCGTGATTAAGTCCATAGTAATCTCTGCGCACTTCCACATGGGAATGGGTAGCCGCAGAACCATGCCATGCGGTCTTGAGCTTTATGTAGGTCAAGCACCGGTTCACGAACTAGGCGGTCTCCCGCTTCATGCAGGGCCACCAATAACTCGATCTCAGATCTCCATAAATTTTCGCAACCCCCGAACGTATAGAGAACTTAGACTTATGTTCCTCATCCAATATCTTTTGTCTCACTCCTCTAGTCACCGGTACCCACACCCGGCCACATGATGTCATAAGGCCTTGACTATCCTGAACAAACAAGGGATATTGACCCTGAATCCTCTCTATCTTCTAGTTCTCTTTCTTCACACCCTCGACCTGAGCTTCTTTGATCATATCCAACAATGGAGAGATCATCTTCATCCTAAAACAAACGTTCCCAATCGGGGAACCTACCGTCTTGTAGCTCAAAGCATCGGCCACCACGTTGGCCTTCCCTAGATGGTATAAGATGTTACAATCATAGTCCTTCAGCACATCCAACCACCTCCTCTACCGCATGTTGAGGTTCTGCTGATCCATCAAATACTTCAAACTCTTGTGATCGGCATATATAGTGCACCGTATTCCATACAAGTAGTGCCTCTAGATCTTGAGGGCAAACACCTCCAACCCTAATTATAGGTCGTGGGTGGGGTAATTGTGAAACATCCCAAAGATATAGACCAAAAATTTTGTTTTAAATCAGTAATAAAAACCAACAATATCATCAATCACATAAAAATCATAGTCATGTATCTCAAAAATATCATTAAGTCTGTCAATGTATCAAAATCGTATATCATAAATCAGAGTGAATTCTCCTAGGCTAAAAACAGTGGTGAGTGCCATGCAGTCATTCCGAGCTCTTCCCCTTGCTTGCGGAAGTACCTGAAACCAAAACTGAAAACTATAAGCACGAAGCTTAGTGAGTCTCCCGAACTACCACATACCATACACATAACACATAAACATATCTTGGGCTCGCCCCTTTTACATCGAGTCAAGCTCGGCATCGTCTTTCCAGGCATCGGGCCCCGCCTGGCATCGAATCATATTCGGCATCGGGCCCCGCCCTACATCGAGCGTCGTCTGGCATCGAGCACATCTCGGAATACATAAGAGCATAACCAGTAATACATATAAATCTAAGCACATAACATTAACACTTAAATGTCCCACAGGCCCCGCCCGGCATCGAACCATAGTCCGACAACATACTAACATTCCTCGGGACTGCCCCGACATCAAACCGAAGTCCGGAAACATATAATACAAACACACGCAATAACCACAATGACATCAAGCATACAAGCATTCCTCGAGGCCACCCCGAAATCGGATCAAAATCCGAAAAGCACATAAACCTACATCACACCCCGCCTGTCATCAGATCATAGTCCGGAACTACTACTAGCTCAACGGGTCGACTTTGGTGCCTTAGACCCGTTCCTACTGGAAGAAACTTACCTCGAATGCTAGTTGTGAAATCTCGTGTGAGGAATCTCTAACGACTGCTCCAACAACTCCCCGGCTATCAATTTCACAATAACACTTAATCAAAATTCTGATAATTCTTATTAGGGTAAAATGACCATTTTACCCCTGGTCAAAGTTAACGTCTTGGTCAAAATCAAAGTCAATGTCAACTCCCAGTCAACCCAACTCGTCGAGTTACCTCCTAACTTGGTGAGTTCCTATACTACTCAGACTCGTGGTCAGCCTTGTCAACTCGTCAAGTCCTTTCACAGACTCGTCAAATTCTACCTAGCACACTATTGGGACAACTCGATTTCAACTCGTCGAGTCCCTTATTGGACTCGCCGAGTTCCCCTGTCTGTTTGGGCTATCTTAATGGATTCAGCCCATACACTTCAGATCCAAGCTTCATTCTTCACATAAACCCTGAAAATGTCCTTTTAAAGTTAAAGTTTCTGACATTACCCCTTAATACCACTTCTTAAAGGGTTTAGCTCAAACCCTAATTCCTTGGGACCTAGAACTTGGTCCTTAAGCCCTCCTTACACCAAACTCAAGATTACAACCTCAAATCTACACCCCTAACACTACTTGGACACATAAAGTTCCCACCTTTCCCACATCATTAGTCTTTTGGGGCTAGAAAGGCCAATATGACTCTCTAAAGCTTGCATGGGGGCTCCAATGGCACAAATATTGCACCTTTATGTCATAACAGCCCCTCTAGGTACTAGATCTGGAAGAATACCCTATTAGGCCGACCATTTCCCAAAGTCTACCAATCTTGTACCAAAAACCCACACAAAGAGGACATAAAGAGATCTAATGAACTAATGGCCAAGATAGAAACTAGATTACTAGAAAACGTAGAAAATAGAGTGTAGCTTATGGATCTACTATTTCCCTCTTGGGCCCTTTATCTTCTTCTTCCTCCACAAGCTTCAAAAGCACACAAAGACCACTCAAAATGGCTCACACACTCAAAGAAAGCTCTAGGGTTTGGTGGATTAGGGTTTGGGACAAGGAGACTAGAAATGAAGCCAAGGTGTTGGGGGTTAAGGAGCTTAAATAGGGTGCAAAACATCGAGATTTGAGTTTCACTCTTTTTGAGCTACTTGTCGAGCAAGGGCTGTTGACTCGACGAGTAGATAACTCAAACCCCGTGCATAATTTTCCCTCTACTCGACAAGTTAGGGCCACCAACTCGCCGAGTCCCTCTTTAAAAATAAATAAATAAATGAATTAAATGCATACAAGGGACCAGGCGTTACAAATTCCCCTCATGAGGCTTGAACTTCCTCGAGGCGTAACCAATCACATGCCCTCTCTGCATCAGTACTGCCCCTAACCCTATGATCGATACATCACAGTACACTACCAAATAATCTAACCCCTCAGGTAGTAGTAGAATCGGAGCCTCGCATAACCTCTGTCTCAGGATCTCAAAATCCAACTATTGATTTGTATCCCCATCGAAATGCCACATTCTTCTTAGTCAAGCGGGTCAAATGCACTACAATCTTGGAGAAATCCTGGATAAATCTCTGATAACAACCTGCTAAACCTAAGAAGCTATCAATCTCGGATGCGTTCCTTGGTACTTCCCACCGCATCACTGCCTCAACCTTGGTTGGATCAACCGAAATGCCCTCCTGGTTGATGATATGCCCCAAAAGTTGGACCTCTCGCAGCCGTAAATCAAACTTGGAGAACTTGGCATAAAGTCTCTCCACCCTCAGTGTCTCCAATACCTCCTTCAGATGCTACACATGTTACTCCTAGGACTTAGAATAGACTAGGATATCATCAATAAAAATGATCACCGACTGATCCAGCATCAGTCTGCATACTTTGTTTATGAGATCAATGAGCGATGTTGGGGCATTGGTGAGCGCAAATGGCATCACCACAAACTCATAACGCTCATACTGATTCCAAAAAGTTGTCTTCGGTATATCCTCCTCCTGAATCCTCCTGAATCCACACCTACTTTTACCTTTCCCAAGGCTCTACCTGATAACTCCAATTCGTCCCAAAATAAATCATATCCCACAGAGCACCGCATATCTCAAATCCTAGGCGATCCTAAGATTTTCTCTACCCACATCATTCATACCAATCATAACAGGTTCCCTTTATGCATGCAAATTATACACAAAGTAGGATCAAATAGACTTTCAAATAAGAGATTCTACCGTAGGACCACAACCAGACAAGGAATAGGAAATAAGGCCAAAAATATCATTCTAAGGCTATAAGCTCCTAACCGTATACAATTTTAAAAGCATACACATAGCAAGATCCATACGATTATCATAGCTCAAATATTAGTATAACATGGATAACATATTAAGGAACTACTTACTTGGCTCGGCCATCACGCGCGTTGCACTCCCCTCTTTTCCATTCCTTAAAAGTCTTAACTTTTATTTTATTTTTGAAAACAATTTTACCATTTCCTTACTTTTAGTCCCGAAACACCCGAGAATGTGCCTGAATCCCTCAAATCAAGGCTCTGATACCAACTTGTAACGACCAAATTTTCAAAAGAGATTTTTCCAATAGTATACTTGTGTTATGGGATCGATCATATATGCCATAACATGTACTGGATCTGATGACTTGTATGTCTTAAGCATGAAAAGTCAGATCAAATCAACTTGGTGAGAATCAATTCATCAAAATCAAGAACATTCCTAAGTTTCCTAGGAAGAAAATGGAGACGCTCTTGTTGGTGTGGAAGAGATCAATGTAAAAGTTATAGTGATGTTAATTTCGACGCTAATAATGCAATTATGTTCACAGTCGAAATTTGTGTTTTCACTTAATGGTAAAGTTGTAACGACCCATTTTTAAAACGAGATTTTTCATTTGTGATTAACCAAAAGACTTTCCACAAACCATGAAATCCCAAGTACAATTGTTTTCAAAATTCATATCAAATACAATGTTATTTCACATTATCAGAGTGTCCCATAAAACGCTTGAGAGAGAGTACACGCCACGTCATCAAGCCTTGCCCTTGCCATTGGGCTCAGATGTACCTGAAATAAGTCCACAAACTATAAGCTAGTGCTTAGTGAGTTCCCTACCCACACAATCCACATAAAGACATATCATATTAGCTATAAAAGCTACATATACCACCTAAGCCATACATACATACATATAAGGTTGCCATGGGATCCCCCACATGGACTTATACCAAAGTTTCATAGGCTCTCCCCATGGTCTTTAACTATCAAGCCATGAGCTCCCCCACATGGTCTTTCATCCGACTAGCATGGGCTCCCCCCATCGTCTTTAAGTGACAAGCCATGGGCTCCCACACAAGGTCTTATCCAAGCGTCATAGGCTCCCCCATGGTCTTCCCTGCAAGAATCATATAATCACTAGCATACCACTTAGCGTATAGCTAACTATCATACCACATATCTCTACTACAGCTAGTGTACCACATACTACAAAATTGGCCAGCCTTGGTACCTTAAACCCATTGTTATGGTGAAGATACTCACCTCTCGAATGTTAAACTGACAGGCTAAGATCAGATATATCCACGCACTACTCCAACTCAAATGCCTATAATCAACATGAGACTAACTTGTAACAATCCCAAAATACCATGAATACCCTCAAAGTCAACCCTAGTCAACCCTGGTCAAAGTCAAAGTCAACAGTCCATGTTGATCTCAACTCGTCGAGTGTATACAACAACTCATCGAGTTCCTCCTGAGTCCATTCTATTGAATCCTGAGTCAACTCTTTGAGCCACCTAAGTGACTCGTCGAGTTCATCTAATGTCTAGAAAACCAAAAGTTCATCCAAGCAAACACTCTAATCCTTCACCGCACTCATTCAAAATCTCGAAAACAAGTAAACCCTACCCGACTCGTCGAGTCAACTAAAGGACTCGACGAGTTCCTTTAGTCCCTTTTGTGTTCAACCATTTTCAATGGGATCGAAGGTCCTAAACTCCATATCCAACCTCCCCTAGTACAATTACCACGTAAAGTTGCAAACTTTACGTGCATGCAAGGCCTCAAAAGGCTAAAACATCAAAAGTAAGCTCCCTACAAGGTTTAAGTGCATGGAAATGGTCTAAGCTTGATAAAGTGAGCAACTTTCAGTCATTGGTGACCTAGGGAGGTCCTTATCTGGAACCATATCGTTCTGATAAGTCCAAATCAGAGTATGACCCCATTTTGCACAAAAAGTGGCCATTTACTTCAAAGAAAAGGGATCTAAGAAACTAAAGATCAAGGTAATGACTTAATACCTCAAGATGGTTGCCAATACATAGTAGATGTCCGATCGACTGCTTCTCTCCTTTCTCTTTCTTCTTCAAGCTCCAAAATCCTTCATGACCACACTAGAATTACTGACAAAAGCTTTATCTCTCTCTCACTCAAGAAGGTGCTGTTGGGTTTTGAGCATTCTAACACTCCTAAGTGTACATGCAACCCTAAATACCTTGGATCTATGTTTTCTCTATTATACATGCAAATAAGAACTTCCAAGGTATTATCCTAATCTAGCATACAAAACAATGACAATAGCAAGATAGAATACATACCTCTTTGGTGTAGAATGTCTTCATGAAGCTTGAGTGCCTAGTGCCCCAAGTGTGACACCTCAAATGGAATCACAATCATCAAAACACTTAGAATAACTTGAGAGAATTCTTACAACTCATGAAATCGGCTAGCCCTTTCTAGAATGATACTAGTCGCCAATTTTGCCAAGAATAATATCTTTATATAGTGTTACAATTAGGGCAAACCCTAATTGTCATGACTTTCCATTTCCTTGGTTCCATGGGTACAAATACACCATGGAGCATCCATGGACCATCCTATGGGTTTTAGCCCAACTTGATTATCCATGGAGCACTAGCCCACTATACAAGTATGGATGATTTACACAATCAACCCATATATTTAATTAGTCTTCTTTTGATCACTTAATTAATCCTAGATTAATTCTTGATCAATACTAATTAAATGATCTCATTATTCTTATTATTAATATACTAGAACTTATAATATATTAATAACCATAAGTGTCTTATTTCTCTCATTTAGTCTATCCAAGTGCATGATGGTATGCAACCCAAATGGACCATGCCGGGTCGGGTCAAGTCTTACCAATTAAAGTTATGGACTTAGACATTAATCTAACAGTCTCCCACTTGGATAAGTCTAAAACTATTATTGCGTATGCCTTCAGGAACCAACCGGCAATCGTAGCTCTCAAAAGCTTCTGTCGAACTCTGACCTTGTAGATGAACTCTGACCTTTGTCAGTGACTTGTCCATTAGATAAGGGATCATATATTCCTCCATTCTAGATATCATATGGACTGAGACATGGATTATAATCATTCTCTCTGTCCATTTGTTGTTTCCCGATTTCCGATTTATGACGACTGACTAATTGAACAAATCAAATCAGTCCTGGCCCGGCCGAGCACTTCCATTTGTCATCATCAAATCATCGAGGGGCCCACAGATATCGCTTTTATCCCGAAGGTAAAAGGAATGGATAAACTTTGACTCATATGGCTTGTTCTACTACTTATTGAATCATACACAAAGGCACGTTTTATAGCACAGAGTTACCAAATGCGGTTTCGTGCAATCAATGTACTATCAACTCATAGTAACAACTCATATCTCTAGGTTTGAAGAATATAAGATATTATCGTCTCATGATCACTCGTGATAAAATCCATGAAGTGATTCCAATGAGCGCGGGTTGAATCTAATACTCAGAACTTATGAGCACTCATGAGTGTTGTAGCCCTTTGTCCAACACCTTAGACCTCTACAAGCCAACCCATGACAGTCTTAATTCATATCTACTTCCAACATATGACCGACTGTGGATGGTTTGAATAACTTAGTCATTCCGGAAGAATAACCCAGTTTATTCGGGAAGTCAAAACATGCAAAATGAAACACAATAATAATTGAATCCAATATGGTCTCAGAACATATGAATATAAATAAAACACCTTTTATTTATCACCATATGATTACACATTATTCATTGTATACTATTTCAGCTATCAACTTTATTCTTGAATTTAAAACAATAGTTGTCCCATGCTCCAAGCATGTACACTATGTTTTCTAAACACTAGTCATGCCATACACCAAGTATGCATACTATGTTTGTCTATGATCTTTACTTTGTGAACTAGATCAATTGAACATAACTTCAATGATTATCTTTTCACACTCCCAAATCCTTACTGCAAATGCAAGAATTCCAAATTCATGCCATTTACTGGAATCTGTCAGATTCTAAACTTATATGCATTGATCCTCTTGTAATGATTATGCACAAAGTCATAAAGACTTGACAACAAACATTACAGATCATTCCAAAGGAGATCAACTCCTTGGAACCATCCTTCTTGCATTAAGTTTCCTTAATCTTACACAGATTGAAAATTCTAACTTTGAAACATTTCTAGATTCCATTTTGACTATCACTTTTGAACAAGAGTTGCCTCCTTACAGATTATGTCAATATGGTCCTTCCAGAATTATCACTATACTTCCAATTGTCCTTGAGTAACCAATCTTTGGTAAACCTTAGATTGTCCTCGACAATTGTTTAATCCTTTTAGTCATATCCAGTTCTAAACCTTTTTCCCTTCTTAATGCCCTAGGCATTTGGAAAATTTTAGAAAGGATGAATATAGCACATGTAATCGATCCTATATCCGAAGCATATGGGACACGATTCATGATGTCTCACATAAAGACTAAACCAGTCTTTTGCTATAATATGTCCATTTCAATTTGCCAAGTTCTCATAATTCAGATTATGAAAAGGGATGCCGTAATCATAATCGAATTTTAGAATGCAAATAATGGACCCATATACAGAATTTCCTTATGTTGAGCCATTCCAACATGAAATTCATATATATATCCTTGACTAAATGATTAAAACCTCACGATCTAAGCTTATAGATTTGAGATGAAGTATATTTCCTCTCCCTTAATTATAGCAAAACAACTTTTTCCCAATTGAAACTTTTGTTTTCTATAATTAACATTGCTAGCTTGCAATACTTAACATAATTATCATGCTCCCACTAACATGATGATTATTAGCATAACACTTATGCTCCCACTAGCTTTGACGTGTACCTAGAAATCAGCTCACTTTCTTACCAAAGTTCAGATTTCTGATACTAGATTGTTTTGATATGACTTTATCAAAATCATACACCTTCCTTTAGATAGCACACTTGTGAGTCTAAACAATTATGAAGAGGTATCCCGTAATCATAATGGTTAGACCTTTTTGCCACTTCTCACAAGTCCATATTAGTGTGCCGGTTAACCACACGCGCTCCACGAACGACTTTGAGAATGCAAATATCACAATTGCTATCTAGCTAAAATCTACTTAGTGAAAGTGTTTCCTCACCATCATTTTCATGAATCGGAGAGAAACCTTATGACACTTAGATTTATATGGTGTATGAGTTCCTAGCCATATGAATTTGTCAAAACCATAATCACAAGACAAAGATAATGAGATATCCAAAACCATATGGATTGAACTCAATCTTAACTTCTTGCCACCTGGCAGCTCAAGGGCCTGCCATTGCTTCCAAGTTGTTATGCAACAAACTGAGAACTCTAAGAACTCATATGCAAAGGCAACTTTAACTGGAATGGGCACAGAATATGTCAACACGATAGGTTATAAACCTCAAGTCGTGTGCTAGTGAAGAACTTCAGGTTCTATTCTTTATTAGTTCTTGAGACTTTCAAGACCTTTAAGACTCCCACTGTCCTCTTGACATATAAGACTCCCTTGTCAAACATCCAAGAGACAGTGTGGATTCTAATCAAGACAAACACTTCACACATTTGGCCTAAGTTGATCTTTGTTTTATCCAAAACATCACAACTTGCCAATTTCAAATGTACAAGAGTAGAAAACTTTTACTCTTACATTTGACAAGTGTTTTAAACCTTTTTAATGACATGTCACTCAAGTTACAATCTTGGAGTATGACTCTAAAACTTGTATTGGAACGAAGTATGACTCATCTTCTTGATTTAACCACTTCAACAATTCAAGTTCCTCTTCTTAGTCATAAGAATGCACTAAGATTTCCTTAGAGAACTAATTTTGATATGGTTTCTTAATCATTAAGATGATCACAAAAACTGATACTAAAGTACTCTCCCATCTTTTCAGATTTGAGAAACTTTTATCCTTCTGCCTAATTTGATTCTTCTTATTCGCTCTGCCATACATTGGAACCTTTTCCAATGTCTCAGAGTTACACTTAAGCTTGTAAGTATAATCATATTTACTGAGCTTTAGTAAATCATGACGAATAGTCTTATCAAACTTTTGTGGTGGACTAAATCAGTGCACAAGACTATGTACTCGATCCCTTAGTCCGTTACTTGACTCACACATCCATGTGAACAAGTAATTAGTCTTAATTTTCCAAAACTTGAAAGTTCTCATTCATCATGCTATACAACTTGCATGATTCCAAGTTCCGGTCCAATTGAAACTTGGGTGATGAGAATCTTTCCTTATTTGGTAAATCTAGACATTACCACAAATGAAAGAATCAATTTCATATTTCCACTCTTGCTCTTAATGGAATCATATAAGCAACAATTTTTCCTCAAATGCCATTGTAAGAATATTTTTAAAATAAATAAAATCAAAAAATTTTCTTTTATTTTAAAACTTTGCGGAAAAACTTATCCTTACAATCCATATGAAAACTTGTTGTTATCTATTCCTAAGAAATATCTCATAACTCCTAAGAAGTAGCTCAAAAATCCGATTTTTCAAACTATGCGATAGGAATTCATCTATGCGATCAGATTCAGCATATTCCTTCTTTAAGTTTCTTCACCTTTCTTTGATTCTTAAAACATCACCATGTGACCCAGTCACATCATGTATCAGGAATCTCATAATAGAAACTTAACAGAGTTAGATAGTGGACTTTACCTGAAGTAGAGTCAAACTTATTGACTTTAACATCCTTAGGTAAATTTGGCAGCTTCGCAACCAATGCCCCTTCCTTTGGCAATATAAACATATGGACCCTTTGATAATGGTACACGGGACTATCACAGATTAGCTTTTCTCTTTACCATTTGGTCAACCGAGTTGACTATGGCCGATCCCTTTCCACTGGGAAGAGAATGCTTTACTAGATATCCAATGTCATCATTGTCAATGTCCATAAGGTTTTAGGAAGTTGATCTTAGCAAATAGATAAGATCATTAAGGGTCTTGTCATAGTCTGTTTCGTAGGTGTTCCAAAAGAACTCACTATGTGACTTAGAAAGTAGTTGAACCACCAACTTTCTCAAGACTTTGACACCCAACTCTCCCAGCTTGTCAATATGTGACTACATCTCCAAGATGTGATCACACCTAGACCTTGCCTTGCCAATAGGGCTTGAGTGACCTTAAACTTTTCAAGAACTTGTGGGTTAGGGAGAATAATTGGAGGAGGAGAAAGAAGTATGATATCCATGTGACATCATCCTTATTAGGAAACCTTGTTTCAAGAGATTTGGGAAGATCATAGGTGTCTAAACCAGACATCTTTTGGGAGATATACAAGATAGTTGATTTTAAAGTCCTTAATATGACACCCAATATGAAATATTAAGGCTAGGACCCAACAAACTATTTTATAACTTAGAAGAGGTATGCCGTAATCCAAGCTATAAAATATTTGAAGGTAGGTGAATGACGATTCACCAATTTCCACCAAGATAAACGAAATGTATTATTAGGTTTTAATTGGTTTTGAAACTCCTAGATCTTTGAGATTCATTGAACTTTTCAAAGGCATGTTTCAATCTCGAGTGTGCCCTTCAGGTTTTGTGACTGGGATGCCGAGGATCACAAAACAAGGTGTGAAGTAACCATGCAAATCACTTGGTACCCTTAATAAATTACCCCTCAATCGATGTGCCGGTTAACCACACGCTCCACTAACGACTTAGACAAAGTGTAAAGTGTAATTTCATGGGTTGGCACCTTATTCACATTTTTCCTAAGTAACTAAGATTGGGTATTATTAAGAGTTTAGTTACTTAGTATTATCATTAATACTTTTAATGAAGGGAGAATTCAAGTCCTATCAAACCCGTTCGGCTAACGACCCTCCACCAGTCAAGCAAGCGGTGGGTGAGAGTGGACACCCATTAAGTTGCCATTTTATAGGCAACAACCTTATACCCACCTTATAGACCGGCTTCGTGAATGAGGCGTACTAGCGGTAAGACTGACTTTACTCTTATACATATATATATTTTAACTTTTAAAATTCTAAGGGCTAAATTGGAATTAAAGTATTCATACTTGAAAACTTTTCAAATTCCAAAACTTGAGGGCATGTTTTGAAACTATTCAAAACTAATTAATTCCATAACTTATGTGTTTAAAGTAGTTTTAATCCAAAAACTCTTCAAGTTCCATAACTTGAGGACAAGTTATGGAAGACTTTAAACTAATAAAAGAACTAACTTTTTCTTTATTTTTTATAACTTATGGATTTAATTATGGTTACATATTTTTCTTTTAATGAAGTGACTCTTGAATTTGTATAACTTGAGGACAAGTTATGGAGTCATAAAAAATTATTCAATGACACAAGACTCTTCATTTTGTAACCATTGCCAACTTTTATGAGTTTTATGAGTCTTTAATGTGACTCTTCATGTAACTTGAGGACAAGTTACACAAACACATTTTATACTCAACTCTTAGATTAAAATGGATTGAAAACAACTATTTCAATTAACTTTTCTATTAATCTAAGCAACTCATAAGAACAAGATAATTCAAATCAAACTTTTTCATGTAATTAGTCTAAACCTTTAACTAATACAAAACATGAATCTATTGACAATTATCTTTGAAAATGGATTAGCATGAACATTACCACATCAAAAACAAGTTTATAAGTTCAAAAACAACTTAGGGTAATGTTCCTAGTCCATTTCTAGCCAAAACAGTCGAGTTTATGCTGTCTGGGGTTCCAACTCGTCGAGTGCACGAAACAACTCGGCGAGTTGGATGCATTTTGCCTTGGACTCGGCAAGTCTGCTGGGCAGACAGCAACAAAACTCGATTTTTTAGCTTCTATTGCAGGTATAACAAGAAAACAAGCCTATGGTCTGATACCACTGTTGGGTTTTGAGCATTCTAACACTCCTAAGTGTACATGCAACCCTAAATACCTTGGATCTATGTTTTCTCTATTATACATGCAAATAAGAACTTCCAAGGTATTATCCTAATCTAGCATACAAAACAATGACAATAGCAAGATAGAATACATACCTCTTTGGTGTAGAATGTCTACATGAAGCTTGAGTGCCTAGTGCCCCAAGTGTGACACCTCAAATGGAATCAAAATCATCAAAACACTTAGAATAACTTGAGAGAATTCTTACAACTCATGAAATCGGCTAGCCCTTTCTAGAATGATACTAGTCGCCAATTTTGCCAAGAATAATATCTTTATATAGTGTTACAATTAGGGCAAACCCTAATTGTCATGACTTTCCATTTCCTTGGATCCATGGGTACAAATACACCATGGAGCATCCATGGACCATCCTATGGGTTTTAGCCCAACTTGATTATCCATGGAGCACTAGCCCACTATACAAGTATGGATGATTTACACAATCAACCCATATATTTAATTAGTCTTCTTTTGATCACTTAATTAATCCTAGATTAATTCTTGATCAATACTAATTAAATAATCTCATTATTCTTATTATTAATATACTAGAACTTATAATATATTAATAACCATAAGTGTCTTATTTCTCTCATTTAGTCTATCCAAATGCATGATGGTATGCAACCCAAATGGACCATGCCGGGTCGTGTCAAGTCTTACCAATTAAAGTTATGGACTTAGACATTAATCCAACAGGTGCAAGGTTCAACTAGGGTTTTCTCTGACTAATGAAGTGGTAAGGGAGGCTATAAGAGGCTGATTATGTTCTTAAAATAGGGTGCAAACCCTAAAAATTAGGGTTTTCCTTTAGAACACCTACTCATCAAGTCGGGGCCTTCTGACTCGTCGAGTAGGATTTAGAATCCGCGTCCTCATACAATCTCTACTCGACGAGTTGGAGCTCCCCAAATCGTTGAGTCCTAGTATAAAACCCAAAAAATTATAAAATTAATCAATACCTGGAACAAGTGTTACAAATCTCCCCGAATTGAACAAGACTTTGTCCCCGAAGTCTGCTGATGCGAACAAGTTCGGATAGTGGTCTCACATCCTGTCCTCCGACTCCCATATCCTTTCGGAGCCCCTTCGGTACTTCCATTTCACCTTTACTAACTTCACTTCATTGTTCCGAAGGACCTTGGTCTTTCTATCTAAAATCACAATAGGCCTCTCAATGTTGTTCAGTCTCTCATCCACATAAATGTCGTCCAAAGAAACGACTTCAGCCTCGTCGGTGACACACTTCCGAAGCTGTGACACATGGAAGGTGTTGTGAATCTGGCTAAGCTCATCCGGCATATCCAAGCGATAGGGCACCTTGCCCACCCGAGTCGTAATCCTGAACGGTCTAGTATATTAGGGCCCCAACTTGCATGCCCTTCAAAAAATGATGACTCCCTTCCATGGCAAAACCTTTAGCAACACAAAGTCCCCCACTTGGAACTCGAGATCCAACCGTCGCCGGTCAGCATAGCTTTTCTAACAGCTCTGCGAGACCCGCAGTTGGCCACGAACTTGCTGAATCAGTTGGGTAGTCTTAAGCACTACCTCAGTGCTACCCATGACTTGGTGTCCGACCTCACCCCAATAAATCGGGTCCTACACCTCCGACCATACAACATATCAAACGTAGGTCGATCAATACTGACATGATAACTATTATTGTATGAAAACTCTGCCAACGGGAGGTATGTATCCTAACTAACTCTAAAATCCAACATGCATGTCCGAAGCATATCCTTCAGTGTTTGGATCGTCCTCACACTTTGGAAATCTGTCTGGATGTAGTCCTTCGTGCTAAAATACAACTGAGTGCCCAACTCTTCATGGAACATCTTCCAGAATCTAGATGTAAATTGAACATTTCTGTCAGTGACTACCGACACTGGAACCCCGTCTTTAGCCACTACCTCACACACATAAATATCTTCCAACTTCTCAGCGGATATACTCTCAAAGATCGGAATAAAGTTGTAACTCTTCATAAGCCTATCCACAATCAACCATATGGTGTCCACACCCCTCGCTGTCCTCGGTAACTTTGTGATGAAGTCTATAGTGATATCTTCCCACTTCCACATGGGAATGGGTAGCGACTGAGCCTAGCCATGCGGCCGCTGATGTTAGGCCTTGACCTTTCTGCAGGTCAACCACCGCTCCACGAATCAGGCGATCTCCCGCTTCATGTAGGGCCACCAATAGCTTAGTCTCATATCTCTATATGTTTTCGTGAATTGTCCACGTAGATTTGACATAGAATAGAGATCATGCTAACACTCATTAGTACTTAATAGAGGTTTTAAGTATTGGAACAACCAACACATAGTGATAATGTCTCTTATTCTTCAAATTGGTATGCATGTGGGCTTTTTCTTCACAAATATGTTGTACATTGGTGTACCCCAACGCTATCGATAACTGGCAATCATAAAGGGTACGTTCATGCATTATATGGTGAGTAGACAAAAACTATGTAGTCAAAGTGTATTTGTTCTTTCTATCTTAATAGGAGAAAAAATATCTATGTTCCTCTAGATGATTTAATGTTGACATGTAGTGTGTTTGCTGAGGTCCAGAATGAAATTGATGTGTTCAATTTAGTAGTCGGATGTAGTCGTCATAAATCTTGTAACATCCCAAAATTCAAGGGCAAAAAATTCATTTTTAATATAACAAAACCTTTAATAACGTTTTTCCATACATTGAAAACATTTCATTTAAAACAAATATCATAGTCAAATCCCAAAGATCACATAATGCGGAATAAAATGGGTGAATGCGTTGCGATCTTCCCGAGGTCCTTTTTCTTGAAACTGAAGATACCTAAAACCAAAACTGTAAAACGTAAGAGAGAAGCTTAGTGAGTTCCCCAAATACCACATACCATACATACCAAATGGGCGATACATGCCCAACATACTGTGAGCCATATATAACAAACATATCCATAATCAACGAAGGTGTTATGTGCCAAATATAGTCTTGCTGTTATGCCACGAGTCGCACGTGGTCTTTCCTGCCATGCCTGGGGCCAACCCCCTCGTTCTTACAGACGAGTGCCAAGAGCCACCTCCTAGTCTTCCATGCTAGAGTCACAAAGACAAATAACATACATACTACTCTAGTTAGACAATCAGCATACAGTGTGCCAGCAGCCACATCATGGACTTTCATACATAACGACATATAGTGTGCCAGGAGCCACATCCTCGACATTCATACATACTGGCATACAATGTGCTAGGAGCCACATCCTGGACTTTCATACATAATGGCATATAGTGTTCCAAGAGCCACATCCTGGACTTTCACACATAATGACATACAGTGTGCCAGGAGCCACATCCTGGACTTTCATACATAATGGCATACAGTGTGCCAGGAGCCACCTCCTAGTCTTTCATACATATTGCATAGGGCTAACCCCCAGGTCTTCCAGCCCTACATAGTAACATACTGTGTGCCAGGAGCGGCCCCCTGGTCTTTCATGGATAATGCCTAGGGCTAGCCCCAAGTCTTCCTACCGGACATAAACTAAATGGGTCGGCATTGGTGCCTTATGTTGGATTAATGTCTAAGTCCATAACTATAATTGGTAAGACTTGACCCGACCCGGCATGGTCCATTTGGGTTGCATGGCATCATACACTTGGATAGACTAAATGAGAGAAATAAGACACTTATGGTTATTAATATATTATAAGTTCTAGTATATTAATAATAAGAATAATGAGATTATTTAATTAGTATTGATCAAGAATTAATCTAGGATTAATTAAGCGATCAAAAGAAGACTAATTAAATATATGGGTTGATTGTGTAAATCATCCATACTTGTATAGTGGGCTAATGCTCCATGGATAATCAAGTTGGGCTAAAACCCATAAGATGGTTCATAGATGCTCCATGGTGTATTTGAACCCATGGATCCAAGGAAATGGAAAGCCATGACAATTAAGAGTTTACCCTAATTGTAACACTATATAAAGATCACATTCTTGGGAAAAATCGGCTATTAGAGAGAGGAAGAAAGGGCTAGCCGATTTTCATGAGTGTAGTTTTCTCTCAAGTTAATCCATGTGTATTTGGTGTTGTGTGAACCATTTGAGGTGTCACACTTGGGGCACTTGGCACTCAAGCTTCATGAAGACTTTCTACACCAAAGAGGTATGTATTCTATCTTGCTATAGTTATTGTTTTGTATGCTAGATTAGGATAATACCTTGGAAGTTCTTATTTGCATGTATAATAGAGAAAACATAGATCCAAGGTATTTAGGGTTGCATGTACACTTAGGAGTGTTAGAATGCTCAAAACCCAACAGTGGTATAAGAGCCTAGGCTTGTTTTCTTGTTATACCTGCAATAGAAGCTGAAAAAACGAATTTGGTGTCGTCTGGCCATCAGACTCGGCGAGTCCATCAGGAGACTCGGTGAGTCCATGCCTAAAAAGTGATGAATTCGATCCAACTCGCCGAGTTGGTTCATGCACTCGACGAGTTGGACCCCCAGACAGCATATTTTCGAGTTTTTTGGCTAGAAATGGACTAGGAACATTACCCTAAGTTGTTTTTGAACTTATAAACTTGTTTTGATGTGGTAATGTTCATGCTAATCCATTTTCAAAGATAATTGTCAATAGATTCATGTTTTGTATTAGTTCAAGGTTTAGACTAATTACATGAAAAAGTTTGATTTGAATTATCTTGTTCTTATGAGTTCCTTAGATTAATAGAAATGTTGAGTGAAATAGTTGTTTTCAATCCATTTTAATCTAAGAGTTGAGTATAAAATGTGTTTGTGTAACTTGTCCTCAAGTTACATGAAGAGTCACATTAAAGACTCATAAAACTCATAATAGTTGGCAATGGTTACAAAATGAAGAGTCTTGTGTCATTGAATAATTTTTTATGACTACATAACTTGTCCTCAAGTTATGGAAGTTCAAGAGTCACTTCATTAAAGAAAAATATGTAACCATAATTAAATCCATAAGTTATAAAATAAAGAAAAAGTTTGTTCTTTTATTAGTTTAAAGTCTTCCATAACTTGTCCTCAAGTTATGGAACTTGAAGAGTTTTTGGATTAAAACTACTTTAAACACATAAGTTACAGAATTAATTAGTTTTGAATAGTTTCAAAACTTGCCCTCAAGTTTTGGAATTTGAAAAGTTTTCCTTATGAATACTTTAATTCCAAGTTAGCCCTTAGAATTTTAAAAGCTAAAATTCAACCCTTATACTTTATAATATTATAAGTTAATAATATATATATGTATAAGAGTAAATTCAGTCTTACCGCTAGTACGCCTCATTCACGAAGCCGGTCTATAAGGTGGGTATAAGGTTGTTGCCTATAAAATGGCAACTTAATGGGTGTCCACTCTCACCCACCGCTTGCTTGACTGGTGGAGGGTCGTTAGCCGAACGGGTTTGACAGGACTAGAATTCTCCCTTCATTAAAAGTATTAATGATAATACTAAGTAACTAAACTCTTAATAATACCCAATCTTAGTTACTTAGGAAAAATGTGAATAAGGTGCTAATACATGAAATTACACTTTGCACTTTGTTTAAGTCGGTTAGTGGAGCGTGTGTGGTTAACCGGCACACTAACGCGTATTTAACAAGGTAGGCGATGGGTAACTTAATGTTTATCATAGTATCGATGGAGCGTGTGTGGTTTACCGGCACATCGATTGAGGGGTAAACACTTAAGGGTACCAAGTAATTTGCATGGTTACTTCACACCTTGTTTTGTGATCCTCGGCATCCCAGTCACAAAACCTGAAGGGCACACTCGAGATTGAAACATGCCTGTGAACAGTTCAATGAATCTCAAAGATCTAGGAGTTTCAAAACCAATTAAAACCTAATAATACATTTCGTTTATCTTGGTGGAAATTGGTGAATTGTCATTCACCTACCTTCAAATATTTTATAGCTTGGATTACGGCATACCTCTTCTAAGTTATAAAATAGTTTGTTGGGTCCTAGCCTTAATATTTCATATTGGGTGTCATATTAAGGACTTTAAATCAACTATCTTGAATATCTCCCAAAAGATGTCTGGTTTAGACACCTATGATCTTCCCAAATCTCTTGAAACAAGGTTTCCAAATGAAGATGATGTCCCTTGGAAATCATACTTCTTTCACCTCCTCCAATTATTCTCCCTAACCCATAAGTTCTTGAAAAGTTTAAGGTCACTCAAGCCCTATTGGCAAGGCAAGGTCTAGGTGTGAACACATCTTGGAGATGTAGTCACATATTGACAAGCCGGGAGAGTTGGGTGTCAAAGTCTTGAGAAAGTTGGTGGTTCAATCACTTTCTAAGTCACATAGTGAGTTCCTTTGGGACACCTATGAAATAGACTATGACAAGACCCTTAATCATTTTATCTATTCGTTAAGATCAACTTCCTAAAACTTTATGGACATTGACAATGATGACATTGGATATCTAGTAAAGCTCTCTCTTCCCAGTGGAAAGGGATCGGCCATAGTCAACTCGGTTGACCAAATGGTAAAGAGAAAAGCTAAGTCTGTGATAGTCCCGTGTACCATTATCAAAGGGTCCATATGTTTATATTGCCAAAGAAAGGAGCATTGGTTGCGAAGCTGCCAAATTTACCTAAGGATGTTAAAGTCAATAAGTTTGACTCTACTTCAGGTAAAGTCCACTATCTAACTCTGTTAAGTTTCTATTTTGAGATTCCTGATACATGATGTGACTGGGTCACATAGTGATGTTTTAAGAATCAAAGAAAAGTGAAGAAACTTAATGAAAGAATATGTTGAATCCGATCGCATAGATGGATTTCTATCGCATAGTTTGAAGATCGGATTCTTGAGCTACTTCTCAGGAGTTATGAGATATTGCTTAGGAATAGATAACAACAAGTTTTCATATGGATTTTAAGGATAAGTTTTTCCGCAAAGTTTTAAAATAAAAGGAAAAATTTTGATTTTATTTATTTTAAAATATCCTTACAATGGCATTTGAGGAAAAATTGTTGCTTATATGATTCCATTAAGAGCAAGAGTGGAAATATGAAATTGATTCTTTCATTTGTGGTAATGTCTAGATTTACCAAATAAGGAAAGATTCTCATCACCCAAGTTTCAATTGGACCGGAACTTGGAATCATGCAAGTTGTATAGCATGATGAATGAGAACTTTCAAGTTTTGGAAAATTAAGACTAATTACTTATTCACATGGATGTGTGAGTCAAGTAATGGACTAAGGGATCGAGTACATAGTCTTGTGCACTGGGCAAGTCCACCACAAAAGATTGATTAAACTATTCGTCATAGTTTACAAAAGTTCAGTAAATATGATTATACTTACAAGCTTAAGTGTAACTCTGAGACATTGGAAAAAGGTTTCAATGTATGGCAGAGCGAATAAGAAGAATCAAATTAGGCAGAAGGATAATAGTTTCTCAAATCTGAAAAGATGGGAGAGTACTTTAGTATCAGTTTTTGTGATCATCTTAATGATTAAGAAACCATAGCACAATTAGTTCTCTAAGGAAGTCTTAGTGCATTCTTATGACTAAGAAGAGGGATCTTGAATTGTTGAAATGGTTAAATCAAGAAGATGAGTCATAATACAAGTCTTAGAGTCATACTCCAAGATTGTATTTTGAGTGACATGTCTTAAAGAAGGTTTAAAACACTTGTCAAATGTAAGAGTAAAAGTTTTCTACTCTTGTACATTTGAAATTGGTAAGTTGTGATGTTTTGGATAAAACAAAGACCAACTAAGGCCAATTGTGTGAAGTGTTTGTCTTGGTTAGAATCCGCACTATCTATTGGATGTTTGACAAGGGAGTCTTATAGGTCAAGAGGACAGTGGGAGTCTTAAAGGTCTTGAAAGTCTCAAGAACTAATCAAGAATAAAACCTGAAGTTCTTAGTGTTGAGGTTTATAACCTATCGTGTTGACATATTCTGTGCCCATTCCAGTTAAAGTTGGCTTTGCATATGAGTTCTTAGAGTTCTCAATTTGTTGCACAACAACTTGGAAGCCATGGCAGGCCCTTGAGCTGCCAGGTGGCAAGAAGTTAAGATTGAGTTCAATCCATATGGTTTTGGATTTGTCATTATCTTTGTCTTATGATTATGGTTTTGACAAATTCATATGGGTAGGAACTCATACACCATTAAATCTAAGTGTCATAAGGTTTCTCTCCGATTCATGAAAATGATGGTGAGGAAACACTTTCACTAAGTAGATTTTATCTAGATAGCAATTATGATATTTGCATTCTCAAAGTCATTAGTGGAGCGCGTGTGGTTAACCGGCACACTAATATGGACTTGTGAGAAGTAGCAAAAAGGTCTAACCATTATGATTACGACATACCTCTTCATAATTGTTTAGACACACAAGTGTGCTATCTAAGGGAAGGTGTATGATTTTGATAAAGTTTTATCAAAACAATCTAGTATCAGAAATCTGAACTTTGGTAAGAAAGTCAATGAAGTATTGATTTCTAGAAGTCTAGCTAATTTCTGAGTACATGTCAAAGCTAGTGGGAGCATAAGAGTTATGCTAATAATCATCATGTTAGTGGGAGCATGATAATTATGATAAGTATTGCAAGTTAGCAATGTTAATTATAGAAAACAAAAGTTTCAATTGGGAAAGAGTTGTTTTGCTATAATTAAGGGAGAGGAAATTATACTTCATCTCAATTCCATAAGCTTAGATCGTGAGGTTTTAATCATTTAGTCAAGGATATATATGAATTTCATGTTGGAATGGCTCAACATAAGGAAATTCTGTATACAGGTCCATTATTTGCGTTCTAAAATTCGATTATGATTACGGCATCCCTTTTCATAATCTGAATTATGAGAACTTGGCAAATTAAAATGGTAATAGTATAGCAAAAGACTAGTTTAGTCTTTATGTAAGACATCATGAATCGTGTCCCATATGCTTCGGATATAGGATCGATTACATGTGCTATATTCATCCGTTCTAAAATTTTCCAAATGCCCGGGGCATTAAGAAGGGAAAAGGTTTAGAACTGGATATAACTAAAAGGATTAAATAATTGTCGAGGACAATCTAAGGTTTACCAAAGATTGGTTGCTCAAGGATAGTTGGAAGTATAGTGATAATTCTGGAAGGACCATATTGACATAATCTGGAAGGAGGCAACTCTTGTTCAGAAGTGATAGTCAAAATGGAATCTGGAAATGTTTCAAAGTTAGAAATTTCAATATGTGTAAGATTAAGGAAACTTAATGCAAGAAGGATGTTTCCAAGGAGCTGATCTCCTTTGGAATACTCTGTAATGGTTGTTGTCAAGTCTTTATGACTTTGTACATAATCATTACAAGAGTATCAATGTATATAAGTTTAGAATCTAACAGATTTCAGTAAATGGCATGAATTTGGAATTCTTGCATTTGCAGTAAGGATTTGGGAGTGTGAAAGGAGAATCATTGAAGTTATGTTCAATTGATCTAGTTCACAAAGTAAAGATCATAGACAAACATAGTATGCATACTTGGTGTATGGCATGACTAGTGTTTAGAAAACATAGTGTACATGCTTGGAGCATGGGACAACTATTGTTTTAAATTCAAGAATAAAGTTGATAGCTGAAACAGTATACAATGAATAATGTGTAATCATATGGTGATAGGTTTTGATACCATATTGGATTCTATTATTATTGTGTTTCACTTTGTATGTTTTGACTTCCCGAATAAATTGGGTTATTCTTCTGGAATGACTAAGTTATTCAAACTATCCACATTCGGTCATATGTTGGAAGTAGATACGAATTCAGACTATCATGGGTTGGCTTGTAGAGGTCTAAGGTGTTGGACAAAGGGCTACAACACTCATGAGTGCTCATAAGTTCTGAGTATTGGATTCAACCCGCGCTCATTGAAATCACTTCATGGATTTTATCACTAGTGATCATGAGACGATAATATCTTATATTCTTCAAACCTAGAGATATGAGTTGTTACTATGAGTTGATAGTACATTGATTGCACGAAAATGCATTTGGTAACTCGGTGCTATAAAACGTGCCTTTGTGTATGATTCAACAAGTAGTAGAACAAGCCATATGAGTCGAAGTTTATCCATTCCTTTTACCTTCGGGATAAAAGTGATATCTGTGGGCCCCTCGATGATTTGATGATGACAAATGGAAGTGATCGGCCGGGCCAGGACTGATTTGATTTGTTCAATTAGTCAGTCGTCATAAATCGAAAATCGGGAAACAACAAATGGACAGAGAGAATGATTATAATCCATGTCTCCGTCCATATGATATCTAGAATGGAGGAATATATGATACCTTATCTAATGGACAAGTCATTGGCAAAGGTCAGAGTTCATCTACAAGGTCAGAGTTCGACAGAAGCTTTTGAGAGCTACGATTGCCAGTTGGTTCCTGAAGTCATACACAATAATAGTTTTAGACTTATCCAAGTGGGAGATTGTTGGATTAATGTCTAAGTCCATAACTATAATTGGTAAGACTTGACCCGACCCGACATGGTCCATTTGGGTTGCATGGCATCATGCACTTGGATAGACTAAATGAGAGAAATAAGACACTTATGGTTATTAATATATTATAAGTTCTAGTATATTAACAATAAGAATAATGAGATTATTTAATTAGTATTGATCAAGAATTAATCTAGGATTAATTAAGCGATCAAAAGAAGACTAATTAAATATATGGGTTGATTGTGTAAATCATCCATACTTGTATAGTGGGCTAATGCTCCATGGATAATCAAGTTGGGCTAAAACCCATAAGATGGTTCATGGATGCTCCATGGTGTATTTGAACCCATGGATCCAAGGAAATGGAAACCCTTGACAATTAAGAGTTTACCCTAATTGTAACACTATATAAAGATCACATTCTTGGGAAAAATTGGCTATTAGAGAGAGTAAGAAAGGGCTAGCCGATTTTCATGAGTGTAGTTTTCTCTCAAGTTAATCCATGTGTATTTGGTGTTGTGTGAACCATTTGAGGTGTCACACTTGGGGCACATGGCACTCAAGCTTCATGAAGACTTTCTACACCAAAGAGGTATGTATTTTATCTTGCTATAGTTATTGTTTTGTATGCTAGATTAGGATAATACCTTGGAAGTTCTTATTTGCATGTATAATAGAGAAAACATAGATCCAAGGTATTTAGGGTTGCATGTACACTTAGGAGTGTTAGAATGCTCAAAACCCAACACCTTAGACCCATACAAACAGTGAGGAGACTCACCTCGCACTGCTGAAGACTAGCTGAACACTTCTGGCTTCTAACCGGCAACTCCTGAACTGCTGATCCTTCGACTCCCCGAACTATCACTACCCAAAATAGCACTTAGACTACAGTACACTCAAAAGTTAAACTAGGTCAAACTTGGTCAAAATCAATGGTCAAAGTCAACTCTCCGAGTTGACTCAACTCGTCGATTCCCACAATCCACACGTAACTTTTGACTTCGATCCTACTCGCCGAGTCTTCCTTGAGCTCGTCGAGTTAACCTTCAAACACATCAGGACCCTTGTTCAACTGACTCGCTGAGTTCACCTTTGAACTCGTCGTGTCCATCTTCATAAGTTAGGGATATTGCCTTAGACTCGCCGAGTTCGTTCCTTGAATTCGTCGAGTACGATGATCTTCAAGTTCATAATGAACCCAACTGGATGAGTCCTCTACCAACTCAACACACACCCGCTACAGAACGATTTTCGGCAGAAAATGGCATGATTCGCCGAGTCCTAAGAGCAACTCGTCGAGTCCTCCAAAGTCCAATTCTATTTAGACGATTTCAATCGAACACAAAGAATCCAGGACCTAGATCTAACCTTCTAGGGTTGTAATAACACGCAAAGCTTCTACCTTTACATCCATGCATGGCCCTTTATGCTTAAAAGGCCATAAAAATTCTTTAAAGATTGCATGAGAGTTCCAATGGCATAAAGCTTGCACCTTTATGCCTTAACCACTCTTAGGGACCCCAGATCTGAAAGGATCTTTGCTTGGGACATCCTTGTCCCATAGATCAAGCTCCATAGACCAAAACTCTCACAAAGTGGACATAAATAGATCTAAGAAGCTATAAGTCAAGATGAAGACTTGATTACTAAAAAATGATGGAAATGAGATGGTTTTGCTGCATCTACAAGTTCCTCCTAGAACTTTCAATCTCCTTCTTCTTCTCCTAGCCTCCAAGAACACCAAAACTCTCAAGAATGGCTCACACACCCACCAAATGATCTAGGGTTTTGTGGGTTAAGTTCTGGATAATGGGGGCTTGGAATGGAACCAAGAGGAGGAGAATAAGATGCTTAAATAGGGTGCCAAGTCCTGAATTTAGGGTTTCCCAAACCCTGACTAACTCTCCGAGTCGGTACTTCGACTCGTCGAGTAGGTCACTTAACCCGCGACCCGGAACGTGCACCTACTCGTCGAGTCACCCGAACTACTCGACGAGTTGCCTTTTGATTTTGAGGTTTTCCTTTCCTTTCTAGGTCTTCTGAATTCAGGATATTACAACTCTCCCCCACTTAAACTAGACTTCGTCCTCGAAGTCCGCTAAGGCCCACTACTCTGCAACTTCTCACGACATTCCTAATCTCCACATACCTTCCCTGCTCAGTCCAATCTTCGAAGGACCACTTTTGTTGGCCGTCGGTCGAGTCTTCCTGAGCGAAATGCTATACCAAGAAGGTATCTTTTGGAGAACCATCCAATCACTACAAACCTTGAGTACATCACCCTTAGCCAATCGGCAATCTTGCCGATACTCTCCGAGTACTTACGTTGGACATCCAAGGGGTTCACCCCTTTTTTCTAACACGGTCACTGCCTTCCCAAGGAAACTTCCGTAAGCAATAACCTTCTCTATCTCTTAGTAGAACCAACCTTGTGCTATACTAAATATTCATTCACTCCCAGTGTTGGTTCCTTCACTGTCAACTACTGAATGCTTCCTCTTATCACGCCTCAATGTTGAATGCCCAACCCAACAGATGGATCAGATAATCCTTCAAGTAAAAGATTTGTCCTATAACAGTTAGACTCTAATGAGAGCTGTGCAACAGAATCAAATCCTTCCCTCTGCGATTATTTAACCCTACTATGAGAGGCGTCACACCACTCGTTCATCTAACTACTCCATGCCAGAATTCCCTTATCGCTACTTCTGTCCGAAAACCCCACAATCTCATATCTGTTTTCCGGATGAACCGAGACCACCCTAGTCCCAACTAATCTGTCGGCTACCAAAAAGTACCAGATCTTGCCTGGTTACCAAACTCAATTATGTTGTGGCCTACTCACATCCATGTGGCCTGCCCTAGCCTGGTTTAACCTATCTAAAAAACCCTGCAAGAGAGACACACCCCTGATACATTCTTACTACTGAATCGGGATCGATCAATGCTACGGGCCACCCCGTAGTCTCTCTCTTCAACATAACTGACCACTAATGAATGTTATGGCCACCTCGTAGTCTTACTATACCATTATACTAACAGATAACTGACGAGTGCTATGGGCCACCCCGTAGTCTCACAATACCAAATCTACGGGCCATACCTTAATCATATTATACTAATGCTACGGGCCACACCACTGTGAAACTTGTAATGCCCCGATTCTCAAGTATTGTTTAAATATGAATTTCTTTGATTTTGAGGTCTACTCGACAAGTGGTTGTCCTACTCGCCGAGTAGCAGCGGGTTGGGTACGTGTATTTAGTGGCCTACTCGTCGAGTCCATGAAGGGACACGACGAGTAAGAGCTGGTAGATGAAACCCTAAATCCCAGGGTTTTGCACCCTATTCAAGGAAGCATAAGCCTTTTTGGCCTCTTTACATTCCATTGAGAGCTCAGAAAACACTAATACGTGTGGTGCTTCATTCTTGTGTGTTTAAAGCTTTGGAGAGGAGATCTTTTGAGAAGAAGAGCTTGGAGGACAAAATGCTAGCAGCAAGGAAGTGTGGGAAATCATAAATCTACCTCAGATAACATCATTTCGAGGTATCAAGTCGTCACCTTTACTTCATTTTCCTTCTAGACCTCTTTTGGTTGAGATTTAGGGTTTTTATGGTTCGGTTGAGATGATAATGTGGGATATGAGCTAGATCTGAAGTTGTAACTTCAGATCTGGACCCTTATTGGGTTCCAGAGTCATAAAGCTCTGAATTTGGTCATGTGTGAAGTCACTTTGAGTAAGAAACCCCATTGTGAGCTTGGATTTGACATTTAGAGCCTTTATAGCTATGCATGCACATAAAGTTTGCAACTTTACGTGAAAAGCATGCCTTAGAAGCTTGGATCTGTAATTTGGAGCCACTGCATGGCTTAAAAGAGTCTGTATGGCTTAAGGACTGATGGAACTTGGCGAGTAGCAAGTTTGACTCGGAAATTCGCATGAAGATGAGCCTGGACCCGATGAGTTGGATGAACAACTCGGCAAGTCTGATGAAGATTGTTGTAGACTCGGCGAGTTGGATGAACAAATCGGCGAGTCAGTTGAGGTTTCCTCCAATTTATTTATGTGTGTGTAACCGTCGAGTTGCAAGAAGGAAACTCAACGAGTGGCCTTAGGGTTTTCATCATAAACCAAAGGAACTCGACAAGTCACTCCGGTGACCCGTCGAGTGGGCAAGTACTTCAAGGAACTCAACGAGTAGCCGAGCGTACTCGGCGAGTTAGGGTCAACATGGACTGTTGACCTTGACTAATGAATTTGAGTTTGATCAGGGTTTGATTAGTTGGCTTATGAGATACCTTGAAAGGTTGGGAACTTATGGGTATGATTATGCTACGGTAATAGGTGGTGGAGTTTGTGGCGGTGATCCGAGAGTTGAAGTTTATCTACTGAGTCGACATCTGCAAGGTGAGTTATCCTCACTATATCAATAGGGTCTAAGGCACCAAGGTCGACCCTTTAGTTGTTATTGTTAAGGTATGCTACCTATGGTTATGATCTGTTAGATCCGAATCAGGATAGACAGTATGTTATGCTCTTATGATCCGTAAGGATTGGTATGATAGTGACCTACTAGGTCGATGCTCTAGTTATGAGAGATTGCTATGATTGATGATCAGTGAGATAGATATGTTGATGTTTCTATATGATAGTATATGCTAGTTATGCGCACATGGTTATTTGCTTGTTGTCTGGGTTGAGGCGGTCCTGCTTTGTGCTGAAGGCCAACACACCCTATCAGCGGTTCAGGGAGATTGTAGGCCCACATGGCGGTCTAGTTATGCCGAAGGCTCGGGACAAATTCAGATAGATTGTAGGCCCTGTAGAGCAGCCCAATCAGGCTGATGGCCCTGCAGAGCGTGACCGTATAGCTCCTCATCCTTATGATCTGGTTATTGGGACAATCTGATGAATAATTAATGAAAACATTTTGGAAACAAATACTATTTGGTTTTATTTGTGATTGAAAAAGTTTAAATTTGGCGTAAAATTTACGGATGTTACATAACTATACTAATATACGAATACAATGGGCCCCACCGCAGTCTTACAACGTCCTTACTCTATCTGCCAACTAGTGAATGCTACGGGCCACCCTATAGGCTTACAACCCTCCTACACTATCTGTTAACCATTGCTACGGGCCACCCTGTAGTCCTGCCACACTTCTCCTGCTATCTGTCCCCTGGTGAATGCTACAACTAACCCGCAATCTTCAACAATTCCCACGCTGTCTGGCGTCTAGTGAACACTGCGGCCATCCAGCAGTCTTACAACACTTCCCACGCTGACCGGCTACTAGTGAATGCTACGACCATTCCGCAGTCTTACAACACTTTCCATGCTAACTGGCTACTAGTGAATGCTATGTTCATCCCGCAGTCTTACAACACTTTCCATGTTGGCTACTAACCCGAACACCCTTATAATCGAGCATACAAGCACAATCTAGTACCCCAAGTTGTACTCATTTCCTGACTGAAACTCCCAACCGATTTTTTTGAAACCTGCTATCAGACATCCTGAGAATGCGATCTCACCATTGGCAAGTTTTCTGAACTTCTAATTACCACTATCCTCAATTCATACAATCGTCTGGGCCGTCCTTCTCCCTGACAAGAGAGCGAAACTTACTCTAGTTTCAAAACCGCTCCTACTTCTGAGTACAAGATCGTTTTTCCCCCACTTAGCTTTGACTAAGTCTTTACGGTATGAGAAAATCTAAGGATTTCCATTCCTTCCTCCCTTACACTATAGGCATGCCAACTACCAACGCCTTAATCTTGCTATCGCTCTGTCACTAGTCCACTCCAAAGGTCGCACAATCACTGAAGATTAGATGAACGCTTCCTGAAATCCCAACACTAATGACCCCAAAAGCTTAACATGATGTCCTTCTCAACCTTAAAGTCGAATTAGCCGATACTCAGAGCAACTTCTTTAGCGATAGATTGCTTCTCTTGATTCTTCTAAAAGTTATCCCTAGCACAAGGACTGATCTTCACTGAATCCTGACGATGGTGGATAACCATCCTGTTGAACCCTGACTGCAAATTTCTCATGATGCTCCTGAACTGATCTCGTTCATAACCGAGATCACATTGAACCCTTCGAACCAAAAAAGGGAGATGACCTTACACTAGCAACTAATAATTCCCGGTATGCAATTGGCATATGACATTTTCCACAAATACAATATGAATACAATTAGGGAGATAAATCATACACACCGTTACCCGAGACCGAGGCAAGAACAATCATAATACATATAGAATCGAAAAGTGCAACTATACATACCGGAAACATTACATGTTGTAATTCAGATCTACCTCTCCTATCACTGCAAGGCCCTACCCCCTCGCCCATCTGTAATCCTCAAAGTAGTTGGGGAAGTCGTACTTCCTGTTCCTACCCTCATCGTCGGGCAGTCGGCCTTCTTGTGGTCCACCTAATGCAGTGAAAACATAAAGGGCTTGTAGCAGCCTGAACCCCTAGAATGACAAACTCCCTTGTGCAGTTTCCCGCACGTGCTACACTAACTTCGGCCCTACCATCCTACCAATTGCCGGTCTGAAGTCTTGGGTCTCTTCCCGGGACCCTCCAAAGTACACATCTGATCTGATCCCCTCTTTGCAATTTTCTCCAAATCGATATCCCTCTCCCGCGCCTTGGCAATCATAGAATCCAAGGTTTTGTATTCCAAGTAGCTGACATGCTCCCGAATGTCAGCTCTCAACATGTCATGATAGTGGGTATTCCGCGTCTTCTCATCTCCCGCATACTGAGGCACTAACAAGGCCATGTCCCGAAACTTGGCGGTAATCTCCGCCACTGTCTCGTTCGTTTGCCACATGTCGAGGAACTCCCTGGCTAGCTGCTATAGCTCCACAACCAGCACGAACTCTAACCTAAAGTGGGCCACAAAGTTTTACCAAGTCATAGCCTCATGGACTGAGGCTCCCAGAGAGTCAGCAACTGACTCCCACCAATCTCTGGCTCTGTCTCTCAAACATCCCGCAGCGTACCGGACCTTTAACCCCTCGGGACAGAAGCTAATCAACTAAGCAGACTCCATGTCTGCAATCCATCTCCTTGCAACAATGGAGTCTTTCACCCCGTGGAAGTCTGTCATACTGATGGGTTTTGAGCATTCTAACACTTCCTAAGTGTACATGCAACCCTAATAACCTTGGATCTATGTTTGTCTAATTATCATGCAAAGTTGAATTCCAAGGTTATATTCCTATCTAGCATACATGGGGAACAATTTTAACTTGAATCATAGATAGAATAACTTACCTTGTTGTTGCTTGTGTTCCTTGAAACCTTGTGAGCCTAGCACCCCAAGTGTGATGCCTCAAATGCTTCACACAACACCAAATGCTCTTGGAAAGACTCTTGAGATAACACACACTTCTCAAAATCGGCCAAGCCCTCTAGTTTCTTAGTATTCAACTTGTGTAGCCAATTTTGTGGAGAATGGGACTCTTATATAGTGTTCACACAGCTAGGGTTACACCATGTAAACCCTAATGTGTCATGACTCTTCATTTCCATGACCCATGGATTTGTAACTCCCATGGAGCATCCATGGAGCATCCTATGGGTAGAACCCAACTTGATAATCCATGGAGCCTCTTAGCCCACTATACAAGATATGAATGATTTACATAATCAACCCATATATTTAATTAGTTATCCTTTGATCACTTAATTAATTCCAAATTAATTCTTTGATCAACTAATCAAATAATATTATTAATATATTAGAACTTATAATATATTAATAATCTCCAAGTGTTATTTCTCTCATTTAGTCTATCCAATTACATGGTGCCATGCAACCCAAATGGACCATGCCGGGTCGGGTCAAGTACAAGCCCGAAATAGTTATGGACTTAGACACCTTATCCAACAGTCTCCCACTTGGATAAGTCTAATAACTATATCTCTAGTACTTCAGGAACCGACCGGCAATCGTAGCTCTTTCAAGGCCTCTCGGAACTGAGAAGATACGCCATTTAAGATAAGTGATCATATAATCTCTGTTCTAGATATCAGCCGGACAAATACATGGAACAATGTCTTGCTTATTGTCCAGCATTTGTTTCCCGATTTCCGATTTGTTTGACATAGAACTTAATTGAACACATCAACTTAGTTCTGACCGGGCCCGGTACATGGGTCAAAACAAAATCATCGAGGGGCCAAGATATCAACTTCTAATCCAAGAAGGAACAGATAAACTTCGACTCATATGTTTGTTCTACCACTCATTGAATTACACACAAAAGTACGTTTTATAACATCGAGTTACCAATGTGGTTTCGTACAGTCAATGCATAACCAACTTGTAAGTAACAAATCATATCTCTAGGTTTGAAGACTTATATGATATTACCGTCTCACGATCACTCGAGATAGAATTCCATGAAGTGATTCCAGTAAGCGTGGGTTGAGTCCAATGCTCAGATCTTATGAGCACTCATGATTGTTGTAGCCTTGTCCAAGACCTCTACAACCAAACATGACAGCCTTGATTCATATCTACTTCCAACATATGACCGACTGTGGAGGTTTGAATAATATGTTATACCAAACAAAATTATTCTGGAAGTCAAAACATGCAAAAGAAATATAGTAAACGATCGACAAGAGATAGCAACACTTTACTCATAAATAAAACACTTTTATTCATCATCAATTGTCAATTACACTTTACAAATTTCGAGATTATCTAACTACTAAATCTAATATCATCTTTCAGCCCTTTGCTCCGAGCATGCTGAAGATGCTTAACCCGAGTCAGTCCCTTTGTGAGGGGATCTGCCGGATTCTCATCTGATGATACCCTCTTTGCCTCGAGGTGTCCTTCTTCGATCCGATGTCTAATGAAATGGTATTTTCTGTCGATGTGTCTGGATCTCCCATGATTCCTTGGTTCCTTGGCTAAGGCAACAGCACTTTCACTATCACAGAAAATTTCCATTAGCTCTTTAATAGCTGGTACAACTCCAAGGTCTCCAATGAAGTTCTTCAGCCATATCGCCTCCTTTGCTGCCTCGCTAGCTGCAATATACTCTGATTCACAAGTAGAATCAGCCACTGTCTCTTGCTTGGAACTCTTCCAAGAAATTGCTCCTCCGTTTAGGGTAAAGACCCAGCCTGACTGAGAGTGGAAATTATCCCTATCAGTCTGGAAGCTAGCATCGCTATACCCTACAACTCTCAAGTCCTCACTCCCACCGAGGGTAAGAACCCAGTCCTTAGTCCTCCGTAGGTACTTGAGGATATTGTTTACCGCAGTCCAGTGTGCCTTGCCAGGGTTCGCCTGATACCTGCTAACCATGCTCAAGCCAAAAGCTACATCGGGTCGAGTACACGTCATAGCATACATGATCGATCCTACAGCCAAAGCGTAAGGTGTTCGACTCATTTCTGCTATCTCAGCCTCAGTGCTAGGGCTTTGTGTCTTACTCAATCTGGTGTTACTCTGGATGGGTAACTCTCCTTTCTTGGAATCCTGCATGCTGAATCTCTTCAGCACCTTATCCAAGTAGGTACTCTGACTAAGTCCAATTAGTCTTTTACTCCGATCTCTCAAGATTCTTATCCCTAAAATATAGGCAGCTTCACCAAGGTCCTTCATAGCGAAACACTTCCCAAGCCAGGACTTTACTTCCTGCAGGGTTGGAATGTCGTTTCCTATGAGTAGTATGTCATCCACATACAATACCAAAAAGCTAACTATACTCCCACTAGCCTTGACATACACACAAGATTCATCTTCACTCCTAGAAAAGCCAAATTCCTTGACCTTTTCATCAAAGCAAAGATTCCATCTGCGAGGTGCTTGCTTCAATCCATAAATGGATTTCTCAAGCTTACACACTCTATTAGGGTACTCATTGCTGACAAAACCCTCTGGCTGACTCATGTAAACATCTTCAGCCAAGTTTCCATTAAGGAAAGCAGTTTTGACATCCATCTGCCATATTTCATAATCATGAAATGCAGTTATGGCTAACAGAACCCGAATAGACTTAATCTTGGCTACTGGAGAAAAGGTCTCATCATAATCCACTCCAGGAATTTGAGAGAAGCCCTTTGCAACCAGTCTAGCCTTATAAGTGTGTACTTTACCATCCATGTCGGTCTTCTTCTTGAAGACCCATTTGCACCCTACTGTCTTCCGACCTGGTACATTTTCAACCAAGTTCCAAACTTGATTGTCATACATGGATTGTATCTCGCTATCCATAGCCTCTTTCCATTTAGCAGACTCGGGGCCTGCCATGGCTTCCTCGTAGCTGTTAGGGTCATCTTGACTTACTAGTGTCTCATCACTAATAAGTGTCTCACCTTCTGCAGTAATATGGAATCCATAGTAATGCTCAGGTACACTCCTAACTCTCGTGGAACGTCTCAGAGGTACAGATTTGTCAATTTGCTCAACAGGAGTTTCCTCCTCAAGTTGAGGGCTAGAGTTTGAAGTTCCTTCACCGCTTGATTCTTGAATTTCTTCAAGATCAATTTGCCTCCCACTGTCTCCTTGGCTTATAAACTCTCTTTCTCGAAAGACTCCTCTTCTTGCTACAAAGACCACATTGTCACTAGGTCTGTAGAAGAGGTAACCAAAGGATCGCTGTGGGTAACCGATGAAAATACACCTCTTGCTTCGAGGTTCGAGCTTATCATTAGTCTCACGTCTCACGAAAGCCTCACAACCCCAAATCTTGATGTGGTCTAGTTTAGGTACTTTACCAGTCCACATCTCGTGAGGAGTTTTGGCAACTTTCTTTGTAGGGACTAGATTAAGAATATGGGCGGCAGTCTCTAAGGTATACCCCCAGAATGAGATTGGTAGCATAGCTCGACTCATCATGGAACGAACCATATCCAGCAAGGTTCGATTACGCCTCTCAGCCACACCATTCAACTGTGGTGTCCTGGGAGGTGTCAATTGTGAGACTATCCCACATTCCCTTAGATAGTCGAGGAACTCTGAACTAAGATACTCACCACCACGATCGGATCGAAGCATCTTAATGTTCCTGCCCAATTGATTCTCGACTTCCTGTTTAAATTCCTTAAACCTCTCGAAAGTCTCTGACTTATGCTTGATCAAGTAGACATATCCATATCTACTATAATCATCAGTAAAAGTCAAATAATAACGATTAGCATCCCTTGTGGCATGTTTGAATGGTCCACACACATCCGTGTGTATAAGGTCCAACAAACCTTCACCCCTCTCACACGAACCTGTGAAGGGTGACTTTCTCATTTTTCCAAGTAAGCATGATTCGCAACTATCATCTGACTTTAGGTCAAACGACTCCAAGACTCCATCCTTTTGGAGTTGGCCTATGCGTTTCTTGCTTATATGTCCAAGACGACAATGCCATAAAGATGCTTTATCCAAGTTATTATTAGCAGAATCAATACACAAAACATTATTTCCTAAGTTATCTACAACAGATATAGCTTCATACACACCATCACAAGGTAATGCTTTAAAATAAAGAACATTATTAAAGAAAGCATCAATAGAACCAACTTCATTATTAAATGAAAAGGTAAACCCTTGTTTGTACAAAGCATGAAAGGAAATAATATTTCTTGCCATTCCTGGCGAATAACAACACTTATTCAAATCTAAACTAAACCCACTACTTAGCGATAAAGTATAAGCTCCAATCTTGGTAATAGGTATAGCTTTCCTATCCCCCATGATCAAGTTTATCCTTCCTTGCTCCACATTCTCACTTCTTCTTAGTCCCTGCAAGTCACAACAAATATGAATACCACAACCGGTATCAAGGACCCAAGAATTAGAATGGGGTGAGTTATTAGAAATGATAGTGTAAATACCTGCATGGTTGGGTTTAACTTTCCCATCCTTCACATCTTGCTGGTATTTTGGGCAGTTCCACTTCCAATGAGCCTTTTCATGGCAATAGAAGCATTCAGCCTCTTTTGGGTCAGAAGAAGGAGTAATGAAACCTTTCTTGGTTCCACTTGAAGAAGAGCCATCAAGGGTCCGAACCTTGGTACCCTTAGAAGAGCTCTTTCTCTTCCTCCCTCGACTTTTCCCGATTGCCAAAACCGGAGTAGAGTTTTGAGTAGGAGTGATAGCAACCGACTTCCCCTTAAGACATGTTTCTGCGGTCTTGAGAAGTCCCTGAAGTTTGCTGAGGGTGACTTCTTCCTTGTTCATGTGATATGTCATGCGGAATTGATCATAGCACGATGTTAAGGAATGCAAAATAATATCTATTGCAAGATCCTCCGGGAAGTTCACATTAAGCTTCAGCAAACGATCCACATACCTTTGCATTTTCTGCATGTGGCTCGTGACGGATTCCCCGTCCTTTATCATGGTTGTTATCATGGAGCAGATGATTTCATACCTCTCTTGTCGTGCACTTTAATGGTATCTTTCCATAAAATCTTGGTGCATGTCATAAGGGTAGAAATCCTCATAAGACTTCTGGAGTTCCGCTGTCATCGTGGCCATCATGATGCAAGTCACTTTCGTAGCATCCCTTTCATGTGCCCGAAATTCAGCGATCTCCTGAGGAGTTGTAGTGGACTCACCAATCTCCTTAAGCTCCTTGTCAAGGACATATTCTTTGTCCTCGTAGCGGGTAATCATCCTGATGTTTCTGATCCACTCATTGAAGTTGGATCCATCAAAGGTGACTTTCCCACACAAGTTCATAAGGGAAAAGGAGCCATTAGGATTAGAGCCAGAAGCATTGTTGAAAGACATCTGAAGAAAAGAGGACAAGATTAGTTTAGATAAGAGAGTCCTTAATAAAACACCCAAATGTAATATTAAGGCTAGGATCCAATCACAATATAATATAACTTAGAAGAGGTATGCTGTAATCTAAGCTATCATATTTGAAAGGTAGGTGAATGACGATTCACCAATTTCTACCACGAAAACCGCAATATTTTAGTATTAGGTTTTTGAATGGTTCTTAGAAATTCCTAGATTCTTTGAGATTCAGTGAACTTTTCAAAGGCATGTTTCAATCTCGAGTGTGCCCTCCAAGTTTTGTGACTGGGATACCGAGGATCACAAAACGAGGTGTGAAGTAACCATGCAAATCACTTGGTACCCTTAAAGTTTATCACTCAATCGATGTGCCGGTTAACCACACACGCTCCATCGATACTATAATAAACCCTAAGTCACCCTTTACCTACCTTGTTAAGTCCAAGTTAGTGTGCCGGTTAACCACACACGCTCCACCAACGACTTAATCAAAGTGTAAAGTGTAATTTCATGGAATAGCACCTTATTCACATTTTTCCTAAAGTAACTAAGATTGGGAATTTAATAAAACATTTAGTTACTTTATAATATTCATCATACGTTGAATGAGAATTAACAAGTCCTTGTCTTACCCGTTCGGCTAACGACCCTCCACCGATCAAGCAAGCGGTGGGTGAGAGTGGACACCCATTAAGTCACCATTTTATAGGCAACAACCTTATACCCACCTTATAGACCGGCTTCGTGAATGAGGCGTACTAGCGGTAAGACGACTTTGTTCTTATACATATATATATATATATATATAATTATTAAATCATAATAATATAAGTATAAGGGTTGAATTTTAACTTTTAAAATTCTAGGGGTTGGAACTAAAGTTTTAACTTAACTTTACTTGTTCCAAAACTTGAGGGCAAGTTTTGTAAACTTTCAAAACTTTTCATATCTTGTAACTTATGAGTTTAATAGAGTAATAAAATGAGGACTTTTCATTTTTCTAACTCTTGTGTTCTTTTAATGGTTTTTTAATCCAAGAGACTTTTGGTTTTCCATAACTTGAGGACAAGTTTTGGACTCCATTAAAACACATTATGATCATGAATTAATCTACCACATAGGTTACAAATAATTCCTATGATCATCTAAACGTCATAAGAACAAGAACATGAATATGAACACTTTCAAGAATCAAAATCACATTTAATCTTTGTAATTTTGATAACTAGTTGTTGTAAATGAGTTAGAAAAGACATTACACCTTCTAAAATAAGTTTTCAAGTACCAAAACATTTTAGGGTAATGATTCTAATCCATTTCTAGCAACTCAAGTCGAAATTCTGCACTCTGTCGACCCTACTCGCCGAGTGCATAAACCTACTCGCCGAGTAGGTTGAAGATACACATGAACTCGACGAGTCCTGCCCATGGACTCGCCGAGTCCATCAGTCAGACAACAAGATTTTCGACTTTCTACAACTTTTAAGCACAAATAACAAACAAACAAGCCTAGGCTCTGATACCACTGATGGGTTTTGAGCATTCTAACACTTCCTAAGTGTACATGCAACCCTAATAACCTTGGATCTATGTTTGTCTAATTATCATGCAAAGTTGAATTCCAAGGTTATATTCCTATCTAGCATACATGGGGGACAATTTTAACTTGAATCATAGATAGAATAACTTACCTTGTTGTTGCTTGTGTTCCTTGAAACCTTGTGAGCCTAGCACCCCAAGTGTGATGCCTCAAATGCTTCACACAACACCAAATGCTCTTGGAAAGACTCTTGAGATAACACACACTTCTCAAAATCGGCCAAGCCCTCTAGTTTCTTAGTATTCAACTTGTGTAGCCAATTTTGTGGAGAATGGGACTCTTATATAGTGTTGACACATCTAGGGTTACACCATGTAAACCCTAATGTGTCATGACTCTTCATTTCCATGACCCATGGGTTTGTAACTCCCATGGAGCATCCATGGAGCATCCTATGGGTAGAACCCAACTTGATAATCCATGGAGCCTCTTAGCCCACTATACAAGATATGAATGATTTACATAATCAACCCATATATTTAATTAGTTATCCTTTGATCACATAATTAATTCCAAATTAATTCTTTGATCAACTAATCAAATAATATTATTAATATATTAGAACTTATAATATATTAATAATCTCCAAGTGTTATTTCTCTCATTTAGTCTATCCAATTACATGGTGCCATGCAACCCAAATGGACCATGCCGGGTCGGGTCAAGTACAAGCCCGAAATAGTTATGGACTTAGACACCTTATCCAACACATACTACATCCCCTAAAGTCCTCGAAGGAAAGTGTGTGTGTCCCCATATGGCCTGATGTCATATCACTCCTGAACACCCTGAGATGATCCTCCAACAAATCGATAATCTGCTCCTTCATCAACCAGAAAATCACCGGTGTCGCCTCAAGGATGCCTCTAGTGATCTCTGACGTGATAAACTCGCACAGGCTCTCATTAACTGGTTTGGATCCCAATCCTAAACCTGATCCCGATCCTGATCCTGATCATCCTGCCTCATGTCGTGTAATCATCACCATTCTGAAACGAAACACATAATCTTCAGGGACACACGTAATCTCAGGAGGTCTCACATACTACAATTTCTGTGGTTCTATCTCGACCCTCGTTCAATCGAGTACGGATCCTTTGCTTTTAGTAGTACGGGACCATACTACCTTCCACATCTATATGTACATTCCTCAAGAATTGCCTCAACTTCACCAAGTCCCTTAACCATTATCCCCCTCGCTCTAATCTCATCCTAGGCTTTCCTAAGGCACCCTTCGACCTACTCTCCGCCATCAGTTTCACTATGGGTCCCTACCTCCTTTCCTTAACTAGCTCGTGAATATTGTTACATATTCGCTTACTAGTTAGTTAAAGTTAGCGAGAACCCCTATAGCACAAAGCAAGCAGCATTCATGTATTGAGTAACCAAAATGAGCATAACCTAATCAGGATATCTCACTGCTAACTAACAGCTCTAACATATGATTTAATGATCTCCTATAGCAGGCATACCAAGCATCCTTCTTAGATCCTTAGCCCTAATATAGCATGCAGTTCTCATAAACACATAACAGGCATACAAGGCATCCTCCTAGATCCTTTTCCCTAATCTAGCATGCAGTTCTCATAAACACATAAAAAGTATGGGTATCTTAGGGAAAACTTACTTATGCTCGGACGGTCGCGCGCATCACACACCTCGTTCTTTCTTAAGGATTGTTTCGACTTCACCAAGTCCCTTACTGCCACAACTACTCTCAGAACTACTCTCATCCTAGGCTTTCCTAGGTTCCCGAACCTACTACATGAATACCATCGCATGTGGCGAGGCTCGGATAATCCTTCGATTGAAGGACTCATCCCTGCAATGGTTAGACTCAGACAAGAGTTGTGCACTACAGTCAAATCCAACACTCTGAGATTCTTCAACCCTAATCACATGTCACTTAACGTATTTATCTGCTAGTTAACTACCATCACTCGAAGTCCCACAACTCACAAAGCAAGTAGCATTCAGACAAACGGATATATCTAACCAAAAAAGCCACTCAATCCTCTTACCAGGAATCTCTACTCACATGTAATTCAAAGGCTCGTACAATCGGGCATAACCCTAACAGGCCATCCTACTACTGGCAGATCATTTCTAGCATACAAATCTATAGGCTCATATAAGCATATAAAGGCATCTATCCTAGATCCTTAGCTCTAATCTAGCATGCAAATCACATGATCATATCATATAACAAACACGTATTGGTATTTTGGGAACCACTTACTTGAGCTCGGTCGATTGCAGGCATCACACCCCTTCTTATCAAAGTTTCTTTCTCTTTTCAAAATCCTTTCAAATTTCATTTATAAAAATGATTTACCTTTTGAAAATTTTCATACCAAGTCCCCAGTTTGAGTCCAGACATGCCCGAGAGTGTGCCCAAATCCCTTAAGCCAAGGATTTGATACCATCTTGTAACATCCCAAAATTCAAGGCCAAAAATTTTCATTTTTTATATAAAAAAACCTTTAATAACATTGTTCCATACATTGAAAACATTTCATTAAAAACAAATATCATAGTCAAATCCCAAACATCACATAATGCGGAATAACATGGGTGAATGCGTTGCGATCGTCCCGAGCTCCTTTTTCTTGAAACTGAAGATACCTGAAACCAAAACTGTAAACCGTAAGAACAAAGCTTAGTGAGTTTCCCAAATACCACATATCATACATATCAAGTGGGCCATACATGCCATAAATATTGTGAGCTATCCATAACAAACATATCCATAATCAAGTAAGGTGATATGTGCCAAACATAGTCTTGTTGTTACGCCACGGGTCGCACGTGGTCTTTCTTGCCAACCCACTTGGTGTTACAGACTAACGCCAAAAGCCACCTCTTGGTCTTCCATGCTAGCATCGTAAAAAAGAATAACATACATACTACTCTACTTAGAGAATCAGCATACAGTGTGCTAGGAGCCACATCCTGTACTTTCATACATAATGGCATACAGTGTGCCAGGAGCCACATCCTGAACTTTCAAACATAATGGCATGCAATGTGCTAGGAGCCACATCCTGGACTTTGGCATAGAGTGTACCAAGAGCATATCCTGGACTTTGATACATAATGGCATACAGTGTGCCAGGAGCCACATCCTGGACGTTCATACATAATGGCATACAATGTGTCATGAGCCACCTCCTGGTCTTTCATACATATTGCATAAGGCTAACCCTCGGGTCTTACCACCCTACATAGTAACATATTGTGTGCCAGGAGCGGCGCCCTGGTCTTTCATGCATAATTCCTAGAGCTAACCCCTAAATCTTCCTACAATACATAAACTAAATGGGTCGGAATTGGTGCCTTACACCGATACAAATAGTGAAGAGACTCACCTCGCACCGCGGAAGACTAGCTGAACACTTCTGGCTGCTAACCGGCAACTTGTGAACTGCTTATCCTTCGACTCCCCGAACTATCAATACCTAAAATAACACTTAGACTACAATACCCTCAAAAGTCAAACTAGGTCAAACTTGGTCAAAGTCAACACTTCGAGTTGACTTAACTAGTCGAGTTCACCCACCAACTCGTCGAGTCCCACAATCAACACGTAACTCTAGACTACGGTTCTACTCATCGAGTGTTCCTTGTGCTCATCGAGTTCACCTTCAAACACGTCGGGAACCTTGTTCAACTGACTCAACGAGTTCAAAGGTATCTTCATAAGTTAGGGATATTACCTTAAACTCGCCGATTTCGTTCCTTGAACTCGTCGACTACGATGACCTTCAAGTTCACAATGAACCCAACTCGATGAGTCCTCTACCAACTCAACACACACCCGCTAACAGAACGGTTTTCGACATAAAACGGCTTGATTCATCGAGTCCTAAGAGCAACTCGTCGAGTCCTCCAAAGCCCAATTCTATTCAGACGATTTCAGTCGAACACAAAGCATACAGGACCTAGATCTAACCTTCTAGGGTCGAAATAACACGCAAAGCCTCTGTCTTTACATCCATGCATGGCCCTATTTGCTAAAAAGGCCATATTAACCTCTTTAAATCTTGCATGAGGGTTCCAATGGCATAAAGCTTGCACCTTTATGCCTTATCCACTCTTAGGGACCCCAAATTTGAAAGGATCTTTGCTTGGGACAACCTTGTCCCATAGATCAAGCTCTATGGACCAAAACTCTCATAAAGTGGACATAAAGAGATCTAAGAAGCTATAAGTCAAGATGAAGACTTGATTACTAGAAAATTATGGAAATCAGATGATGGTGTTGGATCTAAAAGTTCCTCCTTGAACCTTCAATCCCCTTCTTCTTCTATTAGCCTCTAAGAACACCAAAACACTCAAGAATGACTCACACTCACCAAACGATCTAGGGTTTCGTGGCTTAAGTTCTGGACAATAGGGTTGGGAATGGAACCAAGAGGAGGAGAATAAGATGTTTAAATAGGGTCCCAAGTCCCGAATTTAGGGTTTCCCAAACCCTGACCAACTCGCTGTGTCGATCCTCCAACTCGTCGAGTAGGTCACTTAACCTACGACCCGGAACGTGCTCCTACTCGTCGAGTCGCCCCACCTACTCGAAAAGTCGCCTTCTGATTTTGAGGTTTTCCTTTCCCTTCTAGGTCTTCTGAATTCGGGGTGTTACAAATCTTTATCGGGAAATATAATCTTGAACACTGAGTTTGACCCCTCTCCACATCTCAAGTTTATATAGATATCTAGAATAAAGGAATAACTGGTCACTTATCTAAGCGTTGAATCTTGATTAGATTAGAGTTCTACAATTGCATTGGATGACATACTCGTTGTTGATTATTAAATAAGTATTAGACCTCATATAGTTGATGAATTATCCAAGTGGGAGACTATTTGAATGTGTGTACAAGGTCATTAAATAACTGATAATATTTCTAATAATAGCGGGGTCTTTTTGGGTTGCCATCATGACCTAATTACGCAACAAGGAAATGGGAGAGAATAAGTTTGTTAATTTATTATGAATTAATAAATTAATCAAAAATTATTTTGGAATTAATTTAATAGTTTTAATATATTAAATGGGTTGAAATTTAATGAATTCATTATTAATTAACTAGAATATTCGAAAGCCCTCTAGAAAATGATAAGGGACAATTTAAAATGAGGATGTGGATTATCCTTAAGGTTTTTAATGGCTTTAGGATAGAACTAGAGGTTATAAATATGATGTTAGGGATCAAATCATGTGGCTCCTTGATCCTCTAATTTTTATCCAAACTTCTTCTTGATGGGTTTTATTGGTTATAAATTTGTGCACGAGGTACAAAATTACATAACTCTTAAGTGCACATGCAACCTATTTGGATCTATGTTTTCTATATTGATATTAATAAACTATGAACATCATGAAATCAATGGTAACCTATTATAATTGAAATATGCTGAGGATTAGGGTTACATACCTCCTGATTATTGTAGCAAATAATCACACCAATATACTTCTTGAAAACCTTGGAAAGCAAGAACCAGAATCTAATGTCTCTAATGGCTCATACCCTAAACCCTAGAAATCTATAATGAAGGGGAGAGATAGAAAACATATATAATTTTCATTCCTATGCTTCCTAGGAAGGTCATGAACGAAAAAAAATGTGCCAACAGATCCTATTTATAGTTTAGGTAACTTGCTGGAAAAGCAAGATTTAAATTAATAAAATAATAGATTTAATCTTAATTCAAATCCTTTCCTTATCTTCATCTATGAGGCTTCCATAAACCCTTGAAGAGATTCCAAAACCGTCCATGCCAAGGAGGCTTCTACAATTCTTTCTTTTGTTTAATTATTGAACAATTAAAATTCACCCCTTGTACCTTTAATTAATTCCAATTAATCCCAAATTAATTCCTGGGTAATTTTGATTAATAATTATTTAATTCTAACTGATTTCTTATTAATTTATTAACCATCAAAATTAACAAATCAATTATTTAACTATTGATCTCATGTTAAATTATTAAACACATAAATATATTAATCACATAATATATTAACAAATCATTTCTCTCTCGCATAATATTATTTCTATCTATTTCTGGTCATGATGACAACCCAAAAAGGACTTTGCTTCTATTTACAAGTTTATACAAATTTAGTTATTAGCTTTGACACCTTAATCCAATAGTCTCCCACTTGGATAAGTCTATAACTAAAATTGCAAGTATAACCAAACGGCAAAGAGTGTTGTCAAAAGCCATTGCCGAACTCTTATCCAATCAGACATTGGCCCTAAGAAAAGTGGTCAAATATTCATTAATTCTTCAAGATATCGTATGGACATGAGACATCGATTAGAATCAATCTCATGGTCTAAAATTTTGTTTCTCTATTTCCTGATTTATGAAGAAAAAATTCATACTACTAAATGAACACGTCAACTCAGTCGGGGCTCGGTTAAGGACTTCAGATGTCAACAAAAAATCATTCAGGGGCCCAAAGATATCTTTTTTCCCATTATGGCCAAAGAAACAAATAAACTTCAACTTATATGTATGGATCTTTTACTCGCCAAATCATGCATGACACTACGTTTTATGATACAACGATACTGATGCATTTTCACAATACAGATGCCCAACTAACTTGTAAATTACAGCTCATATATCTCTGTTTTAATAATAAAATATATTATCGTCTCACAATAACTTGTGATAGAATCCATGAAGTAAGGCTCTAAGCGTGAGTTTATGAAATACTCAAAATCCCCATTTTTCTAAGTACTGATGAATATTGTAGAAATCTTATTGCAATGCCTAATCCCCATAGATAATCTATAATTCAATTCATGATAGTCTTAATTCGCTACTTACTTCCAAAAGTATGAGCGAATGAGGAATTGAGTAATCAAATCATTTAGGAAGTAAAACATGCAAAGTGAAACATAATAATAAATTAATTAACTATGGTCTCAACCCTATTGAATATAAATAATCTCTATTATTTAATCACCATAATAGTTGTGACTTTATTCATCGTATAATTTTTTGAGTATTCAACTAACCACTTGAATTAAACATCATTCATGCCATGTTTTGAACAAACATATTATGCCTCTTTAAGGTCCTTCCTTTGTGAACAGATCAACTGGACATTATTCCAATGATTGTCATTTCATAATTCCAACTTCTTATCACTATCCAAGATATGATGGAATTTTAACTTTACATGTATTGATCCTTTGTGATATAGAGATTCCAAAGTCTCAAAAATTTAGTCTTCAATATTACAGAATATTCCATTGGAACTTTTTTACTAGAAACAATTCCATGGTAATGAAGTTTCATATTCAACGTACATTCCTTGAACACTTCTCTTGCATTAATGTTTCTAACTCAGGTGTAGACTTTTCAACCATCTCCCATTATGAAACATTTCCATATTCTCATATGATCATCAATTTTGATCAAGATTTCATTTCAATCTAGAATCATGTTACTATGGTATGTCAAAAGTAATATCATACTTCTGACTGTGTATAAGCACTTATAAATGTCTATAACCAACCAGTCTTTGGTATATCCTTAGAATGTTATTGAAAGTTATTTAACAAATTTAGTCACAAAAAATTTTAGTCTGTTTTCTCACAATGCTCTAAGCATTTGAAAAATCAGAATAAATGAATATTATAGCATATGTAATCGATCCTACATCTGAAGCATATAGGATTCGATCCATAAGTTCAATCTCTTGCTATAATTTTTCCATATATAGAATGCCCTATACTGAAGCATTTCAAAATGATATTCATATATGTATTTGGCTGAGTCTTATTAAAATATACAATCTAAACCTTTAGATTTGAGAAGAAGTATGAGTGACATCTATCTTAAGTCTACTATAGTGAAACAATTCTCAAACTTTGCAATTTGCAATTTGAAAACTTTGTTCCCTAATACTAGCATAACAATTATGCTCCCACTAGCTTTGACATGCACCCAGAAATCAATAGGACTTGTAGAAACCAATACTCCTAATGTTCTTACTGAAGTATACATTTCAATTATGCGATGCTTTGACAAGTCTTTAATTAGACTTTTTAAGCTTATACACCTTACTTGGATAGCATATGTATGTGTTTAAACCTTTTAAGAAGGATATATATATATATATATATATATATATATATATATATATATATATATATACATATATATATATATATATATATATATGTCTCAAAAGGTCAAACAATTCCATAACAATCATCACAAGTCAAAATCTAAAGAGGGATTTCGTAATCATATTGTGAAGTTGGAAATGCCATTAACACAACCAGTATCCATAATGATCTTTCTCAGATCATTAAAAAATCTACTAGCAAAGTATTTCCTCAAAATCATTCTCATGAATTAGAGTGAAAATGTTTTCACCTATATTTTATGGTGCATACGTTCCCGTCCATGTGAATCTATCATTTCCAACATACAATCATAAGACAAGGGTTAGGACAAAACCAAATTCAAATTTAGCTTTCCATCATGTACTGAACTTCGTTGTTCTAAAAATCTTGCCGTCTGGTAGACAAGAGCCTGCCAATGCATCCATATTGTTAGTAGCTTGCCCATATTGATCAATGTACTTTCACTGACCGAAACGCTTTTTCTTTTGTAGTTAAATGAAAACATAAAAATGATAAGCATTACCAACTCATCTAGAAGTGCACAAAAATAAGAATTTGTCAATCAAACATCATAGGTTATCAACCTCATCTCACATGCTAGTGATAAGTAAAAGTTTTATTATCGATTTACTCTTGAAACTCTCAATATCAATACGACTCCGACTGACTTCTTGACATGTGATTTTTCTCTCAAGGAACATTCTTGATAAGCTAAAACAAATATCAAAAGTTCTTGTGGATTCTCAACAAGAAAACACTTCATAGAAAAGGTCTCTGTATATCTTTTGTTTCTTTATTAATGAAAACAGCATAACTCCAATACTATATGTTCTAGAGTAAGAAAACATTTTTACTCCACATATTTAATAGAGCATGGCTCTACAACCTGGTTTGGAATGAAGTATAACTCATCTCTTGATCATACTATTTCCAAACAATATCTTATTCCTATTCTAAGTCATATAATTTCTCTAAGATGTTCTTCAAGTATCAATCTATCAGTAGTCATCTCTATGACACTTCTATACCGACATGACTGGGCAGGTAGGCTCCCCCGGATGAAAGCTATGGCAGGTACCTGTGGACCAACCTTTTTCTACTACCCGATTGACAAAGCTTTCTCCGCTATCAAAGCCAGATCCCTCTCCTTTCACTCGACTTACTTCGTACCTCTCGCACTGTAGGAATTAAGGCGTCATATAAACCCACAATCACTAAGATGATAATAAAACATGATGCTAAAGTAATCTTCTTTCCTTTCAAATTGGAGAAAGTTTTATTTTTCTTCCTAATAGATTCTTCTTACTCATTCTGCTACTCTTTGAATCCTTTCAAAGTATTAGAATTATACTTAATCTTATAAACACAACTATACTACTAAAGCGTTAGTAAATCATGACAAATATAGTTATCATCCTTTGTGGTGGATCTGAATAGTCCATATCAACATGTACTAGATCCATTAGTCGTTCACTTGCCTCACATAAACAGGTGAACAATGAATTAGTCTGTTGGGTCAAAAATATGGTTTATACTTCACTTTTCTAAAAAATATATTTTTTGTGTCTTGGACCGTAAACAACTTTGTGTTTACGAACGTAAGGTGTTTACGGCTGTGTTTACGGCCGTAAACCCAATTACGGCCCATCTTCACCTGGCCCATGTTCCCTTGTATAAATATAGGTGTTCAGGTGGGAGGAACTGATTGATGAACGAGAGAAGAGAGAAACTAGAGAGCATTTTGTGTGTGAATCTTTTGTATCTGGAACTTTAATTCTAATCAATTCATACATAGATTCATATTGTTCTTCTTCTTCTTTTCTTCTATTTTATCTGACATCATCCGTTTGATTGGGATTCCGCACCATCAAACGGATCTGATTGATAAACAGGCAAATTAGGGACTTACAATTGGTATCCGAGCAGAACCAGTGTCAAAGGCATTCTACAATCGGTTTTGGAGCAAGGTTTTGTTGGACCGAGAGCAAGTTCGTGTTTTTTGCAAAAGGATTTTTGGTTTCATCGAGAAGCTGAATTAATCATTATTTACAACCCAAGCTTACGGCCGTAATCCCTATTTACGGCCACAATCCCGTCATAGTTCTTCAACCGTGAATTGCTTTCTTGAACCGTAAACCCAGAATCGAAGACCGTATTCTTCAACCATAAAACCTTGGACCGTGAATCTAAATTAAAATTCTTGCACCGTGAGCCTTGAACCCTATTCTCCTCTCAACCGAAAATTTTATAGTTTACGGTTGCAAACTCCGAGTTTACAGCCGCAAACTCATTTTTCGCAGTAAACTTCTTTTAACAGTAAATCGGATTTTAACTAAATCGGTTTATATTTTAATTTGAATTTTAATTAATTTTAATTAATTGTTAAAAATGGAATCTCAAAGTCAAAACCACTTTCAAGAGCTTGATGATGTCATGGGTACCACCACGTGAATTCCAAGGTTAATGTCTGCTGATGGGTTTCCCGAATGGAAGTACACAAAAATGAAAGATTTCAAGTTGTGGAAATGCATCATCAAGAATCCAGTTAGAGTAATCACTACAGTTGCGGGACAAGTGGTTGATAAGAAAATAGAAAATTACACTGATGAAGACTTTGAGAGTGTGGAGGAGCAGGAAAAGGCATTGGCCATCTTGACCATGGCCTTGTCACCAGACATTGCTCAAGGGTTCAGAGAGTATACGTCGGCTAAAGCTTTGTGGGAAGCCCTGATTGAGGTGTATGAAGGGAGCAAAGATATGCGAGAGAGTTGCGAGGACATGTTGCGACAACATTTTAATATGTTTAATTATGTTCTTGGTGAGACCCTTGAAACACAGCTATAGCGGTTCACAACTCTCAATACAGAAATGACTGTGGCTGGGATTTTCTATACAAAGTCGGAAGTAAACAAGAAGCTGTTGAATTCTCTCCCAAAATCTTGGGACATGAATGTAGCTGTCGTTAAGAAAACTAAGGATCTCAGCCGCCTCTCTCTCGCTGAAGTGATGGCAGTCATCAAGGCATGTGATATTGATGACAAGCAGTGGGAAATTAACCATGTGAACTAATATTCAGCTGCGAATCTTGGCATCTCCTCTAACAATGCTCTTTCATCCTTTTCTGTTTCTCTTCCCTCTGCAGGTTCATCTTTTAATCAGCTCCCTTCGCAAGTTCAGATTCAGACTTTTCAAACTCCATCGGCTTCCTCTACTTCAGCCATGCCCCTCTCGCAGAATCAATCATTTATGGCTGCTCACACTGCTTCATCCTCAACCGTAGCTTCTTCTTCAAAGGGAAAGGAGGCGATGAGAATCTTGCACTTGCTTCGGGGCTTGTCAATTGCTACAATGCGCTTGTAGCCAGGGATCTTCCACCTAAATTCTCATTTGCCGATCTTGATCAGATTCACCCTGAAGGCGTTGAGGAGATGGATATTACATGGCAATTTGCCATATCAGTCTTTAGGGAAAAACAATTTGCCAAAAAGACTGGAAAGAATAACTGGGGAATGAGTGCTGACAAGAAGGTTGGGTTCAGCAAGGGAAAGCTACGATGTTTCAACTGCCACAAGCCAAGGAATTTTGCTCGTGATTGTGCACATCCAGACAAAAGACAAAATAATGATAGGACAATGGTTTCAGTTGGAAACAATCGTAGTGGTAATCAAATAAACAACGAGAAGGCTATGTCCACTCACTCATTTGATTGGGAGGATCAGATGCAAGCCCTGAACCTGTCCGAACGTGAAACTGCCCACCTGGCACAAGTTTGTGATGATGCCCCGGCAGAGATTGTGGCAGTTGATGATAAGATGATGAAGCTGCAGTTTGCATTGATGTTATCCTCTTCTCATGAACCTAATTCAACTGAGGTAAGTCTTCCATCATGCTCTCATGCATGTATTGATTATGTTAAAACTTTGCACGAGAAAATTGAGACATTAGGCAGTGAAGTAGAAAATCTTAAGATTCTTCGTGAACTTAATGACAAATTAACAAGGGACGTAGAAGACCTTAGATATGAAGGGTGCCAACATAGAAAAGGTCAAAAACCACTTAAAGCTCAATTGGAATAAAAAATTAAGGACTTTAGGAGACTTCAGGAAGACTACAGTAATAAATGTGAGAATTATGATTATGTAGTGAAACAGAATGCTGAATTAGTGGCCGAAATTGAATCTTTAAATGGAAAATTTGAAACCGCCAAGCTTGATGTTAGAAAATATGATTATTCAAGTGTGGTAGTTGCAAATATGATAGACCACAGCATGAAATTTAAGAAAAATCAATCAAAAGGTCTAGGGTATAATCATGTGCCTCCCCCATTTAATCATTCATATCTGCACAAGCCTTTGTCAAAAGAAGAGATTGCCAATGAATCATTTATGGTTTATGGCAAACCTTCTGGTTTTGTTTCAGGAGGATTTATTAATGTTGAAGATACTAACATTTCTACTTCTCCTGCAGATCAATCCTTGATCAGGGAAAGTGGTACCAACGGATCCAATAGCGGTACCCACTTAACCAACCCCGAAGTTACCCACGGACACCCACGGAAGTGATCGTACAAGGACTTCATGAACTGCAAACCTAAATCCTTTAATGGAAATGGGAGAGTCATTGCTCTAATGCGATGGTTCGAGAAAACAAATTCGGTCTTCGCAATCTGTCTGTGCCCAGACGGGAGCAAAGTTAAGTTTTCTACTTGCACCTTCTCCGACAGAGCCCTAACATGGTGGAATAGCCATTGTTAAGTCACTGACCCTATTAGTGGCTAATTCCATAGGTTGGGAGAACCTAAAGGAGATGATGTTGGAAGAATACTACTCAAGGGGCGAAGTTCAAAAACTAGAACAAGAGCTATGGGAGCATACTATGGTCGGCTCAGACATAGTAACCTACACTGATAGGTTTAGCGACTTGGCAGCACTATGCCCCGGGATGGTTACCCCGGAGAGTAAGAAGATAGAAAGGTACATCTTGGGTTTATCTACCGCGGTTCAAGGATATGTACTGTCTTCTAACCCAACTACATTCGATAGCGCCAAACACCTGGCCCAGAGACTCATTGACCATGGAGTCTGCCATGGCGTGGTGGTCCCCGTTCCTAAGCGATCAAAGGGAGGGGACTATAAACGAGAGTCAGGGAAAAAGATGAAAGAGAAAAAACACAGGATACCCCGCAGGAGCAGCAAATGGGTACTACATACACCGCCACAACACTTGCTACACCAGCACCTGTCAGTCGATATGCTGGAACTCTCCCAAAGTGTGATGGGTGTAATTACCACCACACCGGAGTATGTCGGGAAATGCAATGCTTGAATTGCCACAAGAAAGGGCACACTACCTGGTTCTGCAGGGCACCAGCACAACCGATCTCTCAAATCCTAGAACATTGTCGAGCACATTGTCGAGCACACTCGGGATACACCATCGTATAACAAACGTTTCTTTCAAATCAGCCTAACTTTTTTTTGTAAAGAGTCTGTTGTCATCATTCGTCATGCATTGGTGTGGTGCTCACCATACTAAGTTCATATATTTCGACGTTCCATCGCCTCGACCATCAAATTCACGAAACCCTCGTCATTCGAAACGGCAACCTGACCTAGACCTCAATCTTGTCTCTTGTCTTCTAAACCCCAAAGTACTCATGCGAGGAGTACTTTTCCCTCCCATACCTTGACGACCCTATACTCCACAAACCTTCCCGAACTATCACTCGTCCAGCAGATCAAGTTCAAGCACAAAGGCTAAGTGATGTGTGTGGAATGCACTAGTTTTAATCCTACTAACTTAAACACAAAGACAGACACACGAAGGGCAGTGTACCTATCGATTAGCAGTTTAGTTCAGGTAAGTAGGGTATCGAACAAAGGGAACGGTAAACAATTAAAATAAATGCTAATATTAGCTAAATAAAATAAGTAATAGAAAGGGTGTTTTCTCTAGTTTTACAAGACTAGAAACTTAAACAATTAAATAAAACTTAAACTAAGAAACTAAGAGCTAAGAAAATAAAAATCAACTAAATTCAATAATTAAGGAGACTTCTGTTTAGGTTCGAATCATTTATTCCTATGGTTGATTTTGTGACAGCTGCAATAAATTAATTGGCGTTGGCTACCGATTAGTGTGATTAGGTTCACGTTCGCTATTACTAATCCTTAGAAAACAAATTAATTCAAGCAGTGATCAGTTGATTAAACCAATGAGTTTTCTAGTTTATTGATTCGGGTTAAATAAGACTTGTAATTAGTTAGTCTAATTACTAATTCAATTAACCTCTTGTTGATGGTTTATCACACAAGCTCACACATTACTTTACCCACTTTCTAGTTTATCCTAGTTTCACGTTCGCTAATCACTACAAGAAAAATAGCCTTTTACGACACGCAAACCACGACACGCATTGATTTATGTTATGCATTGGAGAGTGACATTAAAAAAGTGTCATCTCTTCAAAAAATTTAAGGATTTAGGTCACGCATTATTGCGTGCCCATAAATTAGCGTCATACGAGAAAAAATTAAAAACACGGAGGACGTTGTATCTTAAATGGGCGTCCTCTATGAGTGTCGCTATATAAATTTAATGGAAAGCACGTTTAGTAGATATGGGGAAAATGAAATCCCTAACTTCTTTTTTCTCCTCCACTTTTGTTTCCTTCTTGCCGTAATTACAATCCTTTCTTCCCCCTCCATAGATTCAACTGCCGCCTTGCCTAGTTATCGACACTCCTTCCTTCGTTCCTCACTTGCCTTCTTCGCCTGACAATATCTCAAGAAGTACAACTCCGAAAGCATACAAGTCGGACTTATGTGTTGGAACTCCGGTAGACTGAAATTCAGGCAACATGTAGCCTCGTGTGCCCTAGAATTTCACGAATCTTGAATTTGGCTTACTTAAATCTCGTTCCAAGCTGCTATCGGTTTCGCCACAGAGTTCTGCCGTTCCAAAATCGCATATTTTCGCATTGAGTGACTTTGATTGGGTTACAGTTATGCTTGAGCCAACGATTGGGTTACAATTATGCTTGAAAGTGTGAAGAACTTACATGCTCCAACTACTTATATCCTATAGCCGACGATTTAGGGCCTTACAGCTTCTCATCCCACACAACGCCGACGATTTAGGGCCTTACAAGCCCTAGCTCGGATTGAACTAAGGTATGCTTTATTGAGCATGATTTGTCATGATTTTTTGTTGTGCTTACAAGCCCTAGGTCCGATTTCAAGAAATATCTCATTCTGTTCAATGAAGCAGGTCTGATTCTTCTCTTCTGGTTGCACTAAGGTATGTCGTGCTTACCGTTATTCATCTAGTCTCTTCTTCTTCTTCTTCTTCTTCTTCTTCTTCTTCTTCTTTCCCCGATATCTTAATTTTTCGTGTAACACCTACGATTTCTTCACTTTTGGAACACGTACAATTTCTTCACTTATTCTTCTTCTTCTTCCCTGATATCTTAAGCCATATTATAACCCTAATTCTAGAAGAATCTGATTGGTTTTATAATATTTCATATATCTTTTTTGATGTTTTTACTGATTTTTTTCTATAAAAACAATAAATGAAATGGGTCTAGGAAAAACCATTGAGCTGCTTACCTGTTAATTAGTTGGGTCTGAAACTGTAAAAGATTTGACTACATTTCATACCATAAAAGATTTGGTTTATCCTTCACCTGCAAAAGATTTGACTACATTTCATACCACATGCGTAATTTGCTGTTAATAAGTTGGGTATGAAACTGTAAATGAAACATTATTGGTCTACTACAGGGACATGATTAGGGCAATACGAGCCTACGAAACTGCTGTAGAAGAGCGTGTTGTTGTTAGAAAAGAATGTGCTTCTATTCGTGCATCAGTTAGTGATAATGATAATGATTACAGACACCGTAACTTGGCAAAGCTCATGTTCATTCACATGTTAGGATACCCTACACATTTTGGCCAAATGGAGTGTTTGAAACTTATTGCAACTCTTGGATTCCCTGAAAAGAGAATAGGATATTTGGGACTTATGTTGCTTCTTGATGAAAGACAAGAAGTTTTGATGCTTGTCACGAATTCACTAAAGCAGTATGCTCTTGTCTTTCTTCACTCTTATCTTTCCTATATCTTGTGTTCAAGCAACATGGTTGACTTGAGAATATTTTTTTTTCATCATCTGCAAAGATCATAACCACACCAATTAGTACATTGTGGGACTAGCTCTTTGTACTTTGGGTAATATATGTTCTGCAGAAATGGCTCGTGATCTTGCACCTGAAGTTGAAAGATTGCTGCAATTTTGAGATCCAAATATTCGTAAGAAAGTAAGCTGATGTTAACATTTACTTCATTTCATGATCTTTCAAGGATGTTTCATCTAATTCTCACATTTCATATGAAGAATCATACTCACATAAGTTCTTACAATTTACAGGCACCATTGTGCTGAATAAGGATTGTAAAGAAGGTCCCTGACCTTGCAGAAAATTTTGCTAACCCTGTTGTTTCCTTACTTAAAGAAAAACATCATGGGGTTCTTTTAACAGCAATCCAGCTCCGTACAAATCTCTGTAACCTTAATGAAGAGGCTCTTGAATTTTTCAGGAAGGTAAATATGCTTGATCTTGTTAAAGATCCTCTATTATTTGTTGGGATTGTCTTCTTCTAGTTCTTGTTCTCTTTCTTTATCTTTCTACTGTGTATTTGCGCTAAGACCTGTTTGACATATGATTCTATAAGTGCAAATTAGTAATTTTAGTGATGAGATATATTTTCTTTTTTCTTCCTTTGGTATAGATATGCAAAGAGGTGTTGGTCAAAGTTTTGAAGGATGTTGTCAGCAGCCCATATGCTCCTGAATATGATGTTTCGGGTATTGCAGACCCTTTTCTTCATATAAGACTGCTTTGCCTTTTGCGTGTTTTAGGCCATGGAGATGCTGATGCTAGTGATTCCATGAATGACATTCCTGCCCAGGTTAGCTTTTATTTTAATAAAGCTCATTGTGAATTGTGATATATAATTCAAAATTATAAGAATTTATGAAATTCCTTGTGTAGGTGGTAACAAAAACTGAGTCAAACAAGAATGCAGGGAATGCAATACATTATGAATGTGTAGAAACCATTATGAGCATTGAAGATAGCAGTGGTTTACGTGTTCTTGCAATCAATATATTGGGAAGATATTGGGATTTGTTATGTCCTAATATGTGTTATGAGTATTCCCTTTAATATGGTCTAAAATATTGGGATTTGTTATGTGGCAGATATGTTGCATTGAACATGCTAATGAAAGCAATTTCAGTTGATGATCAAGCAGTTCAGAGACATCGTGCAACAATCTTGGAATGTGTAAAGGTAAAACTTTTCTCTTAACAAAAAGAAATATGAATCAAGTTATATAAGTTTATTGTGGTTTCTGAATGCTTCTTTATGATTCAGGATTCAGATGCTTCAATTCGTAAAAGAGCTCTTGAACTTGTATACCTTCTGGTGAATGAGACGAATGTCAAACCTTTGACCAAGGAGTTAATTGATTATCTACATGTAAGTGACCAGGACTTCAAGGGAGATCTTACTGAAAAAATTTGCTCCATTGTAGAAAACTATGTTGAAGGTTTCATTTTGATCTTTTAATTTGGTGAATGTAATATTGTTATAGCATATTTTGATGATTTTCAAAGTATCATACACACAATAACATTTCTTGATTGGTGTTGTAGGCTTTCCCCTGATAAGATTTGGTACATTGATCAGATGCTCATGGTTCTTTCTGAGGTATGTATTATGGTAGTAGGTTCTTGTAAATGATGAATTTCATTTTCCATGCATTTCTAGTGACCTCTAAATTGTTATAAAAACCTTGGTGGAATGGAAGTTATTAGTATGCTACTAAAGACTTATAAGGGACTCCTAATTCTTGTTTAGGGTTAGTTACTTATTTATACAGCAATGTTTGACATTTTTTCTGATTTATAGTGTTTGTTGTTATACATAATATGCAATGGTGTTTCAAAATAGGACAATGGTTCATGCAACCTGCTATGACTTATGTGTATGATGTGGCATAAGTTTTTAAATTTTTTGACACATCAGTTGCTTAGTTGTATTTTAACAGACAGAAATAAATGATTTATGGCATGTCAATTCCTCAACTCCACTCCATTATGCAAGATGATAACCATTGGTTCTACCATGTTATTGGATATTTGTAGAATTGGTTGTTTTAGTGAAGATATCCTGCTATTTTTTTTCTTTATTATTATTTTTTTTATATTTTGTGACATGGATTTTTTGCGGGTTAAGCGATTAAGCGATATCTCACCTCATATGAACCATAACCAATAAATATACACTTTTATCTTAAATATCAACCTTAACTATGTTCCAATTAAATGTGGGAGCTGTGTTGTACTTATGATTAACGGGTATGCAATGTAATCTCTCTTGCTTAGTTGCTTCTTGCCCTTTGATAAGTGGTATTTTACCCTATATATTAACATTTTAAGGGAAGTCAGAACTCAAAAGCTATCTATATGCATATTGTTTTATCTTTTTTAAAGTAAATAAGATTGCTAATTATGTATTTCTGTTTAACAAATTGGATTTGTGATTTGAAAATTGTAAATCTCAGATTAGGGAGGACACTTGTAATGGAACTGATGATTGTTGCTGGAAAGGTTGTTCCTATTTTACAGCTAGAACATGGAGTAGCTGTTGTTACAGTGTATGTAGGGTCATTCATGACTTCTCTTGATATGGGAGGTTTCTTAAGTTCATTTTGTTTTCTGATGCAAAAAAAGTGGCTAATATCTTTGTGTTGTGTTGTGGTGTAGCGTTTTCAATATCTATAATTAAGGCAGAGTAAGCAATTCTGTAATGCCTGGATGTTGCAGCTAACGCTCCGCATTGGCCTATTGGTGTTGATGGTTAGTGATTCCACCTGGCCTTGTTAAGGTAACAACATATATGTTGTTCAAACTTCAAAACCCTACTTGAATTTATATTCCATTCATCATCTAGAAACTTGTTTCAATTAGAAACCATGTCTAATTAGTCAAGTTAGTTGGCTTAATTGCCCTATGTAGAAGGAATTCATATGAACAAAAAATTTCATGAAAATGTGTCGTCTCTATTTATGACAGAGCCTTCCTTGACGTGCATTTGGGCGTCGTCTGAGCCTTTTACGACGCGCAATGAGCGTCGTAAAAGTTTGTTTTTCTAGTAGTGAATCCTAGGCACATTACTATGTTTTCACATAAATCACGTGAGTTAAGCAATTAAGAGATGTTCATGCAGCTTAATTACTTGATAATTAATAGAAAATAGTTATGGTTAATGCATAAGATTTTTTAACAAGCTTAATAAAACAAAGTTCTCCAAATTAAATTAATCCAACCACAAAATCAAACCATAATCACAAAATCATCTATCCTAAACAGAAGGTATGAGTTTTAGCTCATGATTATAGCAGAAACAAGCTCAAAAACAAAATCAATTGGTAAAAACATAGTTCAAACAAGAGATTAGGTAAAGAGTAAACTTAATTTTGCCTTGATTCTCCTAAAATTTAATTTAAGGTTGATTCCTTAGTTTCCGACGCTCCAGCAGCACCTTTAGTCGAAAATTGGCCTCCAAGGGTTCATCTATATGCTAGGGTATCGGGCAAGAATGCCCTTTATATAGATTTTCACAAAAGAGAGGTGACTCGTCGTGTCCAGTAACCGACTCGGGGTGTCCGTCACGTAAAACCCGTGTACGGTAAGTCAGCGTTCAGAATCGCAAAAGTTCGACGTGACTCGTCGAGTTGAGGCCCAACTCGTCGAGCCTGTCTGGAATCAGCATTTTCAACAAATGTCATCATGATAAAAAAAAATATATCCCAAGATCATAAAATAAATCCACTGCTAGTGTGTACGGATCATGCTGGGGCCTTCCCACGATCCTAACTAGTACCTGAAACACATAACACATAACACTGTAAGCATAAATGCTTAGTGAGTTCCCCAAAATACCACATACAACACATACGCCACTCGAGGCTACAATACGACCCTCTGGTTGATGTGTCTCAACGGGATCCTCCAGTCCCGTAGCTCGTTGGACCCTCTGGTCCGGTCATAGCTCGTTGGACCCTTCGGTCCGGTCTATATCGTTGGACCCTTCGGTCCGATCTATATCATTAGACCCTCCGGTCTGATGTATACAACACATAGCATACATATATCACAATGCACAATATCTCATACATACACATAGCACACAAGACCCTCCTGTCTACACATAGATACCACTCTAAGTAACGTATAGTGAGAAGACTCACCTCGTATGATGTCTAGTAACTCTCTTGCTCGTTATCCCCGATCTAGCCTCCACCTCTAATCACATAAATTAATTTATCTATAATTAACAACAATTGTCATAGGCTAGACTAATCCCTTCCTATAATCTCTCAGAAGGGAAAAAGACCATTTTACCCCTCTAATGGTCCAGTTATCCAATTGCTGACCAACCCTAGAAATCAACGAAAGTCAACTCCAGTCAACGGTCCAACTCTGACAAGACTCACCGAGTGCACCCGTGCGACTCGTCAAGTACCATCGATTCTCAGTGAACTCACGAAGACCCAACTCATCGAGTTAACCCCTAACTCATCGAGCTATCGCATGATTCAACTCATTGGGACAACCCTTAAGCTACTCGCCGATTCGGCTCATCACTCGGCAAGTTTGTTATGACTCTTCTTGCATTTAGACGATTTTAAGGTGGAATACTTCCTCAAACTCCAGATCCATACTCTAAGGGCTCATTTACCACGGAAAGTCATAAACTTTACGTCCATGCATGGAATTTTGGGCATGAAATGCCAAGAACATGATCTAAATGGGGTTTTCACTCATAAATACTAACAAGGCTGAATAAAGTAGGAACCTTTGGGTGATAGAGACCTCCTAAGGTCCAGATCTGGAGTTCAAGCCTCCTCATGAACCCCAAATCCTCAAAGTCCCAAAATGAAAGGAAAAGAAGCCTTAATTTCAAAATGACAGATCTACTCAAATAAAAGGGAGATGTTTGAACTTGATACCTCCAACAGGAGCTTTTGCATGCATAAGCAGTAGATCTATCAGCCTCTTCTTAATCCTAGTTTGGAATTTCCTTTCCTTCACCAAAATGCACTCAAAATTCTCAAGTAAGGCTCAAGAATCTCACAAAAGCTCAAGGGGTGATTAGGGTTTATTCTCTGGGAGGCGTGGCCACAAATGAGGCTATAAGTGCCTTTAAATAGGTCCCAAACATAGGGATCTAGGGTTTCCACTTACAGCGCCTACTCGGCGAGTCTACTCTTGTACTCGTCGAGTAATTCATTAAACTCATGTGTCCACCCCGCTTCTACTCAACGAGTTATAACATCAACTCGTTGAGTAGATCAAAGATTCTAAAAAATAAATAATTAAAATAACATACCTGTGAATCCGGATGTTACAATTCTCCCCCACTAGAATTAGACTTCTCCCTCGAAGTCTCACTCTGCAAATAACTCATGTTGCTACTCTCGCATCTCTGACTCTGGCTCCTGAGTCAAATCAGATCCCCTTCAATCTTGCCAATGGACCTGAACCAGGGGCACTTCCTTGTTCCTCAGAACCTTGATCTTCCGATCCAAGATCGCTATCAGCCTCTCAACATAATTCAGGCTCGCATCCACCTGAATATCCTCTAACGGCACTATTTCTGTCTCATCGGCTATACACTTCCTCAATTGAGATACATAGAAGGTATCATGGATCTGAATCAACTCCTCGAGTAGCTCCAGACGGTAAGCTACCTTACCCACCCTCGCGATCACCCTGAATGGACCAATGTATCGGGGCCCCAGCTTTCCCCTCTTCCTGAACCGGATCACTCCTTTCAAAGAAGATACCTTCAGGAGTACGAGATCTCCAACCTGGAACTCGAGCTCGGATCGCCGTCTATCCACATAACTCTTCTGATGACTCTGAGCTGTCAGAAATATCTGCCTGACCTGATGTATCTGCTCAGTCCTCTGAAGCACTATCTTAGTGCTTCCCATTACTCGCTGCCTTACCTTTCCCCAACAGATGGGAGTCCGACACCTCCGCCCGTATAACAACTCGAAGGGAGGCATACTAATACTCGAATGGTGGATGTTGTTATAGGAAAAGTCAAACAATGGTAGGTGCGTGTCTCAACTACCTCCAAAGTCCAACACACATGCTCGAAGCATATCCTCGAGAGTCTGAATCGTCCGCTCACTCTGTACGTCCGTCTGTGGGTGGTATGCGGTGCTGAAATGCAACCTTATACCCAACTCCTCATGGAATTTGTTCTAGAATCTAGAAGTGAAGTGTACATCTCGATCTGACACAATCGACATCGGTACTCCATGTCGTGATACCACCTCCCTCACATATATCTCTACTAGCCTCTTGGCAGAAGAGCTCTCACTAATAGCAAGGAAATGAGCGCTCTTCATTAGCCGATCAATGATCACCCAAATTGCATCGACACTCCTCGCAGTCCTCGGCAATTTGGTGATGAAATCCATAGAAATTTGTTCCAACTTCCACTGGGGAACCTCAAGTGGCTGCAACTTGCCATGCGGATGCTGGTGCTCAGCCTTAACCCTGCGACAGGTCAAGCACCTCTCATCAAACCATGCAACATCCCTCTTCATACAGGGCCACCAATACTCTCTCTTTAAGTCCAAATACATCTTAGTAGCCCCGGGATGGATCAAGAACCTCGATCTGTGCACCTCCTCCATTAGTATGGCACGCGCCCCACCCGTAAACGGCACCCAAATCTGACCCTGAAAGGTCATAAGCCCTCGACTATCGGTAACGAACTCAGGTATATTCCCAATCACTCGCTCTCTCTTGCGGTTCGATGGCCTCACGGCCTCTGCCTGGGCCTCTCGAATGGTATCCAACACCGGAATCATCACCGTCATCCTCATACAAGTGTCTCGTATCGGGGCACTCTCTGCCCTCCAGCTTAGGGCATCGGCTACAATGTTAGCCTTGCCCGGATGGTACATGATCTCACAGCCTTTACCACATTCAACCACCTCCTCTGGCGCATATTCTGGTTGGGTTGATCCATCAAGTACTTCAAACTCTCGTGGTCCGTGTATATGGTACACCGAACCCCATACAAATAATGACGCCATATCTTGAGGGAAAACACCACTGCCCCCAACTCTAAATCGTGGGTGGGATACCTCGTCTCATGGGGCCTCAGCTACCTCGATGCATATGCTATCACATGCCCTCTTTGCATAAGCACCGTACCCAATCCTGATATAGATGTTTCACAGTACACCGCAAAATCCTCCATTCCCTCTGGAAGGGCTAACACCGGGGCTTCGCACAATCTCTAGCGAAGAGTCTCGAACTAGGTCTGCTGCTCAGGACCCCAAATAAAAGCAATGCCCTTCCGGTTCAACCTGGTGAGAGGAACGGCAATCTTAGAGAAATCCTTGATAAACCTCCGGTAATAGTCGGCCAACCCCAGGAAACTCCTGATCTTGGTGGGGCATCTCTGCACCTCCCAGCTCTTAACCGCCTTAATCTTGGCTGGATCGACCAATATCCCATTCTGGTTGACGAGGTGCCCCAAGAACTGGACCTCCTGTAACCAGAAATCACACTTGGAGAATTTGGTGTAGAGCCTCTCCGATCTCAGTACTCTGAGAATCTCTCTCAGATGCTCCTCATGCTGCTCGCTAGATCTCGAATACACCAAAATATTGTCGATGAACATGATCACTGAACGATCCAACATCGGCCTACACACCTGGTTCATGAGATCCATGAATGTTGCGGGTGCGTTGGTGAGCCTAAAAGGCATCACCACGAACTCATAATGCCCGTAACGAGTCCTGAACGCCGTCTTCGGGATATCCTCATCCTACATCCTCATCTGATGATATCCTGGCCTCAAGTCAATCTTGGAGAACCAAGATGCACCCTGCAACTGATCGAACAGATCATCGATCCGCAGTAGTAGATAACGGTTCTTGACCGTCAATTTGTTCAACTCCCGATAATCAATGCACATCCAGTGTGAACCATCCTTTTTCCTGACAAAAAGGATCGGCACTCCCTATAGCGAGCTACTCGGTCTAATAAACCCCTTCCCGAGCAGCTCCTGAAGCTGTGAGGATAACTCCTGCATCTCTGACGATGCAAGGCGATAAGTCGCCTTGGCGATAGGCGCTGCTCTCGGAACCAAATCAATGTGAAACTCCACCTGCCTCTCGGGAGGCACACCCGGCTACTCCTCAGGAAAAACATTCGGGAACTCGCGCACTATCGGAACATCATCAATCGAACTCGTCCTCTCCGCAGCCACTCGTGTATCCATCACATAGGCTAAAAAACCCACTGCAGTCCCGCTGTAAACTTTTTCTCGCTCTGGCAGCCAAACAAAATGCTGACCCACATTGGGTACCCTCACCATACACAGTCAGCACTCCCCCACTAGGGTCTCGTATCGTCACTATCTGCCGCTCGTTGTCTATAACCGCCCCAAATCGACTCAAGCAATCCATGCCCACTATAACACAAACATCAACCATCGCAATTGGGACCAGATCTATCGGGAACGCAACACCCAATATCTCGAGTACACATCCTCGAATCACATCAGTCGCATACACCACTCACTCGTCAGCTATGGAAACTCGTAGAGGTCGAATCAACGCCTCTTGTCGCATACTGATATGTTGACTAAACGCTAACGACACAAATGATCGACTCACACCCGAGTCAAATAACACCAAAGAAGGTACATAATTCACAAGAAAAGTACCTATGCATATCATAAAATAAGCACAATATCTCAACTCATCACAAAAAAATGAAAGAATACGCACCATCCACAACATTGGGCGCTGCACGGACTTCCTCCGCTGTCAACTGTAAGGCTTTCCCTCAAGCCTTTGGTGTCTCGGCCTTCACTGGCTAGGTCTCGGTAGCTCTAGCAATAGGTGCGGATCCTTGCACTGATCCCTGCAGCAGCTGTGGGCACTCGGCCTTCCGATGGTCGGTCTGGTTGCAATGAAAGCAAACCGTAAATCCCTTGGGGCAATCCCTCGGATAATGCCCCTCCTTCCCGCACTTTTAACATACCCCAGCTCTACACACCCCCTCATGGATCCTGCCGCACTTCCCACAAGTGCGGCCATTCAGACCCCCAGATCTCGTATCAGCGGGCTTTGCCTGCTTGCCTACCGGTTGCGCCTACGTTGGTCGCCTGTCCCTCCTCTGAGACTCGGCCTCCTCCCTGACCTGAGTCTCCAGCTCAATCTCCCTCTTCTGGGCATTTTCTTGGAGCTCAGCAAATTTCCGGTATGAGGAGTTCGCCACGAACTCACGAATATCCCTCCTCGGTATACTTAAGTACCGGCTCATACGTGCCCGCTCAGTAGACACGTGCTCAGGGCAAAACAATGCCCTCTCATGAAATATCCTCGTAATCACCGTCACAGACTCAGTTCAATGCTTGAGGGACAAGAACTCCTGGGCTAGATGTTCCCTCTCCATAGGAGGAGCATACTCATCTCAAAAAATCACGGTGAACCTCACCTAGGTCACCGCAGTAAGCTCTGTAGTAGTGAAGTCCCCCGTCACAAACTTCCACCAGTCCTTTGCCCCCAAGCGAAGCTGGTTCAGTGCAAATCGAACCCTCAGATGCTCCAAACACGAGCAGGTGTACAAGCATCTCTCGATATCAGAAATCCATCTCATCGCAACAATCAGATCCTACGTCCCATCAAACTCTGGTGGCTTCATGTTGCTGAACTCGTGGTACAACAACGAGAGACCCCCTGAGGTCTTGCAGCAGCCACAGCCGTAGTAGCTATAGCAGTCGCAGCCTCATTAACTGTTGCTTATCTCTTGTCAAGCATCTCAATCAGGGTGGTCTTGATAGACCCAAACATCTCCGGTATCTATGCACGGATAGCCGCAACCATCTCATCGTGGATCATCTGACGAAGCTCCTCGTCACTCACGCCGCTCGTCTCTGTGGCATGTCCCAACCATGATGTCTTTGAAATACAACATAAAAATATCAGAGACTCTCTCGAGTATACTCGCACCCGATAACTCAACCCTACTTGTTCCATAGTACCTTAAGGATTCTTACTTGGATTGTTCACTGATCCGGTTTTTTCAGTAGTACGGGCCCTAAACTACCTTCTACACTGCATCAATAATCATTCTAAGTCCTCCTCCTAGGATCCCATATCACAAGTACTCTATATCTCGCTGAGCATTGGCTACCCTTCGGTAGACTTCTCATAAGCTCCTCACTGCTACCTACTCACTTTCGAAGCATCTCATAGCAGCAGTAATCTCCTTGGCTAAGGCATCACAAATCAGGCCACTCTAGTCCTAATATGAATACCTAGCCCACTCTAGCATGCATAACATATCATATCACATATCATAACACATAATGTAAGGGTATTTTGGGAAATCACCGTTCGGGCGCTGGCTATTCGTACACACTGCTTCTTTCTGCTTTTCTCAAATTCTTTTATCCTTTAAGAAAAATTCTTCCTTTTTATGAAAAACTTCTCAAATCCTCAGTTTGAGTTCAGATACGCCCGAAGGTGCTTCCGAATCCCTCAAACCAAGGCTCTAATACCAACTTTTAACAACGTAAAAATTTAAAACAATTTTTCATTTTTCAACAATATAAAACTCATTCAATATTCCCAAATCTCATGTTCAACAAATGCCATCATGATAAAAACATATCCCAACAACATAAAATAAATCATATGCCAGTGTGTACGGATCATGTCGGTGCCTTCCTGCGATCCTCGCTAGTACCTGAAACACATAGCATATAACACTGTAAGCATAAATATTTAGTGAGTTCCCTAAAATACCACATACAACACATACCCCACACGAGACTACAGTACAACCCTCCGGTCGATGTGTCTCAGCATGACCCTCCAGTCCCGTAGCTTGTTAGAACAAAAGTTCTTTAAGGATCGTTAGATTCTATGCAAGCAAACAATTATGAAAGTAAATAAGAACGCGAGTATGGCTTTAAATGTGTCGAATGATTAATACTTCAACACCTCGGAAGAGCCCGATTAAGAACTTCGACTGTGGAGGTGTTTAGGGTTACAAAACAATGAACGTCAAGATTAACTATTTATAATGCATACATGCGTGCATATTTATATTATAACCCTACTAGATAAGCACAGATAGACAGGCCCAATCCGGATACAAAACATGAGGCCCATGACGCAACACAAATAGACTCAACAATCTCCCCTTTTACGTCTTTGGAGATGAAACCTCAATTCTGTTTAGCAACATAAGACGTCTTCACTATCTTGAACACCCTCAGTATGATGGCCAAAAGATGATAGCGAAACGTAATGTACCACCGAAGCATATCCGTAAAGTTCTTCTTGTCAGTTTCAGAGTTCTGCTTGCACCGATGAATTATGTTGATTATGTGCTCCAAGCAGTTGGTAGAAAACAAGTATTTATCCACAAGAGTGAATAAAAAACCTGTGAGCTTCGCCTTTGGTAAACATCACAGTCAAATGTGTTGAATTGATTTGACCCATCTTCATGTTGTTTACATCTCCAGGTTTCAGTGTAAGCGTCACAGTAGGCTTCTTATTCATAACCTTCACAATCTCCCGATCCATAGTTGCAACTTCATAGATGTAGGAGGCCAACATTCTCTTTAAGTGTTCCAAAATCGGCTCATATTCCAACGGATTAGTGAGCAGAATGTTGTATAACATAATCCAGTCATGGGGATTCAAACTAGGAAGGTCTGCTAGAGAGATAGTTGACACCGAGTTTGCCGAACCTCGAGTGATTTTAAAATTAACATTGACAAATCTCCCAGCAGGTGAGGGTTTGAGCACCTTAACAGTCACAATCTTCTGAGCACTCCATGTTAGGTACTGAGGTTGGCCATACTTCAGATAGAAGTCGATCAGCTCTCGGTCAACCTTCGGATGAGGAAAAGGAACCTCAGCAATCGAGTCAAAGCAATGAAGCGTGAATGCTTTTCTTGTTATCGGCATATCGAACGGCGAGTCCTTCGAGTTATCACAGTCAAACGAAGCAACAGGTTCCAACCAATAAATACTTGGAAACTCTTTAGCTTGATTGATAAGTACCTCTCTGGTCCATAAGGGAAACAAGGCCTTCTTACAGTTCAAGGCTTCTTCCTCTTCCTTGTTTCTTCTTTCCCTCTCCTCTGCTTCCTTTGCAACTTTAAGAGTTTCATCCAACTCTCGGTCCCTCTTCTTTCTCTTGAGAGCCTCAACAATAGTTTCACCAACATCACTATCACTATGATCAATGGTCTCCTTTTGCTTTTCTTGTGTACCAGAACCTGAAGCTACATTATCCTTCAGTTCGGTTGTGACTTTGACTTCTACTTGTGTAGTTTCTGTTTTCACAGTCACTTTCGGTTGAGCACTTTCTCCTCCTTGTTTTGGACGTCGGAATCCCTCCAAAACACCCTTCATTTCATGTAACATGGCAATGGTAGGAGTCAGTTTTATGGTGAAATGATTCTGAATGGTCAAAGTTTGAATAGGATCATGAGCACCAAGAATGTTGGTGAGCATATCCTTAACATCCCCTATACAGCTGCGGAAAATAGCCCTTTCGGTCTTTAATAAAGAAATTTCTTTTTCTTCTTGAGCGATTTGAACCTTCTGAACTTGAAGTTGAGTTAATTGACGGGCAAGTTCTTCCTTTAAAGAACTTTCTTTAGCGAGATCAGCATGAAGAGATTCCAGCCTTGAAGACACAGAACTCAGAAGTGAAGTGTTCTCTTTTTGGATGGAAGAACGAACAGCTTCAAACTTGGTGCTTTCTTCTTGAAGGGACTTATAAATTGAATCCACATAGGCTTGTACCTTGGCTGCATTTGTGTTGGCATGCCCTTTCAGAGACTCAAGAAAAATCTGAGTTGTTTGAACTATCTCAGTAACATCAGTTGAGGCCTTTTTGCAGGAGGATGTAGAAGCATCAACAACTTTAGTGGATTTTTCAATAGACTCTGTATATTGTTCCAGAGCAGTTTCTAGAAAAGCTTTGAGGACCACACCACTATAGGCTTTGCTGTCTTCAAGCAATCGATCGAGTTTCTCATTAATGCTCTGCAAATGTTGGCTAGTGATAGGAGCATCATCATCCTCATCAGATGGTAGCCGATATGGACTAAAGTATGTAGAGTCATACTTGTCATTCTCACCACCGAGAGTAGCACCAGAATCGGTTGAGTGGGTGGGTGAAAGAGGTTTATTGATGATTGGAGTTTCAGTTACAGTAATGGCCCCTGTATAAGATATGTTGACCCCCACTGTCGGTTCAGGAATCGTAATGGTGGTGGTTTGAGAAATTATAGGAGGTGGTAATGGAGTTGTAGAAATAGGAATAGAAGTAATTGGTGGAGGTGGTGGTAAAGAAGTTGTTGTTTGTGATGAAGTAGTAATAGGAGGAATGGTAGCAACCGAAACTAGAATAATTTGTTTTGGTAATGGAGGTGGGGTAGGAATTTTGTCATGAATGAGTTCGGTTGGAGTTGAGGGTCCGGGAGGTGTTTTACCTCTCGGTGATTCATGATGGCTCTCCTATTCTTCATCTTCCTATTCATTTTCTGAGCTACGAGGAGTGGGACTCTTGGATCTTCTTGCCACTTTCTTAAGCTTCTTGGGCTAGGAAGAATCTCCTTTATCAGACTTTCATTTCCGTGACTTAGAATCTTTAGACTTATCCTCCTCAGTTGACTCCTTCTTTGTGGTAGTGCGTTTCCCTCGGTTGCCAGGCTTGTCTACAGATTCCAGGGCATCCTTCTGTTCTGGAGTAAGGATTCTCGGTACCTTAGGAGTAAGTTTTCTGTATTCCGACATAACATGACTTTCAGTTATGACATAGCGATACATGGATTCGGGAATGGAGCCATTGTGATGGAACTTGATTGGATCAGAGATGATGATCTTCTTCGTGTGAAACATAGAAATGGACGCGACTAGGGCATCCTTCATCACAGGAATGTCCAAGGTGTTAATCGCCCTTCTTGTAATAAGCGTCTAGATGCGCCCACATGAAATCTTTGAATGCCTCATAGAAGTATTGAGACTCTGCACCACTTGAGACCAGATAATCGTCCCATAATCAAGGTTGATGCCATTGTAGAGACCATATAAAAGGGTTAGAAAACCCTTGCTAGTGCCATCCGATCCATCACTCCTTTCTGCCAAACACTTGATAAGAAGAGTTAGCAAACCATTCCATTGAGATGGGAAACAAGACTTTTTAACTTTTGTGACTGTGGTGAGCACATCCGTATATCCCATTTCGTAAAGCATTGAGAACAACTGTGTAGTCGTGATAAAGTCTGGTGAGATCACTGAGGAATCAACAGCAAGATTCAGCAACAAACAAAACCTCCCCTTTGAAATAGAAGCCTTCTTATTATGTATTTGAAAGAAAATACGTTCTTTGTTCTTGTCATATGATGCCATAGAGTAGACGTGCGATAATAGTGACATCGGAACGGCTTCAACTTGAGTTAGGGCTACAACCAGTGGAGAATACTTCAAACATTCAACAACATGAAGCATATATGAATCATACAAAAACGGGTTAAGTTCGATGATCATATTTTGATTTGGCTTGATTGAAAGAAATGTAGACGAAGCAGTCTGATCGTGAACAGATGAAGAAGTCGCCATTGTTGAACGAAGAAGGAAGATGAACAGTTGGAACTTGCTTTGTAATCTTGAGAGAATTTGTTGCTGGTAAAAGACAAATAAAGGAAAATCTCTTTATATACCGTTGCTAGGAGAGAGAATGAACATGACAATAATGACGTGATCACTAAAACATCGCCTGAAAAAGCGCGATGTGACAGGTTGGGTACTCCCAAGTAAACGTCAGCCTGCGTGGGTATAGAGACAGTTTAAATTCACGCGCCCAAATTCTTATCCGCAATCGTCGTTTGAAATTCAGTGTTACTTAAAGAAATATGATTGCCCCTGTTTAAACAAAACTTGAACCAACAGCAACTAGAGTTTTGGAAAATAAAATTTTCGTGCAATAGAGTGACAAACGATAAAGAAATAAAGCGAATGTGTATGGGATGTGAGTGATGTCTCATTATAAGACAAAAAGCAGGTGATCTCGGGCAAGAATCGCTTCCTTCAAAGTCAATATAGACTTGAAGTGCTTGTGTGGTTTCCCAAAAAATACGATCAAGTGTTTGTTGAGAAAGAATGAAAGGCTTCTTTTTAAGTCATAGGCTTAAGGTGGCTTAACATCAACCGAACGGGGATTCTTAATGTAAGAACTAACATTGGAAAAAGTACATGTGAGACTGATGTGGTCTGTTGAACAAGTAGGTAGGGTATATTTTATAATGACTAAAGAAGTTATACAAAATCTAAAAAAAATAAAGTGGATCTTTATGGGGAAGAAAAGCCTTGGTGTTAGACAAATTCATAAAAGATCATGCAAAAATAAAAATAAGATTTCAATGGGTAACCAATAAGAACTTAAATGCAATTATTCACCGTTAGTTCATTATAGGTGTTGGTTTTTGGGTTCCACTCAACACGTGGTGTACGTATCTAAGATCACAAACACAAAATTTATATAACCATAAACCTCAGTGGTAAGGACCGAGAGTCTCAAGGGTTACAGTGGTCAACCGAAAGTTGATGGAGAATGTAAGGAGGATGGCTAAAGAACCGAAAGTACCTTATGCTATAAAGACATGACTAAGTAGATAAACTCTTAACTCGTATGAGAAGAGTAAGGTAGCTCTAGATTGGGTTGATGTTAATAGCCTAATTGGGAAGATACGATAGGTATAGATCGAATCATTAAGGCCTTGCTCTACGTCATAGAGGTGTTGGTCAACATACAACAACATACTTCTAGGGACTCTTAACTTGTCTTACATAAAAGATTGTACCTGCCTTAGCTCCAAATTCTGTTATACTGGTACCCTGGTGACCTAATTAAAAGAAAGAGCAAACAAACACACCACACAAACAAAAGAAAACGTTTTTGGAATTCTTGAAGTTTTCTGAAAAATAATAAAAATAGAAAGAGAAAATATTTTTGGAATTTTTGAAGTTTTCTGAAAAATAATAAAAACAGAAAGAGAAAATATTTTTGGAATTTTTGAAGTTTTCTGAAAAATAATAAAAACAGAAAGTAGTTAAAAGAATAGAGATTATAGAAAATACAGAATATACAACTGAAACCTTATCTTTAAGGGGTGAAGCGAAATAGACCGAGCGGTCGGTTCATTTCGGTTCCTTAAAATTCCAGAGCCGAAATAGACCGAGCGATCGGTTCATTTCGGTTCCCGAAAAGTAATGAGCCGAAATAGACCGAGCAGTCACTCCATATCGCTTGTTTAAATTTTTAGTGCAAGATTTGAGAATTCGGTACCGACTCTGCTTCTATCATTCCCAGACCTTGGAAAATTTTATTGAAACTTGTTTTAGGTAAGGCCTTCATGAATATGTCTGCAAGTTGATCAGAGGATCGAACAAAGTGTACTTCCATGTTCCCATCTTCTACTTGATCCTTGATGAAATGATATTTGAGTGCAATGTGCTTAGTTTTTTAATGTTGCACTGTATTGTGACAAATCCTTATTGCACTTTCTGAATCACAATAGAGAGGAATCTTCTTCATACTCAGCCCGTAATCTCTCAGTTGACTTTGAATCCATATTAATTGAGAAGTGCAAGACGCTGCAGCTATATACTCAGCTTCGGCTGTTGAAAGTGACCACAGGTCTGCTTCTTGGACTGCTAGCTAACAAGTTTTCCATCAAGAAACTAGCATCCACCTGTAGTGCTCTTTCGATCTAAATAACATCCTCCAAGATCAGCATCAAAAAAAGATTGAATGAAGAATCCAGATCTTGCAGGTACCAGAGACTGAGAGATAAGGTTCGCTTCAGGTTACAAAATATATTCTTCACTGCCACCATGTGAGGTTCTCTTGGATTAGCTTGAAACCTAGCACAATAACAAACAGAAAACATAATATCCGGTCTACCGGCTGTTAGATACATAAGGGACCCTATCATTTGACGATATAGTGTTATGTCGACAGCAGGTTTTTCCAGAGATGGTGTTAACTTAGTGCCAAATGCCATAGGAACCTTCACTTTTGAGTCATCCGTCATACCGAATTTTGTCAGTAAGTTCTTTGTATAGGCCTCCTGGTTGATAAATATACCCTCTGTTCCCTATCTAATATTTAAACCAAGGAAAAAATTAATTGGACCCATTGCGCTCATTTCAAATTTAGTCTCCATCAACTTCCTGAATTCAGCTGTTAAGCTAGGATTCGTAGAGCCGAAGATGATATCATCAACATAAATATGAACTATCATAAGATGTTTGCCTTCTTTCTTTCGAAATAAGGTTGGATCAACCGAACCTTGTTTAAATTTTGACATTTTTAAGAAGCGATTTAAAGTTTCATACCAGGATCTCGGTGCTTGCTTTAATCCATAGACTGCTTTATCCAGCACATAGCAATGATCAGCGAATTTTTCGTTCACAAACCTGGGTGGTTGCTCAACATAAATAGTTTCTTCCAATTCTCCATTCAAAAAGGCACATTTGACATTAATTTGGAAAACTTCGAAGTTTTTATGAGTAGTATATGCCAAGAAGATTCTAACTGATTCCAACCTAGCTACAGAAGCGCAGGTTTCCTCATAGTCTATTCCTTCCTCTTGGCAATAACCTTTGACCACCAACCGAGCCTTATTGCAAATGACATTCCCTTCCTTCTCCAATTTATTTCTGAAGACCCACTTCAAGCCAACCACAGACGCATCCTTTGGCGTAGGGATCAGCCTCCAAACTTGGTTGCGTTCGAATTCAAGAAGTTCATCTTGCATTGCTTGAACCCAATCTGAATGATCAAGTGCAACATTTACAATTTTCGGTTCAATCTTGATAACAAACGAATTAAACACACAAAATTCAACTTTAGAGAGTAATGCAGTTTGTTTCGCTTTCAATTAAGAACGAGTAAGAACTTTTTCTAAAGTTTCGCCAATAATCTGTGCTTTGGGATGGTCCTTGGTCCATTTTACTAACGAGGGATAGTTTGGATCATATGTTGGATCTAACTAAGCGTTCACTTCAACTTTAACTTCTGATTAATCATCATCACCTTCTTCAGTTGTATTTCCTTTCTCCCCCTTGACTGGCGAAGTGTAAACTGTGGCAGTATCAGAGTTTGCATCCTCTATGGGAGTGGGATTCTCCCCCTCGATAGGACTACTATTGGGTGGTTTTGGAGCAGACCTTTCCCCTTCGCCCGAACCTTTATGACGTGGGGACAAAATTGGATCCTCCCCCTTGAAAGATACTTTGCTTGTTTTTGATGCGGTTGAACATTCCCCCTGAAACATTGAGTCAGTAGATGGTGGATCAGCCTTAGCTTTAGGAGGTTCACTTTCCATCTCTTTGGCAGCTTCATCTATAATCTTCTTGAGATTATCAATTGTGTTGTCTGCTGCTTTCGCTTCTGAGTGTGCTGCTTTCTCTAGTTCATCAAACAGCCGCATGTATTCTTCAAACCGGTTGGCTATTGGAACTAAGACTTGTCCAGATTTTGGAAAAATTTCTCCTAAGTCACTTTCACTTCTTTGAACTTTCTTCATGTAATTATCGTCGAAGGTGACATAATAGGTTTCTTCAATTTGTTTTGAGCATTTATTTAACACTCTGTATGATTTTGATGTTAGTGAATAACCTAGAAAGATTCCCTCATCGGCTTTGACGTCAAACTTATTTCGGTTCTCTTTAGTGTTGAAAATAAAGCACCTTGAACCGAATATGTAGTAAATTTTGACATTTGGCTTTCGGTTGTTTAAGATCTCATATAGAGTACTTGAGAATCTCTTGTTTAGCAAGGACCGATTCTGAGTGTAGCATGCGGTTGCAACAGCATCAGCGTATAACGAAAGTGAAGCGAACCTAAGCATGGTTCTGGCTGCCTCACATAAAGAACAGTTTCATCTTTCAACAATCCCATTCTGTTGTGGTGAATAAGGAGCCGAAAAATTGTGAGTTATCCCATTGTTAGCTAGAAAGCCGTCAAAATCGTTATTCATGAATTCCAGACCATTGTCACTTCTGATATTCCTTACCGTCGTCCTCAGCTGCACTTCCACTTGCTTGATGAATGTATTCAACATGGGAGTTGCATCTGATTTCTGCATAAGAAAGAAAACTCAGGTGACGCATGAAAATTCATCTAAAATAATGTAACACCCCGAGATTCAGGTACATTTCTTTCATCCTTGTTCTTTGTTTAATGGGCATGTTTAGTCCTTGAGTGGAGGGTTTGTAGCAAGTGAGTACGTTGGGCGTACCAGAGGGGTACGATGCGCGTACTCACGCGCTTAATTTGGACACGGAGTCACCAAGGTACGTTGGGCGTACCTAGACTTACGCCGGGCGTACCCGGCCCGGGTGCAAAAACACTAATCCACCTTGTGCACTATTTAAAGGGTGTTATGGCTCATTCCTTAGCCTCCATATCAATGAGTAAAACCTCAAAAGAGAGCCCATCGTCCTTAGCGTGTGAGAGTGTTGATTTGAGCTTCTTGGTGCTTTAGTGTCTTGGTGAAGAAGAAAGAAGGGAGTTCTTGGAAGCTAAAGCTTGAGGTGCCATTTTGGATCTGAGATCTACAGAGGAAAGGGCTACACTTAGAGGTATAAAGTTCAAAACTTTCCTCTTCTTTTGGTTGTTGTATGTGCCCTTTTTAGGGCTAAAAACCCCAAAGGTGGAGACTTTATGAGTGTAAAGTGCTCCATGGTCCGAGATCTGTCCCCTTTCAGTGTTATTGGTGATTTAGAGCCATAAAGTTTCCATCTTGGATGTTTGTTTGAAGTCATGCATGTGTTTTAAGCCTTCCAGAGTTGAAGGTTGGATCATTTTGGGAGTTAGTGACTTGTTCAGCCATGCAAAGGCTTAAAGTCATCAACTTTATGGATTAAGAGGCTTAGATGGGGTCAGATCTAAAATATGGATGTAGGTCTTAACTGTTTAAGACCTCAAGAGAAAAGGGCTGAGGCAGGGGAGTACGCCGGGCGTAATCCCTAGTATGCGCCGTGTAGTGGGTGTCGCTCCCCGATTCTGAGGTGCAACCGGGTACACGCAGCGTAACCCGGAGAGTTGACTTTTAGGGTATGGTCTATTGTGGGGCCTTTGAGCTATGAGAGGGGTAAATGGTCTTTTACCCTTCTGAGAGTGTCATAAGAGAACAAAGTCTAGCCTTTGAGAGTTATATTAAATAGAGTGTTTATTTCATATGATTACGCGGAGGCTAGGCCAGCGTTTACCGAGTCAGAGATTTACCGAGATACCGAGGTGAGTCTTCTCACTATACTTTACCAGTGTGGTAATAGAGTTAAGAGACAGAGTATTATAGAGTTATATGCCAGTGTCATTGCATGTTGTTATGTGTTGCGATTTATTGTGATATGTGATATGCATGATTCAGAGTTACAGAGTTGGGACTTTTGGGTCCCTAGAGTTAGGGCCAGAGGGCCCACAGAGAGTTGGGGCTGGAGGGCCCCACTGAGACACATTGACCAGAGGGTTAACAGAGTTACATCCTTGAGTGGCTATTATGTGATTAGTGTGCTATTTTGGGGAACTCACTAAGCTTATGCTTACAGTGTTTAGTGTTATGTGTTTCAGGTACCAGTGATGACCGCGGGAAGGCGCCGGCTTGATTCGTACACACACACGGGATTGGATGTATTTGATCTTTTGAGACATTTGTGAAATAAAAACATGATGTTATGACATTTTATGAATGAATGGTTTTATTAAAATGTATTTTTCAAATGTGAAAAATTGTTTTAACTTTTACGGTGTTACAAGTTGGTATCAGAGCCTAGGTTTGAGGGATTCGGGTGCACCTTCGGGCGTATCTGAACTCAAACTGAGGATTTGAGAAAATTTTGATAATAAAACAAGTTTTCAAAAGAAGAACTTATGAGACAAACAGAGCAGAGTCGTGTGCACGAACAGCCAGCGCCCGAATGGTGATTTCCCAAAATACCATTATTATAAGTGTTATGAGATATGATGTGATATGTTATATGATGAGCTATGATATGCATGCTAGAGTAGACTAGGTATTCTTATTAAGACTAGAGTGGCCTGATATGTGATGCCTGAGTCTAGGAGTCTTGCTGCTATGAATATTTCAGAGTGGTTAGGTAGCAGCGAGGAGATTGTGAGAGATCTGTTTGCGAGTATCATATTATTAGAGAGAGTAGAGTGCTTGGGACTTGGGACTCCGGGAGGAGAACTTGGGGTGGATGCTGATGCGGTGTGGACGGTAGTATTAGGCCCGTACTACTGAAGACACCGGGTCAGTGCACAGTCCAAGTAAGAGTCCTTGGAGTACCAAGGAACAAGTAGGATGGAGTATTCGAGTGTGAGTATACTCAATCGAGTCCCTGATATTATTCTTATGTTGTATTTCAGAGAGAGAGATCATGGTTGGGCTCGCCACACACCAGGGACCAGTGATACGTGGGATGAGGAGATCCGTAGGATCATCCAGGAGGAGGTGGCTGCAGCCATCAGGGCAGAGATACCAGAGATGTTCGGGTCTATCAAGACCACGCTGATAGAGACATTTGATGAGAAATACGCTGCTCTTTCTGAGATTGTTGTTGTTGCGGCCACTGCAGCTATAGCTGCGATGAGGCCGTAGGGTGGTGATGCGTTGCTGTTCCGAGAGTTCAGCAACACAAAACCACCGGAGTTTGACGGGACCCAGGACCCGATTGCGGCGATGAGATGGATTTCATACATAGAGGGATGTTTCTTTACTTTCTCGTCTCCTGAGCATTAGAGAGTCCGGTTCGTGCTGAACCAGCTTCGCTTGGGAGCGAAGGACTGGTGGAAGTTTGTGACGGCGCACTATACGCCTGCTGAGCTTGCAGCAGTGACCTGGGAGAGGTTCACTGCTATGTTCCGAGATAAGTACGTTCCCCAGGTGGAGAGGGAGCGTTTAGCACAGGAGTTTCTGACCCTCAAGCAGGGTACTAAGTCTGTTACGGTGATTACGAGGATGTTTCATGAGTGGGCGATGTTCTGCTCAGAGCACGTGTCCTCCGAGCAGGCACGTATGAGTTTCTTCCAATTCTGGGTGGTTGCTCAACATAAATAGTTTCTTCCAATTCTCCATTCAAAAAGGCACATTTGACATTAATTTGGAAAACTTCGAAGTTTTTATGAGCAGTATATGCCAAGAAGAATCTAACTGATTCCAACCTAGCTACAGGAGCGAAGGTTTCCTCATAGTCTATTCCTTCCTCTTGGCAATAACCTTTGACCACCAACCGAGCCTTATTGCGAATGACATTCCCTTCCTTCTCCAATTTATTTCTGAAGACCCACTTCAAGCCAACCACAGAGGCATCCTTTGGTGTAGGGATCAACCTCCAAACTTGGTTGTGTTCGAATTCAAGAAGTTCATCTTGCATTGCTTGAACCCAATCTGAATGATCAAGTGCAACATTTACAATTTTCGGTTCAATCTTGGTAACAAATGAATTAAACATACAAAATTCAACTTTAGAGAGTAATGCAGTTTGTTTCGCTTTCAATTAAGAACGAGTAAGAACTTTTTCTAAAGTTTCGCCAATAATCTGTGCTTTGGGATGGTCCTTGGTCCATTTTACTAACGGGGGATAGTTTGGATCATATGTTGGATCTAACTCAGCGTTTACTTCAACTTTAACTTCTGATTGATCATCATCACCTTCTTCAGGTGTATTTCCTTTCTCCCCCTTGACTGGCGAAGTGTAAACTGTGGCAGTATCAGAGTTTGCATCCTCTGTGGGAGTGGGATTCTCCCCTTCGATAGGACTACTATTGGGTGGTTTTGGAGCAGACCTTTCCCCTTCTCCTGAACCTTTATGACGTGGGGACAAAATTGGATCCTCCCCCTCGAAAGATACTTTGCTTGTTTTTGATGCGGTTGAACTTTCCCCCTGAAACATTGAGTCAGTAGATGGTGGATCAGCCTTAGCTTTAGGAGGTTCACTTTCCATCTCTTTGGCAGCTTCATCTATAATCTTCTTGAGATTATCAATTGTGTTGTCTGCTGCTTTCGCTTCTGAGTGTGCTGCTTTCTCTAGTTCATCAAACAGCCGCATGTATTCTTCAAACCGGTTGGCTATTGGAACTAAGACTTGTCCAGATTTTGGAAAAATTTCTCCTAAGTCACTTTCACTTCTTTGAACTTTCTTCATGTAATTATCGTCGAAGGTGACATAATAGGTTTCTTCAATTTGTTTTGAGCGTTTATTTAACACTCTGTATGATTTTGATGTTAGTGAATAACCTAGAAAGATTCCCTCATCGGCTTTGACGTCAAACTTATTTCGGTTCTCTTTAGAGTTGAAAATAAAGCACCTTGAACCGAATATGTGGTAAATTTTCACATTTGGCTTTCGGTTGTTTAAGATCTCATATAGAGTACTTGAGAATCTCTTGTTTAGCAAGGACCGATTCTGAGTGTAGCATGCGGTTGCAACAGCATCAGCGTATAACGGAAGTGAAGCGAACCTAAGCATGGTTATGGCTGCCTCACATAAAGAACAGTTTCATCTTTCAACAAACCCATTCTGTTGTGGTGAATAAGGAGCCGAAAAATTGTGAGTTATCCCATTGTTAGCTAGAAAGCCGTCAAAATCGTTATTCATGAATTCCAGACCATTGTCACTTCTGATATTCCTTACCGTCGTCCTCAGCTGCACTTCCACTTGCTTGATGAATGTATTCAACATGGGAGTTGCATCTGATTTCTGCTTAAGAAAGAAAACTCAGGTGATGCATGAAAATTCATCTAAAATAATGTAACGCCCCGAGATTCAGGTACATTTCTTTCATCCTTGTTCTTTGTTTAATGGGCATGTTTAGTCCTTGAGTGGAGGGTTTGTAGCAAGTGAGTACGTTGGGCGTACCAGAGGGGTACGATGCGCGTACTCACGCGCTTAATTTGGACGCGGAGTCGCCAAGGTATGTTGGGCGTACCTAAACTTACGCCGGGCGTACCCGGCCCGGGTGCAAAAACACTAATCCACCTTGTGCACTATTTAAAGGGTGTTATGGCTCATTCCTTAACCTCCATATCAATGAGTAAAACCCTAAAAGAGAGCCCATCGTCCTTAGCGTGTGAGAGTGTTGATTTGAGCTTCTTGGTGCTTTAGTGGCTTGGTGAAGAAGAAAGAAGGGAGTTCTTGGAAGCTAAAGCTTGAGGTGCCATTTTGGATCTGAGATCTACAGAGGAAAGGGCTACACTTAGAGGTATAAAGTTCAAAACTTTCCTCTTCTTTTGGTTGTTGTATGTGCCCTTTTTAGGGCTAAAAACCCCAAAGGTGGAGGCTTTATGAGTGTAAAGTGCTCCATGGTCCGAGATCTGTCCCCTTTCAGTGTTATTGGTGATTTAGAGCCATAAAGTTTCCATCTTGGATGTTTGTTTGAAGTCATGCATGTGTTTTAAGCGTTCTAGAGTTGAAGATTGGATCATTTTGGGAGTTAGTGACTTGTTCAGCCATGCAAAGGCTTAAAGTCATCAACTTTATGGATTAAGAGGCTTAGATGGGGTCAGATCTAAAATATGGATGTAGGTCTTAACTGTTTAAGACCTCAAGAGAAAAAGGGTTGACGCATGGGAGTATGTCGGGCGTAATCCCTAGTACGCGCCGCGTACTGGGTGTCGCTCCCCGATTCTGAGGTGCAACCGGGTACGCGCAGCGTAACCCGGAGAGTTGACTTTTAGGGTATGGTCTATTATGGGGCTTTGAGCTATGAGAGGGGTAAATGGTCTTTTACCCTTCTGAGAGTGTCATAAGAGAACAAAGTCTAGCCTTTGAGAGTTATATTAAATAGAGTGTTTATTTCATATGATTATGCGGAGGCTAGGCCAGCGTTTACCGAGTCAGAGATTTACCGAGATACCGAGGTGAGTCTTCTCACTATACTTTACCTAGTGTGGTAATAGAGTTAAGAGACAGAGTATTATAGAGTTATATGCCAGTGTCATTGCATGTTGTTATGTGTTGCGATTTATTGTGATATGTGATATGCATGATTCAGAGTTACAGAGTTGGGACTTTCGGGTCCCTAGAGTTAGGGCCAGAGGGCCCACAGAGAGTTGGGGCTGGAGGGCCCCACTGAGACACATTGACCAGAGGGTTAACAGAGTTACATCCTTGAGTGGCTATTATGTGATTAGTGTGGTATTTTGGGGAACTCACTAAGCTTATGCTTACAGTGTTCAGTGTTATGTGTTTCAGGTACCAGTGATGACCGTGGGAAGGCGCCGGCTTGATTTGTACACACACACGGGATTGGATGTATTTGATCTTGTGATACATTTGTGAAATAAAAACATGATGTTATGACATTTTATGAATGAATGGTTTTATTACAATGTATTTTTCAAATGTGAAAAATTGTTTTAACTTTTACGGTGTTACAAGTTGGTATCAGAGCCTAGGTTTGAGGGATTCGGGTGCACCTTCAGGCGTATCTGAACTCAAACCGAGGATTTGAGAAAATTTTGATAATAAAATAAGTTTTCAAAAGAAGAACTTATGAGACAAACAGAGCAGAGTCGTGTGCACGAACAACCAGTGCTCGAACGGTGATTTCTCAAAATACCATTATTATAAGTGTTATGAGATATGATGTGATATGTTATATGATGAGCTATGATATGCATGCTAGAGTAGACTAGGTATTCTTATTAGGACTAGAGTGGCCTGATATGTGATGCCTGAGTCTAGGAGTCTTGCTGCTATGAATATTTCAGAGTGGTTAGGTAGCAGCGAGGAGATTGTGAGATATCTGTTTGCGAGTATCATATGATTAGAGAGAGTAGAGTGCTTGGGACTTGGGACTCCGGGAGGAGAACTTGGGGTGGATGCTGATGCGGTGTGGACGGTAGTATTAGGCCCGTACTACTGAAGACACCGGGTCAGTGCACAGTCTAAGTAAGAATCCTTGGAGTACCAAGGAACAAGTAGGATGGCGTATTCGCGTGTGAGTATACTCGATCGAGTCCTTGATATTATTCTTATGTTGTGTTTCAGAGAGAGAGAGAGATCATGGTTGGGCTCGCCACACACCAGGGACCAGTGATACGAGGGATGTGGAGATCCGTAGGATCATCCAGGAGGAGGTGGCTGCAGCCATCAGGGCAGAGATACCAGAGATGTTAGGGTCTATCAAGACCACGCTGATAGAGACATTTGATGAGAAGTACGCTGCTCTTTCTGAGACTGTTGTTGTTGCGGCCACTGCAGCTATAGCTGCGATGAGGCCGTAGGGTGGTGATGCGTTGCTGTTCCGAGAGTTCAGCAACATAAAACCACCAGAGTTTGACGGGACCCAGGACCCGATTGCGGCGATGAGATGGATTTCATACATAGAGGGATGTTTCTTTACTTGCTCGTCTCCTGAGCATTAGAGAGTCCGGTTCGTGCTGAACTAGCTTCGCTTGGGAGCGAAGGACTGGTGGAAGTTTGTGACGGCGCACTATACGCCTGTTGAGCTTGCAGCAGTGACCTTGGAGAGGTTCACTGCTATGTTCCGAGATGAGTACGTTCCCCAGGTGGAGAGGGAGCGTTTGGCACAGGAGTTTCTGACCCTCAAGCAGGGTACTGAGTCTGTTACGATGATTACGAGGATGTTTCATGAGTGGGCGATGTTCTGCTCAGAGCACGTGTCCTCTGAGCAGGCATGTATGAGTTGATATTTGAGTATTCTGAGGAGGGTCATACGTGAGTTCGTGGCGAACTCGACGTACCGGACATTTTTCGAGTTTCAGGCAAATGCCCGGAAGATGGAGATAGAGCTGGAGACTCAGGCTAGGGAGGAGGCTGAGTCTCAGGGGAGGGATCGGCGACCGGTGCAGTCTTAGCCGATAGCTAAGCTGGCCAAGCCCGCCGATTCGAGATCAGGGAGCCATAGGGGCCGCACTTGTGGCAAGTGCGGCAAGAGCCACGACGGGGTGTGCAGAGCAGGTTCTTGCCACAAATGTGGCAAGGAGGGCATATGGCCAAGGATTGCCCCAAGGGGTTTGCAGTATGTTTTCACTGCAACCAGACCGGACAACGGAAGGCAGAGTGTCCGCAGTTGCGGGGATCAGCACAGGGAGCACCTCAGGGATCTGCCCCTACCGCCATCAGAGATCCCGAGAGTCGGCCAGTGAAGGCCGAGGCGTCGAGTGCACGAGGGAGAGCTTTTCAGTTGACCACGGAAGAGGCCCGCGCAGCGCCCGATGTCGTGGCTAGTATGTTTTCTTTCATGCATTTATTTTGATGTTGAGATTTTGTGCTTATTATATGTTATGCGTAGGTACTTTTCTTGTGAATTATGTACCTGCCTTGGTGTTATTTGACTCGGGTGCGAGTCGTTCTTTTGTATCTTTGGCTTTTAGTCAGCATATCAGTGTTAGTCGTGAGGCGTTGAGTCGGCCTCAGAGAGTTTCCATAGCTGACGAGAGGGTGATATATGCCACGGAGGTGATCCGAGGGTGCGTATTCGAGATTTTCGGTGTTGAGTTCCTGATTGATTTGGTTCCTATTGTGATGGGTGATGTCTGTGTCATTGTGGTCATGGACTGGTTGAGCAGATTCGGTGCGGTTATCGACTGCGATAGACAGTTGGTGACCATACAAGACCCTAGTGGGGGAGTTCTTACGGTGTAAGGCGAGCGTACACGTTCTGGGTCTGCATTTTGTTCGACCGCTAGAGTGAGGCAGTGTCTACAGCAGCGCTATAAGGGCTTTGTGGCGTATGTGATGGATACGCGGGTTGATTCAGAGAGACCGAGGTCTGTTTAGGACGTTCCGATAGTGCGTGAGTTCCCGGACGTATTTCCAGAGGAGTTTCCGGGTGTGCCTCCCGTGAGGCAAGTGGAGTTCAGTATCGATTTGGTTCCGGGGGCCGCGCCTATTGCCAAGGTGCCCTATTGCCTTGCACCTCCAGAGATGCAAGAGTTATCCTTGCAGATTCAGGACCTGTTGGGAAAGGGGTTTATTCGGCTGAGCAACTCGCCGTGGGGAGCACCTATCCTTTTTGTCAAGAAGAAGGATGGTTCACACCGGATGTGAATTGATTACCGGGAGTTGAACAAGATGATGGTCAAGAACCGTTAACCGTTGCCAAGGATCGATGATTTGTTCGATCGGTTGCAGGGAGCATCTTGGTTCTCCAAGATCGATTTGAGGTCGGGGTATCAGCAGGTAAGGGTGCGAGATGAGGACATCCAGAAGACATCGTTCAGGACTCGTTATAGGCATTACGAGTTTGTGGTGATGCCTTTCGGACTCACCAATGCCCCGGCAGTGTTCATGGACCTCATGAACAGAGTGTGCAGGCCGATTTTGGATCGATCGGTGATCGTGTTCATCGATGATATTTTGGTGTATTCGAGATCCAGAGAGCAGCATGAGGAGCATTTGAGGGAAATCCTCGGAGTTCTGAGATCGGAGAGGCTTTACGCCAAATTCTCCAAGTGTGATTTCTGGTTGCGAGAGGTCCAGTTCCTAGGGCACCTGGTTAACCAGAAGTGGATTTTGGTCGACCCGGCCAAAGTGGAGGCAATGATGAGTTGGGAGGTGCCGAGATCACCCTCCTAGATCAGGAGTTTCTTGGGATTGGCAGGCTATTATCGGAGATTTATCAAGGATTTCTCCAAGATCGCCGTGCCACTCACCAGGTTAACCCGGAAGGGTGTCGCTTTTTCATGGGGACCAGAGCAGCAGACCTCCTTTGAGACGCTTCGCCAGAGGCTATGTGAAGCCCCAGTGTTAGCCCTCCCAGAGGGGATGGAGGACTTTGTGGTGTATTATGATGTGTCGATCTTGGGGTTGGGAGCGGTGCTGATGCAGAGAGGGAATATGATAGCATGCGCATCGAGGCAGCTTAAGCCTCATGAGACGAGGTATCCCACCCAAGATCTAGAGTTGGAGCCAGTGGTGTTCGCCCTCAGGATTTGGCGTCACTATCTGTACGAGGTTCGGTATACGATATACACAGACCACAAGAGCCTAAAGTATTTGATGGATCAGCCCAACCTAAACATGCGACAAAGGAGGTGGTTGGATGTGTTCAAGGATTATGATTGTGAGATCATGTACCACCCGGGCAAGGCTAATGTTGTAGCCGATGCATTGAGCCGTAGGGCGGAGAGCACCCCATTGCGAGATGTATGTTTGAGATTGACCGTGATAGCTTGTTGGACACCATTCGTGGGGCACACGCTGAGGCTATGCAGCCTGAGATGTAGAAGAGAGAGCGAGTTGTTGGGTTGGTATCGAAGTTCGTTACCGATGGTCGGGGGCTTATGACATTCCAGGGGCGTATCTGGGTACCGTTTGTGGGAAGGACGTGTACCATCTTGATGGAAGAGGCTCACCGCTCGAAGTTCTCGATCCATCCCGGGGGCCACTAAGATGTATTTAGACCTGAAGAAGGAGTATTGGTGGCCCTGCATGAAGAGGGATGTCGCGTGGTTCGTTGAGAGGTGCTTAACCTGCCGTAGGGTTAAGGCCGAGCACCAGAGACCGCATGGTAAGTTGCAGCCTTTGGAGGTTACCGAATGGAAGTGGGAACAGATTACCATGGATTTTATCACCAAATTGCCAAGGACTGCTAGGGGAGTCGATGCAAATTGGGTGATTGTGGACAGGTTGACAAAGAGCGTCCATTTCCTTGCTATCAATGAGAGCTCTTCCGCAGAGAAGTTGGCAGAGATGTACGTGAGGGAAGTGGTATCACGGCATGGAGTGCCGATCTCGATTGTCTCAGACCGAGATGTGCGTTTCACTTCCAGATTCTGGAAGAAATTTCACGAGGACTTGGGTACTAGGCTGCATTTTAGTACCGCATATCACCCCCAGACTGACGGTCAAAGTGAGCAGACGATTCAGACGCTCGAAGATATGCTCCGGGCATGTGTGTTGGATTTCGGGGGAAGTTGGGACACGTGTTTGCCCTTGGCAGAGTTTTCTTACAACAACAGCCATCATTCGAGCATTCGTATGCCACCCTTTGAGTTGTTGTATGGGAGGAGGTGTCGGACCCCCATTTGCTGGGGAGAGGTCGGGCAGCGTATTATGGGTAGTACGGAGATTGTGCTACAGACGACTGAGCAGATACAGCAGGTCAGGCAGAGGTTATTGACCGCTCATAGTCGTCAGAAGAGTTATGCGGACAGGCGACGGTCCGAGCTCGAGTTCCAGGTCGGCGACTTTGTACTCCTGAAGGTTTCTCCTTGGAAAGGAGTGATCCGATTCAGGAAGAGGGGCAAGTTGGGGCATCGTTATATCGGTCCTTTTCGGGTGATTGCAAGGGTAGGCAGGGTAGCCTACCGGTTGGAGCTACCTGCAGAGTTAGGTCAGATCCATGACACTTTCCACGTGTCGCAATTGCGGAAGTGTGTAGCCGATGAGTCGGTGGTGGTACCATTGGAGGATATTTAGGTGGATGCGAGCCTGAATTATGCTGAGAGACCGGTGGCAATCAGAGCTCGGAAGATCAAGGTTTTGAGGAACAAGGAAGTACCTTTGGTTTTGGTTCAGTGGCAACATCGAAAGGGGTCCGAGATGACTTGGGAGTCAGATTCGGAGATGCGAGGGCAGCATCCAGAGTTGTTCGAGGAATGAGACTTCGAGGACGAAGTCTGGTTCTAGTGGGGGAGAATTGTAACGCCCCGAGATTCAGGTACATTTCTTTCATCCTTGTTCTTTGTTGAATGGGCATGTTTAGTCCTTGAGTGGAGGGTTTGTAGCAAGTGAGTATGCTGGGCGTACCAGAGGGGTACGCTGCGCGTACTCACGCGCTTAATTTGGATGCGAAGTCACCAAGGTATGCTGGGCGTACCTAGAGTTACGCCGGGCGTACCCGGCCCAGGTGCAAAAACCCTAATCCACCTTGTGCACTATTTAAAGGGTGTTATGGCTCATTCCTTAGCCTCCATATCAGTGAGTAAAACCCTAAAAGAGAGACCCATCACCCTTAGTATGTGAGAGTTTTTATTTGAGCTTCTTGGTGCTTTAGTGCCTTGGTGAAGAAGAAGGAAGCGAGTTCTCGGAAACTAAAGCTTGAGGTGCCATTTTAGATGTGAGATCTATAGAGGAAAGGGCTACACTTGGAGGTATAAAGTTCAAAACTTTCCTCTTCTTTTGGTTGTTGTTGTATGTGCCCTTTTTAGGGCTAAAAACCCCAAACATAGAGACTTTATGAGTGTAAAGTGCTCCATGGTCCGAGATCTGTCCCCTTTCAGTGTTATTGGTGATTTAGAGCCATAAATTTTCCATCTTGGATGTTAGGTTGAAGTCATGCATGTGTTTTAAGCCTTCTAGAGTTGAAGGTTGGATCATTTTGGGAGTTAGTGACTTGTTCAGCCATGCAAAGGCTTAAAGTCATCAACTTTATGGATTAAGGGGCTTAGATGGGGTCAGATCTAAAATATGGACGTAGGTCTTAACTGTTTAAGACCTCAAGAGCAAAATGGCTGAAGCAGGGTAGTACGCCGGGCGTAATCCCTAGTATGCGCCACGTACTGGGTGGCGTTCCCCGATTCTGAGGTGCAGTCGGGTCCGCTCAGCGTACACATCTGGTACACGCAGCGTAACCCGGAGAGTTGACTTTTGGTTGACTTTTAGGGTATGGTCTATTGTGGGGCCTTTGAGCTATGAGAGGGGTAAAATTGACTTTTACCCTTCTGAGAGTGTCATAAGGAACAAAGTCTAGCCTTTGAGAGTTATATTAAATAGAGTCTTTATTTCATCTGATTAGGCGGAGGCTTGGCCAGCGTTTACCGAGTCAGAGATTTATCGAGATACCGAGGTGAGTCTTCTCACTATACTTTACCTAGTGTGGTAATAGAGTTAAGAGACCGAGTATTATAGAGTTATATGCCAGTGTGATTGCATGTTGTTATGTGTTGCGATTTATTGTGATATGTGATATGCATGATTCAGAGTTACAGAGTTGGGACTTTCGGGTCCCTAGAGTTAGGGCCAGAGGGCCCACAGAGAGTTGGGGCTGGAGGGCCCCACTGAGACACATTGACCAGAGGGTCAACAGAGTTACATCCTCGAGTGGCTATTATGTGATTAGTGTGGTATTTTGGGGAACTCACTAAGCTTATGCTTACAGTGTTAAGTGTTATGTGTTTCAGGTACCAATGATGACCGCGGGAAGGCGCCGGCTTGATTCGTACACACACATGGGATTGGATGTATTTGATCTTGGGAGATATTTGTGAAATAAAAACATGATGTTGTGACATTTTATGAATGAATGGTGTTATTAAAATGTATCTTTCAAATGTGAAAAATTGATTTAATTTTTACAGTGTTACAAATAACAAGAATGTACTTACTACCACCGAAGCTTTCTATATCAGAAGGTCCACATAAGTCGATGTGCAAGAGTTCAAGAGCTTCAATAATCTTTGTATTGATTCATGTAGGTTGGCTCTTTCTACTTTGTTTGCCCATTTCACATGTTGCACACATATGTTCCTTGTCGAACTTGAGAAGCGGATGTCCTCGAACGCGATCACCAAGCACCAACTTATTAATGTCTTTGAAGTTCAGGTGCGATAATCGTCGATGCCAAAACCAAATTTCATCTGTATTTGCCTTTGACGGCAAACATATTGCTGGTTCTCCTCGTATTGGGTTGAGATTTAAAGGATACGTCTATCCCTTGCGTTCAAATTTCTCAATTATCTCAAAACCCTCATCATCAAATGATACTTTCAGACCTGTACCCACAACTAATTGTGACACACTAATGATCTTATGTTGAAATCCTTCCACATATGCCACTTTTTGAATCGAGAAATCTCCATTTGTTATCATATTGTATCCCTTGATTGTTACATAGGAGTTATTTCCATATTTTACACACCCACCATCTTTCAGGGACCGAAACTCCCTTAGCTCTTCTTTCCTTCCCGTCATGTGACGCGAGCAGCCACTATCTATATACCATTCATCATCGAACTGCTCGTCACTGATTACCTGCAAATTCAAGCAAATTTAGGAACCCAAAGTCGCTTAGGTCCTGGTGAGTCTTTCACAGAAAACGGAATTGTAGTAGAAATATCAACCAAATATGTTCTTGTTACTAAAGTGGTTTGATCTTTTCTTTTAATTGTATACACTTTGATTTTAGCTTTATCTTGTTTAAATTTTAGTGCATTGGTTGGTTTGTTAGATGGTATTTGATTTTTCTTTTGACTCCTAGGGTTAGCTGATGATTTCTTATTATGGAACTTAGAATCTGATGTTAGCTTTCCCTTTCCTTTGATGTCCTCCATAGAATTTGCTTTCCATTGGGACATGGATGGACCGAAACTGGGTTTTGGACCAAAACTAGACCATGGACCGAAAGTTGACTTTCAGTTCTGAGTGACATTCGGACCGAAACTAGACTTTCGGTTCTGAGACTTGGAATAGTTGGAACTTGGACTGAAATTTTCATTTAGTTTTTCGTTTCCTTTATCCAATGATTCTCTCTTAGGAGGGACATAGTTGGGATTTTGAGATTGCCAGTAACTTTTTTGCTCATTCAGATTCTTTGCATATCTTTGAAAAGCTTTTCTGTTCAACTAACTCCTTTTGTGATTTGTGGATGTTGAAGCTGGCCTTTGCCTTCTCTTTTTGAGTTTCGGTTGTTTTGACTGGAACTTTCAGTTCTTCCTTTGGTTCTTTAAGGATTTCTTTGGTTCCACTTGTGCTTGGTTTGTCAAAACTCGAGGGTTTGTTTATGGGTTCAGCAACGTATCTTCCTTTAACCCTCCAAGAAGTCTGCTCAGACAAGCCAACAGTTTCGTCTACATTATTAATAGGAGCTGACCAGAAGTAGTCGTTGCATCCTTCATCATTATCTTTGTCGACCATGATTCTTAATTCTGACGTCTGCTTTGGAGTGACCCCTGTAACTGCATAAACCTGATTTGACACAGTTTGAACCGTTTGATAAACCATAGCCTTTTCTTTGAGTTTCTGTTTCTTATCTTTTGACAGGCGAGCGAATTCAACTGAATTTTCTGAAATTAGGGGTTTCTCATTCTCGGTTTCTCTCTTTATAAACTCAGAGCAATCAACCACGTCTTCTACTGAGATCTTACTCATCTTACTTTCCTCATCAAATTCAGACGTATTTTCAAATTCCATTTTATTATTAGAAGTTAATTTGGCATTGGGTTGGTCAAATGATTGAATAGTGTCTGACTTAATTTTCAACCTATCATTTTCATCTAAAATATCTTTTAGCATACATTTGTGTTCCTTAGAATCAATGAAGGTTTCTATTTTGTCCAGTCCAATTTTGTAGGACATGGATGTCTCTTCTGATGACACTTCTGATTCACATTCTGCTATGACCTCATCTTCCTTAAATTCAAGAAAGGGCAAAATCATCTTATGAATTTTCTTTCCTATCTCACAACTTAAATGCATTTGAGCTATATTAGTATATAAACGCTTAGCAATTAAACAAAAAACATTCCTTTGTTTTAAAAACTTTAGATTGTCTCTTTGCAAATAAATACTTCCATCCCTAGCCCTAACTAACTCCTTCTCCCTCAGCTCTATTCACATTCTTCTCTCCTCACTCTTCGTTGTCACCCTGCTGATTTGGTCAGTTAGGTTAGAATTTGTTAATCGAGTTTGCATGAGACTACCACTTAGATTAGAAAATTTAATTCTTAATTCATTTAGTTCTTTTTCATATTCTGTTATTGGAACTTTAAGAGATTCTAGAATAGATTGTACCTTTTTGATCAAACGATTGCAGTCGTTGATCTGCTCACTAATTGGCTTTGCTGCAAAACATATGTTTTCAGTCAGGTTCGGTTCCTCACTTGCACTTTCAGTTGATGAACTAGCTGTGACAATCAAGCACTTTCCAGCTGAACCTACTTCCTTTGCCACATAAGCCTTTCCATGAGTGGGCTTTCTCACCTCTTCATCTTCAGATTCGGTTGACCAAACTTCAACGCCACCGAACTCGTCTTCATCAGCATTCTCCTGTACAATCAAGGCATTCATAGAACTGTTAGTCAGCTTCTTTTTCTTGATCTCTTCCAACTTGCGCATATAGTACGCCTCGTCATCTTCCTCGTCTCTTTTCTTAGCCATTTTCCTTAGCATGCAATCCTTGGCAAAGTGGTTCTTGTCGTGACAGTAATTGCAGTCGTATCCTGAGTCTCCTGCAAGTTTGCTCTCTTTCTTATCTTCATCCTTTTTAGAGGAGATTTTCGTTTCATCCTTCACATTCTCAGAGCTATAACTTCCCTGCCAGTTTCGGTTCTTGTTGATGGGAAATTTTCTCCTTGCAAACTTCTTTGGATTGGTGGCCATCATAGCATATTCCTCGCTTGTAAGGTCACACTCAGGCATATCAGACTCTTCCTCTTCTTCTGCAACACTTTTTCCTTTTGATACAAGAGCCAGCGATCCCACACCAGATGTTACAACTCAAATTTTTTTCAAACAAATTTTTCATTTTTAAAACATAATTATTTCCATTAAAAACAAGGCATAAACAGTTTAATTATCCGGTCAATACAATTATTCAAACTCCCAAGATCATAAAACAATCTTCAGTGTGTATCGATCATGCCGGCGCCTTCCCACGGTCCTCGCTAGTACCTGAAATACATGCACAACAACTGTAAGCATAAATGCTTAGTGAGTTCCCCAATATACAACTTACGCACATACGCCTTTCCAGGCCCGACCTTCCGGTCCATGTGTCTCAGGGGACTTCCGTCCCTGCTGGGTAAACCTTCCGGCCTTACCCACGCCGACCTTCCGGTCCATCACACATCATATCGCCTTCCGGCCCATAATATAATCGCCTTCCGGCCCATAGTATAATCGCCTTCCGGCCCATAACATACATAGCACATATAACATATAACATACCACATATAGCATACATATCACATATCATATCCGACCTTCCGGTCACACAGTCAAACCCTTCCGGGTACAGTATAGTGAGAAGACTCACCTCGTAAATGCTGAAAGCTAGCAACTCCTGAAATCACTCGTGCACAAACCAACGAGCTACAACCCTCCTATAGCATTACATAACTCATTAGCACTCATATCATCTAAGTGTGACTATCCCTAAGAAGTCAGACTTAGGTCAACTCTGGTCAACGGTCAACGGTCAACTCGACTGGACTCGGCGAGTACCATGGCGACTCGGCGAGTCTAGTCGTCCTCACAAATTCCTGAATATTCCCTTTCTACTCGTCGAGTATTCCTCTTGACTCGACGAGGTCCTCGTGGAAGAATCGCGGGGCCACCCCGACTCCACTCGCCGAGTCTGATGAACAACTCGGCGAGTCCCAGTAAATCTTCAAGCTACTCGCCGAGTCTGAAGAACAACTCGGCGAGTCCATGCCATGCAGACGAGTAACTGCTTCCTGAGATAGGTCTCGTCCCGAAGTACACATGCATGGGGCCTTCTGGACCTCTAAAGGTCTTAATACAAGATTATAGTCGTGGGGTAACAAGGCATTACTTCATCAAATCACTAAATGGGTTCTATAAACCCTAATTTCATAAATACATCAATATAGCAGAGCATACACGAATTCTTACCTGGATGATGTATTCTCTGTATTCCCAATCCTCAGAATGTGACCCCTTGCTGCTCTTTTAGCCAATCCTTCCTCTTCCTTGCACACCCACTCTTCTATAACCAACAATGGCCTAAGATCCTTGCTTCTGCTACACTAAATCGATTTAGGGTTCTTCTCAGAAGGCTAAAACGAACAATGACGGCCAATGGACCCCTTTTATACGTCCCAAACCTGAACGGTTAGGGTTTCCGCTAAACAGCGTCGACTCGCCGAGTCCATATCTGGACTCGTCGAGTCCAGTCGCGGACCCGCGACCAAGTCTGCGATCCTACTCGGCGAGTCTAGGCTCCAACTCGCCGAGTCCCCTCTTAAATCACCCCAAAAACATAATTTTAATAATACCTGAGATTCCGGGCTGTTACAACTCTCCCCCACTTGGATTAGACTTCGCCCTCGAAGTCTTACTCTGCAAATAGTTCCGGATGCTGCTCCCGCATTTCGCGCTCCGGTTCCCAAGTCATTTCTGATCCCTTACGGTGTTGCCATTGAACCAACACCAGAGGTACTTCCTTGTTCCTCAGAACCTTGATCTTCCGATCCCTGATCGCCACTGGTCTCTCCGCGTAATTCAGGCTCGCATCCACCTGAATATCCTCCAATGGAACCACTGCCGACTCATCGGCTATGCACTTCCTCAACTGCGATACATGAAAAGTGTCATGGATCTGACCCAACTCCGCTGGCAACTCCAACCGATAGGCTACCCGGCCTATCCTTGCAACCACACGAAATGGTCCAATATACCGGGGCCCCAATTTGCCCCTCTTCCTGAATCGAATCACTCCTTTCCAAGGAGAGACCTTCAGGAGAACGAAGTCGCCGACTTGAAATTCAAGCTCGGATCGGCGCCTGTCTGCATAACTCTTCTGTCGGCTCTGGGCAGTCAATAATCTTTGTCTCACTTGCTGAATCTGCTCTGTCGTCTGGAGTATGATCTCCGTGCTGCCCATCACCCTCTGTCCCACCTCTCCCCAGCAAATGGGAGTCCGACACCTCCTACCATACAACAGCTCGAAAGGCGGCATACCAATGCTCGAATGATGGCTGTTGTTGTAGGAAAACTCTGCCAATGGTAAATACGCATCCCAACTACCCCCGAAGTCTAACACACACGCTCGGAGCATGTCCTCCAGTGTCTGAATTGTCCGCTCGCTCTGACCGTCTGTCTGGGGATGGTATGCGGTACTAAAATGCAATTTAGTACCCAGCTCCTCATGGAATTTCTTCCAGAATCTGGAAGTAAAGCGCACATCACGGTCTGACACAATCGAGATCGGCACCCCGTGCCGAGATACCACCTCTCTCACGTATATCTCCGCCAATTTCTCCGCCGAAGAACTCTCACTGATGGCAAGGAAGTGTGCACTCTTTGTCAATCTATCCACGATCACCCAAATTGCGTCAACTCCCCTAGCAGTCCTCGGCAATTTGGTGATAAAATCCATAGTAATTTGTTCCCACTTCCACTCGGGGATCTCCAATGGCTGTAACTTGCCATGCGGTCTCTGGTGCTCAGCCTTAACCCTACGGCAGGTCAAGCACCTCTCAACGAACCATGCCACGTCCCTCTTCATACAGGGCCACCAATATTCCTTCCTTAAATCCAAATACATCTTTGTAGCACCGGGATGGATCGAGAATTTCGATCTATGAGCCTCTTCCATCAACGTAATACGCGTACCGCCCACGAACGGCACCCAAATCCGAACCTGAAACGTCATAAGGCCTCGACTATCCTTGACAAACTCTGAGATTAACCCCACAACCCGCTCTTTCTTCTGCATTTCTGGTCGCACAGCCTCAGCCTGTGCCCTACGAATATCATCCAATACAGGAGTCATCACGGTCAGTCTCAAGCACACATCTCGCAATGGAGTGCTCTCCGCCCTGTGGCTCAATGCATCGGCTACCACATTAGCCTTGCCTGGGTGGTACAGGATCTCACAATCATAATCCTTGACCACATCCAACCACCTCCTCTGACGCATATTTAGGTTGGGTTGATCCATCAAATACTTCAAACTCTTATGGTCCGTGTATATCGTACATCGAACCCCATACAAGTAGTGACGCCAAATCTTGAGAGCGAACACTACTGCCCCCAACTCTAAATCATGCGTGGGATATCTCGCCTCATGAGGCTTCAGCTGTCTGGACGCATAAGCTATCACATGACCCCTCTGCATTAACACTGCACCCAATCCCGAAATCGATGCGTCGCAATATACCACGAAATCTTCCATCCCCTCTGGAAGAGCTAATACCGGGGCTTCGCACAATCTTTGGCGAAGTGTCTCAAAGGAGGTCTGCTGCTCGGGCCCCCATGAGAACGTAACACCCTTCCGGGTCAATCTGGTGAGTGGCACTGCGATCTTGGAGAAATCCTTGATAAATCTCCGATAATACCCTGCCAACCCAAGGAAGCTTCTGATCTCAGAGGGTGACTTCGGCACCTCCCAACTCATCACCGCCTCAACCTTGGCCGGATCGACCAATATCCCTTTCTGATTAACCACATGTCCTAGAAACTGGACTTCCCGCAACCAGAAGTCACATTTGGAGAACTTTGCATAAAGTTTCTCCGACCTCAATACCTCAAGGACCTCCCTCAAATGCTCCTCATGCTGCTCTCTCGATCTCGAATACACCAGAATGTCGTCGATAAATACGATCACCGACCGATCCAACATCGGCCTGCATACCCTGTTCATGAGATCCATGAACACAGCCGGGGCATTGGTGAGTCCAAAAGGCATCACCACAAACTCATAATGTCCATATCGCGTCCTAAACGCTGTCTTCTGGACGTCTTCATCCCGTACTCTCACCTGATGGTATCCTGACCTCAGATCGATCTTGGAAAACCAAGATGCTCCCTGCAACTGATCGAACAAATCATCGATCCTCGGCAACGGGTAACGGTTCTTGACCGTTAGCTTGTTCAACTCCCGGTAATCAATGCACATCCGGTGTGAACCATCCTTCTTTTTGACGAACAGAATAGGTGCTCCCCATGGCGAGCTGCTCGGCCAAATGAATCCCTTTCCCAGCAACTCCTGGAGTTGCGAGGACAACTCTTGCATCTCTGGAGGTGCAAGACGATAGGGCACTTTGGCAATAGGCGCTGCCCCCGGAACCAGATCGATACTAAACTCTACTTGCCTCACAGGCGGTACTCCCGGCAACTCCTCGGGAAAGACATCTGAAAACTCGCGCACCACCGGAACTTCCTCAACTGACTTCGGTTTCTCAGAAACCTCCCGCGTATCCATCACATACGCCACGAAACCCTTACAGCCCTGCCGTAGACACTGCCTCGCCCTAGCGGCCGAACAAAAAGCTGATCCCGAACGGGTACCCTCGCTGTATACCGAAAGAACTCCCCCTCTAGGGTCTCGTATAGTCACCAACTGACGCTCACAGTCGATGACAGCGCCGAACCGGCTCAGCCAGTCCATGCCCACGATGACACAGACATCCCCCATCGCGATAGGAATCAGATCAATCGGGAATCCAACCCCGAAAATCTCTAGTACACATCCCCGAAGAACCTCCGTAGCACAAATCACCTTCTCGTCAGCTATAGAGACTCTCAAAGGTCGACTCAACGACTCACGACTAACGCCAATATGCTGACTAAAGGCCAAGGACACAAAGGACCTACTCGCACCCGAGTCAAATAACACTAAGGCAGGCACAGAGTTCACAAGGAAAGTACCTACGCGCATAATAACATAAGCATAACATATCGACATTAAAATAATTACAAGAATTACAACATACCTGCCACAACATCGGGCGCAGCGTGGACCTCTTCCGCTGTCAGCTGAAAGGCTCTTCCCCGAGCCCTCGGGGCCTCGGCCTTCACCGGTCGAGTCGCAGGGACTCCGGCAGCAGGTGCAGATCCCTGAAGAAGCTGAGGGCACTCGGCCTTCCTATGGCCAGTCTGGTTGCAATGAAAGCAAACCGAAAATCCCTTGGGGCACTCCCTAGCAATGTGCCCCTCCTTGCCACACTTGTAGCAAGCACCAGATCGACATACTCCATCGTGACTCTTGCCACACTTCCCGCAAGTGCGACCCTTCGAACCTCCTGTCCTCGAATCAGCGGACTTGGTCCGCTTGGCTGCCGGCTGGAACTGAGCCGGTCGCCGATCCACCCGCTGAGACTCGGCCTCCTCCCTAGCCTGAGTCTCCAACTCGATCTCGCGCTTCCTGGCATTCGCCTGAAGCTCAGCAAAAGTATGGTAAGTGGAGTTTGACACAAACTCCCGAATATCCCTCCTCAAGACACCCAAGTATCGGCTCATCCGAGCCTGCTCTGAGGACACCAGCTCAGGGCAAAACATCGCCCTCTCATGAAACTTCCGTGTAATCACCGCAACAGAATCGGTACCCTGCTTGAGGGTTAAGAACTCCTGCACCAATCGTTCCCTCTCCACTGGGGGAACGTACTCATCCCTGAACATGGCAGTAAACCCCTCCCATGTCACCGCTGTAGTCTCTGCCAAAGTGAAATTCGCTGTCACGAACTTCCACCAATCCTTCGCTCCCAGACGGAGCTGGTTCAAAGCGAACCGTACCCTCAGGTGCTCCGGGCATGAACAAGTATAGAAGCACCCCTCTATATCTGCGATCCACCTCATCGCAGCAATCGGATCCTGCGTCCCATCGAACTCTGGTGGCTTCGTGTTGCTGAACTCTCAGAACAGCAATGAATCACCCCCCTGTGGCCTAGCAGCGGCCACAGCTGCGGTAGCTGCAGCGGTTACACACTGCTTCTTTCTTGCTTACCACAAAACCATTTACAAAAGTTTATGCCTTTATTTGAAAAGTTTCCTCAAATCCTCGGTTTGAGTTCAGTTACCCCCGAAGGTGCACCCGAATCCCTCAAACCAAGGCTCTGATACCAATTGTTACAACTCAAATTTTTTTCAAACAAATTTTTCATTTTTAAAACATAATTATTTCCATTAAAAACAAGGCATAAACAGTTTAATTATCCGGTCAATACAATTATTCAAACTCCCAAGATCATAAAACAATCTTCAGTGTGTATCGATCATGCCGGCGCCTTCCCACGGTCCTCGCTAGTACCTGAAATACATGCACAACAACTGTAAGCATAAATGCTTAGTGAGTTCCCCAATATACAACTTACGCACATACGCCTTTCCAGGCCCGACCTTCCGGTCCATGTGTCTCAGGGGACTTCCGTCCCTGCTGGGTAAACCTTCCGGCCTTACCCACGCCGACCTTCCGGTCCATCACACATCATATCGCCTTCCGGCCCATAATATAATCGCCTTCCGGCCCATAGTATAATCGCCTTCCGGCCCATAACATACATAGCACATATAACATATAACATACCACATATAGCATACATATCACATATCATATCCGACCTTCCGGTCACACAGTCAAACCCTTCCGGGTACAGTATAGTGAGAAGACTCACCTCGTAAATGCTGAAAGCTAGCAACTCCTGAAATCACTCGTGCACAAACCAACGAGCTACAACCCTCCTATAGCATTACATAACTCATTAGCACTCATATCATCTAAGTGTGACTATCCCTAAGAAGTCAGACTTAGGTCAACTCTGGTCAACGGTCAACGGTCAACTCGACTGGACTCGGCGAGTACCATGGCGACTCGGCGAGTCTAGCCACCCCGACTCCACTCGCCGAGTCTGATGAACAACTCGGCGAGTCCCAGTAAATCTTCAAGCTACTCGCCGAGTCTGAAGAACAACTCGGCGAGTCCATGCCATGCAGACGAGTAACTGCTTCCTGAGATAGGTCTCGTCCCGAAGTACACATGCATGGGGCCTTCTGGACCTCTAAAGGTCCTAATACAAGATTATAGTCGTGGGGTAACAAGGCATTACTTCATCAAATCACTAAATGGGTTCTATAAACCCTAATTTCATAAATACATCAATATAGCAGAGCATACACGAATTCTTACCTGGATGATGTATTCTCTGTATTCCCAATCCTCAGAATGTGACCCCTTGCTGCTCTTTTAGCCAATCCTTCCTCTTCCTTGCACACCCACTCTTCTATAACCAACAATGGCCTAAGATCCTTGCTTCTGCTGCACTAAATCGATTTAGGGTTCTTCTCAGAAGGCTAAAACGAACAATGACGGCCAATGGACCCCTTTTATACGTCCCAAACCTGAACGGTTAGGGTTTCCGCTAAACAGCGTCGACTCGCCGAGTCCATATCTGGACTCGTCGAGTCCAGTCGCGGACCCGCGACCAAGTCTGCGATCCTACTCGGCGAGTCTAGGCTCCAACTCGCCGAGTCCCCTCTTAAATCACCCCAAAAACATAATTTTAATAATACCTGAGATTCCGGGCTGTTACACCAGAAACCACTTTCGCTTCTTTGGTTACTACAATTTCATGGGACTTAAGTATTCCCACAAGTTTCGCTAGCGAGTAAGATTTAACTTGTTCATGCACCTTCACAGTACAAACCACAACCATCCATTCCGGTCTCAATCCGTTCATGAAAGTCAACTTCTGCTCAATCAAGTTTCTTTCTATTCCATGTTTGATCATCTTACTTAGGAGATGATTGAACCGATCGAAATTTTGTATGAGTTTCTCCTCTGGTTTCTGTTCGAAAACTCCAAATTCTGACTGCAGCAAGGTTTGAATGGAGTGTTCCAAGTCTTCATCAGTTGAATAGAGTTCTTTCAACCTATCCTAGATTTATTTGGTCGTCGTGCATGAACTAACTAAAAGAAATGTGTCAGATTGCAATGCGAATCTTATCATTCTCATGGCCTTCACGTTACACAATAGCTTGTCTTTCTCATCCTGTGGCATCTTCTGGTCATCCGCCACCAGCTTTTTATATTCCTTTTGGGTCTTAACTGTCATGTCCGTTCCCGAATGAAAAAACGGTCCATGTATGATGGCTTCCCAGATGAGATAGCCATTATCTTCAGATTCAACCACGTAGTCTTCAAACTGATGCACCCATACTTCATAGTCTTGAGTGTAGAGTATGGGTATCCTGGTATGTCACACCCCAAAACCAAGAACGGCGGAAACGTTCCGGAGTGGAGGACGTCATGTGAAGTATCATAACAGTGTAAATTAGTAAACAAGCAACAACATCATCCATTGCATTAAAAGTAAAGTTTTAATACATGTGTGTTCTTTAATTGTAATAATACACCAAAATATGTAATCAAAATAAAAGACGAGTCTTGTCTTTGCTCTGTCTTCTCAAAACCTGGCCGTCGTACCTGTCTACTGGTGACCTGAGAATACAAGTTATTTTGAAAGCGAGTATCAGCCTAAAGCTGGTGAATTTATAAGTATTTAAGTGCCATTGTCTTGTTTTGGAAAGTTGTTATGAATGCCATGTAAATCTTTAAATGAAACAGTTGATATAAGTATGAAAACCCTAGTAAAATCCCCTATTTCCTACTAGTATGAAATGTAGTATTCTACCAAGACCCGAATGTTTTGCTATAACAATGATAGTTTTCCTTCTTTTTGACTATTACTAGCAGTACTTAGTCTAACTCATCACTTATGTGAATGTATCACAAAATAAAGTAATAGGAAAAATATAATCATGTAAGTGTTATCCATTTGTATTAGGATTAACACGACATCGCGACTAGCGACATGTATAACCTTTGAACATCTGTAGATTGTTCAATTTTCCTCTGTAGCTACAGCAGGTTTAAGGAATGGTTAGTCCTGTAAAGGTACTCCTAATATAAGTACTAACCGTAGGCATCCGTAGATGTTCATTTACCTCTGTAGCGAACAGTAGGCTAAAGGAATGGTTAGTCCCGTAAAGGTACCCCTAATATAAGTAATAATCGTAGGCATCCGTAGATGTTCATCTACCACTGTTGCTAACAGGTGGGTTCCGAAATGGTTAGTCCCGTCTAGATATCTTGTTGAACTGGGATAGGCAGGGAAATTTACACATAATGTTCTAGTAAATCATCCTAGTGAATCTAGGTACAAGTATCCATGTAAGTGCATACAAATAAATGTATATATGTAATTGTATTCATGTTAGCGTATTGATGTAGACGTATTCAAGTAACATGTAATGTATAGTATAGATTCATGAATGAACTGACTCTGGTGTAATTTCTTGTAATAGGAATAATGTGTTGGGTTTTGAGCATTCTAACACTCATATGGTGTACACACAACCCTATAAACCTTGGATCTATGTTTTCTCTATTATACATGAAAATAAGAACTTTCCAAGGCTTTAATCCTAACTAGCATACTATGAGGTAACTATACTACAAAGACTAGTTAGATGACATACCTTTTGGTGTAGCTTGATGTCTTCAAGATTTAAGAGCTTATCCCCAATAGTGTGGAAGCCTCAAATGGAATCACAAATCACCAAAACACCTTGGAAGACTTTAGAGAATATGGATACTTGGTTCTCTCTAGTGAAATTGGCTAGCCCTCTTAGTGTACCCACACTAGTGCCCATTTCACCAACCAAGGACATCTTTATATAGTGTGGAGGATTAGGGTTAAACCATAATACCCATGACCTTTCATTTCCTAGGATCCATGGGTTAAAGCTCCATGGACTATCCATGAAGACTTAGCCCAACCTAAATGAACTTGGTCCACTACACATATATATCTAAGACTCCATATTTAATTAGTTCATTTTGATCACTTAATTAATTATAAATTAATTCTTGATCAATACTAATTAAATAATATGATTATATTAATATATTAGAACTTATAATATATTAATATAAATCATAAATATACTATTCTCAAAATACTCTCCATATAAATTGTGCCGGTGAAGTGCAACCCAAATGGACCATGCCGGGTCGGGTCAAGTACATACCAAATATAGTTATGGACTTAGACATTAATCCAACAGTCTCCCACTTGGATAAGTCCAAAACTATTATTGAGTATGACTTCAAAACCTAACTGGAAATCGTAGCTCTTAAAGCCGCTGTCAAACTCTGATCTTGTCAACGAACTTGTCTATTAGATAAGGGATCATATATTCCTCCATTCTAGATATCATATGGACTGAGACATGGATTATAATCATTCTCTTTGTCCATTTGTTGTTTCCCGATTTCTGATTCATGATGACTGACTGATTGAGCAAATCAAATCAGTCCTGGCTTGGCCAAGCACTCACATGTATCATCATTAAATCATCGAGGGGCCCATAGATATCGCTTTTATCCCGAAGGTAAAAGGAATAAATAAACTTTGACTCATATGGCTTGTTCTACTACTTGTTGAATCATACACAAAGGCACGTTTTATAACACCGAGTTACCGAATGCGTTTTCGTGCAATCAATGTACAACCAACTCATAGTAACAACTCATATCTCTAGGTTTGAAGAATATAAGATATTATCATCTCATGATCACTTGTGATAAAATCCATGAAGTGATTCCAATGAGCGCGGGTTGAATCCAATACTCAGAACTTATGAGCACTCATGAATGTTGTAGCCCTTTGTCCAACATCTTAGACTTCTACAAGCCAACCCATGACAGTCTTAATTCATATCTACTTCCAACATATGACCGACTGTGGATGGTTGAATAACTTAGTCATTCCAGAAGAATAACCTAGTTTATTCTGGAAGTCAAAACATGCAAAGTGAAACACAAGAATAAATGAATCAAATATGGTATCAAACCCTATGAATATAAATAAACACTTTCATTTATCACCATACTGATTACTCATTATTCATTGTTTCGGTTTTATCAACTTTATACTTGAATTTAAAACAATAGTTTTCCCATGCTCCAAGCATGTACACTATGTTTTCTAAACACTAGTCATGTCATACACAAAGTATGCATACTATGTTTGTCTATGATCTTTACTTTGTGAAATAGATCAATTGAGCATAACTCCAATGATCATCTTTTCACAGTCCCAAACCCTTACTGCAAATGCAAGAATTCCAAATTCATGCCATTTACTGAAATCTGTTAGATTCTAAACTTATATGCATTGATCCTCTTGTAATGATTATGCACAAATTCAACCAGACTTGGCAACAATCATTATAGAGTATTCCAAAAGAGATCAAATCCTTGGAAACATGCTTCTTGCATTAAGTTTCCTAATCTTACAGATTGAATACTTTCTAACTTTGAACCATTTCCATATTCCATTTTGACTATCACTTCTGAACAAGAATTGCCTCTTTTCAGACTATGTCAATATGGTCCTTTCAAAGTCAACACTATACTTCCAACTGTCCTTGAGCAACCAATCCTTGGTAAACCTTAGATTGTCCTCAATAATTTCTTAATCATTTTAGTCATATCCAATTCTAGACCTTTTCCCTTCTTAATTCCCCAGGCATTTGGAAAATTTTAGAAAGGATGAATATAGCACATGTAATCGATCCTATATCCGAAGCATATGGGACACGATTCATGATGTATCACATAAAGATTAAACCAGTCTTTTGCTATAATATTTCCATTTCTATTTGCCAAGTTCTCATAATTCAGATTATGAAAAGGGATGTCGTAATCATAATCGAATTTTAGAACGCAAATAATGAACCCATACATAGAATTTCCTTATGTTGAGCCATTCCAACATGAAATTCATATATATATATTCTTGACTAAATACGATTAAGACCTCAATCTAAGCTTTTAGATTTGAGATGAAGTATAATTTCCTCTCCCTTAATTATAGCAAAACAACTTTTCCCAATTGAGACCTTTTGTTTTCTATAATTAACATTGCTAACTTGCAACCTTTATCATGCTCCCACTAACATGATGATTAATAGCATAAGACTTATGCTCCCACTAGCTTCGACATGTACCCAAAAATCAACTGGACTTCTAGAAATCAATACTTTATTGACTTTCTTACCAAAGTTCAGATTTTTTATACTAGATTGCCTTGATAAGACTTTATCAATATCATACACCTCTCTTAGATAGCTCACATGTGTGTCTAAACAATTTCAGAACTATGAAAAGGGATGCCGTAATCATAGTCTAAATTTTTTATACCTTTTTCCATTTCTCATAAGTCAATGTTAGTGTGCCGGTTAACCACGTACACTCCACTAACGACTTTGAGAACTGCAAATATCACAATTGCTATCTACTTAAAATCTACTTAGTGAAAGAGTTTCCTTACCATCATTTTCATGAATGAAAGAGAAAACTTATGACACTTAGATTTTATGGTGTAAGTGCTCCTATCCATGTGAATTTGTCAAACCATAATCACAAGACTAGGTTAGTGACAAATCCTAACTCATATGAATTGAACTTGTGCAATCTTAATTTCTTGCCACCTGGCAGCTCAAGGGCCTGCCATTGGTTCCAAGTTGTTGTGCATGCAATTGAGAACTCTAAGAACTCATATGCAAAGCCAACTTTAATTGGAATGGGCACAAAATATGTCAACACAATAGGTTATAAACCTCAAGTCGTGTGCTAGTGAAGATCTTCAGGTTTTATTCTTGATTAGTTCTTGAGACTTTCAAGTACCTTTAAGACTCCCATTGTCCTCTTGACATATAAGACACTCTTGTCAAATATTCAAGAGGTAGTGTGGATTCTAATCAAGACAAACACTTTCACAAAATTGGCCTAAGTTGGTCTTTGTTTTATCCAAAACATCACAACTTACCAATTTCAAATGTACAAGAGTAGGAAACTTTTACTCTTACATTTGACAAGTGTTTTAAACCTTCTTTAAGACATGTAACTCAAGTTACGATCTTGTAGTATTATTCTAAGACTTGTATTGGAACGAAGTATGACTCATATTCTTTATTTAACCACTTCAACAATTCATAGCTCCTCTTCTTAGCTATAAGAAGGCACTTAGAGGATGAATTGTGATAAGGTCTCTAAATCATTAGGATGATCATAAAAACTGAAACTAAAGTACTCTCCCATCTTTTCAAATTTGAGAAACTTTTATCCTTCTGCCAAGATTGATTCTTCTTATTCGCTCTGCCATACATTGGAACCTTTTTCCAATGTCTCAGAATTACACTTAAGCTTGTAAGTATAACCATATTTACTAAGCTTTAGTAAATTATGACGAATAATCTTATCGATCTTTTGTGGTGGACTTTGACAAGTGCACAAGAAAGTGTACTTGATCCCTTAGTCCTTCTCATGACTCACACATCCATGTGAACAAGTAATTAGTTTTAATTGTTCAATACTTGAAAGTTCACATTCATCATGCTATACAACTTGCATGATTCCAAGTTCCGGTCCAATTGAAACTTGGGTGATGAGAATATTTCCTTATTTAGTAAATTTAGATATTACCACAAATGAAAGAATCAAATTCATATTTCCAGTATTGCTATCAATGGAATCATATAAGCAACATCTTTTCCTTTTTCTACAAATGCCATTGTAAGGATATTTTAAAATAAATAAAATTAAAAACTTTTCTTTTATTTTAAAACTTTGTGGAAAAACTAATCCTTACAATGCAAATGTATATGAAAACTTGTTGTCATCTATTCCTAAGCAATCTATCATAACTCTTAAGCACATGCTCAAAATTTTGATTACCGAACCATGCGATCCATCTTCGCGATCAGAATCAGCATATACTTCCTTTATGTTTCTTTACTTTTCTTTGATTCTTAAAATATTAACATGTGACCCAGCCACATCATGTAATAAGAATCTCCAAGTAGGAAATTAATAGAGTTAGACAATGGAATTTACTTGAAATAAAGTCAAACTTATTGACTTTACCATCCTTAGGTAAGTTTGGAAACTTCATAACCAAAGCCCCTTCCTTTGGCAATATAAACATATGGATCCTTTGGTAATGTTACACGGGACTATCACAGACTTAGCTTTTCTCTTTACCATTTGGTCAACCGAGTTGACTATGGCCGATCCCTTTCCATTGGGAAGAGAATGCATTTCTGGATTTCCTGTGTCACTATTGTCCTTGTCCATAAAGTTTTGGGAAGTTGATCTCCTAATCAAATTTGCTTTACTAGTACACTAAATCATTTCTGATTTAGCAGCACCAAGCAAATAGATAAGATCATTAAGGGCCTTGTCATAGCCTATCTCATAGGAGTCCCAAAGGAACTCAATATGTGTCTTAGAAAGTGATTGAACCACTAACTTTCTCAAGACTTTGACACCCAACTCTCCCGGCTTGTCAATATGTGACTTCATCTCCAAGATGTGATCACACCTAGATCTTGCCTTTCCAATAGGGCTTGAGTGACCTTGAACTTGTGGATTAGGGAGAATAATTGGAGGAGGTGGAGGAAGTGAAGTTCCAAGATATTTGGGAAGATCATAGATGTCTGAACTAGACATCTTTCTGGAGATATTCAAGATAGTTGATTTAAAGTCATTAATATAACACCCAATATGAAATATTAAGGCTAGGACCCAACAAACTATTTTATAACTTGGAAGAGGGATGCCGTAATCCAAGCTATAGAATATTTCAAGGTAGGTGAATGACGATTCACCAATTTCCACCATGAAAAACGAAATATTTAATTAGGTTTTAATTGGATTTGAAATTCCTAGATCTTTGAGATTCATTGAACTTTCAATGGCATGTTTCAATCTTGAGTGTGCCCTTCAGGTTTTGTGACTGGGATGTCAAGGATCATAAAACAAGGTGTGAAGTAACCATGCAAATTACTTGGTACCCTTAAGTGTTTACCCCTCAATCGATGTGTCGGTTAACCACACACGCTCCATCGATACTATGATAAGCATTAAGTTACCCTTTGCCTACCTTGTTAAATACGAGTTAGTGTGTCGGTTAACCACACACGCTCCACTAACCGACTTAAACAAAGTGCAAAGTGTAATTTCATGGATTAGCACCTTATTCACACTTTCCTAAGTAACTAAGATTGGGTATTATTAAGAGTTTAGTTACTTAGTATTTATCATTAATACTTTTAATGAAGGGAGAATTATAGTCCTGCCAAACCCGTTCGGCTAACGACCCTCCACCAGTCAAGGAAGCGGTGGGTGAGAGTGGACACCCATTAAACTGCCGTTTTATAGGCACTAACCTTATACCCCCCTTATAGACCGACTTCGTGAATGAGGCCTACTAACGGTAAGACTGACTTTACTCTTATACATATATATAAATATTATTAACTTATAATATTATAAAGTATAAGGGTTGAATTTTAACTCTTTAATATTCCAAGGGCTTATCTTGGAATTAAAGTATTCATAAAAGAAAACTTTTCAATTTCCAAAACTTGAGGGCAAGTTTTGAAACTATTCAAAACTCTTGCATTTTCATAACTTATGAGTTTTAATTAAAGTATTAAAACTTTTAATGAAGAGACTCTTGGACATCCATAACTTGAGGACAAGTTATGGAGCCATAAAAACTATTTATAAGAAAAGACTCTTCATTTTTTTATAACCTAAGGCATTTTTATGAGTTTTTAAGATTCATAAATGTGACTTTTCATATAACTTGAGGACAAGTTACAAAAACACATTTTATGAACAACTTTTAGATTAATTTGGATTGAAAACATCTAACACATATTTTTCATTAATCTAAAAAATAACTCATAAAACAAGGAAACATAAAACTTTTGGTAATCCATAACTTATGGAGTTAAATGTTTCTTTTATGATGAAACTTTTCATGTTCCATAACTTAAGAATAAGTTATGGAATTCTTTAAAACATTAACACCAAAATTTGTAACTCCATAAAAACTATGAATCAATTTTTTTTAAACCTTTTCATATCCATAACTTACGGAGGTTTCAAAAAACTCTTTAGATCAAACTTTTAAAACTAATAAAATAATCATATCATTTTATCATTTACTAAATTTGACCTAGTTCAACTCATAAAGAAAATGATTCAAATTTTACAAATAATTAGTTTTTCACAAAAAAAAAAAGTAATTATCTTAAAATTTGACAAACGTCATGTTTTTTTTTCCTTTTTTTTCAACTTTGAAAATAAAACATTTGCATCAATATAACAGAAAACAACCCATGTCTCTGATACCACTGTTGGGTTTTGAGCATTCTAACACTCCTATGGTGTACATGCAACCCTATAAACCTTGGATCTATGTTTTCTCTATTATACATGCAAATAAGAACTTTCCAAGGCTTTAATCCTAACTAGCATACTATGAAGTAACTATACTACAAAGACTAGTTAGATGACATACCTTTTGGTGTAGCTTGATGTCTTCAAGCTTTAAGAGCTTAGCCCCAATAGTGCGGAAGCCTCAAATGGAATCACAAATCACCAAAACACCTTGGAAGACTTTAGAGAATATGGATACTTGGTTCTCTCTAGTGAAATTGCCTAGCCCTCTTAGTGTACCCACACTAGTGCCCATTTCACCAACCAAGGACATCTTTATATAGTGTGGAGGATTAGGATTAAATCCTAATACCCATGACCTTTCATTTCCTAGGATCCATGGGTTAAAGCTCCATGGACTATCAATGAAGACTTAGCCCAACCTAAATGAACTTGGCCCACTACACACACACACACACACACATATATATATATATATATATATATATATATATATATATATATCTAAGAGTCCATATCTAATTAGTTCATTTTGATCACTTAATTAATTATAAATTAATTCTTGATCAATACTAATTAAATAATATTATTATATTAATATATTAGAACTTATAATATATTAATATAAATCATAAATATACAATTCTCAAAATACTATCCATAAAAATTGTGTCGGTGAAGTGCAACCCAAATGGACCATGCCGGGTCGGGTCAAGTACATACCAAATATAGTTATGGACTTAGACATTAATCCAACATAATGTTATGTATCTCCTAACTATCTCTATAATAGTTAACTGGAAGGTAATTGATTATCCATGCAGGTTTATACACCCTTTCTACACAAGAGTGTGGGAAACTGAATGAAGGCTGAAAACTATAACATCAATACATATATAAGAACATAAGTGCATAGATATAGTTTTGTTCAAGAAGGTAAAAATGGTTTTGTAAGACATCTATGAGTTTTGAACAATAATTAACAATGACTTGATTTCATTTTAATAAACATTTCAAACGTAATACTTTTGCTACCAAGATATTTTTAAGATAGAAAACCATTTCATGCATCACATTTTGAAGTATGTGAAATTTGTTGGATGAAAACATAGTTATAAATACATATGCGTGATTTAATAACATGTTGTTTTCTACTGGTATCCCCCCCCCCCATTAAACCATTTAAAATCATTTATAACATTGATTAAGGGGTATGAACTCACCTGTAGCAAGTGGTTGGGATGAACGGACTGAAACAGGAAGCTAGGTGTCAAGTGAAGACTTAGACACGCACAAAGATCCTAATAACATATAAAGATATATGTATCTAAAGAAATAGTCTTTAAACAACCAATAAACAAGTGAAGACACTCTAGGACATGACAAACACTTGGTATAAGTGTTATAAATGCTAATGAGTGCATCTAAGTGTTGTAAGGAAAGGCTAGTGTGTTTGGGGTTCAAGGAACACTTCTAAAATGAGTTTACTCCCTAAAGACCAACACCCCTTGAGTTTACGGTCATAAACTCTTGATTTTACTGCCGTAAGCTCCTAGCCTTCTGACCATTTGTTGTTTGGAAGTCTTCTAAGCTATTCCAAGCATTCGTACTTCATGATTTAGCCTTAGGAAGTGTTGTGTGGCATCAAAACACTCCTAAATGGATTTTACGGTCTAAGTACCATCTCTCCATGAGTTTACTACCGTAAACTCTCATGGACACATGTATTTTGGTGTTTTCAAGTCCTAAACACTTCAAGGTAATAGCCCAGGTTAGATTCTAGGCATAAGGAGTAAATATGGGACATTTAAACATCTTTTAGGGTGTTTACGGTTTTGGGAGATCCCCAAACCATAAACACATAAAAATGATTGTTTTCTTGTTCTTTTATGTGATAAACACATCAAGGATGGATCAAGACAAGTCCCCAAGGCACAGTGAAGCATCTAGACACCCTAAAGCACCTTTTGGCATTATACTTGGTGTTTACGGTTTTAGGAGCCTCCCAAAACCGTGAACACCTTGTTCTTTGTGTTCTTGGGACTTTTCCTTTGTATAAATATGTATAGCAAGCTTTAAATGACTCTAGGATAGAAGTACTTACTTTGTGGAAGCTTGAAATGAACTTAAAGTCCAAGAACACTAGTGTGTGTTCTTGGTGTTCTTGGTGTTTTGGAAATCTATTCAAAACACATAAATGGATGGATGAAAAGATGTACAATCACTAGATTAAGTGTTATACTAACTTGAAAGGGCTAGAAACACTTACTAGATTGAAGATATTGAGCAAAAACTTGGATGATACTTTAGAGAGTTTTTGGAGTTTACTCTTTTGGGAAAAATGGAAAGTGATATACTTTGGGGAGTAAACTCATGCTTAAGGCATGAGTTTATGGTTTTTGAGGGTGTTTACGGCCCAAACATAAAATTATGGCCGTGAACTTCTAAGCTACGTGGTATTCGCGGTTTAGAAATTTCAAGACTCGAGACGGCCCATCTGTTCACCCGTTCATTTAAAGATTAATTATTAAAATAATCAAATGAACTTAAATTTCCTAAAAACAAGTAAAAGTGAAATTGACTTATAATATGGAGTGATTGACTTTTAGAGTTTGACCGAATGAAAATTTCGGGTTGTCACATCATCCCCCTGTTAGAGGGAATTTCGTCCCGAAATTAGAATTTAGGTAAGGAAGTAGGTATGAATGATCGAGTCATGAGGTGGAAACTTCCTAATGGATTGGTTCTCGCGCTCATAAGTGAATTCGGGTCCTCGGTTAGTATCCCAACGAACCTTCACTAACAGGCGACGGTGTTGCTTCATCCGCTTCACCTCTCGGTTGAGGGTCACTACGGTTTTAATACGAAGGCGAGGATCTCGTTAATCTCAATCTCGTCGGGTTGGACTTACGAGATTCCTAATGGAAAGGTACGGTTTCAAGATCGAGACACGAAGGGTCAAATGTACGTTACTGAGTTCGCGGAGTAGGTCTAGTTTGTGAGATACAGGACCGATTCTGGTAAGAATCTCGGAGGTCCTAACTATATTGGATTTAGCTTTCCACGCTTTATGAATCATATTAAGACATTCCCAGAATGAGATTTCCTAAAGAATTTGGTCTCTCACTTGGAATTCCAAAGGTTCTTTCTCTTGCTAAACTTCCTAGTCAAGGGCCAACCCTTGCTGGGTCAAAGTCGAAAGGGTTTCTGTAATTTGTGAGGAGTTCTGAATGGACTACGATAGTAGGTCTGTACGACCTAGAATTTGGCGAATTTCTGTCGGCGTCTCTGGTGTTGACAAATTCTCAACAATTTTGACAAATTGAAAGAGTACTCAAAAATTCCCACATCACTAACAGTGCATCTTAGGAATCTGACTCTTCAATTTCAAAACTCGTGTTTAGAGAACTTCACGAAAGTTCCTCTGAAGGTAAAGTTTCCATGGGTTCCTTCTTACTTCGAGGGTAGATAAGTAAGTCATTACAAGGAGAATGACGAGCTGATCTAAGTAAGAATGGCGTACCCTACTCATTTAGCTCAGGAATACTATGGGCATATTGGTCCTATTCCAGGGGTATCACTACGGACTCGAAGTGTCTGCATCGAGTTCGGAGGGTATTCTTCAGGACATCCTTCCCTAACACTCGAACTGGTGATATTCGGATCTCAGGTCCATTTCTGAAAGTAATTATTTCCCTGCGTTTGCTCAATCAACTCATCTATGCAAGGCAGAGATAACGATTTCTAAAGGAAATCTTAACGGAGTCCCCGATCGTCGAGGTACATATGATGCAATCTGTCGAGTTCTGGAAGAATAAGAGCAGAGATCTCAAGGGTGAGAAGCCTGGTCTTCCAATTCTATTGCTGAGTAGTTCGCTGAGTTGTCTGGGCTGTTCTTGTATCTCCATAGGTGTTTAGACTGTAAGGCGATCTAGTTATAAGAGTCATACTGGGTTCTAAGTTTCTTCACATGCCAATGCAATTACTTGTAGTCTTGGGCAGTCTCCGTCCTGAAGTTCATGTTAGAATTTATACATGGTTCAACGATCACAATCCCGTGTATACGAGTCATATATAATTAAGATTGAAAAGGTAGTCGAATAACTGATTCTTCTTTAAGCTCACATCCCATCGATGGAAAAGAAGTTAAAGTGGAATCATCAATTCTAAACCTGTAGAACCTTGATTATATATCACCCTCATGTATACATTCTTCAGCGACAGATCAACCATATGGATCTTTGGATTGAACTTGACGTACTGTACGAGTGGTACTGCGGGGACTTCTCTCGGAAAGGAAAAGAACTATGAGGTACTCCATGCATGAGTACTTCGGTGTTCTAAAATGACGGCTTCGCTAAAAGACGTCTACTGAGAAAGAGATGTACTTATGAAGCTGGTATGGTGCGGATCAAATTGAATCTAGTTGTATGATAATGTCGCAGTCATAAGGAAAATTAAAGACATTAGATATGAACATAAGGCGTTACAGACGAAACACAACCGTGCAACCATCAACAGAGTTACAGTACTTTAGACTTACTACAAGACTATTGCTGCAAACAAGGTATACTACAAAAGGCAAGTATACGCAGAATGAGCATCCCTAAACGGACGGGATCTCGCAAAAGATAAGACTCTGGTTGCACTAGTTTTGGATGGTTTATAAGTCTATTACAACGAAACACCTAAATTAAATTAACATGGGTCTGGAGTAGTCTCTCCTGCGGCGGTGGTCGGTAGCACACTTTTGTCTGTGCCAGCATTTGCTGCCTCTGGGCAGTTCCTTTTGTAGTGACCCACCTTGCCACAACCCTAGCATGCATGGTTCACACTGGTGTTGGGCACTTGGTTGATCGGCCTTGTTAGGCTCTTGCAGTAACGTATGGTGTGCCCCTTTTTGTTGCAGTTTGAGCACTGCATCTTCCGACAAGGTCCATGGTGGTGATAACTGCATTTGATGCATTTTGGGAGATTTCCAGCATATTGTCTGGCTGGGTTAGGGACATTGGGATACCCGAAGGGATGGTAGTAGGAGGTACCGATGTTTTGGCTGTGAAGGTTGTTACTGGTGGTTGTTTCCTGTTTGCCCTTCGAAGCGATTTGTCCTTAGATTTAGCCCAAGACTTCCGTTTGTTACTCTTGGTCTCGAGACTCGGGGTGTCGTGGTAGTTTGCTGCTTTTTGAGGTGCTTGATTGTTACTCGGATTGGAATTGTTGTTAACAATCCCGCTAACATTTGTGTTGTTAGCGTTAAGGTGGGTCAGAATAGCTGACACGGCAGCCAAGACTGCAGCTTGAAAGGTAGTTGCATCAATCTGAAGAGTTGGTGTTTGGTTGAGGGGTTGATCGTTTTTCTTTGGCGACATGATTCTGTTTCACGGAAAGAAAATGAATTTGTGAGCGAGTATGGTTGAACCTAGACGTAGTTCGATCGCTCATGTAAAGAATATAAGCATGTTCTCTAAGGTTTGACCCACATCCCTATGATGCAGTCCTAGTACGGAATGGAAGTATGTTCACGAAGGTTTGACCTACATCCCTATGATGCAGTCCTAGTAAAGATTGGAAGTATGTGCGTACAATGGTCTCCAGATGTTTGTCGTTCTAGTCGAGGTATCGTTGGTTGGTGAATAACATGATCCAACCACTAAAAGAGACTTGGAAATGTCTCCAGAGTTAAATTGATATAGTCCAGTGACTTGACTAGAGCATGTTTCAGATAAACTCTAATGGAAGTATAATAAGAGTACTTGAATAAAGAAAATGACACAGAAGTTAGCCGACTGTCAATATCTTTAATATTCATGACATACAAGTTCGGGAAAAATGACCTTGTAAAAAGGTCTTACATCATATCCAGAGAAGATAGTTCTTGACAGCATAAAGACCTAACCAAAAGTACTTATAGTACAAGATAGTTTCATAGAAAATGCCACATCAGGCATAGACAGAAAACGATCCCTTTCTAACAAGGAAAATAAAGTAAAGCATCTACTACTGGCGACGGTCATCCCTCTGGTGAACTCTCAGTTCAACCAGTTGGCGTTCAACGTCAAGTAGGTGTCTTTCGTACACCCTCTGGCGTACTCAAAGTTCTATGACTTCGGCTCGTGATTTAGCCAGTGCTTGCAACAGGGTTTCATGGTTTCTCTCAGATCTCTCACGAGCATCTTCTAGACGAGTGGTGCAGAGGGTATGCATTCACGCATCGACGACAACTTCAGTGATCTGATGTAGGGTTGTCTTGCCTTGAATCTCATTTTGGACCACTCTGCGGACCAAGATTGGCAATATTTTGTGTGCTGAGCCCCCATTGCTCAGGTCATAAAAGCTTCGGTCACCATTAAAATACATGGGTTGATCTTGTCCTTGGCTCTATGTTTCCAAGCATTCCACCCACTCAGGTGGCGGGCCATGAAAAGTCGGACGAGGGTTAGGAATTGGAAAGGGAGCTGCATGGGGTAGGTTCTCAACCTCGGGTTCGGAGTTAGCACCGTCTGAAAGGTCTTCATCATGGTGATCATTCAAAGGAATAGGATGATCATTCTCTGGTTCTTCTCCAAACCATCCAGCAATGACTTCGTTCGGAAGGTACGGGTTGTCGTGGGGATGGAGTCCAGCCATGTTATCTACGCGAGAATTTAGGTAAGGAAATAATTATTAGACGAACTATCTAGATAATTATTAGAAAATCTTCATTACTTACATCGCTATTTGTAAAGTGCATACCAGTTATATGTAATCAACACAGGATAGGCCTTCGAATAAGTGACCGTAACTCCAAATTCACAAGGAATAGGGGTAAAGCAAAATTTTCACCGATTCTAAGTCTATAACATCCTAGTTACATATAGCCTTAGTGTATCCACTTAGCAACTATCAACTTAGTAATGAAGATCCCATTTTAGTTCTAGAGTATAAAGTACTTATAGTAACACCAAATACTCCTATAGTATTTTAAGTTTAATGTTATGTTCTACTGTTCTCATTGTGGTATTGTTGGTAAGTTTTTAGACTTGTTGCCATATCACAACATTCTTGGGCATATGCTAATCACTCCTCGGACTAGCATAGTTGATCAGGCTATGCTACTCCCAAGACTAACCATACATCCCCAGGCTTACTTGTGATATTCAACAATCGTAATACTTTTGTTCTTGTCATTGCAACACGGATTTTAGTATGAACGCAGGCACGTATACTAAATTAAATATTTTACTATTTAAATAATAAACTCTTGGACAGAGTATTTTTAATCCCTATGTATTTATAGTTAGTATATCTTTTATGGGTTGATATACTTAATTCACTATAAACAATGCTCTGATACCAATCTGTCACACCCCAAAACCAAGAACGGCGGAAACGTTCCGGGGTGGAGGACGTCATGTGAAGTATCATAACAGTGTAAATTAGTAAACAAGCAACAACAACATCCATTGCACTAAAAGTAAAGTTTTAATACATGTGTGTTCTTTAATTGTAATAATACACCAAAATATGTAATCAAAATAAAAGACGAGTCTTGTCTGTGCTCCGTCTTCTCAAAACATGGCCGTCGTACCTGTCTACTGGTGACCTGAGAATACAAGTTATTTTGAAAGCGAGTATCAGCCTAAAGCTGGTGAATTCATAAGTATTTAAGTGTCATTTCTTTTTTTGGAAAGCTGTTATGAATGCCATGTAAATCTCTAAATGAAACAGTTGATATAAGTATGAAAACCCTAGAAAAATCCCCTATTTCCTACTAGTATGAAATGTAGTCTTCTACCAAGACCTGAATCTTTTGCTATAACAATGATAGTTTTTCCTTCGTTTTGACTATTACTAACAATACTTAGTCTAACTCATCGCTTATGTGAATGTATCACAAAATAAAGTAATAGGAAAAATATAATCATGTAAGTGTTATCCTTTTGTATTAGGATTAACATGACATCGCGACTAGCGACATGTATAACCTTTGAACATCCATAGATTGTTCAATTTTCCTCTGTAGCTGCAGCAGGTTTAAGGAATGGTTAGTCCCATAAAGGTACTCCTAATATAAGTATTAACCGTAGGCATCCGTAGATGTTCATTTACCTCTGTAGCGAACAGTAGGCCAAAGGAATGGTTAGTCCCATAAAGGTACCCCTAATATAAGTAATAAATGTAGGCATCCGTAGATGTTCATCTACCACTGTTGCTAACAAGTGGGTTCCGGAATGGTTAGTCCCGTCTAGATATCCCGTTGAACTGGGATAGGCAGGGCAATTTACACATAATGTACTAGTAAATCATCCTAGTGAATCTAGGTACAAGTATCCATGCAAATAAATGTATATATGTAAATGTATTCATGTAAGCATATCGATGTAGACGTATTCAAGTAACATGTAATGTATAGTATAAACTCATGAATGAACTGACTCTGGTGTAATTACTTGTAATAGGAATAATGTTATGTATCTCCTAACTATCCCTATAATAGTTAACTGGAAGGTAATTGATTGTCCATGCAGGTTTATACACCCTTGCTACACAAGAGTGTGGGAAACTGAATGAAGGCTGAAAACTATAACATCAATACATATATAAGAACATAAGTGTATAGATATAGTTTTGTTCAAGAAGGTAAAAATGGTTTTGTATGACATCTATGAGTTTTGAACAATAATTAACAATGACTTGATGTCATTTTAATAAACATTTCAAGCGTAATACTCTTGCTACCAAGATATTTTTAAGATAGAAAACCATTTCACGCATCACCTTTTGAAGTATGTGAAATCTGCTGGATGAAAATACAGTTATAAATACATATGAGTGATTTAATAACATGTTGTTTTCTACTGGTATCCCCCCCCCCAATTAAAGCATTTAAAATCATTTAAAACATTGATTAAGGGGTATGAACTCACCTGTAGCAAGTGGTTGGGATGAACGGACTGAAATAGGATGCTAGGTGTCAAGTGAAGACTTAGACACGCACAAATATCCTAATAACATATAAAGACATATGTATATAAACAAATAGTCTTTAAACAACCAATAAACAAGTCAAGACACTCTAGGACATGACAAACACTTGGTATAAGTGTTATAAGTGCTAAGGAGTGCATCTAAGTGTTGTACGGAAATGCTAGTGTGTTTGGGGTTAAAGGAACACTTCTAAAATGAGTTTACTCCCTAAGACCAACACCCCTTGAGTTTATGGTCGTAAACTCTTGAGTTTACTGTCGTAAACTCCTATCCTTTTGACCATTTGTTATTTTGAAGTCTTCTAAGTTATTCCAAGCATTCCTACTTCATGATTTAGCCTTAGGAAGTGTTGTGTGGCATCAAAACACTCCTAAATGGAGTTTACGGTCTAAGGACCATTTCTCCATAATTTTACTACCGTAAACTCTCATGGACTCATGTATTTTGGTGTTTTCAAGTCCTGAACACTTCAAGGTAATAGCCTAGGTTAGATTCTAGGCATAAGGAGTAAATATGGGACATTTAAACACCTTTTAGGGTGTTTACAGTTTTGGGAGATCCCCAAACTATAAACACATGGAAATGATTGTTTTCTTGTTCTTTTATGTGATAAACACATCAAGGATGGATCTAGACAAGTCCCTAAGGCATAGTGGAGCATCTAGACACCCTAAAGCACCTTTTGGCATTATACTTGGTGTTTACGGTTTTGGGTGCCTCCCAAAACCGTGAACACCTTGTTCTTTGTGTTCTTGGGACTTTTCCTTTGTATAAATATGTATAGCAAGCTTTAAATGACTCTAGGATAGAAGTACTTACTTTGTGGAAGCTTGAAATGAACTTAAAGTCCAAGAACACTAGTGTGTGTTCTTAGTGTTTTGGAATCTAGTCAAAACACATAAATGGATGGATGAAAAGATGTATAATCACTAGATTAAGTGTTATACTAACTTGAAAGGGCTAGAAACACTTACTAGATTGAAGATATTGAGCAAAAACTTGGATGATACTTTAGAGAGTTTTTGGAGTTTACTCTTTTGGGAAAAATGGAAAGTGATCTACTTTGGGGAGTAAACTCATGTTTAAGGCATGAGTTTACGGTTTTTGAGGGTGTTTATGGCCCAAACATAAAATTTTGGCCATGAACTTCTAAGCTACGTGGTATTCGCGGTTTAGAAATTTCAAGACTCGAGACGGCCCATCTCTTCACCTGATCGTTTAAAGATTAATTATTAAAATAATCAAACGAACATAAATTTCCTAAAAACAAGTAAAAGTGAACTTGACTTATAATATGGAGTGATTGACTTTTAGAGTTTGACCGAATGAAAATTCCGGGTTGTCACATGGTAGTAGATCCAATGTTGTGTGAGATGTTGATGGGATTTGTTTTCGAATCTTCGTGAGACATTGTGAGCCTCTAGAATCAAACCTGTAATCTTGAGATTAGGGTTTTATCTGGAACAGAGTTGCCGTCGAAACAAAGAAGACAACTTCTATTTATACGATAAAAGCGGAAACCCTAAGGAATTCTGAATACAGAAGGAATGTGTATTGATCACATAGTCTCCTGCTCTGATACCAATTGTTAGAAAAAAAAAAGTTCTTTAAGGATCGTTAGATTCTATGCAAGCAAACAATTATGAAAGTAAATAAGAACACGAGTATGGATTTGAATGTGTCGAATGATTAATACTTCAACACCTCGGAAGAGCTCGATTAAGAACTTCGACTGTAGAGGTGTTTAGGGTTACAAAACAATGAACGTCAAGATTAACTATTTATAATGCATACATGCATGCATATTTATATTATAACCCTACTAGATAATCACGGATGGACAGGCCCAATCCGGATACAAAACATAAGGCCCATGACGCAACACAAATAGACTCAACATAGCTCGTTGGACCCTCTGGTCTGGTCATAGCTCGTTGGACCCTTCGGTCCGGTCTGTATCGTTGGACCCTCCGGTCCGGTCTATACAACACATAGCATACATATATCACAATGCACATAATCTCATACATACACATAGCACACAAGACCCTCCGGTCTACACACAGATACCACTCTAGGTAATGCATAGTGAGAAGACTCACCTCGTATGATGTCTAGTGACTCTCGTGCTCGATATCCCCGATCTAGCCTCTGCCTCTAATAACATAAATTAATTTATCTATAATTAACAACGATTCTCATAGGCTAGACTAATCCCTTCCTATAATCTCCCAGAAGGGAAAAAGACCATTTTACCCCTCCAATGGTCCAGTTATCCAAATGCTGACCAACCCTAGAAGTCAACGAAAGTCAACTCCAGTCAACGGTCCAACTCTGACCAGACTTGCCGAGTGCACCCATGCGACTCATCAAGTCCTATCGATTCTCAGTGAACTAAAGAAGACCCAGCTCGTCGAGTTAACTCCTAACTCGTCGAGCTATCGCATGATTCAACTCATTGGTACAAACCCTAAGCTACTCACCGAGTCAGCCCATCACTCGGCGATTTTGTTAAGACTCTTCTTGCATTTAGACGATTTTAAGGTAGAATACTTCCTCAAACTCCAGATCCATACTCTAAGGGCTCATTTACCACGTAAAGTCATAAAATTTACGTCCATGCATGGCATTTTGGGCATGAAATGCCAAGAACATCATCTTAATGGGGTTTTAACTCATAAATACCAACAAGGCTGAATAAAGCAGGAACCTTTGGGTGATAGAGACCACTAAGGTCCAGATCTAGAGTTCAAGCCTCCTCATGAACTCCAAATCCTCAAAGTCCCAAAATGAAAGGAAAAGAAGCCCTAATTTCAAAATGAGAGATTGTTGGGCTGAAGATTATTTTGAAGATTGCGTCAATTGGGCTTGGCAGTTTATCTATTTTATTTGTATTCCGGTTTGGGCCTGTCCAACCGTGAGCCCATTATGTTTAATATATAAGTATACGCTTGCATGCATATTAGGTTAACGATTTTAGCGATTCATCTAGAGCATAACGATAGTATTTCCAGATTTCCTTAATCGTTCTTGTAACCTACCAATCCTCTACAGTTGATGTTCTTAATCGAGCTCTTCTGAGGATTTTGTTTAATCATTCGACACGTTTGATTCACTCTTGTCTCGTTCTTATTTTCGTGTTCTTACAGTTTTATATTTACATACTTGTTCAAGATCTAATCGATCTTCATAGATTAAAGGTTTTAAATCTCATCAATTGGTATCAGAGCAGGAAGCTGTGTAATCTATACACATCTTTTCTATGAAAAGGTTTCAATTAGGGTTTTTCCGCAACTACCGATATTTATTGAGCCGTCATCTCATTATTGATGTATCTTGATATTTATTGTTTTGCCCTAATCTGCTTTATTACAAGTCTGATCTTTGAACAGGTTTTTTCGATCATAATGGACGAGTCGCAATCAAATCCTATTAATATTTCCAACAGCATCGGTTCGACGACAAAGATTCCAATCCTATATACCCATGACTATGAAGTCTGGGCGCATCACTTCGAAGACTACGTGATTGGATCTGAGGATAATGGATACCTCATATGGGAAGCTATCATTAATGGACCGTTTTCTCATTCTGCAACGTCCAGGATTATTAAGACACAAAAGGAGTACAATGATCTGCTGAAGGATGTTAAGGATATTGCACAAGATGAAAAGGACAAATTCCAGTGCAATATCAAGGCGTTAAGGTTAATCAGATTCGCCTTTCAGTCCGACACCTTTAGGTTGGTAATCTCATGCACGACGGCAAAGGAAGTTTGGGATAGACTTCGCGAACTGTATTCTACAGACGGGGATCTTGAACATTCTATCCAAACCTTGCTCTTATCTGAGTTTGGAGAATTCAGGCAAGGAGCCGAAGAAACGGTGACCCAGACGTTCGATCGCTTCAATCATCTTCTCAGCAAGATGATCAAACATGACATTGAAAGGAAGCTTATCGAGCAGAAGGTTACTTTCTTAAATGGTCTGAGGTCTGAATGGAGAGCAGTGGTGTCTACAGTCAAAGCCCATGAGCAGTTTAAATCATATTCTTTGGCAAAACTGGTGGGTATTCTCAAGTCCCAGGAGAAGATTGTACTGCAGGAGAAGAACGTTGTTTCAAGCCTTGGTTCGTTGGCCCTCCTGTCAAAGAGTAAAGCTGTGATGGAGGATGAAGACCTTAACTTGGAGGAGGATGACCTCACGTCTGAGGATTATGCTATGATGGTGTCTAACCCCAAGAGGTTCATAAAGAAGAGATTCCCCAGCAATAAAAACCGAAACTGGCAGGGGAGTTACAGTTCAGAAAAAGTTAACAATGAACCGAAGGTTGAAGAGCCCACGAAGGAACTGAAGGTGGATGGCGATTCCGGAGTAAGCTGTTACTACTGTGGTGGGAAAAACCACTATGCTAAAGATTGTGTCCTTAAGAAGATGGCTGAAAAGGGTGATGAAAAGGATGAGGAAGCTGTGTTGCAGAAAAGGCTGGATGAGTTGAGAAAGAAGAAGTCTACCGCTAATCCTTCTATTAATGCTCTTATTGTGCAGGGTTCGGTTGCTGATGACGAGTTCGGTAGCACGGAAGTTTCGTCTACCGACTCAGAAGACGATGAAGTGAGGAAGCCTACTCATGGAAAGGCTTATGTGACAAAGGAGGAGAGCAGTGGAGGAAGATGCTTCATGGTGTCTGATGTATCTCAGATGAGGGGATACAACACCGATAGTGGAAGCAATGAACCGAAGGTGCAGGAGGACATGTGCTTTACGGCCAAACCACTCAGCCAGCAGTTCAATGAGCTTGATGAACTGATAAAGAAGGTACAATCGGTTTTTGTTTCATTTAAAGTACCACAATCCTCATATGAGAAAGAACTAAAAAATGTTAATACAAGAATTTCTCATCTAGATAGTAGCTTAACTCAAACTCGAGTCACCAATTCTAACCTAACTGATCAATTAAGCAGGGCGGCGTCGAAGAGTGAGGAGCGGCGCATGTGGATCGAGTTGAAGGAGTCTGAAATAGTTAAAATTAAAGACGAAAACATTTATTTACAAAGAGATAATTTAAAGTTGTTAAAACAGCGGAATGTTTTTTGTTTAATTGCAAAACGTCTTTATTCTAATATTACTCAGCTTCACTTAGATTGTGAAATAGGCCAAAAGATCCATCGCATGATTTTGCCCTTCCTGGAGTTTAAGGAGGATGAAATTGATGCCGAGGCTTATAACTGTGAGAGTGTGATATCATCTGATGATGTCAATCCGACCTACATGTATGGACTGGACAAAATTGAATCTTTCATTAAATCCAAAGACCACAAGGATATGCTTGAAAACCTTTTGGATGAAAATGATAGACTTAAACTGAGAACCGAAACCATACAAAAATTTGACTCTTTGAATGCCAACGTAAGCTCAGAAAACAAAATTGATGTTGAAAATGCATCTGAGCTTAACGAGGACGACAACATGAGTGAAATTTCTGTAGAGGACACGGTTGACTGCTCAGAATTTGTTAAAAGCGAACCTGAAAACCACAAGAATCTAATTTCTGAAAATTCAGTGGAGTTCGCTCGATTGTCCCAACAAAAGTCCCCGATATTAGCAAAAAAAGCAGTTGTGTATCAAAAGGTCAGGACCACTCCGAATCAAGTATACAAGGTCACTGGAGTAACCGAACATCAGACAGCTGAACTCACAGCTATTGTGAAAGAAGACAATGCTGATGGCTGTGATGAGTACTTCTGGTCAGCTCCAATAGATAATGCAAACGAAACGGTTGGCTTATCTGAAAGAACCTCCTGGATGAGTAAAGGAAGATACATTCCTGAACCCTTGAATAAGCCAGATAATTTCGATGAGCCAAGTACCAGCGGTACAAAAGACATTCCTCAGGAGAATGAAAGTTCGGCAAAAGAAGACGTTCCCTCTACTCCCTCAACTCAAAGTGAAACTCCTTCAGTTCAAAAGGAACCAGCCAAGGAAAAACCGAAAAAGAAGGCTAATATTCATCATCAACCAAAGCAGATGAGGAACAAGAAACGTGAGAGGAATCAAAGATACAGGAAGAATCTCTCTAAAAGGAGGCAATTCTGGCAATTCCAGAATACATACTTCTCACATCAAGACAAGAATCTGAAGTATGAAAACAATCCTATCGGAAAGCCTGAGAGTCACAACAACCGAAAGCAAAGGTTCGGTTCAAAGAACGATTCCAACCGAAAGCAAAGGTTCAGTTCTGAAGTCAAAAGAGATCAAAACTCTAAGGTCAGTCCCTCCAATGATCAAAAGCAAAAGGGTCACCTAGAGTCTCCAGCCAAGAAGTCCTCTCAATCTAAATCCACTTCTTCTAGTTCTTCTAATTCTTCTACTTCCACCAATTCATCTCCATCTTGCTCTAAAGCTAATTCTGTTCGTTCTCAAAAATCACATTCGTCTTCTGAACAAAAGGGCAAACAGAAGGTCAATGAATCCAAACCAGTGTCCAAACCGAATGCACCCAATCCTAATAAGATAAAAGTTTTTACCATTAAAAAGAAAGATGAAACAACACTCATAAAACGAACATATCTTGTTGATATCTCTCTTACTGTTCCTGTTCCCATGAAAAGCTCACGTGGATCCAAGAAACTTTGGGTTCCTAAATCTGCTTAATTTTTGCAGGTTATAAGTGACGAGCAGTTCGACGAAGAATGGTACATCGATAGTGGCTGCTCACGTCACATGACAGGGAGGAAAGAGGAGCTCAGGGAATATAGGTCTCTTGCAAATGGTGGCAATGTCAAGTTTGGAAATAATTCTTTCGGTACCATAAAGGGATACGGGATGATAATAAATGGTGACTTTACTATAAGGAAGGTGGCTTATGTGGAAGGACTCCAACACAACCTCATCAGTGTATCTCAGCTTGTTGGAGGTACAGGTCTCAAAGTCTCATTCGATGATGAAGGTTCTGAAATTATTGAGAAAAGGACAAAGAAGGTAATTCTCAAGTTGGAGCGAAAGGGTGAAATGTTTCCTCTAAATCTGAAACCCATCAAAGGAAACACAGCTATATGCTTGTTATCAAAAGCTCCATCTGACGAAAGCTGGTTGTGGCACCGAAGACTCTCTCATCTCAACTTTAAAGATATCAACCGACTTGTCACTGGAGGTCATGTTAAGGGTCTTCCATTGCTCAAGTTCGACAGAGATCATTTGTGTGCTGCATGCGAAATGGGGAAGCAGAGTCGTCAAAGTCACCCATCTGTAATTAACACAAAAGTTGTTGAACCACTCGAATTACTTCATATCGATTTGTGTGGTCCTTCATCTATCGAAAGCATCAGTGGTAGCAAGTATATTCTTGTTATTGTTGATGACTTTTCACGATTTACATGGGTGTTCTTTCTAAAGCTCAAATCTGAAGCGACTCATAAGCTGAAAGTGTTCATCAAGCAGATTGAAGTACAACTCAAGAAGGTCGTTCGAAACATCAGAAGTGACAATGGTCTTGAATTCAAGAACAGGGAGTTTGAAGAATTTCTTGCAGAAAAGGGAATAAGTCACAACTTCTCAGCTCCCTACACACCACAACAGAACGGAATTTTCGAAAGACGAAACCGATCTTTGTGTGAAGCTGCCCGAACTATGCTAAGTTTTGCTTCCTTACCCCTTTATTTTTGGGCTGACGCCATTTCTGCTGCTTGTTTTACACAGAACAGGTCTTATCTCAACAAACGATTCATGCTCACACCATACGAGATTCTCAATAACAGAAAGCCTAATGTGAAATTCTTCCACGTGTTCGGCTCACGGTGTTTCATCTTTAATTCCAAAGAACACCGCAACAAGTTCGACGTCAAAGCCGACGAGGGAATCTTTCTGGGATACTCGCTCACATCCAAGGCATACAGAGTCCTAAACAAGCGTTCGAGAAAAATTGAAGAGACATATTACGTGACCTTTGACAATGGCTATGTCAAAAAGCTACAAGCCAAAGAAGACATCGCTGGGGAAATCTTTCCTCAAACTGGACAAGTCACAGTCTCGATCACTAATTTGTACGATAAATTTCTGGAGCTCTTTGATGAACCAGAGAAAGCTTCTCTCTCAGAAGCAGGTGCAGCAGACAACAAGGTCAACCACATGAAGCAAATTGTCGAAGAAGCTGCCAGGAGAATGAATGAAGGAGAATCGGCTACTAATGACCCTCCATCTAACAATGCTTCAGTCGAGGGGGAGCCAAGCTCAAATGTCGAGGGGGAGCCAAGCTCAAATGTCGAGGGGGAGCCAAGTTCTACCTCTCCAACCGAAGGCGCTTCAACGCCTGAAAGTCCAACACCACAAGAAACCTCTGATCCTCAAGTTTCTCAAAGCTCATCAATCGAGGGGGAGCATGATGATATGACGCTTGATTACGATAGCCAATCTGAGCCAAAAGAAATGATCAATGCTGAACTAGACCCTACCTTTGATCCAAATTACTCTCCTCTTACCAAATGGACCAGAGCTCATCCTATCTCTCAAGTGGTTGGTGATGTATCTGAAAAGGTTCTGACCCGATCACAACTGAAGGCAAAACAGACATCCTTATTTTCAAAGGTTCAGTTTTGTATGTTTAACTCATTCGTATCAAAAGTTGAACCGAAGACAGTTAACACTGCCCTCGATCACTCTGATTGGGTTCAAGCAATGCAAGACGAACTAAACAAATTTGAAAGGAACAAAGTCTGGCACCTCATTCCAACTCCTCCAGATGCTTCGGTTGTTGGTCTCAAATGGGCCTTTAGGAACAAAATGGACAAGGAAGGTAATGTTATAAGGAACAAGGCTCGTCTGGTGGTAAAGGGATACTGTCAGGAGGAAGGGATAGATTATGAAGAGACTTTCGCTCCTGTAGCTAGGCTGGAATCTGTAAGAATATTTCTTGCTTATGCTGCCCACAAAAACTTTGAAGTTTTCCAAATGGACGTCAAGTGTGCATTTCTTAATGGAGAACTCGAAGAAACCGTGTATGTGGAGCAACCTCCTGGGTTCGTGAACGAAAAGTATCCAAACCATTGCTATATTCTGGATAAAGCTGTGTATGGCCTTAAACAAGCTCCGAGAGCCTGGTATGAAACGGTAACTAAATTTTTAAAGATATCTAAATTCAAACAAGGTTCGGTTGACCCAACCTTCTTTCGCAAAAAGGAAGGTAACCACCTTATGATAGTTCAAATTTATGTCGATGACATCATCTTTGGCTCTACGAATCCCAGCTTAACAACTGAATTCAGAAAGTTGATGGAGACTAAATTTGAAATGAGCTCAATGGGTCCTATTAATTTTTTCCTTGGTTTAAATATTAGACAGGGACCCGAAGGCATCTTTATCAATCAGGAAGCTTACACGAAGACTCTCCTAGCAAAGTTTGGTATGATGGGAGACTCAAAAGTCAAAATCCCAATGGCATTCGGCACCAAGCTCACTCCATCTTTTAACAAACCGGCTGTCGATATCACGCTCTATTGTCAAATGATAGGCTCACTAATGTATCTTACTGCTAGCAGGCCTAACATCATGTTTTCTGTGTGTTATTGTGCTCGATTTCAGGCAAACCCACGCGAACCTCACATGCTTGCAGTGAAGAACATCTTACGCTATCTCAAGCGAACCACCTCCTTAGGTCTATGGTATCCTTCCAACTCAGGCTTCTTCATTCAAGCCTATTCTGATGCTGACCTTGGAGGATGTGGACTCGATAGAAAAAGCACAACTAGTGGCTGTCAATTCCTTGACGGGAAGTTGGTCAGCTGGCAATCCAAGAAACAAACGTGTGTGTCGTTGTCTACTGCCGAAGCGGAATACATTGCCGCTGCATCCTGCACATCCCAAGTGATTTGGATCCAGAGTCAACTTCGAGACTATGGACTCAATATGAAGAAGATCCCACTATATTGTGACTCTGAAAGTGCAATTAGGATCTGTCATAACCCAGTGCAACACTCTAAAAACAAACACATAGCACTGAGGTATCACTTCATCAAAGATCATGTGGAAGATGGAAACGTCGAAGTTCACTTCGTAAGAACCACTGATCAACTGGCTGACGTCTTTACCAAAGCTCTTCCTGAAGCATCATTCAATAGAATACTGCAAGGGCTAGGTATGATGGAATCAGAGTCAGTACCTCACACTACCTCTCAACCTCAAACGTAAGAAGCGAAACCAACCGAACGTTCGGGTTCGGTTAAACCATCTGACTCGCTCATCACTTCAAAGGTAGTCTTTCTCTGTTGTATATTTCTTGTACAAAAATTGTTTTTCTTAATATTGAAAGTATTTTCCAATTGCACGTCTAAATTCCTTGGTTTCTTAAAATTTTCTAAAACCGAAACCTACCGAAGGTTCGGGTTCGGTTTTTCAAAATTTTCTGAAACCGAAACCAACCGAACGCTCGGGTTCGGTTTTTCAAAATTTTCTGGAACCGAAACCAACCGAACGCTCGGGTTCGGTTTTTCAACTTTTTCCCAACCGAAACCAACCGAACGTTCGGGTTCGGTTTTTCACATTCTTTTTCAAGTTTTTTTTAAGTTTTTTTTTCTTACTTATTTTTTTTAATTTTTTTTTTCTTTTTCCTTCTTTAATAAATCTCAAAAACTCCAAAAATAATTTTTTTTTTTTTTGTTGTGTGTTCATTCGTTTATGGGGATATAATTGATGAATTACTTAAGTGTCCCTAGAAGCATGCTGTTGTATTTGTCCCAAGCCTCATAAGATTTTGAATAATAGCCTTCATGACCTGGTAGACACAAACCTTGTCTTCCCAATAAGGCTAACACATTTATTCTAATCGTGAGCTACCTCACTCTCTTCTCACATGAGATAAGAGTTTGCTGCTTGGTCCTTTATTTCGCAGCAGAGGTACTATGTTTTCTTACACCATCTCCATTACATTTCTCCATTATATTCGTTTCATCAACGCAACCCTTGAGACTCTCAGAAATTACCACTGAGGTTTATGGTTACACAAACATCAGTGTTTATGATCTTAGTTTCGTGCCACTACGAGCTGAGAGAAACCCAAAATTCAACACCAAATCTGAATTGACGGTGAACAATTAATTTGCTCAAGTTTTCACCAAAGAATTGACGAATGTACCTTCATGAAATCTCAAATTTTATTTTGTGTGATTCCTATGAAATTGTTAAACACCATAACATTTCTTCCCTTGGGATCCAATTTTAAATTTTTTTTATCTGAGATTTTATATTTTTCCAAGCCAATTTAAAATAAATTCCTACCTACTTGTTCAACAGGCTACACCGGTCTCACAAGTACTTTGTTCACTTTCTTTCTTATTTCAAGATTAGAATTGCTGAATCAAAGCGAAAGCCACCCTTATTTAGCCTAATTAAAAGAATCCTTTCAACATTTATTAATAAGTGTTTGATCGTCATTCAACGGGAATCCACACAAACACTTTAAGGTCTCTCTTGATCTTGAAGGAAGAGATTCGTGCCCGAGATCATCAGTTTCGTGTCATTATTGACATCACAGAAAATCCTTAAAAGAGTTGCTTTATTTCTTTTCCTTTTACACTCTTTGCACGAAAATCTTTGATTTTCCCAAATTCCGTTACTAATTATTACAGGCTGTATTATTACTTTGGTGGTTAATTATGAAGCTGTGGTTAAAAACAATCCATGTGGGTATTTACTTCAAAAGATGCCATTTAACAAGATAAGACGAAAGGTTGCTGACTCGGCGGGAGTTAAACGGATTGAAATTCAAACGACGGTAAAAAGGGGGCGCGTGTGAATTTGAAACGCCCATACTTTTACTGACATTATGGACGCGTGTGCGAAATCCAAGCGCCATCCCTCTGGCATTTAAAGGCGCGTGAGGATTTGAACCGTTTTTTTTCTGAAACGACGCTTGTTGGGTGGCGTGATTCTAGGATTCTGACACTCTCTCTCCTACGTGATCATCGCATAGAAGATTTGAAACGATTTTTCTCTCTCCAATCCCTCACTATAAAAGGCGGTCTACAATATCATTTACCTTTTTACTGCTTCCGGATTTTCTAGAGAGCAAAAACTACCAAAAGCTTCACTGTTCATCTTCTTCTTCTACTACCTTCAACAATGGCGGAATCATCCTCAGTCCATGCTACCTCACAAATCCTTCCTATTCGTCCGCAACAATGCCTGGTGATCGATCTCAATCCTCTGGCGTACGACTCCTACATGTCGCCGATCATCGAATGCCTGAAGTACTCTCAAATCGCCACCGCTCTCTCCAGGATCGAGTCTGTTCCCATGGTGGCCCTCTCGCAGGTTTATGCGACTGCCTATTACGATAAAGCAGTCGAGTGGGTGTTCTTCGAGATTGCTGAACACAAGACCTCTGTTTCTCGACAACGTTTCTGCACAATGCTAAGGTTGGCTGTTGACCCATCGAGAATAAATCCGGAGACGATTCCGGTTGGGTATCTGTACAACATGTTTTACAATATGGGGTACACGGAGGTCCTCACCTCCATCGCAAAATTCAAGAAGTCCTGCTTGCCGCCACAGTGGAACGGCATGTTCACAGTCCTCTTCAAGGGCTTGTCGGAACGGAGCTCAGGATCCGACGGTGCTGGTCGACTCTTCTTGTCGATCATGTATGCAGTCTACAACGGGGTCAACTTGGATTTTGGGTTGGTCCTCTGGCAACAGCTTATCCAGAGCCTTTCTTCATCATCACGACACTCTGAGGTGTCGTTGGCCCGGTTCTAGATTCTAATCACTAAGTGGGCGATGGACAAGTTCGACATTCCCACTGCTGCAGGTGCATCGATGTCTTCAATCGGTACGTTTCATACCAAGAAGATCATCGTCTCGGATGCATCTAAATTCTCATTCATTGGCTCTATTCCGGAGACAATGTATGGCGTTGTTCCCTCTGATAGCAGACTAATCCGGACGATCAAGGAATTCAGGGCAACTGGTCCTAGGGAACTTACACTGGATATGCTCAGGTCCATCCACGATGCTGACAAACCGGTAAACAGGGGCAAAAAGGCGGATAAAGGGAAGCAAGCGACCAAAGCTCCTACGGGTCCTTCTCCCAAGAAGAGGAAACAACCTAAAGCTGCACAGTCCCCACAACCGAAGAGGAGGAAGACTCAACCGAAGCGAAAGCTTGTTATTCCCTCTTCTTCGAGTGAATCAGAGCATGAGAGTTCGGGTTCGGACGGCTCTCAAGGAGGCGAAACACCTCAACGAGGCAACACACCACCTCGATCACCTACCCCAGAGATGGAACGTCATAATTCACCAGTTCCTTCACCTCCTCCAACCATTCCTACTTCCATTCCGACCATAATCCCCAATACCACTATTCCCCCAACCTCTTTCCCTATACCACCACCCATTTTCACAACTGCAACCGAAACACCACCAGTAACCGAAACCCCACCTGTAACCGAACCACCTCAAATCGAAACCCAACATACAACCGAACCTACCCAAACTCAACCACCACCCGAAACTAACCCCACACCCACTCAACCTGAGCCTACCAAAAACACCACACCCCCAGCTTCACCACCCCCTCCATCTCCAGAAAATGCCTCTGATGGCGATAACCCCTTTCTTGGCGGTGAACACATGAACTTTGATTCGGTCTACTATAGTCCGTTTCAGGTTCAAAGTGATGAAGAGGATGATGCTCCAGTGACAAAGAAGCATCTTAAGGAGCTCAACGAGAAGGTTGACCTACTTCTCGCCTCATCTTCCAACCAACAGTCCTCTCTCTCTGAAGCTGCACTTCAGAAGATTGTTGATGCCTTCTCCAGGGCTCAACATGATTCAGTAGCCTCAGCAACTGCCACCATTGACGCCTCAACCAAAGCCTGTGAGGCAGCGACCGACAAAGTCGATAAACTATTCTCCGACGCTTCCATCCTGTTGCAATCCTTACAGGAAAGCGCTGACGCCACAAAGACAACTTTGGAACCGATTGTTCAGCAATTGGCAAAGTTTGTTTCTACGGAGTTGACTTCATTCGCTACACTTCGCCAATCCCTAAGCGATGACAACTCGGCCCTTCGTGCCTCCATCGATGAGTGCCTCGCTAAGCTTCAGGAGGATCTCGCAGCCGAAAATTCATTGATGGACGTTCTGGCGAGCAAAACAACCGCCCTCAAGGTCAAGAGCACGCAGCTTTCAAACTCACAACAGCAACTTGAAGCTCTTCGATCCGAAAGGGAGGTCATCAAAACTTGTGTTTCGGATGTACACGCTGCCTTATCAAACATCCTAGAAGCACACGATCCCATTCTCAACCATTCAGTAAGGCGAACCCTTGCTGAAAAGCTTTCTCCTGCCATGGACCTTCTCAGCAAAATAGAAGGCTTACCGAGTTTCGTGTCCATTCCGAAACAAGGGGGAGAAGAGAAGAAGAACGGATCGAAACCACCTCCTTCCTCCAAACCTACTCACACAACCGAACCACCTCCGACTGGTCACGCTTCGGGTTCGAGTGTGAAGGACAAAGGGAAAAACATAGCTGAGGAAGAAGATGAAGATGAAGATGATGAAACCATTGCTGACATGTTGAAACGAAAGAACAGTCGCAATGTGGATGATGATGTTAATCGTGTGGTGCGAGAGGCTGAAAAAGCCGAACGCAAGCAGAAGGAAGCCCACGATCTCCTCGAGAGCAGGAAGACTCTCTTCCCTGCCTGGACTCGGGAGCGATTGATTAAAGAGGCCATAGAAACTCCCAGCATCTTATGGCTCGAGCCGGTGATCTCGTTCGACTGCAATAACACTGTCGACTCGCAGTTCGACATGCCGTTGACTCGAAAGGCATTTATCTTCCATGCCTTCTCAAATATCTTTGAAGTCCCTCATCCAAACGCTGAGCTTGACAGGGAGCTCATCGACTTCTATCTGAAGGCTGCTCGTCCTCAGTATCTAACTTGGAGCGCCCAGAAGATAGTGAATGTTCGGGTACTGAAGCCTTATGCCGAAGGAAGGTTCACAAACGTTCGGTTCAAGGTCATTCGAGGATCTGCAAGAACTGCTCATCATATCTCCCTGGCAGATCTACCGAACTTAAATCCTCATGATTGGATTGTCCTGCATAATATCCTTTTGACTGATGAAGCCGAATATGGTCCCATTATAGACCATATCAAAAGGATGTTAGTCTGCTACATCATGGAGGTTGCCCTTATGGATCAGGAGGTCGCCACAGTCTTCAAGAAGAAACCGAAGATAGCTCCTGTGGGATCGGCCAGTGATCTCAACCAAATGCAAATGGGCAAGATCGACCCGAGACGCAACTCGGTTATGTTCACTAGAGCAGAAGGACAGAAATGTCTCTTTGCTTTAGCTGACAAACATCTCTACACCAATGCTTGTCTGGAGCATGTGCTATCGATCATCAAAAGGTGTAAAGAGAATTCAGCGGATGATGTAAAGTACTTCAACGACATGATCCAATGGTACATCAGGTTTAGACAAACAATTCTCACTCTCACCAAATGTCTGTTTAAAACCGTGAAGAAGAAGGTACCTGCCTCCGCTGCTGGCCCAAGTAACGAGTGAAGATCTCGCTCCAATTAACACAAAGGGGGAGATTGTTGGGCTGAAGATTATTTTGAAGATTGCGTCAATTGGGCTCGGCAGTTTATCTATTTTATTTGTATTCCGGTTTGGGCCTGTCCAACCGTGAGCCCATTATGTTTAATATATAAGTATATGCTTGCATGCATATTAGGTTAACGATTTTAGCGATTCATCTAGAGCATAACGATAGTATTTCCAGATTTCCTTAATCGTTCTTGTAACCTACCAATCCTCTACAGTTGATGTTCTTAATCGAGCTCTTTTGAGGATTTTGTTTAATCATTCAACACGTTTGATTCACTCTTGTCTCGTTCTTGTTTTCGTGTTCTTACAGTTTTATATTTACATACTTGTTCAAGATCTAATCGATCTTCATAGATTAAAGGTTTTAAATCACATCAGAGATCTACTCAAATAAAAGGGAAAGGTTCGAACTTGATCCCTCCAACAGAAGCTCTTGCACGAATAAGCAGTAGATCTATCAGCCTCTTCTCAATCCTAGCTTGGAATCTTCCTTTCGTTCACCAAAATGCACTCAAAATTCTCAAGTAAGGCTCAAGACTCTCTCACAAGCTCAAGGGGAGATTAGGGATTCTTCTCTAGGAGGTGTGGCCGCAAATGAGGCTATAAGTGCCTTTAAATAGGTCCCAAACCCGGGGATCTAGGATTTCCACTTACAGTGCCTACTCGGCGAGTCTACTCTAGGACTCGTCGAGTAATTCATCAAACTCATGTGGCAACCCCACTTCTACTCGACGAGTTATAGCATCAACTCGTCGAGTAGATCAAAGATTCTCAAAAATAAATAATTAAAATAACATACCTGGAAATCCAAATGTTACACAATCAACCAAAAGTCAGACTTAATTCTATTGCCTTCTAGCCTTGTTAAGGGTCATTTTAACGAGTTCTAAGCCCAGTACACTTTTGGATTGAATGTTGAGAAGTGTTAGCATAGGATTAGAGGAATGAAATTGATCCAGAAAAACCCATCAAAGAGCTCACAACCGTGAACCCAAGGGTGGCCTTGAACCCCTCCTATATATATATATATATATATATATATATATATATATATATATATATATATATATATATATATATATATATATATATATATATATATATATATATATATATATATATATATATATATATATACATATATATATATATATATATATATATATATATACTTTTCTTTCATTTATTCCTCACTTTCCTTCCCTTAGCCGCAAACTCTCTCAAGTATCATAAGTTCAAGAACACCATTTCCACTCTTTTCACCCTCTTTCCATTGTATCTCCTTAGAATACAACTTAGGATCTTTAAACACTAGCCAAAACACAAAGATCTTCAAGTGTTCTTCAAGTTTGGGCCGTGAACCACTCATTAAGTTGGGTCGTGAACCAACTTGGGCCGTGAACCATTCATCCATTTGGGCCGTGAACTCCATTTGGTCGTGAACTATCCTTCATTTGGGCCGTGAACACTCCTTCAACCTCCTATCTTGTTTCCAACACTTCTTTGGTGAGTTATCCTTGCATCCTAGGTTGTTTCCCGATCACCTTTGTAGTTAGATTTGCTAATTTCATGCATATATGTGTTTATATATGTTATTTAGGACTCATTTGTGTCTCGAGACTTCACTCGTGGAACTTCTCGTCCTTACGCGAACCTTCAATTGAATCACCCACATATGGTGAGTTCATACCCCTATAATGTCACACCCCCAAACCAGAACGGTGGAAACGTTCGGGGGCGGAGGACGTCATATTCAGTATCATAACAGTTCATAGAAAGGAAAGTACACACCTGTAACGCCCGTGTTTCTAGGCTTGCCATTTTAGCAATGTAATAGTCTAGGTTAACCATTGTAACCCCAATTTGAAATAATAAAAATGTATTATTTGTGAATTATGTGAATTATGTGATTTATGTGTTTATTTTCTTAATTATTATAATTTAATAAATTAAGAATAAAATAAGCGTCAAAATTTAAGTGTGAGATAAGCCCGATATCTTTGCATAAAGTTGTAGTGGTTGAAACAAGGATTCCGGAGATATAAGGAATGCCAAAATCCGAGTTATAACGAAGAAGTTATGACCTGTCGAAGTTTCGCGACGGGACCGGCACGACGTCGAGTGACGTAAAACATGAGTTTAAGTTAGAGCGATATTTAGCCTTAGCAATCTAAACGAAAGTCGTAGATTTCGTTAAACCGAGAGCGTACATAAAAGGAACGCCCAAATCTGACTTCGTATGAGGAAGTTATGATTTTTCTAAGTTTTGACTTAGCAGTATGCAGCCCGAATACTCGATTTGAGATCGAGCAACTTTTAGCCAAAACAATCTAAATGAGAATCGAAGATCTCGTTGTTAGTAGCGAAACGACGGAAAGATAGGCGAGAACGGACATCGGACGAAGGAGTTATGATTTTATAACGAAGTTTTCCTGTCCGGGCCTTCTAAAAATAATTAATAAAAATAAAAGTCAAAATTAGCCGACGGAGTCTAAATGAAAGTTGTAGAGTATGGTCTGACCTTCGCGTGGATATAAAGAACGTCGAAAACGGAGCTCGTATGCGAAAGTTACGCAATTTAGAAGTTCGACGAGTCAATTACGCCCCGCGTAATTGAGTACGCCCCGCGTACTCAGTCGGATGCAACTTGTCTGACCAATACTCGAGTGCCACAGATCGACGCATGCAGTGACGTCAAAGTACGCCCCGCGTAACCGAGTACGCCCCGCGTACTGAGTACGCCCTGCGTAATTTGAGATTACGCCCCGCGTAATCCCAGACCCTCAGCCTATAAATAGAACTCGAATTCAGCCATTTTCTCTTGTTCAAACTCTTCCCTCTCTCTAAGTTTTGCCTCGATTTGCGTGCCAATCATATCCCGAAGCCCCGGTATTATTCCCGAGCCCCGAAGCGAGATCCGAAGCCCCGAGAATCCCGAAGAGCGTTATTCCCGAGCCGAAGCCCTGCCCGCGAGGAGCCGGTTTTTGTGAAGATCTTCCAGATCTGCGGAGAGACGCTACTTCTATAAGCCGTAGTACTGTCGGATCATCTTCTGATCAGGTGAGTGTGTAGTTATTTTCTCTCCAACACAATATTATGAAGTATTTAATATAAAATCCGTGCTACGTGTATATATTTTGTGGTTATATGTGTGAATGTATATTCTCTACGAAATACGTGTTATGAGTGTATGCCTCATCTGTTAAGTGGAATGTGTATTGATTAAAGCATGCTATACAGGTTTTTAAACAATGTATAAAAATGTATATTTTTATCTACTAATATGTTGGGTAGAACATGGGTAGATAATTGGTTTGAAATAAACAGATGAGAGGCCTCGGTGTTATTGGTGTTATTCTAGTCATTCAGCAGAGTATGGATGACGACCACGGACAATTCTAGACTGTCCTGTGGAACACTAGCAGGCTCATTACCTGTAGGTGTTGTGAACGACGTGTTCACCAGTGTACTCTATCCCCCACATGGTTGCCTTTAGGACACTTATTGTTGAGGAAGCCCCTTTGCAGTAATGTCCGTCCCGATGAAAATCCTGAAATAAGTTCCTTATAATAGACGTTATTTTTAGGAACGTAAGGTGAGGATAACGGGAATGGGTAATCGGGTTTATTGTTGATTGATGAAATTAAATATAATTACTGTGGGTTTGAAAACCCTATATGCTCACCAGGCTCCCAAGCCTGACCCACTCAGTTGAATTGTTTTACAGGAAGTGGCGCAAGAGCTTAAGATGGGTGAATCATCAAGTTGTTTTGTTTACAAGTCTGTATATGTATATATTTGTTGAACGACTTGTAATGTTATCGTTTATGCTTTATGATCTATATCGGAACATGACATCCCGACTTTTGATTTATGAAAGGAAATCATATTTCTATATGAAATGTTTTGATAAATATTTATTTTATCATGTTTTGTTTTTGGGAACAAATTCCGCATCTCTTTTAAAATCAAACGGATTTACTCTGAAAATGTTTCAAAAAGCATAAATGAAATCGGTCTTTTCTGGCCGAGATTTTGGGGATGTCACAACACCACCATACATATTAAGGTTTCCAAAATGTTTACATAATTGTATTCGTTACATGTTCAAAAGATAAATACATAAACATATTTCAAAAGAAGTAATTAACGTCAGCACGTTAATCCTCAAAAGTTGATTTCCAAACCTGCTTAGCGGTTCCCTGAGAATACAAGTTATTTCAAAGAAAAAGTGTCAACAATTAAGTTGGTGAGTTCATAAGTAGTGTTTTGAGAAAATGTACGCCATTCGAAAGTTCATGTATGTTTTCCAGAAAACGCGGTATTTTCAAATGAAAAGAGTTATGATTCATTGGGTTGAAAATGAATGTATTAGATCCAGAAAATCCCATATTTTCCCTAATAGTTGAGATATGATTTGTTGTGCTTTCCAAGAAAAACCCTTATTTTCTTATAAAAGTATGAAATGCATATGAATGTTCGTGTTATAAGTTGTAAATAGTTGCACCAAGAAAATCCCTTATTTTCCTATTAGTTGTTTGTTTTAGATGCAGGAAAAACCCTTATTTTCCTAACATAACAGGCAGTCTCTAAGACCGAAAATCGCAAGCAACCGATGTGCTTAAAAGTTGTGGCATAGTTTTATATAATAAAGCTATACGAAGATCGCACTTGTTAGATGAAGAATAGTTTTAATAGCTACTCGTTCATAAGAGCATAATACCATAATAATTGTATATCCGATGAGTTTTATAACCATACTAAACATAATATGCCTGTAGCGACGTTCTTCAGGCGTCGTAGCGTTATGACAACTGTCACCCCAAAAGACGGACTGTAGCTAACAGTCAGGGCGCGGGATCATGACTTCCTGTATAGATCTATACACATTTGACACGTTCTCCGAACGGGAGACTCTGGTTATAGACAGGACTTGTAGCAATACCTTTTATCAAAAAGGCAGTGTTTGAAGATGTACATGTCTCATGGATTCTCAACTAAGTCTGTATTAAAGTAATAGTTTTGTATGCAAAGATCATCCTTTCTCACAAAGTTTTGACAATGCATAAATCATAAGTTTTTAAAATGCATTAAAACGGTTTAACAACGAAGGATACTTTGGAATTTCTAAATACTTTGTATAAATCTAGTGCATGCAAAGCATGACAAGAGTTTTCACATAGTAGTAATAAATCACAAGTGATTCATTTGATAAAAACGAATAAAGTGAAATTTTTGATGTAGAAGACAAGTTTGTAAACAAAACATATATATGTATATGGTTATATATATGTATAAGTTTTAAAAGATGATTTGGTATGTTTCGTAATTGTTGTTCATATTCTTACGTTTTTATTAGAAACTTTGCATGAAATAATCCTTAAGTTTGATACTAAAGACCTTTTTGTACTTATCACTTTTGTAAAAATGGTAATTAAACATATTTAAATGATTGTGTTTTAACTTCCTTAATGTATAAACATTGCTCAAAAATGTTAGAAGGTGTTAATAAATCTATAAACCACTTTTGACAGTTTTACCCTTTATTGTCCCTATTTTTAGAAAACTCATAGAAAAATCATCGTAAGTCAAAAACTGAATCTGTCACCACTGAGAGTTTATAAAATGAGTATACTTTGTTCCCAATTTTTATTATGATTTTTAGTGGTTTCAAACTAGTGTGAAAATGAACATCTTCACAGACTGGTCCGAAATCACTTCTGAAATGACAGGCAGTTTTATAAAAATCGCCATAAATTGTAGAAAAATCGTATGAACGCGTGCGAGTAGTCATTAGAAAGGTATAAACTTGAACTATTTTCATATTGTACAGTTTTGAATGATTTTAAGTTTAAGATGGTCAAAACAGTCCGTGAACAGGACTCAACTTTTCTGTAGAAAGTTGTCATATAAATTTAAGTTATGTTTAGTGTTCTAACTTGTATTCCCCCCCTTAAAACTTGAATAAAACATGAAAATGTAGGGGTATGAACTCACCTTATGTGAATACTTTAAGAATGGAAGGTTGAAGATGAACTTTTGGTTGTTGGTTTGATGCTCCAAAACAGCCACTCTTTTGGCTATGTTGCTGTCACGAAAATTTCACAGCAAAAGAGCAAGAAAAAGGGTAGTTTACTCACTGTTTTGAATCAATAATTTTGAGTATCATAACAAGTAACTTCCAGGGGTATTTTGTGGTAAAATATCAAGCAAAAAGGAAGGTGTAGATGGGTGAAATGGTGGCTGAAACACAAAAGGGACAGCAACCCTTTTGTTCATGGTTTTGATGGCTTTGGAAGGAAGTTCTTGTTCTTGAAAATGAGATGAAGGTTGAGAGTAATTCCATGGAGTATTGGCTGGTCAAATTAGGGTAAAATGAGGAGTAAATTTCGTGGATATGAAGGAGGAAAGAGTGGAAGAGGATAAGGGGACAAAACCTAGACTAGCTTGTGATGGGATGTGAGTTTAAGTGATGTGATCTTGTCTAGCCACTTGCTTGGGTGGTTGCTTAGAGATAGAGTTAGTTAACTAACTAACTACTAGATATTTAGTTAGTTAGGAGTTCTAGGTAAGGAGAGGGAAGGTCTTAATCTTGAAAATTAGAAGAGGGATTAAGAAGCATTCTTAGTAAAATGTCTTAAGTGATTAAGCACTTATTAGTTAAGTTGGCACTTATCTCCACCAATTCTCTTATCTTAATTGATTTAGAAATCATATTCCTTACATGAAATCACTTTAGGTAATGACCCATAACTAGTCATTCACTAGATAATAATACATATGTACAAATACATACATGTATACTTAGTATAAAATAACAATGTAGTTTTTGTGTATTTGAACTTTAATGTTTATGTTTTATTCTTTTTATTCAAAAACACTTGGATACATTTTAATTATACCTTATAATAATTCATTTTATATTTTAATTTATTTAAATATAAAATTTATTGACCAATGTATAATTTCGTGACATTTAACCGGTTAACCATATCGTTAAACACGTTTTGTCACTTTGGTTCGTATATTTGTCGAATTTAGATCCTACACAACTATTAAGCACACGTTTTACAAAAATTAAGTTTGTTGCGTTCAAATGATTTTATATGCTAATTTCACAAACCGGTGATGGTTCGTAGCCATACATCATAAGGAACTTTATCAATAGCTACTTGTTTTATATTTCACAATAACTTATTTAAATAAAAGAGGTTAAATTCCTTCAACCATTCTTGATGAAATACTCATATTGCTTAATAATCAAAACATAGCATCGTACAATCATTCCTATTTTTACCAATTGTTACATTCTCCCCCTGTTAAAAGAATTTCGCCCCGAAATTCAACTTGTAGACGGGATATCACTAAACAATTGGGGGTTTTTTTTTATCCTCGCATTTCTTAGTGAATTTCGGTCATCGCTTGGCGTTCCAACGAGCCTTCACTATGGGCATGCGACTTTGTTTTGTCCTTTTGACCTTCTGATCCATGATTTCCACCGGTTCTTAGATGAAGTTTAGACTCCCGTTGATTTCAATTTCATCCGGTGGAATAACAAGAGTCTCATCAGATAAGCTCTTCTTCTGATCCTGGGATGCATTCAATCGTTCACGGGTTTGAATAATCTTCTCTGTAGTTTCTCGTATGATCTGGGGGCTGGTGAGAGTGTTGTTAGGAACTTGTCCCTTAGCGAGTTGCGTATTACCTACCTCAGCCCAACACAGAGGTGATCTACACTTGCTTCTGTAGAGAGCTTCGAATGACGCGGCTTTGATGTTAATGTAATAGTTGTTGTATAAGGATTAGATGAATGGTTCTTCCGTTTTGTCTGTCAGTTTGAGGGTGATATTAAGGACTTCTTTAATGACTATTGAAAACACGAGGCGAATCGCCTGTCTCTTATCCAAAATGATAGATAGTGGTATACTATGCAGTCTCGCAATCTTCTTGTGATATGCTCCTATCAGCTTTTCTATTTTTCTTTGTAGCCTTGGTTGGTAGAAAGTGTGTGGGTTTGTTTGATTTGTCTACGCTCGCTCAAGTGGTAGCGTGTCCATCCGCTGTCTTGGGTAACTTGTCATGGAGTTCATGGTATGACTCATAACTGATTCATCTACCATCTCTTTGTATTTATAAGTCATATATAATTAAGAATGAAAAGACAGTCGAATCGGTGATTCTATTCTAAACCCACATCCAAACAAGGAAAAGGATTTAAAGCGAAATTACCAACCCTAAGTCCGTAGAATCTTAATTATATAGGGCTCCAATATATACACTTAGTAATCATAGATTCACTAGTATGGGTCCATAGTCTCTACTTGAGTGGGGTGATTAACTTGGGTGAGATGGCATTTACAACAACCCTTTTCCACAACTACTGCACTTAGGTTGATTTTTGAACTCGGGTTGTCGTACGGATGATATTCCCAGGAGATCTTCTCGGAATATATCGAGAAGGTTACGGGCTTTTCCAACGTCCATGATGTCTTTCTCTTCTTGTTCCTTATCCACAACATGGGCTAGGACGGCGTGGTACCTCCTGTGTAGGTACTTCTGAGTCTTGTTGTAAAAGGTGAGTCGGGGGTTTGTGTCCGGTTTGTTGCCATAGACAACGAGGGTTCTATTACTCGATGGGTTTAGGCAAATGGCCTTTTCTTAATATATGATATCGGTATGGTGAGGAAACTAACTAATACGTTGTTAAAATGAAAATGTTGTAAATTTTATTGTGACCGGTGTTAGGATGATTTGAACGAATTGGTTGATTTAGTGTTAGAGTGCACCCTATGTACGCGCCTCTAGTGCTTTTGATTATTCCAATTCTGCTATAAATATTTCGTTTAAGTTTTTGAGGTTTTTGGTTGAGAAATTGATTAAATCTACGACTCACAATACTCCTCTCCGCGTTGCTATTATATAATATCCATGCATATGTGCTATCGGGAATGAACGTACCGGAATCTCAGCGGGGTCTATTACTTCTTTCCCATGCTCTGTTGCTAAAACACTTCCGACGCTCCTGACGTCTTTGTTTTTAGTCTTCGGGAACTCCTTTATGAAATGTCCTACTTCTCCACATCTGTAGCAAGTCCGACTCATCCCAGCTTTTGTGTTCTGGGCGGTCTGTTGAGCCGGCACCCTACATAAATTTGTGGTATGCCCCTTTTCATTACAGTTCTTGCAGTGCATTTCCCTGCACTTTCTTTTGTGATGAAAGCTACACTTGGTGCATTTTGGCAGGTTTCCAACATATGGTCTTGTCGGCACTGAGGTAGTATGGATGGTGATGGTATGGAATTTCACTATTTGTTGTCTTTTGGTAGGTCCTTGATTTGGGGCGTCGTGGCAGGAACATACTCGAGGTGTCCCTGGTTGTTATCACGATTGAAACTTTCGGCGCTGTTCCCGCTTTTGTTTGTGTTGTTAGCGCCGAGGTGTGCCATGACTGCTGTCACGGCGACTGTTACTGCAATTTGAAATGTTGTAGGGTCTATTTATAGAATTAGTGTTGCACCAGTATGCTGATTACCTTCATGTGTCGGCATGATTCTATTTTGCGAGTGGTCTCCTCTGCTCTCAGTTCTGTGATGACTGTCCAGGTTGTAGTTGTAAGGGTTCTTTGTCCTATAATGACTATCTCCTTTTCTAAGGAGTGTAGGTGATCCGTAATGTTCTCTTGATCTGCTTGCCGGTCTATGGGTGCTATGGCCCGAAGTATGGTGTAGTGAGTTTATGTCGGTTATGGATCATCGGTTGTCCTCTCCAGTCTATATGTGTGGCTAGGTAGTTAATTGCGGGTTGCTTCCTGAAATGAGAGGTGGAGGTTCTCACACTCCTCTTGATAGGGTAAGGTTTATTGATGGTATCTCCCGAACTTCTTTCTCCACCTGGTCCCTTCTCGGAAATCTTCTTCCTCGTATTTCATCTATTGGTACTCTTCAAAATCTTCTTCTGGATCCTTCTTGATCCATCTATTGGCTTCGGTGGCAGGTTAGTAGGGGTCTATGTGGAGATGAAGTCTAGCTGATATGCCTATGCGAGAATAGGGGTAAGAAGCATATGAAGAATCTAAGTGTGTGGTTCTATTGTAACGCAAAATACTGCTATAGTATTTTAAATTTGTATGTTAATGTTTTCTTTGTATAGTTTGTTGGTAAGTTTTAAATTTGTTGTCCACTGCAGACACTCCTCGGCACACGTTAGTTGGCTCTCGGACAAATATAGTTGATCAGTCTATATCCTTCCCAGTTCCGATTACATGTCCCAAGGCGTACCTGCACTGCACAACTTATTTATAATACTTCTAAAATGGTCCGATGTGAAACTGTTATTAGTACGAAATGAATGCATGCTTACTTTACAAAAACTAAATAAATTTAACTTCAAAAGTATGACTCTTCTCAGAGTGTTTTTGCCCAGTTGAGTTTATAGTTGTATACCAAAAATGGTTTTGATATACTTAATTCACTATAAACGATGCTTTGATACCAATCTGTCACACCCCCAAACCAGAACGGCGGAAACATTCGGGGGCGGAGGACGTCATATTCAGTATCATAACAGTTCATAGAAAGGAAAGTACACACCACCATACATATTAAGGTTTCCAAAATGTTTACATAATTGTATTCGTTACATGTTCAAAAGATAAATACATAAACATCTTTCAAAAGAAGTAATTAACGTCAGCATGTTAATCCTCAAAAGTTGATTTCCAAACCTGCTTAGCGGTTCCCTGAGAATACAAGTTATTTCAAAGAAAAAGTGTCAACAATTAAGTTGGTGAGTTCATAAGTAGTGTTTTGAGAAAATGTACGCCATTCAAAAGTTCATGTATGTTTTCCAGAAAACGCAGTATTTTCAAATGAAAAGAGTTATGATTCATTGGGTTGAAAATGAATGTATTAGATCCAGAAAATCTCATATTTTCCCTAATAGTTGAGATATGATTTGTTGTGCTTTCCAAGAAAAACCCTTATTTTCTTATAAAAGTATGAAATGCATATGAATGTTCGTGTTATAAGTTGTAAATAGTTGCACCAAGAAAATCCCTTATTTTCCTATTAGTTGTTTGTTTTAGATGCAGGAAAAACCCTTATTTTCCTAACATAACAGGCAGTCTCTAAGACCGAAAATCGCAAGCAACCGATGTGCTTAAAAGTTGTGGCATAGTTTTATATAATAAAGCTATACGAAGATCGCACTTGTTAGATGAAGAATAGTTTTAATAGCTACTCGTTCATAAAAGCATAATACCATAATAATTGTATATCCGATGAGTTTTATAACCATACTAAACATAATATGCCTGTAGCGACGTTCTTCAGGCGTCGTAGCGTTATGACAACTGTCACCCCAAAAGACGGACTGTAGCTAACAGTCAGGGCGCGGGATCATGACTTCCCGTATAGATCTTTACACATTTGACACGTTCTCCGAACGGGAGACTCTGGTTATAGACAGGACTTGTAGCGATACGTTTTATCAAAAAGGCAGTGTTTGAAGATGTACATGTCTCATGGATTCTCAACTAAGTCTGTATTAAAGTAATAGTTTTGTATGCAAAGATCATCCTTTCTCACAAAGTTTTGACAATGCATAAATCATAAGTTTTTAAAAAGCATTAAAACGGTTTAACAACGAAGGATACTTTGGAATTTCTAAATACTTTGTATAAATCTAGTGCATGCAAAGCATGACAAGAGTTTTCACATAGTAGTAATAAATCACAAGTGATTCATTTGATAAAAACGAATAAAGTGAAATTTTTGATGTAGAAGACAAGTTTGTAAACAAAACATATATATGTATATGGTTATATATATGTATAAGTTTTAAAAGATGATTTGGTATGTTTCGTAATTGTTGTTCATATTCTTACGTTTTTATTAGAAACTTTGCATGAAATAATCCTTAAGTTTGATACTAAAGACCTTTTTGTACTTATCACTTTTGTAAAAATGGTAATTAAACATATTTAAATGATTGTGTTTTAACTTCCTTAATGTATAAACATTGCTCAAAAATGTTAGAAGGTGTTAATAAATCTATAAACCACTTTTGACAGTTTTACCCTTTACTGTCCCTATTTTTAGAAAACTCATAGAAAAATCATCGTAAGTCAAAAACTGAATCCGTCACCACTGAGAGTTTATAAAATGAGTCTACTTTGTTCCCAATTTTTATTATGATTTTTAGTGGTTTCAAACTAGTGTGAAAATGAACATCTTCACAGACTGGTCCGAAATCACTTCTGAAATGACAGGCAGTTTTATAAAAATCGCCATAAATTGTAGAAAAATCGTATGAACGCGTGCGAGTAGTCATTAGAAAGGTATAAACTTGAACTATTTTCATATTGTACAGTTTTGAATTATTTTAAGTTTAAGATGGTCAAAACAGTCCGTGAACAGGACTCAACTTTTCTGTAGAAAGTTGTCATATAAATTTAAGTTATGTTTAGTGTTCTAACTTGTATTCCCCCCCTTAAAACTTGAATAAAACATGAAAATGTAGGGGTATGAACTCACCTTATGTGAATACTTTAAGAATGGAAGGTTGAAGATGAACTTTTGGTTGTTGGTTTGATGCTCCAAAACAGCCACTCTTTTGGCTATGTTGCTGTCACGAAAATTTCACAGCAAAAGAGCAAGAAAAAGGGTAGTTTACTCACTGTTTTGAATCAATAATTTTGAGTATCATAACAAGTAACTTCCAGGGGTATTTTGTGGTAAAATATCAAGCAAAAAGGAAGGTGTAGATGGGTGAAATGGTGGCTGAAACACAAAAGGGACAGCAACCCTTTTGTTCATGGTTTTGATGGCTTTGGAAGGAAGTTCTTGTTCTTGAAAATGAGATGAAGGTTGAGAGTAATTCCATGGAGTATTGGCTGGTCAAATTAGGGTAAAATGAAGAGTAAATTTCGTGGATATGAAGGAGGAAAGAGTGGAAGAGGATAAGGGGACAAAACCTAGACTAGCTTGTGATGGGATGTGAGTTTAAGTGATGTGATCTTGTCTAGCCACTTGCTTGGGTGGTTGCTTAGAGATAGAGTTAGTTAACTAACTAACTACTAGATATTTAGTTAGTTAGGAGTTCTAGGTAAGGAGAGGGAATGTCTTAATCTTGAAAATTAGAAGAGGGATTAAGAAGCATTCTTAGTAAAATGTCTTAAGTGATTAAGCACTTATTAGTTAAGTTGGCACTTATCTCCACCAATTCTCTTATCTTAATTGATTTAGAAATCATATTCCTTACATGAAATCACTTTAGGTAATGACCCATAACTAGTCATTCACTAGATAATAATACATATGTACAAATACATACATGTATACTTAGTATAAAATAACAATGTAGTTTTTGTGTATTTGAACTTTAATGTTTATGTTTTATTCTTTTTATTCAAAAACACTTGGATACATTTTAATTATACCTTATAATAATTCATTTTATATTTTAATTTATTTAAATATAAAATTTATTGACCAATGTATAATTTCGTGACATTTAACCGGTTAACCATATCGTTAAACACGTTTTGTCACTTTGGTTCGTATATTTGTTGAATTTAGATCCTACACAACTATTAAGCACACGTTTTACAAAAATTAAGTTTGTTGCGTTCAAATGATGTTATATGCTAATTTCACAAACCGGTGATGGTTCGTAGTCGTACATCATAACGAAATTTATCAATAGCTACTTGTTTTATATTTCACAATAACTTATTTAAATAAAAGAGGTTAAATTCCTTCAACCATTCTTGATGAAATACTCATATTGCTTAATAATCAAAACATAGCATCGTACGATCGTTCCTATTTTTACCAATTGTTACATATAATCAATGTTTTAAATGCTTTTAGGGGGGGGGGGGGGGGGGAATACAAGCTGAACACGATGATAATTGTGTAAATGTTATTTGTGATAACCATCACTTTAATGGATTTCTTATGTTTTTATAAGTGATCAAAACCATTTCAAAAACTCTTTTTAAGTTATGTTACTTTATTATTCATAAAATACCGCTTTTAAAGTACGATCATAACTCGGTAGATAATCAAGTCTTTTCTACAAATCAGAGACAATTCAAAACAAGCATACTAGTAAACTATAATAGGTATAGTTTAGGGGTTTAGTACATACTATAACTAGGACATGGAGGAACATACTATAAAGGGAAACAGGGAGGAACGTACAATATTCTAGAACAAAAGAACAAGTCATGATTTACGAACTTATACTAATTATTCCGAGTAACCTAGGAGGGGAACGTATAATTAACTCATTGTTCTAAACAAAATATGATAATAAACATGGTATAAGGTATATATATATATATATATATATATATATATATATATATATATATATATATATATATATATAAAAGGTGCATCTACAAAATGCCATGATATATATATATATATATATATATATATATATATATATATATATATATATATATATATTACAAAATCCCATGATTTATCCCATGATTTATATATATATATATATATATATATATATATATATATATATATATATATATATATATATATATATATATATATATATATATATATGGGGTACAACTACAAAGTACAGGATTTATTTATAAAGGGTATATCTACAAAGTATCGGACAATAATAAATAAAACACATAAATATATACAAAAACTCACAACAGTATCGACAAAGGCGTTTAGAGTATAGGATTTCATCACTTCTAGTAGTCATCCTAACATGTTCAACAATGCCACATAATTTCCTAGTAACATGAACATTCAGTAAAAACAGGGCCTATAAGGCTAACTTTATGATTCCTCAGTAGATACATCAGGGATATATATTAATCGGGTCCGGCAGACAGTAGGATGTGTACTTTCCGCTTCATTTCATGTTCCTTGTTTGGTTGTGGGCTTAGAGCAGATGCACCTAGTCTATTATCTATTCGATCTTAGCTATATATATATATATATATATATATATATATATATATATATATATATATATATATATACCGTATACACCAAGTAATCATAAGGAGTGCCAGGTATAGGTCAGGTCATAGCATACAAATTATATATATTATTTTCTAGTACAAAAACATACTTTTCAGATAGAACATTTAGTAGGCTAAACTAGAAACTTTTCAGCAAAAGGGTTTAATCTATTTTATTAAACTAGTATAACTTAAAGGACTCTTTTGTGGTTAATTCTATAATACCTTGGTTTATACATCAGGGTTATATATAATTAATATCTGATAGGCAATTGGATGTGTGCTTTCCGCCTTACTTCTTGTTCCTTGTTTGGGTGTGGGCTTAGGGCAGATTCACTTATTTAACTGCCCGTTCGATATTAGATTATATATAGCTTGTATAAACTAAGTGATTATACAAGGAACTATTGTGGGTACCAATTTTTACTAAAGGAAATATATGATTTTCTTAAAGAATGTTTTCATCAAATAAAGGAACTATTACAATTAACTCCGTAAGTACCAAATGAATACACCAGGGTTATATACAATGAAGATCTAACAAACAATGGGATGTGTGACTTCCCGCTCATTCCTTATTCCTTGTTTGGTTGTGGGATTAGGGCAGCTTCACACAATCGATTGTTTGTTTACTCTAAATTGTATATAACTTGTATCCATTTAGTACTCATAGAAGGAATTGTAGAGTCATTTTTACTTTCATTCATCATATTAGGAAATATAGGATTTTCTAGAGGAACAGGAGAACTTTTCTAAAAGAACTTACAACACACTTTACATCACTAAAATACTTATGAACTCACCAGCTTAAATGATGATCTACTCTTTCAAAATAATTTGTATTCTCAAGAAACTAGTAGACAGGTACATGCACTGGGATTCAGAAGATGGAGCATAGTAGCTTCATGTCTTGTTTTGTTATTTGCTTTTGGGTTCGATCTTTTGTGAATCACTACTTTGTAAAAACTTTAATATTAATACAATGGTTGTTTGTTATTATGATTACTATGATACATGTGTTGTGATACTACATATGACGTCCTCCGCCCCCGACGTTTCCGTCGTTCCGGTTTGGGGTGTGACATCTACCATCCCTAGCTTCTAGAGTAGCTCATACTCTCAAGCATGACTTAAGGAACCAAAAAAAAAGAAAAAGAAAAAAACCTAACTAGATCTATCATAATGAACCATCAAGTTAAGAGCTTTATACCTCTAAAATCTTTCCAAGTTTGTGATGATTCTGGATCCACAAGCTCCAAACACACCAATGCAACTTCAAAGAGCTCATCTTCCTTCAAGATCACTAAAAACACTCTCAAAGATCACTTCCAAGCTCAAAATAATCAAAAGGCAATTAGGTTTTCGTTCTCAAGGTTTGGAGAGGTGGATGCTAGTCATAAGAAGGTCCAAGGGAAACTTAAGGTGTTTAAATAGGGCTCAAACCCTAAAAATTGGGTTTGTCCTAGGTAATCGTATGCCCAGCGTACTCCATGTACACCCCGCGTACATGGATGCCTCCGCGATCAAGTTATCAACCCAGTACGCCCAACATACTCGACCAGGGGCCAAAATGTAATAGTTTTAAGTTAAGGGCAAAAAGGTAAAAATACATGAAATACAAATGTTACACTTCACCAGCCACCATGTTGGACAAAAATTGCCACATCAGCTTGTAACGGACCATAGTCGGTACAGAGGGCTTATTATAGACAAAAGTATAGGGACAGAGGCAATAGTTGTCTATACTTTATCAATTTTCCTTAAGACTAATCCTATACAAACTTAATAAATTGCATATAATAGTGTTAGTTTCCTTATATGTAAAATTATATTTTCCTAGGCGAACTTTTGAAAAGATAAAAACCAATCCTTTCAACAAAATTTGAGTCTTTTACCTAGTGTTTTGCTCAATATTAAATACTTTTAAATTTCAGAAAATTTTAAATACTTAAAAATCAATAATAATCATTGATTTTTTTAATCCGACACTCCCAAATTAGGTCTCCCTCCATACCTAATTCGCTAACCTCGGAAGTACTCTATTCTATCCTACTAAATTTCCTTCCTACCCATATCATATGTCCACATGTGTCACATTTAGTGAAATTAATAGTATTTTAATTATTTGTCACGATTTAATATGAGTAGGAGGATAGGTAGGAAGAAAATATAAGATGATTTTTAATTTCTCATTCTTAAATATATATGGTTAGACTATTATTTTATATAAATGGTAGTTGTATTTTTATTATAATTTCCTTAATTCGCCTTAGCTAATATGTACTTTTTACATCGATGTAGACAGGGACGAGTCTAGAATTTTAAAAAGTTAGGGTCACTCTATATCAAAGAAATAATTTCAAGGTGGTATATATATATATATATATATATATATATATATATATATATATATATATATATATATATATATAAGGATTTGGGTGGGGGGGGGGGGGAAAGATGCTCCTGATGGTTTAAATTGCTTTATATAGATATATGTATCTTACCATATATATATATATATATATATATATATATATATATATATATATATATATGGTAAGATACATATATCTATATAAAGCAATTTAAACCATCAGGAGCATCTTCCCCCCCCCCCCCCCCCCCCCCCCCCAAATCCCTTCTTAAATCCACCCCATGATGTAGAAAGCAAATGGGCAAGTTGTGCCTTTTTCTATTACAAACTATTTTCATATATATATATATATATATATATATATATATATATATATATATATATATATATATATATATATATATATATATATATATGTATGTATGTGTGTATGTGTGTGTGTGTTTGTGTATTAAAAAATGGGAAAGATACATATATCTATATAAAAAAAATTTAAACCATCGGGAGCATCTCCCCCCCCCCCCCCCCCCCCCCCCCGTTTTATCCCTTCTTAAATCCGCCCCTAGATGAAGAAAGCAAATGCGAAAGTTGTGTCGTCTTTTTTGGATTAGTATAACATTATTATGCATGAATCGTTGGACTCTATTAAGGAGCTCTGCAACATTTGACTTAAAAAAAAAAAACCAAAGGTATCAAACGTGAATGGTATATACACACATTGATTTTTGATGTGCGATTTCTTATACATTGGCACTTTGCATGGTGCGGTTTCTAATGCAGTTTGCCCTATCGTGAAATCTCTACTCCTCAAGCCTACGAGAAGTGAAACCCATGTTAGATCCACACATACGTGTTTCCCTCGAGCTCATCTTAAAACCAAAACTCAATGTGGTCTAAATGTTAGATTACCTAATTAAGAAACAATCAACTCTATTACATATAAAGTTTTATATGGACCCATCTTATATCGATGTGGGATTAAACAATACCTCACACTTTGAATAGCCAACGTCCTCGTTGGTCACGGTTGGCACCTCCTTTCGGTCCAATCTACGACTATGTAGGCCACCACTCCAAGTGTTGGCACCTCGAAAGATGGGGCCAACTCTGATACCAATTGATACAAACTCATCCCATACTAGGCCCTTATCATGTCATAAGTCCAAGTATAGAACTCACTCCCAAAAATTAGCTTGTGGAGGAGGGGACACCTAGACTTAGGCTAGAGGGAGTGGTAACACTCCTAGAACCTTTTCATGTCACTTTTTTTAGTGTCACGTCATTTTTTTTTGTCTTAACACCCAATTCTTAGCATTTAACAGAGAGTGGTAACACTCCTAGCACTATATTTTTTTATTTTCTTTTTCAAATTTAATTTAATTATATTTTTTAATATCTAAAATATTAAATCTTCGGTGTCTTCACTGGTTCGTAGAAGGAGGAAGAAACGAAAGTAGCAAGGCTACTCTTCTTCTACTCCGGATGTGAAGGGGAGGGAGGGGTGGCAGAAGAAACAACGATCTTGGAGGTTTTTAGTTGTTTCAATCAATAGTAAAGAGGAAAATAAATGAGGGTTGTTGTTCCCTCTACTTGCACCGGAAAAACAACCACCTCTGGTGGTGTTTCTTGGCAGCAATCGAAGAAAAAGGAGGGCATCAACAGTGATTTTCAGGGGGTGTTTGGTTGCTTTGTATGAATGCATTTGCACCTGTTAGATCACAATTTCATCCCCTCTCTCCTCTCGCTATGTATGTAGCGATTCCTCTTTGGCGACTCTCCTAGTGAGTCCTAGGGGTGTTTTGTGTCCATATCAAGGCTAACGATTGGTAGTAGTGATAGCCACTCTTTTTAGTCTTATAAGCCACCAACTTATAGTATTTTCAGCCGATATGGGATCATAACAATTTTGTTGTCTTTTTTTGTTGACATGCAATACAATTATAAACGTTCGTGCCCATCACAATTTGAACATTTAACCATCCAACATGCATAAAAGAATCCAAAGACGAATGTGGCTAGTTTGATAAATATAACTTTTGAAATCATGTGCAACGATAGTTAAAAATAAAAATGACAAACATGCACTACTCAATTAAAAGAGTAAATTACATGAATGGTCCCTATGTTTTAGGATAATTTCTATGTTTGGTCCCTAACTTATTTTTTTAACTCGGAATGTCTCTACTGTTTGTTTTACGTGTTTGGTCCATGTATTACGTAAAAAACTATTTTTTGCCCTTTATTTTTTCATTTATTTAAATAAACACACCTTCACCCCCACCCTCCTACCGTTTTTCCCTATTTAAATAGTAGTTTTTTAGGTAATACATGGACCAAAGTCGTAACAAAAAACAAACAGTGGGAAACAAACGCATAACAAAAACGAATAGTATGAACTTTTCGAGTTAAAAGGATAAGTTAAGGACCAAGCATGCAAATTATACCAAACCATAAGGACCATTCGTGTCATTTACTCCAATAAAAACAAATTAAATTAATTCTTTAACATCCTTTAACTTATTTGATGGTATATTTTACCATTTTTTAATACCGAAATATAAAAATATAATAAGAAATAAGAAAAAGGAAATACTAGTGGGTTTATTATCAGTCAATCGTCCTATAAAACGAGATATCTTACAAAATAGCTGAACATAAAATAAAAAGTTATGAGTGGAGGATGACGGCGGCGGACGGTGGTTGTGGGGATGACCGGAGGCGGAGAAGCGGACAGGTATTGTCATATAAATAAATCTTTGTTTTGACTTTTATTTTTCTTTATACTCCGTATTTGACAAACACAAGAGTCAACGGTGGGGTCACGCGTTGTGCGCGCGTGCGCATTGTAGGTCCCATTACCCCCTACCCACTAAGTAGTCAGAGCCTAGAAAATGACAGTTGCCGATTTTAAATTCTCTTTATAAATTCATTTCCAAGTTGTCATTCTTAAGCCGTCTCTAGAGTCTAGTCTCTACATCTTTTGGCTGCTTTTGTAAAATATCGAGTAAATTACAGTAATGGTCCATATGGTTTGTTAACATGGTACGTTTTGTTTCAATTTTAAAAAGTTGAAAGGTTCAAATCTTGCAACAATTTTAAATTCTCATTATAGGAATCACCTTTAAATCTTTGTAAAACTACATTTTTTTTCTCGTTTTGTTTATTGTTTTAGTCTTTTAGTTAATTATCTTTTAGTTATTTATTACTTTTAGTATTTATTAAAAGTCTCAACACACCATCCTAACTCGTCTCCTTTAGTTATCTTATCCGACAACTTCATCATGCTATCTTCTTCGACAAGACCACCGGTTCAATATATAAAAAAACATCTCTGGTGACAATTGTTAGGAGAAACATACTCAAAACACAACCGTTTTTTTATTTAACGATTGATGTTCTAAAAGAAAGCTATCACGAAGCTGAGAAAAAACTATTGATACCAAGCACCACAAGCACTTACTATGTTGTTGAATATAGTACGTTGGCAAACATGGAAACACCAAAAGTAAGCTCTAATAAAAAATAAAATTCTGAAAAATATCGCACGAACCTTGAACCTTGCATACTCCATATATAAGACACTTTGCACCATAAAAAATGTATTTATTGTTTATACCTCGAGTTTTTGATCAAAATGGTGTTTTTGAGAAAAATATTTATCATATAAGTGTAGTTTTAAAAATATTTACTAAATAGGTATGGTTTCAATAATTTAATAGTTTTCAAAAAAAAAAATTAATTCTTTTTACTGTTTTTGTTATACTCTTTTGACTTTCTTTTTGAACATTTCGTTATTATTATTTTTTTCTATTAATGTTTATCAAGTTATTCCGACTTATTTTTTTATTTTCTTTTGTATTTTGTAAAAGGGATTGTTGGTTTTGTTCTAAAAACATTATACCAATAATTTTTTTAATTTAAACCAAAACATTAAGGTAAAACGATTTTAAAACTAAACTATTTAATTTAAATTGATTTGGTATATGTTAGTTTTAAATATACACATGTGTATTTTGGTATATGTACATTGTACGTAATTTTTTTTATTAATTTACATAAAATAATACATCATAAAAATATTATTGCAAAAAGTTGAAAAGAAAACGAAAAAAAAGTATATTAGAAAAATGGTCAAAAATAATTAAAGAGTAAAAAAGTTGGAAAATATCATATTTTAAAACTATAAATATTTTTAAAACTACACCTATATGGTAAATATGTTTTTCAAAAACACCATTTTGGTCAAAAACTCTTTATATATATATATATATATATATATATATATATATATATATATATATATATATATATATATATATATATATATATATACACACACACACACACACGCACATACGTCATCTTTTGTATGTATTTTATATATACAAATTGTATTTTATATATAAAAGTTAGTATTATACATAATATTCTAATAAAATAAAATTATGAAAAAACATCATTCTAACAAAAAAAACATTCTGACAGAATAAAATCAGTTATTTTTACAATTTACGTTAGAATTAAAATTGAATTAATTTAAAAAATTCATATTTTTAAAATTAGGAGAATCAATTATCCCTAAAAATCCAAAATTTTCATTTTTTAAATATAGTTAATTGTCCAAAATACCCTTATATTGAAATTTTTGTGATTATATGGTACATGTTATCCTATTGTAATATCATAGACCCTCTTATCATGATTATTGATTATATTCCATCCGTTGGTCCAAATTTGTGTTTAAAAGCACACAATAAATGTCAGGAACATTTGAACCACTATATATATATATATATATATATATATATATATATATATATATATATATATATATATATATATATATATATATATATATATATATATATATATATATATATATATATATATATATAGTGGTTCAAATGACAACCAAAAAAAGTTAAGAACCCCCATTTCATAGTTATTAAACATGTGAATACTTATTATTATTGTAAAAATCAAGATTTTTTTTTTATCTATTTTGGTGAGAAAATGGCAAAATCATAACTTTTATAGTCTAATATTTTTATTTCTATTTTAACACAAAATATGTATATAATACACAATTTAATACAGTCCATTGTAGTGTAATAAATAAAATTCACAGCTTAATACAATACATTTTACACTAATTCAAAGATTAAGAAAAGACAAACTCAAACTCTACCACTATCACCAACTACCGCATGCCGCCACCAACCACTTGTACCACCGTTGCAACTATGATTCCTTCTAAATCAGATCTGCATATACAATTATGCATTGAAAGCTTAAATACTAAATTCACAGTTTAATATTCACTTATTTTGTGTCACACCCCAAAACTGAGAACGGCGGAAACGTTCTGGGGCGGAGGACGTCATGTATAATATCAACAACAATGTAAAGTAATAAATAAGCAACAACATCATCCACTGCATTAATAAAATAATTATTATACAATTGTATTCTGTCAAATTTTGATAAACACTAAAGCATAAATCAAAATGAAAGATAAGTCTTGAACAAGCTCCATCTTCCTTTCTCCTTGCATCGGTACCTGCCTATGATGACTTGAGGATACAAGTGATTTTGAAAGCGAGTATCAGCTATTAAGCTGGTGAGATCATAAGTATTAATGTGTCTTAATTTGTAAAAACTTATAATTTTTAAGACTTGACATTGTTTTGAAAGAAAGCTCATAAAAGTAAGAAAATGTTTGTAGATCAGCTGTAAATGTTTGAAAACCCTAGAATCCCTATGATTCCTATTAGTAACAAAAGGAGTCTTCTACCAAGACTTAATTGTGCTCTTTGTAGTCTTCTACCAAGACCTAATTGTGTTACTATTATCATTATAAGAATTTTTATCCTTTGGTACAAGGATACCTAAATATAATTTTTACCTCATTGGTTATGTGAATGAGTCACAAATATAGGTAATAATATAATTAACCTGAATCATACCCCTTGGTACTAGGGTAATTGTAAACGTTAACTTTAAGCCATCCGTAGACGTACTCTTTACCTCTATTGCTAACAGCTGGGTATAGGAATAGTTAATCCCTTAATCGTGCACCTGAAAAGGTACCAACCGTTTGACATCCGTAGATGTACTTTTACCTCTGTAGCTAACAGAGATTCTAGGAATGGTCAATCCCCCAACTCGCATCCTCTGGTACTAGGATAATAATCTATTCTATCTCGTCGATTATGTGATCTTATCACAAGGAAAAGGTAAGAACACGGATTTAATAAGGGAGTCGATACATATAAAATGTAATAGGACTCCTACTGATGTATCTATGCACAAGTACTCCTATAAGTATAGTAATGTTTTAGAAAGTATTGACTCATGAATGAACTGACTCATTGTATGATATCGCATTCTAGTAATGGTTCTGGTATCTTCCTGAACTACCCATATGGTAGCTTACTAGTAATCTAAGTGGTATGTATGGACGTGGATGTATACCCTTGCTACCCAAGGGCATAGGATGAACTGGAAGGACCTTTTATGACTTTATATGTACACATGATATATAACTAATATTTAAAAGACCTTCGGACGAGTATCCAATATCCCACCAGACCACATCTCAAGGCGCGAAAAGGAAATAGGGTGGATAGCCTTCCTAAGTCTTTTAAACATTTCTTATATAACTATACATATAGAGGAATGCAATTTATAATATAAAAGCATAAATAAGTTTGGTAAAACGTTTGAAACCTAAGTATTAGTTTAAGGAAAGATCGACTTGATGTCAATCTATAAAACAATTTGAAGGCATAAGTTTGATAAAACAATATAAGTATAAGGAACATTCGTTTGAAACACACTAGTAAATGAGTTTGAAATATGATAAACAGAGTAAGAGGTACAGTGTAATAAGGAGTTTAAAACATATAAAATGTTTATAAAAATCATTTGAAGGAAACTGTTTGGTAAAACAGCTAATGAGTAGCCAAATCTTTTGAATGTTGTATGTTAATCACATGTGATTGATGTAATACGAGCATGATTCTACTTGTATCCCCCCCATAAAGCATTTAAAAGTAGTTTAAAACATTATTTAAGGGGTATGAACTCACATGAAAGCTTGAAGATAGCGAGATGGAAAACCGGGCAGAGTTTCGTCTCGGGAAACGGATTTTTCTCGGGATTCTCAGGAATAAAATCGACCCTCGGGACTTGAGCAAAAAGACCAGAGCTTCGGGTTTGAACAGGCACGGAAAACGAGGCAAGATTGTGAGAGAGAGGAGAGAAATGAGCCCTTTTCTCGGAAGCCCTCGCATCCTATTTATAGGAAGGCTGAACCGCCTCGGTACGCGGGGCGTACGCTCGTACGCAGCGCGTATGCGTACGTCATGCATGACCGAAGCCTCGACTGCCTCGGCTTCGGATGGGACGGGTTGCTGGGGAGGCGGGTCGGATGGGACAGCGGGTCGGACGGGTCGGACACCTCGGATAGGGCGACGTGGACGATCCGAGGCCCTTGATCTCAGTACGCGGGGCGTACGAAGGTACGCAGGGCGTACTTCGGTCCTATCCGATGACTCCCCTTCGGATAATACCAGGAGTTTATAATTAAATTTATATTTATTTTAATTAAACTTCTAAAATTCATATCTCCCTCATACGAACTCCGTTTTTGACGTTCTTTATATCCACGCGAAGGTGAGACCAAGATCTACAACTTTCATTTAGAATCCGTTGACAAATTCCGAAATTATTTTTATTATTTATTTAATAAAATGACGCGATTAAGGAATTTCTTCAAAAATTCATAACTTTCACATCCGAAGTCAGATTTGGACGTTCTTTTTATGTACGATCATAGATTGAGGTTGTCTATAACTTTCATTTAGATACTTAAGGCTAAAAACTATTGCATCGAGATTTCGCGTTTTTCGTTTAATCGTTGATGCCGGTTTTGCCGAGAATCTTCGGTTGGTCATAACTTCTTCGTTATAACTCGGATTTTAGGGTTCTTTATATGCTTGGAAACCTTGACACGATTCCTACTACTTTATTTAACCTAAATAAGATTTTAGGAAAGTTATATTTTGACCTAAATTTGATTGGTTTTACATTACATTGTCTCGAAATATCGGGTTGTCACATAATCCCCCCCGTTAGAAGGAATTTCGTCCCGAAATTAGATTTTAAGAAAGGAAGTATGCACGAATGATCGAATCGTGAGGAGGAAACTTCCTAGTCGATTGGTTCTAGTGCATCTAATTGATAATGGGTTCTCGGTTGGCATTCCAACGAACCTTCACTAACTGGCGATGGCGTTTCTTCGTCCGCTTGACCTCTCGGTCGAGGGTCACTACGGTTCTAATACGAAGTTGAGGATCTCGAAGAGTGGACTTGCAAGAGTCCTAACGGAAAGGTATGGTTTCACGATCGAGATGCGAAGAGTAGAAAGTACGCTACTGAGTTCGCGGAGTAGGTCTTGTCTGTGTGAGGCACAGGACCGATTCTGATAAGAATCTCGGAGGTCCTGTCTAACCTGGATTTAGCTTTCCATGCTTTACGAAGCGTATTAAGCCATTCCCAGAGTGAGTTATCCTAAAGAACTTGGTCACTCACTTGGAATCTCAAAGGTTCCTTTTCTTACGTAACTTCCCAGTCAAAGGCCCCCCTTGCTGGGTCAAAGTCGTACGAGTTTCTGTAGCGTGCGAGGAGTTCTGAATGAACTAAGGCGGTAGGTCGGTAAGACCTAGAATCTAGCGAAAAACTGTCGGCGTCTCCGGTGTCGATAAATGCTCAACGGTTTTGACAAATTGAAAGAGTACTCATAATCTCTCACATTACTAACAGTGTGTCTTAGAAATTTGACTCTTCAATTTCAAAACTCATGCCTAGAGAACTTTGCTAAGAGTTCCTCTAAAGGAATGTTACCATGGGCTTTCTTCTTACTACGAGGGTAGATAAGTAAGTCATTACATGGAGAAATGATGACGGATCCCAGTAAGAAAGACGTAACTCTATTTATTTAGCTCATGAGAACTATGGGCGTATTGGTCCTATCCAAAAGGTATTACTACGGACTCGAAGTGTCCACATCGAGTTCAGGAGATAGTCTTCCGGACATCCTCACCTAACACTCGAACTGGTGATATTCAGATTCCAGATCCATTCCTAGAAGTAGTTTCTTTCCTTGCGTTTGCTCGACCATTTTGTCTATGCGAGGCAGAGATAACGATTTCTATTAAAATCTTGACGGAGTCCTCGATATCCGAGGCACATACGTTGCAATCCGTCGATCTCCGTGAGAATATGACCGGGGTTCTCTAGGGTGAGAAGCCTAGTCTTCTAATTCTCTTTCTGTGTAGTTCATCAAGTGGTTTGTACAGTTCTGGTATCTCCGAGGGTGTTTAAACTATAGGGCGATCTGTTTTCGGGAGTCGTACTGGGTTCTAAGTTTGTTCACATGACGATGTGATTACTCGTATACTTCGGCAGTTCTCCGTCCTGAAGTCCATTTTAGAATTTATACAGGGCTTCACGATCATAATCTCGTGTATACGAGGCGTATATAATTAAGATTGAAAAGGTAGTCGAATAACTGATTCTTCTTTACCCTCACATCCCATCCGGGAAAAGAAGTTAAAGTGGAATCATCAATTCTAAACCTGTAGAACCTTGATTATATATTACTCTTATGCATACATTTCTCAGTGATAGATCAATTGTATAAATCCTTGGATTGAACTTGACGTACTACACGAGTGGAACTTCGGGGATTTCTTCGGAAAGAAAATAACTAAGTGGTACTCTTGGCATGAGTACTACGGTGTTCTGATATGACGGCTTCGCTGGAAAAAAAACGATCTAGAAGAAAGAGATGTACGTATGAAGCTGTTTTGGCGTCGATCAAATTGAATCTGATTGTATGATAATGTCGGAATCATACAGAAACTTTAAGGACATTAGAATTAAACATAGATGATTATAGACAAAACACAACTGTGCAACCATGAACAGAGTTACAGTACTTTAGATTTACCACAAGACTATTGCTGCGAATAGGATATACTACAAAAGACAAGTATACGCAGCACGAGCATTCCTATACAGACAGGATCTCGCAAAAGGTAAGACTCTAGTTGCACTAATTCTAGATAGTTTATAAGTCTGTTACAACGAACGCCCAAATTACATTTAACGTAGTTCCGGAGTAGGCTCTCCTGCAGTTGTGATCCTGAGAATCTTCCCATCTGCGCCAGAATTTTGCGTTATCGGGGCAATCCTTCTGGAGGTGTCCAATTTCACCGCATTGGTGACATATATGGACAGCACCCACATTGGTGGTGGTAGTGAAACGTCGAGTAGGAGTTATGGGGACGCGGGTTCCTTCCCTTTTCGGGCAGTCTCTTTTATAGTGACCAAACTCACCACAGTGATGACAATTCTGGTTTCCCTCGGCGTTGGGTGAGTTATTGGTCGGTCCTGATAAGCTCTTGCGGTATCGTTTGGTGTGCCTCTTTTTGTTGCAGTTTGAGCACTGCTTCCCCCGACACGGTCCAAGGTGGTGATAATTACATTTGATGCAATTAGGGAGATTTCCAGCATATTGTCGGGCTGGGTTTGGGACAACTGGTGTTTCCGAAGGGATGGTAGTAGGAGGTATAGATGTCGTAGTTGTGAAGGTCGTTACCCGTGGTTGTTTCTTGTTCGTCCCTTTACGCGATTTGTCCTTCTTTCTATCCCAAAACTTCCATTTGTTACTCTTCGTCTTGGAACTCGGGGTGTCGTGGTAGTTTGCTGCTCGTTGCGGTATTTGATTGTTACTCAGATTGGAATTGTTGTTAATAATCCCGCTAACATTCGCATTGTTAGCGTTAAGGTGCGTCAGAAAAGCTGACACGGCAGCCGAGACTGCAGCTTGAACGGTAGCTGCATCAATCTGGAGGGTTGGTGCTTGGTTGATGGGTTGCTCGTCTTTCTTTGGCGACATGATTCTATAACACAAAAGAGTAAAGATTTGTGAGCGATTCTGGTTGACCCTGATGTACTTAGATTGTTCATGAAAAGAGTAAGAGTATGATCTCGAAAGTTTGACCTACATCCCTATGATGCAGTCCTGGTAAAGAATGAAAGTATGTTCGCTAAGGTTTGACCTACATCCCTATGATGCAGTCCTAGTACGGAATGGGAGTATGTTCGTAGAATGGTCTCAAGACGTTTGTCGTTCGAGCTGAGGTATCGTGGGTTGGTGAATAACAAGATCCAACCACTGAAGAGACTTGGAAATGCCTCTGGAGATAAATCACCATAGTCCAATGACTTGACTAAAGTATGATTTAGATAGACTCCAATGAAAGTAAGATAAAAGTACTTGCATGAAGAATGACACAGAAGTTAGCCGACTGTCAATATCTTTGATATTCACGATGTAAGGATTCTGGAAAATGACCTTTTAAGGTCTCACATCATATCCACAGAAGATAGTTCCTGACAGCTTAAAGACCTAACTAAAGTACTTACGGTACATGATAATTTCATAGAAAATGCCACATCGGGCATATACAGAAAACGATTTCTTTTTATAAGGGAAAATAAAGTAAAGCGTCTACTACAGGCGACGGTCATTCCTCTGGTGAACTCTTAGTTCAACCAATTGACGTTCCATTGTCAAGTAGGTGTCTTTCGCACACCATCTGGCGTACTCGGAGCTCTATGACCTCGGCTCGTGATTCAGCCAGTGCTTGCAACAGGGTTTCATGGTTTCTCACTGATCTCTCGTGAGCATCCTCTAGATGAATGGTGTGGAGGGTATGCATTCTAGCATAGGCGACTACTTCTGTAATCTGATGTAGATCTGTCCTGCCTTGAATCTCATTTCAGGCCTCTCTGCGGACCAAGATTGACAAGGCTCTATCTGCTGAGCCCCCATTGCTCAAGTCGTAAAAGCTTCGGTCGCCATCAAATAGCATAAACTGATCTTGTCCTTGGCTCCCTGTTTCCAAGCATTCCACTCACTCAGGGTCGGGCCATGAAAAGCCGGACGAGGGTCAGGAATTGGAAAGGAGCTTCTTGGGGTAGGTTCTCAACCTCTGGTTCGGAGTTAGCATCATAAGAAAAGTCTTCATCACGGTGATCATCCAAGGGGATAGGATGATCATTCTCTGGTTCTTCTCCAAACCAACCAGCTATGACTTCATTCGGAAGATACTGGTTGTCAAGGGGATGGAGTCCAACTATGATTTCTATGCGAGAATTTAGGGTAAGTGGATAATTATTAGACGAACTATCTAGATAATTATTTAGAAAACCCTCATTAGATACATCGCTATTTGTGAAGTGCATACCCGCTATGTGTAATCTAAACAGGATAGACCTTCGACTAAGTGACCTTATTTCCAAATTCACACAGAATAGGGGTAAGGCAAAATTATCACTGATTCTAAGTCTATAACATCCTAATTACATGTAGCCTTAGTGTATCCACTTAGCAACTATCAACTTAGTAATGAGGATCCCGTTTTAATTCTCAAGTATAAAGTACTTATAGTAACACCAAATACTCCTATAGTATTTTAATTTTAATGTTATGTTCTATTGTTCTTATTGTGGTAGGGTTGGTAAGATTTTAGCATTGTTGCGACTACACACTTAAACTTAGGCACATGCTAGGCAACCCTTGCATAATATAGGCGATCAGGCTATATCTTCCTAGTTTTGACCATATGTCTCTAAGCCCACTTGTGTCGCCCAACAATCGTAATTCTTTTGTACTGTCCTAGTGACACTGATTTTAGTATGAATGCAGGCACGTATACTTACTTAAATATTTTATTATTTAAAGTATAAACTCTAAATCAGAGTATTTTTAATCCCATTGTATTTATAGTTAGTATACCTTTTATGGGTTGATATACTCAATTCACTATAAACAATGCTCTGATACCAATCTGTCACACCCCAAAACCGAGAACGGCGAAAACGTTCTGGGGCGGAGGACGTCATGTATAATATCAACAACAATGTAAAGTAGTAAACAAGCAACAACATCATCCATTGCATTAATAAAATAATTATTATACAATTGTATTCTGTCAAATTTTGATAAACACTAAAGCATAAATCAAAATGAAAGATAAGTCTTGAACAAGCTCCATCTTCCTTTCTCCTTGCATCGGTACCTGCCTATGATGACCTGAGGATACAAGTGATTTTGAAAGCGAGTATCATCTATTAAGCTGGTGAGATCATAAGTATTAATGTGTCTTAATTTGTAAAAACTTATAATTTTTAAGACTTGACATTGTTTTGAAAGAAAGCTCATAAAAGTAAGAAAATGTTTGTAGATCAGCTGTAAATGTTTGAAAACCCTAGAATCCCTATGATTCCTATTAGTAACAAAAGGAGTCTTCTACCAAGACTTAACTGTGCTCTTTGTAGTCTTCTACCAAGACCTAATTGTGATACTATTATCATTATAAGAAATTCTATCCTTTGGTACAAGGATACCTAAATATAATTTTTACCTCATTGGTTATGTGAATGAGTCACAAATATAGGTAATAATATAATTAACCTGAATCATACCCCTTGGTACTAGGGTAATTGTAAACGTTAACTTTAAGCCATCCGTAGACGTACTCTTTACCTCTGTTGCTAACAGCTGGGTATAGGAATAGTTAATCCCTTAATCGTGCACCTGAAAAGGTACCAACCGTTTGACATCCGTAGATGTACTTTTACCTCTGTAGCTAACAGAGATTCTAGGAATGGTCAATCCCCCAACTCGCATCCTCTGGTACTAGGATAACAATCTATTCTATCTCGTCGTTTATGTGATCTTATCACAAGGAAAAGGTAAGAACATGGATTTAATAACGGAGTCGATACATATAAAATGTAATAGGACTCCTACTGATGTATCTATGCACAAGTACTCCTATAAGTATAGTAATGTTTTAGAAAGTATTGACTCATGAATGAACTGACTCATTGTATGATATCGCATTCTAGTAATGGTTCTGGTATCTTCCTGAACTACCCATATGGTAGCTTACTAGTAATCTAAGTGGTATGTATGGACGTGGATGTATACCCTTGCTACCCAAGGGCATAGGATGAACTGGAAGGACCTTTTATGACTTTATATGTACACATGATATATAACTAATATTTAAACGACCTTCGGACGAGTATCCAATATCCCACCAGACCACATCTCAAGGCGCGAAAAGGAAATAGGGTGGATAGCCTTCCTAAGTCTTTTAAACATTTCTTATATAACTATACATATAGAGGCATGCAATTTATAATATAAAAGCATAAATAAGTTTGGTAAAACGTTTGAAACCTAAGTATTAGTTTAAGGAAAGATCGACTTGATGTCAATCTATAAAACAATTTGAAGGCATAAGTTTGATAAAACAATATAAGTATAAGGAACATTCGTTTGAAACACAGTTGTAAATGAGTTTGAAATATGATAAACAGAGTAAGAGGTACAGTGTAATAAGGAGTTTAAAACATATAAAATGTTTATAAAAATCATTTGAAGGAAACTGTTTGGTAAAACGGCTAATGAGTAGCCAAATCTTTTGAATGTTGTATGTTAATCACATGTGATTGATGTAATACTAGCATGATTCTACTTATCCCTCCATAAAGCATTTAAAAGTAGTTTAAAACATTATTTAAGGGGTATGAACTCACATGAAAGCTTGAAGATAGCGAGATGGAAAACCGGGCAGAGTTTCGTCTCGGGAAACGGATTTTTCTCGGGATTCTCGGGAATAAAATCGACCCTCGGGACTTGAGCAAAAAGACCAGAGCTTCGGGTTTGAACGGGCATGGAAAACGAGGCAAGATTGTGAGAGAGAGGAGAGAAATGGGCCCTTTTCTCGGAAGCCCTCTCATCCTATTTATAGGAAGGCTGAACCGCCTCGGTACGCGGGGCGTACGCTCGTACGCAGCGCGTACGCATACGTCATGCATGACCGAATCCTCGACTACCTCGGCTTCGGATGGGACGGGTTGCTGGGGAGGCGGGTCGGATGGGATGGCGGGTCGGATGGGACAGCGGGTCGGACGAGTTGGACGCTTCGGACGGGTCGGACGGGTCGGACACCTCGGATAGGGCGACGTGGACGATCCGAGGCCCTTGATCTCAGTACGCGGGGCGTACGAAGGTACGCAGGGCGTACTTCGGTCCTATCCGATGACTCCCCTTCGGATAATACCGGGAGTTTATAATTAAATTTATATTTATTTTAATTAAACTTCTAAAATTCATATCTCCCTCATACGAACTCCGTTTTTGACGTTCTTTATATCCACGCGAAGGTGAGACCAAGATCTACAACCTTCATTTAGAATCCGTTGACAAATTCCGAAATTATTTTTATTATTGATTTAATAAAATGACGCGATTAAGGAATTTCTTCAAAAATTCATAACTTCCACATCCGAAGTCAGATTTGGACGTTCTTTTTATGTACGATCATAGATTGAGGTTGTCTATAACTTTCATTTAGATACTTTAGGCTAAAAACTATTGCATCGAAATTTCGCGTTTTTCGTTTAATCGCTGTTGCCGGTTTTGCCGAGAATCTTCGGTTGGTCATAACTTCTTCGTTATAACTCGGATTTTAGGGTTCTTTATATGTTTGGAAACCTTGACACGATTCCTACTACTTTATTTAACCCAAATAAGATTTTAGGAAAGTTATATTTTGACCTAAATTTGATTGGTTTTACATTACATTGTCTCGAAATATCGGGTTGTCACATTTTGATTTTAATGCAAAACAAGAAAAAACTTTACATTCTTACATATTTATACAACACAAATAATAAATATATTCACATGAAAATTAATACAAACATTGATACGTAAAAAATTCTTATTTTAACACAAAATTAATAAAAGAATTCACAACTCAATATATATTCACAGTTTAATACAGTCAGCTCACAGTTTAATATACAAAATTTACAGCTTAACATAATAAATTTACAGTTTAATAAACATAAAACTTTCATTCACATCCATATTTTCAACTGAACACTTATATTTATATATTCATATATGGAGATTAATGTTTTTTTTCAAAGTTTGATTTACATAATATTCAGTGTTTAAATATTATATACTTAATTCAAAAATTAGAGAAAATCTTTAACACCGTAAATTTTCAAAACAAAATTTTCATTTAAAATCACTTAATCCTTGTAACACATTTCATTAAAATCTCATTAATTTAATTTACACTTTTGCAACTCAACAATTATTTAGTTAAAAATCCAGGATCCTCAAAAACATAACTTTTCCACTAGTGTGTACAATCAAGCCGGTGCCTTCCCGCGATCCTGAGAAAAACCTGAAACACATAACACATAACACGGTAAGCATGTAGCTTAGTGAGTTCCCCACAATACCACATACAAAAAATTAGCCACTCGAGGCTATAAATCTGTATTACCCTCTGGTCAATGTGTCTCAGTGGGACCCTCTAGTCCCACAACTCTGGTGGACCCTCCGGTCCTAACTCTATGGACCTTCCAGTCCTAACTCTGTGGACCTTCCGGTCCTAACTCTATAAACTCTAAATAATACATAGCATAATTCACATAGAAATGATGCAGTATATCACAATACACGAATAACATATAAGATACTTTGTCATACAACTCTGATTACCACTCTAGGTATGTATATTGAGAAGACTTACCTGACAAGCAGCAAGTAAATAACCTCGCACCTGAATCTCGAGCTAGCTTCCACCTAACATTAGGGATGAATATCTTTAATTAATACACTTTTACACGACCCTAATAATTGAGGGCTATTCTTTCTCTCTCTAACTCTTGAATTTGGTAAAAGACCATTTTACCCATCCATGGTCTCCATTACTCATGTTGACCAACCCCAGAGTCAACAGAAGTCAAACTCGAGTCAACAGTCTATGTTTGACTTAACTCGTCGAGTGCACTCATACAACTCGTCGAGTCCACTCACATCCTCAGAGGTCTCGTGAAGGTCCAGCTCAGCTTGTCAAGTTGACCTCCAACTCGCTGAGCCATCGCATGATTCATCCCTTCGGGACAAACCCTAACCAACTCATCAAGTCGGCTCACCGACTCGGCGAGTTCATTCAGATCCAAAGCTCATTCAGACAGTTTAACACAGATCTATCGCTCAAAACACTAGATCTGTCATCTCAAGGCTCAATAGTCACGTAAAGCTTCGATCTTTATGTTCATGCATGATGTTATTGTTGGGTTTGAGCCATAAGAACATTCCTATGTGCAAATACAAACCCTAATGCTTGGATCTAGGTTTCTCTAATTGAACATGCAATGTATCCAAGACTTTGATCAATAGATCTAGTATAATAACATAAGAAAACAGATCTAAAAGATTACCTTAAGTATCTTGCTTGAATCTTCTTGTCCTTGGAGCTTAGAGTCACAAGTGTCACTCCTCTAATGGCTTACAAACACCAACTTAGCAAGAGGACGATTAGAGAGAGAGAGGGGAGAGGGGAGGAAGTCGGCCAGGGTTTCTTCAAAAGCAAGAGTGTCGATTTCCTTGACCCCATGGGTCTATTTATACTAGTGAGGCTCCTAGGGTTTTACCCTTAAACCCTAATTAGATAACTTAGGCCCTAAGAAATCCAATATCCCTAATGATAAGCCTTGGACGAATTCTAGGTCTTTCTAAACCCTAAAATCGTCCACCCCTTATCCATAAGGGATTATAGCCCAAAGTACAACTATCATACAATTGACAGTTTATGCCCTTTTATTTAATTAATCTCTTTAAGTCACCAAATTAATTCCTAATTAATTTATGACTTATATTAATCAAATAACAATATTATTATTCCTTACATTATTCTCATAATATATTAATAATATTTCTTCTCTCATTATAAATCATCCTGTCAAGTTGCTATGGTGAAGGCAACCCAAAAGGACCATGCACAATCGGGTCAAATACTTTCCTAATATAGTTGCAACCTTAGACACTATTCCAACAGTCTCCCACTTGGATAAGTCTAGTAACTATATACACAAGTATAATCCGATTAGCAATCGTAGCTCTCAAAGACACTGTCAAACTCTGATCTTATCAGTCCTGTCCTTTAGATAAGGGATCGTACAGTCCTCTGTTTAAATATCATGCAGACAATTCTATGGAACCAATTGTCTAGCAGTTGGTTTCTCGATCTCATATTTATTCGACATAGAACTTAATCGAACACATCAATTTAGTTCTAACCGGGCCCGGCACATAAGTCAAATCAAATCATCGAGCGGCCAAGATATCGCTTTTACCCTCTTAGGATAAAAGTAACAGATAAACTTCGACTTATATGCATTTACTTATCCATTAATCAACTATACACAACAATGCGTTTTATGACATCAAGTTACTGATGCGGTTTCGCATTATCAATGTACAACCAATTAAAAAATAACAAACCATATATCTAGGTTTTAAGACCATATGATATTATCGTCTTGCGATCACCCTTTTTATCACATTCCATAAGGTGATTCCAGCAAGCGCGAGTTTGTTCCAATGCTCAAAACTAGTTCATAAGCACTCATGAACGTTGCAGCAAACTTTTGCTATGTCTAATACCATTTAGACAATCTACACACCAATTCATGACAATCTTCATTAATACCTACTTCCAACATATGAGCGATTGTGGATTGTTTGAATAATTCGATTATTCTTAATAAACTCAAATATTCTGGAAGTCAAAACATGCAAAGTGAAACAATAGCTAAACAATTAACATAAGACAATAACATTACTCATAAATAATACTCCTTTATTTAATCATCAAATGTTAATTACATTTATCTATTACACATTTCTAATACTATCTAATCTAAACTAATATCATCCTTTAGCCCAATACTCCTAGCATGCTGCAAGTGCTTAACCCTACTCAGTCCCTTCGTAAGCGGATCTGCTGGGTTATCTTCTGATGATATCCTCTTAACCACGAGTTTTCCCTCATCTACTCGATTTCTAATAAAATGATATTTTCTGTCGATATGACGAGATCTACCATGATCCCTTGGTTCCTTGGTCAAGGCAACCGCTCCTTCATTATCACAGAAAATTTCCATAGGCTCCATTATAGCAGGTACAACTCCAAGATCACCGATGAAGTTCTTCAACCATATTGCCTCATTCAACGCTTCGCTCGCTGCAATGTACTCTGATTCGCACGTTGAATCAGCTACGGTTTCCTGCTTGGAACTTTTCCAACTTACTACTCCTCCATTCAGGGTAAAGACCCAGCCCGACTGCGAACGGTAATTGTCCCTGTCGATTTGAAAGCTGGCGTCACTATACCCTCGCACCTTCAAGTCATCACTCCCTTCGAGGACTAAAAACCATTCCTTGGTCCTCCGAAGGTACTTAAGGTTATTCTTGACCGCAATCCAATGGGCTCTGCCAGGGTTCCCTTGATATCTACTAACCATGCTCAAAGCAAATGCTACATCATGGCGAGTACAAGTCATAGCATACATGATTGAGCCAACTGCGGAAGCGTATGGTACTCGGATCATTTCTGCTATTTCAGCTTCGGTACTCGAACTTTGAGTCTTACTCAACTTGGCATTACTTTGTATCGGTAATTCTCCCTTCTTTGAATTTTCCATACTAAAACGTTTTAGTACTTTATCTAAGTAAGTTTTCTGACTAAGTCCTATTAGTCTCTTACTTTGTTCTCTCACTATCCTTATTCCCAAAATATAGGAAGCCTCTCTGAGGTCCTTCATAGCGAAGCACTTCCCGAGCCAGGACTTAACCTCCTGCAGTATCGGGACGTCATTTCCTATGAGTAGTATGTCATCGACATGCAGAACGATGAAGCTTACTATACTCCCACTGGCTTTGACATATACACATGATTCATCTTTGCTTCGTACAAATCCAAACTCTTTGACTTTCTCATCGAAGCAAAGATTCCATCTGCGAGACGCTTGCTTAAGTCCATAAATGGACTTCTCAAGCTTACACACTCCATTTGGATGCTTCGGATCAACAAAACCCTCTGGCTGAGCCATGTAAACATCCTCAGTCAACTTCCCATTAAGGAAAGTGGTCTTGAAATCCATTTGCCAAATCTCATAATCATAAAATGCGGCAATTGCTAGCATCACTCTAATAGACTTTATCTTCGCAGCCGGTGAGAAAGTCTCATCATAGTCAACTACAGGAGTTTGAGTAAAGCCCTTCGCAACCAATCGCGCCTTATATGTGTGTACGTTTCCATCCACGTCGGTATTCTTCTTGAAGATCCATTTGCACCCAACGGTCTTACGTCCGGGCACATTATCAGCCAAATTCCAAACTTGGTTGTCATATATGGATTGGATCTCGCTGTCCATTGTCTTTTTCCATTTTTCAGACTCCGGGCCTGCCATGGCTTCCTTATAGCTATTAGGTTCATCTAGATTTATTAGTGTACCATCACTAATATACGTGTCCCCTTCGGTAGTAATATGAAAACCATAAAACTGGGGTTGAACTCTAACTCTTTCGGAACATCTAAGAGGTAAGGACTCGTCAATCGGTTCAACCGGAGTTTCCTCCTCGGGTTGAGTGCCAGCGGTAGAGGTTCCTTCATCAATTGATTCTTGAATCTCTTCAAGCTCGATTTGCCTCCCACTGTCTCCTTGGCTTGTGAGTTCTCGTTCTTAGAAAACTCCTCTCCTTGCAACGAAGACAACATTGTCCTTCGGTCTATAGAAGAGATATCCAAAGGATTTCTGCGGGTAGCCGATGAAAATACATCGCTCACTACGAGGTTCGAGCTTGTCGTGAGTATCTCGTCTTACGAAAGCCTCGCAACCCCAAACCTTGATATGTGCTAACGAGGGAGCTTTCCCTATCCACATCTCATGAGGTGTTTTGGCAACCTTCTTAGTAGGGACTTGGTTAAGTATATGGGCGATAGTCTCTAAGGCATACCCCCAGAACGAGATAGGTAGTGAAGCACGACTCATCATAGAGCGGACCATGTCTAACAAGGTTCGATTATGCCTTTCTGCCACACCATTCAACTGCGGTGTCCTAGGTGGCGTCAATTGTGAAACTATTCCACACTCTTTGAGATAGTCGTGGAATTCAAGACTTAGGTACTCTCCTCCTCGATCAGATCGAAGCATCTTGATTTTCCTGCCCAATTGATTCTCCACTTCATTCTTGAACTCTTTGAACTTTTCAAACGTTTCTGACTTTTGCTTGATTAAGTAGATATACCCATATCTACTATAGTCATCGGTAAAAGTCACATAGAAGTGGTTCCCATCCTTCTTGGTTGATCTAAAGGGTCCACATACATCGGTATGTATGAGGTCCAATAAACCCTCACCCCTCTCACATGTGCTAGTGAAGGGTGACTTGGTCATCTTTCCAAGTAAACAAGATTCGCATGTGTCATCTTCCCTAAGGTCGAATGACTCCAACACTCCATCCTTTTGGAGTTGGGCTGTGCGCTTCTTGTTGACATGTCCAAGACAACAATGCCACAAGGATGCTTTATTCATACTATTGGAAGAATCCATGCACAAAACATCATTTCCTAGTTTATCCACAATCATAACAGTTTCATAAATTCCATTACATGACATTGCTTCAAAATATAAAACACCATTTAGATAAGCAGAAATTGAACCATTCTCATTATTAACAGAAAATCTAAATCCTTGTCTAAACAAACCATGAAAAAAATGATATTTCTTGCCATTTCTGGCGAGTAGCAACAATTATTCAAATCTAAACATAATCCATTACTAAGCACTAGAGAATACACTCCAATCTTGGACACAGGCGACGATCTTCTGTTCCCCATGATTAGATTTATTCTTCCACACTCCACATCCCTATTTCTTCTTAGTCCCTGCAAGTCAGAACAAATGTGGTAACCACACCCGATATCTAGGACCCAAGAAATAGCATGAGATGAATCATTAGATTTAATTGTGTATATACCTACAAAAGACAACTTGATCTTTCCTTCCCTGATGGCTTGCAGGTATTCTGGGCAGCTTCTCTTCCAATGCCCTGTTTTGTGGCAATGGTGGCATTCTGCTTCCTTTGGGTTAGGGTTAGGCTTAGCAGGATCAACTTTGGTCCCACTAGAAGAGGAACCATCTCGGGACTTTCCCTTGCGGTAGCTCTTAGATGGAGCCTTCCTCTTCTTACCCCTTCCTTGCCCAATTGCCAAAACAGGAGCACCTGGTGGATTATGAGTTGGTGCAACAGACTTGTCCTTGAGGTTGCTCTCAGCAACCCTTAGGAGACCTTGGAGCTTACTTAGGGTGACCTCCTCCTTGTTCATGTGGTAGGTCATCCTAAATTGATTGTAACACTGCAGCAAGGAATGAAGCACCATGTCGATAGCCAAATCTTCCCCACAGTCGACATTCAACTTGCGAAGACGATCGACATACCTTTGCATCTTTTGCAGGTGCACGGTTAGAAATTATCCATGTCCCATTTTAGCGGAGATCATGTTAGTGAAGATCTCGTAACGTTCCTGCCTCGCATTTTGATGGTATCTCTCCAACAAGTCTTGGTGTATTTCGTACGGATACATGTCCTCATAGGACTTTTGGAATTCGGCGTTCATTGTGGCTATCATGATGAAATGAACCTTCGTTGCATCATGTTCATGAGTCTCAAAAGCAGCCATTTCAGCCGGAGTAGCGATTTTTGGATTGATCTTCTCGAGCTTCTCATCAAGGACATACTCCTTGTCCTCATAGCGAGCAATCGTGCGAATGTATCTTATCCATTCGCTAAAGTTTGTTCCATCGAAAGTCACCTTTTGGAAAAGGCTCATCAATGTGAATGAACTAGCAGCAACATTGTTCGCGTTTGACATCTACAAATAGAAAGGACAAAGATAGATTAGAATTTGAATCCCTAATAATCACCCAATAAGAAAAATTAGGGCTAGGATCCAACAACAATATTTACATATTAGAAAAGGGATGCCGTAATCCAACATGCAAACAACTTGAAGGTAAGTGAATGACGATTCACTAATTCTCCATCATGAAAACATAACCTTAAGGTCTAAATGTATTGAGAATTCCTAGGTTTCGATGAGATTCATTGAAATTTTCAATGGCATGTTTAAATCTCGATATGCCCCTCTCGTTTGTGACTAGGATACCGAGGATCACAAAGTGGGTGTGAATTACCATGCAAATCTACACGGTGCCTTCATTGTAACAATCACCTATTCGATGTGCCGGTAAACCACACACGCTCCACCTAACTATGATAAACAATGAATCACCCTTTGCCACCTATGCTTAGAACCAATTAGTGTGCCGGTAAACCACACACACTCCACTAACTTCTTAGCAAGGGTGCAAAGTGTAATTTCATGGGATTGCATCAATTCACTTTTCCTAAAGTAACTAGGATTGGGAATTTTGAAAAAAAACATGTAGTTACTTTGTATTTCAATATTATACTTTTAATGAGGAGATGAGGTTGCCCTATCCTACCCGTTCGGCTAACGACCCTCCACCGATCAAGCAAGCGGTGGGTGTGAGTGTACACCCATTAAGCGCCACTTTATAGGCCACAACCTTATACCCACCTTATAGACCGGCTTCGTGAATGAGGCCTACTAACGGTAAGACTAGCATTTTAATTATACATATATACATATTAATCTTGTAATATTATATTAGTATAGGGTTGAATTTTAAACTTGTAAAATTCTAGGGTTTGAAATTTAAATTGTCTAAATTAAACTGTTAATCACAAAACATAAATTTCAAAACTTGAGGACAAGTTTTAAACTTTTAAAAATATAAGGGATCAAATAATAAATAATTCAAATTAACCATTTAATCTCATAATTATCTTTATTTGATTTATTTAAATGTTTCTTGCAAAACAATTTACCAATTTAGTTAAAATAATCAATCAATTATCACATAAGGAAATTATTATTCAATTAATTGATAAATATCTTTAATTAGGTCAAGAATATACTCAAATATATGTTAAAATCGGATTTATATTGACCTATTAAGATAAAGGGAAGTTTCCATAAGATAAACATCAAGAAATCCCGAAACTAGCTCTTTCTAGCGCTCGAACTCGCCGAGTACCACAATGGACTCGCCGAGTTGAGGCCTACTCTCCAAGTCCACTATGGAACTCGCCGAGTTCATCAGGCAGAAGGCCAAAATTCGAATTTTGCAATCAACAATCAAGCAACCAATGCATCAATTCAATAGAAACCAATCAAGGCTCTGATACCACTGTTGGGTTTGAGCCATAAGAACATTCCTATGTGCACATACAAACCCTAATTCTTGGATCTAGGTTTCTCTAATTGAACATGCAATGTATCCAAGACTTTGATCAATAGATCTAGTATAATAACATAAGAAAACAGATCTAAAAGATTACCTTAAGTATCTTGCTTGAATCTTCATGTCCTTGGAGTTTAGAGTCACAATTATCACTCCTCTAATGGCTTACAAACACCAACTTAGCAAGAGGATGATTAGAGAGAGAGGGGAGAGGGGAGGAAGTCGGCCAGGGTTTCTTCAAAAGCAAGAGTGCCGATTTCCTTGACCCCATGGGTCTATTTTTACTAGTGAGGCTCCTAGGGTTTCACCGTTAAACCCTAATTGGATAACTTAGGCCCTAAGCAATCCAATATCCCTAATGATAAGCCTTGGATGAATTCTAGGTCTTTCTAAACCCTAAAATCGTCCACCCCTTATCCATAAGGGATTATAGCCCAAAGTACAACTATCATACAATTGACAGTTTATGCTCTTTTATTTAATTAATTTCTGTAAGTCACCAAATTAATTCCTAATTAATTTTTGACTTATATTAATCAAATAACAATATTATTATTCCTTATATTATTCTCATAATATATTAATAATATTTCTTCTCTCGTTATAAATCATCCTGTCAAGTTGCTATGGTGAAGGCAACCCAAAAGGACCATGCACAATCGGGTCAAATACTTGCCTAATATAGTTGCAGCCTTAGACCCTATTCCAACAGTTATTGCTCCAAAAATGCTAATACATGCCCCTCATGAGTGATTAAGCCCAAAAACCCTCCTATGGATGAATAAAGCTGGGACACCTAGACTCTAAGGACCTTACTGTTGGGTTTTGAGCATTTTAACACTCCTATGGTGTACATGCACCCCTATAAACCTTGGATCTATGTTTTCTCTATTATACATGCAAATATTAACTATTCCAATGTATCATCCTAACTAGCCTATTATGAAGCACCTATACTACAAAGTTCTAGTTAGATGACATAACTTTTGATGTAGCTTGATGTCTTCAAACTTTAAGAGCTTAGCCCCAATAGTGTGGAAGCCTCAAATGGAATCACAAATCACCAAAACACCTATGAAGAACTTGAGATAATATGTATGCACACTAAAATCGGCCCACTCTTATTTTCACACACTTGTGTCAATTTTCTGAGCCAAGGACCCCTTTATATATTATGCAGGATTAGGGTTACATCCATGTAAACCCTCATACCCATGACCTTTCATTTACATAGGATCCATGGGTTAAAAGCTCCATGGACTATCCATAAAAGCTTAGCCCAACCTAAATGAACTTGGCCCATTCCATATATATAAGAGTCCATATTTAATTAGTTACTTTTGATCACTTAATTAATTCTTGATCAATACTAATTAAATAATATGATTCCATATTAATATATTAGAACTTATAATATATTAATATTAATCATAAATATACTATTCTCAAAAGACTATCCATATAAATTGTGTCGGTGAAGTGCAACCCAAATGGACCATGCTGGGTCGGGTCAAGTACATACCAAATATAATTATCGACTTAGACATTAATCCAACAGTCTCCCACTTGGATAAGTCTAAAACTATTGTTGAGTATGACTTCAAAACCTAACTGGAAATCATAGCTCTTAAAGCTGCTGTCGAACTCTGACCTTGTCAACGAACTCTGACCTTTGTCAATGACTTGTCCATTAGATAAGGGATCATATATTCCTCCATTCTAGATATCATATGGACTGAGACATGGATTATAATCATTCTGTCTGTCGATTTGTTGTTTCCCGATTTCTGATTCATGATGACTGACTGATTGAACAAATCAAATCAGTCCTGGCTTGGCCAAGCACTCACATGTATCATCATTAAATCATTGAGGGGCCCACAGATATCGCTTTTATCCCGAAGGTAAAAGGAATAGATAAACTTTGACTCATATGGCTTGTTCTACTACTTGTTGAATCATACACAAAGGCATGTTTTATAACATCGAGTTACCGAATGCGGTTTCGTGCAATCAATGTACAACCAACTCATAATAACAACTCATATCTCTAGGTTTGAAGAATATAAGATATTATCGTCTCATGATCACTCGTGATAAAATCATGAAGTGATTCAAATGAGCGCGGGTTGAATCCAATACTCAGAACTTATGAGCACTCATGAGTGTTATAGCATAACTTTGTCCACCAACTTGGACCTCTACAAGCCAACCCATGTCAGTCTTGATTGATATCTACTTCCAGCATATGACCGACTGTGGATGGTTTGAATAACTTAGTCATTCCGGAAGAATAACCTAGTTATTATGGAAGTCAAAACATGCAAAGTGAAACACAAGAATAAATGAATCAAATATGGTATCAAACCCTATGAATATAAATAAACACTTTTATTTATCACCATACTATTTACTCGTTATTCATTGTTTCGGTTTTGTCAACTTTATACTTGAATTAAAAACACTAGTTGTCCCATGCTCCAAGCATGTACACTATGTTTTTCTTAAACAATAGCTTTGCCATACACCAAGTATGCACTCTATGTTTATCTATGATCCTTTTCTTTGTGAACTAGATTAATTGAACATAATTTCAATGATTCTCTTTTCACACTCCCAAATCGAAATATGTTAGATTTTAAACTTAAATGCACTACCCTCTTGCAATGAATGTGTACAAAGTCACAAAGACTTGTCAACAACCATTAGAGGGTATTCCAATGAAGACCTACTCCATGGACACTAAGCCTGATGTTCAAAGTATGCATTGATTTGAACATGCTTCTTGCACTAAGTTTTTTCTAGTCTTACACAGATTTCTTCCATCTATGGAGACAACTCTATATTCCCATTTTGACTACCACTTTTGAACAAGAGTTGCCTCTTTTCAGACTATGTCAATATGGTCCTTCTAATATTAACAATATACTTCCAACTGTCCTTGAGCAACCAATCTTTGGTAAACCTTAGATTGTCCTCGACAATTGCTTAATCACTTTAGTCATATCCAATTCTCGACATTGTTCCCCTTAATTCCCCAAGTCATTTGGAAAATTCAGAGAGGATAAATATTATACCACATGTAATCGATCTTGTACCCAAAGTAAATGGGACACGATTCATGATGTTTCACATAAAGACATGGTTCTAGACCAGTCTTTTGCCATAATAATTTTTGTTTGCCATATTCTCAAATTTTGACTATGAAAAGGGATGTCGTAATCATAATCGAATTTTGAGAAAGCAATATATAGAATTTTCTTAAGTTGAACCAATCCAACATGAAATTCATATATAAATTCTTGACTAAAGGTGATTAAAATCTCAATATAAGCTCTTTAGAATGATTATAAACTCAATCTAAGCTTTTTAGAATTGACATGATGTATAATTTCCTCTCCCTTAATTATAGCAAAACAACTTTTTCAACCCCTGCAACCTCACGAATTGAAACTTTTGTTTTCTATAATTAACATTGCTAACTTGCAATACTTATCATAATTATCATGCTCCCACTAACATGAGGATTATTAGCATAACACTTATGCTCCCACTAGCTTTGACATGTATCCAGAAAACAAACGGACCTCTAGAAGTCAATACTTTATTGACATTCTTACCAAAGTTTAGATTTCTGATACTAGATTGCTTTGATAAGACTTTATCAAAATCATACACCTTATCTTAGATAGATCACATGTGTGTCTAAACAAATTTAGAACTATGAAAAGGGATGTCGTAATCATAGTCTTAATTGTTTAGACCTTTGCTATCTGCTTCAAATCTACTTGGTGGAAGTGTTTCCTCACCATCATTTTCATGAATCGGAGAGAAATCTTATGACCCTTAGATTTTATGGTGTATGTGTTCATATCCACGTGAATTTGTCAAAAACATAATCAAAAGACTAGGTTAGTGACAAATCCAAACTCATATGGACTGAACTTATGCAATCTCAACTTCTTTCCATCTGGCAGTACAGGGCCTGCCATTGCTTCCAAGTAGTTATGCAATCAATTGAGAACTCTAAGAACTCATATGCAAAGACAACTTTAATTGGAATGGGCACAGAAATAGAAATATGTCAACACGATAGGTTATAAACCTCATATCGTGTGCTAGTGTTAAACTACAGGTCTTTTATTCTTGATTAGATCTTGAAATTCTTTTTAGGATCTTTAAGACTCCCACTGTCCTCTTGACATATAAGACTCTCTTGTCAAACATTTAAGAGATAGTGTGAATTCTTTATCAAGACAAACACTTCAAACAATTGGTCTAAGTTGGTCTTTGTTTTATCCAAAACATCACAACTTACCAATTTCAAATGTACAAGAGCAGAAAACCTTTTATTCTTACATTTCACTAGTGTTAAACCTTCTTTAAGATGTGTCACTCAAGTTACATTTGTGGTGGGCTTGATCAGTGCACAAGAATGTGTACTCGATCCCTTAGTCCTTTACTTGACTCAGACATCCATGTGAACAAGTAATTAGTCTTAATTTTCCAATGCTTGAAAGTTCTCATTCATCATACTATACAACTTGCATGATTCCAAGTTTCTGTCCAAATGAAACTTGGGTGATGAGAATATTTCCTTATTTGGTAAATTTTGACATTACCACAAATGAAAGAATCAAATTCATATTTCCAATATTGCTATAAACATACAAACATCAAGTTTTCATGAATGCCATTGTAAGGAGATAAAAATAAAGTAAAACAAACTTTTATTTATTTTAAAAAGTGAAAAAAACTTTTCCTTACAATGCAACATAAAATGAAAACTATGCTATTACATGTTTCCTAGCAATCTATCATAACTCCTAAGGAATAGCTCAAATCGGATCTTTAACCAAGCGATAGAAATCCACCTTCGCAATCAGATTCAACATACTCTTCTTTTAAGTTTCTTCACTTTTCTTTGATTCTTAAAACATCAACATGTGACCCAGTCACATCGTGTAACAAGAATCTCATAATAGAAACTTAACAGAGTCAGATAGTGGACTTTACCTGAAGTAGAGTCAAAGTTATTGACTTGAACATCCTTAGGTAAATAGGTTGCTTCGCAATCAATGTCCCTTACTTTGGAAATATAACCATATTGACCCTTTGGTAATGGTACATGGGACTATCTCATACTTAGCCTTTCTCTTTACCATTTGGTCAACCGAGTTGACTACGGCCGATCCCTTTCCATTGGGAAGAGAATGCTTTTTCTGGATTTCCAGTGTCACCATTGTCAATGTCCATAAAGTTTTGGGAAGTCGATCTTCGAATCAAATTTGCTTCACTAGCCTTCCAAATCATTGCTGATTCAGCAGTACCAAGCAAATAGATAAAATCATTAAGGGTCTTGTCATAGTCTGTTTCATAGGAGTCCCAAAGGAACTCACTATGTGACTTAGAAAGTGATTAAACCACCAACTTTCTCAAGACTTTGACATCCAACTCTCCCGGCTTGTCAATATGTGACTTCATCTCCAAGATGTGATCACACCTAGACCTTGCCTTTCCATTAGGGCTTGAGTGACCTTGAACTTGTGGGTTAGGGAGAATAATTGGAGGAGGTGGAGCAAGTGAAGTTCCAAGAGATTTGGGAACATCATAGACGTCTGAACTAGACATCTTTTGGGAGATATTCAAGTTTAGTTGATTTAAAGTCCTTAATATAACACCCAATATGAAATATTAAGGCTAGGACCCAACAACCTATTTATAACTGGAAGAGGGATGCCGTAATCCAAGTTATAAAATAGTTGAAGGTAGGTAAATGATGATTTACCAATTTCCACCATGAAAAACCAAATATAATTAAGTTTTAATTGGATTTGAAACTCCTAGATCTTTTGAGATACATTGAACTTTTCAATGGCATGTTTCAATCTCGAGTGTGCCCTTCAGGTTTTGTGACTGGGATGCCGAGGATCACAAAACAAGGTGTGAATAACCATGCAAATATACTTGGTACCCTTAATATTTATCCCTCAATCGATATGCCGGTTAACCACACACGCTCCATCGATACTATGATAAATATTAAGTTATCCTTTGCCTACCTTGTTAAATATGAGTTAGTGTGTCGGTTAACCACACACGCTCCACTAACTGACTTAAACAAAGTGCAAAGTGTAATTTCATGGATTAGCACCTTATTCACATTTTCCAAAAGTAACTAAGATTGGGAATTATTAAAAAACACATTTAGTTACTTTATATTTATCATTAATACTTTTAATGAAGGGAGAATTATTAGTCCTTGTCCTACCTGTTCGGCTAACGACCCTCCACTGGTCAAGGAAGCGGTGGGTGAGAGTGGACACCCATTAAACTGCCATTTTATAGGCAGTAACCATATACCCCCTTATAGACCGGCTTCGTGAATGAGACCTACTAATGGTAAGACGACTTACTCTTATACATATAATATATTAAACTTTTAATGTTATAATAGTATAAGGGTGTATTTTAGACAATTAAAATACTTGGTGGTTTAATCTATTAATTAAACTATACTCTTAATTTAATTAAACTTAAACCAAGTCATTATGAAATTATTAATTCTATTTTAATTAAACACGTTAATTATCTATTAATAAAATCCATAAGAGTTAATTGAATTATTCAATAAAAATATCATAATTCCAATTATTAAATTCAAAATTAAAACCATTTAATTAATTGTTTAAGTTATGAACCCAAGAGTTTTAGAATTAATTTTTTTTTTCATAAAAAGTTTTTCCAAATACCAAAACTTGAGGGCAAGTTTTGTAACTCTTGAAAACTTTTGGATTCCATAACTTATGGAGTTTAATGTGTGCTTTATGATGAAACTTTTCATGTTCCATAACTTAAGAACAAGTTATGGAATTCTTTAAAACATTAAGACCAAGTTTTGTAACTCCATAAAAAAACTTTGAATCAATTTTTTTTAAAACCTTTTAATATCCATAACTTATGGAGGTTTCAAAAAAACTCTTTAGATCAAACTTTTAAAACTAATAAGATAATCATATCATTTTACCTTTTACTAAATTTGACCTAATTCAACTCATATAGAAAATGATTCAAATTTTACTAATAATTAGTTTTTCACAAAAACAAGTAATTATCTTAAAATTTGACAAACGTCATGTTTTTTGTTCCTTTTTTTTCAACTTTGAAAATAAAACATTTGCATCAATATAACAGAAAACAACCCATGGCTTTGATACCATTGTTGGGTTTTGAGCATTCTAACACTCCTATGGTGTACATGCAACCCTATAAACCTTGGATCTATGTTTTCTCTATTATACATGCAAATATTAACTATTCCAAGGTTTCATCCTAACTAGCATATTATGAAGCTCCTATACTACAAAGTTCTAGTTAGATGACATACCTTTTGATGTAGCTTGATGTCTTCAAACTTTAAGAGCTTAGCCCCAATAGTGTGGAAGCCTCAAATGGAATCACAAATCACCAAAACACCTTGGTAGAACTTGAGAGAACATGTATGTACATTAAAATCGGCCCACTCTTATTTTCACACACTTGTGTCAATTTTGTGAGCCAAGGACCCCTTTATATATTATGGAGGATTAGGGTTACATCCATGTAAACCCTAATACCCATGACCTTTCATTTACATAGGATCGATGGGTTATAAGCTCCATGGACTATCCATAAAAACTTAGCCCAACCTAAATGAACTTGGCCCATTCCATATATATAAGAGTCCATATTTAATAAGTTACTTTTGATCACTTAATTAATTCTTGATCAATACTAATTAAATAATATGATTCCATATTAATATATTAGAACTTATAATATATTAATATTAATCATAAATATACTATTCTCAAAAGACTATCCATATAAATTGTGTCGGTGAAGTGCAACCCAAATGGACCATGCCGGGTCGGGTCAAGTACATACCAAATATAGTTATCAAATTAGACATTAATCCAACACTTACAAGGTCCCTATCTGAGGTCTAGACTCTTTGATAACTCATGCTACTCAAAAACCCAAACAAAAGATGGAAAAAAGCCCTAAAACTCCATAGATATGAGATCTATCTGAAATAAGAAGAAAGGTGAAGACTTCATACCTTCCTCAGGAGATTTGGACAAGAGATCACTGGATCCAACAGCCTCACCTCCAGCTCCTTGCTTGATAACCTCATCCTCTTCCTCAAATAATGCACAAGAACCACAATATGAACTTCTCTCTCACTCTCTAGCTCAAATAGCAATTAGGGTTTGCTCTCAGGGGTGTAGGGTAACTAATGAGGCGAAGATGGGGGCATAAGTTCCCTTATATAGGCCCCAACCCCGGGAAATTAGGGTTTCTCTGCCCAGCACCAACTCGGCAAGTCTGTCTCCCGACTCGTCGAGTTCATTCATTAAATCCCACACGGCAACTCGACCCTACTCGGCGAGTTGGACTCCCAACTTGTCGAGTCAGTCCATAAACCTCAAAAATTCAACCATACAATAACATACCTGAAATTCTATGTTACAATTCTCCCCCACTTAAATTAGATTGCGCCCTCAAAATCGCTCCTCAACCACATATAGCTCGAAACCTATAACCATAAAAGCACCACTAAAAGGATCTCGTACCAAACCCAATATCCTTCTCCATGGACACCTGAATCCAAACAGGAACTCCTAAATCCAGAACAAAACTGACCCCTCTACCACTAAGATACCTCCTTCTGGCTTTCCAAAGTCTGGAAACTCTAGTGGCCTGACCCACTGCCAGACCGCCCTCTCGAGATATTACTATGTTATTCGCTCCTTTAATAACAGACCCCGGTAACTCACTGCGCCTCCGATTCTCACAAAACAAGGTCCAACAATCGGCTACTGATCACTCATACCAGACATACTAAACGATCCAAATCACATTCCAAGGAACGAAAAGCGTCACATTACACTAGAGACCGATCCAATGCTCTGCAATTGAAACCCACCGGATCAATGAACTCTCAACGCCCTATCCTCAGACACAAGAAAATCATCATGCTCACTCAGAAATATCCTCTGTCGTCTAAAATCACAAGCTCCAGCTTCCTCCCTAATATTCCATTCAACACTTGAGCACCAGGTCAACTCCCGACCCATCAGTTGAACCTCCAAAGTTTACCCAAAGCATGCCCCAGAACGTCTCGCCAACTTCCTTCTCACAACAACTATCTCGGCCCATTGTGACACACAAGTCACAAAGTTCTATTTACCCCAAGCGAATACTACAATCCCAACCGAAGATTGACTCACCCCTGACCTCTATCGTCTACTGCTCATTAGTTCCATGCGTCTCGTGGTACCTCCCGTACCAAAGCACTGACCTACTCAGTTTTAATACATCAATGACAAACAATATCCCTCAACATGGAACCCATCTTTGAATCTAGAATCTCATATCGCTTACCCAACGCATCACCAGAGCCAAACTCAAACCTGGGAGTCTGGTCGGCCCCAGAATTGGAACCACTCGTCCCAATAAACCACTCAACTCATGAACCATGACCCGCAACCCATGCGTACATCACTTATCTAATTCCTTCTGATTGTGATACTCACACCTTACTCAGAATATAATGATTCCTGATCATTGAGGAGACCCCAGTCTCGCCCCTGGTCCGACCACCAGGCTTCCAAAAACTCCAATATTAGGGCTTCCCAAGCCTAAAACTCTTTTGCATTATGCTCTGACTAGTGTATAATACAGTTCCCAATGGTATCATAACATTCCATCTCACTGACTAGTGAGTACTACGGCTTCCAACAGTATCATAACACTCTCTCACTGACTAGTGAATACTACGGATCCCCGTAGTATCACAACACTCTCTCGCTGACTAGTGAATACTACGGTTCCCCGTAGCATCACCACACCCTCTCGCTGACTAGTGAGTACTACGGTTCCCCGTAGCATCACAACACCCTCTCGCTGACTAGTGAGTACTACGGCTCCCTGTAGCATCACTACACCCTCTCTCTGACTAGTGAGTACTACGGTTCCCTGTAGCACCACAACACCCTCTCTTATTTCCCCACAATCTCATCCTCATCTCAACACCACACTGCGTCCACTAACTCATGCTCCGCGGACCACCATAGATAGGTGCTCACACTCATCCAAATTATGCATCACTATTTCTGATGACGTAGGTCATAACAAAACCCCTCTCCCCGCTGCAATATATATTCTTAAATAATCCCAAACCGTAGATACTTGATACACCACTTGCCGTCCCAAACTCAAGACTCAAAAATAATTCGAAACTCAGGGCATTATACTCGGATACCTCGGCACACCATCACAGAACATCATGATGTCCTACCTCAACCACTGATCCCCTACTTACGACATCATACACATATACATCAATGTATTCTCTCATAATATGATAACTAATCTTCATTTCACACAACGTGCAACTTCGGAGTATCCGAAATCTTAATTGGAACATGGAGGAATCGACAATGACTCAGAACACGTTGATGACCATCTGGAACTCTTTCCTCTATTACTCAAAACTCAAGCAAGATTACACATACGGACCCGAAAGTTGGCTGCCCGATCACCTCCTACCCTTCCCAAAGAGCATAGAACAATCCATACATTGAAACATTAATTCTCAATCGCCGAAATTATCTTTACGAGCCTCCCACCTTGAATTTGTCATCATAACCCCGAGGAATTTCTAGCCGCCACAGGATCCTCGACCAATGTCCACTTGTCATGGGGACACTCATCCTTACCTGAACACGTATAACATGAACTATCTCGTTTTGCACGTCACCTCAACCCCCAATATCCTTGGTTCCATGCATAGGTTCCACAGATCACTATATTCGGTCCACTAACTGCCTTAGAACAAGTTCCTTATTCTCTCAATAAAATATTTTGTTCTCCCCCACTCAAGGCTTGAACCATCACCATTTTGGGTACAACAACAACCTATTCCACATACTGCTTCACTAGGCACATCACACTCACTCTTTGAAAGTACCACATACACTCAGATAAAATCCTCGAAGACTTTCCACCGTGTCATCCGAAATTTCATACTGACATACTACTAGTCATCTTAATTGTCCCGTAGTAGTCATGACTCTCAATCTGGGAATAATGAATTCTCACACTTCTCATCTTCGAATTTCCAACCAACGTACCATTAGGATAATTATCATGTGGGCAGAAGCCTCACTCCCGCACTCGATATCCATCATAGACGATTAGAGCCACCGCCCCAACATACTCCTCTTCACCACCTGACAGTGCTGCTAACACATACCCAACTATACTCAAATAGGGTATATCCTTGTCCTTGACCATCTCAGTCATCACTGATGACCCTTTCACATTATAATACTACCTTGCGGTAGACATACTACCCAGATACTCCGGTGAAAGATTGCAGTCAAAGCTACCCCACATGGTTTACCCCCAAGCTTAGAAATCGGAAATCCCAATATCTCTCCTGTTTCCCACAGGAAACAAAAATAGCAGCACTCAGTTCATAGAAGGTGACATTTCCACGATTGTCCGATTGCTCAACTCAGACTGTAGTCCTCCATAAAGCACCATACTCATCCCTAAGTCTTGCGGCTCCAACTGGCATCTCACCAAAAATCCCTCGGAACTAACTCGATTTACCACTCAAGGTATGCTCCGAAGAAACTCGTTCAACATGGCCCTCTGGCCCCATACTCTAGCGCATCTGATCTGTTGGATTAGTGTCTAAGTCCATAACTATAATTGGTATGTACTTGACCCGACTCAGCATGGTCCATTTGGGTTGCATGGCATCGGAACAATTGGATAGATCGTTTGTGAGAAGAGGACATTTGTGACATATTAATATATTATAAGTTCTAATATATTAATATGAAATCATGTTATTTAATTAGTAATGATCAAGAATAAATTTGGACTTAATTTAGTGATCAAAAAGAGACTAATTAAATATATGGGGATTGATTGTGTAAATCATTCATTCTTATATATGTGGGCTTATGATCCAATATTCCTTATGTTGGGTTTAACCCATGTGGTGATCCATGGATACTCCATGGAGGTTAAAATCCATGGAGCATAAGGAATGGGTAAAGTCATGAGTTACATGGTGTGACCCTAATAGCCACACTATATAAAGACCCCTTTAGCTCAAGAAATTGGAACTACTGATACATATGTGAGGGCTAGCCGATTTGAGAATGAGTGTCTTCTTCTCATTGTTATTCCATGTGTTGGTGATGTTGTGTGAACCATTTGAGATGTCACACTTTGGGCACTAGGCTCTTGAGCTTCTTGGAGTTAACCTACATCAACAAGGTATGTATTTCTATCTAGTTTATTATTCTAGTATCAAAAGATTGTATGCTAGTTAGGGTAATACCTTGGAATATCCATATTTGCATGTATAATAGAGAAAAAATAGATCCAAGGTATTTAGGGTTGCATGTACACTTAGGAGTGTTAGAATGCTTAAAATCCAATAGTGGTTTCAGAGCATAGGCTTGTTTTCGATTATACTTGATGCAAAGTGCTGAAAAATGCTGAAAAAATCGATTTTCTGGCTGTCTGGGCATTGGAATCGCCGAGTCCACTGATGAACTCGCCGAGTCCATGAAGAAAATCATCCTACTCGTTGAGTAGGTTCATACAATCGACAAGTAGGAGCCCCAGACAACATATTTTCAACTTTTAAGGCTGGAATTGGACTAGAATCATTACCCTAAGCTGTTTTTGAACATATAAACCTGTTTTTGATGTGGTAATGTTCATTCTAATCCAATTTCAAAGATAATTGTCAATAGATTCATGTTTTGTATTAGTTTAAGGTTTAGGCTAATTACATGAAAAAGTTTGGTTTGAATTATCTTGTTCTTGTGAGTTGCTTAGATTAATAGAAAAAGTTATGTGAAATTGTTGTTTTTAATCCAAATTAATCTAAGAGTTGATTCTAAAATGTGTTTTTGTAACTTGTCCTCACGTTATATGAAAAGTCACATTTAAGATTCATAAAACTCATAAATATTTCCATAGGTTATGAATAAAGAAAAGTCACATTCTTTTTATAGTTTAAAGTCTTCCATAACTTGCCCTCAAGTTATGGAACTTGAAGAGTTTTTGGATTAAAACTACTTTAAACACATAAGTTATGGAACTGAATAGTTTCAAAACTTTCCCTCAAGTTTTGGAATTTGAAAATTTTTCCCTTATGAATACTTTAGTTCCAAGTTAAACCCTTTGAATTTTAAAAATTAAATTCAACCCTTATACTTTATAATATTATAAGTTAATAATATCTATCTATATATATATATATATATATATATATATATATATATATATATATATATATATATATATATATATATATATATATATATAAGAGCAAGTCGTCTTACCATTAGTAGGCCTCATTCACGAAGTCGGTCTATAAGGGGGTATAAGGTTACTGCCTATAAAATGTCAGTTTAATGGGTGTCTACTCTCACCCACCGCTTCCTTGACTGGTGGAGGGTCGTTAGCCGAATAGGTAGGACAAGGACTATAATTCTCCCTTCATTAAAAGTATTAATGATAAATACTAAGTAACTACAACTCTTATTAATACCTAATCTTAGTTACTTAGGAAAATGTGAATAATGTGCTAATCCATGAATTACACTTTGCACTTTGCTTAAGTCGGTTAGTGGAGCGTGTGTGGTTAACCGGCACAATAGTTTGATTTAACAAGGTAGGCAGAGGACAACTTAATATTTATCATAGTATCGGTGGAGTGTGTGTGGTTAACCGGCACATTGATTAAGGAGTAAATATTAAAGGTACCAAGTAATTTGCATGGTTACTTCACACCTTGTTTTGTGATCCTTGGCATCCCAGTCACAAAACCTGAAGGGCACACTCGAGATTGAAACATGCCATTGAATATGTGACAACCCGATATTTCGAATCTATGTAATGACCTAAAAAGTCAAGAATTGTAACCTCTTTTGATACAATGAAATTATTGTCAAAAATAAAATGTTCAAAAGTCATCTACTGGATTTCATAAATGATAGATATCATGTCCAGGGTTTCAGAAATATAAAGAACACTAAAATTCAAGTTATAACGAAGAAGTTGTGACCAACCTAAGATTCACAGCAAAAACCGTCAATACAGTTAAACGTAAATTGATAAATTTCAATCAAATACTTATTAGCCTTAGTTATCTAAATAAAATTCGTAGATATCATTAAACCGTGAACATACATAAAAAGAACGCCCAAATCTGATTTCATATGAGGAAGTTATGATTTTTCGAAGTTTCGAGATAGCAGTAGACAGCTAAAAACTCGAAATAAAGATCGAGCGATTTCTAGCAGAAACAACCTAAATGAGAATCGAAGATCTCAACAATAGTAGTCCAACGGTAAAATTCTGACGAAAACAGACATCGGATGAAGAAGTTACGGATTTTTAACGGACTTTTCGTGTCCCGGCCTGTTAAAAATGATATAGTTAAAATAAAGTAAAAATTTTCCAACGGAGTCTAAATGAAAGTTCTAGAGTACATTCTCACCTACATGTGGATATAAAGAATGCAAAAACGGATCTCGTACGCAAAAGTTACGCAATTTAGAAGTTGGAAAAATCACATTACGCCCAACGTAATGTGTTACGCCCCGTGTACCAGAGGATAGGAGCCTCGTCCCATCGGCCAACAGGCTCTCCCATCGAACCTCCCATCTGAAGTGCGTCATGCATGACGTCCAGTACTCCTAGCGTAACCCGGAGGTACGCCCCGCGTACCAAGGGTTTCCAGCCTCTATAAAAGGGATGCGAGGGTTCCGGGCATAGTTGCTCATTTTCTATCCTTCTCTTGCGTTTTTACCCCATTTTGCGTGCAACGAATATCCCGAAGCCCCGGTCTTCACATCCAAGTTCTGAAGGAAGGTTTTACACTCCCGAGATTCCTGAGAATCCCGAGAAATCCGCTTTCTCCTGTCAAAGTTCTGCTCGGTTTTCATCTCACTTTCTTCAATCTATCACGTGAGTTCATACCCCTATCACTACGTTTTTAAATGCTTTGTAAATGCTTTTATACACTTTTAAGGGGAGAAATACAAGTAAACACACGATTATCCTCGTGTGTATAACATAAATGTTTTTCTATACTTTTTGTTATAATCAATCATATGTGATTTATAACTATGATACGAAAACGTTCTCATACAACATATCATGATAATACTTTGTCCTTTTGGAATAAAACATGTTGTTATATAAATATCAAACACTTTATTTATATTTGAGTATGAATGTTCAATAATATTATTACAAATGTTATACTTGCATACAAAGTCGATATTGCACTAGGGTTTATCATCCAAATGAATCACACATTTGAAAAAAAATTATAATAGGTAAAGTTTACTAGATATTCATGAAATTTTACGTACTACATGTACTATATCAAGGAAATACTTTCATATACAAGAACAAATGGACTTTTCATATATAAATCTATTTAATACTAAGTTTTGTGAGACATTGATATGTGCATAATTAGTTAGTTATTTAGAATACATTTTTATTCATTTTTAATTAATTATGTGAATAATATGGACAAAAGGTACTTAATATTGTTTAAATTTTGTTTTCAGTCTAAAAGACATGCTTGGGAGTGAAAGGGAACAAGGGAAAGCAATTAGAGACCAAATAATGAAGATTGAGGGACAAAAGCTTACCTACTCGGCGAGTACACGAGCCTACTCGACGAGTCCATCAGAATATTCCAGAAGATAGCCACGACTCCTGATTAAAGACGGATAACTACGAACCTACTCGGCGAGTTGGGTCTGCTACTCGCCGAGTACACCCTGTTTTAAGATAGCTATAAAAACCGAGCCTTTATCCGATGGGACTACTTTTCTGGCGTTTTTTGAAGATCCAGCTGCGATTGAGAACCCTGGAAGGCGCTGAGGAATTCTAATCTTCAACCTTTTGAAGAATTAAAGCAACTAGGTTAATCATTCCACTTAGCTTTAGGAATTAAGTATGTTTAATTTAGCTAAACTTGTTTTTGTGTTTGTTTTTACAGCAACTATGAGCTAAATATGTTTTTGTTTCTGTTTGGGGAATACCAAGGAACTCCTATGGTTTAATTTTTAGCTTTTGGTTAATTGTTTATTGGTGATCTATTAAATTAAGTTTGTTAAAGAACCTTATGCATTAATCACAATTATTTTCTGTTAATTGGAAGACCATTAAGCTGCATGAACATCTCTTAGTTGTTAACCTCATATGTCTATGTGAACACTAAATCATATGCTTAGGAATAATGATTATGATACTAAGATTAATGAGACAATAGTTAGATTAATGTGTGAGCTTGTTTGAGAAACCATCAAACAAGAGGTTAATTGAACCACTAAATTGATTAACCACTACAAATCTTATTTAATCCAAATTATTAATCTAGGGAATTAATTAGCTTAAACACTTGATCACTGCTTGAATTAATTAATTATCTAAGGGTTAGGAGTAATGAACATGAACCTAACCACTATAATTGGTAGCCAATAACAATTAATCTATCATAAATATAAAATAACCATAGGAGTGAATTGGTTGAACCTAAATAGAAACATCTTTATCAAATTTGGTGCATTAGTTGTTTGCTTTAGTACTTAGTTAATTAAGTGTTTTATGGTGTGCTTAAGTTTCTAGTCTTGTAAAACTAGAAGAAAAACCTTTTACTTTCATTAATTGCGTAGTTAAAATTAGCCATTAGTTTAATTTTCTGTTCCCTGAGTTCGATACCCTACTTACTAAACTATACCACTAAAAGACAGGTTCACTGCCTTTGTGTGCTAAATTTATTAATAAAAAGTAGGAATAAAACAAGTGCATTTACACACATCAAGTTCTTGGCGCCGTTGCCGGGGAACGGTTCTAGATAATTAATCTAATCCCTAATTTTTTCGATCCTTTGTCTGAGTTTACTGGCACAAAGTTAATTTATTGCAATTTAGTAGTTAGAAATTAGGTTTTAGCATCTGTTTTAGTTTTAAAAGTAAGTTTAAAATTTCTTCAAAATTACACTGATACTCGCCGAGTGCAGTCGCACCTACTCGGCGAGTGCAAGTGTATTTAGCAGCTTAATTTTCGATTTTTAGTACATTTTTCTGTTCTTTTTATGCTTTTATCTTGTTTACTTCAGGACTTTCATGACCAGAGGATCAAACACTCTGCTGGTACCCCCGTTTGAAGATCCTGGATCTGCATTGAAAAGGAACAAAGGAAAGGACGTGGAGAGCTCGAGTACACCAAAGAAGTCACCTTTGTCCAATTTGAAGACTGTTTTTGGGACAAAGAAGAGCAGCACATCAGGAGCATCCAATGCCTCTTTGACAATCGAAGACCCAATTCAAGAAGATATCGAGTACGAGACCGAGGAAGTAGAGGAGTCTACATATGAGCACAAAACCGATTCCGAGGAAAAGTTAGCTATCACAATGGATAACATTGATGAAATCCCAATAGGAGAATAGAAGAAGAGGATGTGCGACGACACTGGCCCGAGACTTGTGCAACCCACAATTCCCGCGACTGCTACTTTCGAGCAAAAGGGTCATATCCTAGCTTTACTTAAAGAAATACCTTTTTATGGAAAAGACCATGAAGATGCCTACAAGCATTTGGACGAAGTCAATGATGTAGCTGATTACTTCAATGTTCCAAATGTGCCCCGCGAGACTCAGCTACTTTGTATGCTTCCGGTGACATTCAAAGGTGCTGTAAAAGACTGGCTCAAGTCACTTCCCCCCGGATTAGTCACCACTTGGGCCAAGATGAAAGAAGAATTCATTGATCACTTTTGCCCACCTTCTAAGATAGCCAAGTTGAAGAAGGCCATTGCTAACTTTGAACAAGAAGCTGGAGAGTCGCTATATGAAGCTGGAGAGCCCACACCATGACCTAAACAACCAGCAAGAAGTCTCCATCTTCTATGATGGAGTCAATGTCACAACCAGGCAGTTACTAGACTCGCAAGGCCCGCTCACAAGGAAGCCGCCCCCGGTGATCAAAGAATTGATTGAAGAATTCTCTAAACACTCTAGAGAATACCACAACCCTAGACATGATATCACTAGGGGAGCCGCTTATGCAGCTACTGAAGACTTATCCGCGGTCATGGCTGTGCTAAAAACCATGGATAGGAGGATGGATAAAATGGATCAAACGATCCATGCTATTCGGGTGGGTTGTGAAAACTGCAATGGGCCTCACCTCACTAGAGACTGTGGTTTAGATGAGAATGGCAACAAGAAGGTGCAAGTGTGTTACTTAAGTGGAGACCGATATGATGAAGACTGGCGCAAACAAAAGAAAGAGTGGCTCCCTTATGAAAAGTACAAGAAAGCCATGGAGGAAAGGTTTAGGCAAAAAGGGAGAGGATTCTACCAAAAGGAGGAGCCAGTGCAAGAGAGGAAGCCAAGCTTGGAAGAAATGCTCACCAAAATTGTAGCTACTTCAGAAAAAAGACATAGTGATCATGATGCTGCAATTCAAGAAACAAGGACCATGCTTAGGAACCAGCAAGCATCTATCCACAATATAGAAACGCAGCTTGGGCAACTTGCTCAACAAATCAACCAAAGGTCACCGGGCGAACTTCCTAGCAAAACTGAAAATAACCCACGAGGCGCGCACATAAACATAGTTACAACAAGAAGTAGGAAGATAATCACTCCCTTGGCACCTATTCAGACTGATTCATCCAAGGAATCACAGAAGGAGGAGGCGGAAAAGCAAGCAGAAAAGGAAAACATACAATCTGACAGCCCTACTCGCCAAGTACCACGTATGGAATCGGCAAGTACACCTCCAAATCCCAACGAGAAGGTCCCTGAAAAGCTTTACCAGCCTCCAATGCCATACCCAGCCCGAGCTAAGAAGGAGAAGCCGGAAGAGGAGTATCAGAAGTTTATAGATCATATCAAGACTCTTCAAATCAACATACCCTTCATTGAAGCCGTCATGAAAATGCCCAAATATGCAAAGTTCCTTAAGGAACTTCTCACTAATAGAAGGAAGATGGAAGAAGTGAAGAAGGTAGTAGTCAATGAAAACTGCTCAGCTGCTATGCTAAATAAGCTACCAAAGAAGAAAGATGATCCGGGGAGTTTGACTTTACCTTGCCAATTTGGCAACTTGGCCACCATTCATGCCTTAGCCGATTCGGGAGCAAGTGTGAACCTAATGCCATACTCGTTATTTAAGAAGCTGGATCTCCCGGAACCAAGGCCAATTCGCATGGCAATTCACTTGGCAAACAAGACAATCACCTTCCCAAGAGGCATATGCGAAGACATACTAGTCAAAGTGGACAAATTCGTTTTTCCCGCTGATTTTATCATCCTAGACATGGAGGCGGATCCACAAGTGCCCATCATCCTTGGAAGGCCCTTCCTCAACACAGCAAGTGCTATAGTAGACATGCGGGACTCGAAGCTCACCTTGCGGGTAGGAGAAGATCCAGTCACATTTGGGGTAGACAATCTATGAAGTATTCAAGAAACAGTGACAACATGACATTCTCAATTGATATGCTTGACGAATTATTGGAGGAATGCATAACTGAAGATTCCAGCAAGTTCACAACTGATGATGAAGAATTTGATCCAGAAAAAGACTTAATGGAAATTGAAAAACTGCTGGAAGAAGCATATTATGAAGAATTGGTGAAGCAAACTGACAGTCCTACTCACTGAGTAGGACCAATCTACTCGCCAAGTTCCTCTTTAGAAAAGGCAGAAGTTGTGAATACAGCCACAAACTCGCCGAGTACCCTACCTTCACTCGGCAAGTCCAACAGTCAGAACCAAAAATCAGAGCTCAAAACTTTACCAGAACATTTGGAGTATGCTTTCCTTGAAGAAGGCAACCAAAAGCCTGTAATCATAGCCGCTGACCTGTCCAATTATGAAAAGGAAGAGCTCGTGCAAGTGTTGAAGAAGCGGAAGCGGGCCATAACATGGAGCATCACCGACATCAAAGGAATAACCCATCTTATTGCTCCCACAAGATCAATCTGGAAGAAGGAGCAAAGCCGGTTGTACAGCACCAAAGAAGGTTAAACCCAAACATGCAAGAAGTAGTCAAGAAGGAAGTGGTCAAACTCTTAGATGCGGGAATTATCTATTCCATTTCCGACAGTCCGTGGGTGAGTCCGGTCCAAGTGGTGCCCAAGAAAGGATGGATGACGGTCATAACCAACGAAAAGAACGAGCTAATTCCGACATGAACGGTAACCGGTTGGAGAGTGTGCATCGATTATTGAAAGCTAAACGATGCCCCTCGTAAAGACCATTTTCCCTTACCTTTTATTGATCAAATGTTAGAAAGACTATCGGGCCATAGCTACTATTGCTTTCTAGATGGATTCTCGAGTTATTTTCAAATACCCATAGACCCAATGGACCAAGAAAATACCACATTCACTTGCCCAAGTGGGACTTTTGCTTATAGATGCATGCCTTTTGGGCTATGCAATGCACCCGCGACTTTTCAAAGGTGTATGACAGCCATATTCCACGATATGGTGGAAAAATTCATCGAAGTTTTTATGGACGACTTTTCCGTTTTTGGATCTTCTTTCCATGATTGTCTAACAAATCTTGACTTAATGCTTGCTAGGTGTGAAAAAACCGACTTGGTCCTCAATTGGGAGAAATGCCACTTTATGGTCAAGGAGGGTATAGTTTTGGGCCACAAGGTTTCCAAAATGGTAGTTGAAGTGGATTGGGCAAAGATTGACACCATTGACAAATTACCCCCACCAACTAATGTGAAGGGCATTAGAAGTTTTCTAGGACACGCAGGTTTTTTACCAGCGTTTCATAAAAGATTTTTCCAAAATAACTAGACCTCTAACACAATTACTACTAAAAGATGCACCATTTACTTTTACTAAAGAATGTTTTGAGGCATTTGAATGTTTAAAGGAATAATTAACTAATGCCCCGGTCATTATTGCACCAAATTGGAACTTACCCTTTGAGATTATGTGTGATGCTAGTGACTTTGCATTAGGAGCTGTCCTTGGTCAAAGGGTTGATAAGCACTTTCGACCCATATATTATGCTAGCAAGACTCTAAATCCAGCCCAAGAAAATTACACCACCACTGAAAAGGAATTATTAGTTGTGGTATATGCCTTTGACAAATTCTGCCCTTACTTGGTTTTATCCAAAACTACTGTTTTTTCTGACCACTCGGCTATCAAGTATTTGTTTGCAAAACAGGATGCCAAGCCAAGACTGATACGATGGGTGCTACTTCTTCAAGAGTTCGACATAGAGATATGAGACAAGAAGGGAATGGAGAATGTAGTAGCTGACCACTTGTCAAGGCTTGAGAACCCGCAAGTGCAAGAAGATAAAGTTGGAGACGACTTCCCGGACGAGTACATTATGGTGACAGTAGGAGAAGAGCCATGGTTCGCAGACATAGCTAATTATTTAGCTACAAAATACATCCCGAAAGATTTTAGCAGTCAAAAAAAGAAGAAATTCTTTTCTGAATTAAAATATTACTTTTGGGATGAGCCATTCCTCTTCCGAAGCTGTGCAGATGGGATCATACGAAGATGCGTATTCGGGAAGGAAAGCCGGAAAATATTAGAGATTTGTCATAGCGGGCCCACGGGTGGACATCATGGAGCACACTACACTGCAAAGAAGATCTTTAACATTGGGGTTTATTGGCCCACAATTTTTAAAGATGCAGCCCAATTTGTCAAAGAATGTGATGCTTGTCAAAGAGTGGGAAACATTTCATCTAGAAATGAAATGCCACAACATAGTATCCAAGTGTGCGAGGTGTTTGATGTGTGGGGAATCGACTTCATGGGACCATTTTCCATGTCTAAAGGAAACAAATACATATTAGTAGCGGTTGATTATGTATCCAAATGGGTGGAGGCACAAGCGTTACCAACAAATGACGGTCGGGTGGTGGTGCGGTTTTTAAAGAAATTATTTTCACGATTTGGTGTCCCGAAAGCCCTTATAAGTGACCGAGGTACACATTTTGCCAATGACCAATTGGAAAAGGTGTTAAAGAAATATGGGGTAACCCATAAGTTTTTCACATCGTACCATCCACAAACTAGTGGACAAACCGAAGTGACAAATCGAGCTTTAAAGCGAATTTTGGAGAAATCGGTGGGGAACAATCGCAAGGAATGGTCGAATAAGCTAGATGATGCACTTTGGGGCTCTTCGTACAGCTTTCAAAACACCTATTGGTACTACACCATATAGGTTAGTTTATGGAAAGCAATGCCATTTTCCGGTGGAGCTAGAGCATAAGGCGTTTTGGGCTTTAAAGAGGTGTAACTTCAACATGGAGGAACTAAAGAGAAACCGGTTGATGCAAATGAATGCTCTTGAGGAGTTGAGGAATGATGGATACTCTAGTTCATGGCTTTATAAACAGAAGACCAAGATGTGGCATGACAAAAGGATTAAAGAAAAAGAATTTCATGAATGCCAAAAAGTGTTGCTCTTCAATTCACGACTAAAACTTTTCTCGGGAAAACTCAAATCAAGATGGGATGGTCCTTTTCTAGTGAAGACGGTGTTTCCACATGGTGCTATAGAGCTATTGTCAAGAGATGGCACACCTTTCAAGGTAAATGGTCATAGGGTCAAAAAGTATGAAAAAGGAGTCCCCCAGAATGAAGGAATGGAAGAGTTGCTGCTGCTGGAAGGGATTGCAACCACGTAGAAGGGGAGGAGTCCAGCTAATGACTCCCTAAAAAGAAACGCTTCTCGGGAGGCAACCCGAGTTTCAAGTTTGCATTTTTCTTTCCTTTTCTTTATTTTCATTATTTGTTTTCCTTTTCTTCGTCTACTTTTATGAACATAACTTCTTGAGGGCAAGCAATGCCTAGAGTGTGGGGTGGATGGCTTAAAAAATGAGAAAATACATTAATTTTTCAAAACATTCACAATTTTTTACAATCTGCAAGGTTTACTCGCCGAGTAGGCACGTATACTCGGCGAGTACCTACCCGAGTAGCCCGATAAAACGTGTAACGACATTTATACTCGGCGAGTAGAACCTTTCTACTCGGCGAGTAGACACTTTACACGGATGAAATATAAATCTGTAAAAAAGAGGGTTTTCACCCATTTAACCCCCATACTCGCCGTGCACAGCGATTTCTCAAGCAGCCTGCGATTTCTTCCGATTCTCTTTGATTTTCCACTTAATCTTCATCATTCAAAGAAAAAGGTAACATCTTTACACTTTAAACTCATCAAAGGTTCAATCTTTATCATAGATTTTCCCTATTTTGCTTGATTTCAGATTTGGGGGTTTCCTCAAATTCTAGGGCTTTAATTTAGCCATGAATTAGGAAATGTTAGGAGGAATTTCTTTTAGATTTATGGTTAGATAACTCATTACAACAAACCCCTGTGAAGAATTGGGAGTTTTGGACAGTCTATACATGTCCAGTACCGAGCAGTCCCGAAGTTCATCTTACTCGCCGAGTAGGTCGTGTACTCGGCGAATAGATGACTATTCAGACCCGATTTATTCGTTTTTAATTACTATGTATTGTTTGTTTGTGTGTTTTTGATGTTTTTATGCAGGTATCATGGCCAGAAAGGGGCAGACTTCTCGTGGGGGGAGCCAAAGTGATATCCCATGGCTTTCGTTTCAACAAATCACTCCCAAGTCATCACAAACAAGGGCCAAAAACAGATTAGAGGTGCTCAAACAAAAGGAAATCCATTTACCAAACGCAGTTGACTGGGGGTGGTTGGGAAATGTGGGATTGGAGGAGGAGCTTACACCTTACTTGGTGAAGGAATGCAGTTTGGGGTATACCACCATCACATGTGATGGTTGGTTACAACTATTCAAGATACAAGAGCTTGTATATGCCGAGCTATGTTGGGAATTTTTTGCTACCATCTCATTCCGAGGTGGTAGTGAGTATTTCAACCCCAACACAATTTCTTTTTCTTTGGGCGGGGAGCTCGACAATGCAGCATTGCTGAGTTTTCTTGGAGGCTGGGCATTTATGACTAGAGCATGATGATGTCTGAAGACTCTGAAGCTTTTCTGGAAAACTGCCATAAGGAACTTCCGGAGGCAGTGGTGGCCTCTACATGGTGGAACACGATCGCTAACCGAGTGTATATCCCTTCCACCGCCCAAGAAGGCCATATTCGCTCACCAATCCACCGCCTCATTCACCGCTTTGTGGCTAGCACCATCAACATGCGGAAGGATTGGGACAAGGTCCCAACCCTTGATATCTTCTATCTATGGAGTATTATTACTCCCGACGCTTTTTGCCACCTCCCCTATTGCATTGCCAAATTCCTTGCTGAAGTGGCGGTTAAGGAAAAAGTCAACTCAAAAATCAATGGAGGCATGTTTGTTAATAGGCTAGCGAAGTCGTTTGGGGTCGTAGATTTGCAACAAGCTAGGGCACTCATGGTTATCCACCCTCCACCATTCAACACTGCACTATACAGGAGGGCACGGATAGTCGAGAAGTTTGGTGACTCATTCTCCATTCCACATGAAGACGAGCCGGCAATTCCCGAGGAGCCGGGAAGGCGGGTCCGACAACGTAGTGAGCGGGTACAAGAAGACCCACCGGTTATTCCGGTGGAGGAGGGCAATGATGGATGGAACCAATTGGAGTACCGACGCTACTTGGATGACATTGGACGAGGGGTGAATTATAATAACCAATCTTTTGAATACCTCTTGCAACAGATGAATATTGCCCTAAGACCCGGGCCCGGCTATCCATACATTATGAGTTAGGACGAGAGAATGAGGAGAAGAGATGGAGAAGGAGGAAGTGGCGCGGGAGGAGCTGACATGGAAGATGAAGAATGAAGAATTTTCTTTTATGTTTTGTGTGTTTATGATGTTTTGTTATGTTTTGAACAATTGTCAAACACTTGGATGATTTTTATTTTTGTTGGGATGGTTATTACTTTCACTTTTAGTTGTTTATTTTTCAGGGATAGAAGATTAGGAAGAATACTAAATTGTGAGGGTCAAGTAAGGAATGAGAGGTTTTCAAGAAAAGTATGGAGTCTTGTCCTTAGGATTGCGTCTGTGAGAGTCGAGAGTAATAGAGAGTGTTGTTGCTGAAGGAATTAGAGTGAGGGTCATTGAAATTACCAATTTCAAAACCTGAGTCGAAAGGAATATCAACTGGATCAGTTTTGGGCATACATCGCCTATTCGCCGAGTGCACAAATTCTACTCGGCGAGTACCTGAGATACTACACGATATAGTTCCAAGTTAAGAGATACTCGCCGAGTACACGTCACTACTCGTCGAGTAGACAGCCAATTTTCGAATTCTAGAGCTGTTTTCAGTAATTTCACTGCAACATTTTTCCACTTTTTGTCAACAATTGTTACTAGGAATTTTCTAAGAAGCTTGTTCCGTGAAATTTTCGAGCTGTCAACCACACGAGACGCATGACACCCAAGCCATGGATGAGTTCTTCCCATGGCTAAAGTCAAGAGAAGAAGGAGCTGAAGAAGAGAGTATCAACCTATCGACTGCTACCCCAAGGGAGTTTATTCCAATTCCCTCTATATATTTGCATTTTTATTATTTGCATAATATACAATAAGGGCATTGCGTAAAATAAGTGTGGGGTAGGGGTTGGTCACATATTAGAAAATTTAGAGTCTTAATTTAGGCTAATTTAAAAAAAATATTGTTGCATACCAAAAATATTACTTAGGGACTTAATTTAGAAAATTTTGGTAAAAGCAAATTAGGATTCCATGTTAGAATTGTGTTGATGATTGCATGAAAACCCAAATGTTTAGTTGAGCCTATATACGTTCTAGTGCATTTGTGGCTTCCTTATTCCAGTGAAATCATGGGACAAAAACACGACCCTGCTCAGCCTGAGGGATGCAATATGTTTAGCAGCCTAAACTTGAAATGTATCCAGGAAAATTATCATCGTTAGCCAATAAAGGTTGAAGCTGAGTGCCCCTGCTTAAGCATGTAGGTTTATTGAGTGAAAAAAGTGAGGTACATGTAAAAAAAAGAGAGAGAATTGCAAGAAAAGTTGAAGAATTTTGGAGCAAATCAAAGTGAAGATCAAAAGATCAAAATTCGAAGAAATTCAAAAAGTTGAAGATACCAAAAGTCAATAAAAAAGGTGGTGAATTTAAAGAGATCAAAGATCAAATTATCAAGGAAGTGAAGAATTCTAAAGAGCTCCATAGTGGTATCGAAAAGTTGTAATTCTAGATTATATATGCTTGGGTTGCTCAATTAAAAGTACCTTGAGGGTAAGAGGTTTTCTGCTGATGGATTCGGAGGGTTGCATAAAATGAGCATAGTTCAGGGCGAGTGGGCGAATGTTTATGAGGATTATGAGTATTTGGAGTATGGGGGGTACTTAGGACAATTTTAGACACAAATGCATGCGTTGCGGTCTTGGCATAATGGCTGGGTTAGATTGGAATTGTCATATGTGATTCTAATATGTTTAAAATTCAGTTTTTCTTGGGGGCAAGCAAAAGTCAAGTGTGGGCTAGTTTGATATGTGCATAACTAGTTAGTTATTTAGAATACATTTTTATTCATTTTTAATTAATTATTTTAATAATATTGACAAAAGGTACTTAGTATTGTTTAAATTTTGTTTTCAGTCCAAAAGACATGCTTGGGAGTGAAAGGGAACAAGGGAAAGCAATTAGAGACAAAAGAATGAAGATTGAGGAACAAAAGCTTACCTACTCGGCGAGTACACGAGCCTACTCGGTGAGTCCATCAGAATATTCCAGAAGATAGCCACGACTCCTGATTTAAGACGGATAACTACAAACCTACTCGGCGAGTTGGGTCTGCTACTCGCCGAGTACACCCTGTTTTGAGATAGCTATAAAAACCGAGCCTTTATCCGATGGGACTACTTTTCTGGCGTTTTTTGAAGATCCAACTGCGATTGAGAACCCTGGAAGGCGCTGAGGAATTCTAATCTTCAACCTTTTGAAGAATTAAAGCAACTAGGTTAATCATTCCACTTAGCTTTAGGAATTGAGTATGTTTAATCTAGCTAAACTTGTTTTTGTGTTTGTTTTTACTGCAACTATGAGCTAAATATGTTTTTGTTTCTGTTTGGGGAATACCAAGGAACTCCTATGGTTTAATTTTTAGCTTTTGGTTAATTGTTTATTGGTGATCTATTAAATTAAGTTTGTTAAAGAACCTTATGCATTAATCACAATTATTTTCTATTAATTGGAAGACAATTAAGCTGCATGAACATCTCTTAGTTGTTAACCTCATATGTCTATGTGAACACTAAATCATATGCTTAGGAATAATGATTATGAAACTAAGATTAATGAGACAATAGTTAGGTTAATGTGTGAGCTTGTTTGAGAAACCATCAAACAAGAGGTTAATTGAACCATTAAATTGATTAACTACTACAAATCTTATTTCATCCAAATTATTAATCTAGGGAATTAATTAGCTTAAACTGTAACATCCGCGAATCCGGGCTAGTCAAATTAGAGGCAATAGGGGTCGAAAATGACTTTTCGACAAAAGATTATTTAGAATAAATAATCTTAACCAAGTTGTAGTATATGTCACGAGGTTTCCGTACATATAAAGAACGCCGAAATCCGAGTTATAACGAAGAAGTTATGGCCCGTCGAAGTTTTACGGCAAAACCGGCACGACACCGGGAAGCGTAAATAGTGAATTTACGATAGAGCGAGATTTAGCCTTAGCGATCTAAACGGAAGTCGTAGAATATGTTAAACTAAGAACATCGATAAAAAGAACGCCCAAATCTGACTTCGTATGAAGAAGTTATGATTTTTCGAAGTTTCGGACTAGCAGTGTACAACCCGAAATTCGAATGTTAGATCGAGCGGTTTTTAGCCGACACGACCTAAACGAGAATCGAAGATCTCGTTGAGAGTAGCGTAACGAGAAAAAGATGGGCGAAAACGGATGTCGGATGAAGAAGTTATGAGGATTTAACGGACCAATCGTGTCTCGGCCCGTTAATAATATAAAATTTAAAATCGAGCCAAAATTAGCCGACAAAGTCTAAACGAAAGTTGTAGAGTACGTTCCCACCTTCGCGTGGATATAAAGAACGTCGAAAACGGAGGTCGTACGCGAAAGTTATGAATTTTTAAAGATGGGCATGCAATTTGCGAAATCTGATGCGAGATAGATGACGTGGCCTCATCGCAGCCGTCCATCGTCGATCAACAGAGCGCCCTTCGGATCTCGCCACGTCGCCTCGCTTCGCTTTACGCCCCGCGTCGGAGTTCGGTACGCCCAGCGTACCCTCGGTCCTTATCCTCTTCCGAAGTGCGAGCCAGCTGGTGCGAGCTGGCGACCCAATCCGAGATTACGCCCAGCGTAGCTGCTGGACGCGCCGCGTAGTCCGAGGCTGCTGGGGCTATAAATAGCATGCGAGCCATTCCGAGTTTTTCACTCCAAATCCACTTCTTTCTCTCACTAGTTTCTCTCTCTAGCTCATCTAAACCCCCCTAAACCCTAGAAAAACCCCTTAGCACCCTAGGGAAGCCCCGAGGCTCCTGGAGTCCCGAGAAAAAGGAGTTTTTCGGTTTCAAAACGCTGCTCCAATTAAGTTCCGGTTTTCGATAAAATTCGCTCTAAGTGTGCTACGCTTACGCAATTTTTAATATAGCTTTCATATAATTATAGGAATGTTATTAGGTCCTTAAAATAATTATTTGGGCTATTAAAATGAGTGATATCGAGTATTATTAACACTTAATAATACTCGGATTAATTAATTTGTCGCGGTTATCGTTAAACTAAACCCTAGTGGTATCGATACTAGGTTTTATCGAAGGAATATCGTTTTGAGAGTATCGAAGCGCTGTCCGAGTACTGAGTCACCACCTACTCAGGTGAGTGCATGGTCCCTTTCATCTTACACATAGATATGAAGTATTTTACGTGCTATGTGTGCATATTATCTGAATACTTGCTGTCTATGTTGGATGAACGTTTTATACATGTTTTAAAGGATTTAAACTGTATACGTATTTTATATATACGAATATGTTGGGTATGAGATGGGTAGATGAATGATGAGAGATAGAAGATGACATGAGTATATATTGGCAGCTATAGACTTAGTGCCTATGAGACGAACACTGATAGCTATGGACTTAGTACCTTTTAGACGTTGGTAGCTATGGATTTAGTACCTGTTGGGAATTGGTAGCTATGGACTTAGTACCTATTAGTTAGACGCTGGTAGCTAAGGATTTAGTACCTGTAGGAATTGGTAGCTATGGACTTAGTACCTGTTGAACATTGGTAGCTATGGACTTAGTACCTATTAGATAAGGACTGGTAGCTATGGATTTAGTACCCGATGAATAGACTATAGCAGCTATGGAATTAGTGCTTTATGAACGAACATTGGTAGCTATGGATTTAGTGCCAGTCCTATAACCCTGGAAGTAAGGAATAAACGAATGCAGGATAGATGACTCTTAGGTTAAATCCTTAAGAGTAAAGAAGATAACGGGGATGGGTAATGGGGTTAATTGTTTGATGATTAAACATAACAATTATATTATTGTGGGTTGAAAACCCTATGTACTCACCAGGTTTCCCAACCTGACCCACTCAGTTTATTTACATCACAGGTGACGATATGAAGTGACATTACACTGAGGGATTTAAAGAGATGTAGATCACTAGTGTAAATAATTGTAAGTTCTGTTTATGCTTATGTTTCTGTATTAACGATGACATCCCAAACGTTTTAAAATGAAATAAATACGTTTCTTCGAAAATGTTTTAATAACGTATTTATCGTGTTTTCTGGGAACAAATTCCGCAACATTTTTATAAAATGAAGTACTCTGATTTTTATAAAGCATAAACAAAATCAGTCTTTTCTGGCCGTGATTTTGGGGATGTCATAGTTGGTATCAGAGCATTAGTTTAAGCGAACTAGGAATATGGATTTATATCTAGACTTAAACTTAGAATGCTAAGCGATGATTGTGAGGTGTGAGCACTAGATTATTTTAGGAATTATGCCTAAAATGCTTTTATGTGCTAAATACTTGTGCCTGATATGCTGTTAGTTGTTCGGATCTATGGTATGTTGCCGACCGGATCTGGAAACCTTATGTGTTTAGGATTCTAAACGTACGACTACGATATTAGAACTAGCATATAAACGTTTAGGAGTGATAAGGATGATTTAACCGTCAATCCTAAGTAAAGGCCTGGATTCACCTTATTCGGTGTATAGATCAAGATGGCAAGAACCCGTAGCGGAAACATAAATGCAAATGGGAACCGAAACCAACCCCCAGTGACTGAGCAAATACCGGTTGTAGTAGCCACTGCTGAGCCAATAACAATGGCCGGAGTGCAAGCAATGATCCAGGCGATGTTGGATCGTCAAATGGAGGAAACTAGACGTTTGCTCCAACAAAATCGATAGGAAGCCACTATTCAGATCGAACAGCCCGAGTTGAACGAAGGGCAGACTGAGGAAGGAGACTATAGTAGAACTGTTGGTCAAGTCAACCCGCCAATAGTTCGACAAAACAACCAAGATGACAAAGTCGAGAGGAATGGATGCAAGTACAAGGATTTTCTGACTTGCAAGCCATCAACTTTCACTGGAAAGGAGGATCCGATTGGGGTCATGGATTGGATCTCGGAGATGGAGTTAGCTTTCATGACGTGCGGTTGCAGAGGAAAACAACAGACCACATTTGCAGTGCGTCAGTTTCGAGGAGGCGCTGTACGTTGGTGGAATACCTTGGGGAAAACTCTGAGCCCCAATGAGCCCCTGCAACTAACATGGGCAGAATTTCTGGTGCAGTTCAAACGTAGGTACTGCTCAGCTCAAAACCTACTTGAGCTAGAGAACCAGTTTCTAACCCTGAAGAAGGGAAGCATGTCAATCGATGAATACACCAACAATTTCACAGAGAAGATGGAGTTCGCCTTACGTCTTGTTCCAGATGAGCTGACGAAAGTCGACAAGTATGCTAAAGGACTTCCATGGGAGTACGCGGTGCCAGTGCGTCAGGCACCTACTCTGGAGGCAGCTATCTGGGCTGCCAAGTTTGTGGAAGATATGATTAAGGGAAGAGCTGCCAACAAGATTGAGGTTGGCAAAAAGAGGAAGTTTGAGGAATCTACGAGGCCCAATAAGAAGATCAAGTATGGTTCAAAGGAGTCTAGCGGAGGAGGAAACAAAGTGAAATGGTGCGAGAAGTGCAAGAAGAATCACTTTGGGAAATGTAGCGAAGAAGTGACTTGCTACAAGTGTGGGAAGACCGGACATTACGCCAACGAGTGTAAAAGGGTGTGTTATGAATGTCGTGAAGAAGGGCATGTTGCTAAGGATTGCCCGAAAAAGAAAGAAGCGGCAAAACCAAACATTCCGCCAAAACCGAAGGCAAGAGCATTCCATATGATCCTGGATGAAGCAGATGACAATGCGAGGATTCAGGAATGACGGCTTGCCATCCAAGGATCAATTTATAAAGTAGCCATAGAATCATATGATGTAGCCTGTTAGAGGCATAGTCTAGGGTGAACTTGAACACCTATGTAATCGTTTCAAGAAATAATATAAAACCTTCGTTTTGTTATCTGATGTGTTGAATGATTGTATGATTTGCTGCATGGTGACTTGGGAAACTGCGAGACAATACTTGGGACGAGTATGAGTAGGTGTGAATGGTAGTAGAGGCCTATACTACCGGAAGCACAAGACTCACACTTGGATCAGGGAAAGTCACAAGGTTACCGAGAAGCTAGAAATTGATTTCGTTTTATTCAAGAATGTCGTTACCATTGTTTCGGTAATGACTAAGAAGATTGTTGATATTCCGACCCTTGTGGTCATATCGAATCGAGTCCGACTACGATGAGTATGTTGTGTGGTTCAGAGAAACAAGTTTGATGTAGCGTCCGACATTAAACCAAACGGTTGAAATTAAAGCGATCAATAGAAGTATCGCACTCGTTGTTAAAGAAGTTGGTAGCTAGAAATGCCTAATGTTAAAGTGTGATTATATCACATTAGAACATGAAGGAAGGCATAGTCTGTTTTAGAATTTAACTCTAAGAGACCTAAGTCTAAGTATTGCAACATACGATGATATGTCATTAGAATATGACACATCGATCCATAGTAGTAATAGAAGAAATCATCTCAGGTCCGTATCCAGAAAGGATCGAGATTGTGACTTGAAGGTCATAATTGGGAGTCTAGCCTGAGGTAGAGAGCAGGTGCACGATCGAGTACTGCATACAGTCAATAAGTCTGAAAGATAGACTTGAAGGAATGTAGAAGTTATAATTATTACCTAGGATGAAGAGACGACATATGGAGTCATTATACGACCATGTTTCGTTGATGATTCCGGGAAGTAATCATCCTAAGGGGGAGATAATTGTAACGCCCGCGAATCCGGGCTAGTCAAATTAGAGGCAATAGGGGTCGAAAATGACTTTTCGACAAAAGATTATTTAGAATAAATAATCTTAACCAAGTTGTAGTATATGTCACGAGGTTTCCGTACATATAAAGAACGCCGAAATCCGAGTTATAACGAAGAAGTTATGGCCCGTCGAAGTTTTACGGCAAAACCGGCACGACACCGGGAAGCGTAAATAGTGAATTTACGATAGAGCGCGATTTAGCCTTAGCGATCTAAATGGAAGTCATAGAATATGTTAAACTAAGAACATCGATAAAAAGAACGCCCAAATCTGACTTCGTATGAAGAAGTTATGATTTTTCGAAGTTTCGGACTAGCAGTGTACAACCCGAAATTCGAATGTTAGATCGAGCGGTTTTTAGCCGACACGACCTAAACGAGAATCGAAGATCTCGTTGAGAGTAGCGTAACGAGAAAAAGATGGGCGAAAACGGATGTCGGATGAAGAAGTTATGAGGATTTAACGGACCAATCGTGTCTCGGCCCGTTAATAATATAAAATTTAAAATCGAGCCAAAATTAGCCGACGAAGTCTAAACGAAAGTTGTAGAGTACATTCCCACCTTCGCGTGGATATAAAGAACGTCGAAAATGGAGGTCGTACGCGAAAGTTATGAATTTTTAAAGATGGGCATGCAATTTGCGAAATCTGATGCGAGATAGATGACGTGGCCTCATCGCAGCCGTCCATCGTCGATCAACAGAGCGCCCTTCGGATCTCGCCACGTCGCCTCGCTTCGCTTTACGCCCCGCGTCGGAGTTCGGTACGCCCAGCGTACCCTCGGTCCTTATCCTCTTCCGAAGTGCGAGCCAGCTGGTGCGAGCTGGCGACCCAATCCGAGATTACGCCCAGCGTAGCTGCTGGACGCGCCGCGTAGTCCGAGGCTGCTGGGGCTATAAATAGCATGCGAGCCATTCCGAGTTTTTCACTCCAAATCCACTTCTTTCTCTCACTAGTTTCTCTCTCTAGCTCATCTAAACCCCCCTAAACCCTAGAAAAACCCCTTAGCACCCTAGGGAAGCCCCGAGGCTCCTGGAGTCCCGAGAAAAAGGAGTTTTTCGGTTTCAAAACGCTGCTCCAATTAAGTTCCGGTTTTCGATAAAATTCGCTGTAAGTGTGCTACGCTTACGCAGTTTTTAATATAGCTTTCATATAATTATAGGAATGTTATTAGGTCCTTAAAATAATTATTTGGGCTATTAAAATGAGTGATATCGAGTATTATTAACACTTAATAATACTCGGATTAATTAATTTGTCGCGGTTATCGTTAAACTAAACCCTAGTGGTATCGATACTAGGTTTTATCGAAGGAATATCGTTTTGAGAGTATCGAAGCGCTGTCCGAGTACTGAGTCACCACCTACTCAGGTGAGTGCATGGTCCCTTTCATCTTACACATAGATATGAAGTATTTTACGTGCTATGTGTGCATATTATCTGAATACTTGCTGTCTATGTTGGATGAACGTTTTATACATGTTTTAAAGGATTTAAACTGTATACGTATTTTATATATACGAATATGTTGGGTATGAGATGGGTAGATGAATGATGAGAGATAGAAGATGACGTGAGTATATATTGGCAGCTATAGACTTAGTGCCTATGAGACGAACACCGATAGCTATGGACTTAGTACCTTTTAGACGTTGGTAGCTATGGATTTAGTACCTGTTGGGAATTGGTAGCTATGGACTTAGTACCTATTAGTTAGACGCTGGTAGCTAAGGATTTAGTACCTGTAGGAATTGGTAGCTATGGACTTAGTACCTGTTGAACATTGGTAGCTATGGACTTAGTACCTATTAGATAAGGACTGGTAGCTATGGATTTAGTACCCGATGAATAGACTATAGCAGCTATGGAATTAGTGCTTTATGAACGAACATTGGTAGCTATGGATTTAGTGCCAGTCCTATAACCCTGGAAGTAAGGAATAAACGAATGCAGGATAGATGACTCTTAGGTTAAATCCTTAAGAGTAAAGAAGATAACGGGGATGGGTAATGGGGTTAATTGTTTGATGATTAAACATAACAATTATATTATTGTGGGTTGAAAACCCTATGTACTCACCAGGTTTCCCAACCTGACCCACTCAGTTTATTTACATCACAGGTGACGATATGAAGTGACATTACACTGAGGGATTTAAAGAGATGTAGATCACTAGTGTAAATAATTGTAAGTTCTGTTTATGCTTATGTTTCTGTATTAACGATGACATCCCAAACGTTTTAAAATGAAATAAATACGTTTCTTCGAAAATGTTTTAATAACGTATTTATCGTGTTTTCTGGGAACAAATTCCGCAACATTTTTATAAAATGAAGTACTCTGATTTTTATAAAGCATAAACAAAATCGGTCTTTTCTGGCCGTGATTTTGGGGATGTCACATAAACACTTGATCACTGCTTGAATTAATTAATTGTCTAAGGGTTAGGAGTAATGAACATGAACCTAACCACTATAATTGGTAGCCAATAACAATTAATCTATCATAAATATAAAATAACCATAGGAGTGAATTGGTTGAACCTAAATAGAAACATATTTATCAAATTTGGTGAGTTAGTTGTTTGCTTTAGTACTTAGTTAATTAAGTGTTTTATGGTGTGCTTAAGTTTCTAGTCTTGTAAAACTAGAAGAAAAACCTTTTACTTTCATTAATTGCTTAGTTAAAATTAGCCATTTGTTTAATTTTCCGTTCGCTGAGTTCGATACCCTACTTACTAAACTATACCACTAAAAGACAGGTTCACTCCCTTTGTGTGCTCAATCTATTAATAAAAAGTAGGAATAAAACAAGTGCATTTACACGCATCATACATTCAACTTCACGTACTTTCAATTATGTACTTAAAGTCCTGTATTATATACCATAATCTCTTGGAGGGAGAGCGTGATACTTGTGTATGGATCTATACGGGGTTGAAAATCCCGCACCTAAACTGTTAGCTACAGTTAGACAGGAACGGGTGACAAACGTCATAACATTCCAACGCCTGAAGGACGTTGTTACAGGCAGTTTGGGTAGAAGGCTACTATTGCATTACATTTTTGGAACTTTTAAACTACCACACACGTATGGACAAATATTGGATTTCTAGAGGCAAACATTCAAAACAGTCGGGTCTTGGTAGAAGGCTACTTTTATACTTGTAGGAAATATGGGATTTTCTGGGAGTTTTCAAACATCTACAAACAATTTCATTCAAATTTATACAAACATTGACATTAAATACTTATGAACTCACCAGCTTAAATGTTGATCCACTATTTCAAATCTACTTGTATTTCTCAGGGATTCAGTAATACAGGTAAACTTCATCTTTTGGAGAAGTGATGCGAAGGCGTCGGTTTTAAAACTCATTTTGTCATCATATTGTAATTTGTTTTTGAAACAAGTATCATTCAACAATGTAACTTTTAAATTATATATATGATGGTTGTGTTTACTTTCTTTACTATGTATTCAACTGTTACGATACTACATGAAGTCATCCACCCTCGAACGATTCCGGCGTTCTGGTTTGGGGGAGTAACAGATTGGTATTAGAGCATTGTTTATCGTGAACTAAGTATATCAAACGACATAAGATATACAAACTATAAATGCATAGGGGACTAAAGCTCTCTGACGAAATGCTGATACACCTAAACCGCGTTTCATTCAACTTAAATTATTTGGGTAGTAAAAGTTGTGACAACCGTCAATTTCCGGTCAAGTCAACGTCAAATAAAGTCAACAAGTAAAACCAGTCAACTCAATTCACCCTTGTGTACTAGGGTTTACGCTATGTTATTTCCGTACAACTCGTTATTCTAATGAAAAATGATAAATTGAAAAGTTTGTATATCAAGATTTCATTAAGCTAAAACTGTGGTAAGTAACGAACCAAACCAATAAAACAATGTTGCATACTCATCGGGAGTGTGTAAGGTCCTTAAACATGGCTTAACGGGGCTTACGGACCTTGACTTGCGAAGCCGGACACTCACAAATGTCACACACGAAACCTCTCTCAATCATTTTCACTCTATCTCTCTTTATCGAGAATCTCTCCCAAATCTCTCCAAGAATGAGAAATCTCTCCAAGAATGAGAAATCTCTCCCAAATCTCTCCAAGAATGAGAAATCTCTCCAAGAATGTGAAATCTCTCCCAAATCTCTCTTTGTATGTGAAATCTCTCCCAAATCTCTCTCCATATGAGAAATCTCTCCAAGAATGTGAAATCTCTCCTAAATCTCTCTTTCTATGAGAAATCTCTCCAAGTATGTCAAATCTCACCAAATATCTCCAAGAATGTGAAATCCCCCCAAATCTCTCTCAAAAGTTCCTTAAACTTTTTATAGTCTTGCGGGCCATCCCGACCCTTAACTAGGTCAAAAACCGCTTAAAACGGGGTAAAAACGGACAAAATAGACTTAAGGACCCGAAACCCCTCTTAAGGAGCCGAACCCTCTTAAAGAACTGAACCCTCTTAGGAAGCGAACTTGTTAGAAGCGAAATCCCTTTGGACCGAAGCTCAGCAGACCGAACCCGAACCTTCCCTTTCGGACCGAGCCTCGCATGATGAACCGAACCTCGCACTAGGAACCAAAGGTACCTTCGGTCCATTTCGCCTCCTACCCTTTCGCTCCATTTCGCCTTCAGCCTAGCAGCAGAAGGGACCGAACCTCGGCCTAGGATCGAGAGGCATCGCAGGGAGCTCTTTTTCACCCGGTTTTCGACTAGTTTTGGGTTTTAGGCCCGTTTTTAATTGTTTTAACGCGGGATTTTCACCCAAAACTTTATTTTAACATATAAGGCCCCATATTTACTAATTACCCACGTTTTTGGGGATAAAACCTTATCCATGAAGAGTGGGTGAAGTATAATGGTTGAGTGTTGACTTTTCTTTATTCTATGACACAAGCAACCACTCCCATACCCACTCCATGTCACTATTCACCATCAGCCCATAACTAGTCATTTAATGGTACTTTTCCCATCATTTTTCATCCACACACTTGGTCAAGGGTTAGAAAACCCTCTTCTCTCCTCACATTTCTTTCATTTTCCTCTCATTCTTCCATCAAGAACAAACTTCATTTTCTCTCATTTTCTCTCTCTAAAATTCAAGATTCAAGGCTATACTCCAAGCTTTTCTTCTACTTTTGGTAAGTATTAACATCCTCCATATTATTATTTCACTTCCTTCTACTCAAATCATAGATATCTTACACAAACTCCATCTTATTGGTGTTAGATCTTCGAATCTTCAAGCAATCTCCGAAAGTTTTCTTGAGTTGAACACTTCTTTTCTCCATCATCCATCTACTGAAATCACATAAGGTGAGTTCATACCCCTACATTTTCATGTTTTCTTAAGTTTTTAGGGGGGGGGGGGAATACAAGTTAAAACACCAAGAACATAATTAAACTTTTCTAATAGCTTTCATCAGAAAAGTTGGACTCCATTCACGGACTGTTTCGGACAACTTAAACATTTTATTTTTCAAAAATGTATTAGGTGCAAATAGTTGAAGTACTTAGCTTTAAATGACTACTTTCACATCTCCATGAGATTTTTCTAAAATTTATGGTGATTTTTACAAAACTGCCTATCATTTCAAACATCAATCTGTAGCAGTCTATGATTATGTACTTTTTCACACAAGTTGGAGGTCATTAAAATTTATAACAAAAATTATGAGCAAACTAGACTCATTTCCAAAACCCTCAGAATTTACGGATTTTGATTTGGACCTTTGATGATTTTTCTATAAATTTTCTAAGATCAGTAAAAGAAAATGTTAACAACAGAAAAATGCTATCAATTTCATTTCACCTTGTAACATGTTGAGCAAGGTGTATATCTTTATGTGAATATATGTTTTTGCAAATAAATGACATTTTGACTTAGTATATAGTCATACATTAGTTAACAAATGGAGTTTGCTAGATAAAGCATATAAATAAGGATTTGTTATAATCATAGCACATCTATTACATACAAACGTTTGAATAAACTATGTTAAAGTATAGTTCATGTAGATTACCACTTTTACCCTTGTTTTGATAAACTATAATAGGTATGGTTTATGTTTCCATTAACACAACAAACACATTTCGGAAGGTTTTATTCCCACAGAAAAAGGTTTTACACTCACGCACACCACACATAAACTTGTTAACTTAAATTGTGAGACATTCTCTCCCCGTACGTCCGAGTACGTGATCTAAATTCCTGGTAGTTATAATCAGAATCTCTTATAGGGAGAATGTGATAGTTATGTATAGATCTATATTGGGTTAGACACCCCACACCTGAGCTGCATGCAACAGCTAGACCGGCAGGTCTGTGGTGACAAGTGTCATTTCAGTTTCGCGACGCCCGAGAAACGTCGTGGCAGGTTCATTCAGTCGTAGTATGGTTATAGCGGCTCACATAGGGAGTTAACAACACATAAAGTTTACGGGGATTTTCATAAATCAAAAGGGGTTTTATGTCGATTTAAAATCACTTTTTATATCAATAATTACAGATATTATTGTATATTTTCAACCTTGGTATTTAAGACTACACACCATTAATTACGGGATTTTTCTCAAATTAGGAAGGGTTTTACTCCAATTTAAAACCACTTTTATATCTCAAAAACTGATGAACTCACCAATCTTTGTGTTGACACTTTTTCAAACAACTTGTATTCTCAGGAAATCAGTGGAACAGGAAAAACCAACAACATTTTGAGGATGGGACGTTGAATCGTCAAACTGTTCATTTTTTCATCATAATGTGATTGATTTGAAGCATGTAAACATATACATTGGTGTAAAATTTTCAATTATATTTATGATGGTTGTATTTACTTTGAGCACTATTATACTCGTTGTTATGATACTATACATGAAGTCCTCCACCCCCGGACGTTTCTGGCATCCTTGGTTTGGGGGTGTGACAGATTGGTATCAGAGCATTGTTTATAGTGAACTAAGTATATCTAACCACATAAGATATACAAACTATAAATACATTGGGACTAAAGTCTCTGATTTAAGTTTTCAAAACAATTATACTTTTAGAAATGAAATAGTTTCTTGTTAAAAGTATGAGTACATACATACATACTAGTATAGTATCATTATCTAGGACAATACAAAAGTAAAACGAGGAGTTGGACACTAAGAGTAGTCCTTGGGATATGTAATCAAACTTGGGATGAATATAGCCTGATCAACTATATTTATCCGACGTGTGACTATGGTATGCCAGGGCATGGTCGTAGTGAGCAACAAGCCTAAAAACTTCCCATAAAAGAAAGTTACTAAGAACCAAACATAAAATTTAAAATACTATAGGAGTATTTTGTAATATCACAACTTATATGAAAACTAAATAGATCCTTAATAATAGGTCTATAGTCACTAAGTGGATACTCTTAAGTTATATATAACTTAGAAATCATAGACTTAGAATTTGTGGTCATTGCCTTACTTCCTTTTCCTTGTTTGGATGTCGACCTAGGGTAGGATTACTTATTCGAAGGTCTATCATATCTTGGTATATGTAATTAGTATGCACTATGTCATTATAGAAGTAACTAATAAGGATCACCCCTTATAAGTAATTAATTATAGAGTTAGACGCCTGCTAATTATCTCTTCCACTCCTATTCTCGCACGTACAACATAGTAAGATCCTACTTACCGGGCGACCCTTACATTCCCAATCCAAACCTAAGAAATGGTGAATGGTTATGAGATGAATTCGAAGCGGAACCAGAGGTAATCAATCCTCCATGCATAGCAAGGGTTCCCGCGAACCGTTTCGACTACATCGAACCTGTGCCCCGTTGGGCAACCGTGATCGAGGGCTGAAGTCGACAACAATGACAGCAACCACCATGTGGAGACCAACGAGGGTGCTATGACGTCAACCACGGGGGACCGATTGACAGATCTCACCCGGCGAAGACCCGATAGATCGCGAACATCGGGGATTAAAACAGGAAGACTACAACCCGAGTTTAGAAACTGCGCGCTACTACAGACCCTACTGTCTCACGTACCCAAGACTCGAAATTAGACTACTATTTCCGAGACCAACTCTCTTTTTAGGACCTTATCACTGCTCGTGAAGAGGAAAGAGAGTAACAGGGTAGACACACGGCATTCAAAGAGAGGATGATTGCAGCCAAGCGTCGATTGGCAAAGCTGCAAGATGCATCTACTTTGCCTCAGGCATCACAAGGGATGAACTGTCATGAGTAAAGTTCATAACGCTCACAATATTTTGTAAATTAAGTTCTTGAGTATGTGTTGGTGCTACTCTATTCTAGGTGTAAGCACGTCATTCAATTTAAGCGGTTATACTAATCGAGAGATCTATTTGGTATCAAAACTTTTCCTTCCATGGATGTGAGGTATACCTGCATCGAGGCCAAAAATCTTTGCTGAAACCACAATTACTAGAATCATATTAACAAGATGGGCTTAGGACCTAGCTTGGGTCAAATAACAAGGATTCACTGGGATACAGAACTACTAAAACACATGAGTTTATCATTTATAGGCTCTCGTTATGAAATGTTTTCAGAACACCATAAAACAACCGAAATACGTTACAAAATGAACTAAGATAAACTTAGTTAGAAAACTCGTGACGTATAGTCATTCTAAAAACTCATTTCCGTCTCACCTTTAAACACCGTGGTTGAGAGGTGCCTTCTTCGTAGACCTATGGGGTGCGATGATACAAGCACTAATACACCGGGTCCCATCAAAAACTCCTCGGCCAAGTGTATTTGGACAAACATGATCCTAAGATGAGTAAATCTTAACGCTCGTACGAAACCTACTTATACCCACTACCATAAATCCTTCTCAGGAATGTTAGCAGAAACACTAGGAATAGTACAGTAATGTGCAAAAATTTATATGTGTGAATATAAATCGTAAGGATGCACTTGAGATAATTATTCCCACTCACGAATTCGTTTTCATCGTGAAACAGAGCTATGTCTTCACCAAGAGACAACCAACCAACTAGCAAGACGCCAACCCTGCAAATAGACTCTGCTACTTTTCAAGCTGTAGTCAGGGCAGCCGTGGCAGCCGTCATGTCGCGGCTAAATGCTACCCACGCCAGCAGACACGGAGATGGTGTCAGAAATACCAACCGCATTATCAATCAAGAACACCAGCGGGCGTCTACCAACGAAAATGCCTCAGGCCACAAACCTACGAATAAGAAGTAGAAGTTTTGGAACAAAAAAGGAGCGCAACCAATCTCAAAGACTCGCTAAAAGACAACAACCCATGGCCACCCCTACATTTATGACAACATTCACAACACATGCCTCGACATCAGCTACAACATCTATCGCTCTAGCATCAGACATGGAATACATGGGAGCACTTCCAAAGTGTAATAAGTGTAACTACCATCACACGGGAGCTTGCCGGATTTTACACTGTAACAACTGCAACAAGAAAGGGCATACCGTCCATTTCTGTAAGGCCCCGACTCAGCACACCGCTTTAACCCCCAATACCAATGTAAGTCCAGTGTGTTTCCTATGTAGCGAAACAGGACACTTCAAAAGAGACTGTCCAACCGAGAAGAATAACGGAGGAGCAGGAAGAGTGTGACCACTGAACCAACAGAAGCCTATTAGGACTTTTGTAATATTTCCAATGACAAAAACATTTAAGTACCATATGTTTGTAATGAATTTGGTATGCTTGCTAAAATCACCGTCCTTCTAAAAGTAATTAAAATACTCTATCGTTCAAATCAAACCAAAGACACTCATATATGACCTTAGGATCATTGTCTGTAAGCTGTGATGACTTTGTACATACATCGGGGTTAATTATAATCAAAATACTAAAGTCTTGAAACAAATAATTCCATCCTGACTCGTATTCCATGTCTAGTAGTGGGAATTGAGTGGAGCCACCCACTCGACGATTTCACCAATATCAAACTACATACGACGCACATATACCGCTCAATCACAAAATGACCTGACAGGGATCATGATATCAAGTATCATTACTAGCTATCGAAACACATCCACTGCCATTGCTAGACACTGTGGTATGAATCATCTATAGTAATAATAACATCGAGCAAAACGGAACACACTGAAAAGAAGCACAAGATACTCTATCACTCTAATGAGCAATTGATACGAATACAACATAACACATGTTTTACCTAAAGAGCTACTGTTGTCACCATTCAATTTCGATTGGTATAGTCCTCATCTTCCCGGTTTAATGACTACGAAAGGACCCTTCACCCAACCCACCGAATATCAAAACCTTTGTCTCCTATAAACACATCCAGCATAGAACTCCGGGTCATCTCTTGCTATGAAACCCCAAAAACATGTACCAAAGGAGTTTTATACCTCCCGAAACCTTATCACAAGTATTTCCAGGAGACCTTTCGGGAATGTCACGCATACATCAGACAAGGTGCAAGCATAGAAGCTTAGGACGGATACAGTTAGTCTACCACTACTATGTGTATACGCGAGGATAATGTATAATTAAGATTCTACGGACATTGGATGTGTGCTTCCGCCCTATTTCCTGTTCCATGTCTGGTTGTGGGCTTGGTGCAGAGTCACCCATCCAACTGTCTTGCCAACCTGAAGCACATATGACCTATATGCACAAGTTAATGATAGATGGACCAGGTACGAGTCCTGCCATGAACTTCGGGCCAAGGTTGCCCAGGAGTAAGAGTGAACTTCCTACCATCCGAATAAGTTTAGTCGCATAAATCAAAACCTCATACTTCCTACCGAGCTAAGCAATCGAGGAACACTACAATAGGCCCTATGTAGCGCTCTGAGGAAAAGTTATTACTGATGACTTAAGACAGCTAAAGATGTACGAGGTCGGCTAGAAAAAGCATGACCTCGAAATAGGAGTGGTAGTGTTCGCCCTAGAGGTCTAGAGGCACCATCTCTATGACACGAAGCATACAATCTTCACCGATCATAAGAACCTAGAAGGCACGGACGGCGGGGCATGTTATCCCATGAACCGGATCTGGACACCGAGGTTGATGGATTCATAAATAATTTCACGAATGAAGCATACGAAAAACTTGCTACTCCCCTTCATCCAGGATCGGACAAGATGTGTCCGGACCTCAAAACGTACCCTCAGTGGGCAAATAGGAAAGCAGACATCGTTACACATGTGGGCAAGTATCGGACTTGTGCCAGTATCAAGAGAGAATAAAGGAAGTGTTTGCGTCTCCTATAACAACCAGTGACACCTGAAAGGAAGTGGGAGCGGCTAACCATGGGCTTCATAACAAAGATATCCTAGGAAATGGATGGTCTCAATAACATTTGGGTAACCGTCGACAGACTAGCCGAATCCGCACACTCCCTGCTAATCAAAGAAACCGACAGGATGGAGGAATCGACTAGAACGTACATCAAAGAGATTATGTGACCACAGGGTCTATTAATATCTGTTATCTCTAATAGAGATAGTAGATTCATTTCGTCACCCTGGCAACCGTTACACGGACTAGGTTGGACTTGAGTATGGCCTACCAACAGCAAACCAACGGGCAAAACGAAAGGGGTTGTTTAAACCTTAGGCGACATGTAAATAGGTTGGGGGAATAACTTCGGTAAAGCGTGGGAATGCCCACGTACCACTTGGAAAAATCGAAATGAACGAGAGTCTCCACTTTGTAGCGGGGATCATAAAGGCACACATAGAATACACTATCTTTTCAAAACTATAACTCCTTTAATTTGACTTAGCTCAAGTTACAATAAGAAATTCCAAGGCGTCATTTAACATCAGGTGGATTGGTCCCCGCCATACCAATTTCTTGTACACCAAAAAGTACCCACCTCTCTTCCCGAACTCTTGAATCCCCAATCAAAATGCAATTTTCGGGACAAAATTCCCTCTAACGGGGGGATGATGTGACAACCGTCAATTTCCGGTCAAGTCAAAGTCAACTGAAGTCAACAAGTCAAACCAGTCAACTCAATTAACCCTTGTGTACTAGGGGTTACGCTATGTTATTTCCGTACAACTCGTTATTCTAATGAGAAATCATAAATTGAAAAGTTTGTATATCTAGATATCATTAACCTAAAACTTTGGAAAGTAACGAACCAAACCGATAAAACAATGTTGCATACTCATCGGGAGTGTGTAAGGTCCTTAAACATGGCTTAACAGGGCTTACGGACCTTGTGTTGCGAAGCCGGACACTCACAAATGTCACACACGAAACCTTTCTCAATCGTTTTCACTCTATCTCTCTTTATCGAGAATCTCTCCCAAATCTATCCAAGAATGAGGATGTAACGCCCCGTCTCTGGTATGTTGTTTTCGTGGCATTTATTTAGAAGTTTTATTGAGGGACTCGGCGAGTCTATGGCCTGACTCGTCGAGTAGGGTCGAGTTTTCGTGCACGTGTTAGTTGGCGACTCGGCGAGTCCATATTCGGGACTCGGCGAGTCTGCCTGCCTGGAAGAAACCCTAAATCCCCGGGTTGCTCACTATTTAAGCAATGCTTTGTGCCCAAACCCGCCTCCTTCACCCTCAGAGAGCTGTGAGAAAACCCTAATCCATCCCTTATTTATTTTAAGTGCTTTTGTGTGTGGATTTTGAAGGCTTGAAGAAGAAGAAGAAGAAAGGAGCAAAGAAAAGAGGTGTAGAGCAAAGATCCAAGGGAAAATCAGAGTTCATTGAGGTATTTCTTGGATTCCTTATGTTTTATGCTTTAGACCTCCATTAGAACTCTTCTAGGGCTAGTTTGATGCTTTTTCTAAGCCCTATAGTTGTATGGATGCCTTAATAGGTCGAGATATCCCTAGATCTGTTCATTTAGGAGTTGTAGAGCCCGGATCTATTGCCTTTTTGGAGATGCCTTGCATTAGAATCCTAGATCTAGCCTTTATTATGCTTTTTGAGCCTTATTATCTTCTTGGTCGTTATTGGGCACGTAAAGATAGAATCTTTACGTGCTAATCGAGTTAAGGAAGCCCAGATCTATAAGTTTCAGCAGCTGGATTCAAGCAGAATTGAATGTAGAGTAGCTGCATGGCTATGACTCGGCGAGTCGGAAGAACGACTCGGCGAGTCAAGTTGCGAGTCCCGTTTTTCCCCTTTTTGAGTGATGACGAGTGGAAGCCTGTGAGTAGTAGAGTGGACTCAGTGAGTTGGAGAGCAGACTCAGTAATGGAGGGACTCGACGAGTTGTTCATACAACTCGGCGAGTCCAAGGCAATCTTCTTAGCTCAAGAACAACTCGTCGAGTTGTTCATATGACTCGGCGAGTCGGATGAAGATTGTCTGAGTTCTTGGATCAAGAGGGTACTCGTCGAGTCGATGCCATACTCGACGAGTAGCCACGAGTAAGGTTGAGAAGTGAGACTAGAGACTCGACGAGTTGCCGGCCCAACTTGGCGAGTCAGGTCAACTGTGGGTTGACTTTGACTGAGAGAGTTTTCTTTGACCAAGGGTAAAAGAGTCATTTTACCCCAGTGCAGTGTTTAGCAGTTGATTGAGTGTGTTTCTGGACTTGTAGCCGGGGAGATACCGGAGCAGCAGCAGTTAGCTCCCAGAGCCATTCACACAACAACCAATTGACGAGGTGTGTCTCCTTTCAGTAGGAACGGGTCTACGGCCACAATGCCGACCCGTTTAGTTAGTAGTAGTCCCGGACTTTGGTCCGATGCAGTAGTTAGAGTGCTTGATGTCTTTATGATTCAAGCATATTTGTGTTATGTGTTCCGGACTCTGTTCCGATGCAGTATGCAGTATATGTGATTATAATAGTTGATATGTGTTATGCTATGCCATGATCAGCCAGTTCCGGACTTCGGTCCGATGCTGGGGACAAGGTCCCAGTCAGTTCCGGATTTCGGTCCGATGCAGCTAGTTCTGGACTTCGGTCCGATGCAGTCAGTTCCGGACTTCGGTCGGATGCAGTTAGTTCCGGACTCTGGTCCGATGCAGGGGACAAGGTCCCTGTCAGTTCCAGACTTCGGTCCGATGCAGCTAGTTCCAGACTCCGGTCCGATGCAGTGGGCAAGGCCCAATATGTGCTTTATATGTATTGTATGGTATGTCGTAGTTTGGGGGAGCTCACTAAGCTTCGTGCTTACAGTTTCAGTTTTGGTTTCAGGTACTTCCGCAAGCAAAGGGAAGAGCTCGGGATGATGGCATCGCACACACCACAGCTTCAGTTTTGTCCTGGGAGTTGATTTAGTTTTCTTGATATGTTTGGATGACAGTTGTGATACAGTTTTTCTCACAGTATTTTATTATGATTTTCGAAACACGCAGCATATGGTTTTGTTATGTGATACTCAGTCTCGTGGTTATGTTATAATAAAAATCGAAATTTTTGGGTGGTATTTTTGGGTTGTTTCAAGTTGGTATCAGAGCCCTGGTTTGAGGGATTCGGATACACCTCCGGGTGCATCTGAACTCAAACTAAGGGAAAGATAAAAAGATTTTCAAAATGAAAAATGCTTTTGAACGAAATTTTGAAAAGCACTTAGAAAGAAAAGAATTTTTAAACAAGATAAGGGTGTGGTGCATGCGATCAGCCGAGCTCAAGTAAGTACTCCCAAATTACCAATACAAGTTTTATTATTATGATTAATTGTTCCAGTTTCAGTAGAACAGCATGCTAGTATAGGACTAAGGATCTAGGACGATGCCTTATGTGCCTGCTATATGTGTTACAACTTTATGAGAATTGCATGCTAGTATTGACTACAGCAGTAGGATAGCCTGTTAGGGTTATGCCTGGTAGCGCGAGCTTAGCATTGTATGCTAGTACAGTTTCTTGTTATGAGAATAGTTTGCCTATGTATGTTTCCTTTATCCAAATGCTTCTTGCTTTGTGCTTTGTGGGACTCTGAGTGGTGGGAGTTAGCCATTAGGTGAATACGTCACATCACATGTGAGCAGGGTTGAATAATCTCAGAGTGCTGGATTTGGCCATATTGTGCAGCTCTTGTCTGAGTCCAACCGTTGTAGGGACGAGTCTTTTACTTGAAGGATTATCTGAGCCTCATTGCATGTGATGGTATTCAGGTGGTGGCTAATTAGCAATACAAGGAGGCCTTCAGCAGTTGAGTGCTGGTTTGAGTAGAGTCAGAGATTTACTTAGGGCAAGCCTAGGATGAGAGTAGCAGAGATCAGTAGTAGTAGAAGTGACTTGGTAGAGTAAAGGCAGTTCTTGAGGAAAGTACGGATAGATGTGGAAGGTAGTATGGGCCCATACTACTGAAAGCAGAGGATCCGTACTTGAATCAAGGAAGGCCGAGACAAGACCAGGAAGCTAGTAGTAGTATCAATGATCCCTAGAGATATTTCAGTTTCTGATGTTGCTATGATGTGTTTCAGAATGGTGGTTTTGCATCCGAGGACAGCAGCCGACAGTGGAGGTGCCGGGGAGGGATCAGGATCAGGCTCGGGGGACGAGCGCATGGATGAGCAGACCAGAGAGTTTCTTTCTTCAGAGATTACTCGTATCATTTTAGAGCAGACTCCTATGATCTTCAGTTCGATCAAGGAGGGTATCCTAGAGCTGATGGATGAGAGATTGGGAACCTTCCGTGCCGAGGTGGCAGCCATGATGGGGTCGCGTACACTTACATTCAAGGAGTTCAGGGCATGTGGAGCTCCAGACTATCACGGGGCGCGGGACCCCATAGCGATACTAGATGGTTGGCGGATGTGGCCAACGCGTTCCGCACTAGCAGGAGTCCCGAGGGGGAGAAGGTCAGATTGGCGTCCTGTCTTCTAAAGGACAGGGCACGGGATTGGTGGGAGGAGGTCGGACATACCATTGGAGATGATGCAGTGTTGGATGCCATGACCTGGGCTGATTTCTCTACCAGGTTCAGGGCGGAGTTTGCACCAGTTATTGAGGTGCTGCAGTTAGCCAGAGAGTTTCAGGACCTCACCCAGCCTACAGAGACCATGGCGGAGATCACCGCCAAGTTCAGGGAGAGGGCCCTTCTTGTTCCTCAGTATGCGGCGGATGAGGAAATGAAGAAGGCCCATTATCATGAGATGTTGTGGAGCGATATCCATCAGTTTGTGAGCCGGTCTAGCTATAAAATGCTGGATGACATGATTGCTAGGGCTCGGGAGAGGGAGATTGATCTCGAGATGGAGAAGAAGAGGAAACCGGAGGTGGTTTCGGGTCCAGGCAGTTCGGGCAAAAAGCCCAAGGTTTCTGATCATAGATCCAGGAGTCAGCAGAGCCACGGTCGATGTGGCAAGTGTGGGAGATTGCACGAGGGGGTGTGCAAGGCAGGGAGTTCCGGTTGCTACAAGTGCGGTCGGACTGGGCATTTGAGCAGGGATTGTGCGGCCCCTGCTACTACCGTTGCAGCATCAGATCTGATTTGCTTTTAGTGCAATCAGAGGGGACATAAAAAGTCCAAGTGTCTGAGTTTAGCTATAGTAGGGAAGGTGGCTGCACCTGCCCCTGCTACTTTGAGGATTACAGATGGCCGGCAAGGCCGAGCCGAGACGCCAGTGGCGAAGAGTAGGGCGTTTCAGATGACAGTAGAGGAGGTGCGAGCGACTCCTGATGTGGTGATGGGTATGTATCTTCCCTTCATCTCCTTATTATTATTGATTGATTATTGCTTATGATTGTATGTTTTATATAGGGTCGTTCTCTGTGAACGACATTTCTGCTATGGTATTATTCGATTCGGGGGCTACCCGATCATTCGTATCGCTTGCGCTTAGCAAGAGATTTAGCAGAGCTCCAGGGGAGCTGGATTGTCCATTAGAGGTTGAGATAGCAGATGACAGGACCGTGAGGGTCGGCAGAGTGCATAGAGGGTGCTCTCTTTAGGTGTTTGGTGAGCAGTTTTTGGTGGACCTGGTTCCTATTCCCCTGCGAGGGAATAAGGTTATTGTGGGCATGGATTGGCTAAGCCCCAATGGGGCGGTGATTGATTGTGAGCTTCAGCTAGTGAGGGTTCGCACTCCTAGTGGGGGAGAGTTAGTGATTCAGGGCGAGAGGCCACAGCGCGGACCGACCTTTTGTTCCGCCGCAAGGGCGAGGCGCTATTTTCAGCAAGGTTGTGCCAGTTATGTAGCTTATGTCTTGGATGCCCGGGAGAAGGGCAAGGCGATAGTTGATGATTTTCCAATAGTGCGAGACTTTCCGGATGTATTTCCCGAGGATTTACCGGGAATGCCTCCTGAGAGGCAGGTTGAGTTTGGGATCGACCTGATTCCTGGTGCGGCTACGATAGCCAAGGCACCGTATCGTCTAGCTCCCCCTGAGATGCAGGAGTTGTCTACGCAGCTGCAGGAGCTGCTAGACAAGGGTCTCATTCGGCCGAGCAGTTCACCTTGGGGAGCGCCGATCCTGTTTGTGAGGAAGAAGGATGGGTCGCATCGTATGTGTATAGATTACCGGGAGTTGAATAAGGTAACGGTGAAGAACCGCTACCCGCTTCCGAGGATAGATGATTTGTTTGACCAGCTTCAGGGAGCGTCTTGGTTCTCCAAGATCGATCTACGCTCCGGGTATCATCAGATGCGGGTTAGGGATGAGGATGTGCAGAAGACTGCTTTCAGGACCAGGTATGGTCATTATGAGTTTGTGGCGATGCCTTTTGGGCTCACCAATGCCCCAGCCACGTTCATGGATCTCATGAATCGCGTGTGTAGGCCGATGCTAGATCGGTCAGTGATAGTATTCATAGATGATATCTTGGTATATTCCAAGACGCAGGAGCATCACGAGGAGCACCTGAGGGAGGTGCTAGAAGTTTTGAGGAGGGAGAAACTTTTCACAAAGCTCTCCAAGTGTGAGTTCTGGTTGCGCGAGGTGCAGTTCCTTGGTCACCTCGTCAACCAGAAGGGTATTTTGGTGGATCCGGCCAAGATAGAGGCTGTGATGCAGTGGGAGGTCCCGAAGTCTCCATCCGAGATTCGGAGCTTCCTAGGGTTGGCAGGGTATTATCAGAGATTCATTCAGGATTTCTCCAAGATAGCAGTGCCGCTCACCCGACTGACCACGAAGTCGGTGGTATTTCGTTGGGGGCCCGAGCAGCAGGCAGCATTCGAGACCCTCAGGCAGAGATTGTGCGAGGCTCCGATCCTTACCTTGCCAGAGGGAGTAGAGGACTTCGTAGTCTACTGTGATGCCTCAATCACAGGTATGGGAGCAGTGTTGATGCAGCGAGGCCATGTGATAACTTATGCCTCGAGGCAGTTGAAGCCTCACGAGGCTAACTATCCTACCCATGATTTAGAGCTGGGGGCGGTTGTGTTTGCCCTCAAGATTTGGAGGCATTATCTTTATGGGGTCTGTTGTACTATCTACACAGATCACAAGAGTTTGAGGTACCTTATGGATAAGCCGAGTCTGAACATGAGGCAGAGGAGGTGGTTGGATGTCCTGAAGGATTATGATTGTGAGATCCTTTACCATCCAGGGAAGGTCAACATGGTGGCCGACGCCCTAAGCCGCAAAGTGTCGGCAGCCCCTATCAGAGATTTGTGTTTGAGGATGACAGTGATTACTCCGTTTTTGGAACGGATCAGGGAGGCTCAGGTTGAGGGCCTCAAGGAGGAGAGGCAGAAGTGTGAGAGGATAGTGGGCCGAGCATCTTCGTTTGATTATGACAGTCGGGGATTGCTAACACTTCATGGGAGAGTGTGGGTACCATACTCGGGAGGAGTACGGCAGGTGTTGATGGATGACGCTCATAAGTCTCGATTTTCTATCCACCCAGGGGCGACGAAGATGTATAGAGATCTTCGACCCGATTATTGGTGGCCCTGCATGAAGCGGGATGTCGCTTGGTATGTTGAGAGGTGCCTGACCTCCAGGATGGTCAAGGCGGAGCACCAGAGGCCTCATGACAAGATGCAGCCGTTAGACATTCCCGTGTGGAAATGGGAGGACATCACCATGGATTTTGTCACCAAGCTTCCCAGGACCGCACGAGGAGTAGATTCGATATGGGTAGTAGTGGATCGGTTGACGAAGAGTGCTCATTTTATCCCGATCCAGGAGAGTATATCGGCAGAAAAGTTAGCCGATATCTATGTGCGTGAGATCGTGGCACGTCATGGAGTGCCGGTATCGGTGGTGTCAAACCTAGATGTCCGTTTTACATCCATATTCTGGAAGCGGTTTCACGACAAGATGGGTACTCGTCTTCATTTCAGCACTGCTTTTCACCCTCAGACGGACGGGCAGAGCGAGAGGACGATTCAGACCCTCGAGGACATGCTCAGGGCATGTGTTCTAGACTTCGGTGGCAGTTGGGATACGTATCTTCCATTAGCGGAATTTTCGTATAACAACAGTTATCATGCGAGCATTGATCGACCTCCCTTTGAGATGCTTTATGGGAGGAAGTGTAGGACCCCGATTTTTTGGGGCGAGGTCGGTCAGCGAGTCGTTGGGAGCATAGAGGTGGTGCTCAAGACGACCGAGTTGATTCAGCAGGTCCGTAGTAGACTGCAGACTGCGCAGAGTCGGCAGAAGAGCTACGCCGACAGGAGGCGTTCAGACTTGGAATTCCGGGTGGGCGATATGGTCCTCATGAAGGTCTCACCCTGGAAGGGTGTCATCAGGTTTCGGAAGAGGGGCAAGCTGGGCCCCAGGTTCATTGGTCCCTTCAGGGTTTTGGCCCGAGTGGGTCGGGTTGCGTATCGGTTGGATCTTCCTGCAGAGCTTAGCCAGATCCACAACACTTTCCATGTGTCCCAGTTGAGGAAGTGTTTGGTGGATGAGTCAGCAGTTGTTCCCCTAGAGGATATTCAGGTTGATAGCAGACTGAACTATATATAGAGGCCGGTCGCGATTCTGGACCGGAAGACAAGGACCTTGAGGAACAAGGCAATTCAGTTGGTGGAGGTGCAGTGGCAGCACCGGAAGGGGTCTGAGTGGACGTGGGAGGCTAAGGAAGAAATGAGAGAGCACTACCCGGAGTTATTTGCAGATTCAGCCGCAGCAGACTTCGAGGACGAAGTCTGAGACAAGTGGGGGAGAATTGTAACGCCCCGTCTCTGGTATGTTGTTTTCGTGGCATTTATTTAGAAGTTTTATTGAGGGACTTGGCGAGTCTATGGTCTGACTCGTCAAGTAGGGTCGAGTTTTCGTGCACGTGTTAGTTGGCGACTCGGCGAGTCTGCCTGCCTGGAAGAAACCCTAAATCCCCGGGTTGCTCACTATTTAAGCAATGCTTTGTGCCCAAACCCGCCTCCTTCACCCTCAGAGAGCTATGAGAAAACCCTAATCAATCCCTTATTTATTTTCAGTGCTTTTGTGTGTGGATATTGAAGGCTTGAAGAAGAAGAAGAAGAAAGGAGCAAAGAGAAGAGGTGTAGAGCAAAGATCCAAGGGCAAATCAGAGTTCATTGAGGTATTTCTCAGATTCCTTCTGTTTTATGCTTTAGACCTCCATTAGAACTCTTCTAGGGCTAGTTTGATGCTTTTTCTAAGCCCTATAGTTGTATGGATGCCTTAATAGGTCGAGATATCCCTAGATCTGTTCATTTAGGAGTTGTAGAGCCCGGATCTATTGCCTTTTTGGAGATGCCTTGCATAAGAATCCTAGATCTAGCCTTTATTATGCTTTTTGAGCCTTATTATCTTCTTGGTCGCTTTTGGGAACATAAATATAGAATCTTTACGTGCTAATCGAGTTAAGGAAGCCCAGATCTATAAGTTTCAGCCACTGGATTCAAGCAGAATTGAATGTAGAGTAGCTGCATGGCTATGACTCGGTGAGTCGGAAGAACGACTCGGCGAGTCAAGTTGCGAGTCCCGTTTTTCCCCTTTTTGAGTGATGACGAGTGGAAGCCTGTGAGTAGTAGAGTGGACTCAATGAGTTGGAGAGCAGACTCAGTAATGGAGGGACTCGACGAGTTGTTCATACAACTCGGCGAGTCCAAGGCAATCTTCTTAGCTCAAGAACAACTCGTCGAGTTGTTCATATGACTCGGCGAGTCGGATGAAGATTGTCTGAGTTCTTGGATCGAGAGGGTACTCGTCGAGTCGATGCCATACTCGACGAGTAGCCACGAGTAGGGTTGAGAAGTGAGACTAGAGACTCGGCGAGTTGGCGGCCCAACTCGGCGAGTCAGATCAACTGTGGGTTGACTTTAACCGAGAGATTTTTCTTTGACCAAGGGTAAAAGAGTCATTTTACCCCAGTGCAGTGTTTAGCATTTGATTGAGTGTGTTTATGGACTTGTAGCCGGGGAGATACCGGAGCAGCAGCAGTTAGCTCCCAGAGCCATTCACACAGCAGCCAGTTCACGAGGTGAGTCTCCTTTTAGTAGGAACGGGTCTACGGCCACAATGTCGGCCCGTTTAGTTAGCAGTAGTCCCGGACTTTGGTCTGATGCAGTAGTTAGAGTGCTTGATGTCTTTGTGATTCAAGCATATTTGTGTTATGTGTTCCGGACTCTGTTCCGATGCAGTATGCATTATTAGTGATTATAATAGTTGATATGTGTTATGCTATGCCATGATCAGCCAGTTCCGGACTTCGGTCCGATGCAGGGGACAAGGTCCTAGTCAGTTCCGAATTTCGGTCTGATGCAGTCAGTTCTGGACTTCGGTCCGATGCAGTTAGTTCTGGACTCTGGTCCGATGTAGGGTACAAGGTCCCAGTCAGTTCCGGACTTCGGTCCGGTGCAGCTAGTTCCAGACTCCGGTCGGATGCAGTGGGCAAGGCCTAGTATGTGCTTTATATGTATTGTACGGTATGTGGTAGTTTGGGGGAGCTCACTAAGCTTCGTGCTTACAGTTTCAGTTTTGGTTTCAGGTACTCTCGCAAGCAAAGGGAAGAGCTCGGGATGATGGCATCGCACACACCACAGCTTCAGTTTTGCCCTGGGAGTTGATTTAGTTTTCTTGATATGTTTGGATGACAATTGTGATACAGTTTTTCTCACAGTATTTTATTATGATTTTCGAAACACGCAGCATATGGTTTTGTTATGTGATACTCAGTCTCGTGGTTATGTTATAATAAAAATCGAAATTTTTGGGTGGTATTTTTGGGTTGTTTCAGAGGAATCTCTCCCAAATCGCTCTCCATATGACAAATCTCTGCAAGAATGTGAAATCTCTCTCAAATCTCTTTTTGTATGTGAAATCTCTTCCAAATCTCTCTTTGTATGTGAAATCTCTCCCAAATCTCTCTTTGTATGAGAAATCTCTCCAAGTATGTCAAATCTCTCCCAAATCTCTCCAAGAATGTGAAATCTCTCAAAAATCTCTCTCAAAAGTTCCTTAAACTTTTTATAGTCTTTCGGGCCATCCCGACCCTTAATCAGGTCAAAAACCGCTTAAAACGGGGTAAAAACGGATAAAATAGACTTAAGGACGCGAAACCCCTCTTAAGGAGCTGAACCATCTTAAGGAGCCTAACCCTTTTAGGAAGAGAACTTGTCAGAAGTGAACCCCCTTCGGACCGAAGCTCAGCAGACCGAACCCGAACCTTCCCTTTCGGACCGAGCCTCGCATGATGAACTGAACCTCGCACTAGGAACCGAAGGTACCTTCGGTCCATTTTGCCTCCTACCCTTTCGCTCCATTTCGCCTTCGGCCCAGCAGCAGAAGGGACCGAACCTCGGCCTAGGACCGAGAGGCCTCGTAGGGAGCTCTTTTTCACACGGTTTTCGACTAGTTTTGTGTTTTAGGCCCGTTTTTAATTGTTTTAACGCGAGATTTTCACCCAAAACTTTATTTTAACATATAAGGCCCCATATTTACTAATTACCCACATTTTGGGGATAAAACCTTATCCATGAAGAGTGGGTGAAGTACAAAGGTTGAGTGTTGACTTTTCTTTATTCTATGACACAAGTAACCACTCCGATACCCACTCCATGTCACTATTCGCCATCAACCCATAACTAGTCATTTAATGGTACTTTTCCAACCATTTTTCAGCCACACACCTGGTCAAGGGTTAGAAAACCCTCCTTTCTCCTCACATTTCTTTCATTTTCCTCTCATTCTTCCATCAAGAACAAACTTCATTTTCTCTCATTTTCTCTCTCTAAAATTCGAGATTCAAGGCTATACTCCAAGCTTTTCTTCTACTTTTGGTAAGTATTAACATCCTCCATATGATTATTTCACTTACTTCTACTCAAATCATAGATATCTTACACAAACTCCATCCTATTGGTGTTAGATCTTCGAATCTTCAAGCAATCTCCCAAAGTGTTCTTGAGTTGAACACTTCTTTTCTCCATCATCCATCTACTGAAATCACATAAGGTGAGTTCATACCCCTGCATTTTCATGTTTTCTTAAGTTTTTATGGGGGGGGGGGATTACAAGTTAAAACACCAAGAACATAATTAAACTTTTCTAACAGCTTTCATCAGAAAAGTTGGACTCCATTCACGGACAGTTTTGGACAACTTAAACATTTTATTTTTCAAAACTGTATTAGGTGCAAATATTTCAAGTACCTAGCTTTAAAATTACTACTTGCACATCTGCATATGATTTTTCTACAATTTATGGTGATTTTTACAAAACTGCCTATCATTTCAAACATCAATCCGGATCAGTCTGTGATTATGTACTTTTTCACACAAGTTGGAGGTCATTAAAATTTATAATAAAATTTATGAGCAAACTAGACTCATTTCCCAAACCATCAGAATTTATTGATTCTGATTTGGACCTTTGATGATTTTTCTATAAATTTTCTAAGATCAGTAAAAGAAAATGTTAACAACAGAAAAATGCTATCAATTTCATTTCACCTTGTAACATGTTGAGCAAGGTGTATATCTTTATGTGAATATATGTTTTTGCAAATAAATGACATTTTGACTTAGTATATAGTCATACATTAGTTAACAAATGGAGTTTGCTAGATAAAGCATATAAATAAGGATTTGTTATAATCATAGCACATCTATTACATACAAACGTTTGAATAAACTATGTTAAAGTATAGTTCATGTAGATTACCACTTTTACCCTTGTTTTGATAAACTATAATAGGTATGGTTTATATTTCCATTAACACAACAAACACATTTCAGATGGTTTTATTCCCACAGAAAAAGATTTTACACTCACGCACACCACACGTAAACTTGTTAACGTGTACGTGATCCAAATTCTCTCCCCGTACGTCCGAGTACGTGATCCAAATTCCTGGTAGTTATAATCAGAATCTCTTGTAGGGAGAACGTGATAGTTACGTATAGATCTATTTTCGGTTAGACACCCCACACCTGAGCTGCATGCAACAGCTAGACCGGCAGGTCTGTGGTGACAAGTGTCATTTCAGTTTCGCGACGCCTGAGAAACGTCGTGGCAGGTTCATTCAGTCATAGTATGGTTATAGCGGATTACGTAGGGAGTTAACAACACATAAAGTTTACGGGGATTTTCATAAATCAAAAGGGGTTTTATGTCGATTTAAAATTGATGGGATTAAAATAACTTTTAATCTATGAAGATCGATTAGATCTTGAACAAGTATATGAATATAAAACAGTAAGAACGCAATAATAAGAACAAGAAAGCTTGAATCAAACGTGTCGAATGATTAAACAAAATCCTCAGAAGAGCTCGATTAAGAACATCAACTGTAGAGGATTAGAAGATTACAAGAACGATTAAAGAAAAATGTTGTACTCTGGATGAATCGCTATATCGATAATCTCTAAATCGTTAACCTAATATGCATGCAATGTAACAACGCAAATTTTCAAACAAATTTTTTCATTTTAAAAATAAAGTATTTTAATTCAAAACAAGGCATAAATAATTTAAGTGTCATGTCAAATACAAATTGTCTAAATCCCAAGATCATAAAAACATCCTTTAGTGTGTATCGATCACGCCGGCGCCTTCCCACGGTCCTCGCTAGTACCTGAAACACATACATAACAACTGTAAGCATAATTGCTTAGTGAGTTCCCCAATATACAACTTACGCACATACGCCTTTCCAGGCCCTGACCTTCCGGTCCTCAACACAACGCCTTCCGGCCCATAACATAATCGCCTTCCGGCCCATCACATATTGCCTTCCGGCCCACATAACATACATAGCACATATAACAATAACTTACCACATATAGCATACATATCACATATCATATCTGACCTTCCGGTCACACAGTCAAACCCTTCCGGGTAGAGTATAGTGAGAAGACTCACCTCGTGAATGCTGAAAGCTAGCAAATCCTGAAATCACTCGTGCATAATCCGTCGAGCTACAACCTCCCTATAACATCACATATCTCTCATTAACACTTATATCTTCTAAGTGTGACTATCCCTAAGAAGTCAGACTTAGGTCAACTCTGGTCAACGGTCAACGGTCAACTCGACCGGACTCGGCGAGTGCCATGGCGACTCGGCGAGTCTAGACGTCCTCCAATTCTATGAGATTCCCTTTCTACTTGTCGAGTATCCTCCTTGACCCGACGAGTTACTCCTGGAAGAATCGCGGGGCCACCCCGACTCAACTCGCCGAGTCTGAAGAACAACTCGACGAGTCCCAGTTAATCTTCAAGCTACTCGCCGAGTTTGTTCATCGAACTCGGCGAGTCCATGCCATGCAACCGCTCAAACTGCATCCTAAGGTCAGAACTGCTCCGACCATCCCTAGGTCTGGCCTTCCTAGGCTGATCCATCACGTAAAGTCCTCATTTCAGTGCTCATGATACACCCTATGATTCATAATTTACATTTTGACCTAAGGCATAAGGATTCCAATCCAAAACCTTCATCAATTCCCGAAATTCATAAACATGGGACATTCCGGACCTCCAAAGGTCCCAATACAGGGTTACAATCGTTTAGGGGACTAGGGTAACATTCAATCTATTCACAAAAGGGTTCCATAAACCCTAATTCCATAATCACATCAACATAGCAGAGTATACTCGAATTCTTACCTGGATGATGTATTCTCTGTGTCCCCAATCCTCAGAATGTGACTCCCTTGCTGCTCCTTTAGCCAATCCCTTCTCTTCCTTGCACAACAACTCTTCTATAATCAACAATGGCGTATAATCCTTGCTCCAGATGCACACAATCGATTTAGGGTTCTTCTCAAAAGGCTAAAATGAACAATGACGGCCAATAAGTCCCTTTTATACGTCCCAAACCTGAACGGTTAGGGTTTTCGCTAAACAGCGTAGACTCGCCGAGTCCATATCTGGACTCGTCGAGTCCAGTCGCGAACCCGCGACCAAGTCTGCGATCCTACTCGGCGAGTCTAGGCTCCAACTCGCCGAGTCCCCTCTTAAATCACCCCAAAAACATAATTTAACAATACCTGAGATTCCGGGCTGTTACAACTCTCCCCCACTAGGATTAGACTTCGCCCTCGAAGTCTCACTCTGAAAATAGCTCCGGATGCTGCTCCCGCATCTCACGTTCCGGCTCTCAAGTCATTTCCGATCCCTTCTGGTGTTGCCACTGGACCAACACCAGAGGTACCTCCTTGTTCCTCAGAACCTTGAGCTTCCGATCCCTGATGGCCACTGGTCTCTCAACATAATTCAGGCTCGCATCCACCTGAATATCCTCCAATGGAACCACTGCCGACTCATCGGCTATGCACTTCCTCAATTGCGACACATGAAAAGTGTCGTGGATCTGTCCCAACTCCGCTGGCAACTCCAACCGATAGGCTACCCGACCTATCCTTGCAATCACACGAAATGGCCCAATATACCGGGGCCCCAACTTGCCCCTCTTCCTGAATCGAATCACTCCTTTCCAAGGAGAGACCTTCAGGAGAACGAAGTCGCCGACTTGAAACTCAAGCTCGGATTGGCGCCTGTCTGCATAACTCTTATGTCGGCTCTGGGCGGTCAATAACCTCTGTCTAACTTGCTGAATCTGCTCTGTCGTCTGAAGCACGATCTCTGTGCTGCCCATCACCCTCTGTCCCACCTCTCCCCAGCAAATGGGGGTCCGACATCTCCTACCATACAACAGCTCAAAAGGTGGCATACCAATGCTCGAATGATGGCTGTTGTTGTAGGAAAACTCTGCCAATGGTAGATACGCATCCCAACTACCCCCGAAGTCCAACACACATGCTCGAAGCATGTCCTCCAGCGTCTAAATCGTCCGCTCGCTCTGGCCGTCTGTCTGGGAATGATATGCGGTACTAAAATGCAATTTAGTACCCAGCTCCTCATGGAATTTCTTCCAGAACCTGGAAGTGAAGCGTACATCACGGTCTGAAACAATCGAGATCAGCACCCCATGCCGAGATACCACTTCTCTCACATATATCTCCGCCAACTTCTCCACTGAAGAACTCTCGCTGATGGCAAGGAAGTGTGCACTCTTCGTCAACCTATCCACAATCACCCAAATTGCATCGATTCCCCTGACAGTCCTTGGCAATTTGGTGATGAAATCCATAGTGATCTGTTCCCACTTCCACTCGGGAATCTCCAATGGCTGCAACTTGCCATGCGGCCTCTGGTGCTCGGCCTTAACCCTACGGCAGGTCAAGCACCTCTCAACGAACCATGCGACGTCCCTCTTCATACAGGGCCACCAATACTCCTTCCTCAAATCCAAATACATCTTCGTAGCACCAGGATGGATCGAGAATTTCGATCTATGAGCCTCTTCCATCAAAGTAATACGTGTACCGCCCACGAATGGTACCCAGATCCGACCCTGAAACGTCAGAAGCCCTCGTCCCTCCTTAACGAACTCTGAAATTAACCCAACGACCCGCTCTTTCTTCTGCATCTCTGGTCACACAGCCTCGGCCTGTGCCCCACGAATAGCATCCAATACTGGAGTCATCACAGTCAATCTCAAACATATATCTCGCAATGGAGTGCTCTCCGCCCTGCGGCTCAATGCATCAGCTACCACATTAGCCTTGCCTGGGTGGTACAGGATCTCACAATCATAATCCTTGACCACATCCAACCACCTCCTCTGACGCATATTTAAGTTGGGCTGATCCATCAAATACTTCAAGCTCTTATGGTCCGTGTATATCGTACATCGAACCCCATATAGGTAGTGCCGCCAAATCTTGAGAGCGAACACTACTGCCCCCAACTCTAAATCATGCGTGGGATATCTCGCCTCATGAGGCTTCAGCTGCCTCGACGCATAAGCTATCACATGACCCCTCTGCATCAACACTGCGCCCAGTCCCGAAATCGATGCGTCGTAATATACTACAAAATCATCCATCCCTTCCGGGAGAGCTAATACCGGGGCTTCGCACAACCTCTGGCGAAGTGTCTCAAAGGAGGTCTGCTGCTCGGGCCCCCATGAGAATGCAACACCCTTCCGGGTCAATCTGGTGAGCGGCACTGCGATCTTGGAGAAATCCTTAATGAATCTCCGATAATACCCTGCCAACCCAAGGAAGCTCCTGATCTCAGAGGGTGACTTCGGCACCTCCCAACTCATCACCGCCTCAACCTTGGCCGGATCGACCAATATCCCTTCCTGATTAACAACATGTCCTAGAAATTGGACCTCCCACAACCAGAAGTCACATTTGGAGAACTTTGCATAAAGCTTCTCCGACCTCAATACCTCAAGGACCTCCCTCAAATGCTCCTCATGCTGCTCTCTAGATCTCGAATACACTAGAATGTCATCGATAAATACAATCACTAACCGATCCAACATCGGTCTACATACCCTGTTCATGAGATCCATGAACACAGCCGGAGCATTGGTGAGCCCGAAAGGCATCACCACAAACTCATAATGCCCATATCGCGTCCTAAACGCTGTCTTTTGGACGTCCTCATCCCGCACTCTCACCTGATGGTATCCTGACCTCAGATCGATCTTGGAGAACCAAGATGCTCCCTGCAACTGATCGAATAGATCATCGATCCTCGGTAACGGGTAACGGTTCTTGACCGTCAACTTGTTCAACTCCCGGTAATCAATGCACATCCGGTGTGAACCATCCTTCTTCTTGACGAATAGAATAGGTGCTCCCCACTGCGAGCTGCTCGACCGAATGAATCCCTTCCCCAGCAACTCCTGGAGCTGCGAGGACAACTCTTGCATCTCTGGAGGTGCAAGATGATAAGGCACCTTAGCAATAGGCGCGGCCCCCGGAACCAGATCGATACGAAACTCTACTTGCCTCACAGGAGGTACTCCCGGCAGCTCCTCGGGGAAAACATCTGGAAACTCACGCACCACTGGGACCTCCTCAACTGACCTCGGTCTCTCGGAAACCTCCCGCGTATCCATCACATACGCTACAAAAACCTTACAGCCCTGCTGTAGACATTGCCTCGCCCTAGCGGCCGAACAAAAAGCTGATCCCGAACGGGTACCCTCGCCGTACACCGAAAGGACTCCCCCACTATGGTCTCGTATAGTCACCAGCTGACGCTCACAGTCGATGACAGCGCCGAATCGGCTCAACCAGTCCATTCCCACGATGACACAGACGTCAGCCATCGCAATAGGAATCAGGTCAATCGGGAACTCAACCCCAAAAATCTCTAGCACGCATCCCCGAAGAACCTCCGTGGCACAAATCACTCTCTCGTCAGCTATAGAAACTCTCAAAGGTCGACTCAACGACTCACGACTAACGCTGATATGCTGACTAAAGGCTAAGGACACAAAGGACCTACTCGCACCCGAGTCAAATAACACTAAGGTAGGCACAGAGTTCACAAGGAAAGTACCTACGCATATAACAACATAAGCATAACATCTCAACTTTAAAATAAATACATGAATTACAGCATACCTGCCACAACATCGGGCGCAGCACGGACCTCCTCCGCAGTCAGCTGAAAGGCTCTCCCACGAGCCCTCGGGGCCTCGACCTTCACCGGTCGAGTCTCAGTAGTCCTGGCAGTAGGTGCAGATCCCTGACGAAGCTGAGGGCACTCGGCCTTTCGATGGCCAGTCTGGTTGCAATGAAAGCAAACCATAAACCCCTTGGGGCACTCCCTAGCAATGTGCCCCTCCTTGCCGCACTTGTAGCAAGCACCAGCTCGACACGCCCCATCGTGACCCTTGCCGCACTTTCCGCAAGTGCGGCCCTTCAGACCTCCCGTCCTCGAATCGGCGGACTTGGTCCGCTTGGCTGCCGGCTGAGACTGAGCCGGCCGCCGGTCCACCTGCTGAGACTCGGCCTCCTCCCTGGCCTGGGTCTCCAACTCGATCTCACGCTTCCTGGGATTCGCTTGAAGCTCAGTAAAAGTATGATAGGTGGAGTTCGACACAAACTCCTGGATATCCCTCCTCAAAACACCCAAGTACCGGCTCATCCGAGCCTGCTCTGTGGACACCAGCTCGGGGCAGAACATCGCCCTCTCATGAAACTTCCGCGTGATCGCCGCAACCGAATCAGTACCCTGCTTGAGGGTTAAGAACTCCTGAACCAATCGTTCCCTCTCCACCGGGGGAACGTACTCGTCCCTGAACATAGCAGTAAACCCCTCCCATGTCACTGCTGTAATCTCTGCCAGAGTGAAGTTCGCCGTCAAAAACTTCCACCAATCCTTCGCTCCTAGACGGAGCTGGTTCAAAGCGAACCGTACCCTCAGGTGCTCCGGGCATGAACAAGTGTAGAAGCACCCCTCTATATCCGCAATCCACCTCATCGCAGCAATCGGATCCTGCGTCCCATCGAACTCAGGTGGCTTCGTGTTGCTGAACTCTCGGAACAGCAACGAGTCACCCCCCTGTGGCCTGGCAGCGGCCACAGCTGCGGTAGCTGCAGCGGCTGTAGCTTCAGTCAATGCGGCGTACCGCTCCTCAAACGTCTCCATCAGGGTGGTCTTAATAGACCCAAACATCTCCGGGATCTCAGCCCGGATCGCCGCAGCTACCTCCTCGTGAATCATCTGACGAATCTCCTCGTCACTCACACCGCTCGAACTCGCTCTGTGGCGTGGTCTAACCATGATGTCTCTGAAATACAACATAAAACTATCAGAGACTCCATCGAGTATAATCGCACTCGATAACGCAACCCTACTCAGTCTCCGATATCCAGGGATTCTTACTTGGGTCTCCCACTGACCCGGTGTCTTCGGTAGTACGGGCCCAATACTACCGACCACACCGCATCAGCATTCATCCCAAGTCTTCCTCCCCAAACCCCAGATAGTGAGTACTCTACTTTTGTTATTCACTATCTACCCGCACACTAGCGAAGCATCTCATATCGACAAACTTCCCTATACTAAGGCATCACAAATCAGGCCACTCTAGTCCTATCATGAATACCTAGTCTTCTAGCATGCATAACAATTCATATCATATAATATTGTAAGGTATTTTGGGGATCTTTACCGTTCGGGCGCTGACTGATCGTACACACTGCTTCTTTCTTGCTTACCACAAAACCATTTACAAGAGTCTATGCCTTTATTTTAAATTTTTTTTTTCTCAAATCCTCGGTTTGAGTTCAGTTACTTCCGAAGGTGCACCCGATCCCTCAAACCAAGGCTCTGATACCAATTGTAACAACGCAAATTTTCAAACAAATTTTTTCATTTTAAAAATAAAGTATTTTCATTCAAAACAAGGCATAAATAATTTAAGTGTCATGTCAAATACAAATTGTCTAAATCCCAAGATCATAAAAACATCCTTCAGTGTGTATCGATCACGCCGGCGCCTTCCCACGGTCCTCGCTAGTACCTAAAACACATACATAACAACTGTAAGCATAATTGCTTAGTGAGTTCCCCAATATACAACTTACGTACATACGCCTTTCCAGGCCCTGACCTTCCGGTCCTCAACACAACGCCTTCCGGCCCATAACATAATCGCCTTCTGGCCCATCACATATTGCCTTCCGGCCCACCTAACATACATAGCACATATAACAATAACTTACCACATATAGCATACATATCACATATCATATATGACCTTCCGGTCACACAGTCAAACCCTTCCGGGTACAGTATAGTGAGAAGACTCACCTCGTGAATGCTGAAAGCTAGCAAATCCTGAAATCACTCGTGCACAATCCGTCGAGGTACAACCTCCCTATAACATCACATATCTCTCATTGACACTTATGTCTTCTAAGTGTGACTATCCCTAAGAAGTCAGACTTAGGTCAACTCTGGTCAACGGTCAACGGTCAACTCGACCGGACTCGGCGAGTGCCATGGCGACTCGGCGAGTCTAGACGTCCTCCAATTCTCTGAGATTCCCTTTCTACTCGTCGAGTATCCTCCTTGACCCGACGAGTTACTCCTGGAAGAATCGTGGGGCCACCCCGACTCAACTCGCCGAGTCTGAAGAACAACTCGACGAGTCCCAGTTAATCTTTAAGCTACTCGCCGAGTCTGTTCATCGAACTCGGCGAGTCCATGCCATGCAACCGCTCAAACTGCATCCTAAGGTCAGAACTGCTCCGACCATCCCTAGGTCTGGCCTTCCTAGGCTGATCCATCACGTAAAGTCCTCATTTCAGTGCTCATGATACACCCTATGATTCATAATTTACATTTTGACCTAAGGCATAAGGATTCCAATCCAAAACCTTCATCAATTCCCGAAATTCATAAACATGGGACATTCCGGACCTCCAAAGGTCCCAATACAGGGTTACAATCGTTTAGGGGACTAGGGTAACATTCAATCTATTCACAAAAGGGTTCCATAAACCCTAATTCCATAATCACATCAACATAGCAGAGTATACTCGAATTCTTACCTGGATGATGTATTCTCTGTGTCCCCAATCCTCAGAATGTGACTCCCTTGCTGTTCCTTTAGCCAATCCCTTCTCTTCCTTGCACAAAAACTCTTCTATAATCAACAATGGCCTATAATCCTTGCTCCAGATGCACACAATCGATTTAGGGTTCTTCTCAGAAGGCTATAATGAACAATGACGGCCAATAAGTCCCTTTTATATGTCCCAAACCTGAACGGTTAGGGTTTTCGCTAAACAGCGTAGACTCGCCGAGTCTATATCTGGACTCATCGAGTCCAGTCGCGAACCCGCGACCAAGTCTGCGATCCTACTCGGCGAGTCTAGGCTCCAACTCGCCGAGTCCCCTCTTAAATCACCCCAAAAACATAATTTAACAATACCTGAGATTCCGGCCTGTTACATGCAAGCATTAACTTATATACAATACATAAAAGGCTCTCGGTTGGACAGGCCCAAACCGGAGTGTACATGGCTAAACTATCGAGCCCAAGAGACGCAATCACAAAACAATCTTCAGCCCAACAATCTCTCCCTTTGCGTCAATTTGGAGCGAGACCTTCACTTGTGACTTGGGCCGGCAGCTGAAGCTGGTACCTTCTTCTTCACGGTGTTAAACAGACACTTGGTTATGGAGAGGATGGTCTGTCTAAACCGGATGTACCAATTGATCATATCATTGAAGTACTTGATGTGATCAGCCGAATTCTCTTTACACCGCTTGATAATTGATAGGACGTGTTCCAAGCAAGCTGTGGTGTAAAGGTGTTTGTCAGCTAAAGCGAAGAGACATTTCTGTCCTTCGGCTCTAGTGAACATCACTGAGTTTCGCCTCGGATCAATCTTGCCCATTTGCATTTGATTTAGATCACTGGCTGATCCCACAGGTGCGATCTTCGGTTTCTTCTTAAACACTGTGGCAACCTCCTGATCCATTAGGGAAACCTCCATGATGTAGCAAGCCAACATCCTTTTGACATGGTCTATGATGGGACCATATTCAGATTCATCTGTCAGAATGATATTGTACAAGACAATCCAGTCATGAGGATTCAGATTCGGCAGATTCGCCAGGGAGATAATGTGAGCAGTTCTTGCAGATCCTCGAATGAGCTTGAACTTAACGTTTGTGAATCTCCCCACGGCATAAGGCTTCAGCACTCGAACATTAACAATCTTCTGGGCGCTCCAGGTAAGGTATTGAGGGTGAGCGGCCTCCAGGTAGAAGTCAATGAGCTCCCTGTCAAGCTCATCGTTTGAATGCGGGACTTCAAAAATGTTAGAGAAGGCGTGGAAGATGAACGCCTTTCGAGTCAACGGCATATCAAACTGCGAATCGACAGTGTTGTTGCAGTCGAATGATATAACCGGCTCGAGCCATAATATGCTTGGAGTTTCTATGGCCTCTTTTATCATACGATCCCTGGTCCAGGCAGGGAAGAGCATCTTTCGGCTCTCAAGGAGATCGTGGGCTTCTTTTTGCTTTCGTTCGGCTTCTTCAGCCTCACGCGCCACACGACTGGCATCGTCTTCAGCATTGCGACTGTTCTTTCTTTTTAACATGTCAGCAATGGTCTCCTTGTCTTCATCTTCATCTTCATCTTCATCTCCTCCCTCAGCTATGTTTTTGCCCTTGTTCTTCACACCCGAACCCGAAGCATGACCAGTTGGAGGTGGTTCGGTTGTGTGAGTAGCTTTGGAGGAAGGAGGTGGTTTCGATCCTTTCTTCTCATCTCCCTCGTGTTTCGGAATGGACACGAAACTCGGTAGGCCTTCAATCTTGCTTAAAAGGTCCATGGCCGGAGAGAGTTTTTCAGCGAGGGTACGCCTCACCGAATGGTTTAGGATGGGGTCGTGTGCTTCCAGGATGTTTGATAACGCTGCGTGGACATCCGAACCACACGTCTTTATTACCTCCCTTTCGGATCGAAGAGCTTCCAATTGTTGCTGGGAGTTGGAAAGCTGCGTGCTCTTGACCTTAAGGGCGGTAGTCTTGCTCGCCAAAACGTCCATCAGAGAATTCTCTGCCGCAAGATCCTCTTGTAGCTTTGCCAGGCAGGCATCGATGGAGGCACGAAGTGCCGAGTTGTCGTCGCTGATATGTTGTCTGAGTGTAGCGAACGATGACACCTCCATTGAGAAAAACTTGGCCAATTGTTGAACAACGGGTTCCAGAGTTGTCTTAGTGGCGTCGGCGCTCTCCTGCAAGGACTTCAGCAGGACGGAAGCGTCGTTGAATAGTTTATCGACTTTCTCGGTCACTGCCTCACAGGCTCGGGTGAAGGCATCGATTGCAGCAGTTGCTGAGGCCACCGAATCATGTTGAGCCCTTGAGAAGGCGTCAACAATCTTCTAAAGGGCAGCTTCAGACAGAGATGACTGCTGGTTGGAAGAGGAGGCGAGAAGTTGATCAACCTTCTCGTTAAGCTCTCGGAGATGCTTCTTTGTCACTGGAGCATCATCCTCCTCATCACTCTGAACTTGAAACGGACTATAGTAGACCGAATCGAAGTTCATGTGATCACCATCAAGGTATTGGTCGTCGCCATCGGAGGCTTCTTCTGGAGATGGAGGTGGTGGTGAAGGTTGGGGTGTTGTGGGTTTTGTGGGTTCAGGTTGAGTGGGTGTGGGATTAGTTTCGGGTGGTGGTTGTGTATGGGTAGTATGGGTGGTATGGGTTTCAGTTTATGGTGGTTCGGTTACTAGAGGGGTTTCGGTAACTGGTGGTCTTTCGGTACATGTAGTGAATATGGGTGGAGGTATAGGGAATGAGGTTGGGGGAATAGTGGGGTTTATGGTGGGAATGGAAATAGGAATAGTTGGTGGAGGTGAAGGAATAGGAGATTGATGAAGTTCCATCTCTGGGGTTGGGGACCGAGGTGGTGTGTTGCCTCGTTGAGGAGATTCGTCTCCTTGTGATCCTTCAGAGTCCGAACTTCCACCTTCAGATTCGCTTGAAGAGGAGGGAATAACTAGCTTTCGCTTCTGTTGGGTCTTCCTCCTTTTCGGCTGTGGGGATGAAGCAGCCTTTGGTTGTTTCCTCTTTTTGGGAGAAGGTCCCTTTGGAGCTTTGGACACTTGCTTCCCCTTCTCTGCCTTTTTGCCCCTGCCCACCGGTTTGTCGGCATCATGAATCGACCTTAGCATGTCCGGTGTCAGTTCCCTCGGACTAGTTGGCCTAAACTCCTTGATCGTCCTGATCAGTCTGCTGTCGGAGGGCACATCGGCATACATCGACTCCGGGATGGAGCCAATGAATGAAAATTTTGATGCATCGGATACGATGATCTTCTTGGTATGGAACGTACCAATAGAAGACATCGATGCACCATCAGCAGTTGGAACATTGAACTTGTCCATGGCCCATCTTGTTATCAAGATCCAGAACCGAGCCAACGACACCTCAGAGTGTCGGGATGAGGAAGAGAGGCTCTGAATCAGCTGTTGCCATAGGACAAACCCATAGTCCAGGTTTATCCCGTTGTACACCCCATACATTATCGATAGGAAAAGACGACTTGCACCGTCAGATCCTGAGCTCCTCTCTGACAGTCCCTTGAAAAGAACTGTAAATAGACCATTCCACTGGGGCGGTAGACAAGACTTCTTAAACCTGGCGACGGAGGTGAGAACCTCTGTGTAGCCCATGTTGTAAAACATGCTGTACAGCATCCCAACCGGAATCGTCTCCGGGTGAACTCGCGATGGGTCAGCAGCAAACCCTAGCATAGTGCAGAAACGGGGGTGAGAAATCGAAGTCTTGTGTTCTGCTACTTCAAAGAATACCCGGTCGACGGCCTTGTCGTAGTAAGCCGTCGCATAGACCTGCGATAGAGCCACCATAGGCACAGTTTCAATTCTGGACAGTGCAGGTGCAAGCTGGGAGTACTTGAGGCATTCTATGACCGGCGAAATGTAGGAATCATACGCCAGTGGGTTAAGATCAATGACTAGGCATTGTTGGGGTCGGATCGGAAGAATCTGAGAAGTTGCATGAACAGAAGAAGATTCAGCCATTGTTGTAGGTTGGTTAAGAAGATGAACGGGAGAGTGTTTGGGAGTATTTGTTCTTGGGAAATTATCGAGGCAGTAAAGAGGTAAAAGGTGGTGTTGACGGCTTTTTATAGTGGGTGATAGGAGAGAGAAAAATCGTTTCAAATCTCTTATGGAAATACGAAGCGGGTTTTTTTGAGTGACTGAGTGGTGACAGTTGGGGCGTGCGATGATCACGTAGGAGAGAGAGTGTCAGTTTCCTAGGATTACGCCGCCCAATAAGCGCCGGTTCAGAGAGAGGAACCGTTTCCATTTCCACACGCGCCTTTAATGCCAGAGTGATGACGCTTCAATATCGCACACGCGTCCTTTAAGTGTCAGAAAAAACGTGGCCGTTTCAAATTCACGCGCGTCTCTTTGTTACCGTCGTTTGAATTTTTATCCATTTAGCTCCCGCCGAGTCAGCAACTTTTCGTCTTATCCCTTTTAAACGGCATTTTAGAATTAATGACCCACATGGATAGTTTTTGACCACAACTTCATTATTAACCATCCAGTAATAATCCAGCCTGTAAATAATTAGTAACGGAATTTTGGAAAATCTAGGATTTTCGTGCAAAGAGTGTAAATGAAAAAGAAATAAAGCAACTCTTTTAAGGATATTCTGTGATGTCAATAATGACACGAAACTGATGATCCCGGGCACGAATCTCTTCCTTCAAGGTCAAGAGAGACCTCAAAGTGTCAGTGTGGAATCCCGTTGAATTACGATCAAACATTTATTAATAAATGTTGAAAGGCTTCTGTTAATTAGGCTAATTAAGGGTGGTTTCGCTTTGATTCATCAATTCTATTCTTGATATAAGAAAGAAAGTGAACAAAGTACTTGTGAGACTGGTGTAGTCTGTTTAACAAGTAGGTAGGAGTTGATTTTGTATTGGCTTGGATTAATATGAAATCTAAGATAAAAATTTAAAACTGGATCCCTTGGGAAGAAATGTTATGGTGTGTAACAATTTCATGGGAATCACGCAAAAGAAAAATAGAGATTTCATGAAGGTACATTCGTCAATTCATTGGTGAAATCTTGATCAAATTAATTGGTCACCGTCAATTCGTTGGTGTTGAATTTTGGGTTTCACTCAGCTCGTAGTGGCACGAAACTAAGATCATAAACACAGATGTTGTGTAACCATAAACCTCAGTGGTAGTTTCTGAGAGTCTCAAGGGTTACATTGATGAAACGAATGTAATGGAGAAGTGTAATGGGGATGGTGTAAGAAAACATAGTACCTCTGCTGCGAAAATAAGGACCAAGCAGGAAACTCTTAACTCATGTGAGAAGAGAGTGAGGTAGCTCACGATTAGAATAAATGTGTTAGCCTTATTGGGAAGACAAGGTTTGTGTATACCAGGTCATGAAGGCTATTATTCAAAATCTTATGAGGCTTGGGACGCATACAACAACATGCTTCTAGGGACACTTAAGTAGTTCATCGATGATATCCCCATAATTAGACAAACACACAAGAAGAAGTAAAAAAAATATTTTCGGAGTCTTTGAAATTTATATATAAAAAAATAAAAGAAGTTAAAAAAAATAAGTAGAAAAAAAATAAGACGAGAAAAAAAAATTTTGAAAAAAAAATGAAAAACCGAACCCGAACGTTCGGTTGGTTTCGGTTGGGAAAAAGTTGAAAAACCGAACCCGAGCGTTCGGTTGGTTTCGGTTCAGGAAAATTTTGGAAAACCGAACCCGAACCTTCGGTTGGTTTTGGTTCAACAAAATTTTGGAAAACCGAACCCGAACCTTTTGTAGGTTTCGGTTTTGGAAAATTTTAAGAAACCAAGGAGTTTAGACATGCAATTTGGAAAAACTTTTTACACAAAGAAAAACAAATTTTGTACAAAAAATATACAACACAGAAAAACTACCTTATAAGTAATGAGCGAGTCAGATGGTTGAACCGAACCCGAACGTTCGGTTGGTTTCGCTTCTTACGTTTGAGGTTGAGAGGTAGTGTGAGGTACTGACTCTGATTCCATCATACCTAGCCCTTGCAATATTTTATTGAATGATGCTTCTGGAAGAGCTTTGGTAAAGACGTCAGCCAGTTGATCAGTGGTTCTTACGAAGTGAACTTCGACATTTCCATCTTCCACGTGATCTTTGATGAAGTGATACCTCAGTGCTATGTGTTTGGTTTTAGAGTGTTGCACTGGGTTATGACAGATCCTAATTGCACTTTCAGAGTCACAATATAGTGGGATCTTCTTCATATTGAGTCCATAGTCTCGAAGTTGACTTTGGATCCAAATCACTTGTGATGTGCAGGATGCAGCGGCAATGTATTCCGCTTCGGCAGTAGACAGCGACACACACGTTTGTTTCTTGGATTGCCAGCTGACCAACTTCCCGTCATGCAATTGACAGCCACCAGTTGTGCTTTTACGGTCGAGTCCACATCCTCCAAGGTCAGCATCAGAATAGGCTTGAACGAAGAAGCCTGAGTTGGATGGATACCATAGACCTAAGGAGGTGGTTCGCTTGAGATAGCGTAGGATGTTCTTCACTGCCAGCATGTGAGGTTCGCGAGGGTTAGCCTGAAATCGAGCACAATAACACACAGAAAACATGATATTAGGCCTGCTAGCAGTTAGATACATCAGTGAGCCTATCATTTGACGATAAAGCGTGATATCGACAGCCGGTTTGTCTAGAGATGGGGTAAGCTTGGTGCCGAATGCCATTGGGACTTTGACTTTTGAGTCTCCCATCATGCCAAACTTCGCTAGGAGAGTCTTCGTGTAAGCTTCCTGATTTATAAAGATGCCTTCGGGTCCCTGTCTTATGTTTAAACCAAGGAAAAAATTAATAGGACCCATTGAGCTCATTTCAAACTTAGTCTCCATCAACTTTTTGAATTCAGCTGTTAAGCTGGGATTCGTGGAGCCAAAGATGATGTCATCGACATAAATTTGAACTATCATAAGGTGGTTACCTTCCTTTTTGCGAAAGAAGGTTGGGTCAACCGAACCTTGTTTGAATTTAGACATCTTTAAAAATTTTGTAAGCGTTTCATACCAGGCTCTCAGAGCTTGTTTGAGGCCGTACACAGCTTTATCCAGAATATAGCAATGATTTGGATACTTTTCGTTCACGAACCCAGGAGGTTGCTCCACATACACAGTTTCTTCGAGTTCTCCATTGAGAAATGCACACTTGACGTCCATTTGGAAAACCTCAAAGTTTTTGTGAGCAACATAGGCTAGAAATATTCTAACAGATTCTAGCCTAGCTACTGGAGCGAACGTCTCTTCGTAATCTATTCCTTCCTCCTGACAGTATCCCTTGACCACCAGACGAGCCTTGTTCCTTATGACATTACCTTCCTTGTCCATTTTGTTCCTAAAAACCCATTTGAGACCAACAACCGAAGCATCTGGAGGAGTTGGAATGAGGCGCCAGACCTTGTTCCTTTCAAACTCGTTCAGTTCGTCTTGCATTGCTTGAACCCAATCAGAGTGATCGAGGGCAGTGTTCACTGTCTTCGGTTCAACTTTTGATACGAATGAGTTAAACATACAAAACTCAACCTTTGAAAATAAGGATGTCTGTTTTGCCTTCAGTTGAGATCAGGTTAGAACCTTTTCAGATACATCACCAACTACTTGAGAGATAGGATGATCTCTGGTCCATTTGGTTAGAAGAGGGTAATTCGGATCGAAGGTTGGATCTAGTTCAGCGTCGATCATTTCTTCTGGCTCAGATTGGCTATCGTAATCAAGCGTCATATCATCATGCTCCCCTTAATTGATGAGTCTTGAGAAACATGAGGTTCAGGGGTTTCTTGTGGTGCTGGACTTTCAGGCATTGAAGCACCTTCGTTTGGAGGGGCATCTTCGGTTGGAGAGGCACCTTCGGTTGGTGAAGGACCTTCGGTTGAAGTTGTAGAGTTTGGCTCCCCCTGGACTTGTGAGCTTGGCTCCCCCTCGACATGAGAATTTGGCTCCCCCTCGACTGAAGCATTGTTGGATGGAGATTCATCAGTGGGCGATTCTCCTTCATGCATTCTTCTTGCAGCATCTTCTACAATCTGCTTCATATGATCAACTTTGTTGTCAGCTGCACCTGCTTCTGAGAGAGAAGCTTTTTCCGGTTCGTCAAAGAGTTCCAGAAATTTCTCGTATAAATTGGCGATCGAGACTTTGACTTGGCCACTTTGAGGAAAGATTTCCCCGGCAGTGTCTTCTATGGCCTGTAGCTTCTTGACAAAGCTATCATCAAAGGTCACATAGTATGTCTCTTCAATCCTTCTTGAACGTTTGTTTAGGACCCTGTACGCCTTGGATGTGAGTGAATAACCCAAAAAGATTCCCTCGTCGGCTTTGACATCAAACTTGTTGTGGTGTTCTTTAGAGTTAGAGATGAAACACCTTGAGCCAAACACATGGAAAAATTTCACATTGGGTTTTCTGTTATTTATTATCTCATATGGTGTGAGCATGAATCGCTTATTGAGATAGGACCTGTTATGTGTAAAACAAGCAGCAGAAATAGCGTCAGCCCAAAAATAAAGAGGTAAGGAAGCGAAACTTAGCATAGTTCGGGCAGCTTCACACAAGGATCGGTTTCGTCTTTCGACTATTCCGTTCTGTTGTGGTGTGTAGGGAGCTGAGAAATTGTGACTAATTCCCTTTTCTGCAAGAAACTCTTCAAACTACCTGTTCTTGAATTCAAGACCATTGTCGCTCCTGATGTTGCGAACGACCTTCTTGAGCTGGACTTCAATTTGCTTGATAAACACTTTCAGCTTTTGAGTCGCTTCAGATTTGAGCTTTAGAAAGAACACCCATGTAAATCGTGAAAAGTCATCAACAATAACAAGAATATACTTGCTACCACCGATGCTTTCGATAGATGAAGGACCACACAAATCGATATGAAGCAATTCGAGTGGTTCAACAACTTTTGTGTTGATTACAGATGGGTGACTTTGATGACTCTGCTTTCCCATTTCGCATGCAGCACACAAATGCTCTCTGTCGAACTTGAGCATTGGAAGACCCCTAACATGACCTCCAGTGACAAGTCGGTTGATATCTTTGAAATTGAGATGAGAGAGTCTTTGGTGCCACAACCGGCTTTCGTCGGATTGAGCTTTTGATAACAGGCATATGGCTGGGTTTCCTTTGATGGGTTTCATGTTTAGAGGAAACATTTCACCCTTTCGCTCTGACTTGAGAATCACTTTCTTTGTCTTTTTCTCTATTATTTCAGAACCTGCATCATCGAATGAGACTTTGAGACCTGTACCTCCAACAAGCTGAGATACACTGATGAGGTTGTGTTGGAGTCCTTCCACATAAGCCACCTTCCTTATAGTGAAGTCTCCATTTGTTATCATCCCATATCCCTTTATGGTGCCGAAAGAGTTATTTCCAAACTTGACGTTGCCACCATTTGCAAGACATCTGTATTCCCTGAGCTCCTCTTTTCTCCCTGTCATGTGACGCGAGCAACCACTATCAATGTACCATTCTTCGTCAAACTGCTCGTCACTTATAACCTGCAAAAATTAAGCAGATTTAGGAACCCAAAGTTTCTTGGGTCCATGTGAGCTTTTCATGGGAACGGGAATAGTAAGAGAGATGTCAACTAGATATGTTCATTTTATGAGAGTTGTTTCATCTTTCTTTTTAATGCTAAAGACTTTTATATTGTTAGGATTGGGTGTGTTTGTTTTGGACTCTGGTTTGGATTCATCGACCTTCTGCTTTCCCTTTTGTTCAGCTGATGAATGAGGTTTTTGTGAACAAGCGGAATTAGCTTTAGATCAAGATGGAGATGAATTGGTGGAAGTAGAATTAGAATTAGAAGAACGAGAGGAGTTAGAATGAGAGGATTTGGATGGAGTGGACTTCCTGGCTGGTGACTCTAGGTGACCCTTTTGCTTTTGATCATTGGAGGGACTGACCTTAGTGTTGGATTAGTGTCTAAGTCAGTAACCATATTTGGTATATACTTGACCCGAGTGTGCATGGTCCTTTTGGGTTGCCTTCACCAAAGCAACTTGACAAGGTAATTTGATATGAGAGAGGAGATATTATGATTTATTAATATATTATAAGAATAATATATTAAAGGAGAAATCATATTTATTTAATTAGTATTAGTTATAAATTAATTAGGAATTAATTTGGTGACTAAAAGAGATTAATTAAATAAAAGGGTATAAACTGTCAAATGTGTGATAGTTGAGTTTTGGGCTAGGAAACCTAATGGACTAAGGGGGAACGAAATTATGATGAAGGATCATCATATTTTCGTCCAAAGGCCTCATTCCATAAGGCTCCTTGGGCTGCTTGGTGGCTAAGCTGTCCATTAGGGTTTTGACTGAAACCCTAGCACCCTATAGTATAAATACATGCCCTATGCTTCAACTTGAGGCCACTCATTTCCAAGGAAACCCTAGGGCCGAAATTAGCATCATTCCCTTCTCTCTCTTTGTTGCCTTCTTGCTTCAAGGTGTTTGTGAGCCATTAGAGGCACTACAATTGTGGTGCTTGCTTTCAAGAGTTCAAGAGAGTTCAAGAGATCAAGGAAACTAGTTGTTATTGCTATATAACAACAAAGGTATGTTTACTACACTTCTATGTAATTTTCGAAAATTATAGAAGCATGCCAGGGTTTTATTTTGTGTTCATAAAGTTGTATGTCTTATAGTGAAAACATAGATCCAACTAGGGTTGCATGCACACATAGGATTGTTTGTATAAAACCTAATCAGTGGTATCAGAGCCAGGTTTTTTGTTTTCAATTGGATTTGATGCATATTATGAATTTGACAAATTAGGGTTTATGGCAAGTAAACCCTAAGGCTTGGTGATTTTCGCAAATTAGGGTTGCAAAACCCTAGTTGGCGATTTTTTTGATAGGGTTCTTAAACTCTTTTTGCCTAGCCTCCAAATTTCGAAATTAGGGTTAAGAAACCCTAGGGATTTCGAAATTCCCTTGCCCCCCAAGATACGATCCCAAGATTTTAGGGATTTGGATATTGCTATCTTTATGATTATCCATTTAATTGTTTAAACTAGATAATTGAAGATCTTGTATTATCCTTTCCATATATTTAAAAATCTAGGGGATAAAAGGATTAATTAAATTAATAATTTAATTTTATGATAAACCTTAAAGATTTAATAGTTCAAATTAATTGTTTAATTTTGATAATTATTAAATCAAAGTTTTCTTGGTGTTTAAAATTTTTAAATTAAATAGCCTTAATATTCGAAAATTTTAAATACACATTAAGATACTAGTATTTTGAAATGCTTTAAAATACACCCTTATACAATTATGATATTATAAGATTAATTATTATATATGTATAAGAATAAGCTAGTCTTATCGCTAGTAGGCCTCATTCACAAAGCCGGTCTATAAGGTGGGTATAAGGTTGCTGCCTATAAAATGGCGCTTAATGGATCTACACTCACATCTACCGCTTGCTTGACTGGTGGAGGGTCGTTAGCCGAACGGATAGGATAGGGCACTTAATTCCTCATTAAAAGTATAATGGAAATATTAAAGTAACTACATTGTTTTACAAATTCCCACTCTTAGTTACTTTAGGGTAAAATGTGAAAATGATGCTAATCCATGGAATTACACTTCATACCCTTGTCAAACGTTGATGGAGCGCGTGTGGTTAACCGGCACATCAATTTGGGGATGACATAGGTAGCGAAGGGTGACTCGATGTTTGTCATAGATCAATGGAGCGTGTGTGGTTTACCGGCACATTGATTAGGTGATAGTGACGTTGAGTGCATCACGTTAATTCGCATGGTTATTCACTAATTTGTTTGCGATCCTCGGCATCCCAGTCGCAAATGTGAAATGCATATCGAGATTTAAACATGCCATTGAAAAGTTCAATGAATCTCAAAGATCTAGGAGTTTTCAATACATTTAAAACCTAAATTGCTTTTTCGTTTTTCATGGTGAGAATTAGTGAATCGTCATTCACTTACCTTCAAGTTATTTACTTTTAGAGTACGGCATCCCTTTCTAAGTTGTAAATAATGTTGTTGGATCCTAGCCCTAATTTCTCATTTGGGTGTTTAATTAGGGATTCATTTCTAATCAAGCTTTGTCCCTTTCTTTTTCAGATGTCTGCTAACAACAACAACAACAACGCTTCTGGGTCATTCTCGTTGATGAACTTGTGTCAGAAAGTGACATTTGATGGTTCAAACTTCAACGAGTGGATGAGATACATTCGCATGATCACACGCTACGAGGACAAAGAATATGTCCTCGATGAAAAGCTTGAGAAGATCATCCCAGATGTTGCTACTCCTGAGGAACTGGCCGCCTTTGAGGCCCACGAGCGTGATGCCACGAAAGTTCACTGCATCATGCTGGCCACCATGAACCTCGAACTCCAAAAGTCCTATGAGGACATGTATCCATATGAAATGCATCAGGATTTGCTGGACAGGTATCACCAGAGCGCGAGGCAAGAGCGCTATGAGATCATTACTAGCATGATCACCGCTAAGATGGGGAGTGGAGAATCCCTAACCTCTCATTTGCAGAAAATGCAGAGGTATGTTGATCGTCTTCTCAAACTTAATGTTAAGTTTGATGAGGATTTGGCTATTGACATAATCCTCCACTCCTTGCCCTCCTGCTACAATCAGTTTAGGATGACCTACCATATGAACAAAGAGGAGGTCTCCTTGAGCAAGCTCCAAGGACTCTTGAGGACTGCTGAGAGCAACCTCAAAGACAAATCCGTTGCACCGTCGCCTGCTGTGGCCGCTCCCGTGATGGCGATAGGTCAAGGAAAGGGTAAAAAGAGGAAGGCTCCATGTAAGAGCCACCATAAGGGGAAACCCCGTGATGGTTCGTCATCAAGTGGGACCAAAGCAGGCCCCATTAAACCCTCTTCCGATCCTAAAGAAGCAGAGTGCTTCTATTGCCACCAAAAGGGCCACTGGAAGCGAAGCTGCTCACAATATCTGCAGGACATAAGAGATGGGAAGATCAAGCCCACATTTGCAGGTATGTATTCTATTAAATCTAATAACTCATCATTTGCTACTTCATGGGTTCTTGATACAGGATGTGGTTACCACATTTGTTCTGATTTGCAGGGCCTAAAAAGAAGTAGGGAGATGGAGCATGGGAAGATGAACCTGATTATGGGAAACAGAAGATCGTCGCCTGTGACCAAAGTCGGTGTTTATTCTTTAGTGTTAAGTAATGGGTTAGGAATAGATTTAGAGAATTGCTGTTATTCGCCAGATATGGCAAGAAACATTATTTCTTTTCATGGGTTGTTTAGACAAGGTTTCAGATATTCTTTTGATAATAGTAATGGTTCTATTAATGTTTATTTGAATGGTGTCTTTTATTTCAATGCATTACCTTGTAATGGGATTTATGAATCAGTGATGATTGTTGATAATTTTGGAAATAATGTTTTGAATATTGATTCGTCTACTAGTCTAGACAAAGCATGCTTGTGGCATTGTCGTCTTGGCCATGTCAACAAGAAACGCATAGCCCAACTCCAAAAGAATGGAGTGTTGGAGTCATTCGACCTTAGGGACGATGACACGTGTGAGTCTTGTTTACTTGGGAAGATGACCAAGTCACCCTTTACTGGCACTTGTGAAAGGGGTGAGGATTTATTGGATCTCATACACACCGATGTGTGTGGGCCCTTTAGATCCACCACAAGGGATGCTTGCCGCTTCTACGTGACTTTTACAGATGATTATAGCAGATATGGATATATCTACTTGATCAAGCAAAAGTCGGAAACCTTTGAAAAGTTCAAAGAGTTTAAGAATGAAGTGGAGAATCAGCTGGGCAGGAAAATCAAGATGCTGCGGTCAGACCGAGGAGGAGAGTACCTAAGTCTTGAGTTTCACGACTATCTAAAAGAATGTGGAATCGTTTCTCAATTGACGCCTCCGAGAACGCCACAATTGAATGGTGTGGCTGAGAGACGTAATCGGACCTTGTTGGACATGGTTCGTTCTATGATGAGTCGGACTTCGCTACCAATAGCTTTCTGGGGGTATGCCTTAGAGACTGCCGCCCATATACTTAACTTAGTTCCCACTAAGAAGGTTTCCAAGACTCCTCACGAGATGTGGACAGGGAAGGCTCCCTCGTTGGCACATATCAAGGTTTGGGGTTGTGAGGCTTTCGTAAGACGAGAGACTCACGACAAACTAGAACCTCGCAGTGAGAAGTGTTATTTCATCGGCTATCCGCAGAAGTCTTTTGGCTACCTTTTCTATAGACCGAGTGACAATGTTGTCTTCGTTGCTAGAAGAGGGGTTTTCCGAGAAAGGGAATTAATAAGCCAAGAAGACAGTGGGAGGCAAATTGAACTTGAAGAAATTCAAGATCAAAGTGATGAAGGAACCTCAGACACTGGCACTCAACTTGAGGAGGAAACTCATGTTGAACCTATTGACGAGTCCCTACCTCTTCGACGTTCCACTAGGGCTAGCGTTCCACCCCAGTTTTATGGTTTTCATATTACTACTGAAGGGGATACATTTATTAGTGATAGTACACTAGTAAATTTGGATGAACCTAGCAGCTATAAGGAAGCCATGGCAGGCCCGGAGTCTGCAAAATGGAAAGAGGCTATGGACAGCGAGATTCAGTCCATGTACGACAACCAAGTTTGGAATTTGGTTGATAATGTACCGGGTCGCAAGACAGTCGGGTGCAAGTGGATCTTCAAGAAGAAGACGGACATGGATGGGAAAGTGCATACTTATAAAGCGCGATTGGTTGCGAAGGGCTTTACTCAAACTCCCGGAGTTGACTATGATGAGACCTTCTCACCAGGTTCGAAGATAAAGTCTATTAGGGTGATGCTTGCCATAGCTGCGTTTCATGATTATGAAATATGGCAGATGGACGTGAAAACCGCTTTCCTTAATGGAAAGTTGGCTGAGGATGTCTGTATGAATCAGCCAGAAGGTTTTGTCGATGTGAAGCATCCGAATAGAGTATGCAAGCTTGAGAAATCTATTTATGGATTGAAACAAGCATCTCGCAGATGGAATCTTTGTTTTGACGAGAAGGTTAAAGAGTTTGGCTTTCTGCGAAGCGAAGATGAATCTTGTGTGTATGTCAAAGCCAGTGGGAGTATAGTAAGCTTCCTCGTATTGTATGTCGACGACATACTACTCATAGGAAACGATGTCCCAACCTTGCAGGAAGTCAAGTCATGGCTTGGGAAATGCTTCGCTATGAAGGACCTCGGAGAAGCCGCTTATATTCTGGGAATAAGAATAGTAAGAAACAGGGAAAAGAGACTGATAGGACTCAGTCAGGATACATACTTGGAAAAGGTACTAAAGCGTTTTAGTATGGAAAATTCCAAGAAAGGGGAGTTGCCAATCCAAAGCAATACCAAGCTGAGTAAGACTCAGAGCCCGAGTACAGAGACAGAGATAGCTGATATGAGCCGAGTACCTTACGCTTCCGCAGTAGGCTCTATCATGTACGCTATGACTTGTACTCGCCCTGATGTGGCCTTCGCTTTAAGCATGGTCAGCAGATATCAAGGGAATCCTGGTAGGGCACATTGGATTGCGGTTAAGAATATTCTTAAGTACCTTCGGAGGACCAAGGGATGGTTTCTAGTCCTCGGTGGGAGTGATGACTTAAGGGTACGAGGGTACAGTGATGCTAGTTTTCAGACGGATCGGGATAACTTCCGATCGCAGTCAGGCTGGGTCTTTACCCTAAATGGAGGAGCAGTGACTTGGAAAAGTTCCAAGCAAGAGACCGTAGCTGATTCAACGTGCGAATCAGAGTATATTGCGGCGAGCGAAGCATCAAAGGAGGCTATATGGTTGAAGAACTTCATTGGAGACCTTGGAGTTGTGCCATCCATAAAAGAGCCCGTGGAAATTTTCTGTGATAATGAAGGAGCGGTTGCCTTAACCAAGGAACCAAGGGATCATGGCAGATCTCGACATATCGACAGAAAATACCACTTTATTAGACATCGGATAGAAGAGGGACTCCTCGTTGTGAAGAGGGTATCGTCAGAAGATAACCCAACAGATCCCCTTACAAAGGGACTGAGTAGGGTCAAGCATTTGCAGCACGCTAGGAGCGTAGGGCTGAAGGACGATATTAGTTTAGATTAGATAGGTAGAAAACTTGTAATAGATAATGTCATATTCAACAAATGATGATTAAATAAAGGTGTGTTATTTATAAGAATGTTTCTATCTTGTGTTGATTATTTATCTATTGTGTCGATTTTGCATGTTTTGACTTCCTGAATAATAAGATTATTCGAACAGTTCACAATCGCTCATATGTTGGAAGTAGATATGAAGGAAGATTGTCATAAATTTGTTTGTAGATTGTCTGAAAAGTTTTAGACATAGCAAAGGTTTGCTGCAAAGTTAATGAGTGCTTATGAAATTTGTATTGAGCATTGAAATAGACCCACACTTGTTGGTATTACTTCATGAATGTTATCACAAGTGATCGCAAGATGATAATATCATATAATCTTTAAACCTAGAGATATGGTTATTGTTTGCTAGTTGATTATACATTGATAATGCGAAAACGCATCAGTAACTTGATGTTATAAAACGTATTATTGTGTGTGGTTTAACTAGTAAATGATAAAGGCATATTAGTCAACGTTTTCTGTTCCTTTTATTCTATGAGGATAAAAGCGATATCTCGGCCACTTGATGATTTGGTTTGACTTATGTGCCGGGCCCGGTCAGGATAAAGTTGATGTGTTCAACTGAGTTCTATGTCGAACAAATCAGAAATCAAGAAATAGAATGCTAGACAATAAGTATTGTTAGCATGATATCTAGAACAGAGGATTATACGATCCCTTATCTGAAGGACAGATTATTGGTCAGAGTTGACAGCGGCTATTGAAAGCTACGATTGCTATCGGGTACGGAAGTTATACGTGAGATATAGTTACTAGACTTATCCAAGTGGGAGACTGTTGGATTAGTGTCTAAGTCAGTAACCATATTTGGTATATACTTGACCCGAGTGTGCGTGGTCCTTTTGGGTTGCCTTCACCAAAGCAACTTGACAAGGTAATTTGATATGAGAGAGGAGATATTATGATTTATTAATATATTATAAGAATAATATATTAAAGGAGAAATCATATTTATTTAATTAGTATTAGTTATAAATTAATTAGGAATTAATTTGGTGACTAAAAGAGATTAATTAAATAAAAGGGTATAAACTGTCAAATGTGTGATAGTTGAGTTTTGGGCTAGGAAACCTAATGGACTAAGGGGGAACCAAATTATGATGAAGGATCATCATATTTTCGTCCAAAGGCCTCATTCCATAAGGCTCCTTGGGCTGCTTGATGGCGAAGCTGTCCATTAGGGTTTTGACTGAAACCCTAGCACCCTATAGTATAAATACATGCCCTATGCTTCAACTTGAGGCCACTCATTTCCAAGGAAACCCTAGGGTCGAAATTAGCATCATTCCCTTCTCTCTCTTTGTTGCCTTCTTGCTTCAAGGTGTTTGTGAGCCATTAGAGGCACTACAATTGTGGTGCTTGCTTTCAAGAGTTCAAGAGAGTTCAAGAGATCAAGGAAACTAGTTGTTATTGCTATATAACAACAAAGGTATGTTTACTACACTTCTATGTAATTTTCGAAAATTATAGAAGCATGCCAGGGTTTTATTTTGTGTTCATAAAGTTGTATGTCTTATAGTGAAAACATAGATCCAACTAGGGTTGCATGCACACATAGGATTGTTTGTATAAAACCTAACACTTAGAATCTTTTTCTCTTTTGACTTCAGAACCGAACCTCTGCGTTCGGTTGGAGTTGTTTTTGGAACCGAACCTTTGGTTTCGGTTGAAATCCTTTTCAGAACCGAACCTTTGCCTTCGGTTGGTATTTTCTTGTGAACCGAACCTTGGCTTTCGGTTGGTATTTTCTTGTGAACCGAACCTTGGCTTTCTTACTGGATTGTTTTCATACTTCAGATTCTTGTCTTGGTGTGAGTAGTATGCATTCTGGGAGTGCCAGAATTGTTTCCTTTCAGAAAGGTTTTTCCTGTATCTTTGGTTCCTTTCTATCTTCTTATCCCTCATCTGCTTAGGTTGATGATGAACGTTCGCTTTCGTTTTTGTTGTCTCCTTAGCTGGTTCCTTTTGAACTTCAGGAGTTTTACTTTGAGCCGAGGGAGCAGAGGGAATATCCGAAGAAGATCCAGTTTGCACTGAGGGAGTAGTAGGAATGTCTGAAGAAGTTCCACTTTGAGCTGTTGGAGTAGAGAGAATGTCTTCTTTTGCTGAACGATCATTCTCCTGAGGAATATCTTTCGTACCACTGGTACTTGGCTCATTGAAATTATCCGGCTTGTTCAATGGTTCAGGGATGTATCTTCCTTTGCTCATCCAGGAGGTTCTTTCAGACAAGCCAACGGTTTCGTTTGCATTGTCAATTGGAGCTTCCCAGAAGTACTCATCACAACCATCAGCATTGTCTTCGTTAACAATAGCTGTGAGTTCAGCTGTTTGATGTTCGGTTACTCCAGTCACCTTGTATACTTGATTCGGAGTGGTCCTGACCTTTTGATACACAACTGATTTCTCTACTAATTTCGGGGACTTTTGTTGGGACAATCGAGCAAACTCCACAGAATTTTCAGAAATTAGATTTTTGTGGTTTTCAGTTTCACTTTTAACAAATTCTGAGCAGTCAACCGTATCCTCTACAAAAATTTCACTCATGTTTTCGTCGTCGTTAAGCTCAGATGCATTTTCAACATCGATTTTGTTTTCTGAGCTTACGTTGGCGTTTAGAGAGTGAAATTTTTGCATGGTTTCGGTTCTCAGTTTAAGTCTGTCATTTTCGTCCAAAAGATTTTTGAGCATGTCCTTGTGGTCTTTGGATTTAATGAAGGACTCAATTTTGTCCAGTCCATACATGTAGGTCGGATTGACATCATCAGACGATATCACACTCTCACAATTGTAGGCTTCGGCATCGATTTCATCCTCCTTAAACTCTAGGAAGGGCAAAATCATGCGATGGATCTTTTGGCCTATCTCACAGTCCAAGTGAAGTTGAGTAATATTGGAATATAAACGTTTAGCAATTAAAAAAAAAACATTTCGTTGTTTTAACAATTTTAAATTGTCTCTCTGCAAATAAATGTTTTCATCTTTAACTTTAACTAATTCCGACTCTTTTAACTCAATCCACATTCGCTGCTCCTCACTCTTCGACGCCACCCTGCTTAATTGATCAGTCAGGTTAGAATTGGTGACTCGAGTTTGAGTTAAGCTACTATCTAAATGAGAAATTCTTGTATTAACATTTTTTAGTTCTTTCTCATATGAGGATGGTGGTACTTTAGATGAAATAAAAACAGATTGTACCTTCTTTATCAGTTCATCGAGCTCATTGAACTGCTGGCTGAGTGGTTTGGCCGTGAAGCACAAATCCTCCTGTACCTTCGGTCCATCGCTTCCTCCATCGGTGTTGTATCCCCTCATTTGAGATACGTCAGTCACCATAAAGCATTTTCCTCCACTATTTTCCTCCTTAGCCACATAAGCCTTTCCATGGGTAGGCTTCCTCACTTCTTCGTCTTCTGAGTCAGTAGACCAAACTTCTGTGCTACCGAACTCATCGTTATTAACCGAACCCTGCACAATAAGAGCATTAATAGAAGGGTTAGCGGTAGACTTCTTCTTTCTCAACTCATCCAGTCTCTTCTGCAGCACGGCTTCCTCATCATTTCCATCGTCCTTTTCAGCCATCTTCTTAAGAACACAGTCCTTAGCATAGTGGTTCTTGCCACCACAGTAGAAACAGCTTACTCCGGAATCGCCATCTGCCTTTGGTTCCTTCTTGGGCTCATCAGCCTTCGGTTCATTGTTCACCTTTTCAGAGCTGTAACTCCCCTGCCAGTTTCGGTTTTTGTTGCTGGGGAATCTCTTCTTTATGAACCTCTTAGGATTGGACACCATCATGGCATAATCCTCATACCTGAGGTCATATTCCTCCAAGTTGAGCTCTTCATCCTCCATCACAGCTTTACTTTTAGATAGGAGGGCCAACGAACCAAGACTAGAAACAACGTTCTTCTCTTGTACCACAATCTTCTCTTGGGACTTTAGAATACCCACCAGTTTCGCCAAAGAGTATGATTTAAACAGCTCATGGGCTTTGACTGTGGAAACCACTACTCACCACTCAGACCTCAGTCCGTTTAAGAAAGTAACCTTCTGTTCGATAAGCTTCCTTTCAATGTCGTGTTTGATCATCTTGCTGAGAAGATGATTGAAGCGATCAAACGTCTGGGTCACCGTTTCTTCGGCCCCTTGCCTGAATTCTCCAAACTCAGATAGAAGCAAGGTTTGGATAGAATGTTCAAGATCTTCGTCTGTGGAATACAGTTCGCGAAGTCTATCCCATACTTCCTTCGCCGTAGTACATGAGCTGACCAGTCTGAATGTGTCTGACTGAAGGGCGAATCTGATCAACCTTAACGCCTTAATATTGCACTAGAATTTGTCTTTTTCATCTTGTGCAATATCCTTCACGTCCTTAAGCAGATCGTTGTACTCTTTTTGTGTCTTAATGATTCTGGATGTTGCAAAATGAGAAAACGGTCCATTGATGATGGCTTCCCATATGAGGTAACCATTGTCCTCCGATCCAATCACGTAATCTTCAAAATGATGCGCCTATACTTCATAGTCATGGGTGTATAAGATTGGAATCTTTGTCGTCGAACTGATGCTGTTGGAAATATTAATAGGGTTTGATTGTGTCGCGTCCATTATGATCATAAAAAAACCTGTTCAAAGATCATACTTGTAATAAAGCAGATTAGGGCAAAACAATAAATATTAAGATACGTCAATTAAGATGACGGCTCAATAAATATCGATGATTGCGGAAAACCCTAATGGAAATCTTTTTCACAGAAAAGATGTGTATCGATTACACAGCCTCCTGCTCTGATACCAATTGATGGGATTAAAATAACTTTTAATCTATGAAGATCGATTAGATCTTGAACAAGTATATGAATATAAAACAGTAAGAACGCAATAATAAGAACAAGAAAGCTTGAATCAAACGTGTCGAATGATTAAACAAAATCCTCAGAAGAGCTCGATTAAGAACATCAACTGTAGAGGATTAGAAGATTACAAGAACGATTAAAGAAAAATGTTGTACTCTGGATGAATCGCTATATCGATAATCTCTAAATCGTTAACCTAATATGCATGCAAGCATTAACTTATATACAATACATAAAAGGCTCTCGGTTGGACAGGCCCAAACCGGAGTGTACATGGATAAACTATCGAGCCCAAGAGACGCAATAACAAACAATCTTCAGCCCAACAAAAATCACTTTTTATATCAATAATTACAGATAGTATTGTATATTTTCAGCCTTGGTATTTAAGACTACACACCATTCATTACGGGAGTTTTCTCAAATCAGAAAGGGTTTTACTCCAATTTAAAACCACTTTTATATCTTTAAGTATGACAAATACTTGTTCAATCTCGGTCCCGACATTTAGGAGCACATAACTTCTATAAGGAAAATATTGGATTTTTCTTGGTAACACACAACTCATTACAAAGATCGGTTTCCAAACTCTTTATCTCAAAAACTGATGAACTCGCTAACCTTTGTGTTGACACTTTTTCAAACAACTTGTATTCTCAGGAAATCAGTGAAACAGGAAAAACCAACAGCATTTTGAGGATGGGACGTTGAATCGTCAAATAGTTCATTTTGTCATCATAATGTAATTGATTTGAAACATGTAAACATATACATTGGTGTAACTTTTTCAATTATATTTATGATGGTCGTATTTACTTTGAGCACTATACATGAAGTCCTCCACCCCCGGACGTTTCCACCATCCTTGGTTTGGGGGTATGACAAAAGCACAAATACATGTCATTTCATAGTTAGAACTATACAAGAAGTATTAAGACAAGTTGGACACTATGACTAGGCCCCATGATATGTAATCGGATTTGGGAAGAATATAGCCTGATCAACTATCTTTATCCGAGATCGGACTAATGTATGTCGAGGAATGTTCATGGTGAGCAACAAGTAAAAACTTACCAAAATGACACTAGTATCAAATATAAACTTAAATACTATAGGAGTATTTTATAAATACAATAGTTTAACTTACATGTTTAGATTTATATGTCTTTTTTAAAATTTCTAGACAATTCTCATACCTCTATTCTCGTACAGACATAATGGCTGGATTCTATCCACCAGGGGATCCCTACTACTCGAATCAGGGCAATGGAGGATGGGTAGAGGAAGACCCCGAAGAGGATGAGGAACCTATAGAGTTGGAGGAAGGGGATGAATCTGGAACAGACTCAGAACCAGAAGTAACCAACCCACCAGTCGCTTAACCTCTCGCAGTTAGGAGAAACTTTCAGGGACCAACTCCTATTTGGGGAAGTCACCTTCACCATTGGATACAACAACAAGGATTACCTCCTCCCTACATTATGTGTCAGGACTTCTACGACGTCAGGGATGGAGGTTCAGCCGACCTGTTACACCCTATACCAAGGATGGCGGAAACGTCCGGGGGTGGAGGACTTCATGTATAGTATCACAACAAGTATAATAATGCTCAAAGTAATTACAACCATCATAAATATAATTAAAAAAGTTACACCAAAGTATATGTTTACATGTTTCAAATCAATTACACAATGATGACAAAATGAATTGTTTGACGATTTAACGTCCCATCCTAAAAATGTTGTTAGTTTTCCTGTTTCACTGATTTCCTGAGAATACAAGTAGTTTTGAAAAAGTTTCAACAATTAATTTGGTGAGTTCATAAGAGTTATGTTTGAGAAAGAAACGATTTTCCTTGTAAAAGCGACAAAGTATGCTTCCAGAAAACCCAATATTTCCTTTATTAAGTGAGATGAATACTTCTATGTTATGCGATAATGAACCCTAGAAAGACCCATAAATTCCTTCTATAATCGCCCAGTGTATACAAGTTATATATATAATTTGAGTTAAATAAACCGTTGAAGTCTAACAATTCTAGACGTGATGTAGTGTTAAAAGAAATATGTTTCCAAAGAAAATCCAATATTTTCCTTATAAAAGTTTTGTAGTCCAAAATCCCAGGACTGAGAGTGAACAAGTATTTTTCCATACTTAAAGTAATTCATGCAAGTTTAAATCGACATAAACTCGTTTAGTTTAGAAGTAAACCCCTTTTCAAAGAAGAATTTTCCATGTAAACTTGAAGGATGGTTAACTACCTATGTGAGTCGCTATAACCATACTATGACGAGAAATAACCTGCACAACATTTTACAGATGTTTAGATACTATGACTCTTGTCACTCGTAGACCTGCAAATCCCACTGTAGCTAGCAGCAAGGTATGGGGTGTCAAACCCAATATAGATCTATACACAATTATCATGCTCTCCCTACAAGAGACTCTGGTTATAACTTACAGGAATTGGGATCCCGTACTCGAACGTACGGGGAGAGAATTGCCTCACAACCTAAGTTAACTAGTATAGTTTGATATTAAAACCTCTTTCGTGAAGGAAGTAAAGTCACCTTTTCTGAAAAAATTAGTGATATGAAATCCTCAAACTATTACTATTATAGTTTATCACGTAGGATATGAAAAACCCATGTGTTTTGAGAGTAAAAATCCATAAACCTTATCATGAATGTATAATTTCAGTTTATAATGATAAAATAACAAGAAGATTGTAACATCCAGATTCTTGGGTATGTTATATTATCTATATATTTTGATTTAATCGAAGGGACTCAGCGAGTTGGTGGATTAACTCGTCGAGTAAGGGCGCGATCACGTGACGTGTTTAAATGAATGGACTCGACGAGTCAAGCTTTGGACTCGCCGAGTCGGCACTGTGGAGGAAAACCCTAATTGTCCGGGTTTGGGACCTATTTATAGAGCCTTAGGGTCTTCATTTGCGGCTATCCTTACCCAGGAGAAACCCTAAATCATCCTTGAGAGCTTGGAGAGTAAAGAAGAGCCATTTTGAGCATTTTGGTGTGTCATTTCTAAAGAGAAGATGAGATTCTGGAAAGAGGGACCAGAGGGGGTTGATGTGCTGAGGTTATGAAGCCTAGAGCTTCACTTTGAGGTAACAAATCGGACCATTTCTCCTGTTTGATGTTGATTTCATGAATCTAGGGTTTCTTAGCCATTCTATTTAAAGGTTTATTGAATGTTTGAGATCCCAATGTGGAATAAGCCTTAGATCTGGACCATGGGAGGTCCAGAGAGTCCCTTATGTTTAGCTTTATGCAGTCACTTAGAGAGTTTGAGCCTAAGTTTCCATTTAGATGGCAATTTCTTCATTTATGGCTCTAATCATGATGCATGGACATAAAGTTTGGACCTTTACGTGATTTGTGGGTGCTAGAAGGATAGATCTACAAGTTAGTGAAGCAGATTTGACCTCAAAAGGTCATATGAGTTTGGTCATGGAGGAGACTCGCCGAGTCAATTGGAGGACTCGACGAGTCGGATCGAGTTTACCCGAGTTTCGTGATCAGTGGAGACCCGACGAGTTGGGTGGGTGACTCAGTGAGTCGAGTGAGACCTTGTGAGGAATCTGATTACGCGTGTGGACTCGCCGAGTCATTGCCTGACTCGACGAGTCTGGTCAAATTTGGACCGTTGACTTCTGTTGACTTTTAGTGCTTAGTCAACCAGTGGACTATGGGGCCAGGGGAGGGGTAGAATGGTCTTTTACCCTTATGGGAAGCATAGTACAAGACTTGTCTAGCCTTTGAGAGCCACTGCTGATTTTGAGTTATTTATTTATGCGATTAGGCGGCGGCTAGATCGGTATTTCGAGTTCGAGACTTTTCAAGAATTACCTGAGGTGTGTCTTCTCACTATAAATTACCTTGAGGGGTAGTTATGTGTGACTGGAGGGTCTTATGTGCTTACATTGAGTATTATGTTATATGTGATATGTTATGCATCATGTCTTTGTGATTTATGCTATGCGGAGTTTATAGATCGGACCGAAGGGTCCAACGATATAGACCGGACCGGAGTGTCCAATGATACAGACCGGACCAGAGGGTCCAACGATACGAAATTGGAGGGTTCCGCTGAGACACACCGACCGGAGGGTCATATTGTAGCCTTTAGTGGCATATACGTTGTATGTGGTATTTTGGGGAACTCACTAAGCTTTGTGCTTACTGTGTTACGTGTTATGTGTTTCAGGTTCTTCAGAATCGCGGGAGGCGGCAGCTCGATTGTACACACACAAGAGAAAAGAGTGATGAATACAGATCCTGGAGTTTCATAATGTTCTGAAAACCTTGTTGATGATTTTTAAATAAAAATTGTTTACATAGAAAAATGTGAATTTTTATGAAATAAATATGAATAAAATAAATTTAAAATTTTTTGGTGCTACAAGTTGGTATCAGAGCCTTGGTTTGAGGGATTCGGATACACCTTCGGGTATGTTCGGACTCAAAATTGATGGGTTTTAGCAATAAGAACATCCTATATGCTCATACAAACCCTAATGCTTGGATCTAGGTTTCTCTATTGTACATGCAATTTATCCAAGACTATAAACCCTAGATCTAGCATATGATAATCAATATAACATATAATTAGGGTTTAGATCATACCTTGATTGTTATGTAGCAATAACAATCTCAAATCCTTCTTGTATTGACTTTAGTAAGCTTAGAGTCACAAATGTCACTCCTCTAATGGGTCAGAAACACCAAGAGTAAGAGGATGAATTAGAGAGGAGAAGGAGGCTGCCCAAAACGCATGGAAACCCTAGAAGGAAGCTTGTCCACGTTTTTGGGGCATAAGGGCTCTATATATAGTGAGGCTATTAGGGTTATCTAATAAGGAAACCCTAATTTGGATGCTTAAGCCCTAAGCAACCCATGGACTCCTTTCCTTAAAGGCCTTGGACGATTTCTAACGGGTTTCCCCATAGAATTCGTCCACTCCTTAATATAAGGCAATCCATAGCCCAAATTGCAATTATCTTATAATTACAATTCTAATCCCTTAAGTTTAATTAATCTCTTTTAGTCACAAACTTAATTCTTATTAATTCTTGACTAATATTAATTAAACAATATGATTTCTCCTTTAATATAGTATTCCCATAATATATTAATAGATCATATTTAATCATTTCTCTCCATAATTCATCCTATCAAGTTGCTTTGGTGAAGGCAACCCAAAAGGACCACGCACCATCGGCTCAAGTACATACCAAAATAGTTATGGACTTAGACACTAATCCAACAGTCTCCCACTTAGATAAGTCTAGTAACTATTCTGCGTATGACTTCAGATCCTGATCTGCAATCGTAGCTTTCCAAAGCTGCTGTCAACTTTGATCCTATCAGATACGCGTGTCCTTTAGATAAGGGATCATATATTCCTCCATTCTAGATATCGTATGAGACATGATTTCTAATCATTCTCTCTGTACTATTTCTCGACTTCCGATTTATGACGACTGACTAATTGAACAAATCAAATTACCCCTAGCCCGGCCGAGCATTTACGTTTGTCATCACTAAATCATCGAGGGGCCCAAAGATATCGCTTTTATCCTACTTTGGATAAAAGGAATGGATAAACTTTGATTCCATGCTCGCTTGCACTCACTCACCAAATCACACACAATAATATGTTTTATAACACCAAGTTACTGGTGCGTTTACATATTATCAATGTGTGCCCGATTTGCAAGATACAACTCACACATCTCGGTTTCAAGAATATAAGATGTTTTCGTCTCACTAATCACTCGTGATACAATTCATGGAGTGATCCAAGTGAGCGTGGGTTTAATCCAATGCTCAAATCATATTCATAAGCACTCATGAACGTTGCAACAAACATTTTCTTATCTCTAATGCTCTTTAGACAATCCACACACCAATTCACGACAGTCTTTATTCATACCTACTTCCAACATATGAACGACTGTGGTCCGTTCGAATAATTTTGACTGTTCTAAACAAATTAAATTATTCAGGAAGTCAAAACATGCAAAGTAAACACAAGAATAATACTAATCCCATACGGCCTCAAACTTTTGAGCGTAAATAAAACACCTTTTATTTATCACCATATCGATTACTCATTATTTGTTGTTTCGGGTAATCAAGTTCTTACTTGAATTAATACTACACTTGTCCCATGCTCCTAACATGCACACAATGTTTACCTATGGTTCTTACTTTGTGAAATAGATCAAATGAACACATTTCCAATCATATTCATTTCATAACTCCAAATCCTTTTTCATAAGTGAAAGAATATCAAATTCTTGCCACTTATAGAATATGTTAGATTCTAACATTTTATGCAACGATCCTTTTGTAATATCACTGCACTAAAGTCACAATGACTATTGCCAATGATATTACAAAGTTCTCTATCGGAGATTGTTACAATACAATTCCTTAGATATGATGTCTCTCACTCAAAGTACATTCCTTTGAACATCCTTTTGCATAAAAGTTTCTAATCTAGACATTCAATTCCCAATATGGACACATTTCCATATTTTCCATATGACAACTCATTCTTAATAGAATCTTATCTATAATAATGTCGATATGGTCCATCCAATACTATACTTCCAACTACTCACAAGCGACCAATCCTCGGCGAACTTTGGATTGTCCTTTGATAGTTGTTTAATTATCTTAGTCAAAACCGATTCTTGTCCTTTTCCCTCTTAATGCGCTAGACATTTGGAAAATTTTAGAATGGTCAAATATTATAGCATTTGCAATCGATCCTAAACCCGAAGCGTATGGGGCACGATGCATAATGTCTTACATAAAGATTTGATACTTTATCAATCTTCTTCCGTAATATTTTATGTGCTACGTTCTTAAAATTCGAACTATGAAGAGGAATGTCGTAATCATAATCGAAAATTGTGAACACACTATGTTTCCTTGGTTAAATTATTAACATTCCACAACCTAAGCCTTTAGATTTGAAATGAAGCATAATATTCTCTCCCTTAAGTATAGCAAAACAACTTTTCAACTCTTGCAACTTTGCAAAGTATGACTATTGTTTTCTATAATTAATATTGCTAACTTGCAATACTTTCCATAATAATCATACAATCATAACATTTATGCTCCCACTATCATGATTATTATTATAAAACATAATACTTATGCTCCCACTAGCTTTGACATGTATTCAGAAACCAACTTTACTTCTAGAAAAACAATACTTATTGAATTTCTTAAGTTCATGTTTCTAATACCTAATGCTGTGATAATCCTTTATCTAAGCTTATACACCTTTCCCTTAGATATCTGATATGTGTGTCTAAACAATTCAGACTAATTGCCAAATCTCACAATTCGAATCATGGAAAGGGATACCGTAACCATAATCGAATTTGAGAATACAATTTTCACAATCACTATCCTTTTAAAATCTCTCTTAGTGAAAGCATTTCCTCATAGTCATTTTCATGAAGGAGGGAATCTTATGACACTTAGATTTTAATGGTGTATGTGTTCCTATCCATGTGCATTTGTCAAAACCAAAGTTTACGACAAATTCAAACTCATATGGACCGAACTTTCTTAATCTTGATTTCTTGCCTTATGGTAACACAGCTGCCCACCATGTCTTCCAAGTATTTAAGCAGCTCACCTTTTCCTATCAATGTACTTTTCATTGATCAAGGTCCTTGCCTTTTATGCATTCAAATGAGAACTCATAGGGCTTACATGCATAATTAACTCAATTGGAATGGCACAGAAACAAAATAGTGTCAACACGATAGGTTGTAAGCCTCAACTCGTGTGCTAGCGATGATCAATAAGGTCTATTTTGATTTGTTCTTGAAACCTTTCAAGACCATTAAGAATCCCACTGACTCCTTGACATATAAGATTCTCTTGTCAATAAACATTTCTTGACAAACAAATATTCAAGAGATAGTGTAGTTTTTATCAAAACACTTCATAAGTTGGTCCTAGTTGGTCTTTGTCTTATCCAAGACATCACAACTTTCTACATTTGATGAATGTTATAAACCTTCTTAATACTTATCACTCAATGTCACAATCTTAACTCTAAGACTTGTTTTGGAACAAAGTATGATTGACATCTTGATTTAACCATTTCTTCAATTCTTGATTCCTCTTCTTAGACATACAATTGTACTAAGACTCACTTAGAGGATCAATTGAGATATGGTTCTTAATCATTAAGACCTATCATAAAGCATAAAAGGTACTCTCCCTTCTTCTTGGAATGGAGAAACTTTTATCATTCTGCCTACTTGATTATTCTTATTCGTTCTGCTATTGATTTAAACTTTTTCAATCAATTCAGAATTACACTTAATCATATTTACTAAACCTTTAGCAAATCATGACGAATATCTTTGTTACTCTTATGGTGGACTTTGATCAATACACAACTTTGTGTACTCGATCTCCTAGTCCTTCACTTGACACTTTGTCAACGAATTAGTCTAATTTCCAAATATAAAATTTCTCATTCATCGTGCAACCAAGTTGCGTGATTTCAAGTTTCTGTCCAATTGAAACTTGGGCGATGAGAAACTCTCCCTGTTTGGTAAATTCTCGACATTTCCACAAACAACATAATTAAGAATCAAATCCATTATTGCTAATATTAGAAACATTCAAACATCAATTTTTCATATATGCCATTGCAAGGATAAATAAATAATATAAAATCAAAATTTATTTTATTGAGGAAAAATTTTGTCCTTACAACGCAATTCATTGAAAAACTATGCTAATACATATTTCTTAGCAATCTAATTTTAACTCTAAATAGCAGCTCAAGAATATAATCTTCAAGTAATGCGATCGAAATTCATTTCTTCACGGTTAGATTCTGCTCACTTCTTCCCTTAAGCTTCCTTTCTTTTTTTCGATCCTACAAAACATCAATTGTAATCTTATCACATTATGTATTAAGAATCTAGAATTGGAGCTTAAAAGAGTTAGTCAATGGATTTTACGTAAAGCAAAGCCATACGTTTTGACTCTCCCATCTCTTAGATCTCTTAGGTAAATAGGGCAGTTTCGTCTCCAATGCCCCTTCTCTTGGCAATAAAAGCAAATTGACTCTTTTGGAACAGGACATGGAACTACTTCAGACATTGCCTTTCTCTTATGATCCAACTTTTCGATCATAGTATGTCTTTCGTTGCCATTGTCTATATCCATAGAGGTCTTGAAGGCAGATTCACCAATAAACTTTGCTTTTCTATTGCGCCAAACCATTGTTGATTCAGTAACAATAAGCATATATGTGAGATTTATAAAGGTCACGTCGCAGTTCATCATATAGTACTCTCTTACGAACACACTATATAAGTTAGGAAGTGACCAATAGACATTTCCTCACAGACAATGGATCCCAACATTCTTAACCTATCAATGTGTGACTTCATCCCTAGGACATGTGCACACACCGACTTTCCTTCTTTATGTTTACTTGCCAAAAGGGCTTGAGTGAGTTTGAACTTTTCTAGTCTTCAAAGTTGTGGGTTAGGGAGAATAATTGGAGGAGGTGGAGGAAGAGAAGCATGATCTCTTGTTCCTCGATCGAATCGTGGAATATCATCTTCATGTGGAATGCTTGTTCCACGGGATTTGGGAAGACCATAGTTGTCGAACTTTGACATCTACAAAATGGGAGAAAACGAATTCAAGTTAGTTGATTGATTGAGTCCTTAGTAAATCACCCAAATGGGATACTAAGGCTAGGACCCAACACAATACACTACAACCTAGAAAAGGGATGTCGTAATCCAGTTGCAGAATATTTGAAGGTAAGTGAATGACAATTCACTAATTTCCACCATGAAAAACGAAAAAGAAATTTAAGTTTTAAATCTATGAAAACTCCTAGATACTTTGAGATACATTGAACATTTCAATGGCGTGTTTAAATCTCGATGTGCCCCTCTAGTTTGTGACTGGGATGCCGAGGATCACAAAGCGGGTGTGAATAACTATGCAAACTTACATGGTGCCCTCACATGTTACAGTCATCTATTCGATGTGCCGGTAAACCACACACACTCCACCGAACTATGACAAACATTGAGTCACCCTTTGCTACCTTTGCTTAGAAACATTTAGTGTGCCGGTAAACCACACACGCTCCACTAACGTCTTCGCAAGGGCACAAAGTGTAATTTCATGGAATTGCATCAATTAACTTTTGCCTAGGTAATTAAGATTGGGGAATTTTCTAAAACATTTGGTTACTTTGTACTTCATTATACTTATAATGGAAGGTTTTTTTCCTATCCTACCCGTTCGGCTAACGACCCTCCGCTAGTCAAGAGTGCGGTGGGTAAGAGTGGATACCCATTCAGTCGCCATTTTATAGGAAATTCCCTTAAACACCCCTTATAGACCAGCTTCGTGAATGAGGCCTACTAACGGTAAGACTGACTTTTACTCATACATATATATAATGTTAGACCTTTAATGTTATATATAGTATAGGGTGTATTTTACACTTTTAAAATACTAGGAGGTCAAATTTAACAATTATACTTTTAATTCAATTAAATTGTAAACCAAAACTTTATGGATTTATTAAACCTCTTTTAATTATACACCTTAATTGATTAATAAAACCATAAGGGTGTGATTTGAACTTTTCAAAACAATATTAGGGTTTTAGAATTTAACATTCCTAAATTAAACTTTTAATCAACTTTTAAATTCCAAAACTCAAGGGCAAGTTTTGAAACATTTCAAAACATTAGGGTTTAGAATTTAAATATACATCAAAATTAAACTTTTAATCAAAATTCAAATTCCAAAACTTGAGGACAAGTTTTTGAAACCTTTTCAAAACATTAGGGTTTCAACTATTTAAATTTCAAAACTAAACTTTTTGAGTTTAAATTTAAACTATAAAACCTATAGGGGAAAATTGAAACTTTTCATAACACAAGGATCAAATAACAAATAATATAAATTAAACAATTAATTTTGTCATTATCTATATTTGACCTAATTTCAATTTCATTAGATCAAGAATATTGTGACAACCCGATATTTCAACTCTTTGTAACGACCAAAATGGGTCAAGTATTGTAACCACTTCTGAATAATAATAATTTATTTTAATAATAATATGTACAAATAAGTCCTATTTAATTTCCTTCTATGATTAAATGTCTTTGAACCATGATCGTACGTGAAAAGAACGCCCAAATCCGACTTCATATAGCGAAGCTATGATTTTCCAAGTTCGGCTTAGCAACAGACAGCTAAAAACTCGAATCGGAGATCGAGTGACTTTTGGCCGGAATGACCTAAACGAGAATTGAAGGTCTCGACAATGGTATTTCAACGGTAAAAAGTCTGGCAAAAACCGACATCAGATAAAGAATTTATGAATTTTCTAAGAAATTCCTTAAACACGATGGATTTTTAATAAATAATAATAAAATAATTTCGGAATTTGCCGACGGAGTCTAAACGAAAGTTGTAGAGCGTAGTCTCACCTACGCGAGGATATAAAGACCATCGAAAACGGAGTTCGTATGAAGAAGATATGAATTTTTGAAGTTTATTAAATAAATTAATTATTTATTTAATTCAAATTTCGGATATTATCCGAAGGGGAGTCAGCATCCTTCTCCGAAGTACGCGCTGCGTACTCCTGTACGCCCCGCGTAACCGAGAGGATTGGCCTCGGATCGTCCACGTCGCCATATCCGAGGAATCCGACCCGTCCGACCCGTCCGACCCGACGTCCCATCCGACCCGGCGTCCCATCTGACCCACCTCCCCAGCAACCCATCCCATCCGACCCGAGAACCCAACAACCCGTCCCATCCGAACCGAGGCAGTCGAGGCTTCGGTCATGCATGACGTACGCGTACGCAGCGCGTACGAGCGTACGCCCCGCGTACCGAGGCAGACCAGCCTTCCTATAAATAGAATGCGAGGGTTTCCAAAGAAAGGGTTCATTTCTCTTCTTTCTCTCCCAACTTTGTCTCGTTTTCCGTGTCCGTTCAAACCCGAAGCTCTGGTCTTTTTGGCTCAAGTCCCGAAGGTCGATTTTACTCCCGAGATTCCCGAGAATCCCGAGGAAAATCCGTTTCCCGAGACGAAACTCTGCCCGGTTTTCCATCTCGCTATCTTCAAACTTTCAAGTGAGTTTCATACCCCTAAATCAACCTTTTTAATTAGTCTAAATACCTTTATATGCTTTCAAAGGGGGGGATTACAAGTAAAACACACGAGTATTATCGTCCGTTACATAAAGAAATTCTTTTATATACTGTTATATATTCAAATCACATGCGATTTATAAACATTTAAAGGAACTTATATATATATATATATATATATATATATATATATGTATGTATATATGTATATATATATAACATATGTCACAATAGCATTTTCTCTTTTAAAAATATAATGTTGTTGTAATGCATGTATAAACTAATCTGTTCTGAGATTTTTCTTGTCTATCCTAGACTCTACACCCAAAAATCTATACTTTCATAAACAAGCGATTCCTTTTCTCAATGTTTCTAAACAAACAAGACACGCTTTTTTGGAAACTATAATAGGTATGGTTTTACGAAACAAATTTCTAACTCTTATGTAGTAAAATCACATATTTCAAGAAGTTCACTTTCGTGTACAAGAACAAACGTAACATTTTAGCAAGTAGATCTGTTTTATACCACGGATTTGTGAGACACTAACTTCATGTACGTTCGAGTACACATTTCAAGTCCTGTATTATATACCAGAATCCCTTGGAGGGGGAGCATGGTGTTTGTGTATAGATCTATACGGGCTTGACAAACCCGCGCCCTGACTGTTAGCTGCAGTCCACCGTTTGGGGTGACAAACGTCATAACATTCCAACGCCTGAAGAACGTTGTGTATAGGCATTCAGAGTCAATAGTATGGTTATAAAACTCACAAGGGGTATTAAAATGCATTGATTTACAAGGTTTTCAAATTCATTGGTTCTTTTACATTTACATACATTTTAGAAACAAACATTGGTCTTGAGTAAAGGCTACTTTTATACTAGTAGAAAATATTGGATTTTCTAACCACAAACAAACGAAGATAAAACATTTCAGTTCATTCAAACATTGTCACTTAAATACTTATGAAATTCACCAGCTTAAATGCTGATCTACTCTTTCAAAATTACTTGTATGTCCCAGGGAATCAGTAATTTCAGGTATTCATTTCGCTTTTGATGAAGGGATGCTGCGGCGCCAGTTTAATCTCGTATTTTGACATCATATTGTAATTGAGTTTTGAACATGTAACTTTTGACAAATGTAAACTTTCAATTATATATATGATGGTTGTATTGCTTTCTTTACTATGTATTCATTTGTTACGTTACCACATGAAGTCATCCGCCCCGGAACGTTTCCGCCGTTCAGGTTTGGGGGTGTGACAGATTGGTATCAGAGCAATGTTTATAGTGAACTAAGTATATCGAACCACATAAGATATACAAACTATAAATGCTTAGGGGACTAATACTCTCTGACAAAACAAATTTTCTTTTTACACTTAAGCAACATTTCGTTCAACTTGAATTGGTAGTTCATTTAAGTACAAATACATGCATACCACGAACTATTTTCATGTTATACAACTATACAAGTATTTAGACAAGTTGACACTACGATTGAGACTCGATATATGTAATCAGATTTTTGACAAATATAGCGTGATCAACTATATTTGCCCAAGATTGGACCAACGTATATCGAGGAATGATCGTAGTAAGCAACAAGTCAAAACTTACCAAACCATTACAAGAATCAAACACAAGCACTTAAATACTATAGGAGTATTTGCTATCTAAACTAGTTTAACTTACATGTTTTACATGTTCCGGCTTTACTCAATTCTTATAACCCCTTTTTCTCGTACAGTCAAATGGCTGGATTTCACCACCCTGGCGACCCCTACTTTCCCAACCAAGGCAACGGAGGATGGATCGAAGATGATCCCGAAGAGGACGAGGAACCCATAGAAGTGGGTGATGACTCCGGTACCGACTCAGAGCCGGAAGTTATCGATCCACCACCCATTCAACCTCCCGTCTTCGTAAGGAACTTTCAAGGACCGAATCCCGTCTGGGGAAGTCACCTCCACCATTGGAGCCAACAGCAAAACCTACGCCCTCCCTACGGCATGTGCCGGGACTTCTATGATGTCCGCGGCGGAGGTTCGGTTGATCGAGCACTCCCGGTAATGGTGGGTAAGTTAGCCAATCAGTCCTATCAGTCTGGAGTACAAGCTAGTCGACTCCGGGATATCAACGTGGAAGTGCAGGTTCACACTTCTGACATCCGCAGGCTGGACAAGATACAAGACAACGCCCAATTCCAAGCTGAATCGTTTCAAGCGCAAATGATTGCAGCCCTCGCCGAACTAAGGGAACAACAAGCCGCTTTCGATAGGCGTCTAATGGAGTCAAAGCAATCAGATACGGAGTCAAGCTCCAAGCGCAACCTTCGACGCAAGTAGTGCTTGTCTAGGACTCAAATTTTGTTATAGCTTAGGACCTCGGCTAAAAGTCTTTAAATTTCTCGAACTTTGTAATCGGAGACCCTTATGGGGGGGCAAATTTTCATGATTGTTGTAACAACTTTTATATTAATATAAGTGGCACTATTACTACTATGTTGAGTATTTCGTTCGAACATTGAATGATCTTTGTGAACCCAAACACTCATTTCATACCTTCAGTCTTACAAATAACTTTCATTTTTCTATTTTAAGACTTATACTTTCATCTGTTGTTGAACTATAGCGATTTAGTTCATGAGACACATACATTTTCCATTCTATGAAATTCTTATCCTTGTCTTTTCAATCTATAGTTGAAGGATGCCTCCGCGTAGGAATCCAAGGCAAAACAACGGTGAGGAAGCACCTATACCACCACCATAGACTTTGTCGAACTATGCAGTGCGCCAACTGCAGCCAGAAAGGGCACACAGCCCGTTTCTGCAAGGAACCCGCAAAGCCGATCACTCAAATTCCCGGTGCGGGTGTAGGGCAGGCTTGCTACGGTTGTGGCGAGGTGGGCCACTACCGGAGAAACTGTCCTAAGGCAGCAGGCACCAGAGGTGTGAGACGAGTTTTGGCAATAGGCCACAACGAAGCTGTAGCTGACCCAACTATTGTTGCCGGTACGTTCCTTCTCGATAATTCATACGCATGCATATTATTCGATAGTGGAGCGGAGAGAAGTTTCGTGAGTCAAAACTTTATTCATTTACTTAAACCTAAACCTAGCAAGTTAGAAAAATCATTCACTATAGAGATGGCCAATGGAAAAACCGAAAACACAAATTGCATATACATGGGCTGTACGTTAACATTAGACGGCCATTCTTTCCCAATCAATCTCATGCCGGTTCAAATTAAAAGTTTCGACGTCATAGTCGGCATGGATTGGTTGAGCCTTCTTCGCGCCGACATCATGTGCTTTGAGAAAGCAGTCCGTCTTAACCTCCCAAACAACGAAACATTAGTTATCTACGGCGACAAACCTAGTGCAAACCTTCGCATCATTTCGTGCATCCAAGCTCGAAAGTGCTTGCGGAAGGATTGTCGAGCATTCTTAGCGCACATCGTCGATACAAGTCAAGAACTGAAGGACATCAAGAGCATCTCGGTAGTACGCGACTTTCCCGATATCTTTCCAGAAGAACTGCCAGGATTACCACCGCAACGTCAAGTCGAGTTCAGAATCGACTTAATTCCAGGAGCTACCCCAGTAGCGAAGTCGCCTTATCGTCTTGCACCAGCAGAGATGCAGGAACTTTCCAGTCAACTTAATGAACTCCTTCACAAAGGATTCATAAGACCGAGTTTCTCACCTTGGGGAGCACCGGTCTTGTTTGTAAAGAAGAAAGACGGATCGTTCCGTATGTGCATCGACTACAGAGAGCTGAACAAACTTACTGTCAAGAACCGCTATCCTCTACCCCGTATCGACGACCTATTCGATCAACTTCAAGGGGCGAACTACTTCTCCAAAATAGACCTGCGATCCGGATATCACCAATTACGAGTTCTAGAGGGGGACATTCCAAAGACAGCCTTCCGAACTCGTTATGGACACTACGAATTCGTGGTGATGCCGTTCGGATTAACCAATGCACCAGCAGTATTTATGGACCTAATGAATAGGGTATGCCGCCCTTACTTGGATCAGTTCGTCATCGTCTTTATCGATGATATACTTATCTACTCTCGAAGTGAGGAAGAGCATAGTCAACACCTACGAAAAGTCCTAGAATCACTGCGAACGGAGAAACTCTATGCGAAGTTCTCTAAATGCGAATTTTGGATTCGAAGAGTCGAATTTTTAGGTCACGTTGTTAGCAAGAAAGGTATACACGTGGACCCTTCCAAAATCAAGGCTATTGAGAACTGGTCGGCACCAAAGACACCTACAGAAATTCGTCAATTTCTAGGTCTAGCTGGCTACTATCGTAGATTCATAAAGAACTTTTTGAGCATTGCGAAACCTCTTACTTCATTAACGGCCTTTGACTGGGAAGCGAAACAAGAGAAGGCATTCCAGACACTAAAACAGGCCTTGTGCACCGCACTGATACTATCCCTCCCCGAAGGGATAGAAGACTTCGTAGTGTATTGCGATGCTTCAAATCAAGGACTTGGTTGTGTTCTTATGCAAAGAGGGAAGGTTATCGCTTATGCCTCCCGACAGCTTAAGACACACGAAGTGAAATATACGACACACGACCTCGAGTTAGGAGCAGTGGTATTTGCTCTGAAGATCTGGAGGCACTACTTATACGGAACAAAGAGTACTATATTCACCGATCACAAGAGCCTTCAACACATTTTCGATCAGAAGGAACTCAACATGCGACAACGACGATGGGTTGAGTTACTGAATGACTACGAATGCGAAATTCGTTATCATCCTGGCAAGGCCAACGTAGTAGCCGACGCCCTCAGTCGAAAGGAATACACTGGTCGGAGGGTCAAATCTCTGACCATGACTATCCATTCCCACCTATCCACACAAATTAAAGAAGCACAAATGGAAGCTTTGCAACCTGAAAATGTGGCGGGTGAATCCCTACGAGGAATGGAGAAGAATTTAGGAGTCAAGGGTGGCGGAGCCTACTATCTTATGGACCGAATCTGGACCCCAAATCATGGTGGTTTCAGAAACGTAGTCATGACCGAGGCTCACAATTCAAGATATTCCGTTCACCCGGGTTCAGATAAAATGTATCTGGATCTTAAGAAACTATACTGGTGGCCTAACATGAAAGCAGAAATTGCTACCTTCGTAAGTAAATGTCTTACTTGCGCTAAGGTTAAGGTCGAGTATCAGAAACCGTCAGGACTACTACAACAACCAGAGATACCGAAATGGAAATGGGAGCAGATTACTATGGACTTCATAACCAAGTTACCCAAGACGACAAGTGGACTCGATACCATATGGGTCATTGTCGACAGATTGACCAAATCCGCACATTTCCTACCCATCAAGGAGACTGACAAAATGGAGAAGCTTACAAGAACTTACTTAAGGGAAGTAGTGCGGCTGCATGGTGTTCCGATATCCATTATCTCCGATCGAGATAGTAGATTCACTTCAAGGTTCTGGCAATCACTACAAAGTTCCCTGGGAACTAGGCTAGACATGAGTACAGCCTACCACCCACAGACAGACGGACAAAGTGAGAGAACAATACAAACTTTAGAAGACATGCTGAGAGCCTGCGTGATTGACTTTGGAAAGGCATGGGATATTCATTTACCCCTTGTCGAATTTTCATACAACAATAGTTATCATACAAGCATAAAGGCTGCTCCGTTTGAAGCCCTCTATGGTCGAAAGTGCAGATCCCCTCTGTGCTGGACTGAAGTTGGCGATACCCAGTTAGCTAGAGGAAGAGTTCCTGAAAGCACTCTCACAGGTCCGGAGATCATACGTGAAACAACAGAGAAGATCGTTCAGATTCGTGAACGATTGAAAGCCTCAAGAGACCGACAGAAAAGCTACGCTGACCAAAGGAGGAAACCTTTGGAATTCCAGGTAGGAGACCACGTCTTATTAAAGGTCTCACCGTGGAAGGGTTTAATACGATTTGGAAAGCGTGGGAAACTAAATCCAAGATACATAGGGCCTTTCGAGATTCTTGCCAGGATCGGCCCTGTGGCTTACAAGCTTAACCTACCGCGCGAACTTCGTAACATCCATCCAACCTTCCACGTCTCAAACTTGAAAAAGTGCCTGTCCGACGGGACTCTTGTTATTCCACTCGACGAGATCGAGATCAACGAGAGCCTCAACTTTGTGGAAGAACCAGTAGAAATCATGGACCGAGAGGTCAAACAAACAAAACAAAGTCGCATACCCATCGTGAAGGTTCGCTGGAACGCCAAGCGGGGACCCGAATTCACATGGGAACGCGAAGATCAGATGAAACAAAAGTACCCTCATCTCTTTCTTGTTCACTAGTATCTTTACTACTTTAAATTTCGGGACGAAATTCTCTCTAACGGGGGGATGATGTGACAACCCGATATTTCAACTCTTTGTAACGACCAAAATGGGTCAAGTATTGTAACCACTTCTGAATAATAATAATTTATTTTAATAATAATATGTACAAATAAGTCCTATTTAATTTCCTTCTATGATTAAATGTCTTTGAACCATGATCGTACGTGAAAAGAACGCCCAAATCCGACTTCATATAGCGAAGCTATGATTTTCCAAGTTCGGCTTAGCAACAGACAGCTAAAAACTCGAATCGGAGATCGAGTGACTTTTGGCCGGAATGACCTAAACGAGAATTGAAGGTCTCGACAATGGTATTTCAACGGTAAAAAGTCTGGCAAAAACCGACATCAGATAAAGAATTTATGAATTTTCTAAGAAATTCCTTAAACACGATGGATTTTTAATAAATAATAATAAAATAATTTCGGAATTTGCCGACGGAGTCTAAACGAAAGTTGTAGAGCGTAGTCTCACCTACGCGAGGATATAAAGACCATCGAAAACGGAGTTCGTATGAAGAAGATATGAATTTTTGAAGTTTATTAAATAAATTAATTATTTATTTAATTCAAATTTCGGATATTATCCGAAGGGGAGTCAGCATCCTTCTCCGAAGTACGCGCTGCGTACTCCTGTACGCCCCGCGTAACCGAGAGGATTGGCCTCGGATTGTCCACGTCGCCATATCCGAGGAATCCGACCCGTCCGACCCGTCCGACCCGACGTCCCATCCGACCCGGCGTCCCATCCGACCCACCTCCCCAGCAACCCATCCCATCCGACCCGAGAACCCAACAACCCGTCCCATCCGAACCGAGGCAGTCGAGGCTTCGGTCATGCATGACGTACGCGTACGCAGCGCGTACGAGCGTACGCCCCGCGTACCGAGGCAGACCAGCCTTCCTATAAATAGAATGCGAGGGTTTCCAAAGAAAGGGTTCATTTCTCTTCTTTCTCTCCCAACTTTGCCTCGTTTTCCGTGTCCGTTCAAACCCGAAGCTCTGGTCTTTTTGGCTCAAGTCCCGAAGGTCGATTTTACTCCCGAGATTCCCAAGAATCCCGAGGAAAATCCGTTTCCCGAGACGAAACTCTGCCCGGTTTTCCATCTCGCTATCTTCAAACTTTCAAGTGAGTTTCATACCCCTAAATCAACCTTTTTAATTAGTCTAAATACTTTTATATGCTTTCAAAGGGGGGGATTACAAGTAAAACACACGAGTATTATCGTGCGTTACATAAAGAAATTCTTTTATATACTGTTATATATTCAAATCACATGCGATTTATAAACATTTAAAGGAACTTATATATATATATATATATATATATATGTATGTATATATGTATATATATATAACATATGTCACAATAGCATTTTCTCTTTTAAAAATATAATGTTGTTGTAATGCATGTATAAACTAATCTGTTTTGAGATTTTTCTTGTCTATCCTAGACTCTACACCCAAAAATCTATACTTTCATAAACAAGCGATTCCTTTTCTCAATGTTTCTAAACAAACAAGACACGCTTTTTGGAAACTATAATAGGTATGGTTTTACGAAACAAATTTCTAACTCTTATGTAGTAAAATCACATATTTCAAGAAGTTCACTTTCGTGTACAAGAACAAACGTAACATTTTAGCAAGTAGATCTGTTTTATACCACGGATTTGTGAGACACTAACTTCATGTACGTTCGAGTACACATTTCAAGTCCTGTATTATATACCAGAATCCCTTGGAGGGGGAGCATGGTGTTTGTGTATAGATCTATACGGGCTTGACAAACCCGCGCCCTGACTGTTAGCTGCAGTCCACCGTTTGGGGTGACAAACGTCATAACATTCCAACGCCTGAAGAACGTTGTGTATAGGCATTCAGAGTCAATAGTATGGTTATAAAACTCACAAGGGGTATTAAAATGCATTGATTTACAAGGTTTTCAAATTCATTGGTTCTTTTACATTTACATACATTTTAGAAACAAACATTGGTCTTGAGTAAAGGCTACTTTTATACTAGTAGAAAATATTGGATTTTCTAACCACAAACAAACGAAGATAAAACATTTCAGTTCATTCAAACATTGTCACTTAAATACTTATGAAATTCACCAGCTTAAATGCTGATCTACTCTTTCAAAATTACTTGTATGTCCCAGGGAATCAGTAATTTCAGGTATTCATTTCGCTTTTGATGAAGGGATGCTGCGGCGCCAGTTTAATCTCGTATTTTGACATCATATTGTAATTGAGTTTTGAACATGTAACTTTTGACAAATGTAAACTTTCAATTATATATATGATGGTTGTATTGCTTTCTTTACTATGTATTCATTTGTTACGTTACCACATGAAGTCATCCGCCCCCGAACGTTTCCGCCGTTCAGGTTTGGGGGTGTGACAAATATACTCATATATATATATATATATATATATATATATATATATATATATATATATATATATATATATATATATATCATAAAATCGGATTTATATTGATCTAATACGATAAATGCAAGAATCTCAAAGATAAACAACAAGAAATCCCAATATTTTCTCTTTCTGACGTTTGGACTCGCCGAGTACCCCAATGGACTCGCCGAGTAGGGGCCTACTTGCCGAGTCCACAATGGAACTCGCTGAGTCCATCAGGCAGGCTCACAAAAAACGAATTTTTCAAGCATGAAAATATCAACAAGGCATCAATACAATAGAAACCAATCAAGGCTCTGATACCACTGATGGGTTTTAGCAATAAGAACATCCTATGTGCTCATACAAACCCTAATGCTTGAATCTAGGTTTCTCTATTGTACATCCAATTTATCCAAGACTATAAACCCTAGATCTAGCATATGATAATAAATATAACATATGATTAGGGTTTAGATCATACCTTGTTTGTTATGTAGCAATAACAATCTCAAATCCTTCTTGTATTGACTTTAGAAAGCTTAGAGTCACAAATGTCACTCCTCTAATGGTTCACAAACACCAAGAGAAAGAGGATGAAGAAGAAAGGAGAAGGAGGCTGCCCAAACCGTGTGGAAACCCTAGAAGGAAGTATGTCCACGTTTTTGGGGCATAAGGGCTCTATATATAGTGAGGCTATTAGGGTTATCTAACAAGGAAACCCTAATTTGGATGCGTAAGCCCTAAGCAACCCATGGACTCCTTTCCTTAAAGGCCTTGGACGATTTCTAATGGGTTTCCCCATAGAATTCGTCCACTCCTTAATATAAGGCAATCCATAGCCCAAATTGCAATTATCTTATAATTACAATTCCAGTCCCTTAAGTTTAATTAATCTCTTTTAGTCACAAACTTAAGTCTTATTAATTCTTGACTAATATTAATTAAACAATATGATTTCTCCTTTAATATATTATTCCCATAATATATTAACAAATCATATTTAATCCCTTCTCTCCATAATTCATCCTATCAAGTTGCTTTGGTGAAGGCAACCCAAAAGGACCATGCACCATCGGGTCAAGTACATACCAAAATAGTTATGGACTTAGACACTAATCCAACAAAACTGAGGATTGAGAAAAAGGTTTTCAAAAGAAATGGGTTTTCTAAAAATGAGTAAGAGAATTTATAAGAGAAAGAGACAACGAGCAGTGTGTACAATCAGCCAGCGCCCGAACGGTGATTTCCCAAAAATAGCCTTACATTGTGTGTTATGAGTATTATGTGAAATGTTATATATGCTAGAGAGTAGGCTAGGTATTTCATATTTTAGCGCTAGAGTGGCCTGAATTGTGATGCCTTAGCCTAGGAGTTACTGTTATCTGTGAATTGCTTTTGTGTATGTGCGGATTATGGGCATCCAGCAGGAATCCTATTTAGAGAAGGATTTGAGCAAAAGAGTAATCTAGGAGAGATACCTAGATGAGCATTTGAGGAGCCTTCTGAAGAGGTAGTCGGATACCCGCGAGGGGTGGAGTTGCTTGAGCTCGGTGACGTCTTTGATTACGAGTGTAGCAAGTGGAGTTGTAACCTAGAGTGGTGATACGTGTTGATAAGGGACTATTTGATGTCTTAATGTTGCTTGCTTCGTGCTTTGTGGAATTCTCGGTGATGGGAGTCGGCTACTTAGTGAATATGATGATATTCAGGAGGTAGACGGTTGGCATCACCAGGAGTTCTTCAGTAGCTGATGGCAGGAAGGTGTGGGAACCTAGGAAGAGCCTGGGTAGTGATCTTTGTTGGATGAGTAGGCGGATAAGGGAGAGTATTCACAGGAAAAGCGGCCAGCAGGGTGGAATTTGTAAGTGAGGAGGTTGAGCAGCTACTTAGGAGATATGGAATGATTTATGTGGAAGGTATGGGTACATGTGGCAGGTAGTATGGGCCCGTACTACTGAAAGCAAAGGACCCATACTCGATACATGGAAAGTTCTTGGGATTCTAAGTAGCAGATAAGAGGGATCGTATGGTTTGAGTACGATGATCAGTGGCAGATGAGAGGGATCGTATGGTTTGAGTACCATGATCGGTGGTAGATGAGAGGTGATTTTATGGTTTGAGTACCATGCTTGGAAGCAGGTTGGGAAGTGATGTCATGGTTTGAATACCATGATTTGTAGCAGATTGAGAGAAGATAACATGGTTCGATAACCTTGATTTATAGCAGGCAGAGAGATAGCAACATGGTTCGAGTACCATGGTTGCGATGATTAGTGTTACTGGTCCTACCAGTTATGCCATTATGTTGATTATACCAAGATCAGGTATGAGAGAGTATGCGGCTTGAGGGCCAATTTGAATGTGTTTAAGGGAGTATGCTTGAAAGAGAAATGGGATTCGTTTTAAGATGTTTTCCTTGTGAGGTGCCAGTGGAAACTGCACGGCTTAAGGATAAGTAGGATGATGTTGTTGAAGAAGCGGGGTTCGAGTCAAGCCACCAGCTGATGGATGAGCCATCACCTTCTATGGCGACAGTTAAGTGGTTTCCGTTCCTGAGAAAGGGAATGAGCTATCGAGTTTCTGGTTCCAGAAATGGGAGGCCATGGAGTAGTACTGGTGGTGATCTTCTCAGGGTGTTTGAGCGGTTTTTTGGGGTGAAGTATTTCTTGTACCATAGAGCCCATGGTGGAAACGGAGAGTCTTGGGTGAATCGGGGCAGTTGGGATGTCCAGTTATGGGGCAACATGAGGTCCTGAATGATTAAATGAAGTCATGAGGAGAAGTTATGAGGGCTTCGTCTGTGATTTGGAGTATTTGGTATTGCGAGGTTTCTAATCGAGGAGATCATCAAGCGTTGCGTAGCTCAATCAGAGAATAGATGTGATGTTATTAATGGAAGCAGTCTGTGGATGGATTGAAAGTGCGCCAATTGGCGATGGTTCGAACCCTAAGTGTGGGAGAACCAGGTAATTGCTGCAGGGATTTGATAATTGTGCAGAGGCAGTTAGAGGACTGGTTATAGTGATTATGTGGCAGATTCATGGGTTCAGGGCTAAATTGGTCGATAGGGCGAGGTGCAAGTGAGATGATGCCTGTCGTGCAAGATCAGGAAGGAATGAGTGATTCTATGGTAGGTAGCCGTTGGTCAGAGAGGTTGTTCGGGTCAGAATTTCATTGTGTAAAACAAGACGAGACAGTTAAGTCCTTGAGTTCAGAGAGCAGCAGCAGAGGTTGACAGGTATATGTTCGGAATGTGATCTCCTCACCAGGAAAAGCAACAATTGGTCTGTTAGTTGATTTCGGAGACGGTATTAGTAAGATGGTATGAGTAGCGATCGACAATGGGTAGATTTTCGGGTCCTTGTAGTCGAGTTTCGGGTTAGTGGTGATGTCCTGTGTTCAATTTGGAAAAGGAATACTTCGAGGTTGCAAGTGTTGCAAGATGAAGATTGATTTTGAGGTTCTAATGAAGGGAGGCAGTATCCGTGTATGATGTTGTGAGTGTGAGATCAGTGATTGAGATAAGGCATCGTGGGATGTTGTGATGGTGTCGTGAAGTATCAGAACATGCGGTCATTAAGTTCAGATTATTTTGGAATTGTGAGTCGGAGGCAGATAGTGGGTATCAAGTGAGTACGGTTCCGGTGAGAACCCTATGGACAAATGACATCAGGTGAGATTATTCGGGAAGGTGGGTTGCAGCAGGGAAAGGTGTGTGCGGATGCTGTTAGAAATAACAGTGCATAGCTTGAGTAGGTATGTACACCTACGTGTGGTCGGTCAGCAGGGCATGAGTTCATGATCGCGTTGTGGCGTCTACCTGAAAATGAGATTATGAAGAGGTAAGAACTTGGGACGAGTGGTCCAACCCGGGGGTTGATCAAACTCTTGAGATGAGTTTGATTTTAGTAGTGCGCCGGGAAGGCGATATGAGTTTTCAGATTCAGCAAACGAGTACTTCTCTAAAAAGTTATTTGTCATCTGGAATTGAGACCAGAGGTTCGGTATTTGGATGCGATAGTGCAGTGAGTTGCACGAAATTTTTGAGCCTTAGATGTCAAGTGTCAGGGGTGAACTGATATTCGAGTGTGGATTTTCATGTTCGCTGGGGATAGAGAGAATTGGTGACTTGTGTGTCACCATGAGTTGAAACACTTGTTGTGAGAAGGAAGTGGTGGGACATGCATGGATCTTCTTGGGAGGTTCAATAGTGAAAGTCGTGGGTAACCTGGTGCTCAGGGTTGGAAAGGGAGATCTGGCAGGAAGTTAAGGCTTGAGGTTGCTATACGTTAGTAGATGATTCTGATTAAACATAAACATTTCTTTGAGTTTGGAGGCCAGGTTTTGAGAGTCTTTGTTCAGACGAAATTTCGATGATAGTGCAGGGGATGGGTTCCCTGTGTAGATTGATCCTTTCGCTCCTTTGAGCGCGATGAGAGCACATGGTGCGAGTGGTATGGATGATCGATAGCCGATCGATGGTTTCCGTCAGGAAGAATCAGAAAAACAGTGAGCTGTCAGAGTTGATGATTCTGGTAGAAGGTGGCATGAGGTAATTCGTATGGGAGGTGTCCTCTTTAGTGATTTTGGTGTGGTATGAGATCCTACAGTGGTATCTTACGGGTTATTGGATTCTAATTATGTGGGGTCAAGCAGTGATTTCGAGGACGAAATCTAATTCAAGTGGGGGAGAATTGTAACATCCAAATTCTTGGGTATGTTATATTATCTATATGTTTTGATTTAATCGAAGGGACTCGGCGAGTTGGTGGATTAACTCGTCGAGTAGGGGTGCGATCAGGTGACGTGTTTAAATGAATGGACTCGACGAGTCGACCTTTGGACTCGCCGAGTCGGCGCTGTGGAGGAAAACCCTAATTGTTCGGGTTTGGGACCTATTTAAAGAGCCTTAGGGTCTTCATTTGCGGATATCCTTACCCTGGAGAAACTCTAAATCATCCTTGAGAGCTTGGAGAATAAAGAAGAGCCATTTTGAGCATTTTGGTGTGTCATTTCTAAAGAGAAGATGAGATTCTAGCAAGAGGGACCAGAGGGGGTTGATGTGCTGAGGTTATGAAGCCTGAAGCTTCACTTTGAGGTAAAAAATCGGACATTTCTCCTGTTTGATGTTGATTTCATGAATCTAGGGTTTCTTGGCCATTCTCTTTAAAGGTTTCTGGAATGTTTGAGGCCCCAATGTGGAATAACCCTTAGATTTGGACCATGGGAGGTCCAGAGAGTCCATTATGTTTAGCTTTATGTAGTCACATAGAGAGTTTGAGCCTAAGTTTCCATTTAGATGGCTATTTCTTCATTTATGGCTCTAATCATGATGGATGGACGTAAAGTTTGCACATTTACGTGATTTGTGGGTGCTAGAAGGTTAGATCTACAAGTTGGCGAAGCAGATCTGACCTCAGAAGTTCATATGAGTTTGGTCATGGAGGAGACTCGCCGAGTCCATTGGAGGACTCGACGAGTCGGATCGAGTTTACCCGAGTTTCGTGATCAGTGGAGACCCGACGAGTTGGGTGGGTGACTCAGTGAGTCGAGTGAGACCTTGTGAGGAATCTTATTACGCATGTGGACTCGCCGAGTCGTTGCCTGACTCAACGAGTCTGGTCAAATTTGGACCGTTGACTTCTGTTGACTTTTAGTGTTTAGTCAACCAGTGGACTATGGGGCCAGGGGAGGGGTAGAATGGTATTTTACCCTTATGGGAAGCATAATACTAGACTTGTCTAGCCTTTGAGAGCCATTGCTGATTTAGAGTTATTTATTTATGTGATTAGGCGGCGGCTAGATCAGTATTTCGAGTTCGAGACTTTTCAAGAATTACCCGAGGTGAGTCTTCTCACTATACGTTACCTTGAGTGGTAGTTATGTGTGACCGGAGGGTCTTATGTGCTTACATTGAGTATTATGTTATATGTGATATGCTATGCATCATGTCTTTGTGATTCATGCTATGCGGAGTTTATAGACCGGACCGGAGGGTCCAACGATATAGACCAGACCGGAGGGTCCAATGATACAGACCAGACCGGAGGGTCCAACGATACGGAACTGGAGGGTTCCGTTGAGACACACCGACCGGAGGGTCATATTGTAGCCTTGAGTGGCGTATGTGTTGTATGTGGTATTTTGGGGAACTCACTAAGCTTTGTGCTGACTATGTTACATGTTATGTGTTTCAGGTTCTTCAAAATCACAGGAAGGCGGCGGCTCGACTGTACACACACAAGAGAAAAGAGTGATGAATACAGATCCTGGAGTTTCACAATGTTCTGAAAACCTTGTTGATGATTTTTAAATAAAAAGTGTTTATATAGAAAATGTGCATTTTTATGAAATAAATATGAATAAAATAAATTTAAAATTTTTCAGTGTTACAAAGATACATTCAATATTTAGAACTTATGGTTTTACAGTTTGCTCAACATACAACAAAGTGTTGTGGAAGTTATAAGTTGTTAACTACTTTTTAACCGTTCTGCACTGTTTTAGACAAATCATACGAAGTTGAAAACTGAATCCGTAAAGTCTGAGAGTTCATAAAATGCGTCTAGTATGATCATAATTTTTATTATATTTTTGGAAGTCTTTAACTTGTGTTAAAATGTTCGCATTCACAGACTGGTCCGAATTCGTTTCTAAAATGATAAGATATTTTGTAAAAATCACCATAAATCGTAGAAAAATTCTATGTAGATGTGCAAGTAGTCATTTTAAAGGTATGAACCTGAACTATTTGCATCTAATATAGTTTTGAAAACTAAAATTTTTAAGTTGACCAAAACAATCCTTGAATCGAGTTAAACTTTTCTGATGAAGGCTGTTAAATGAGTTTAGTTATTTTCTTAATGTTTTAACTTATATTCCCCCCCTTAAAACTTAAGAAAAACATGAAAAGATAGGGTTATGAAATCCCCTTGAGTGATTTCAGAAGATGGATGGTGAAGAAAAGAAGTGTTCAACTCAAGAACACTTAGATGATGCATGAAGATGAGAAGATCTAACAACAAATATGATGATATTTGTTTAAGCAATCCATAATTTGGATTAATGATAGTAGAATACTTAAGTGTAGGAGGAAGATACTTACCAAATGTGGAGGAAAAACCCAAGACTAGCCTTTGAATCTCAAATTTTAGAGAGAGAAAGTGAGAGAGAAATGGATCTTGCTTTTTGGTGGAGAATGAGTGAAATGGGAAGAGAGATAAAGACTTTCCAGCTTTTGTTCAAGAGTATGGCTGGAAAATGAGTGTAAAAGGACAATTATTGACTGAATAGTGATGAATAGTGGCTGGGTATGGCCATGGAGTGGGTGGGGGAGGTTGCTTGTGTCTTTGCCCAAAGGGTAAGTCAACACTCCACCCATAAATCTTACCTACTAGAATTTATTCTAAGGTAAGGATTTTCCCCAGAATATAATTAAAATATGGATATTTAGGGTTTATTATGTTAAAATACGGGTTTGGGTGAAAATCCCGCGTTAAAATCACGAAAAACGGGCTTAAAACGAAGATTGGGTCAAAAACCGAGAAGAAAATGCTAATTTCCGAAGTCTGACCGAAGGTTGGGTCTTGAGAGGGTTAGCACCCAAGGTAGATGGGAACCGAGAGGAGGGTTCGGTGTTGAGCAGCTTCGCATGCGAGTCTGGGGAGGGAAGCGAAATGGAGCGAAGGTGGCTTCGGACCCGAAGGTAACATCTCGGACCGAAGGGTGAGTTCGGGTTCGGTCCTATGCGAGGTTCGGTCCTCCTAGTGTTCGGATTCGGTCCTTCAGCAGTTCGGTCCAGGAGGCTTCTTGAGGTTTCGCTTCTTAGGGTTTCGCCACTAAGAGGGTTCGGCTCCTTAAGAGGTTTCGGCTCCTTAAGGCTGTTTTTCGCGTAGACTTTCTTTTTCGAGCCGTTTTCGTCTAATTCGAGGGTCGGGATGCCCCAAGTGATTATAAAAAGTTGAGAGAGATGAGAGATTTCACATACTTGGAGAGATTTCTCATACTTAGAGAGATTTGGGAGAGATTTCACATACTTGGAGAGATTTCTCATACTTAGAGAGATTTGGGAGAGATTTCACATACTTGGAGAGATATGGGAGAGATTTCATATACTTGGAGAGATTTCTCATACTTAGAGAGATTTGGGAGAGATTTCACATACTTGGAGAGATTTAGGAGAGATTTCACATACTTGGAGAGATTTCTCATACTTAGAGAGATTTGGGAGAGATTTCACATACTTGGAGAGATTTCTCATAATTAGAGAGATTTGGGAGAGATTTCACATACTTGGAGAGATTTGGGAGAGATTTGTGGTAGCGAGAGATAGAGCGAGAGAGATTTGAGAGAGACTTCGTTTGAGACCTTTTTTGATGTTTAGCTTCGTTATGCAAGGTGTGTAAACCTCGTTAAGCCTTGTTATGAATGTTATACGCCCCCGAGGGGTATGGGACAGTGTTTTACTAAGTAGTTTCATCACTTACCCTAATTTGGGTGTAGGTTTTTTGAACATGTGAAACTTTTAAGCGATGCTTTGTATTAAGATGGTGCGTTGTACAATCGTAAACATAAGGTAAACCCTAATATACAAGGGTCAATTTAGTTGACCGGTTTGACTTGTTGACTTTATTTGACATTGACTTGACATGAAAATTGACGATTGTCACACGACCGAGCACTCCCAGTCATGGTGGGCAAACTAGCCAAATAGTCCTATCAATCCGGGGTTCAAGCTAACCGGATTCATGAAGTCAACGTGGAAGTACAAGTTCACACATCTGGCATCCGTCGAATGGACAGGTTACAGGATGACGACCAACTTCACGCCGACACATTCCAAGCACAACTGATTGCAGCCCTCTCTGAGATAAAGGAACAACAAGCCGCCTTCGATAGGCGCCTTATGGAAGCAAAGTAATCAGACATGGAGTCAAGCTCCAAGCGCAACCTACGTCGCAAGTAGTACTTGCCCATATCCCAAAATTTTGTTATAGAATAGGAAGTCGACTAAAAGTCTTACTTTTCTTTAACTTCTGTATCGGAGACCCTTAGAAGGGTCTAAATTTTCCTAACCTCAAATGTAACTCAACGTATGTTTAATATATATGAAGAAATTCCTTTGTGTGTTAATTCTTTGAATACCACTCAGATTCATAAGCTTATCTATCGGTATGCAAAAATTTATTATGAGTCAAGCTCTAAACCTTGGGTAGGTCAGTCAAATTCATAAATTGATAAAAATAACAAATTTATTAGCACACAACTTCCAATCATTAAAGACTTATGTTCTTCATTCTATTTCTCTAGCAGAACGATGCCACCCCGTAGATCTACACGCTGTGTCAACAACGCAACACCTCCACCACCACCACCTCCATCGACGGATAATGCCACCTTGATAACTGCTGTAACAACTGTAGTGACCACAGCAATGGCACAGATGAGTAATAATGGGTCCGGAGGGGGAGTAAATAGCTCTACGAATGGCCATCGTTAGGGTCGTTCAGGGGATTGCACCTTCAAGGAATTCACGAATAGCAAGCCAATATCTTTTAATTGATCAGGAGGGATAATGGCTCTATCACAATGGATAGAGAAAACAGAAGCAGTTTTTGAGATCTGTGCATGTCTGGAAGTGAGCAAGGTAAAATTTGCTGCTTGTACATTCTCCGAGAGAGCTCTGACGTGGTGGAATGGCCATGTCAAGTCGCTAACTTTGGTAGTGGCTATGGGCTGGGAGAATCTAAGGCAAATGTTAATGCAATAGTACTATCCAAGGGGCGAAGTATAAAAGCTAGAGCAGGAACTTTGGGGCCTTACTATGGTAGGCTCGGACATCACAACCTATACCAATAGGTTTAGTGATTTGGCAATCCTTTGCCCAGGTATGGTTGCTCTAAAGAGTAAGAAGATCGAGAGATACATCTAGGGACTGTCACCCCAGATCCAAGGAAGTGTACTAGCTTCCAAACCAGTCACTTTTGATAGTGCCAAATAGTTAGCACAAGCTCTCATTGACCATGGAGTCTACCAAGGCTTTGCGACTGTGGTTCCGAGCCAACCATAGGAAACAACAACAACAACAACAGCAAGAAGAAGTTTGGAACATGAGGAAGACTCAGTTTTCACAGGAACCTTCCAAGAAGCAACAGATAGTGGCAGTCCATGCCGCTACTACCCCTACTGCTGCTCCTGTTACCCCTACTTCAGCAAAGCAATATGCTGGGAACCAACCGAAGTGTAGCAAATGCAATTTCCATCACAACAGAAATTGTCGGGAGATGCACTGCAACAATTGTAACAACAAAGGGCGCACTGCCTGTTTCTATAAGGCACCGACACGACCAATCACCCAAGTCCCTGGATTCAGTGTGGGCCAGGCATGTTATGGGTGTGGTGAGGCTGGATGCTACAAGATAGACTGCCCTAAGGCAAGGAATGCTAGCAGCATAGGAAGAGTGTTGTTAATAGGGCAGAACGAAGCAATAGCTGATCCTACGGTGGTTACGGGTACGTTTCTCCTCAATAACGCTTATGCATGCATACTCTTTTATTGTGGTGCGGAGAGGAGTTTCGTGAGTTATAAATTCAAACACATACTAAAACAGAACCCTCAAACACTCAATAAGATATTTACAGTAGAAATGGAAAATAGTAGAATAGAAAGCACAAACGATATGTACATAGGCTGCACCATGTCGATCACATACTAAACGAACATTCATTTCAAATTGATCTCATGCCGATCACTATACAAAGCTTTGATGTCATCATCGATATGGATTGGTTAAGCCTACACCATGTCGATATACTTTGTCATGAAAGGGTCGTTCGCCTAAATCAACCAAATGGCGAAACACTTGTCATTTATGGTGACAACCCTGGTACCAATTTACAGATCATCTCTTGCGTCAAAGCCCAGAAATACATGTGTAAGGAGTACCATGCCTTCTTAGCCCACACAGTGGATAAGGAAAAAGAAGCAAAAGACCTCAAATACATTCCAGAAGTCTGCGATTTTCCTAATGTCTTCCTTGAAGATCTTCCAGGAGTCCCACCAGAACGACAAGTCGAGTTCAGGATCAATTTAATTCCCGGAGCTACCCCAGTAGCTATGTCGCCATATCGTCTAGCACCAGCAAAGATGCAAGAATTATCCAACCAATTAAACGAACTACTCAACAAAGGATTCATCAGACCGAGCTTCTCACCTTGGGGAGCACCAGTCCTGTTCGTAAAGAAGAAGGATGGATATTTCCGCATGTGCATTGATTACCGGGAACTCAACAAGCTCACTATCAAGAACCAATATCCCCTACCACGCATCGACGACTTGTTCGACCAAATCCAAGGAGCGAGTTATTTCTCGAAGATCGATTTGAGATCCGGGTATCATCAGCTACAAGTCTTGGAAGGAGATGTTCCCAAAACAGCCTTTCAAACTCGTTATGGTCACTACGAGTTTGTAGTGATGCCCTTTGGATTAACAAATGCACCAACGGTGTTCATGGACATAATGAACCGAGTGTGTCATACATTCCTGGACAAATTTGTGATTGTGTTCATACATGATATACTCATCTATTCAAAGAGTAAAGAGGAACATGGTCAACATGTCCAACAAATCTTGGAAACGATAAGAAAAGAGAAGCTATACGCAAAATTTTCATAGTGCGAATTTTGGATTCGGAAAGTAGATTTCCTAGGTCATGTGGTTAGCAAAAACGGGATACACGTGGACCCTTCCAAAATCAAGGCAATCGAAAACTGGTCAGCTCCCAAAACCCCAACGGAAATCTGGCAATTCCTGGGTATTACTGGCTATTACCGAAGGTTTATACAAAGCTTCTCGAAGATTGCTAAACCTCTTACCACCTTAACCCAGAAGGGTGTAACTTTCAGTTGAGAAGAAATACAAGACGCTGCATTCCAAACATTGAAGTAAGCACTATGCAGTGCACCTATATTGTTGTTGCCAGAAGGAACAGAAGACTTCGTGGTCTACTGTGATGCATCTAATCAAGGTCATGGATGTGTTCTAATGGAACGAGGAAAGGTCATCACCTACGCTTCGAGATAACTCAAGACACACGAGGTCAACTACACTGCACACGACCTCGAACTGGGAGCAGTCATTTTCGCCGTAAAGATTTGGAGACACTATATCTATGGCACGAAATGCACAATCTTTACCAATCATAGGAGCCTTCAACACATCCTCAATCAAATGGAACTCAACATGAGGCAAAGACGATGGGTTGAACTGTTGAATGAATACGAATGTGAAATTCATTATCATCCGGGAAAAGCGAATGTGGTGGCTGATGCTCTTAGTCGAAAGGAATACTCGGGCCGCCAAGTGAAATCCTTAACCATGACGATCCATTCACACCAGCCCACACAAATCAAGGAAGCTCAAAGGGAAGCCTCGAAAACAGAGGATGTGACAGGTGAAGCCTTAAGGGGAATGGATAAGAATCTTGAAGTCAAGGGCAACGGAGTTCGTTACTTCATGGATTGGATTTGGACACCGAGGTTTGGTGGATTCAGAGACGTGGTCATGAATGAGGCTCATAAGAATTGATACTCCGTGCATCCAGGTTCAGACAAGATGTATCTGGACCTCAAGAAACTGTATTGGCGGCCGAACACGAAAGCAGAGATCGCTACCTATATGGGCAAGTGTCTGACTTGCACCAAAGTCAAGGTAGAGTACCAAAAGCCATCAGGATTACTACAACAACCGAAAATACCATGGATTTCATAACCAAATTATCCAAGACAGCAGGTAGGCTAGACACCATCTGGGTAATCGTCGATAGATTAACAAAATCCACACACTTCCTACCCATAAAGCTAGCTCGAACATACATCTGAGAGATTGTACGACTACATGGTGTACCAATATCCATTATCTCCGACAGAGATAGTAGGTTCACCTCGCGATTCTGGCAGTCGCTACAAAAATCTCTTGGAACAAGACTAGACATGAGTACCGCTTACCATCCACAAACCGATGGTCAATATGAGAGGACCATACAAACCTTGGAAGATATCCTAAAAGCTTGTGTAATCGATTTTGGTAAAACATGGGATACCCATTTACCACTAGTCAAATTCTCATACAACAATAGGTATCACTCCAAGTTGCTCCATTCGAAGCCCTTTATGGCCGGAAGTGCAGATCACCACTGTGCGGGGCTGAAGTGGTGACACGCAACTAGCCAAGGGACAAGTACCTGACAACTCTCTTACAGGCCGTAAAATTATAAGAGAAACAACTGAGAAGATTGTACAAATTCCAGAACGACTAAAGGCTTCAAGAGACAGACAAAAGAGTTATGCGGACAAAAGACGGAAGCCCTTAGAATTTCAGGTTGGGGACCAAGTGCTAATGAAGATATTGCCTTGGAAGGGGTTAATATGTTTTGGAAAATGTGGGAAACTAAACCCAAGGTATATCGGACCATTCGAGATCCTTGCAAGGATCGGCCCGGTAGCATACAAACTTCGACTACCACAGGAACTCAATAACGTACATCCTACCTTTCATGTGTCAAACTTGAAGAAACTCTTGTCCAATGAGACCCTCTTCGTCCCTCTAGATGAAATTGAAATTAACAAGAGTCTCCAATTTATAGAGGAACCAATTGAGGTCATGGATAGGGAAATTAAAAGAACAAAACAAAGTCGCATACCCATTGTGAAGGTCCGTTGGAATGCAAAGCGGGGACCTGAATATACTTAGGAGCATGAAGATCAGATGAAACAAAAGTACCCCCCATCTCTTTCCCTAGTCCACAAATATTTACCTTACATTTAATTTCGGGACGAAATTCCCTCTAATGGGGGGGGGGGGGTGATATGACAACCCAATATTTCGAATCAATGTAATAACCTAAATAGTCATGAATTGTAACCTCTTTTGATACAATGAAATTATTTTCAAAAACAAATTGTTCAAAAGTCATTTAGTGGATTTCATAAATGATATATATCGTGTCTAGGGTTTCAGAAATATAAAGAACACTAAAATTCGAGTTATAACGAAGAAGTTATGACCAACCTAAGATTCACAGCAAAAAATGTCAATACGGTAAAACGTAAAACGAGAAATGTCAATCAAATACTTATTAGCCTTAGGTATCTAAATAAAAGTCGTAGATATCATTAAACCGTGAACATAAATAAAAAGAACGCCCAAATCTGACTTGGTATGAGGATGTTATGATTTTTGGAAATTTCGGGATAGCAGTAGACAGCTAAAAATTCGAAATAGAGATCGAGTGATTTCTATCCGAAACAACCTAAATGAGAACCGAAGATCTCAACAATAGTAGTTCAACGGTAAAAAGTCTGACGAAAACGGACATCGAATGAAGAAGTTACGGATTTTTAACGGACTTTTTGTGTCCCGCCCTGTTAAAAATGATATAGTTAAAATAAATTCAAAAATTGCCGACTGAGTCTAAATGAAAGTTGTAGAGTACATTCTCACCTATGCGTGGATATAAAGAACGCGAAAAACGGAGCTCGTACGCAAAAGTTACGCAATTTAGAAGTCGGAAAAATCACATTAAGCCCCGCGTAATGTGTTACACCCCGCGTACCAGAGGATATGAGCCTTGTCCCATCGGCCAACAGGCTCTCCCATCGGACCTCCCATCCAAAGTGCGTTATGCATGATGTCCAGTACGCCTAGTGTAACCCGGAGGTACGCCCCGCGTACCGAGGGTTTCCAGCCCCTATAAAAGGGATGCGAGGGTTCGGGGCATAGTTGCTCATTTTCCCTCCTTCTCTTGCGTTTTGACCTCGTTTTACGTGCAAGGAATATCCTGATGCCCTGTTCTTCACATCCAAGTTCTGAAGGAAGGTTTTACACTCCCGAGACTCCCGAGAATCCCAAGAAATCTGCTTTCTCCAGTCAAAGTTCTGCTCGGTTTTCGTCTCACTTTCTTCAATCTATCATGTGACTTCATACCCCTATAACTACGTTTTCAAATGCTCTGAAAATGCTTTTATACACTAGGGGGGAAATACAAGTCAACACACAATTCCCTCATGTGACTAACATAAATTGTTTTCTATACTTTTTGTTATAATCAATCATATGTGATTTATAAGTATCATACAAAAACGTTCTCATACAACATATCACGATAATACTTTGTCCTTTTGGAATAAAACATGTTGTTATATAAATATCAAACACTTTATTTATATTTTGAGCATGAGTGTTCAATAATATTATTACAAATGTTATACTTGCATACAAAGTCGATATTACACTAGGGTTTATCATACAAACGAATCACACATTTGGAAAAACTATAATCGGTATAGTTTACTAGATATTCATGAAATTTTACGTATTACAAGTACTATATCAAGGAAATACTTTCATATACAAGAACAAATGGACTTTTCATACGAAAATCTATTTAATACTAAGTTTTGTGAGACATTCAACTTCACGTACTTTCAAGTATGAAGTTAAAGTCCTGTATTATATACCATAATATCTTGTAGGGAGAGCATGATACTTGTGTATAGATCTATACGGGATTGACAATCCTGCACCTAAACGATTAGCTACAGTTACACCGGTAGGTCTGGGGTGACAAACGTCATAATACAGGTAAACTTTAGCTTTTGGAGAAGTGATGCTAAGGCATCGGTTTTAAAACTCATTTTGTCATCATATTGTAATTTGTTTTTGAAACAAGTATCATTCAACAATGTAACATTTAAATTATATATATGATGGTTGTGTTTACTTTCTTTACTATGTATTCAACTGTTACGATACTACATGAAGTCATCCGCCCTCGAACGATTCCGCCGTTCTGGTTTGGGGGTGTGACAAAATAGTTCAATGAATCTCAAAAGATCTAGGAGTTTCAAATCCAAGTAAAACCTAATTAAATTATTTCATTTTCATGGTGGAAATTGGTGAATCGTCATTCACCTACCTTCAAATATTTTATAGCTTGGATTACAACATCCCTCTTACAAGTTATAAAATATTGTGTTGGGTCCTAGCCTTAATATTTCATATTGGGTGTTATATTAAGGACTTTAAATCAACTATCTTGAATATCTCCCAATAAGATATCTGGTTCAGACAACTATGATCTTCCCAAATCTCTTGGAACTTCACTTCGTCCACCTTCTTCAATTATTCTCCCTAACCCACAAGTTCAAGGTCACTCTAGCCCTATTGGCAAGCAAGGTCTATGTGTGCTCACATCTTGGAGATGAAGTCACATATTGACAAGCCGGGAGAGTTGGGTGTCAAATTCTTAATAAAGTCGAATGTTCAGTCACTTTCTAAGTCACATAGTGAGTTCCTTTGGGACTACTATGAAACAGACTATTACATGGACCTTAATGATCTTATCTATTTGCTTGGTGCTACTGAATCATAAATGATTTGAGAACTAGTAAAGAAATTTGATTAGTAGATCAACTATCCAAACCTTCAATGGACATTGACAATGGATGCATTGGATACCTAGTAAAAGCTTTATCTTCCCAATGGAAAGGGATTGGCCATAGTCAACTCGGTTGAACAAATGGTAAAGAGAAAGGCTAAGTCTGAGATTGTCACATGTACCAAAGATTCAATATGGTTCTATTGCCAAAAGGAAAGGGCATTGGTTGCTAAGGTTCCAAATTTACCTGAAAGATCATAAGGTTGGTAAAGTCAATAAGTTTGACTCTACTTCAGGTAAAGTCAAATATCTAACTCGATTAAGTTTCTATTCTGAGATTCTTATTACATGATGTGACTAGGTCACATGTTGATGTTTTAAGAATCAAAGGAAAAGTAAAGGAAACTTATAGAAAGTGTATGATGAATCTGACCGCGAAGATGGATTTCTATTGCTTGATTGAAGATCGGATTCTTGAGCTACTCTTAGGAGTTATGATAGATTGCTAGGAAACATGTAATAGCATAGTTTTCATTTGAAGTTGCATTGTAAGGATAAAAAATTTCTGCATTTTATAAATAAATAAAAGTTTGTTTTACTTTATTTTATATCTCCTCGCAATGGCATATATGAAAACTTGATGTTTGTATGTTTCTAGCAATATTGAAAATAAGAATTTAATTCTTTCATTTATGGTAGTGTCTAAATTTACCAAATAAGGAAATCTTCTCATCACCCAAGTTTTCTGTTGGATAGAAACTTGGAATCATACAAGTTGTATAGTATGATGAATGAGAACTTCTAGCTTTGGAAAATTAAGACTAGTTCCTTGTTCACATGTATATGTGAGTCAAGTGAAGGACTAAGGGATCGAGTACATATTCTTGTGCATTGATCAAGTCCACCACAAAAGATCGACAAGACTGTTCGTCATGATTTACTAAAGCCTAGTAAATATGGTTACACTTACAAGTTTAAGTGTGATTCTGAAACATTGGGAAAGTTTCAACATATGGCAGAACAAATGAGAAGAATCAAATTAGGCAGAAGGATAAAAGTTTCTCAAATCTAAAAAGATGGGAGAGTACTTTAGTATCAGGTTTTGTGATCATCTTAATGATTTAGAAATCATATCACAATTTGTCCTCTAAGGAAATCATAGTTCATTCTTATGACTAAGAAGAGGAATCTTGAATTGTTGGAATGGTTAAATCAAGAAGATGAGTCATACTTCGTTCCCAAACAAGTCTTAGAGTCATACTCAAGACTGTAAGTTGAGTGACATATCTTAAAGAAAGGTTTAAAACACTTGTCAAATGTAAGATTAAAAGTGTCCTACTCTTGTACATTTGAAATTGGTAAGTTGTGATGTTTTGGATTAAACAAAGATCAACTTAGGCCAATTGTGTGAAGTGTTTGTCTTGATAAAGAATCCACACTATCTCATGAGTATTTTGCAATATAGTCTTGTATGTCAAGAGGACAGTGGAAGTCTTAAAGATCATGAAAGAATTTCAAGATCTAATCAAGAGTAAAACCTGTAGTTTATTACTAGCACACGACTTGAGGTTTATAACCTATCGTGTTGACATATTCCTACTTTTGTTCCCATTTCAGTCAAAGTTTGCTTTGCATATGAGTTCTGAGATTTCTCAATTGGTTGCATAACAACTTGGAAGCAATGGCAGGCCCTTGAGCTGCCAGGTGGCAAGAAGTTAAGACCACACAATTTCAATCCATATGAGTTTGGATGTGTCAATAACCTTGTCTCGTGATGATGGTTTTGACAAATTCACATGGATATGAACACATACACCATAAAATCTAAGTTTCATAAGGTTTCTCTCCGATTCTTGACAATGGTGGTGAGAAAACACTTTCACTAAGTAGATAACAGTTGTGATATTCGCATTCTCAAAGTCGTTAGTGGAGCATGTGTGGATAACCGGCACACTAACAAGGACTTGTGAGAAATGACAAAGGTATAAACAATTGAGACTATGATTACAACATCCCTTTTCATAGTTCTGAAATTGTTTAGACACACATGTGTGCTATCTAAGGAAAGGTGTATGAATTTGATAAAGTTCTATCAAAGCATTTCGTATCTGAAGTCTGAACTTTGGTAAGAAAGTCAATAAAGTATTGATTTCTAGAAGTCCAGTTGAATTATGAGTACATGTCAAAGCTATTGGGAGCATAAGTGTTATGTTGATAATCATCATGTTAGTGGTAGCATGATAATTATGATAAATGTTGCAAGTTAGCAATGTGAATTATAGAAAACAAAGTTTCAATTGGGAAAAAGTTGTTTTGCTATAATTAAGGGAGAGGAAAATATTCTTCACTTCAATTATAAAAGTTTAGACTGAGGTTTTAATCATATTTAGTCAAGGATATATATATATATATATATATATATATATATATATATATATATATATATATATATATATATATATATATATATATATATATATATATGAATTTCATGTTGGAATGGCTCAACATAAGGAAAATCTATATATAGGTCCATTATTTGTGTTCTAAATTTCGATTATGATTACGACATCCCTTTTCATAATTTGAATTATGAGAACAGGGCAAATAGAAATATTTTAGCAAAAGGACTGGTCTAGTATCATGCCTTTATGTGAGACATCATGGACGTGTTCCATATGCTTCGGATATAGGATCGATTGCATGTGCTATAATATTCATCCTTTCTAAAAGTTTCCAAATGTTTGGGGCATTAAGAAGGGAAAAGGTCTAGAATTGGATATGACTAAAATGATTAAGAAATTGTCGAGGACAATCTAAGGTTTACCAAAGATTGGTTGCTCAGGGACAGTTGGAAGTATAATAGTAATTTTGGAAGGACCATATTGACATATTCTGAAAAGAGGCAACTCTTGTTCAGAAGTGATAGTCAAAATGGGAATATGGAGTTGTTCCCATATGTGGAAGTTATTCATCAAATATGTGTGAGATTAGGAAACTTAATGCATGAAGGAAGTTCAAAGCAATGAACTTTAAATATGAGACTTTGGTTCCTTGGAGTGGGTCTCCATTAGAATACTCTGTAATGTAAGTTGACAAGTCTTTGTGACTTGGTGCAGAATCATTACAAGAGCATCAATGCATATGAGTTTAGAATCTAACAGATTTAGGTAAATGGCATCAATTTGGAATTCTTGCATTTGCAGTAACGATTTGGGACTGTGAAATGAGAAACATTGGAATTATGTTCAATCGATCTATTTCACAAAGTAAAGATCATAGAAAAAATTAGTATGCATACTTGGAGTATGGCATGACTAGTGTTTAGAAAAACATAGTGTACATGCTTGGAGCATGGGACAACTATTGTTTTATTCAAGTATAAAGTTGATAGTTTGAAACACTATGTAATGAATGATGGGTAATCAATATGGTGATAAATAAAAGATGTGTTATTTATATTCATAAGTTCTAAGACCATATTGGATTCAATTATTCTTGTGTTTCAATTTTCATGTTTTGACTTCCAGAATAACTAGGTCGTTCTTCCTGAATGACTAAGTTATTCAAACCGTCCATAGTCAGTCATATGTTGGAAGTAGATTTGAATCAAGACTGTCATGGGTTGGCTTGTAGAGGTCTAAGATGTTGGACAAAGTGGTGCTACAACACTCATAAGTGCTCATAAGTTCTAAGTATTAGATTCAACCCACACTCATTGGAATCACTTCATGGATTTTATCACAAGTGATCATGAGACGATAATATCTTATATTCTTCAAACCTAGAGATATGAGTTGGTTATACATTGATTGCACGACATCGCATTGGTAACTCGATGTTAAAAAATATGCCTTTGTATATGATTGAACAAGTAGTAGAACAAGCCATATGAGTCGAAGTTTATCCATTCCTTTTACCTTCGGGATAAAAGCGATATCTGTTGGCCCCTCGATAATTTAGTGATGACACTTTGAAGTGCTTGACCAAGCCAGGACTAATTTGATCTGTTCAATCAGTCAATCATCATGAATCAGAAATCGGGAAATAACAAATGGACAGCGAGAATGATTTTAGTCCATATCTTAGTCCATATGATATCTAGAATGGAGGAATATATGATCCCTTATCCAATGGACAAGTCATTGAAAAAGGTTAGAGTTCATCGACAAGGTCAGAGTTCGACAGCGGCTTTTGAGAGCTACGATTTCCAGTTCGGTTTGAAGTCATACTCAATATTAGTTTTAGACTTATCTAAGTGTGAGACTATTGGACTAGTTTTTAAGTCCATAACTATAACTGGTATGTACTTGACCCGACTCGACATGGTCCATTTGGGTTGCATGGCATCAGAACATTTTGATATACCATTTGTGAGAAGAGGACATTTGTGACATATTAATATATTATAAGTTCTAATATATTAATATGAAATCATGTTATTTAATTAGTATTGATCAAGAATAAATTCGGACTTAATTTAGTGATCGAAAAGAGACTAATTAAATATATGCGGATTGATTGTGTAAATCATTCATTCTTATATATGTGGGATTATGATCCAAGATTCCTTATGTTGGGTTTAACCCATGTGGTGATCCATGGATACTCCATGGAGGTTAAAACCCATGGAGCATAAGGAATGGGTAAAGTCATGAGTTACATGGTGTAACCCTAATAACCACGCTATATAAAGACCCCTTTAGCTCAAGAAATTGGCACTAGTGATACATATGTGAGGGCTAGCCAATTTGAGCATGAGTGTATTCTTCTCGAGCTTCTTGGAGTTAACCTACATCAACAAGGTATGTATTTCTATCTAGTTTATTATTCTAGTATCAAAAGATTGTATGCTAGTTAGGGTAATACCTTGGAATATTCATATTTTCATGTATAATAGAGAAAACATAGATCCAAGGTATTTACGGTTGCATGTACACTTAGGAGTGTTAGAATGCTCAAAACCCAACACGATCTCCGTCTAATCAATCATGACGGGATAACTGGAAAAGGCACAAGCACTATCTGCTACGAATCATTATACCTAGCCCATGTTATCTCTTCTCAATCTGCCCCAAATCATAGTACTCGAACCATGACATCACCTCTCGATCTGCTACAAATCATGGTACTCGAACCATGACATCACCTCTCGATCTGCTATAAATCATGGTACTCGAACCATGACATCATCTCTCGTTCTGCTACAAATCATGGTACTCGAACCATGACATCACCTCTTAATATGCTACAAATCATGGTACTCGAACCAAGACATCACCTCTCAATCTGCTATTTAAACCCTCCGGAATACTCCCTGCATCGAGTATGGGTCCTTTGCTTTCAGTAGTACGGGCCCATACTACCTGCCACATCTACCCATACTTTCTACACGGACCATCCCAGATTTCCCAAGTAGCTGCTCAACTTTCTCGATCACCAATCCCGTTACATGAGTTCCCTCCCCAACGAAATGCTCTACTTTGTTAGTGCACTCATCTGACTAAGATCACTCCCTAGGCTCTTCCTAGTTCTCACACTCCTCTGCAATCAGCTGTTGAAAAACTCCCTATGATGCTAGCCATCTACCTCCTGAATATCGTCATATTCTCTTGGTAGTTGACTCCCATCATCGAGAGCTCCACAAAGCACAAAGCAAGCAACATTCGGGCATTGAATAATATCCACCAGCACATAGAAATCACTCTCGGTTACAACTTTATTTTCTCTATCACACTCAATAGGTGTCACCAAACTCAAGCAACTCTACCCCACGCGGGCATCTAACTACTCTCTCTCAGTAGGCTCCTCCAATGCTTATCTAGGTATCTCTCCTAGATTACTCCTCTACTCAAGGTTTCTCTCTAAAAAATTCATGTTGGATACTCTTACTCAACACATACTCGAAGCACGTCATAGATAACAACAATTCCTAGGCTAAGGTATCAAAAATCAGGCCACACTAGTCCTAAAATATGAAGTACATAGCCTATCCTCTAACATGCAGAATATCTCAATAATAACTCATAAGTAAGGGTATTTTGGGAAATCACCGTTCGGGATCTGGCTGATTGTACACACTGCTCCTTCTTGTTTTTTCTCTTAGAAACTCTTACTCATTTTAGAAAATCTTTTCTTTTTTAAAACTCTTCTCAAATCCTCAGTTGGAGTCCAGACTTACCCGAAGGTGCATCCGAATCCCTCAAACCAAGGCTCTGATACCAACTTGTAACACCGTAAATCTTCACAAAATTTTCATTTAAAATCACTTAATCATCGTAACACATTTCATAAAAATCTCATTAATTTAATTTACACTTTTGAAACTCAACAATTATTCAGTTAAAAATCCAGGATCCTCAAAAACATAACTCTTCTACTAGTGTGTACAATCAAGTCGGTGTCTTCCCGCGATCCAGAGAAAAACTTGAAACATATAACACATAACACGGTAAGCACGAAGCTTAGTGAGTTCCCTACAATACCACATACAACAAATCGGCCACTCGAGTATATAACTTTGTATGACCCTCTAGTCAATGTGTCTCAGTGGGACCCTCTAGTCCCAGTACTCTGGTGGACCCTCCGGTCCTAACTCTATGGAACTTCCGGTCCTAACTCTGTGGACCTTCCGGTCCTCACTCTATAAACTCTGAATAATACATAGTATAATTCACATAGAAATAATGCAGTATATTACAGTACACAAATAACATATAAGATACTCTGTCACACAACTCTGATTACCACTCTAGGTATGTATAGTGAGAAGACTCACCTGACAAGCAGCAAGTAAATAAAGTCGCACCCGAATCTCGAGCTAGCCTGCGCCTAACATAAGTGATGAATATCTCTAATTAATACTCTTTTACAGACCCTAATAATTGAGGGCTATTCCTTCTCTCTCTAACTCTTGAATTAGGTAAAAGACCATATTACCCATCCATGGTCTCCATTACTCATGTTGACCAACCCTAGAGTCAGCAGAAGTCAAACTCGAGTCAACAGTCCATGTTTGACCCTACTCGTCGAGTGCACTCATGCAACTCGTCGAGTCCACTCACATCGTCAGAAGTCTCGTGAAGGTCCAGCTCAGCTTGTTGATTTGACCTCCAACTCGCCGAGCCATCACATGATTTATCCCTTCGAGACAAACCCTAACCAACACGTCGAGTCGGCTCACTGAATCGGCGAGTTCATTCAGACCCAAATCTCATTCAGATGATTTAAAACAGATCTATCACTCCAAAAACTAGATCTGTCATCTTAAGGCTCAAAAGTCATGTAAAGCTTCGATATTTACGTTAATGCATGATGTTATTGCTCCAAAAATGCTAATGCATGCCCTTCATGAGTGATTAAGCCCAAAAACCCTCCTATGGATGAATAAAGTTGGGACACCTAGACTCTAAGGACCTCACAAGGTCCAGATCTGAGATCTAGACTCTTTGATAACTCATGCTACTCAAAAACCCAAACAAAAGATGGCAAAAAGCCCTAAAACTCCATAGATATGAGATCTATCTGAAATAAGAAGAAAGGTGAAGACTTCATACCTTCCTTAGGAGCTATAGACACGAGATCACTGGATCCGACAACCTCACCTCCAGCTGCTTGCTTGATAACCTCATCCTCTTCCTAAAATGATGCATAAGAACCACAATATGAGCTTCTCTCTCACTCTCTAGCTCAAATAGCAATTAAGGTTTGCTCTCAGTGGTGTAGGATAACTGATGAAGCGGAAATAAGGGCATAGGTTCCCTTATATAGGCCCCAAACCCAGGAAATTAGGGTTTATCTGCCCAGCACCAACTCGGCGAGTCTGCCTCCCGACTCGTCGAGTCCATTCATTAAATCCCACATGGCAACTCGACCCTACTCGGCGAGTTGGACTTCCAACTCATCGAGTCACTCCTTAGACCTCAAGAATTCAACTATACGCTAACAAACCTGAAATTACGAATGTTACAAAAGCATATATGTGTATAATGTTTCTTTCATCTTATTGTTTAGAAGCAAACATAAAACTCATAAAATAATAATAATAATAATAATAATAATAATAATAATAATAATAATAATAATAATAATAATAATAATAATAATAATAATAATTCAAAGTTTAATATAATCAATTCGCAGCTTGATACAGTCAATTCGCAACTTAAATACAATTATTTCCCATTTAATACATAAATTCACAATTTAATATACAAAAATTATACATTCACAACCATATTCTTAACTTAAAACTTACATTTATAGCTTGATATTTGGAGGCTAGTGTTTTTTTTGAAGTTTATCTTACATAATATTTATAGTTTAAATTTTATGTATTTTATTCAAAATGGGAAGACTAGATTTGTGTATATTGTTGCTTTCATCTCATATTTCAGAATCAAACAAAAAATTCATAGCAAATTCACAGCTTAAGGCAGTCAATTCATAGCTTAATACAATAAATTCAAGTTTAATACACAAAATTCACAGTTTAATATAAAAAATTCAAACTTTAGTACACAAAAAATATATATTCACAACCATATTCACAGCTTAAAACTTACATTTCAAGAATTTTATTCACAATTTAATAATGTAGTTTATGAGTCTCATTTAGAGAATGCACCACAAAAATTCATAATTTAATAGTGTATTTCTGGACTCTTATTCACACTTTAATAAACACAATTCATGACTCTAAATCATAATATTCACAAATTAAGAACATACCTGATTTTGTTGAAACTTTCATCAAACACCTTTTGTGCACCATACAAATCAGATCCGATGTAGATATGATTCGGTGGTGGAACCACTGCTAGCCACCATGAGATGCTTTGTAGATACTAGATCTATGCCTGAACGACACCAAACACATAAGATCTAACCATATATGAGAAATTAGTGCATCTTTGACTTTAGATGTGAAAGGTTGAAGACAATTTGTGACTTTTCCGATGATCTAAGGTTGTAGAACCACCGGTGGACAACATGAAATTCTTCGTATACACCATATATATATATATATATATATATATATATATATATATATATATATATATATATATATATATATATATATATATTATGACAACCCGAAATTTCCATTCTGAACAAACCATATCAAGCCAATAGAAGTAGAACAGTTATAGTGAAAACTCAGATTTCGAGTATAAGTTTGGCAGTTTTCAGGATTTTACACTTAAGGAGATATTAGGAGAGTGGATGCACTAGGGTTTTGTGCAACACTGTTATTCCAATACTCTAGGACATTAGCGTTCGTTCCAGGAATAAAAATATTTTCTGCCAAAAATATCTCAGGACTATAAATAGAATTCTGAACCAAATTAGTTCATTTGTTGAATTCCATTTAGAGAAAAGTCAAAATTCTCTCTCATGGATCTTCGGGTTTTTATCCCAAATTTTGAGTAACTCATTCTAGTAGTGTTAGAAAGCTTTTAATGTGTTCATAACATAGATTACATAGCTAAATCATCCGATTTAGGAGTTTACTCCCCAAGGTGTTCTTGGGCGGTAAACTCCCGAAACCAAGCCTAGATTGTCCCCCGTGATGTACTACTACCTTGGACTTGTACAGGAGTGTATTAGGGACATGAAATCAACCTAGAAACACCCAAGTTTGGGAGTTCACGGCCCAAGAATATCTTAGGCCGTAAACTCCCTTGAACATGCCAAAATGCTTTGAAACACCTCCTAAAGCTTAGAATTAAATTAGGACAAGTACCCTAAAGTGTTTAAAGCCTAGAAAACATAAGGAATCACTAGTATTGAGGAGTTTATGGCCAAGACAAGTTCTTGGGCCGTAAACACCTATAAAGGGGTCAAATGACACCCTAATTCCTTCCTTAAGCCAAGAGACCGATCTGGGCATGTACCTAAATGAGTTTTGGACTAGCTAACACAGTTAGAACACCAAGAGTAAGGGAGTTTACGGCCCAAAAGGTTCTAGGACCGTGAACTCCATAAAATGGTGCCAAATGGTGCCATAAACTCTTCTAAAGCCAAGTACAAAAGCCTAGTTTAGTTCCTAGTTAATTTAGAGACTTAAAAACACCATAAATACCCTCCCAAGGGAGTTTACGGCCGTAAAATCCAAGGGTATATGGTCCCTGGGCCGTAAACTCCTTAAAGGAGTTTATATGACACCCAAACACTTGATTTAGCCTTGAAACAATTCACCACATGAGTTGTATAATTGTTAGACTTTGTTTAGGGGCTTTGTTGAGAGTTTACGGCCAGGAGTTTACTCCCCTGGGCCGTAAACTCCAAGACATATGGTCATTTGACCATAAACTTCCATTAGAGGCATTGCACTCCTTTGTTGCAACCCATTAGCCTCCTAGCACTTGACCAAAAGTGTTTTCCTCGCGTTTAAATGTTTATACTTGTATAATTAGTGTTTTAATCACTAATTATTTATATACATATGTCTTCATATGTAATTAGGATCATTGTGTGTGTCTAAAGCCTTCACTTGACACCAAGCACTTGTCCGATCCTTCCTTACGATAACAGTTCGTTCAATTCCAGTCACTTACTGCAGGTGAGTTCATACCCCTTAAATAATGTTTTAAACTATTTTTAAATGTTTTATAGGGGGGGATACAAGTAGAATTATGCTATTTATTATATCAATCACATGTGATTAATAAGTAGAATTATTCTAGTTATTATATCAATCACATGTGATTAATATGCAGCATCCAAATGATTTACTACACGTTAGCCGTTTTACCAAACAGTTTCCTTCAACTGATTTTTTATATAAACATTTTATATGTTTTAAACTCCTTATTACATTGTACATTTTACTCTGTATATTACATTTCAAACTTATTTACAATTGTGTTTCAAACAAATGTTTCTTTATACTAAACTGTTTTATCAAACCCATGCCTTCAAATTGTTTTATAGATTGACATCAATTCGATCTTTTATTATAATAATAATTATGGTTCAAATGTCTTACAAAACTTATTTATGATTTTATATTATAAATTGCATGCCTCTATATGTATAGTTATATAAGAAATGTTTAAAAGACTTAGGAAGGCTATCCACCCTATTTCCTTTTCGCGCTTGAGATGTGGTCTGGTGGGATATCGGGTACTCGTCCGAAGGTCGTTTAAATATTAGTTATATAACATATGTACATATATAGTCATACAAGGGTCCTTCCAGTTCATCCCATGCCCTTGGGTAGCAAGGGTATACATCCGTGTCCATACGCACCAGTTAGATTACTAGTAAACTACCATACGGGTAGTTTAGGGAGATACTAGAACTATTACTAGAACGCAATATCATACAATGAGTCAGTTCATTCATGAGTCAATACTTTCTAGAACATTACAGTACATTACTATACTTGCTATATAGAGAGAACACACATTACAACCATCACACGTAGAACATTTCCGTACATTACACTTACATTAATACGTTAATAAAATTGTGATCCACTGTATGGGAGCATGCCTTAATTGTCATGACCCGAGTTGTAGCCAGAGTCTCTTGAAGGGAGAGCATGAGTTTGCGAATAGATCTATACTGGATTGACTATCCTACACCTTGCTGCTAGCTACAGCGGGACCTGCAGGTCTGTGGGTGCCAAATGTCAAACCTTATTTTCGACTATACGTTGTCGTTGTTACCAGTCTATAGTATGGTGCAATTTATCACATGATGCCTTAATATAAATCCGGTTTAAGGTAGTTAGTACAACAGTAGTTCTTATAGCGTTACGTTTTAGTACTACATTAATTTTCCATGTACATATATTTAGTGATCCTTTCACTTAAACTATAGATGTAAAAACTATATTTTTGTTAATAATAGTTACACTTGGGAAAATTACACACTTTTACATGAAACGAAGATTGAGAACAGTTAGGTCTTGGTAGAAGACACCCTTATATAATAGTAGGAATCATAGGGATTTTTAGAGTTTTTCAAACGTTTACAGTTGTTTTACAAACATTTTCATACTTATAGTTCATATACATTTTCCATACTTACAATTCAATTACTTACAAATTCTTCATACAAATTAAGACACTAAATACTTATGATCTCACCAGCTTCAAAGCTGATACTCACTTTCAAAATTACTTGTATCCTCAGGTCATCATAGACAGGTACCGATGCAAGGAGAAAGGAAGATGGAGCTTGTTCAAGACTCATCTTTCATTTTGATTTATGCTTTAGTGTTTATCAAAATTTGACAGAACACTTGTATAATAATTATATTATTAATGCAATGGATGATGTTGTTGCTTGTTTACTACTTTTCATTGTTGTGATACTGTACATGACGTCCTCCGCCCCAGAACGTTTCCGCCGTTCTTGGTTTTGGGGTATGACATATATATATATATATATATATATATATATATATATATATATATATATATATATATATATATATATATATATACACACACACACACACGTGAAATTGCACCAAACACATCAAATTTGATCAGAACTTACCAGATCTGATAAATCAATGTCTTTGACTTTAGATCTAAAAAGTTGAAGGTTGTTGATGACTTTTCTAGTTGTCTGAGGTGAGAAATCGATGATGGTGGCAAAGATATGATCTGGTGGTAGAACCACCACTAGCGACCATGAAATGATTTGTAAGACAGATCTATGTTTAAAATTTCACTAAACACATTAGATCTAACTAGATGTAAGAGGTCAATGTGTTTTTGCTTTCGATCTGAAAGTTTCATGGCGGTTATGACTTTTCTGACGTCTTTGGCTTCAGATTTGAAAGGATGACGATATGACGTTTTTGGTGCTTTGGAGAGGTCAAGGGTCGGAAGGTAGTCATAAATGAAGCACAAATCAAATATTTGAAGGTGTGATGGCTGATGTCGGCAGTGATGGTGGTAGCTGACATCGATTGGTTATACATCTAGTGGTGGTTTGATATTCTCGGTGACAACAGTTCACCGGATATATGATAGTGGTGAGAGCAATAAGTATACATCTGAAGGTAAAGGTTCTACATCTAAAGCCACGGGTTGGAGATTTGACAAGATCTAGACATATTTGGACTAATAACACCAGCAAAATTGAAGAAAAAACTACCAGAATCCTTCAACTGGTCTTTTGGAAGTGGCCAGAGAAGGACATAATGGCGGTGGTAATGAGTTAGTCGTTGGCAGGAAGTAGTGGTGTGACGGAGATGGTAGGTAGCGGTGGTGGATAGTCACTGGATGTAGGTAGTGGCGGTGTTGTATAGTCGTCGGAGGTAGGTGGTGGCGGTGGTGGTTTTAGTAGAACGAAGTGTTTGAATGTTGAGAGGATTTGAAAGCAAATGAGAGAGATTGAATGTATGAGGTATGTAAGAATAGTTAAGATTTGATGTAGATCTATTGATCTAATTATATATATATATATATATATATATATATATATATATATATATATATATATATATATATATATATATACAGAGAGAGAGAAAGAGAGAGAGAGAGAGAGATTGACCAAGATACTCTTAATCAAAGAGGTTCCTAAATGGTTCTTAATACAAGCTGAGGTACCCAAACACAATATAATACATTGTTTTGTTTGATATATTCATTATAATATTCTTAAACTTCAATACTAACTTGATTTGCTTTCAAGATATTCAACATTTCACTTTTATCATTCTCTTACATCACATCTTTTTGCCGAACACCTACTAGGCTATATATATTGTAGTTGAAAATGAAAATTATGTAATTGGAAGATAAATGCGTAAATTATGAAAGTCTTGGAAGTAAATCAAGTTAGAAGTTAAATTATAAGAACATTGGACAATTAGGATGTATTATATGATACAAAACGGCGTAGTATGGTGAGTTTGGATACCTAAGCTTATATACCCTTCAGGATATATATATATATATATATATATATATATATATATATATATATATATATATATATATATATATATATATATATATATATATATATATAGGGGTGAGATCGTTTGAGAACTCATAGTTTTTCCCGAGAATCCGAGAAGTAAAAGTGGAGCGTTAGATCAAAATTAGTTCATTAAGGTCATGATCGCATCTTACCGATCTCATTTAATGTTTTTTTATTGGAAATATTAATAAAATGTTCTAAAAACTAACATAATAAATCAAATTTCAGATATTTTTATTATTTTCGATATTTTTTTAAAAAATGGAGATTTTTTTTACTTTTTTCAGAAAACATGAATTTTTAAAAGAATTGAATTTTTTTTTAAAAAAACAACAATTTAAAAAAAACTACATTTTAAAAAAGATGCTTTTTTTCCATGAAACTGCCGTTTTTTTTTTAAAAAACTGTATTTTTTTTTTAAAAGCTGCAACTTTTTTTTTCAAAAAAAATTTATTTTTTATACAAAAAAATAGCGAGTTAAGCTAGATTCATAACACCTTCCATGTATCCCAGCTGAGAAAGTGTGTAGCCAATGAGATGACAGTGGTCCCTTTAGAGAACATTCAGGTTGATGAAAGTCTGAATTATATTGAGACACCGACAACGATCATGGATAGGAAGGTGAAAGTCTTGAGGAACAAAGAGGTACACTTGGTTCAGGTTCAGTGGCAGTATCGGAAGGGATCCGATTTGACTTGGGAGCCAAAGTCCGAGATGCGAGAGAAGTACCCCGAGATTTTTCCGGAGAATAACTTCGAGGGCGAAGTCTAATTCTAATGGGGGAGAATTGTAACATCCCGAGTCACAAGTATACTATTTAATTAATTTCATTCATTTTGGCATGGCAACTCGATGAGTTAGGAGCACCAACTCGTGGAGTAGATAGTGTAATGGTCGCAGGATTCTTAGAGTTACTCGACGAGTCCTAGGACCCCGACTCGATGAGTAGGAGCTGGGTGAGAAAAACCTAATTTTTAGGGTTTTTGTCTTATTTAAAGGACCTTAAGCCTTCATTTCCACCTCCCTTATCATCCCAACCCTTTGTGAGAAACCCTAGACGTATGTATCCATTTGTGAGAGACAGAAGCTAACTGTAACACCGTAAATTTCAAAACAATTTTTTGCATTTTATAAAATGCATAATTCATTTAATATTCATAAAAACATCAATGTTTGAAACTCAATCCATGCCATATAAAAATCCCAAGATCTCATCACATAAAAATCCTGTGTGTGTGTACTAATCAAGCCGGCGCCTTCCCACGGTCATCACTAGTACCTGAAACAAATAACACCAACACTGTAAGCACAAAGCTTAGTGAGTTCCCCAAACTACCACACATAACACATATTAGCCACTCGAGGCTATAACTCTGTGGGTCCATGGACCCTACTCTGTGAACCCTCTGGTTCTAACTCTGTGAACCTTCCGGTTCCAACTCTATAAACATGCACAACATAAATCACATAGAAATAATGCAGTACAACACATAACATACATATAGCATACAAATACTCTGTCACATAACTCTAATTACCTACTCAAGGTAAAGTATAGTGAGAAGACTCACCTCGCGTATCTCGATAACTCGCGAATCCCGGAAATCACTCGCGCTCGATCCCCCGAGCTATAATCCTCCTATAACACAATATATCTCTAATTAACACTTTCACAACTAACGTTGACTAACCCTATCAAGTCAACACTGGTCAACTATGGTCAACGGTCAACTTTGACTAGACTCAGCGAGTGCACTAGAGCGACTCGGCGAGTCTATACGTGTTCACTGACTCCCTCGGATCCTCTCTTGACACGTCGAGTACTTCCCTAACTCGACGAGTTCCAACTGGCATGAATCACGGGGCCACCACGACTCAACTCGCCGAGTCTCAAGAACAACTCGGCGAGTTCCGGCTTGACTTAGCCCCCTATTGACTCTCCCTGACTCACTGGGTCATCCCCCAACCCGGCGAGTCTACTCGCTGAACAATTTACGTGAAACCCCAACCCTACTTGCCGAGTCTCAAGAACAACTCGGCGAGTTCATGCCATGCACAAACTCTACTGACCTTCTGAGGTCAGATCTGCTTCCGCAAACTATAGATCTGGCCTTCCCAAGCGTGAATGTCATGTAAAGTTCGAAACTTGCTGCTTGTATAACCCCCATAAGGCATCAAAGGGAGATTTGGTCCCAAAAATGACAACCTAGGTCCAATAATTCCATAATAACCCAAAAAGCTCCAAGGGTTAAGGTCTATGGACCTCTTTGAGTCTAGATCCTAGGCAAAAACTCGAAGAGGGACCATTTGCTTCACATAATCACTCTCCAAAGGGGTTAGAAAACCCTAACTCTAAATATGAACCCTAAAACTGAAGGAGGTTCGAACTATTACCTCAAAATGAAGCCTCTGGATTCTGGATCTGCTGGAATCTCACCTCCTCCTTGTTCTTGCCACCTTCTTCTTGCTAAACAAGGAATACAAGGGCCCAAAAGTGACTTCCTCTCTCCCAAAATGATTTATCTCTCTTAGGGTTCTCTCAAGGGACTGGTAGCCGCAATGGGAGGCTATAAGTGCCCTTAAATAGGCTCCAAACCCGGGGAATCAGGGTTTCATTAAACAGCATGGACTCGCCAAGTCCACTTTTGGACTCGCCGAGTCCAGACGCGAACCCGTGCCCATAGCCGCGATCATACTTGGCGAGTTTGGGCTCCAAGTAGCCGAGTCTCCTCACAAATCACCAAAAATATAGGAATGAATAATACCTGGGACTCTGGGCTGTTACAATTCTCCCCCACTAGAACTAGACTTCGCCCTCGAAGTCTCGCTCTGCAAATAACTCTAAATGCTACTCACGCATCTCACGCTCTGGCTCCCTAGTCATCTCGGACCCCTTCCGATGCTGCCACTGAACCAAAACCAAGGGTACCTCCTTGTTCCTCAGAACCTTGATTTTCCGATCTCTAATTTCCACTGGTCTCTCAGCATAATTCTGGCTCGCATCCAGCTGAACTCTGTGCCTGCTTTAGTGTTATTTGACTCGGGTGCGAGTAGGTCCTTTGTATCCTTAGCTTTTAGTCAGCATATCAGCGTTAGTCGTGAGTCGTTGAGTCGGCCTCTGAGAGTTTCTATAGCTGACGAGAGAGTGATTTGTGCCACGGAGGTTCTCCAGGGATGTGTGTTAGAGATTTTCGGGGTTGAGTTTCCGATTGACCTGATTCCTATTGTGATGGGTGATGTCTGTGTCATTGTGGGCATGGACTGGTTGAGCCGATTCGGCGCTGTCATCGACTGTGAGCGTCAGTTGGTGACTATACGAGACCCTAGTGGGGGAGTTCTTTCGGTGTACGGCGAGGGTACCCATTCGGGATCAGCTTTTTGTTCGGCCACTAGGGCGAGGCAGTGTCTACAGCAGGGCTGTAAGGGTTTTGTGGCGTATGTGATGGATACGCGGGAGGTTTCCGAGAGACCGAGATCAGTTGAGGAGGTCCCAGTGGTGCGTGAGTTTCCAGATGTTTTCCCCGAGGAGCTGCCGGGAGTACCTCCTGTGAGGCAAGTAGAATTTGGTATCGATCTGGTTCCGGGGGCCGCGCCTATTGCTAAGGTGCCTTATTGTCTTGCACCTCTAGAGATGCAAGAGTTGTCCTCGCAGCTTCAGGAGTTGCTGGGGAAGGGATTCATTCGGCCGAGCAGCTTGCCGTGGGGAGCGCCTATTCTGTTCGTCAAGAAGAAGGATGGTTCACACCAGATGTGCATTGATTACCGGGAGTTGAACAAGTTGACGGTCAAGAACCGTTACCCGTTACCGAGGATCGATGATTTATTCGATCAGTTGCAGGGAGCATCTTGGTTTTCCAAGATCGATCTGCGGTCAGGGTACCATCAGGTGAGAGTGCGGGATGAGGACGTCCAGAAGACAGCGTTTAGGACGCGATATGGGCATTATGAGTTTGTGGTGATGCCTTTCGGGCTCACCAATGCCCCGGCTGTGTTCATGGATCTCATGAACAGGGTATGTAGGCCGATGTTGGATCGGTCAGTGATTGTATTTATCGACGATATTCTAGTGTATTCGAGATCTAGAGAGCAGCATGAGGAGCATTTGAGGGAGGTCCTTGAGATATGGAGATCGGAGAAGCTTTATGCAAAGTTCTCCAAATGTGACTTCTGGTTGCGGGAGGTCCAATTCCTAGGACATGTTGTTAATCAGGAAGGGATATTGGTCTATCCGGCCAAGGTTGAGGCGGTGATGAGTTGGGAGGTGCCGAAGTCACCCTATGAGATCAGAAGCTTCCTTGGGTTTGCAGGGTATTATCGGAGATTTATTAAGGATTTCTCCAAGATCGCAGTGCCGCTCACCAGATTGACTCGGAAGGGTGTTGCATTCTCATGGGGACCCGAGCAGCAGACCTCCTTTGAGACACTTCGCCAAAGGTTGTGCGAAGCCCCGGTATTAGCTCTCCCGGAAGGGATGGAGGATTTTGTAGTATATTGCGATGCATCGATCTCGGGGCTGGGTGCAGTGTTGATGCAGAGGGGTCATGTGATAGCTTATGCGTCGAGGCAGCTGAAGCCTCATGAGGCGAGATATCCCACGCATGATTTAGAGTTGGGGGCAGTAGTGTTCGCTCTCAAGATTTGGCGTCACTACTTGTATAGGGTTCGATGTACAATATACACGGACCATAAGATCTTGAAGTATTTAATGGATCAGCCCAACCTAAATTTGTGTCAGAGGAGGTGGTTGGATGTGGTCAAGGATTATGATTGTGAGATCCTGTACCACCCAGGCAAGGCTAATGTGGTAGCCGATGCATTGAGCCGCAGGGCGGAGAGCACTCCACTGCGAGATGTATGTTTGAGATTGACTGTGATAGCTCCAGTATTGGATGCTATTCGTGGGGCACAGGCCGAGGCTGGGCGACCAGAGATGCAGAAGAGAGAGCGGGTCGTTGGTTTGGTTTAAGAGTTCGTTACGGATGGACGAGGGCTTATGACGTTTCAGGGTCGGATTTGGGTATCGTTCGTGGGTGGTACGCGTATTACTTTGATGGAAGAGGCTCATCGATCGAAATTCTCGATCCATCCCGGGGCTACGAAGATGTATTTGGATTTGAGGAAAGAGTATTGGTGGCCCTGTATGAAGAGGGACGTCGCATGGTTCGTTGAGAGGTGCTTGACCTGCCGTAGGGTTAAGGCCGAGCACCAGAGACCGCATGGCAAGTTGCAGCCATTGGAGGTTCCCGAGTGGAAGTGGGAACAGATCACTATGGATTTCATCACCAAATTGCCGAAGACTGCCAGGGGACTTGATGCAATTTGGGTGATTGTGGATAGGTTGACGAAGAGTGCACACTTCCTTGCCATCAGCGAGAGTTCTTCAGCGGAGAAGTTGGCGGAGATATATGTGAGAGAAGTGGTATCTCGGCATGGGGTGCCGATCTCGATTGTTTCAGACCGTGATGTGCGCTTCACTTCCAGATTCTGGAAGAAATTCCATGAGGAGCTAGGTACTAAATTGCATTTCAGTACCGCATACCATCCCCAGACAGACGGTCAGAGCGAACGAACGATTCAGACGCTGGAGGACATGCTTCGAGCGTGTGTGTTAGATTTCGGGGGTAGCTGGGATGCGTATTTACCTTTGGCAGAGTTTTCCTACAACAACAGCCATCATTCGAGCATTGGTATGCCACCCTTTGAGTTGTTGTATGGTAGGAGGTGTCGAACCCCCATTTGCTGGGGAGAGGTGGGACAGAGAGTGATGGGCAGTACAAAAATCGTGATTCAGACGACAGAGTAGATTCAGCAGGTTAGACAGAGGTTATTGTCCGCCCAGAGCCGACAGAAGAGTTATGCAGATAGACGCCGATCCGAGCTTGAGTTTCAAGTCGGCGACTTCGTTCTCCTGAAGGTCTCTACTTGGAAAGGAGTGATTCGATTCAGGAAGAGGGGCAAGTTGGGACCCCGGTATATTGGGCCATTTCGTGTGATTGCAAGGATAGGCCGGGTAGCCTATCGTTTGGAGTTTCCAGCAGAGTTGGGGCAGATCCACGACACTTTTCATGTGTCGCAATTGAGGAAGTGTATAGCCGATGAGTCGGCAGTGGTACCATTAGAGGATATTCAGGTGGATGCGAGCCTGAATTATGCCGAGAGAACAGTGGCCATCAGGGATCGGAAGATCAAGGTTCTGAGGAACAAGGAGGTACCTCTGGTGTTGGTTCAGTGACAACACCGGAAGGGATCGGAAATGACTTGGGAGCCGGAGCGTGAGATGCGGGAGCAGCATCCGGAGCTATTTTCAGAGTGAGACTTCGAGAGCGAAGTCTAGTCCTAGTAGGGGAGAATTGTAACAGCCTGGAATTTCAGGTATTGTTATATTTATGATTTTGGGTGTTTTAAGAGGGGACTCGGCGAGTTGGAGCCTAGACTCCCCGAGTAGGATCGCGGATCTGGTCGCGAGTTCGCGACTGGACTCGACGAGTCCGGATATGGACTCGGCGAGTCTGCGCTGTTTAGCAAAAACCCTAACCGTTCAGGGTTGGGACGTATATGAGGGACCTTATGGCCATCATTGTTCACCCTAGTCCTCTGAGAGAAACCCTAATTCGATTGTGAGCATCTGGAGCGAGGTAGAAGACCATTGTTGATTTTGGAAGTGTTGTTTTGCAAGGAAGAGGAGGCTTGGTTAAGGGAACAACAAGAGAAGCCACGTTCTGAGGATTTGGGGACATAGAGAGCACGTTATTCAGGTAATATTTCGAGTTGCATTCTCCTTTGTTGATGTGTATATGGATTTAGGGTTTATTGAACCCTTTTGTGGCTAGATTGAATGTTACCTTAGTCCCCCAAATGATTGGAACCCTGTATTGGGATCTTTGGAAGTCCAGAATGTCCCATGCCTGAGCATTTCGGGAATCAATGGAGGTTTTGGATTGGAATCCTTATGCCTTAGGTCAAAATGTAAATTATGAGTCATGGGGTGTATTATGAGCACCGAAATGAGGACCTTACGTGATGAATCAGTCTAGGAAGGCCAGACCTATGAATGGTCGGAGCAGTTCTGACCTTAGAAAGCAGTTTGAGCGGTTGCATGGCATGGACTCGCCGAGTCCGATGAACAGACTCGGCGAGTAGCATGAAGATTAACTGGGACTCGTCGAGTTGTTCTTCAGACTCGGCGAGTTGAGTTGGGGTGGCCCCGCGATTCTTCCAGGAGAAACTCGTCGAGTCAAGGAGGATACTCGACGAGTAGAAAGGGAATCTTAGAGAATTGGTGAGGACGTCTAGACTCGCCGAGTCGCCCTAGCACTCGCCGAGTCCGGTCAAGTTGACCGTTGACCAGAGTTGACCTATGTCTGACTTCTTAGGGATAGTCAAACTTAGAAGATAAAAGTGTTAATAAGAGATATATGATGTTATAGGGAGATTGTAGCTCGGCGGATCGAGCACGAGTGATTTCGGGATTTGCTAGCTTTCGATATTCACGAGGTGAGTCTTCTCACTATACTGTACCCAGAAGGGTTTGACTGTGTGACCGGAAGGTCAGATATGATATGTGATATATGTGCTATATGTGGTAAGTTATTTGTTATACGTGCTATGTATGTTATGTGGGCCGGAAGGCATTATGTTATGGTCCGGAAGGCGATTATGTTACGGGCCGGAAGGCGATTATGTTATGGGCCGGAAGGCGTTGTGTTGTGGACCGGAAGGTCGGCGTGGGTAGGACCGGAAGGTTTACCCAGCAGGGACGGAAGTCCCCTGAGACACATGGACCGAAAGGTCAGGGCCTGGAAAGGCGTATGTGCGTAAGTTGTATATTGGGGAACTCACTAAGCATTTATGCTTACAGTTGTTATGTATGTGTTTCAGGTACTAGCGAGGACCGTGGGAAGGCGCCGGCGTGATTTGTACACACTGATAGATGTTTTGTGATCTTGGGATTCAGATGATTTGTATTTTGACATGACACTTGAATGTTTATGCCTTGTTTGAATGAAAATACTTTATTTTTGAAATGAAAAATTTGTTTGAAAATTTACGGTGTTACAAATTGGTATCAGAGCCTTGGTTTGAGGGATTCGGGTGCACCTTCGGGCGTAACTGAACTCAAACCGAGGATTTGAGGAAAACTTTTAAGAATAAAGGCATAAACTTTTATAAATGATTTTGTGGTAAACAAGAAAGAAGCAGTGTGTACGATCAGTCAGCGCCCGAACGGTAAAGATCCCCAAAATACCTTACAATGTTATGTTATGAGATAAGTTATGATATGAATTGTTATGCATGCTAGAAGACTAGGTATTCATGATAGGACTAGAGTGGCCTGATTTGTGATGCCTTAGTATAGGGAGGTTTGCCGATATGAGATGCTTTGATAGCGTGCAGATAGATAGTGCATATCAGAGGTAGAGTACTCACTATCCGGGGTTTGGGGAGTAAGATTTGGGATGAATGCTGATGCGGTGTGGTCGGTAGTATTGGGCCCGTACTATCGAAGACACCGGGTCAGTGGGAGACCCAAGTAAGAATCCCTGGATAACGGAGACTGAGTAGGGTTGCGTTATCAAGTGCAATTATACTCGATGGAGTCTCTGATAGTTTTATGTTGTATTTCAGAGACATCATGGTTAGACCACGCCACGGAGCGAGTACGAGCAGTGTGAGTGATGAGGAGATTCGTCAGATGATTCACGAGGAGGTGGCTGCAGCAATCCGGGCTAAGATTCCTGAGATGTTTGGGTCTATTAAGACCACCTTGATGGAGACTTTTGAGGAGCGGTACGCCGCATTGACTGAGGCTGTAGCCGTTGCAGCTACCGCAGCTGTGGCCGCTGCCAGGCCACAAGGGGGTGACTCGTTGCTGTTTCGGGAGTTCAGCAACACGAAGCCACCTGAGTTTGATGGGACGCAGGATCCGATTGCCGCGATGAGGTGGATCGCGGATATTGAGGGGTGCTTCTACACTTGTTCATGTCCGGAGCATCTGAGGGTACGGTTCGCTTTGAACCAGCTCCGTCTGGGAGCGAAGGATTGGTGGAAGTTCGTGACGGCGAACTTCACTTTGGCAGGGATTTCAGCAGTGACATGGGAGGGGTTTACCTCTATGTTCAGAGACGAGTACGTTCCCCCGGTGGAGAGGGAACGATTGGTTCAGGAGTTCTTGACCCTCAAGCAGGGTACGGATTCGGTTGCGGTGATCACGCGGAAGTTTCATGAGAGGGCGATGTTCTGCCCCGAGCTGGTGTCCACAGAGCAGGCTCGGATGAGCCAGTACTTGGGTGTTTTGAGGAGGGATATCCGGGAGTTTGTGTGAAACTCCACCTATCATACCTTTGCTGAGCTTCAGGCGAATGCCAGGAAGCGCGAGATTGAGTTGGAGACCCAGGCCAGGGAGGAGGCCGAGTCTCAGCGGGTGGACCGGCGGCCGGCTCAGTCTCAGCCGGCAGCCAAGCGGACTAAGTCCGCCGATTCGAGGACGGGAGGTCCGAAGGGCCGCACTTGCGGAAAGTGCGGCAAGAGTCATGATGGGGCGTGTCGATCTGGTGCTTGCTACAAGTGTGGCAAGGAGGGGCACATTGCTAGGGAGTGCCCCAAGGGGTTTACGGTTTGCTTTCATTGCAACCAGACAGGCCATCGGAAGGTCGAGTGCCCTCAGCTTCTTCAGGGATCTGCACCTACTGCCAGAGCTACTGCGACTCGACCGGTGAAGGCCGAGGCCCCGAGGGCTCGTGGGAGAGCCTTTCAGCTGACTGCGGAGGAGGTCCGCGCTGCGCCTGATGTTGTGGCAGGTATGCTGTATTTCATGTATTTATTTTGATGTCGAGATGTTATGCTTATGTTATGATATGCGTAGGTACTTTCCTTGTGAACTCTGTGCCTGCTTTAGTTTTATTTGACTCGGGTGCGAGTAGGTCCTTTGTATCCTTAGCTTTTAGTCAGCATATCAGCGTTAGTCGTGAGTCGTTGAGTCGGCCTCCAACGGCTGCAACTTACCATTCGGTCTCTGGTGCTCGGCCTTAACCCTACGGCAGGTTAAGCACCTCTCAATAATCCACGCAACATCCCTCTTCATACAGGGCCACCAATACTCCCTCCTCAAGTCCAAATACATCTTAGTGGCCCCAGGATGGATCGAGAATTTCGACCGATGAGCCTCTTCCATCAAAATGGTACGCACCCCTCCCACAAACGGTACCCATATATGCCCCTGAAAAGTCATAAGCCCCCGACCATCAGTAACGAACTCCGATACCAACCCAACAACTCGCTCTCTCTTTTGGTTCTCCGATCTCACGGCCTCAGCCTGTGCTCCACGAATGGTGTCCAACACCGGAGCCATCACGGTCAATCGCAAAATTACACCTCGCAATGGGGCACTCACCGCCCTGCGACTCAGGGTGTCGGCTACCACATTAGCCTTGCCTGGATGGTACAGAATCTCACAATCATAATCCTTGACCACATCCAACCACCTCCTCTTCCGCATATTTAGGTTGGGCTGATCCATCAAATACTTCAGGCTCTTATGGTCCGTGTATATCGTACACTAAACCCCATACAGATAGTGACGCCACATCTTGAGGGCGAACACCACTGCCCCCAACTCTAGATCATGGGTGGGATACCTCGTCTCATGAGGTTTCAGCTGCCTCGACGCGTATGCTATCACATGCCCTCTCTGCATCAACACCGCTCCAAAGCCCAAGATCGATGCATCACAATATACCACAAAGTCCTCCATCCCCTCCGGGAGGGCTAACACCGGGGCTTCGCATAACCTTTGGCGAAGCGTCTCAAAGGAGGCCTGCTGCTCGGGGCCCCATGAAAAAGCGACACCCTTCCGGGTCAACCTAGTGAGTGGCACTGCGATCTTAGAGAAATCCTTGATAAATCACCGATAATAACCTGCCAACCCTAGGAAACTCCTGATCTCGGAGGGTGACCTCGGCACCTCCCAAGTCATCACCGCCTCAACTTTGGTCGGGTCAACCAATATCCCTTTCTGGTTAACGAGATGACCCAGGAAATGGACCTCTCGCAACCAAAAATCACACTTGGAGAATTTGGCATAAAGCCTCTCTGATCTCAGAACTCCGAGGATCTCGCTCAAATGCTCCTCATGCTGCTCTCTAGATCTCGAATATACCAAAATGTCGTCGATGAATACAATCACCGACCGATCCAGCATCGGCCTGCATACTCGGTTCATGAGATCCATGAACACTGTCGGGGCATTGGTGAGCCCGAAAGGCATCACCACAAACTCGTAATGCCCATAACACGTCCTGAACGTTGTCTTCTGGATGTCCTCATCTCGCACCCTCACCTGATGATATCCAGACCTCAAATCGATCTTGGAGAACCAAGATGCTCCCTGTAACTGATCGAACAAATCGTTGATCCTCGGCAACAGGAATCGGTTCTTGACAGTCAGCTTGTTCAACTCCCAGTAATCAATGCACATCCGGTGTGAACCATCCTTCTTCTTGACAAACAGGATAGGCGCTCCCCACGGCAAGCTGCTCGGCCGAATAAACCCCTTTCCCAGCAGCTCCTGAAGCTGCGAGGATAACTCTTGCATCTCTGGAGGTGCAAGGTGATAACGCACCTTGGCGATAGGCGCGGCCCCCAGAACCAAATCGATACTGAACTCCACTTGCCTCACAGGAGGCACACCCGGAAACTCCTCCGAAAATACATCCGGGAACTCACGCACTATCGGAACCTCCTCAACTGACCTCGGCCTCTCGGAATCCACCCGCGTATCCATCACATACGCCACAAAACCCTTACAGCCCTACTGTAGACACTGCCTCACCCTAGCGGCCGAAAAAAACGCTGACCCAGAACGTGTACCCTTTCCGTACACCATAAGAACTCCCCCACTAGGGTCTCGTATCGTTACCAGTTGTCGCTTGCAGTCGATAACCGCACCAAATCTGCTCAACCAGTCCATGCCCGCAATGACATAGACATCACCCATCGCAATAGGAACCAAATCGATCGGGAGGGCTAACACCGAAAATCTCGAACACGCACCCCCAGAGAAACTCCATGGCATATATCACCCTCTCGTCAGCTATGGAAACTCTCAGAGGCCGACTCAACGCCTCACGACTAACACTGATGTGCTGACTAAAAGCCAAAGATACAAAAAACCGACTCGCACCTGAGTCAAATAACACCAAGGCAGGTACAGAATTCACAAGAAAAGTACCTATGCATAACATAATATAAGCATAATATCTCAACATCAAAATAAATACACGAAAGAACACATACCAGCCACGACATCGGGCGCTGCGCAGACCTCCTCCGCGGTCAACTGAAAGGCTCTCCCTCGTGCCCTCGGCGCCTCAGCCTTCACTGGACGACTCTCGGTAGCTCTGATGGCGGCAGGGGCAGATCCCTGAGTTGATCCCCGCAACTGCGGACACTCCGCCTTCCGGTGTCCGGTCTAGTTGCAGTGAAAACACACTGCAAACCCCTTGGGGCAGTCCTTGGCCTTATGCCCCTCCATGCCACACTTGTAGCAAGATCAAGCTCTACATACTCCATCATGACCCTTGCCGCACTTTCCACAAGTGTGGCCCTTCTGGCTCCCCGATTTGGGATCAGCGGGCTTGGCCCGATTGGCTGCCGGCTGGGACTATGCCGGTCGCTGATCCCTCCCCTGAGACTCCGCCTCATCCCTGGCCTGAGTCTCTAGCTCAATCTCCCTCTTCCGAGCATTTGCCTGAAGCTCGGCAAATGTCCGGTACGAGGAGTTCGCCACGAACTCCCGAATGTCTCGCCTCAAAATACTCTAATATCAGCTCATACGTGCCTGCTCAGTGGACACGTGCTCAGGGCAGAACATCGCCCTCTCGTGGAACATCCTGGTAATCACTGTAACAGACTCAGTACCCTGCTTGAGGGTCAGAAACTCCTGGGCCAAACGCTCCTTCTCCACCTGGGGAACGTACTCATCTCGGAACATGGCAGTGAACCTCTCATAGGTCACTGCCGCAAGCTCAGCAGGCGTAAAGTGTGTCGTCACAAACTTCCACCAGTCCTTCGCTCCCAAGCGAAGCTGGTTCAGCGCGAACCGAACTCTCAAATGCTCAAGAGATGAGCAAGTGAAGAAACACCCCTCTATGTCAGAAATCCATCTCATTGCCGCCACCGGGTCCTGGGTCCCATCAAACTCCGGCGGTTTTGTGTTGCTGAACTCTCGGAACAACAACACATCACCACCCTGCGGCCTCGCGGCAGCAATAGCTGCGGTGGCCGCAGCAACAACAGCCTCAGAAAGAGCAGCATAACGCTCGTCGAAAGTCTCAATCAACGTGGTCTTAATAGACTCGAACATCTCTGGTATCTCTGCCCTGATGGCCGCAGCCACCTCCTCATGGATGATCCGGCGGATCTCCTCATCACTGGCCCCACTGCTCTTAGGCATAAGACGTGTCCACACCATGATCTACCTCTGAAATACAACATACAATAAATTAGAATCCATTCGAGCATACTCACACTCGACAACTCATTCCTCCTTGATCCTTGGCATTCCAAAAATTCTTACTTGAGTTGTACACCGCCACGGTGCTTTCAGTAGTACGGGCCCAATACTACTGTCCGCACCGTATCAGAATATACCCCAAGTCCTCCTCTTCGGATCCCAAGTTCCAAGTACTCTATTATGCATAATCCACTCTCTAACAGATCTGTCATAAGCTCCTCGCTGCTACCTACTTGCTCTCAAGCATCTCATAGCAGCTCACCTCTCCCTAGGCTAAGGCATAACAAATCAAGCCACTCTAGTCCTAATAGGAGTACCTAGCCTACTCTAGCATGAGAATACATCATATCAATATCAATATCACATAACATGAGGGTATTTTGGGAAATCACCGTTCGGGAGCAAACTGATCGTACACACAACTCTGCTTTGTGTTTTTTTTTCCAAAAATATTTTACTCTTTTTGAAAATACTTTTCAAATCCTCAATTTGATTTCAAATACGCCCGAAGGTGTACTCGAATCCCCCAAACCAAGGCTCTGATACCAACTTGTAACACCATAAATTTCAAAACAATTTTTCGCATTTTATAAAATGCATAATTTATTTAATATTCATAAAAACATCAATGTTTAAAACTCAATCCATGCCATATAAAAATCCCAAGATCTCATAACATAAAAATCCCGTGTGTGTGTACTGATCAAGCCGGCGCCTTCCCACGGTCATCACTAGTACCTGAAACAAATAACACCAACACTGTAAGCACAAAGCTTAGTGAGTTCCCCAAACTACCACACATAACACATATTAGCCACTCGAGGCTATAACTCTGTGGGTCCATGGACCCTACTCTGTGAACCCTCTGGTTCTAACTCTATGAACCTTCTGGTTCCAACTCTATAAATATGCATAGCATAAATCACATAGAACTAATGTAGTAAAACACATAACATACATATAGCATACAAATACTCTGTCACATAACTCTGATTACCTACTCAAGGTAAAGTATAGTGAGAAGACTCACCTCATGTATCTCGATAGCTCGCGAATCCCGGAAATCACTCGCGCTCGATCCCCCGAGCTATAATCCTCCTATAACACAATATATCTCTAATTAACACTTTCACAACTAAGGTTGATTAACCCTATCAAGTCAACACTGGTCAACTCTGGTCAACGGTCAACTTTGACTGGACTCGGCGAGTGCAGTAGAGCGACTCGGGCGAGTCTATACATGTTCACTGACTCCCTTGGATCCTCTCTTGACACGTCGAGTACTTCCCTAACTCGACGAGTTCCAACTAGCAAGAATCGCGGGGCCACCACGACTCAACTTGCCGAGTCTCAAGAACAACTCGGCGAGTTCCATCTTGACTCAGCCCCCTATTGACTCTCCCTGACTCACTGGGTCATCCCCCAACCTGGCGAGTCTACTCGCTGAACAATTTATGTGAAACCCCAACCCTACTCACCCAGTCTGAAGAACAACTCGGCGAGTTCATGCCATGCACAAACTCTATTGAACTTCTGAGGTCAGATCTGCTTCCCCAAACTATAGATCTAGCATTCCCAAGCATGAATGTCACGTAAAGTTCGAAACTTGATGCTTTATAACCCCCACAAGGCATCAAAAGGAGATTTGGTCCCAAAAATGACAACCTAGGTCCAATAATTCCATAATAACCCTAAAAGCTCCAAGGGTTAAGGTCTCTGGACCTCTTCGAGTCCAGATCCAAGGGACAAACTTGAAGAGGGACCATTTGCTTCACATAATCACTCTCCAAAGGGGTTAGAAAACCCTAACTCTAAAGATCAACCCTAAAACTGAAGGAGGTTCGAACTATTACCTCAAAATGAAGCCTCTGGACTCTGGATCTGCTCGAATCTCACCTCCTCCTTGCTCTTGCCACCTTCTTCTTGCTAAACAAGGAATACAAGGGCCCAAAAGTGACTTCCTCTCTCCCAAAACGATTTTGCTCTCTTAGGGTTCTCTCAGGTGACTGGTAGTCACAATGGGAGGCTATAAGTGCCCTTAAATAGGCTCCAAACCTGGGGAATTAGGGTTTCATTAAACAGCATGGACTCGTCGTGTCCACTTTTGGACTCGCCGAGTCCAGATGCGAACCCGTGCCCATAGCCACGATCATACTTGGCAAGTTTGGGCTCCAACTCGCCGAGTCTCCTCACAAATCACCAAAAATATAAGAATGAATAATACCTGGGAATCCGGGCTGTTACACTAACTTTGGGTGTTTTAGTGCACATTTGGAAGAGGAGTGAAGAGCATCAAGCCTTGACACAAGAAGAGGCTTGTGGATCAAGTGTTTCTATGTGCTAACTTCAATTTGGAGGTAAAAAACTACCACCTTGATCATGTCTTTGATAGGTCTCTTTCTAAGGAGTTTTAGGGCTTTTTCCCCTTTATCTTGTGGTTCTTGAGTTGCTGGAGCTTGCCATCGGGTTGAGACTCCAAATCTAGACAAAATGAGTCCCATAATCCCAAAGATCCAAGCTTTATCAAGCTTTGGGCAAGATTCCATGCATGAAAACCTTTATAGAGCTTGTTTTGGGATTTTAGACCTAAATGCCCTCCATGAACATAAAGCTTGCAGCTTTACGTGATGATTCAATCTTAGAAGGCTAGATCCAGAGTATGAGACCTTATTTCTGCCTGAAATCATCTGAATTAGAAAATGGACTAAAGGGACTCGACGAGTTGGTGAGCCGATTCGACGAGTTGGTTAGGGTTTTCCCTGATGAGTCTAGACGCGTTATAACTCGGAGAGTTGATGAGGCAACTCAACGAGTTAAGTTGGATTTTTATGACATTTCTGAGGAAAATGAGGGAACTCGACGAGTCGCATAGATGCACTCGACGAGTTGGGTCAACATGGATTGTTGACTCGAGTGTTGACTTCTGTTGACTTTAGGGTTGGTCAACACATGGATTATGGAGACCATGGAAGGGTAAAATGGTCTTTTACCCTTTCTAAGAGTTAGAGTGAGGGTGAGCTTAAATTATTTAGAGTTGTGGTTATAAGTGTTAATTTGAGATGATTATGACATGTAGGCGGAGATTAGACTGTTTGAGGGGTACAAGGCTTACTCACTTACTTACGAGGTGAGTCTTCTCACTATACTTACCTTAGTGGTAACATTGTGTGACCAGAGGGTCTTGTATGACTATTCTGAGTTATGTGATATCATGCATTATGTCTTTGTGATTTATGATGTGTATTATCCCGAGATTTATTGAGTTAAGACCGGAGGGTTCAACCCGAGTTGTGGGACTGGAGGGTCTCCACTGAGACACATTGACCGGAGGGTATTTATCGAGATATAGCCATGAGAGGCTAATGAGATGTGTGTGACATTTTGGGGAACTCACTAAGCTTTGTGCTTACCATGTTATGTGACATGTGTTTTACGTACTTCTCAGGATCGCGGGAAGGCACCAACTTGATTGTACACATTAGATGGAGTTTATGTTTTGAGAATCGTGGATTTTATCAAACAATTTATGAATTTGTGTTTTTGACAATTTGACAATTGGGGTTTTTTGAAATATGATATTCAGAATTATGTGATTTTGGAAATGAAAATTTTTTTTGAAAATTTACAGTGTTACACAAAATGTATTAGAAAAGACGATAAAATAAACATAAACAAAAATCATCTTGCATCAGCCAATCAAATGAATAAGAATTAATCTATCTCACTATTAATAGGTCCACTAATGTCTCATGTCAATTTTCACTGAACACTTCCAAAAAAATCTCAAATTCTGTTACATGGATGAAATATATGATTTTTATATACTTTCAAATTGCACGACAATAATAAAATACCAAATGGTTCATAATCTCTTTCAGAAATGTACTTTTGTAATGAAAAAAAATAAGATTAATGGATCGTAGAGTATTTTTCTATAACAAAATAACACAAAAAGGTTATAGTTCTTTACCAACATAATGGTTTCCTAATTTTTTTGTAACAAAAGATTCAACTTTTTACTTTCCAATACAACACCAACTTAGAAATATATATATATATATATATATATATATATATATATATATATATATATATATATATACATATATATATATATATATATATATACACACACACACATATTCATATATATATATATATATATATATATATATATATATATATGTATATATATATATATATATATATATATATATAAAGAGCACCAAGGCCAATTACAACGCCCTAAACTGGAAAACTATGTATTTTTTTATTCCAATTCTAAATTGAAATATTTTTTTGCAAAAGTTCTTACTATTGTTCTAGATGATGTCATTTTTTCAAGGTATAAAGAGATGAGCATATATCCAGATATTGTTTCAGAATGATAAGAACTTGCTAAATATCCATGATCAACATTTTAATAATTGTTTGAATCTATTATATCAAAAAACCAAAGCAATATCAAATTTTTTTGGACAACATAGTAGTTAAGTTTCTCCATTGGTGTCAATACCTCAATATGCTGCAACCATAACCATTTAAAACTTTTACAGGATGTCTGTTTGTTACTTAGTTTCAATGATTTAGGATACTTTTCTTTTTAACTCAATCAATCCAAATGGCTATTATGACTTTCTTTTTTACTTAATCTTAATCTGGATACAATGTACTAATAATTTAAGTAAAATAAAGTTGGATTAATGTATCAAGACACTAACCCTTTAACATATTTGATGAATATCATGAAGATTTATCCAGTCATACCACACTATAACAAAAATCAATAACTCAAATTTCAGCCACTTTAGGTAGAATGATATAGTTAGTACTTGTGTGATGGCTTTATTGGCAACGAGTTCATCGACATTTCCGATTTTGGCTTGGACAGAATCCTAAATTGGAATTGATTCATCATTCATAAAGTCAAAGGGAAGTTAACATGTGATATTTCTCATTGAGGCATTTCATCGAACATGTTGAGTGTAAACAAATATATATATATATATATATATATATATATATATATATATATATATATATATATATATATATATATATATATATATATATATATATATATATATTCAATAACACATGTGTCTATTTTTATACCTACAATCAACACAAGGATTTAACTCTTTGTAAAAACATATTGACTAAACAGGTTCAACTTAACGATTAGGCAAAAACAAATCATAAAGGTCAAACAAAGGTCAGGAGTCAACAATAGAAATAAATGATATGTAAATTTTGATCGACAAGGAATCATCTTCTTCATTCAGGTCTTCAATCCACAGTAGAGGCTGAGATGAAGTCGGTGATTACAGTGTACTCAAGGAAACGAATTGATGGAGGATAAAACGATTCAAAATCAAAGCATCTTCACTGAAGTTTTTTCTATGTAGAACGTGAGAAGAAGGAGTTAAGCAACAATGAAACTTCGATCGTTGGGGGATTTCAAATTTCATATAGATTGATGCTCGATGATGATAGTTTGATCGATTGGCCATATGCGTGTGAGTAGAAGCAATTTCAGAATCAAAAGCATGAATTGGATAAAGGATTGGCGGCAATTCGACGGAGGTGAGTCATCGGAGGATGGATCGTAGGTTTGTGCTATAGAGGAAAATAGGGAGGGGAGAGAGAGAGAGAGAGATGAAAATTTATTTTATCAGATATTATATTTAAAAAATCATTTAATTATACTTTTGTTACTATAATACCCTTGACCGAATTAATTAAGATACCCCTCCTTCTTTCTTTGTCTACTTATTTACAAAAACGCCACTTTATATCTGGACCATTCCTTTTTCTGATTCAACGTTCCACCTTTAGTTCTCGGCTTCTCAGGAAACTTTGAGTTCTCAGATGATCCTTTCTTCCTCTCTCTCTCTCTCTCTCTCTCTCTCTCTCTCTATATATATATATATATATATATATATATATATATATATATATAGACACACATACACACAAAGAGAGAGAGAGAGAGAGAGAGATAGGTAAGTTCAATTGAGAAAATAAAAAAGATTGAGAATGAGAGAATCATTTACAGCCAATCATTTATTTTTGCCGTAAAAGCCTCAAACATACCGGCGGAAATGAGAAAGAAATACGCATGTGTTTTCCAACGAAACATGTTTTCTTAAACTATGCTAATCATTACCTTAATATATAGAAAACATAATTTTTTTCGTTTTTTAATTTTTAAGGAGCTATTTTTATTGAAAAATGATTTTAAATACATCAAAATTTATAATTTTTATTCACTATAAATAGGCATCCATATTGATATAGTTTTAAGATAAAATAAATTTTTTATTTTTTTTATAGTTTTAACTCTTATTATTCAAAAGTTAATAAAAATGCATCATATTTTTACTACAGTACATTTGTTATTCAGTTATGAATAAAAAGCATGATTAATTTTTTATAGAGTTTAAATATCATTCATATATAAATATAACATATATAAACTCTTATAATTTACATCAGCTATCGTCACAATTTATAATCACATACGAATAAAACGTGTATTAGTCTTTCTCATAAGTTATATTCATACATGAAAATGTAACATCCCTAATTTCGAGGCCAAAAAATTCATTTTTAGAATTTAGCATGTAATAAAGTGTCACACCCCAAAACCAAGAACGGCGGAAACGTTCCGGGGTGGAGGACGTCATGTACAGTATTACAACAGTGTAAAGTAGTAAACAAGCAACAACATCATCCATTGCATTAAAAGTAAAGTTTAATACATGTGTGTTCTTTCAATGTAATAAGACACCAAAAATACAATCAAAATAAAAGACGAGTCTTGTCTGTGCTCCGTCTTCTCAAAACCTGACCATCGTACCTGTCTACTGGTGACCTGAGAATACAAGTTATTTGGAAAGCGAGTATCAGCCTAAATTCATAAGTAGTTAAGTGTCATTGTCTTGTTTTGGAAAACTGTTATGTATGTCCTATAAATCTTTAAATGAAACAGTTGATGTAAGTAATGAAAAACCCTAGAAAATCCCTTATTTCCTACTAGTATGAAATGTAGTCTTCTACCAAGACCCGAATGTTTTGTAAGTGAAATGATAGTTTTTCCTTTCTTTTGACTAGTACTAAAAGTACTTAGTCTAACTCCTCGTTGATGTGAATGTATCACAAAATAAAGTAATAGGAAAATGTACTAATGTAATTGTTATCCTTTGCTAGGATTAACACGACATCACGATTAGCGAAATCTATAACCTTTGAACATCCGTAGATTGTTCAATTGTCCTCTGTAGCAACAGCAGGTGGGAGGAAGGGTTAGTCTCGTAAACGTATTCCTAATATAAGTATTAACCATAGGCATCCGTAGATTTTCATCGACCTGTGTAGCGAACAGTAGGCCCGAGGAATGGTTAGTCCCGTAGAGGTACTCCTAGTATAAGTAATAACCGTAGGCATTCGTAGATGTTCATCAACCACTGGTGCTAACAGTTAGGATTCAGAATGGTTAGTCCCGTCTAGACATCCCGTTGAACTGGGATAGGCAGGACAATTTACTCAGAAGGTACTAATAAATCATCCTCGTGAATCGAGATACAAGTATCCATGTAAGTGTATACAGGTAAATGTATCTACGTAAAGGTACTCATGTAATGTATTCATGTAAGGTACTCATGTAATGTATTCATGTAAGGTACTCATGTATCTTGGATTGAGCTTCCCACGCTTTCCTAAGCGTATCAAGCCCTTCCAGGGTGAGACCTTTAGTAGAACTCGGTCACCCACCTAGAATTCCAACGGTTTCCTTCACTTGTCTGCGTACCTTTTCTATCGGTCTCTAGAGGCTTTCAATCGTTCACGAATTTGAACGATCTTCTCTGTCGTTTCCCGAATGATTTCCGGACCTGTGAGAGTTCTTTCGGGAACTCATCCCTTAGCTAACTGGGTATCACCCACCTCATCCCAGCACAGAGGGGATCTACACTTTCGGCCATAGAGGGCCTCGAATGGCACTGCCTTTACGCTCGTGTGATAACTGTTGTTATAGGAAAATTCGACAAGGGGTAAATGGGTATCCCATGCTTTCCCAAAGTCTATTACATAGGCTCGCAACATATGTTCCAAGGTTTGGATAGTTCTCTCACTTTTCCCATCGGTCTGTGGATGGTAGGCTGTACTCATGTCCAGCCTAGTTCCTAGGGAACTTTGTAACGACTGCCAGAACCTCGAAGTGAATCTACTATCTCTATCTGAGATAATGGATATGGGAACACCGTGCAGTCTTACAATCTCCCTAATGTTTGTTCATGTAAGTTTCTCTATCTTGTCTATTTCTTTGATTGGCAAGAAGTGTGCAGACTTGGTCAATCTATCGACGATGACCCATATGGAATCAAGTCCACCTGTCATCTTGGGCAACTTGTTTATGAAGTCCATAATGATCTGCTCCTACTTCCATTCTGGTATCTCCGGTTGCTATAGAAGACCAGAGGGTTTCTGGTATTCGACCTTCACCTTCGCGCAAGTAAGGCACTTACTTACGAAGGTAGCAATATCTGCTTTCATGTTAGGCCACCAGTATAACTTTTTAAGATCTAGATACATCTTATCTGAACCCGGGTGGACGAAATAATGAGTGTCGTGAGCTTCGGTCATGACCAAGTCTCTGAACCCACCGTGTTTCGGTGTCCAGATCCGATCTATGAGGTATATGGCTCCGCCACCCTTGACTTCCAAGTTCTTATCCATCCCTCTAAGGGATTCACCTGCCATGTTTTCAGGTTTCAAAGCGTCGAGCTGAGCCTCCTTAATTTGCGTGGACAAGTGTGAATGAATAGCTAGAGTCAAAGATTTGACTCTACGACCAGTATTTTCTTTCCGAATCAGGGCGTCGGCTACTACATTGGCTTTTCCCGGAGGATAACGAATTTCACACTCGTAATCACTGAGTAGCTCGACCCATCGTCGTTGTCTCATGTTGAGCTCCTTCTGGTCGAAAATGTGTTGTAAACTCTTGTGGTGTGTAAAGATCGTGCTTTTTGTACCATTCAGGTAGTGTCTCCAGATCTTCAAAGCAAATACGACTGCTCCTAGCTCAAGATCATGGGTGGTGTAGTTAACCTCGTGAGTCTTCAGTTGTGTAGAGGCATAGGCTATGACTTTACCTCGCTGTATCAGAACACATCTGAGTCCTTGATTGGATGCATCGCAATAGACAACGAAGTCTTCTATCCCTTCGGGGAGGGACAGTATTGGTGCGGTGCACAAGGCTCGTTTGAGCGTTTGGAACGCTCTTTCCTGTTTCTCTTCCCAGTTAAAGGCCACGCCCTTCTGGGTCAGTGTTGTAAGAGGTTTCGCTATGCGGGAGAAGTTCTGAATGAATCTGCGATAGTAGCCAGTGAGACCTAGAAATTGACGAATTTCTGTAGGTGTCTTCAGTGCTGACCAGTTCTCAATGGCCTTGATTTTGGAAGGGTCCACGTGTATTCCCTCTTCGCTAACAACATAGCCCAAGAATTCGACTCGTCGGATCCAAAATTCACACTTGGAGAACTTCGCATAGAGCTTCTCCGCTCGTAATGTTTCTAGGACTCTACGGAGATGTTGACTATGTTCCTCCTTACTTTGAGAGCAGATAAGTATGTCATCAATGAAAACAATGAAGAACTGATCCAAGTAAGAAAGACACACCCTATTCATCAGATCCATGAATATTGCGGGTGCGTTAGTTAATCCGAACGGCATCACCACAAACTCGTAGTGTCCATAACGAGTTCGGAAGGCTGTCTTGGGAACATCCTCCTTTAACACTCGTAGTTGGTGATATCCGGATCATAGATCTATCTTCGAGTAGTAATTGGCTCCTTCAAGTTGATCAAATAAATCGTCAATGTGGGGAAAAGGATAACGATTTCTAATGAATCCCTTCTTGAGAATTTTGTTAAGCTGACTAGAAAGTTCCTGCATCTCGGCTTGTGCCAGACGATAAGGAGATTTGGCTACTGGAGTAGCTCCTGGCACTAAGTCGATTCTGAACTCGACTTGACGTTGTGGTGGTAAACCTGGAAGTTCTTCTGGGAAGATGTCGGGAAAGTCGCGTACTTTTGGGATGTTCTGAATGTCTTTCATTTCTTGACTCGTATCAACGACGTGTGCGAGGAATGCATGATATTCCTTTCGCAAGCACTTTTGGGCTTGAATGCACGAAATGATGTGAAGGCTCGTACTAGGTTTGTCACCATAGATAACTAAGGTTTCGTTGTTAGGATGGTTTAGACGAACCGCTTTTTCAAAGCACATGATGTCGGCGCGAAGAAGACTCAACCAATCCATGCCGATGATAACGTCGAAACATTTAATTGGGACTGGCATGAGGTCTATCTTGAAAGTATGGCCATCTAAAGTTAAAGTACAACCTACGTATATGCAGTTAGTACTCTCCATTTTCCCGTTATCCATTTCTACCGTGAATGAATTATCTAATGCACATGGTTTTTGTTTAAGCAGGTGTGCAAATTTATGACTTACGAAACTTTTCTCAGCTCCACTATCGAAAAGTATGCAAGCATATGAGTTATCAAGGAGAAATGTACCAGTAACTATCGTAGGATCAGCTACCGCTTGCTCGTGGCCTAGGTCCAAAACTCTTCCTACTCCTCCAGCCATCCCCGCTTTAGGGCAGTTCCTCTTGTAGTCGCCCACATCGCCACAACCATAGCAAGCCTGGCCCATACCGGCGTTAGGAACCTGGGCGGCTTGAGCTGTTGGAGTCTTGCAGAAACGGACTGTATGCCCCTTCCTGTTGCAGTTAAAGCATTGTATCTCCCTGCAAGGTCTGTGGTAGTGGAAGTTGCACATGGTGCACTTCGGGAGAGTTCCAGCATAAGTTTTTGCTGGTAAGGGGTTCGCAGGGATAACAGGAGTTACCGTGACGGCATTGATTGCCACAAGTTGTTGTCTCTTGGAGGATTCTTGCAAAGCCCCTCTTTTCCTCTTGTTCCACCCCTTCTTGTTGTTGTTGACCTTTTGTGGTACTGGTGTAGGGATTGTTGGGTTTTGAGGTTTCTTGTGATCTATGAGAGATTGTGCCAGCTCCTTGGCACTATCAAAAGTGACAAGCTTGGAAGCTAACACACTTGACTGGATCTGGGGCGACAGTCCCCAGATATATCTCTCTATCTTCTTGCTCTCGAGAGCAACCATATCAGAGCATAGGATTGCCAGATCACAAAACCTATTTGTGTAGGTTGATATGTCGGATGCAACCATTTGTAGACCCCATAGTTCCTGCTCGAGTTTTTGTACTTCAACTTGAGGACAGTACTCCCTCATCAGCATGTCCTTCAAGTATTCCCAGCTGATGGAATATGCTATCACTAGAGTCAGATACTCAACCTGGCCGTTCCACCATGTTAGTGCTCTGTCAGAGAAGGTACAAGCTGCAAACTTGATCTTGTTTCCCTCCTAGCAAGCACAGATTTCAAAGACAGATTACATCTTTTCAATCCATTGCCTTAACACCATAACCCCACCAGTTCCATTGAAGCTGCGGGGTTTGGAGTTCGTGAAGTCCTTGTAGGTGAATTCCCAAGGATGTCCATGGCTTTCGTCGTGGTTCGACGGAGGTGCACTTGTTCCCATTCCACTAGGGATAGGGGAGTTGATGGCTGACACAGCAGCTGCAACTGCTGCTGTGATAGTTGCCTGTAAGATAGTGGCATCGAAGGGAGGAGGTGGTTGAGGAGCTTGAGGTGGTGGTATCAGTGTTCCGTTGTTTGAGTTACGCCTGGGGTTCCTACGTGGCAACATCTTTAACTATACGTTTAACAGATGACGACATGGATAAGAATAATTGAATAATGAATGTGTCTCATGGACTAATTCCCCATAGTCCAACAATATAATGAATAGTGTAACTTAATTTCCATATGATTAGATATCTGTTAATAACATGGGGATTACAGATGTAACAAGTTCAGGAAAAATGGCCTAGAAGTAGTCCTTACATCAACCAAGATAGGAAAATTTTGACAGAACTATGACTAGATCAAGACCTAACAGGTCTAAGATTTACAAAGATAGGAGATTATACCAATGTTTTTACATAAACTAGGTTATATCCAAAAAATGAGTCGTTGAGATTCTATCGGCGACGAGAACTGCTAGCATGAGTTCTTAATCCCGACAGTAGACATTCCATGTCCCTCCTATGCCTGTCAGCTCTCACTTGCAGAGCTCGAAATTCCCTAACTTCGGCTTGAGTTTCAGCAAGTTCCCTCCGCAGAGCTGCATTGTGGACCAGAGTTCTTTCATGAGCAGACTCTAGTTGGCGAATGCGGACTGGGTTGACGCCAGAGTTGGCATCAATCTCCAAGACTCGATTGATAGTTGATTGACCCAGTATCGTGTTCCTAGAAATCCTACGAACCATGATGGGTAGGACCCTGTCAGCAGATCCTCCCTCAGTGAAGTTGTAGAAACTTTTGTCTCCGTTGTAGGGAATGGGTTGACCTTGTTCCTGACTCAATCTATTCAAGTTAGTGGCCGATAGAGGTGTGTGTCCTTGAAATGCGGGACGAGGGTTCAGGTTTGGGTCTTGAGCAGCTGGGGGTAGGTTGTTGACTTCAGGCACCGAGTCAGAACTATCGGAAAAACCCTCAGCATGGTGATCATCCAAAGGGATTAGGTGATCATCTTCTGGTTCTTCCTCTAGCCATCCAACGTTGCCTTGGTTTGGGAAGTACGGATCGCCATGGTGAAATCCAGCCATTAAAATCTACGCGAGAAAAGGGATATAAGAAATAGCTAAATAGACGAACCGACTACGATAATTACTGTAAGACTAAATATCCCTATGGTATTACTTTATGGTTGTGTTGGTAATTTTTTAGACTTGTTACCACATCACAACCATTCTTAGGTATATGCTAATCACTCCTTGGACCCGCATAGTTGATCAGGCTATGCCATTCCCAAGACTGACCATATATCCCCAGGCTTACTTATGATATTCAACAATCATAATACTTTTGTTCTTGTCATTGTGACACTGATTTTAGTATGAATGCAGGCACGTATACTTACTTAAATATTTTATTATTTAAAAGTATAACTCTTAGACAATGTCTTTTAACCCCAATGTATTTATAGTTAGTATATCTTTTATGGTTTGATATACTATATTCACTATAAACAATGCTCTGATACCAATCTGTCACACCCCAAAACCAAGAACGGCGGAAACGTTCCGGGGTGGAGGACGTCATGTACAGTATCACAACAGTGTAAAGTAGTAAACAAGCAACAACATCATCCATTGCATTAAAACTAAAGTTTAATAGTTCTTTCAATGTAATAAGACATAAAAAATACAATCAAAATAAAAGACGAGTCTTGTCTGTGCTCCGTCTTCTCAAAACCTGGCCATCGTACCTGTCTACTGGTGACCTGAGAATACAAGTTATTTTGAAAGCAAGTATCAGCCTAAAGCTGGTGAATTAATAAGTATTTAAGTGTCATTGTCTTGTTTTGGAAAACTGTTATGTATGCCCTGTAAATCTTTAAATGAAACGGTTGATGTATGTAATGAAAAACCCTAGAAAATCCCTTATTTCCTACTAGTATGAAATGTAGTCTTCTACCAAGACCCGAATGTTTTGTTAGTAAAATGATAGTTTTTCATTTCTTTTGACTAGTACTAAAAGTACTTAGTCTAACTCCTCGTTTATGTGAATGTATCACAAAATAAAGTAAGAGGAAAATATACTAATGTAATTGTTATCCTTTTGTACTAGGATTAACACGACATCACGATTAGCGAAATGTATAACCTTTGAACATCCATAGATTGTTTAATTTTCCTCTGTAGCTACAGCAGGTGGGAGGAAGGGTTAGTCCTGTAAACGTATTCTTAATATAAGTAATAATCGTAGGCATCCGTAGATGTTCAGCGACCTCTGTAGCGAACAGTAGGCCCGAGGAATGGTTAGTCCCGTAGAGGTACTCCTAGTATAAGTAATAACCGTAGGCATCCGTAGATGTTCATCAACCACTGGTGCTAACAGCTGGGATTCGGAATGGTTAGTCCCGTCTAGACATCCCGTTGAACTGGGATAGGCAGGACAATTTACTCAGAAGGTACTAATAAATCATCCTCGTGAATCGAGATACAATTATCCATGTAAGTGTATACAGGTAAATGTATCTACGTATAGGTACTCATGTAATGTATTCATGTAAGGTACTCATGTAATGTATTCATGTAAGGTACTCATGTAAGTGTATCCATGTAATATGTAATGTAAAGCATAGATTCATGAATGAACTGACTCTGATGTAATTCCCTGTAATAGGAATAATGTTATCTATCTCCTAACTATCCCTATAATAGTTAACTGGAAGGTAATTGTTTGTCCAAACAGGTTTATACACCCTTGCTACACAAGAGTGTGGGAAACTGAATGCAGGATGAAAACTATAACATCAATACATGTAAAAGAACATAAGTGTATAGATATAGTTTTGTTCAAGAAGGTAAAAATGATTTTTTAAGACATCTAAGAGTTTTGAACAATAATTAACAATGACTTGATGTCATTTTAATAAACATTTCAAAAGTAATACATTTGATAACAAAGTATTTTAAAGATAGAAAACCATTTCACGCATCACATTTTGAAGTATGTGAAATCTGCTGGATGAAAACACAGTTATAAATACATATGAAAGATTTGATAACATGTTGTTTTCTACTTGTGTTCCCCCCCCCCCTATTAAAGCATTTAAAATCATTTAAACATTGGTTAAGGGGTATGAGCTCACCTGTAGATGGTGGTTTGGATGTACTGGATGATGTAGGATAGCTAGGTGACAAGTGAAGACTTGTTCACACTCAATGATCCTAGTTAACATATAATCACACATATATGTATCCAATTAGACTTTAAACCACTAATTGACAACGTTAAGACATCCTAAGGCATGTAAAACACCTTATATAAGTGCTACAAGCTATAAGGATTGCATTTAAGTGCTAAAGGACCTTGCTATTGTGTTTGGGGTTCAAGGGTAAACTCCCTTGGAGTTTACGGTTTTCATGACCTTGACCTAATGATTTTATGGTCGTAAACTCATATTTTATGGTCGTAAACTCCTCTTCTTTTTACCATACGTTGTTTTGAGGATTTGCAAGTCCTTTGAAGCATTTCTACTTGGTGGTTTGGACTTTGGAAGGGACTAGGGAAACAAAACACCCCTTGTTAGGTGTTTACGGCCTTATGGTCATTTCTCTTTGGGTTTACCACCTTAAACCCATATGGAAATTGGTTTTGTTATGTTTTCAAGTCCCTAACTCATGAAGGTAATTGTCTATGTTAGATTTTAGGCCTAAGGAAGGAATATGGCCCAAATAAACACACTAAAGGGTGTTTACGGTTTTGGGAACTCCCCAAACCGTAAACACATGATCATGGCATTCTTTGATGTTTTTCATGGCTTAAACCCATCAAGGGAAGGTTCAAACATGTCAAGGAAGGCCTAAACAGCCAACTAGGGCTTAGATTATTGACTTAGGCACACTTTGGTGCCTTATATGGTGTTTATGACCCAAGAACCTTCTTGGATCGTGAACACCTTGTTTCCTGTGTTCTTGGCATATTTTCTTGATGCTAACTTGTAATACTAACTCAATAAGACTCAAGGAGTGAAGTACTTACTATAAGGAAGCTTGAAATATGCTAAAAGTCCAAGAACACTTAGTGTGTGTTCTTGGTGTTTTTGGAAATCTAATCAAAAACACAAAAGTGAATGGATGAATAGATGCACAAACACTAGATTATGTGTTTAATCAACTTGAAATGGATAGAAAACTTACAACTTGGAAGATCTGGAATTGTTTCTAGTTTGCTACTTGAGAGGTTTTCTTGAGTTTACTCTTTTGGAGTTTACTCTTTTGGATAAATGGGGAGTAAACTCATATTGACTAGACTTAGGGAGTAAACTCATGGATAAGCATGAGTTTACGGATTTTTGGATGGTTTTTCGACCCAAACGAAATAGTTTGGCCGGAAACTTCTAAGACGCGAGGTGTTTGTGGTTTTTAAAATTCAAAACCCGAGATGGCACTTTCTTACACCCGTTCGTTTAAAGAATAATATTAAAATAATCAAACGAACTCCAAATTTGTTAAAATAAGCAATAACGACATTAACTTATAATAAGAAGTGATTGACTTCTAGGGTTTGACCGAATGAAAATTCCGGGTTGTCACATAAATTGTGTTACTAAAACATTGTCAAAGTTACATTAATTATAAAATATAAGGTCATGTCTCAAAACGATATCATCGGAAACAAGAAAATCAGAGTATGATCCCAGAAAATCCAGTGTGGAAATCATGTGTGTGATGCGCCGCTACGCCACCGACTCTTTCCCCTTTGACGAAGAGGTACCTGAAACCACAATTAAAACTGTAAGCACGAAGCAAAGTGAGTTCCCCCATCATACCACATACCATACAATGCCATTAGTATCTTTCAACCGGTAATCATCATCGGTATCTTTCAACCGGTAATCATCATCGGTATCTTACAACCGGTATTCATCAATGGTGTCTTTCAACCAGTAATCATCATTGGTATCTTTCAACCCGTAACTGGGGTCTATTCCACCCCTACTACTACTAGCATACAACAATAAGGTATAAGCATACAATCAGGCATATCCAAGTACTGCCCTACTCTTCAGTCCTAAATACCACTGTCAGGGGAAAACTATCCCTATCATACACATAACATATCATAAAGATATATATCATAACCAAACACATATCCATACCAAGATAATTATCACAAAGACAATCATCTTCTAAATACTCCTACTTGGTGGGCCGGCATTGTGGCCTTAGACCCACACTTACTGGAAGGTAACTCACCTCAAAACGCTGACTACTGAAAAGTTGATCCGCAAATGTCTGACAGCTACTCCGGTGATCCCCCGGCTATATTCCCATAAAACACTTAATCAAACATTGATACTAATCCCAGGGTAAAATGACTATTTTACCCCTAACCGGTTCCAAACCAAAGTCAAGTCAAAGTCAACTTCCAGTTGACCAGACTCGCCGAGTTGGCTTGCCAACTCGTCGAGTCTATATCCAGTCGATTGACCTTACCCCCGTCTTTACTCGTCGAGTTAGGCATTGACTCGATGAGTTCTCTTCCTAACTGAATACTCAATGGTCCTTCATCCAACTCGCCGAGTTGTATGAACAACTCATTGAGTTAATCTTCATCCGAGGAAGACATTTTGTCCTTGACTCGCCGAGTTGATGAGCAACTCGCCGAGTTCTATGAAGATTGCCTTGGACCCGCCGAGTCAGGGCATTGACTCACCGAGTCCCCCCATTGATGAGTCTGGCTTCTGACTCACTGAGTCCACCTATGGCTCACTGCTCTACTTGCCTACCCGAAAAAGGAAGAATCGGGGACTCGCCGAGTCGCATTCATGCAATCTCTCTACACTCGATTCTGCTTGAATCCAGTGCATTCCATTCATAGATCTGGGTTCCTAGGACTCGGTTAACACGTAAAGTTTCCAACTTTACATGTATATAATCATCCATGGGGATTCTAAGGCTCAAAACACCCAAAAAGGGGTAGATCTAGGGCTTTCATGCAATATGTCCCCATAAAGGTATTAGATCTAGGCTTCTGGAACTCGAACATAGCCAGATCTAGCAGCTATTCAGCCCATTTTGATCCCTATACCACTAACAAGCTTGGAAATGGATCAAAGATAGCTTAATGGTGTTCTAATGGGGATTTGAGCATAAAAACAGAATAGATCTGAATTGTACCTCAATGAACTCTAGATTAAGTCCTAGATTCTTGCTCTTCACCTTCTTTTTTGGTCTTTCCTTCCTTCTCTTCTTCAAACTTCAAGGAACAAGCACAAGAACACTTCAAATCACAAGGAGAGGCTTAGGGTTCGGTATATGATGCTCTGAGGGTGAAGGAGGCTAACTTGGGGCGCATAAAGGGGGTTTAAATAGGGTGCAAACCCCTGAAATTAGGGTTTCTTCCAGAATGATGGACTCGTCGAGTCGCCAACTTAAACGTGCTCAAAATCCCGTCCCTACTCAGCGAGTCTAGCCTACGTCTTGCCGAGTCCAAGGCTAGAAAGGTAAAATAATAAGATAAATCATACATACCAGGAACCAGGTGCTACAGAAAAACACATTTATCATAATTTTGTTACGATTTATTTGTTATTCATATATGAATAAGGAGTTCAAAATTTTAAAACACGTCGTCTTTTATTAACATACTACTTATTCATATTCGAATAATAAATGAACAATAATAAAAATCTGATAAATTTTTTATTTATTTATGAATATAACATATGACGACCATTAATACACATTTTATTCATATATAAATATAATGTGTGACGAAAGATGATGTAAAAAAATATATTTTAGGTAAAAAAGTTTTATTACGTGTTATATTTATATATAAATGATACTTAAACTATAAAAAAGTTAAACAAACGTTTTACGGGAGATGAAGAGATGTGCGAGAGGTGAGGTCGCTGTCTCGATGGCTCATCGAAGCACTACTACAGCCGGTGGTTCATGACAGAGAACGGAGAAACAGGCCAAAAATCAAGGAAGAAGGGTAAGAAATCTTTTTCCGGCTTTGATTTAATTAATAGAAAAGGAAATGGGGAAAAGGGTGCCATTTTCTTGATTTCATAGGTAATCAGCCACTCTAATGGTGTGTCTTCTTGTAAAGTCCTAAAACGGATCATTATTAATGATCAAGCAATCAAACAATCAAAAGAAACTAGGATATGAGTATAATAAGAAGAGAAATCAAGCTTGCACACGTTTATTATTGAAAAACGTGTGGTACAACTCGATATACTTGGTCATGAACTCTGTGGAATCAACAACCAATAATGACCTAAACAACCTCTATTTATAGTAGAATTGGGCCGGAAATTGGGTTTATGGCTGTAAGCTCACTAATAGCCTACTATACCATAACAAGGACTCAAAAGAACTATTACAATGAATTCCTAGGCCAAACCACTAACTAGACCCTTCAATCTTCCCCATGGTTTCGTGCTAGCTTGAACTCAGTCTTTTTCGACCACCATCACATCTGACTTCCCCATTTCCCCGTTCTACATCCGTTTGTTAATGATATCAACAACCATGATGTACATTCTTTGGCAGCTGGCGCAAGGATGTCTTCTGCAACTTTGATCTGATGAAGGTTCAGCTGATGTATATCCCATTTTCCAAAATGAAGCAAGTCTCTTTTGTCATATAAACGAATGCATCCATTTTCAAGCTTTATGTTAGCAGAGGTTGTAGTTTCATCAAACACCCAATACAACATGGACCGTAGAGATCCATCTGGATGATTATGAAGAATAGGAATCTGCTTTACTTGATCGGTAGCAGGCCACATCACAGATTGAAGAGGTTGATTGGTTTTGGGATCAATTACACTTGGGTATACTTTAATAATCGACTCTACAGTCTTCATTGAAGGAAAACCCTTAAGCACTTGATCTTCCAAAAAAATATTTGAAATGTTTAGCCTTGGGATTTTGAGAGGGATTTGAAAAAGGAGCCTTTGATAACTCTGAAAGATCAACCCTGGTCCAGGAGTGGAAGTCATGAGCATATTTATACAGTTCGGTGTTGCCTCTCTTCCGTCTCACGATCCACATATATTAAAGTGTCGTGAAATCCCCATGAGATGATCCCTGACCTATCACCATATATATCTCTAAAGCGATTCTCTCCAAGATCTGTAAAAGTGATGTTGGGCTTATCCCCAGGGGAATTTTGATCGGAGCTCCTTTTAAACAAAAATTGACCTTTCTCAACAGATTCGTCCAGTTTGGCACGTTTTAAAGCCACAACATTCGAAGCTTGAACTGGCTCCTCCTTAAATCAATATACAACATGAGATGATTGAGCAAATTACACAATGGGGTGAGCTTGAATATGCAAACTGATCATTGACTCATCAACAGATGTCTTGAACTTGTCACCAAGTTCCTCTTCTAGCTTTTTCTTCAAATCAATGTAGCTTGAAGTGAGGAGATTAAAGTGATCTTGGAGATGAGAAATCTACTTATTCTTCAAAGTCTTGTCCTTTTCAAGATCAGAAACTTGAATCTTCAGCTTGGCATTTTCGCTTAATGTTCTTTTGATCAAGCATGTTCATTTTCTTCTGAAGCTCATCAATGGTTGGATTATCTTATCCTGAATAACCTTATCTAAAAGAAATTCCTTTAGCTTCTAGAGAAGGCACTTAGCTTTGTTCCTGAGCTAAATGCATGGCGAGCCTTACAGATGCAACATCATGATCTGGCCTGGGAGGAGAAAATCCTGCTTGAGCAAAAGATTCACCAGCTTCAAAGGTGGTGCTAGGACCTTCACTGAAAGGTTCTGATGAGACAATGGCAGGAGTGGTTATTGGTGGAATTGGGAGGCCTTGAAATAAGTCAGAATCAAGAAATCCTTGTCTAGAATCATGTCTTCTTCTTTTTAGAGGAGGTTAAGAGGTCTGAGTTGTTGTATGATCACTCTGAAGTGGTTATGTGGTAGGTGAAACAATATCAATGGGAGGAATCCATGACACCGTCACCATAAGAATTGTTGTTTCAACCACTTGTTTGGTAGTAAGAGGCGTTGATTCGAGAATATCATCGAAGTCTTGTATCTCCGTTGCTAGATGAGCAACATCACTGATATTGTCAAGTAGCGAGTTGAGATTTTCATTCGACAAGAAATCTTCATTACTTCCAAAATTAAATGGAATCTCATCCTTATCGAAGCCAGAAAGATCAAGATCTTCATATAAATCAGTCTCAATCCCACTCTTTGAAGACCCTTCATTGTAATCACTTTGAGCTGGAACTGATGTCAGATCATGTTCCTCTGTCACAAGAGTATTTGGAACTACTGTCTCTTCTCTTTCTTTTTGATCAGACACGGTGATAACATCCTCTTCTGAAATCACACTTTCTGAAGAAGTAGGCTCAGAGGATACTTTATTAGAAGATCCATGACATTCAGATGCTTCATTTAGCTTAGGAAATCTTCCAAACTTCACAAGAGGATACAATCCTTGGAAAACGACCTTTCCCTTGTGATTATGCTTGATAAGCCCAACAGTGTGAGAACCTAGAGACTTCATGTCTAGGGTTTCTCCCTCCTTGACCATCTCCGGAAATTAAATGTCAATGAACAATTGGATAAACCTAGGATACATCAAGAAAGTATCACGGGTTATTGCGTTGATGTTCACCACGAACTCATCCAAGATAAACTTCGAGAAGTTGAAGTCTATCCCTACAGCTAGTGAAGCAATAGCTCCAATGTTCCTTAGCGAGATTTCATCAGCACCAGACCTTCTGCTAGAATTGCAGCTCACAAATACATGAGCCAAGAATCTCCAATATGGTGGCAGAAGCTTCTTCGCAGTAGGAGGAAAGTTGCCTTCGTAATCCATCTTCTTAAGAACCTTTTGGGCATCTTCAATCCCAATCTCAGTAGGAAAACCAGGTTGATCATCAATCAGCAACGCTTCTCTGATGAATTGTTCAGTAATTTCAATCTTGCATCCTTTCATAACTGCATCAACAGTAATTGCTCCATCATTGTCCCTTTTCATCTTGGCAGTCTGCCAGAATTCCCTGATGATGTTCTGATAAACCACGGGATTCACAGTGATAGCAGAAGCCAAGCAGCATTCTCTCAGCCCGTGGATCATCGACATGAACTCTCCATGTGCAACAAGAGGATCCGCCAGTACGATAGCCAAATTGTGCATATCCATGAATTTCAAGTTAGTCATTTGATCTGCACTAAAACGAGCCAAGTAAGAAAACAAAGATATTAGAGCAATTAATGTTTTATGGTTTTTCTTATTTAATCAACTTAATTTTTGGCCCCAAAAAATAATTCTGACCAAAATGGAGTTTACGGTCAATTTTGGGTTTACGGCCGTAAACTCATGGCCATAAAATCATGGCCGCAAACAGAGTTTACGGCCATAAGCTCCTTGGCCATAAGCTCCAGCCGTAAACGCCGACAATCCATTTTTCTTCGATTTAAGCCCTAAAAACCGTCGATTTGATGAACAAAATACATATTCATGGTTGGTTTTCACATACCTTTGAGATTAACCGAACGATTTCACAAAAATAAACAAAACATTTTCGAGATGAGAGAGAGTGGGAGAGAGTTTGCGGTCGAAAAGAAGAAAAATGAGGAGTGGAAGGGTTTCCGGCTGTAAACCCACCTTTTATACCTTGTGCGATTTTACCTGTCTTCCACATAGTATAATGCACAGTCCAAATCCCAAATATTTAAAAAATAAAACTTTTTGAACATTTAAAAATTAAAATTAAAAATAACATAAACTAAAAATAAAATAAAAATAATTACTAAAAGTAAAAATTAAATATTTAAATTTTGACAATTATAAAAATAAAATAAAAATAAAAATAAAATAAAAATAAAATTAAAAATAAAATAAAGATAAAATAAAATAAAATAAAATACAAGAAGATTAAACTTATCTCAACAAACACTGAATATAATTTTGTGACACAGGGATCAAAGTTGTTAGACACCCTTAGTCCAGTTGTCGGTACCTTTTACCTTCATTTCTATGTCTGGTCGATCGCCGGTATTGTGATCCACTCAAACATGAAAAATTGTGATAAATTTGGACAAGCTAAGAATGACAAGATATTTTGATTCTATATTCTTAGATAAATTTCCTAGGGACCATTTAGCTGACGACGACCAGGGATATTGTTGTCCACCTAAATTGAGCAACGAGATCTACAGACAATCTGTAAGTGTTCAATTTTAATTGTACTAGAACATGTTTCCCGCTTCCTGATATGCTCCAGTAATCAAGGACTTCCAAATTACTCCTTACATCGGGTGAGCAGACAATTATTAAGAGAGAAGATAGATGTAGAATCCATATGCTATACACCAAGGTCGAAACTCTTCCAATCACGCAGAGGGTGAAACATATAAATAACTGAAGTTTTAGAGGGATTGAGAAAAAAAATGATGTGTATACTGTGTACCAGGTTGGATTGCAAGTCATGCAAAGGAGACAATATAGGGCTAATAGATAGAAAGAATTGCATAGAAAGAGGATGCAGAGAGATAGAGTTGCATATGTTACAGTCTAGGTCGGATCTCTCGATCACGCAGAGGAGGCAACATATGACTAACAAAAAGAAAGAATGTCAATAATCTTCTACAGACCTAATTTATCATAATTCCCCCGTCACTCCATCAATACAGGAATTAAGGACAAAGTCCGCACATCGAGGAAAAGTTAATCCACAGTTCTAGATATGGGTTCTTTTATTGTGACCAGTAGATTCCCACGTATATCTCCCTGCTCAACCTATCCGAGCATCATATTGTCAGGCTAAATGAATCTAACTAGTTCAAGATTTTTCAAGTCCTTGAATTCCTTAAGTTCAAATCTTCCTATTCAAGTCCATTTATAATCTTTCGTGCCTACCAGCGCATCGAACACAGAGCGTATACAATTTAATTTTGGTACGTTACGCAGATTCAAATTGTCTGTTATCACTTGATAATATCACTTCCCAACACATCACCTACAAGCAAAGCTATTAGCAACACATTTTTGATTTTCTGATTTTTTTTAATGTTTTTGGATTTTTGAAAATTTTCAATTTTTGTTTGGTTTTTGTTTATTTCTCCCCCTAAATTTGTGCATGGGTGAAAATGAGTTCACTAAAATGCGCAAATTTAAACTAACCTAACCTAAAATAAAAAAATAAAAAATTAATCCTCAAAACGAATCATTTTAAAAAATCCCACAAGCACATCGAATCGAGCTTTGTTAAAAGGCTTGGTGAGCGAACGTTCATAACAATTTCTGATATAATGAATTTTGATATCAATGTGCTTGGTTTTGGAATGTTGGACAGGATTTTTAGCAATTTGAATCGAAGCCTCATTATCACAGTAAATGGGGGTTTCTAGATAATTCAAACAGTAATCCAACAGATAATGTTGGATCTAGATAACTTGAGAGCAACAAGCAGATGCAACAACATATTCCGCTTCTTCTGTTGAGGTTGAGACGATATGTTGTTTCTTGCACTGCCATGACACCAACCTATCTCCAAGGAATTGACACCCTCTTGATGTAGATTTCATGTCAAGCTCACAGTCTCCATAATTATTGTCAGCAAAAGCATATAAATCAAATTCGGAATTTTTAGGATACCAAAGACCCAATTTTGGTCTGCCTTTGATATACCGAAAAATTCTTTTGACAGCAATAAGATGTGAAAATTTAGGATTAGCCTGATAACCTACGCATTGACAAACTGCAAACATGATGTCTGGACGGCTTGCAGTAAGATACGTCAATGATCCGATCATCGATATGTAGTGTGTCTGATCTATGGATTCGCCATCAGTATCTGGAGTCAGCAGGGGCCTTTCGGCCATCGGCGTCGATGCAGGTTTTGTGTCTTGAAACTCAAACTTCTCAAGAATATCCTCCACATACTTAGCTTGATGAAGCAGGATTCTGGTTGCATTTTGTTTGACCTGAAGCCCCAGAAACATGGTCATCTCACCCAATGAACTCATCTCAAACCTCTTTTTCATAACACCTTCAAAATCTTTCCATAGCTGTGGACTAGTAGTCTCGAAGATAATGTCGTCAATGTCTATCTGGACTAGAATCTGATCATTATCAACATACTTGATGAATAAAGTTTGATCGATAGTGCCACGATAGTATCCATGCTCGAGCAAGTGCTTTGTAAGACTCGCATACCACGCTCGAGGAGCTTGATGTAACCCATACAACGCCTTGTCCAACTTGTAGACATGATTAGGAAACTTCGAGTTAAAGAACCCAGCAGCTGATCAACGTAGATTTCTTCCTTCACCTTTCCATACAAGAAGGCTGTCATGACATCCATTTGGTAAACGGTGAAGTTCATGTAGGAAGCATATGCAAGGAAGATACGAATAGCCACCAAGCGAACCACCGGAGCATAAACCTCAGTATAATCAAGACCCTCAACTTGTCAAACTCGCGAACCACAAATCTTGCTTTATTGCGCACTATGATGCAAGAATCATCCTGCTTGTTTCGATAGGCCCAGCGTGTGTCAAGAGACTTTTTGAGTAACTCAATCAATTTCCAAACCCCGAGCTTTTCGAATTGATTTAGCTCTTCATACATAGCATCTACCCAGATGGGCTCATTCAAAGCCATTTCAACATTCTTGGGCTCTATTTGAGAGATAAAGCAAGAATAAAGACATGTATTGACATCTCCATTCTGACTTCTGGTTCTAACTCCATCACCCAGCTGACCAATGATGTTTCCGATCAGATGATCGCGTTGAATTCATGAAGGTATCTCTTGGATGATATCATTGAGTGAAACGGGAAGATTGTGAATGTTGAAACCTCCATCATTTTCTGAATGTTCCACATCATACGAATCTGCTACAAACTCATTAGCAATTTCTTCAGGAAACAGTAGTTCCATAAAAGTTGGAGTGACAGCAGAAGCATCTCTAGACATGAACACTCTTTGAACAGGGGTAAGAGGTGTATGATCAGCATTTGGAGTATCATTTTGAACTGGAGACTCTGGACTACCAAGTGAAACAGATGACTCCCCCTTAGGTGATGCACATGACTCCCCCTTAGATGGTGAAGAGGATACCGAAGGAGGTATGTAAACAACTTCTTCATCTTCGTCTTCAGAAACAATCTTCAAACCAGAGGAAGACCCAGATGAACCATTTGAAGACACATTAATGGACTTGAAGAGAGATGTGTAATCAATTAACCAATCAGGGCCCACTCAAGCATCCGTTACATTCTCCTCCAACCACCGCACATCGAAGGATTCTATAATCTGCTTCATCTTCTTATTATAAACCCTATACGCGGTGCGTGCAACATAGCCTACGAAATACCAATCATCAGCTTTGGCATTGAACTTCAGGTTAGACTACAGGTGAAGAAGGGTGCAAGGGCAGCCAAATACATGGAAATGACTTACTAAAGGCTTATGACTATATAGAATCTCGTAAGGTGTCTTCATCTGAGCTTTGTTGATTAACACATGATTCTATACGTAGCAAGCAGTATTAATCACCTCAGCCCAAAAAGAAAATAGGTAACTTGGAGTCACACAACATTGTCCTTGCAGCGTCTTTTAATGTTCTATTTCTCCTTTCAGCAACACCATTTTATTGAGGTGTGTGAGTAGAGCTGTATTGACGCACAATTCGCTTTTCCGCACAAAAATGATCAAGAACGGCATTCTTGAATTCTTTTCCATTATCAGTACGAAGCGTCTTCACCTGGTTGATGGTTTGGTTCTCAATCATCACGATGAACTTCTTTATCAGATCAACAACCCCAGCTTTGTTTGATAGGAAGAAAGCCCACGTAAAACGAGAGAAATCATCGATCACAACCAGACAATATGAACTTCTGTTGATGCTTAGGATGTTGACCAGACAAAATAAGTCCATATGTAATAACTAGAGCACCTGACCGATTGAGTTAACCTGTTTTGGCAGGTGTGGTGTTTTATGATGTTTTCCCTAGGCACATGACATACACTTCTCAAAAGTTATAAAGTCTCTGACAGGTAAACCTTGGACCATCTCATTTTTTGCAAAGCGATTTAAGTTCTTAGCATTAGCGTGACCGAGTCTTCAGTGCCACAGCATTGCGTTTGGTTCTCAGACCTTCGAAAAGAGACAAGTGATTTGTTCAGGAATGTTGTTGTTCATATCAATAATATACGCATTTCCATCCCGCTTTGATTTGACAAGAATCCACTCTTCTGGGATGACAATGCTTGGCTTGAGAATCATTCATTCTTTGTCGGTGAAATGTGTAGAATATCATTTGTCACAAATTTGGGAAACACTCAACAAGCTGTGTTTTAACTCGGGAGCAAAGTTGACATTCTCAAAGCTTAGCACTCCATTTGTAACGGTTCCTCTCTTAGTGATCTTTCCACCTTCTCCGCCCGCAAAGGAAACATATCCCCCATTAAAGGATTGAATGTTGCTCAGTTGGGAGATGTCTCCTGTCATATGCCGGGAGCAGCCGCTGTCGACGTACCAAAGTCTGACGACATTCCTCCGCAACTATCCCTGCAAGATGAGCGGGATCATTTAGATTTTGGAACCCATGTCATCACTGTCCTAGGTTGGCCCTTCTCTTTCTCTGATTTATATTTCAAGATCTTCAAGTTTGAGTCATCATTTTTGACCTTTTCATAGGATGATGATGATTGATTGGAAATTAATTTGGGCATCCTATGATATTTAGGTTTCCTAACAATCACAAGTGGTTTTGAAATATGTTTCTTAGCAATTTGCATTGAGCATCTGGATTTTCTACCAGAATTGGTTGAATATCCAGAACTGCTCTTTGACGAAACCGATCTTGGGGATACCTTATTTGGTTTTGGCAAACTGTTTGGGACTTTATTATGAAAAACCCTTTTATTCTTTTGAAAAATTGCGCTTTTTCTACTTCAATTATCCTTCCAACCATCATCCTGAGAATGAGTTCTTGAGGACTTTCTAGTTAAAGACCTTCCTCTAGATTCGTTCTCTTCTCTTGGTGACATATAATGTACAAAAATTCTATTTTGACAGTTCCTAGCTATATGACCACCAATACCACAATTAAAACAAATCTCTTTGTTATTATTAAAACATGTACTGCCTTTCTTGGATTTATTTTCTTTACTGACACCCTTACTTTTTCCACAAGAACATGGGCATGAAGCAGATTGTGAGATAAGTGAGGGTGCATCAGATGGTGTGACTTGTGGAAGTGGTGTCTTTATATTAGGATCATCATAAACATCAGGCTTATCAAATAACACATCAAACACTTCAAAAAAACTTCATTTAGTATCAGCAGGTGCAGAAGTATCACAAAAAACATTCTCATTTTTAACTTCATAAATGATAAACTCTTTATCTGGAACAAAAATATCAGGTTCAGACTCAGTTTTGTTATCAGAAACATATCCTTCAACTTCCTGCTTTGAGTGATCTAAGGATTGATCTGCAAGGGAAGTAGAAACGTTAGAACTTTCAACATTAATAACTCCTCCTGAAACAAAACCATTTGGCTTGCCATAAACCATGAAAGATTCGTTGGCAATCTCATCATCAGTAACAGGGTGATACTGATAATTATGATTGAAAATAGGAGGCACTTTATCGTATCCTCACCATTTTTTTGGTTTTGTTTAAACTGCAGGCAATGGTCAATCATGTTGGCAACTACCTCGCTTGATTCATCATATTTTTTTTAAATCAAAATTTGCAGTGTCAAATTTGTTTTTTAATGTATCAAGCTTATTAATTAACTCAGCATTCTGTCTCTTGATATAATAATAGTTTTCACATTTGTTACTATAGTCTTCCTGAAGTCTCCTAAAGTCCTTTATCTTTGTCTCTAACTAGGTCTTTAGGGGTTTTTTGACCTTTTCTAAGTTGGTAGCCCTCATATCTAAGGTCCTCTACTTCTCTACTTAAAGATTCTATTTCGTCACTAACAATTTTAACATAGTCAATACATGCTTGAGAACAGGAAGGTAAACTTACCTCATTTTTCTTTGGTTCAAAATCAGAAGCTACCATTTTCACAAACTGCAACTCCATCATCTTTTCATGTGGATCGGCTGCAACATTCTTCATGGGAGCTTCATCATTGACTTGGCACAGGTGAGCATTCTCAGGTCTTGAAATGTTCAAAGCCTGAATCTGGTCTCCCAGTCAAATGACTAAGCAACCATAGCCATCTCACCGTTGACCTGAGCACCTCCCCGATTGTTTCCCACTACAACCATTGTCCTGTCATTGTTCAATCTTCTATATGGCTTCGGGCACTCACGAGCAAAATGACTCGGCTCGTGACAGTTGAAACAACGCAGCTTTCCCTTGTTGAACCCCACCTTTTTATCAGCATTCATACCCCAGTTGTTCTTCCCAGTCTTCGTGGCAAACTGCTTAGCCCTGAATACTGCTATAGCTATCTACCATGTGATTTCCATCTCTTCCACATCTTCTGGATGAATCTGATCCAGATCAGCAAATGACAACTGAGGTGGAAGCTCTCCAGCAACAAGAGCATTATATCAGTTTACAAGTCCTGTGGAAAAAGCAAGATTGTCATCACATTCCTTTGTGTTTGAGGAAAAGGCCACAACTGGTATATTGGAGGAGGGAGCAACTTGAGGAGTGACAGACAGCTGGATTTGCGAGTGAGGCATGGATGACGCATCAGTAATGGTTTGGATATGAGGTTGTTGAACAAAAAATGCTTGACCTAAGGAAGAAATGATTGATGAAAGAGCATTGTTAGACGAAATCCCGAGGTTTGCAGTCGAATACGAATTCACATGATTAATCTCCCGCTGTTTATCATCAATATCACAGGCTTTGATGATTGCCATTGTTTCAGCAAGAGTGAGACGATTCAAATCCTTGGTTTTCTTAATAACAACTACATTCGTGTCCCATGACTTTGGGAGAGCATTAAGTAGCTTTTTGTTTATCTCTGACTTGGTCAAGAAGATCCCATAAATGTTCATCTTAGTAGTGAGAGTGGTGAATCGCTGCAGCTGTGCCTCCAGGGTTTCTCCAGGAATGTAGTTGAACATGTTAAACTTTTGACGCAGCATATCCTGGCGGCTTTCCTTCATGTCTTCATTACCGTCATATACCTCAATCAAGGCTTCGCAGAAAGCTTTAGCTAAAGTATATTCTCTAAAACCTTGAGCTATATCAGGAGATAAAGTCGTGGTTAGAGTGACCAATGCCCTTTCGTGTTCCTCAACTTTCTTAAAGTCTTCATCTGTATAGTTCTCAACTGCTTTGTGAGTTAGTTGTCCTGCAACAGTGGTGGTAATTCAGACAGGACTCTTGATGATGCTTCTCCAAACCTTGAAATCTTTCGTTTTAATGTACTTTTCAATCCGGTATTTCCATTCAGGAAAACCATATGCAGACAACAGTCTCGGAATGCATGTAGTTGTGCCCATGACAGAATCCAATTCATGATAATGTGTTTGACTTTGAGATTCCATTTATTATTATTTTAAAGCTTAAAGTTAAAATCAGAAAAATGTCAAAATTTAGTTTCTTGGTCAGGTAGTTTACGGCCGTAAACTGAGTTTACGGTCGAGTATTTACGGTCATGTGTTTATGGTTAACAAAGAACCACTAATTTTTGTTTATGAATATGATCTGTTTACGGTCCAAGAACACAGTTTACGGTCCTTGAATGTTCTTAAGTTTATGGTTGTAAACAGGGTTTACGACCATAATCTCTTGGCAGTAAACTCCCAAAATTTTCAGAAAACGCAAACTTAGAGCAAATTTGATCCCTTTAGCACGAAAACACCAATCCCAATCTCGAACAGTGAAGAATATGAGTTTAAATGGCTGAAAACTCGATTGAATGATGCTTTGACACTGGTTTCGCTCTGATACCAATTGTAAGGTCCTAAAACGGATCTTTACCAATGATCAAGCAATCAAACAATTAAAAGAAACTAGAATATGAGTAGAAGAAGAAGAGAAATCAAGCTTGCACACGTTTATTACTGAAAAACATATGGTATAACTCGATATACTTGGCCGTTAACTTTGTGACATCAACAACCAATAATGACCTAAACAACCTCTATTTATAGTGGTCTTCGGCAGGAAACTGGGTTTACGGTCGTAAATAGGTTTACAGCCATAAACTCACTAACAACTTACTACACCATAATAAGGACTCAAAAGAACTATTACAATGAAAGCCCAGACCAAACCACTAACTGGACCCTTCACTTATTGCCACAGAGTTCACGGCCAAGTATATCGAGTTGTACCAGACGTTTTTCAGTAATAAACGTGTGCAAGCTTGATTTCTCTTCTTCTTCTACTCATAAATATTAGTTTATTAGATTATTAATTTCTTATATTCAATTAATTTTTATTTCTTTTGTATTGGATTATAATATTCTAGCTCCAGCTATGCCGTGGTGACTATAGAACAAAACGGTCGCATGGCAGCCATCCACGATGTCGTGGTGACTGTTCAAACAAACTAAATCCAATAAGCTCTTAATCCTTCAAATAAACCACTCAAACTTCCCATAAAACATTCTCTCATCCAATGAACCATAAAAAATGGTTTCTTTTATAGACATGCATGTCCAATGCATATCTTAAACTCAAACTAGGTCACAATAGAGTAAAAAGGACCAAGATCACATGCAATAATTCAAAACTCCAAGAAATTCCAGATCCAACACTCCATAAAGGAAATTTGTAGTAACGCATGAGTTAAGAACTTGGGAAGGAAGAAGGGCAAAAATGGAATTCGTATGAAGAAGAGAGAATTTTTATAAAATATAAAAATGTGGGTTAAAAATGAAAGATAAAAATAGAAGATGCAACCTAAAGGAAAGTCGTAATTCTAGGAAAGAGCTACACAAATATATAAATAGGGTAAGAAATAAAGTTCATATGAAGAAAATATGAATTTTTTATAAAGAATTTAAGGGTGCGTGTCAATGTGCGCGCCTTGCCCGTCACACACATCTAACCCCCAGATTCATCGGAGATTTGGAAACATGGACCACTAGAAGGGTGACACGTGACACGATTTGGATGGGCTATGAAGCAAGGGCACGCTGCGAAGAAGAATGTCTGACGCATAACTTCACTATAAATAAATGTGTTTGCTTCCTGGTGAATAGGAACCCGTCAATATTAATATGTAAATGTAGGGCTGTAAATGAACCAAACATTCGACGAATTGTTCAATGGGAAGTTCATTTATGTTTGTTTATTTAATAAACGAACGAACATAAACAATAGGAGATCCGACCAAGATACTTAGTCATGTTACAATTCGGTAATCAACTCATTAATCTAATAAATCAAACATATAAACATGGGAGATTCATATTATAGTGGAAGTACTTCTTATCTATTGGCTTTTCATTTAGTTCTTTAGTTCCGTGTGATTAATTGATGTTAAAACTAGTTTAATTTACTTTAAATAAGAACCTTCTTTTTTTACTTTACTGTTATAAATTTAATTAACTATTGAGTTATTTGTCTAAACCATCAAGTTTTCTTAGTTCAACACCCTTTCTTATCACAGCTATATTACTTCATGACTAGTTATACTGCCTATTTGTGTTTGAACTAGCTAAGATCTGATAGAACTTTATAAATAAAAAACTATTGCAAATAAAACACATCAAAGCCCTTGTTTCTGTTTGTGCGGTTCGTTTACAACCACATATAAATGTTATATAATAAAATAATATTTGTTAATATATAATAATACAATAAAAAAATAATCCAATAAAAAAAAATTTTAAAAATAAAGAATTAATGTATAATAGTTAAATAAAAATTAAAAAGGAGAGATGCATAAATGATCCTTGTAGTTTTGTAAAAAGACAAGTGCAAAAATGGTCGTTAAGGGTAAAACTGTCATTTTGAAAAAGTTAATAGCCACGTTGTTCAAGTTAATGGAATAAGGACCAAAACTGTGCAAAGTATCGAAAATTGGATCAATGATTCACCACCAAACGTTTTTGGACCAAAAACACATATTTTTGACAACCACAAGGACCGTTTTTGCAATTTTGTCTTTTTATGTATATTAAGATAATGATTAACATAGTTTAAAGAAACATGTTTAGTTGGAAAATACATGCGTATCCATTATCCATTTCCATCGGTACGCTTAAGTGTTTTGCGGCAAAACAAATGTGTGGTTGAAAATGATTCTCTCATTTTCAACCTTTTTTTCTCAATTAAACTCTGCTATATATATATATATATATATATATATATATATATATATATATATATATATATATATATATATATATATATATCCCTATTCTAATAAAAGAATAAGTTTAATCTTCTATTGACAAGTGTCATTCAATCAGGACTCTTCATTAATGTTATATATCACATATCATGCCACTTATCAATCTATTAATTATCCATTTCAAATTTCCACTCTAATTATATTAAATTAATAATTGATTCCTCATTTTAAATTTCAAAAGTTTAATTTTCTCACTTTAATTATATTAAATTAATAACATTAGATTGAAAAATAAAATAAAATTAATATAGATTATAAGCTGATATAACTTCATATATTTATTTAAATCATTGATTATAATTCCCTTTATATAACTAAAAAATATTTCTTAAGTAATAATTTATTTAAAATAATTGATTAATAAATTTGATTTTTAATATAAAAACTTAATTACTTTTATAACCGTGGTTCTCACGGGTTATAAACTAGTATATATATATATATATATATATATATATATATATATATATATATATATATATATATATATATATATATATATATAACAATTGTTAGGTATGCCACAGTACATCATGTCCGTTACTCATAATATTACATTTTCATTTTATTTATGATAGACAAGTTATAACTTGCTTTGCTATAAATGTAAAAGGTGACTGACCAATGACCACTCATGAGTCAAAGAAAGAATTGGAAGTCAAACTCCGATGGCACATAAATTGGAACCGGTGTGGTTTATTCAACGCCTCGAAGTAAAGACGCCACTCATGTGTAAGCATGACCTCTACACGTACAAAAATATACATAAATCTTGCAAAGAAAACGACGCATATAAGTTTATTACAGGTGTATATATAGACGGATATTATTTAATTTATGATTTGATCCTTTTATTAATTGATGATGGATAACCATGTCCATAATATAAGTTTATATACTAGCCCCTCATTGCTCCAGTTACTCTCTACATGAATATAAATGTTTCATAACTATTATTATTTACTATATTACAATAAAAGATAACAATGATTAAAATAGAAAAAACAACATAAAAATATAATTAAACAATAATTAAGAGAAACACCATGGTATTAGACTAAACGGTGTGGGAGGATGAAGTGTTATCGGCATCCAACGTGGTCATGTTGCCGGTGGCAAACACCGCCCCACCTTGGCGGCAAACTTGGGCGGCAAAAGTGAGCTACAAAAAATTGATGATCGAAAAGTGGTTGAGGTTTCGTTTGATATGCATCTTTCCAGGTGCAAATAGATCTTTCTGGCTGAATGGACCGGAAAGATTGTTTGATTTGCACAAAAAATTAGTCTTTTCCGGTAAGATATGTCTTTTTCAGAAAGCCCTAAAATCATATCTTTCTGGCTGAATGGGCTGGAAAGACAATTATGCATCAAACCCCGCCTTTTTCTTTCTTTCTTAGATTATTAATTTTTTTTGAATAACTTTTTCTAAATTTATTTTTTTATTGAATTATTACTTTTTTTCATCATTCAGCACAGTCAATTAGATGTACAATCAAACAACATGGTTTCTTTTTCAGTCAGAAAACTTTTCCAAACAACATTTTACCAGACAACACTTTCCCAAACAGAACTATCAAACAGAACCTGAATCTTTCTTAATCCTTCAATTTTCTCTGTTCTCCTTAATGTCAACACTCAACACCACCCCTACTAGCTACAAAGTTCATAGACATAGAGATATATATAGAATTTGGTGTCATTGACACTATATTGTTCAACCTTAGCAATAAAAATAGAATGCAACTTATCAAGATTTTTAAGTTGTAGGTGCATTTGGTCTCTTAATCTATATGTTAACAAAACATTTGGTAATTAAAATTACAATAGACAACATTAAAATTACAATAGACAACATTAGGGGTTATATATGTTGAATGAGGAGTTAAAATGAATTAGTAATGTTATAAATGGTAGGCAATTTTTGTTTATTTAACTAATTTATAAATAATTGATATATTAAATGTAATTACACATATTGTACTATTAAAATAATAATTTGATTTTTTTTTAACAAATCACATGGTTATTTTGACATGTTAAATGTAAAAATATAACACAAAATAGTATAGTTGTACCTAATTTATTGGAAAATTTTCAATAAAGTCTAAATATTTTGGATTAGTTTATGATTTAATTTCAAATTAATTTTATTTATAAAAAAGACAAATTGCCGACTAAAACTTTGGAATAACCTTTTTTGAACGGTTTCACAAATTTATTAGTATTCCATATTTTTTTTCATTAATTTGTCAAAATATTAGGACCTTTATAAAGATTAAGTTATTTTTTTTACCAATAACTAATATATCGAGACTTTTCTAATGATTACCTTTGAACTAACCTACATTATTACGTTATTTTTTTCAATAAACAAAATATTAACACTTTTCTGAAGGTTACTCTTGAATTAATTTTTGTTATTGGTAAAAAATAACGTAATTTTCAGAAAAATCTCAATATTTTGACCAATTAACGAAACAAATGCGATATTGGCTAAATTTGCGAAACCGGCCAAAAATGGTTATTCTAAGGTTTTAGCCGGTAATCTATCTTTTTTTTATAAACAAAAATTAATTTAGGATTAAATCGTAAACTGACCCAAAATATTATCAATTTATTGAAGATTTCTCTAATTTATATACAACTCATCACACCATATTCAATAACAGATTTAGATGATGCCATGGTGTAACACCCCAATTCTGGTATGATACTTATATATTTGTTTTCTTCAAGTTTTAGGGGGAACTCGACGACTCAGTAGCTGGACTCGTCGAGTAGAGTCGGGATTTCGAGCACGTTTAAGTTGGCGACTCAACGAGTCCATATTCCGGACTCGGCGAGTCCGCCAGTCTGGATGAAACCCTAATTTCAAGGGTTTGCACCATATTTAAACAACTTTTGGGGCCTCTAGTCACCCCCCCCCCCCATCACCCCTCAGAGCATCATTCTCGAAACCCTAGAGCCCTCTTTGCATTTTTGTGTGATTTTGGTGTGTTTCTTTGAAGATCTTGAGAGAAAAAGGAAGGTAGATCAAGAGGAGAAGAAGGAGATCCTAGATCCTTGAGGAATTTCAGAAGATAGTAAGGTATATATAGGCCCTTTTCTGTATCTATGCTTAAATCCCCTTTTTGAAGCCATTAAAGCTATTCTTGAACCATTTCTTGGCTTAGTAGTAGCATAGAGGACTCATGGAGTTGATTAGCCTTCAGATCTAGCTAGGTTTGAGTTTGAGAAGCTTAGGTCTAGCACCTTTATGGAGCCATTTTGCGTGAAAGCTCTAGATCTACTCTTATAGTGTGCTTTGAACCCTAAAACCTTCATTTGATGTTATTTACACGTAAAGTTGGAAACTTTACGTGTTAATCAAGTCCCAAGAACCCAGATCTATGAATGGAATGGACTGGTTTCAAGCAGAATCGAGTATATAGTGTTTGCATGTATACGACTCAGCGAGTCGTTCTTCAGACTCGGCGAGTCGATTCGCGAGTCCCCTGTTTTCCCCTTTTCGAGTTATGCCGAGTGGAACTAGTGAGTGAGAGATGGAATCGGTGAGCTAGAGTGTTAGACTCATTCGTGGAAGAACTCGGCGAGTCAATGCCCTGACTCGATGAGTCCAAGGCAATCTTCATGCCTCAAGAACAGACTCAACGAGTTGTTCATACAACTCGGCGAGTCACAGCTAGAGTGATCATCTGATGAAGGAGAACTCGACGAGTTGTTCATACAACTATTGGAATAGTGTCTAAGGCTGCAACTATATTAAGCAAGTATTTGACCCGGTTGTGCATGGTCCTTTTGGGTTGCCTTGACCATAGCAACTTCACAGGATGATTTATAATGAGAGAAGAAATATTATTAATATATTATGAGAATAATATAATGAATAATAATATTGTTATTTGATTAATATAAGTCATGAATTAATTAGGAATTAATTTGGTGACTTAAAGAGATTAATTAAATAAAATGGCATAAATTGTCAATTGTATGATAGTTGTACTTTGGGCTATAATCCCTTATGGATAAGGGGTGGACGGTTTTGGGGTTTAAAAGGACCTAGAAATCGTCCAAGGCTTATCATTAGCGATATTGGATTGCTTAGGGCCTAAGTTATCCAATTAGGGTTTAAGGGTGAAACCCTAGGAGCCTCACTAGTATATATAGACCCATGGGGTCAAGGAAATCGACACTCTTGCCTTTGAAGAAACCCTGGCCGACTTCCTGCCCTCTCCTCTCTCTCTCTAATCATCCTCTTGCTAAGTTGGTGTTTGTAAGCCATTAGAGGAGTGACATTTGTGACTCTAAGCTTCAAGGACAAGAAGATTCAAGCAAGCAATTTAAGGTAAACTTTCAGATCTGATTTCATGTGTTATGATATGAATGTTTTCATTAGATCTATCAATCAAAGTCTTGGATGCATTGCATGTTCAATTAGGGAAACCTAGATCCAAGCATTAGGGTTTGCATGTGCACATAGGAAAGTTCTTATGGCTCAAACCCATCAGTGGTATCAGAGCCTTGATTGGTTTCTATTGAATTGATGCATTGGTTGCTAGATTGTTGATTGCTAAATTCGTTTTTTGTCCTTCTGCCTGATGAACTCGGCGAGTACCACTGTGTACTCGGCGGGTAGGCCTCAAGTCGGCGAGTACATTATGGTACTCAGCGAGTTCGAGCGTCAGAAGGAGCTAGTTTCTAGATTTCTTGCTTTTTATCTTATGGAAACTTGCCTTTATCTTAATGGGTCAATATAAATCTGATTTTAACATATATTTGAGTATATCCTTGACCTAAATTCAAGATATTTATCAACTAATTGAATAATAATTTCCTTATATGATAATTGATTGATTATTTAATTGAATTGATAAATTGTTTTGCAAGAAACATTTAAATAAATCAAATATAGATAATTGAGAGATTAAATGGTTAATTTGAATTATTTGTTATTTGATCCCTTATGTTTTGAAAAGTTTAAAACTTGTCCTCAAGTTTTGAAATTTATGTTTTGTGATTAAGAGTTTAATTTAGACAATTTAAATTTCAAACCCTAGAATTTTACAAGTTTAAAATTCAACCGTATATTCTATATGATTACAAGCTTAATATATATATATATATATATATATATATATATATATATATATATATATATATATATATATATATATATATACATATATATGTATAATTAAAATGCTAGTCTTACCGTTAGTAGGCCTCATTCACAAAGCCGGTCTATAAGGTGGGTATAAGGTTGCGGCCTATAAAATGGCGCTTAATGGGTGTACGCTCACACCCACCGCTTGCTTGATCGGTGGAAGGTCGTTAGCCGAACGGGTAGGATAGGGCAACCTCATCTCCTCATTAAAAGTGTAATATTGAAATACAAAGTAACTACATGTTTTTCAAATTCCCAATCCTAGTTACTTTAGGAAAAGTGAATTGATGCAATCCCATGAAATTACACTTTGCACCCTTGCTAAGAAGTTAGTGGAGCGTTTGTGGTTTACCGGCACACTAATTGGTTCTAAGCAAAGGTGGCAAAGGGTGATTCATTGTTTATCATAGTTCGGTGGAGCGTGTGTGGTTTACCGGCACATCGAATAGGTGATTGTTACAATGAAGGCACCGTGTAAATTTGCATGGTTATTCACACCCACTTTGTGATCCTCGGCATCCCAGTCACAAACGAGAGGGGCATATCGAGATTTAAACATGCCATTGAAAAGTTCAATGAATCTCATCGAAACCTAGGAATTCTCAATTCATTTATAACTTAAAGGTTATGTTTTCATGGTGGAGAATTAGTGAATCGTCATTCACTTACCTTCAAATTGTTTGCATGTTGGATTCCGGCATCCCTTTTCTAATATGTAAATATTGTTGTTGGATCCTAGCCCTAATTTTTCTTATTGGGTGAAAATTAGCGATTCAAATTCTAATCTATCTTTGTCCTTTCTATTTGTAGATGTCGAATGCGAACAACGCTGCTGCTAGTTCATTCACATTGATGATCCTTTGCCAAATGGTGACTTTCGATGGAATGAACTTTAGCGAATGGATAAGATACATTCACACGATTTCTCGCAAGGGAAAGCCCCGAGATGGTTCCTCTTCTAGTGGGATCAAAGTTGATCCTACTAAGCCTAACCATAACCCAAAGGAGGCAAAGTACCACCATTGCCACAAAATAGGGCATTGGAAGAGAAGCTGCCCAGAATACCTGCAAGCCATCAGGGAAGGAAAGATCAAGCCGTCTTTCACAGGTATTTACACAATTAAATCTAATGATTCATCTCATGCTATTTCTTGGGTCCTCGATACCGGGTGTGGTTACCACATTTGTTCTGAATTGCAGGGACTAAGAAGAAATAGGGACGTGGAGCGTGGAAGAATAAATCTAATCATGGGGAACCTAAGATCATCGCTTGTGACCAAGATTGGAGTGTATTCTCTAGTGCTTAGTAATGGATTATGTTTAGATTTGAATAATTGTTGCTACTCGCTAGAAATGGCAAGAAACATCATTTCGTTTCATGGTTTGTTTAGACAAGGATTTAGATTTTCTTTTAATAATGAGAATGGTTCAATTTATGCTTATCTAAATGGTGTCTTATACTTTGAAGCAATGCCATGTAATGGAATTTATGAAACTGTAATGATTGTAGATAACCTAGGAAATGATGTTTTATGCATGGATGCTTCCAATAGTATGGATAGAGCATCCTTGTGGCATTGTCGTTGTTAAGTTATAAAACAAACTTGAAGATCGATTAGATCTTTGTAACAGGTATTACGATGAACACAAAACAGTAAATAAGACAAGTATGGATCAAAATATGTCGAATGATTAATTCAAACAATCCTTAGCAGAGCTCGACTAAGAACTTCCGCTGTAGAGGATTTAGGGTTACAAGAACGATAATGAACTTCTGAATAATGCTCTGATCTATCTTTTCTATCGTTACTATCATTCTAATCGCTTTTGTAAGATGCATGCAAGCACCTATATTTGTAATAAACCCTATTAAACTCACGGATGGACAGTCCCATACCGGAGATACAAAAACGGACTAGCTAACGAGCCCAATAGACGCAACACTTAATACAAAACACTACCCAACAATCTCCCCCTTTGCGTCAAATTGGAGCGAGACTACTTCTTCTTCTTACTTGGGCCGGCAGCGGGTGTCTTCTTTACAGTATCAAACAGACGTGTGATAAGAGCGAGAATAGTCTGTCTGAACCGAATGTACCATTGTATCATGTCTTTGAAGTACTTGACATCATCCGCTGAGTTTTGCTTGCATATGTGGATGATCCCCAAAACATGCTCTAAGCAGGTAGTAGTGTACAGATGTTTGTCAGCCAAGGCAAAAAGACATTTCTGTCCTTCGTTTCTGGTGAACATGACAGAATTCCTTCTTGAATCAATTCTACCCATCTACATTTGGTTTAGATCACTGGCCGAGCCAACAGGAGATATTTTTGGTTTCTTCTTAAATACACTTGCTATCTCCTGATCCATCAGTGCAACTTCCATGATGTAGCACACCAGCATCCTCTTGAGATGGTCGATGATCGGACCATATTCAGCTTCGTTGGTGAGAAGGATGTTGTGCAAGATAATCCAATTATGGGGATTGAGATTCGGAAGATCTGCAAGGGAAATGGCATGCTCAGTTTTGGCAGATCCCCGAAGTACCTTGAACCGAACATTAATGAAGTTCCCTTCAGTATACGGCTTCAAGACCCGAACGTTGATAATCTTCTGAGCGCTCCAAGTCTGATACTAAGGTTGAGCAGCCTTCAGATAGAAATCAATTAAGTCCCGATCAACCTGTGGATGAGGATGAGGGAACTCTGCAACGTTGGAGAAGGCATGAAAGATGAACGCCTTTCGGGTCAGTGGCATGTCAAACTGAGAATCGACAGTATTGGAACAGTCAAAAGAAATAACGGGTTCCAGCCACAAGATACTCGGTGTGTCGATGGCTTCATTTTATCATCCTCTCGAGAGTCCAAGCAGGAAAAAGAGTTTTCCTACTGTCAAGAAGGTCGTGGGTTTCCTTCTGTTTTCGTTCAGCTTCTTCAGCCTCTTTTTCCACACGAGCACTGACATCAGCCTCATTGCGTCGACTTCTGCGCTTCAACAAGTCGGCAATGGTTTCTTTGTCTTCTTCCTCTTCTTCCTCAGCAATATTTTTGCCTTTGTCTTTCACACCCGAACCGGAGGCTTGGCCTACTGGAGGAGGTTCGTTAGTGTGAGTTGCCTTTGAGGAATGAGGTGGTTGGGAAACAGACTCCTTTTCTCCCCCTTGTTTCGGAATGGACACGAAATCAAGTAGCCCTTCGATTTTGCTTAACAGGGCAAGGGCGGGAGCAAGCTTCTCTGAAAGGGTACGCCTCACAGAATAGTTAAGGATAGGATCATGTGCTTCGAGGATGTTTGAGATGGCTGAGTGGACATCCGAAACACACATCTTTATCACCTCCCTTTCGGACCGAAGAGATTCAATCTCCTGTTGAGACTGGGAGAGTTGAACACTCTTGACCTTCAGAGCAGTGGTCTTCTTGGCAAGAACATCCATAAGAGAGTTCTCAGCAGCCAAATCTTCTTGGAGTTTCGAGAGACGCTCGTCTATGGTTGTGCGAAAAGGCTGAGTTGTCGTCGGAAAGTGTTTGACGAAATGAAGCAAAGGACTTCAACTCAGTTGAGACAGACGTTGTCAACTGTTGAACAATGGGTTCTGATGAGATTAAAATAATAACTTTTAATCTATAAAGATCGATTAGATCGTGAACAAGTATATGAATATGAAACTGCAAGAACACAATATAAATAACAAGGCAGAACGCAATAATAAGAACAAACAGCTTGAATCAAACGTGTCGAATGATTAAATAAAGTCCTTAGAAGAGCTCGATTAAGAACATCAACTGTAAAGGATTGGAAGATTACAAGAGAGCAATATCGTAAACTTTGGAACGCTAAAACAGAAATCTTGAATCTTAACCTAATATGCATGCAAGCGATAACTTATATACAATACATAAAAGGCTCTCGGTTGGACAGGCCCAAACCGGAGAATACAAGGCTAATCTACGAGCCCAAAAGACGCAATACAAAACAGAACTTCAGCCCAACAATCTCCCCCTTTGCGTCAATTTGGAGCGAGACCATCACTTCTTACTTGGGCCGGCGGCTGAAGCTGGTACCTTCTTCTTCACGGTACTAAACAGACACTTGGTTATGGAAAGGATGGTCTGTCTAAACCGGATGTACCAATTGATCATATCTTCAAAATATTTGATGTCATCAGCCGAATTGTCCTTACACCGCTTGACAATAGATAGGACGTGTTCCAAGCAGGTAGTGGTGTAGAGGTGCTTGTCAGCTAACGCGAACAGACATTTCTGTCCTTCGGCTCTGGTGAACATCACAGAGTTTCGCCTCGAATCTATCTTGCCCATTTTCATCGTGTTTAGATCACTGGCCGATCCCACAGGCTTGACTTTCGGTTTCTTCTTAAACACTGTGGCAACCTCCTGATCCATTAGGGCCACCTCCATGATATAGCATGCCAGCATCCTTTTGACATGGTCTAAGATGGGACCATATTCGGCTTCGTTTGTCAGCAAGATGTTGTACAAGACTATCCAATCATGAGGGTTCAGATTGGGCAGATCCGCCAGAGAGATCATGTGAGCAGTTCTTGCAGATCCTCGGATAAGCTTGAACTTGACGTTTGTGAATCTCCCCACGGCAAATGGCTTCATCACCCGAACACTGACAATCTTCTGGGCGCTCCATGTAAGGTATTGAGGGCGAGCGGCCTCCAGGTAAAAGTCAATGAGCTCCCTGTCAAGCTCATCGTTCGGATGCGGGACTTCGAAAATGTTGGAGAAGGCGTGGAAGATGAACGCCTTTCGAGTCAGCGGCATATCAAATTGCGAATCGACCGAGTTGATGCAGTCGAATGATATCACCGGCTCGAGCCATAGTATACTTGGAGTCTCTATGGCCTCTTTTATCAGTCGATCCCTGGTCCAGGCAGGGAAGAGCAGCTTTCGGCTCTCAAGGAGATCGTTGGCTTCTTTTTGTTTACGTTCGGCTTCTTCAGCTTCACGTGCCACACGACTGACATCGTCATCAGTATTGCGACTGTTCTTTCTCTTTAACATGTCCGCAATAGTCTCCTTGTCTTCATCTTCATCTTCATCTTCATCTCCTCCCTCTGCAATGTTTTTGCCCTTGTCCTTCACACCCGAACCCGAGGCATGACCAGTTGGGGGTGGTTCGGTTGTGTGAGTTGCTTTTGAGGAAGGAGGTGGTTTCGATCCTTTCTTCTCATCTCCCCCTTGTTTCAGAATGGACACGAAACTGGGTAGGCCTTCAATTTTACTCAAGAGAGCCATGGCCGGAGAGAGTTTCTCAGCGAGGGTACGCCTCACCGAGTGGTTCAGGATGGGGTCGTGTGCTTCCAGGATGTTGGATAGAGCGGCGTGGACATCCGAAACACACGTCTTGATGATTTCCCTTTCGGATCGAAGAGCCTCCAATTGTTGTTCGGAGTTGGAAAGTTGGGTGCTCTTGACCTTGAGGGCAGTAGTCTTACTCGCCAGGACGTCCATCAGTTTATTTTCAGCCGCAAGATCCTCTTGTAGCTTTGCCAAGCGGGCTTCAATGGAGGCACGGAGTGCCGAGTTGTCGTCGCTAAGGTTTTGTCTGAGGGTAGCGAACGAGGATAACTCCGTCTTTACAAACTGGGCCAATTGATTAACAAGTGGTTCCAGTGTTGTTTTGGTGGCTTCGGCGCTTTCCTGCATAGACTGCATTAGGATTGTAGCGTCATGGAATAGTTTATCGACTTTTTCGGTCGCCGCCTCACAAGCTCGGGTGGAGGCGTCTATTGCAGCAGTAGCAGAGGCTACTGAGTCATGTTGAGCCCTAGAGAAGGCATCAACTATTCTCTGAAGGGCAGCTTCAGATAAGGATGTCTGCTGACTGGAAGAGGAGGCGAGAAGTTGATCAACCTTCTCGTTCAGTGCGCGGAGATGCTTCTTTGTCACAGGAGCATCATCCTCCTCATCACTTTGAACTTGAAACGGACTATAGTAGACCAAATCAAAGTTCAGATGTTCACCACCGAGGTATTGATCATCGCCATCGGAGGCGTCTTCTGGAGATGGAGGTGGTGGGGAAGTTGGGGGTGTTATGGGTTTGGTTGGTGCAGGTTGAGTGGGTGGGGGGTTAGTTTCGGGTGGTGATTGTGTATGGGTTTCGGTTTGTGGAGGTTCGGTTACAGGTGGGGTTTCGGTTGATGTGGTGAATATGGGTGGTGGTATAGGGAATGAGGTTGGTGGTATAGTAGGGTTTATGGTGGGAATGGAAATAGGAATTGTGGGTGGAGGGGAAGGAACTGGGGATTGGTGAAGTTCCATCTCCGGGGTTGGGGACCGAGGGGGTGTGTTGCCTCTTTGTGGAGATTGGTCTCCTTGTGACTCCTCAGTGTCCGAACTCCCACCTTCGGATTCACTGGAGGTTGATGAAAGGACGAGCGTCCGTTTCGGTTGGGTCTTCCTCCTTTTCGGTTTTGGAGAGGAAGCAGGCTTTGGTTGTTTGCGTTTCTTGGGAGTAGGTTTTGGGGCTTTTGATGGTTTCTTCCCCTTGTCTGCCCTCTTACCCCTTGCCACCGGTTTGTCGGCATCATGAATTGATCGCAGCATGTCCGGTGTCAGTTCCCTCGGACCAGATGGCCCTAACTCCTTGATCGCCCTGATCATACTGCTGTCTGATGGCACACTGCCATACATCGACTCCGGGATAGAGCCAATGAAGGAGAATTTTGATGCATCGGATACGATGATCTTCTTGGTATGGAACGTACCAACAGAAGACATCGGTGCACCGTCAGCAGTTGGGACGTCAAACCTGTCCATGGCCCATCTTGTAATCAAGATCCAGAACCGGGCCAGCGACACTTCAGAGTGTCGAGAAGTGGAAGAAAGGCTCTGAATCAGTTGCTGCCAAAGGACAGACCCGTAGTCGAGGTTGATCCCGTTGTACACCCCATACATGATTGATAGGAAAAGACGACTAGCCCCGTCCGAGCCTGAGCTCCGTTCAGACAGTCCCTTGAAGAGAACTGTAAATAACCCATTCCACAGGGGCGGTAGGCATGACTTCTTGAACCTGGCGACGGAGGTAAGAACTTCCGTGTAGCCCATGTTGTAGAACATGCTATATAACATTCCAACCGGAATCGTCTCCGGGTTAATGCGCGATGGGTCTGCAGCAAACCCAAGCATGTTGCAGAAGCGGGGACGAGAAATCGACGTTTTGTGTTCCGCCACTTCGAAAAAGATCCTGTCGACGCCCTTGTCGTAGTAGGCCGTCGCATAGACCTGAGATAGAGCCACCATTGGCACCGTTTCAATTCTGGACAATGCCGGAGCAAGTTGGGAGTACTTGAGGCATTCAATAACCGGCGACATGTAGGGATCATAGGCTAGTGGGTTCAGATCAATGACAAGGCATTGTTGAGGTCTGATGGGAAGAATTTGAGAAGTGGCATGAACGGATGAAGATTCAGCCATTGTTGCAGGTGTGGAGAAGAAGATGACCGGGAGAGAGTTTTGGGAGTAATTTCGCTTTAGGAATTATGGGGGCAGTAAAGAGGTAAAAGGTGGTGTTGATGGGTTTTTATAGTAGGTGATAGGAGAGAGAAAAATCGTTTTAAATCTCTTATGGAAATACGGAAGGGTTTTTGGGTGACTGATTGGTGACAGTTGAGACGTGCGATGATCACGTAGGAGAGAGAGTGTCAGATTCCTAGGATCACGCCGCCCAATAAGCGCCGGTTCAGAGAGAGGAACCGTTTCCATTTCCACACGCGCCATTAATGCCAGATGGATGACGCTTCAATACTGCACACGCGTCCATTAGTGTCAGAAAAAGCGCGGCCTCTTCAAATTCACGCGCCCGCCTTTTACCGTCGTTTGAATTTCTATCCTTTGAACTTCCGCCGCGTCAGCATCTTTTGTCTCTTCCCCTTTTTAATCTGCTGTCTTTTGAATAAAACGCCCACGTGGATTATTGGTAACCACAGCTTCATTATGAACCATCCATTAATTTTCCAGCCTGTAAAATAATTAGTAACGGAATTTTTTTTGAAAATCTAGGATTTTCGTGCAAAGAGTGTAAAATGAATAAAGAAATAAAGCAACTCTTTTTAGGATAATCTGTGATGTCAATGATGACACAAAACTGATGATCCCGGGCACGAATCTCTTCCTTCATGGTCAAGAGAGACCGCAAAGTGTTAGTGTGGAATCCCGTTAAATTACGATCAAACATTCATTAATAAATGTTGAAAGGCTTCTTTTAATAAGGCAAATTAAGGGTGGTTTCGCTTTGATTCATCAATTCAATTCTTGATATAAGAACGAATGTGAACAAAGTACTTGTGAGACCAGTGTAGTCTGTTGAACAAGTAGGGTTGAGTTGATTCTGTAGTGGCTTGGTTGAATATGAAATCTCAGATAAAAATTTAAAACTGGATCCCTTGGGAAGAAATGTTATGGTGTGTAACAATTTCATTGAAACCACGCAAAAAGAAAAGAAATTGAGATTTCATGAAGGTACATTCGTCAATTCATTGGTGAAAACTTGATCAAGTTACTTGGTCACCGTCAATTCGTTGGTGTTGAATTTTGGGTTTCACTCAGTTCGTAGTGGCACGAAACTAAGATCATAAACACAGAGGTTGTGTAACCATAAACCCCAGTGGAAGTTGCTGAGAGTCTCAAGGGTTACAGTGATGAAACGAATGTTATGGAGAATTGTAATGGAGATGGTGGAAGAAGACATAGTACCTCTGCTGCGAACATAAGGACCAAGCAGGAGACTCTGAACTCGTGTGAGAATAGAGTGAGGTAGCTCACGATTAGAATAAATAAGTTAGCCTTATTGGGAAGACAAGGTTTGTGTTTACCAGGTCATGAAGGCTATTATTCAAAATCTTATGAGACTTGGGACACATACAGCAGCATGCTTCTAGGGACACTTAGGTAAGGCATGGAATATATTCCCATAAACAAATGAGCACACAAAGAAAAATAAAAGAAAATATTTTTGTAGTTTTTGAAATTCATATATATAAAAAATTAAAAATAAAAAAAATTATAGAAGAGTAAAAAAATAAAAAACACAATTAAAAAAAAAAACTTGGAAAAAGATTGGAAAACCGAACCCGAGCGTTCGGTTGGTTTCGGTTGGAAAAAGTTGAAAAACCGAACCCGAACCTTCGGTTGATTTCGGTTCAGGGAAATTTTGAAAAACCGAACCCGAACCTTCGGTTGGTTTCGGTTCTTGAAAATTTTGAGAAACCGAACCCGAACCTTCTGGAGGTTTCGGTTCTTGAAAATTTTAAGAAACCAAGGAGTTTAGATATGCAATAAAAAAAAAACTTTTTACATAAAGAAAATACAACAGAGAAAAACTACCTTTGAAGAAACGAGCGAGTGAAATGGTTGAACCGAACCCGAACGTTCGGTTGGTTTCGCTTCTTACGTTTGAGATTGAGAGGTAGTGTGAGGTACTGATTCTGATTCCATCATACCTAGTCCTTGCAAAATTTTATTGAATGAGGCTTCTGGAAGAGCTTTGGTGAAGACGTCAGCCAGTTGATCAGTGGTTCTTACGAAGTGAACTTCGACATTTCCATCTTCCACATGATCTTTGATGAAGTGATACCTCAGTGCTATGTGTTTGGTTTTAGAGTGTTGCACCGGGTTATGACAGATCCTAATTGCACTTTCAGAGTCACAATATAGAGGGATCTTCTTCATATTCAGTCCATAGTCTCGAAGTTGACTCTGGATCCAAATCACTTGTGATGTGCAGGATGCAGCGGCAATGTATTCCGCTTCAGCAGTAGACAGCGACACACATGTTTGTTTCTTGGATTGCCAGCTGACCAATTTCCCATCAAGAAATTGACAGCCACCAGTTGTGCTTTTGCGGTCGAGTCCACATCCTCCAAGGTCTGCATCAGAATAGGCTTGAACGAAGAAGCCAGAGTTGGATGGATACCATAGACCCAAGGAGGCGGTTCGCTTGAGATAGCGTAGGATGTTCTTCACTGCCAGCAGGTGAGGTTCGCGTGGGTTAGCCTGAAATCGAGCACAATAACATACAGAAAACATGATATCAGGCCTGCTAGCAGTTAGATACATCAGTGAGCCTATCATTTGACGATAGAGCGTGATGTCGACGGCCGGTTTATCTAGTGAAGGGGTAAGTTTGGTGCCGAATGCCATAGGGACTTTGACTTTTGAGTCTCCCATCATGCCAAACTTTGCTAGGAGAGTCTTCGTGTAAGCTTCCTGATTGATAAAGATGCCTTCGGGTCCCTGTCTTATATTTAAACCAAGGAAAAAATTAATAGGACCCATTGAGCTCATTTCAAACTTAGTCTCCATCAACTTTCTGAATTCAGCTGTTAAGCTGGGATTCGTAGAGCCAAAGATGATGTCATCGACATAAATTTGAACTATCATAAGGTGGTTACCTTCCTTTTTGCGAAAGAAGGTGGGGTCAACCGAACCTTGTTTGAATTTGGACATCTTTAAAAATTTTGTAAGCGTTTCATACCAGGCTCTCGGAGCTTGTTTGAGGTCGTACACAGCTTTATCCAGAATGTAGCAATGATGTGGATACTTTTCGTTCACGAACCCAGGAGGTTGCTCCACATACACCGTTTCTTCAAGTTCTCCATTGAGAAATGCGCACTTGACGTCCATTTGGAAGACCTCAAAGTTTTTGTGAGCAGCATAGGCCAGAAATATTCTAACCGATTCTAGCCTAGCTACTGGAGCGAACGTCTCTTCGTAATCTATCCCTTCCTCCTGACAGTATCCTTTGACAACCAGGCGAGCCTTGTTTCTTATGACATTACCTTCCTTGTCCATTTTGTTTCTAAAAACCCATTTGAGACCAACAACTGAAGCATCCGGAGGAGTTGGAATGAGGCGCCAGACTTTGTTCCTCTCAAACTCGTTTAGTTCGTCTTGCATAGCTTGAACCCAATCAGAGTGATCGAGGGCAGTGTTCACTGTCTTCGGTTCGACTTTTGATACAAATGAGTTAAACATACAAAACTCAACTTTTGAGAATAAGGATGTCTGTTTTGCCTTCAGTTGAGATCGGGTCAGAACCTTTTCAGATACATCACCAACTACTTGAGAGATAGGATGATCTCTGGTCCATTTTGTAAGAGGGGGGTAATTCGGATCAAAGGATGGATCTAGTTCAGCGTTGATAATCTCTTCAGGCTCGGATTGGCTATCAAAATCAAGCGTCATAGCATCATGCTCCCCCTCAATTGATGAGTCTTGACAAACGTGAGGTTCAGGGGTTTCTTGTGGTGCTAGATTTTCAGACATTGAAGGACCTTCGTGAGGAGGTGCATCTTCGGTTGATGAAGGACCTTCGGTTGAAGTAGTAGAGCTTGGCTCCCCCTGGACTTGTGAGCTAGGCTCCCCCTCGACAAAAGAATTTGGCTCCCCCTCGACTGAAGCATTGTTGGTTGGAGATTCATCAGTAGGCGATTCTCCTTCATGCATTCTTCTTGCAGCATCTTCGACAATCTTCTTCATATGATCTATTTTGTTGTCGGCTGCCCCTGCTTCTGAGAGAGAAGCTTTTTCCGGTTCATCAAAGAGATCCAGAAAATTCTCGTACATATTGGCGATTGAGATTGTGACTTGACCAGTTTGAGGGAAGATTTCCCTGGCAGTGTCATCTATGGCCTGTAGCTTCTTGACATAGCTATCGTCGAAGGTCACATAGTATGTTTCTTCAATCCTTCTTGATCGTTTGTTTAGGACCCTGTACGCCTTTGAAGTGAGTGAGTAACCCAGAAAGATTCCCTCGTCGGCTTTGACATCAAACTTGTTGCGGTGTTCTTTAGAGTTAAAGATGAAACACCTTGAGCCAAAAACGTGGAAAAATTTCACATTGGGCTTCCTGTTGTTTAGTATCTCATATGGTGTGAGCGTGAATCGCTTGTTGAGATAGGACCTGTTTTGTGTATAACAAGCAGCAGAAATAGCATCAGCCCAAAAATATAGAGGTAAGGAAGCAAAACTTAACATAGTTCGGGCAGCTTCACACAGAGATCGGTTTCGTCTTTCGACTATTCCATTCTGCTGTGGTGTGTAGGGAGTTGAGAAATTATGGCTAATTCCCTTTTCTGCAAGAAACGCTTCAAACTCCCTGTTCTTGAATTCGAGACCATTGTCGCTCCTGATGTTGCGAACGACCTTCTTGAGCTGGACTTCAATTTGCTTGATAAACACTTTCAGCTTTTGAGTCGCTTCAGATTTGAGCTTTAGAAAGAACACCCATGTAAATCTAGAGAAGTCATCAACGACAACAAGAATGTACTTGCTACCATCGATGCTTTCAATAGATGAAGGACCACATAAATCGATATGAAGCAATTCGAGTGGTTCAACAACTTTTGTGTTAACAATGGATGGGTGACTTTGACGACTCTGCTTTCCCATTTCACATGCAGCACATAAATGCTCTCTGTCAAACTTGAGCAATGGAAGACCCCTAACATGACCTCCAGTGACAAGTCGGTTGATATCTTTGAAATTGAGATGAGAGAGTCTTCTGTGCCACAACCAGCTTTCGTCGTTTTGAGCTTTTGATAGCAGACAAATTGCTGGGTTTCCTTTGATGGGTTTCATGTTCAGCGGAAACATTTCACCCTTTCGCTCTGACTTCAGAATCACTTTCTTTGTTGTTTTCTCTATGATTTCAGAACCTTCATCATCGAATGAAACTTTGAGACCTGTACCTCCAACAAGCTGAGATACACTGATGAGGTTGTGTTGAAGTCCTTCCACATAAGCCACCTTTCTTATGGTAAAATCACCATTCGTTATCATCCCATATCCCTTTATGGTGCCGTAAGAGTTATTTCCAAACTTAACGTTGCCACCATTTGCAAGAGATCTGTATTCCCTGAGTTCCTCCTTCCTTCCTGTCATGTGACGCGAGCAGCCACTGTCGATGTACCATTCTTCGTCAAACTGCTCGTCACTTATAACCTGCAAAAATTAAGCAGATTTAGGAACCCAAAGTTTCTTGGGTCCATGTGAGGTTTTCATGGGAACAGGAATAGTTAGAGAGATATCAACAAGATATGTTCTTTTAATTAAAGTTGTTTCATCTTTCTTTTTAATGGTGAAAACTTTTATTTTGTTAGGATTGGATTTGTTCGCTTTAGACTCAGGTTTGAATTCACCGACTTTCTGCTTTTCCTTCTGTTCAGCAGATGGACGTGGTTTTTGAGAACCCATGGAATTAGTGTTAGAGCAAGATGGAGATGAACAAGAAGAATTAGGAAGAGAGGATTTGGATTTGGATGGAGGTGTCTTCCTTGCTGATGACTCTAGGTGACCCTTTTGCTTTTGATCGTTGGTGGGTTTAACTTTTGAGTCTTGTTCTCTTCTGACTTCAGAACTGAACCTCTGAGTTCGGTTGGAGTTGTTCTTGGAATCGAACCTTTGGTTTCGGTTGAAATCCTTTTCAGAACCGAACCTTTGCTTTCGGTTGAAATCCTTTTCAGAACCGAACCTTTGCTTTCGGTTGGAATTTTCTTGCGAACCGAACCTTGGCTTTCGGTTGGTATCTTCTTGCGAACCGAACCTTGGCTTTCGGTTGGTATCTTCTTGCGAACCGAACCTTGGCTTTCGGTTGGTATCTTCTTGCGAACCGAACCTTGGCTTTCGGTTGTTGGAATTATCGTGCTTTCTTACGAGATTATTTTCATACTTCAGATTCTTGTCCTTGTGTGAATAGTATGCATTCTGGGAGTGCCAGAATTGTTTCCTTTCAGAAAGGTTTTTCCTGTATCTTAGGTTCCTTTCTATCTTTTTATCCCTCATCTGTTTAGGTTGATGATGAACGTTCGCTTTCGCTTTTGATGTAACCTTTGCTGATTCCTTTTGAACTTTAGGAGTTTTTCTTTGAAACGAGGGAGCAGAGGGAATATCTGAAGAAGATTCAGTTTGCCCTGAGGAAGTGGAAGGAGTATCTGATGAAGTTTCATTTCGAGCTGTTGGCGTTGAAGGAATGTCTTCTTTTACTGAATGATCAACCTCTTGAGGAGTGTCTTTTGTACCACTTGTGCTTGGTTCACTGAAATTATCAGGCTTGTTCAAAGGTTCAGGTATGTATCTCCCTTTCTTCATCCAAGAGGTTCTTTCAGATAGGCCAACGGTTTCGTTTCCATTGTCAATAGGAGCTTCCCAGAAGAACTCATCACAGCCATCAGCATTGTCTTCGTTAACAATAGCCGTGAGTTCAGCTGTCTGATGTTCGGTTACTCCAGTCACTTTGTATACCTGATTCGGAGTGGTTCTGACCTTTTGATAGACAACAGCCTTTTCTACTAATTTCGGGGACTTTTGCTGGGACAATCTAGCGAATTCCACAGAATTTTCAGAAACAAGATTTTTGTGGTTTTCAGTTTCGCTTTTCACAAATTCTGAGCAGTCAACCGTATCCTCTACAGAAATTTCACTCATGTTTTCGTCCTCGTTAAGCTCAGATGCATTTTCAACATCAATTTTATTTTCTGAGCTTACTTTGGCATTTAGAGAGTCAAACTTTTGTATGGTTTCGGTTCTCAGTTTAAGTCTATCATTTTCGTCCAACAGATTTTTGAGCATGTCCTTATGGTCTTTGGATTTAATGAAGGACTCAATTTTGTCCAGTCCAATTTGATAAGTTGGGTTGACATCATCAGACGAAATCACACTCTCACAATTGTAAGCTTCGGCATCGATTTCATCCTCCTTAAATTCAAGGAATGGTAAAATCATACGGTGGATCTTTTTGCCTATCTCACAGTCCAAGTGCAGCTGAGTAATATTGGAATATAAACGTTTAGCTATTAAACAAAAAACATTTCGTTGTTTTAACAATTTCAAATTGTCTCTCTGCAAATAAATGTTTTCGTCTTTGACTTTAATTAATTCCGACTCTTTTAACTCAATCTACATACGCCGCTCCTCACTCTTCGACGCCACCCTGCTTAATTGATCAGTCAGGTTAGAATTGGTGACTCTAGTTTGAGTTAAGCTACTATCTAAATGAGAAATTCTTGTGTTAACGTTTTTTAGTTCTTTCTCATATGAGGATGATGGTACTTTAGATGAAATAAAAACAGATTGTACCTTCTTTATCAGTTCATCAAGCTCATTGAACTGTTGGCTGAGTGGTTTGGCTGTGAAGCACATATCTTCCTGCACTTTCGGTCCATTGCTTCCTCCATCGGTATTGTATCCTCTCATTTGAGATGCGCTTGACACCATGAAGCATTTTCCACCACTGCTTTCCTCCTTAGCCATATAAGCCTTTCCATGAGTAGGCTTCCTCACTTCTTCGTCTTCTGAGTCTGTAGACCAAACTTCGGTGCTACCGAACTCATCGTTATTAACCGAACCCTGCACAATAAGAGCATTAATAGAAGGGTTAGCGGTAGACTTTTTCTTCCTCAACTCATCCAACCTCTTCTGCAGTACGGCTTCCTCATCCTTTCCGTCATCCTTTTCAGCCATCTTTTTAAGAACACAGTCCTTAGCATAGTGGTTCTTGCCACCACAGTAAAAACAGCTTACTCCGGAATCGCCATCTGCCTTCGGTTCCTTCTTGGACTCCTCAGCCTTCGGTTCATTGTTTGCCTTTTCAGAGCTATAACTCCCCTGCCAGTTTCGGTTTTTGTTGCTGGGGAATCTCTTCTTTATGAACCTCTTAGGATTGGATACCATCATGGCATAATCCTCAGTTGTGAGGTCATATTCTTCCAAGTTGAGCTCTTCATCCTCCATCACGGCTTTACTTTTAGATAGGAGAGCCAACGAACCAAGACTAGACACAACGTTCTTCTCTTGAACAAAAATCTTCTCTTGGGACTTTAGAATACCCACCAGTTTCGCCAAAGAGTATGATTTAAACTGTTCATGGGCTTTGACTGTGGAAACTACTGCTCTCCATTCCGATCTCAGTCCGTTTAAGAAAGTAACCTTTTGTTCGATGAGCTTCCTTTCAATGTCGTGTTTGATCATCTTGCTGAGAAGATGATTGAAGCGATCAAACGTCTGGGTCACGGTTTCTTCGGCCCCTTGCCTGAATTCTCCAAACTCAGATAGAAGCAAGGTTTGGATGGAGTGTTCAAGATCTTCGTCTGTTGAATACAGTTCGCGAAGTCTATCCCACACTTCCTTCGCCGTAGTGCATGAGCTGACTAGTCTGAATGTGTCGGATTGAAGGGCGAATCTGATCAACCTTAGTGCCTTAATATTGCACTGGAATTTATCTTTCTCATCCTGCGCAATATTCGTCACGTCCTTGAGCAAATCGTTGTATTCTTTTTGCGTCTTAATAACTCTGGATGTCGCGGAATGAGAAAATGGTCCATTGATAATGGCTTCCCATATGAGAAAACCATTGTCCTCCGATCCAATCACGTAATCTTCAAAATGATGTGCCCATACTTCATAGTCATGGGTGTATAAGATTGGAATCTTTGTCGTCGAACCAATGCTGTTGGAAATATTAATAGGGTTTGATTGCGTTGCGTCCATAATGATCGTAATAACCTGTTCAAAGATCAGACTTGTAATAAAGCAGATTAGGGCAAAACAATAAATACTAAGATACGTCAATTAAGATGACGGCTCAATAAATATCGATGATTGCGGAAAACCCTAATGAAAATCTTTTTCACAGAAAAGAAGTGTATCGATTACACAGCCTCCTGCTCTGATACCAATTGATGAGATTAAAATAATAACTTTTAATCTATAAAGATCGATTAGATCGTGAACAAGTATATGAATATGAAACTGCAAGAACACAATATAAATAACAAGGCAGAACGCAATAATAAGAACAAACAGCTTGAATCAAACGTGTCGAATGATTAAATAAAGTCCTTAGAAGAGCTCGATTAAGAACATCAACTGTAAAGGATTGGAAGATTACAAGAGAGCAATATCGTAAACTCTGGAACGCTAAAACAGAAATCTTGAATCTTAACCTAATATGCATGCAAGCGATAACTTATATACAATACATAAAAGGCTCTCGGTTGGACAGACCCAAACCGGAGAATACAAGGCTAATCTACGAGCCCAAAAGACGCAATACAAAACAGAACTTCAGCCCAACAGGTTCCAACGTAGTCTTTGCAGAATTTGCACTCTCCTGTAAAGAATTTAACAGGGAGCATCATCATCGTCATCACTCTGAATTTGAAACGCACTATAGTAGACCGAGTCAAACGTCATATTTTCCCCGCCAAGGAATGGTTCTTGACTCTCTGAAACATGAACAGGAGAAGGTGGTGGTGGTGAAGCTGGTGGAGCTGAAGTATGGGTAGGTTCAGGTTGGGTTGTTTCGGATATAGGTGTAGGTTTGGATGCGTTTGTGGTTTCGGGTGCTGGGGTGGTTTCGGGTGCATCAGTATGAACCCCCGTATCAGATACGTTGGCTTGAACATCTGCAGTGGATGTTGTAGTGGCTTCGGTGAATATTGGTTTTGGTATTGGGATTGAAGTGGGTGGTATTGAAGTAGTGGAAGTTATGGGGGGAATAGAAATAGGAATGGTTCTATGTGGGGAATTAATGGGAGAAGAAGAGACATGAACCTCTGGAGTAGGAGATCTGGGTGGAGTGTTGCCTCGTGGAGAATCGTCAGAATCCGAACTCTCACCCTCAGACTCGCTTGAGGAGGACGTGATGATCAACTTTCGCTTGGGCTAAGTTTTTCGGCGCTTTGGCTGCGGAGACTGAGCAGCCTTGGTTGGTTTCCTCTTCTTTGGAGAAGGGCCTTTAGCCCCTTTCGCCACCTGTTTCCCTTTTTTAGCCTTCTTGCCTCTTGGAGCAGGCTTGTCGGCGTCATGGATAGACTTCAACATCTCCGGAGTGAGATCCCTCGGACCAGAACGCTTGAATCCTTTGTATGTCTGTATAATCCGGCTATCAGCAGGAACATCTCCATACATGGTTTCTGGAATTTAACCGTTGAATGGAAACTTGGAAGCATCTGAGATAATGATCTTCGTGGTATGGAATGTACCAATCGAAGACATTGGAGCACCAGCGACAATGGGGACGTGGTACTTGTCCATCACCCATTTCGTGACCAAAGTCCAGAACCTGGCGTAAGAAATTTCAGAATGCCTGGATGTAGAGGAGAGACTCCGGATGAGTTGTTGCCACAAAATAGACCCATAATCCATGTTGATGCCATTGTAGAAACCATACATTATTGACAAAAACAACCTACTGGCACCGTCAGATCCAGCGCTGCGTTCAGATAACCCTTTGAATAAAACAGTGAACATCCCGTTCCACTGTGGCGGTAGGCACGACTTCTTGAACTTGGTGACTGAAGAAAGCACCTCTGTATAACCCATGTTGTAAAACATGTTGAACAAATGCCCCATTAGAATCGATTATGGGTTAACCCTCGAGGAATCAGGTTCAAACCCTAATAGCGAGCAAAAACTTTGCTTGGAAATCGAGGCCTTGTGCTGAAAAATGTCAAAGAAAATTCTATCAACGACCTTGTTGTAGTGAGCAGTCGCAAAGATCTGCGACAGGAACTCCATTGGAACGGATTCAGCTCTTGTAAGTGTAGGAGCAATCGGCGAATACTTCAAGCACTCGATAATGGGGAACATGAAGGCATCGTAAACATGAGGGGATAAATCGATGACTAGGCTTTGGAGTGGGTGAATGGGCAGAATGTGGGATGTTGCATGAACTGAAGATGAATCTGCCATTGCTTGAACAGAGTGGAGAAGTTGATGAATAGTGAAGGTTTAGGGATTTCTTGCGCTCTGGGAATTTTAATTGCAGTAAAGAGGTAAACGGTGAGGATGTTGCCTTTTATACTGTGGGGTAAGGAGAGAGAAAGACCTTCCAAATCTTCTATTGAAAAACGAAGAGTTTTCCGGAGTTGACTGATGCGTGACAGTTGGGGTAGCCGATGATCACGCATGAGAGAGAGTGTCAGATCCCAAAGAACACGCCTCCCATCAAGTGCCGTTTGGATATGAACCGTTTCAGATTCACACGCGCCCTTCTTGTGTCGTTTGGAGATTAAACGTTTCCGATTCTCACGCATTCCCTTTTAGCGTCGTTTGAAATCAAATCGATTAGACTCCCGCCTGAGTCAGCATGTCTTTATCTTATCCCTTTAAATTGTAACGACATCTTTTGAAAAATATCGCCACGTGGATTAAAATCAACCACAGCCTGTAATCGACTGCCAATCCAAGTAAAAAAATACCTTGTAATTAATTGAACCTAAATTTTGGAAAATCAAAGATTTCCGTGCTAAGGGTGTAAAAGAAAAGAAATAAAGCAATAATTTTTGGGAAAAAATGTGATGTCAATAAAGACACGAATCAGATGATCCCGGGCACGAATCTCTTCCTTCAAAGTCAAGAGAGACCTTAAAGTGTTGGTGTGGTTTCCCGTTGAATGACGATCAAACACTTGTTAAGAAGTGTTGAAAGGCTTCTTTTAATTAGGCTTATTAGGGTGGTTTTCGCTTCGATTCAACATTCCTAATCTTGATATAAGATAGAAAGTGAACGAAGTACTTGTGAGACCGGTGTAGTCTGTTGAACAAGTAGGTTGGGAATAATTTAAATCGGCTGGGAATATAAAATAAATCTCAACAAAAATTTAAAACTGGATCCCAAGGGAAGAAATGTTATGGGTGTTAACAATGTCATAGGAATCACACAAAAGAAAATTTGAGATTTCAAGGAGGTACATCCGTCAATTCAATGGTGAAAACTAGAGCAAATTAATTGTTCACCGTCAATTCGTATTGGGTATTGAATTTTGGGTTTCACTTAGATCGTAGTGACATGAAACTAAGATCATAAACACAGAAATTGTGTAACCATAAACCTCAGTGGTAATTTCTGAGAGTCTCAAGGGTTACTTTTGTGAAACGAAAGTGATGGAGAAATGCACTTTAGATGGTGTAAGAAAACAAAGTACCTCTACTGTGAAAAACTGGACCAAGCAGAAAACTCTTATCTCATGTGAGAAGAGAGTTAGGTAGCTCATGATTAGAATAAACAAGAAAGCCTAATTGGGAGACAAGGTTGGTTTATACCAAGTCAGTAAGGCCTATTATTCAGAATCAAGTGAGGCTTTGGACACATACAACAGCATGCTTCTAGGGACACTTAGCTAATTCAATAATTTCCCCATAAACGAACACACACATAAAATTAAAGCCAAAAAGAAAATAAAGAACAAAATATTTTTGGAGTTTTTGAATTTATAAAAGAAATAAATTTTGGAGTTTTTGATAAAAAAATGAAATAAAAAAAACATATAAAAAAAATATTGGAATTTTTGAGAAAAGAAGAAAAAAATAATGAAAATAAGAAAGAAAAAAAAATAATTAAAAAAAAACTTTGGAACCGAACCCGAGCGTTCGGTCTATTCCAGGTAAGAAAAATTTTGGAACCGAACCCGAGCGTTCGGTCTACTTCGGGTAAGAAATTTTTTGGAACCGAACCCGAGCGTTCGGTCTATTTCGGGTAAGAAAAATTTTGGAACTGAACCCGAATGTTCAGTCTATTTCGGTAGTCAAAGAAAATAGATTTTCAAAAAGAGAATAACTTTTATAGTAAAATAAATGCAATTGGAGCAAGTATACATAAGATCTACAACCAAGAAAAGTACCTTTGATTGATGAGCGAAAAGCAGATTATTCAACCGAACCCGAGCGTTCGGTTCATTTCGGTATATTAGTACAAGACCCGAACCCGAACGTTCGGTCTATTTCACTTCTTACTTTTGAGTTTGAGAGGTAATGTTTGGTACTGACTCCGATTCCATCATACCTAGCCCTTGTAGAATTTTGTTGAACGATGCTTCAGGAAGAGCTTTGGTGAAGATGTCAACCAGTTGATCAGTGGTTCGAACAAAATGAATTTCGACGTTCCCATCTTCCACATGATCTTTAATGAAGTGATACCTCAGTGCTATGTGCTTAGTCTTCGAGTGTTGCACTGGGTTATGACAGATCCTAATTGCACTTTCTGAGTCGCAATATAGTGGGATCTTTTTCATATTGAGTCCATAATCCCTGAGTTGACTTTGGATCCAAATCACTTGAGAAGTGAAGGAGGCAGCTGCAATGTATTCCGCTTCAGCTGTAGATAAAGACACATAGGTTTGTTTCTTTGATTGCCAACTAACTAACTTCCCGTCTAGGAATTAGCAGCCTCCTGTGGTGCTGTTCCTGTCTAGTCCACAACCTCCAAGGTCTGCATCTGAGTAGGCTTGAACGAAGAAGCCTGAGTTGGATGGATACCATAGGCCTAAAGAGGTAGTTCACTTGAGATAACGGAGTATGTTCTTCACTGCAAGCATATGAGGTTCACGCGGATTTGCCTGAAATCTAGCACAGTAACAAACAGAGAACATGATATCAGGCCTGCTAGCAGTAAGATACATCAGTGAACCGATCATCTGGCGATATAGCGTAATATCAACTACTGGCTTATCCAATGATGGAGTAAGCTTGGTGCCGAACGCCATTGGAATTTTAACCTTTGAATCTCCCATCATGCCAAATTTTGCAAGGAGAGCCTTCGTGTAAGCTTCCTGATTAATAAAGATGCCTTCGGGTCCCTGTCTAATATTTAAACCAAGGAAAAAGTTAATTGGACCCATTGAGCTCAATTCAAATTTAGTCTCCATCAGCTTTCTGAATTCAGCCGTTAAGCTAGGATTCGTTGAGCCAAAGATGATATCATCGACATAAATTTGAACAATCATAAGGTGGTTACCTTCCTTCTTACGAAAGAAGGTTGGGTCAACCGAACCTTGTTTGAATTTGGACATCTTTAAAAACTTGGTTAGCGTTTCATACCAGGCCCTCGGAGCTTGTTTCAGTCCATATACTGCTTTGTCGAAAATGTAACAGTGATTGGGATACCTTTCATTGACAAATCCAGGAGGTTGCTCCACGTACACGGTTTCTTCAAGTTCACCATTTAGAAATGCACACTTGACATCCATTTGGTAGACCTCAAAGTTTTTGTGTGCTAAATAGGCAAGAAATATTCTAACGGATTCCAGCCTAGCAACAGGAGCGAAAGTTTCTTCGTAGTCGATTCCTTCCTCCTGACAGTATCCTTTCACTACCAGACGGGCTTTGTTTCGTATCACGTTGCCTTCCTTGTCCATCTTATTTCTGAAGACCCATTTGAGACCAACAACTGAGGCATCTTGAGGAGTTGGAATGAGACGCCAAACTTTATTCCTTTCGAATTCATTTAGTTCATCTTGCATAGCTTGAACCCAATCGGAGTGATAAAGAGCAGTATTAACTGTCTTTGGTTCAATTTTTGAGACGAAAGAGTTAAACATACAGAATTCTACTTTTGAAAATAAGGAAGTTTGTTTTGCCTTTAGTTGTGATCGGGTCAGGACCGTTTCAGAGACATTACCGATAACCTGAGAAACAGGATGATCTCTGGTCCATTTGACAAGAGGAGGGTAATTTGGATCATAAGATGGATCCAATTCAGCGTTTACCATCTCTTCTAGTTCAGATTGACTGTCATAGTCGTAAGACATATCTGCATTCTCCCCCTTGACAGATAAGCTTTCAGGTGTGTCTTGAGTTTCTGGAGCTATAGGAGTTTCGTGCGATGTTGAGTTTTCGGGTACCAATGGACTTTCGGGTGCAGATGAGCTTTCGGGAGCAGCCGGAGAATCGTTCTCCCCCTCAACATGTGAGCTCGCCTGTGATGACGAAGATGTGCCCTCCCCCTCAACTGAAGTATCGTGCTGTGGAGGGTCGTCAGAACTTGATCCTCCTTCATTCATTCTCTTTGCAGTATCTTCGATGAGTTGCTTCAGATGATCTACTTTGTTGTCTGCTGCACTCGCTTCTGAGAGAGTTCCCTTCTCTGGTTCATCAAATAACTCGACGAACTTCTCAAATAGGTTTGCAATCGAGGCAGTGACTTGGCCTGTTTGAGAAAAGATTTCTCCAACTGTGTCTTCGTTGGCATTAAGCTTTTTGACATAGCTATCATCAAAAGTCAAATAATAGGTTTCTTCTATTTTCCTCAAGCGCTTGTTTAATACCCTGTAGGCTTTAGAAGTGAGAGAATAGCCCAGAAATATCCCTTCATCAGCTTTGACATCGAACTTGTTACGATGTTCTTTAGAATTGAAGATGAAGCACCGTGAGCCGAATACATGGAAAAATTTGACATTTGGCTCCCTGTTGTTGATGATCTCATAAGGAGTGAGAGTGAATCGCTTATTGAGATATGACCTGTTCTGCGTAAAACAAGCAGCAGCAATAGCATCAGCCCAAAAATATAAAGGTAAAGAAGCAAAACTTAGCATGCTTCGGGCTGCCTCACACAAAGATTGGTTTCGTCTTTCGACAATCCCGTTTTGTTGAGGAGTGTAGGGAGCTGAGAAGTTATGACTAGTTCCTTTGTTGGCTAAGAATTCTTCGAATTCTTTATTTTTGAACTCTAGACCATTATCGCTTCTGATGTTGCGAACGAATTTCTTTAGTTGTACTTCAATCTGCTTGATAAACGTCTTCAGCTTGAGAGTCGCTTCAGATTTGTGCTTCAGAAAGAACACCCATGTAAAACGCGAGAAATCATCAACGATGACAAGAATATACTTGCTACCGCCGATGCTTTCGATAGATGATGGACCACACAAGTCAATGTGAATTAACTCTAATGGTCCAACAACTTTAGTGTTTACAATCGATGGGTGACTTTGACGACTCTGCTTTCCCATTTCACACGCAACACATAAATGTTCTCGATCGAATTTGAGCAATGGAAGACCTCGAACATGACCACCTGTGACAAGTTTATTGATATCCTTGAAGTTGAGATGAGAGAGCCTTTGGTGCCACAGCCAACTTTCGTTAGATTGTGCTTTGGATAACAAGCAGATAGCTGGATTCCCTTTAATGTGTTTGAGGTTCAGGGGAAACATTTCACCTTTGCGCTCCGATTTGAGAATGACTCTTTTCGTTTTCTTCTCAATTATTTCCGAACCCTCATCATCGAATGAAACCTTGAGACCGGTACCTCCAACAAGCTGAGATACACTGATGAGGTTGTGTTGTAGTCCTTCAACGTATGAAACCTTCCTAATCGTAAAATCACCATTTGTAATCATTCCATAGCCTTTTATGGTGCCGAAGGAGTTGTTCCTGAACTTGACATTTCCACCGTTTGAAAGAGACCGAAATTCCCTCAGCTCTTCCTTCCTTCATGTCATGTGACGCGAGCAGCCACTTTCAATATACCATTCTTCGTCAAACTGCTCGTCACTGATAACCTGCAAAAATTAAGCAGATTTAGGAACCCAAAGTTTCTTGGGTCCACGTGAGCCTTTCATAGGAACAGGAATAGTAAGAGAGATGTCAACAAGATATGTTCTTTTTATTAAAGTTGTTTCATCTTTCTTTTTAATGGTGAAAACCTTAATTTTATTGCGATTTGTTACAGTTGGTTTGGATCCAGGTTTAGGCACTGGGACATTGGAATGCTTTTGATCGGTTTTGATTGAGGAAACCTTCGATTTTCCTTTCAAATCTGTTGAAGATTTTGGATTTTGAGTATTAACAGAATTGGATTTAGAATGAGGTTGAGAGGAATTAGAAGAATTAGAAGAAGAAGAACGAGAGAAGTTAGACTGAGATGAGTTCTTGGCTTGAGATTCTAAGTGACCCTTTTGTTTTTGATCATTAGTGGGACCGAACCTAGATCTTTGGTCTCTTTTGCTCTCAGAACCGAACCTCTGCTTTCGGTAGATAGTGTTTTCTGAACCGAACCTTTGCTTTCGGTTGTCAAATTTTGCAGAACCGAACGTATCCTTTCTATTTTTTTGACCTTCATAACCGAACCTCTTTCTTCGGTTGTTATGACTTTCTTGTGACCTAAGAGTGTTTTTCTCTGACTTTAAATTTCTGTCATGATAAGAGAAATGGGCATTTTGAGATCGCCAGAACTGTTTTCTTTCAAAGAGATTCTTCTTGTATCTTTGATTCCTTTGTTGTTTCTGATTTCTCACCTGCTTCGGTTGATGATGGACATTCGCTTTTTGTTTTTTCTTTCTGTCAGCAGGTTCACTTTGAATTGATGAAGTTTCGCTTGAAGGAGTGACTTCTTTTGCAGGAACTTCTTTTTCTTCAGGAACATCTTTTGTACCACTAGTACTTGGCACGTTGAAGCTATCAGGCTTGTTCAAAGGCTCTGGCACATATCTGCCTTTGGTTTTCCATGAAGTCCTTTCTGACAGACCAACTGTTTCGTCAGCATTATCGATAGGAGCAGACCAGAAGAACTCATCACAACCATCAGCATTGTCTTCGTTTACAATAGCTGTGAGTTCGGCTGTCTGATGTTCTGTTACGCCTATGACTTTATACACCTGATTTGGAGTTGTTCTCACCTTTTGGTATACAACAGCCTTTTCTTCATGAATTGGGGACTTTTGTTGGGACAGACGAGCAAACTCCACATAATTTTCTGAAATAAGATTTTTGTGGTTTTCGGGTTCGCTCTTGACAAACTCTAAATAGTCAACTATGTCTTCAACATAAATTTCACTCATATCATCGTCCTCATTGAGCTCAGATGCATTTTCAACATCAATTTTATTTTCTGAGCTCAGGTTGGCATTCAATGAGTCAAACTTTTGTATGGTCTCGGTTCTTAGTTTTAGTTTATCATTTTCATCCAAAAGATTTTTCAGCATGTCTTTATGGTCCTTGGACTTAATGAAAGATTCGATTTTGTCTAGACCATACATATATGTCGGATTAACATCCTCAGACGAAACAACACTTTCACAGTTATATGCTTCAGCGTCAATTTCATCCTCCTTAAACTCAACGAAGGGAAAAATCATGCGATGAATTTTCTGCCCTATTTCACAATCAAATGAAGTTGAGTAATATTAGTGTAAAGACGCTTAGCAATTAAACAAAAGACATTTCTCTGTTTTAAAAGTTTTAAATTGTCTCTTTGTAAATAAATGTTTTCATCCTTCGATTTGATTAACTTCGACTCCTTTAGCTCGATCCACATCCTTCGTTCCTCACTCTTTGAAGATACCCTGCTTATTTGGTCAGTTAGGTTAGAATTGGTGACTCGTGCTTGAGTTAAACTGCTGTCTAGATGAGAGATTCTTGAATTGACATTTTTTAATTCCTTTTCATATGAACTTTGTGGAACTTTGAATGAAACAAGAACTGATTGTACCTTCTTGATTAATTCATCAAGCTCGTTAAACTACACGCTGAGAGGTTTTGCTGTGAAGCACAAGTCCTCTCGCTCCTTTGTGTCTTGATTCCCACCATCTGTGTTGTATCCCCTCATCTGAGACACGTCTGACACCATTAAACACTTTCCACCGCTCCCTTCACCTTTTGCAACATAGTCCTTTCCATGAGATGGCTTCCTGAATTCATCGTCCTCAGAATCGGTTGACCAGACTTCCACGCCACCGAACTCATCATCCGCTACCGAACCCTGCACAATTAAAGCATTCATAGAGGGATTAGTAGTGGATTTCTTTCTTTTGACTTCTTCCAGCTTTTTCAACAGCACAGTTTCTTCGTCTTTTTCTTCATCCTTTTCTTCCATTTTCTTGAGAACACAATCTTTGGAATAGTGGTTCTTTCCTCCACAATAATAGCAGCTCACACCCGAATCTCCTTCAGCTTTCGGTTCCTTCTTTGGTTCTTCTGCTTTCGGTTCTTCCCTAACCTTTTCAGAGCTGTAACTTCCCTGCCAATTTCGGTTCTTATTTGCAGGGAACCTTTTCTTGATGAACCTCTTTGGGTTTGAGACCATCATTGCATAGTCTTCAGAGGTAAGGTCATAATCCTCTAGGTTGAGGTCTTCATCTTCCATCACAGCTTTTCTTTTGGACAGAAGGGCCAATGATCCCAAGCTTGACACCACATTTTTCTCCTGTAACACAATCTTTTCTTGAGATTTCAAAATCCCTACCAGTTTCGCCAAAGAGTAAGATTTGAATTGCTCATGTGCTTTAACAGTGGACACAACCGCTCTCCACTCAGATCTGAGACCGTTCAAAAATGTAACCTTTTGTTCAATCAACTTCCTTTCAATATCATGTTTAATCATCTTACTAAGAAGATGATTGAAGAGATCAAACGTCTGAGTTACAGTTTCTTCAGGACTCTGCTTGAATTCACCAAATTCGGACAAAAGCAAGGTTTGAATGGAATGCTCGAGATCTTCATCCGTAGAATATAACTCTCGCAGCCTATCCCATATTTCTTTGGCAGTGCTACATGAACTCACTAGCCTGAAAGTGTCAGATTGAAGAGCGAATCTGATAAGTCTCAATGCTTTAATATTGCACTGAAATTTATCTTTTTCGTCTTGAGCAATATCTTTAACGTCTTTCAAAAGATCATTATACTCCTTCTGAGTTTTAATAATTATTGAAGTTGCTGAATGAGCGAATGGTCCAGATACGATTGCTTCCCAGATGAGATATCCATTGTCCTCAGATCCGATGACATAATCTTCAAAGTGATGTGCCCAGACCTCGTAATCTTGGGTGTAAAGGATGGGAATCTTTGTCGTTGATCCAATGCAGTTTGAGATGTTAATGGGATTGGATTGTGACTCGTCCATGCTGGATCGAATAACCTGTTTAAAAGATCAGACTTGTACTATATTAAATTAGGGCAACACAAATAAATGTTGAGTTACGTCAATTATGGGATGACGGCTCAATAAATATCAGTAAATGCGGAATAACCCTAATCGCAACCTTTTTCACAGAAAAGAAGTGTATGAATTACATAGCCTCCTGCTCTGATACCAATTTTTAAGTTATAAAACAAACTTGAAGATCGATTAGATCTTTGTAACAGGTATTACGATGAACACAAAACAATAAATAAGACAAGTATGGATCAAAATATGTCGAATGATTAATTCAAACAATCCTCAGCAGAGCTCGACTAAGAACTTCCGCTGTAGAGGATTTAGGGTTACAAGAACGATAATGAACTTCTAAATAATGCTCTGATCTATCTTTTCTATCGTTACTATCGTTCTAATCGCTTTTGTAAGATGCATGCAAGCACCTATATTTATAATAAACCCTATTAAACTCACGGATGGACATGCCCATACCGGAGATACAAAAACGGACTAGCTAACGAGCCCAATAGACGCAACACTTAATACAAAACACTACCCAACAGTCGTCTTGGAAATGTCAACAAGAAGCGCATAGCCCAACTCCAAAAGGATGGAGTGTTGGAGTCATTCGACCTTACGGAAGATGACATATGCGAATCTTGTTTACTTGGAAAGATGACCAAGTCACCCTTCACTAGCACATGTGAAAGGAGTGAGGGTTTTTTAGACCTCATACATACCGATGTATGTGGACCCTTTAGATGAACCACAAAGGATGGGAACCGCTTCTATGTGACTTTTACCGATGACTATAGTAGATATGGGTATATCTCCTTAATCAAGCAAAAGTCAGAAATGTTTGAAAAGTTCAAAGAGTTCAAGAATGAAGTGGAGAATCAATTGGGTAGGAAAATCAAGATGCTTTGATCCGATCGAGGAGGAGAGTACCTAAGTCTTGAATTCCACGACTATCTCAAGGAGTGTGGAATAGTTTCACAATTGACGCCACCTAGGACACCGCATTTGAATGGTGTGGTAGAAAGGCGTAATCGAACCTTGTTATACATGGTTCGCTCTATGATGAGTCGTGCTTCACTACCTATCTCTTTTTGGGGGTATGCCTTAGAGACTGTCGCCCATATCCTTACTAAGAAGGTTACCAAAACACCTTACGAGATGTGGACAGGGAAAGCTCCCTTGTTAGCACATATCAAGGTTTAGGGTTGCGAGGCTTTCGTAAGACGAGATACTCTCGACAAACTTGAACCTCGTAGTGAGCGATGTATTTTCATCGGCTACCTGCAAAAATCCTTTGGATATCTCTTCTATAGACCAAAGGGCAATGATGTCTTTGTTGTGAGGAGAGGAGTTTTCCGAGGGCGAGAACTCATAAGCCAAGGAGACAGTGGGAGGCAAATCGAGCTTGATGAGATTCAAGAGTCGATAGATGAAGGAACCTCTACCGCTGGCACTCAACCCGAGGAGGAAACTCTGGTTGAACCAATTGATGAATCATTACCTCTTAGACGTTCTGAAGGAGTTAGAGTTCAACCCTATTTTTATGGTTTTCATATTACTATAGAAGGGGATATGTATATTAGTGATGGTACACTAATAAACCTTGATGAACCTAATAGCTATAAGGAAGCCATGGCAGGCCCAGAGTCTGCGAAATGGAAAGAGGCAATGGACAGCAAGATCCAGTCCATGTATGACAACCAAGTTTGGAATTTGGTTGACAATGTGCCCGGACGTAAGACCGTTGGGTGCAAATGGATCTTCAAGAAGAAGACCGAGGTGGATGGAAACGTACACACATATAAGGTGTGATTGGTTGCGAAGGGCTTTACTGAAACTCCTAGAGTTGACTATGATGAGACCTTCTCACCAGTTGCGAAGATAAAGTCTATTAGAGTGATGCTAGCTATTGCCGCATTTCATGATTATGAGATTTGGCAAATGGATGTCAAAACCGCTTTCCTTAATGGAAAGTTGGCTAAGAATGTTTACATGGCTCAGCCAGAGGTTTTTGTCGATCCGAAGCATCCAAATAGAGTGTGTAAGCTTGAGAAGTCCATTTATGGACTTAAGCAAGCGTCTCGCAGATGGAATCTTTGCTTCGATGAGAAAGTTAAAGAGTTTGGATTTGTATGAAGCGAAGATGAATCTTGTGTATATGTCAAAGCCAGAGGGAGTATAATAAGCTTCCTCGTTCTGTATGTCGATGACATACTACTCATAGGAAATGACGTCCCGACTCTTCAGGAGGTTAAGTCCTGGCTCGGGAAGTGCTTCGCTATGAAGGACCTCGGAGAGGCTTCCTATATTTTGGGAATAAGGATAGTGAGAGAACGAAGTAAGAGACTAATAGGACTTAGTCAAAACACTTACTTAGACAAGGTACTAAAACGTTTTAGTATGGAAAACTCGAAGAAGGGAGAATTACCGATACAAAGTAATGCCAGATTGAGTAAGACTCAAAGTCCGAGTACCGAAGGTGAAATAGCAGAAATGAGCCGAGTACCATACGCTTCCACAGTTGGCTCAATCATGTATGCTATGACTTATACTCGCCCTGATGTAGCCTTTTCTTTGAGCATGGTTAGTAGATATCAAGGGAACCCTGGCAGAGCCCATTGGATTGCAGTCAAGAATATGCTTAAGTACCTTCGGAGGACCAAGGAATGGTTTTTAGTCCTCGGAGGGAGTGATAACTTGAACGTGCGAGCGTATAGTGACGCCAGCTTTCAGACGGGACAGGGACAACTACCGTTCGCAGTTGGGCTGGGTCTTTACCCTGAATGGAGGAGCAATAACTTGGAAAAGTTCCAAGTAGGAAACCGTAGCTGATTCAACGTGCGAATCAGAGTACATTGCAGCGAGCGAAGTGTCGAAGGAGGCAATATGGTTAAAGAACTTCATTGGTGATCTTGGAGTTGTGCCTGCCATAAAGGAGCCTATGGAAATTTTTTGTGATAATGAAGGACCGGTTGCCTTGACCAAGGAACCGAGGGATCATGGAAGATCTCGTCATATCGACGGAAAGTATCATTACATTAGACATCGAGTAGAAGAAGGACACCTCGTGGTTAGGAGGATATCATCAGAAGATAACCCAGCAAATCCACTTACGAAGGGACTGAGTAGGGTCAAGCATTTGCAGCATGCTAGGAGTATTGGAATGAGAGATGATATTAGATTGGATTAGATAGTTTTAGAAACTTGTAATAGATAAATGTAATTAACATTTGATGATTAAATAAAGGAGTATTATTTATAAGTAAAGTTATTGCCTTATGTTAATTGTTTAACTATTGTTTCACTTTGCATGTTTTGACTTCCTGAATAATTGAGTTATTTAGAATAATCGAATTATTCAAAGAATCCACAATCGTTCATATTTTGGAAGTAGGTATGAATGAAGATTGTCATGAATTGGTGTGTAGATTGTCTAAATGGTATTAGACATAGCAAAAGTTTGCTGCAATGTTCATGAGTGCTTATGAACTAGTTTTGAGCATTGGAACAAACCCGCGCTTGCTGGAATCACCTTATGGAATGTGATAAAAAGGGGTGATCTCAAGACGATAATATCATATGGTCTTAAAACCTAGATATATGGTTTGTTATTTGTTAATTGGTTGTACATTGATAATGCGAAACCACATCAGTAAATTGATGTTATAAAACACATTGTTGTGTATAATTGATTAATGAATAAGTAAATGCATATAAGTCGAAGTTTATCTGTTACTTTTATCCTAAGAGGGTAAAAGCGATATCTCGGCCGCTCGATGATTTGATTTGACTTATGTGTCGGGCCAAGTCAGAACTGAATTGATGTGTTCGATTGAGTTCTATGTCAAATAAATATGAGATCGAGAAACCAACTGCTGGACAATTGGTTCCATAGAATTGTCCGCATGATATCTAAACAGAGGACTACATGATCCCTTATCTAAAGGACAAGATTGATAAGATCAGAGTTTGACAGCGTCTTTGAGAGCTACGATTGCTAATCGGATTATGATTGTGTATATAGTTACTAGACTTATCCAAGTGGGAGACTGTTGGAATAGTGTCTAAGGTTGCAACTATAATAGGCAAGTATTTGACCTGGTTGTGCATGGTCCTTTTGGGTTGCCTTCACCATAGCAACTTGACAGGATGATTTATAATGAGAGAAGAAATATTATTAATATATTATGAGAATAATATAATGAATAATAATATTGTTATTTGATTAATATAAGTCATAAATTAATTAGGAATTAATTTGGTGACTTAAACAGATTAATTAAATAAAAGGGCATAAACTGTCAATTGTATGATAGTTGTACTTTGGGCTATAATCCCTTATGGATAAGGGGTGGACGGTTTTGGGGTTTGGAAGGACCTAGAAATCTTCCAAGGCTTATCATTAGGGAGATTGGATTGCTTAGGGCCTAATTTATCCAATTAGGGTTTGAGGGTGAAATCCTAAGAGCCTCACCAGTATAAATAAACCCATGGGGTCAAGGAAATCGACACTCCTGCCTTTGAAGAAACCCTGGCCAACTTCCTGCCCTCTCCTCTCTCTCTCTAAACATCCTCTTGCTAAGTTGGTGTTTGTAAGCCATTAGAGGAGTGACATTTGTGACTCTATGCTTCAAGGACAAGAAGATTGAAGCAAGCAATTTAAGGTAAACTTTCATATCTGCTTTCATGTGTTATGATATGAATGTTTTCATTAGATCTATCAATCAAAGTCTTGGATACATTGCATGTTCAATTAGAGAAACCTAGATCCAAGCATTAGGGTTTGCACGTGCACATAGGAAAGTTCTTATGGCTCAAACCCATCAACAACTCGGCGAGTCGGATGCAGATTGTCGAAGTGTTAGTAACAAAGAGGAACTCGCCGAGTTTGTGCCAAAACTCGACGAGTAGTAGCGAGTAGAAGCAAGAAAGTTAAAGTAAGGACTCGACGAGTTTGTGACCCAACTCGACGATTTAGGTCAACTGAATGTTGACTTTGACCGTTAGGTTGACTTGGACCAGGGGTAAGAGAGTCATTTTACCCTTAGTATTATTATAAGTATTTGATTGATGGTACTTATGGAAATTGTAGCCGGGGTGAAACCGGAGCCGCAATAGACAGATTCCGGAGCAGTTCTTTCAGCAGCTAGGCTACGAGGTGAGTTTCCTTCCAGTAGGAACGGGTCTACGGCCACAATGCCGACCCGTTTAGTTAGCAGTAGTTTCAGACCTCGGTCTGATGCAGTAGTTAGGGTGCTTGATGTCTTTGTGATTCAAGCATGTTTTGTGTTATGTGTTCCGGACTCTGTTCCGATGCAGTATCCAGTATATGTAGTCATGTTAGTTGATATGTTTATACTATGTTATGTTCAGTCAGTTCCGGACTTCGGTCCGATGCAGGGGACAAGGTCCCAATCAGTTCTGGACTTCGGTCCGATGCAGTTAGTTCTAGACATCGGTCTGATGCAGAGGGCAAGGCCCTGGTTAGTTCCGGACTCCGGTCTGATGCAGTTTCCGGACTACGGTCCGATGCAGAGGGCAAGGCCCTGGTTAGTTTCCGTGCTTTGGTCCGATACAGTGGGCAAGGCCCAGTAGATGATTTATATGTTATTGTATGGTATGTAGTAGTTTGGGGGAGCTCACTAAGTTTTGTGGTTACAGTTTCAGTTTAGGTTTCAGGTACTTCCGCAAGTAAAGGGAAGAAGTCGGGATGATGGCATCGCACACACCACAACTTCAGTCTTTTTCCTGGGAGCTTGTTTTAATTCATAGTTTGATTTGGCACAAATGTTCATGACATTTTATTATGGGTTGAGATATTTTACACATGGTTTTATGATGTGACGATCAGTATATGGTTTTTATTATCATTAAAACAATTTTTTTTGGGTTGTATTTTTGGATGTTACATGTTGGCATCAAAGCCTTGGTTTGAGGGATTCGGGCACACTTTCGGGTGTGTCTGAACTCAAACTAAGGAAGTGGTAAAATGCTTTCAAAAGAAAAGAGTTTTATAAAGTGAAAAGAATTTTTAGAACGAAAAGAACTTTGAAAAGAGAAAAGGGGTGTGGTGCATGCGATAAGCCGAGCTCAAGTGTGTACTCCCAAATTACCCATACGAGTTTACGTTATGAGTTATCAGTTTTAGTTTCAGTAGAACATCATGCTAGAATAGGACTAAGGATCTAGGAGGATGCCTTATGTGCCTGCTATATGTGTTTCAGCCTTATGAGAATTGCATACTAGTTGAGTAGGCAGTAGTAGGATAGCATGTTTAGGTTATGCCTGATAGTATGATCTTAGCATTGTATGCTAGTATCGGTCCTTGTTATGAGGACAGAGTTGCTTGAGTAGTTTTTCTGTGTCTAAATGCTGCTTGCTTTGTGCTTTGTGGGGCTCTGAGTGATGGGAGTTAGCCATTAGGTGAATACGTCACGTCACATGTGAACAGGGTTGAATAATCTCAGAGTGCTAGATTTGGCCCTATTGCGCAGCTCTGGTATGATTCTGACCGTAGTAGGGACGGGTCTTTACTCGAAGGATTATCTGAGCCTCGCCACATGTGATGGTATTCAGGTAATGGCTAATTAGCTTTACAAGGAGGCCTTCAGCAGCTGAGGACTGGTTTGCGTGGAGTCAGAAGTTCCCTTAGGCAAGCCTAGGAAGGTAGTAGCAGAGATCAGTAGCTATAAAGTGACTTGGTGGAGTGAAGGCAGTTCTTGAGGAAAGTATGGATAGATGTGGAAGGTAGTATGGGCCCGTACTACTGAAAGCAGAGGATCCGTACTCAAATCAAGAAAGCTGAGATGAGACCAGGAAACTTGTGATAATAATGATCCCTCGAGATATATTTATGATCTTGAAGTTTATTATGATGTGTTTTCAGAATGGTGGTATTGCGCCCTCGACCAACAGTCAACAGTTTAGGTGCCGAAGGGGGATCAGGATCAGACCCGGAGGCTGGACAGATGGATGAGCAGACTAGGGAGTTTCTCTCTTCAGAGATTACTCGCACCATACTTGAGCAGACTCCTGTGATCTTTGGTTCAATCAAGGAGGGTATCTTAGAGTTGATGGACAAGAGATTGAGCACTTTCCGTGCTGAGGTAGCGGCCATGATGGGGTCGCGCACGCTTACCTTCAGGGAGTTCCGTGCATGTGGAGCTCTAGATTACCATGGGGCGCAGGACCCCACTGTGAGTACCAGATGGTTGGTGGATGTGGCTAACGCATTCCACACGAGCAGATGTCCCGATGGGGACAAGGTCAGATTGGCGTCCTGTCTTCTGAAGGTTAGGGCACGAGATTGGTGGGAGGAGGTTGGTCATGCCATCAGGGATGATGCAGCTTTGGATGCCATGACATGGACAGACTTTTCTACCAGGTTCAGAGCTGAGTTCGCATTGGGGATTGAGGTGCAGCAGTTAGCACGCGAGTTCCAGGATTTGACTCAGACTACAGAGACAGTGGCGGAAATTACTACCAAGTTCAGAGAGAGGGCACTTCTTGTTCCTCAGTACGCAACTGATGAGGAAATGAAGAAAGCCCGTTATCATGAGATGTTGTGGAGTGATATCCGCCAGTTCGTGAGCCGGTCCAGCTGTAAGACGATGGATGACATGATTGCTAGGGCGAGAGAGAGAGAGAGAGAGAGAGAGAGAAAGAGAGAGATTGACCTTGAGATGGAGAGAAAGAGGAAGCCGGAGGCGGCTCCAGGTTCAGGGAGTTTGGGCAAAAAGTCCAAGGGTTCAGATCACAGAGCTAGGAGTCAACAGAGCCACGCTCGGTGTGGCAAGTGTGGGAGATTGCACGATGGGGCGTGCAAGGCAGGGAGTGCCGGCTGCTACAAGTGCGGCCAGACTGGGCATATGAGCAGAGATTGTACAGCCACTACTACCACCGTTGCGGCATCAGATCTGATTTGCTTCCAGTGCAATCAAAGGGGACATAAAAATTCCTAGTGTCCGAGTTTAGCGGCTGCGGGGAAGGTGTCAGCACCTGCTCCTGCTACTTTGAGGATTTCAGATGGCCGTCAGGGCCGAGTTGAGACGCCGATGGCGAAGAGTAGGGCTTTCCAACTGACAGAAGAGGAGGCGCGAGTGACTCCTGATGTGGTGGCGGGTATGTATTTTTCCCTTATCTCAGTATTTATTTTTGATTGTTTCTTATGGTTATATGTTTTGTATAGGGTCGTTCTCGGTGAACGGCATTTCAGCTACAGTATTGTTTGATTCGGGAGCTACTCGATCATTCATCTTTCTTGCACTTAGCAAGAGGTTTGGCAGAGCTCCATGGGAGCTAGATTGTCCACTTGAGGTTGAGATAGCAACTGATAGGACCGTTAGGGTTGCAAGGGTACACAGAGGGTGTTCCCTACAGTTATTCGATGAGCAGTTTCCGGTGGACTTGGTCCCTATTCCCCTGTGTGGGAATAAGGTCATAGTAGGCATGGATTTGCTGAGCCCCAATGGGGAAGTGATAGATTGTGAGCTACAGTTGGTGAGGGTTCGCACTCCCAGTGGGGGAGAGTTAGTGAATCAGGGCGAGAAGCCACACCACGGACCAGTTCTGTGTTCATCAGCGAGAGCGAGGCGCTACTTTCATCAGGGTTGCGCTGGCTATATTGCCTATGTTTTAGATGCCCGGGAGAAGGGCAAGATAACAATTGATGATGTTCCGGTGGTGCGAGACTACCCGGATGTATTTCCGGAGGATTTGCCAGGGATACCTCCTGAGAGACAGGTTGAGTTCGGGATTGATCTAATCCTTGGTGCGGCTCTAATAGCCAAGGCACCATATCGTTTGGCTCCCCCAGAGATGCAGGAGTAGTCTACGCAGCTGCAAGAGCTGCTAGACAAGGGATTTATCAGGCCGAGCAGTTCGCCCTGGGGTGCACCAATTTTATTCGTGAAGAAAAAGGACGGGTCGCACCGTATGTGTATAGATTACCGGGAGCTGAATAAGGTAACGGTGAAGAACCGTTACCCACTTCCGAGGATAGATGATTTGTTTGATCAGCTTCAGGTAGCGTCTTGGTTCTCCAATATCGATTTACACTCCGGATATCACCAGATGCGGGTTAGAGGCGAGGATGTGTAGAAGACTGCCTTCAGGACCAGGTATGGTCATTATGAGTTTGTGGTGATGCCGTTTGGGCTCACCAACGCTCTGGCCGCGTTCATGGACCTGATGAACCGCGTGTGCAGGCCGATGCTGGATCGGTCTGTGATAGTATTCATAGACGATATCTTGGTGTATTCCAAGACTCAAGAGCAGCATGAGGAGCACCTGAGAAAGGTGCTAGAGGTTTTGAGGAGGGAGAGACTTTTCGGGAAGTTCTCCAAGTGCGAGCTATGGTTGCGCGAGGTGCAGTTCCTTGGTCACCTTGTCAACCAGAAGGGTATTTTTGTAGATCTGTCCAAGATTGAGGCCGTGATGCAGTGGGAGGTCCCGAAGTCTCCATCCGAGATTCGGAGTTTCCTAGGTTTGACAGGGTATTACATGAGATTCATCCATGATTTCTCCAAGATAGCAGCACCGCTCACCCGACTGAACAAGAAGTCGCTAGCATTTCGTTAGGGGCCTGAGCAGCAGGTAACGTTTGAGACCCTCAGGCAGAGATTGTGCGAGGCACCGATTCTTACCCTGCCAGAGGGAGTAGAGGATTTTGTAGTCTACTGTGATGCCTTGATCACATGTATGGGAGCAGTGTTGATGCAGCGAGGCTAATTATCCTACACATGATTTAGAGTTGGGGGTGGTGGTGTTTGCCCTCAAGATTTGGAGGCATTACCTTTATGGGTCCGTTGTACCATTTACACGGATCACAAGAGCTTGAGGTACCTCATGGATCAGCCCAATCTGAACATGAGGCAGAGGCGATGGTTAGATGTGTTGAAGGATTATGACTGTAAGATCCTTTATCACCCAGGGAAGGCCAACGTAGTGGCCGACGCCCTGAGCCGCAAGGAAGTTGCGGCCCCGATCAGAGACATTCGTTTGAGGATGACGGTGATTACTCCATTATTGGAGCAAATCAAGGAGGCACAGGTAGAGGGCCTTAAGGAGGAAAGACAGAAGTTTGAGAGGATCGTGGGCCGAGTAGCTTCTTTTGACCATGATAGTAGAGGAATTTTGACCCTTCAGTGGAGAGTTTGGGTGCCGTACTGGGGTGGTGGCACGTCATCGAGTGCTTGGTTTAGTGGTGTCAGACCGAGATGTCCGTTTTACTTCCAGATTCTGGAAGCGGTTTCACGACGAGATGGGCATTCGTCTCAATTTTAGCACCGCTTTCCATCCTCAGACGGACGGACATAGCGAGAGAACGATTCAGACTCTCGAGGACATGCTGCGGGCATGTGTTCTAGACTTCGGTGGCAGTTGGGATACGTATCTTCCGTTAACGGAATTTTCATATAACAATAGTTACCACACGAGTATCGATCGACCTCCTTTCAAAATGCTCTATGGGAGGAAGTGTAGGACCCTGATTTGTTGGGGCGAGGTCGGTCAGCGAGTTATTGGAAGCACCGAGGTGGTGCTCAAGATGACATAGTTGATCCAGCAGGTTCGTGGCAGACGACAGACTACGCAGAGTCGGCACAAGAGTTACGCCGATAGGAGGCGTTCAGATTGGGAGTTCCAGGTGGGCGAGTTGGTCCTCCTGAAGGTATCACCTTGGAAGGGTATTATTAGGTTTCGGAAGAGGGGCAAGCTGGGCCCCAGGTTCATTGGTCCTTTTAGGGTTTTGGCCCGGGTGGGTCGGGTTGCTTATCGATTGGATCTTCCGTCAGAGCTTAGCTAGATCCACAACACTTTCCATGTTTCTTAGTTGAGGAAGTGTTTGGTGGACGAGTTGGAAATAGTGCCCATTGAGGATATTCAGGTTGATAACAGCCTAAAATATGTCGAGAGGCCAGTTGCGATCTTGGATCGGAAGGTGAAGACCTTGAGGAACAAGGTGATTCAGTTAGTGCAGGTGCAGTGGCAGCACCGGAAGGGTTCAGAGTGGACGTGGGAGTTCGAGGAGGAGATGCGGGGGCATTACCCAGATTCAGCGGCAGCAGACTTCGAGGACGAAGTCTGAGACAAGTGGGGGAAGTCGGGGATGGTTGTAACACCCCAATTCTGGTATGATATCTATATATTTATTTTCTTCAAGTTTTAGGGGGGACTCAATGAGTCAGTAGTTGGACTCGTCGAGTAGAGTCGGGATTTCGAGTACGTTTAAGTTGGCGACTCGACGAGTCCATATTCCGGACTCGGCGAGTCTGCCAGTCTGGATGAAACCCTAATTTCAAGGGTTTGCACGCTATTTAAAAAACTTTTGGGGCCTCTAGTCAGCCCCCATCACCCCTCAGAGCATCATTCTCGAAACCCTAGAGCCCTCTTTGCATTTTTGTGTGATTTTGGTGTGTTTCTTTGAAGATCTTGAGAGAAAAAGGAAGGTAGATGAAGACAAGAAGAAGGAGATCCTAGATCCTTGAGGAATTTCAGAAGATAGTAAGGTGTATCTTGGCCCTTTTCTGTTTCTAAGCTTAAATCCCCTTTTTGAAGCCATTAAAGCTATTCTTGAACCATTTATTGGCTTAGTAGTAGCATAGAGGACTCATGGAGTTGATTAGCCTTCGGATCTAGCTAGGTTTGAGTTCCAGAAGCTTAGATCTAGCACCTTTAAGGAGCCATTTTGCATGAAAGATCTAGATCTACTCTTATAGTGTGCTTTGAACCCTAAAACCTTCATTTGATGTTATTTACACATAAAGTTGGAAACTTTATGTGTTAATCAAGTCCCAAGAACCCAGATCTATGAATGGAATGGACTGGTTTCAAGCAGAATCGAGTATATAGTTTTTGCATGTATACGACTCGGCGAGTCGTTCTTCAGACTCGGTGAGTCGAGTCGCGAGTCCTCTGTTTTCCCCTTTTCGAGTTATGCCGAGTGGAACCAGTGAGTGAGAGATGGACTCGATGAGCTAGAGGGTTAGACTCATTCGTGGAAGAACATGGCAAGTCAATGCCCTGACTCGGCGAGTCCAAGGCAATCTTCATGCCTCAAGAACAGACTTGACGAGTTGTTCATACAACTCGGCGAGTCACAGCTAGAGTGTTCATCTGATGAAGGAGAACTCGACGAGTTGTTCATACAACTCGGTGAGTCGAATGTAGATTGTCAGAGTGTTAGTAACAAAGATGAACTCGTCGAGTTTGTGCCAAAACTCGACTAGTAGTAGCGAGTAGAAGCAAGAAAGTAAAAGTAAGGACTCGACGAGTTGGTGAACCAACTCGACGATTCAGGTCAACTGAATGTTGACTTTGACCATTAGGTTGACTTGGATCAGGGGTAAGAGAGTCATTTTACCCTCAGTATTATTATTAGTATTTGATTCATGGTACTTATGGAAACTGTAGTTGGGGTGAAACCGGAGCCGCAGCAGACAAATTCCGGAGCAATTCTTTCAGCAACTAGGCTACAAGGTGAGTTTCCTTCCCGTAGGAACGGGTCTATGGCCACAATGCCGGTCCGTTTAGTTAGCAATAGTTTCGGACCTCGGTCTAATGCAGTAGTTAGGGTGCTTGATGTCTTTGTGACTCAAGCATGTTTTGTGTTATGTGTTCCGGACTCCGTTCCGATGTAGTATGCAGTATATGTATTCATGTTAGTTGATATGTTTATGCTATGTTATGTTCAGTCAGTTTTGGACTTCGGTCCGATGCAGGGGACAAGATCCCAATCAGTTCCGGACTTCGGTCCGATACAGTTAGTTTCGGGATTCGGTCCGATGCAGAGGGCAAGGCCGTGGTTAGTTCCGGACTCCAGTCCGATGCGGTTTCCAGACTACGGTCCGATGCAGTTTCCGAACTACGGTCCGATGCAGAGGGCAAGGCCCTGGTTAGTTTCCGGGCTTCAGTCCGATGTAGTGGGCAAGGCCCAGTAGATGCTTTATATGTTATTGTATGGTATGTGGTAGTTTGGGGGAACTCACTAAGCTTTGTGCTTATAGTTTCAGTTTTGGTTTCAGGTACTTCCGCAAGTAAAGGGAAGAGCTCGGGATGATGGCATCGCACACACCACAACTTCAGTCTTTTTCCTGGGATTTTGTTTTGATTCATAGTTTGATTTGGCACAAATGTTCATGACATTTTATTATGGGTTGAGATATTTGACACATGGTTTTATGATGGACGATCAGTATATGGTTTTTATTATCATTAAAACAAATATTTTTGTTGGGTCGTATTTTTGGATGTTACACATGGGGTGGTCCCCACTTATCACTCTACAAGTGTTATCATCTCATCGTTACATCAATACTATTTCTCCACCACACACCTAAGAAATAGTCACTGTTTCACATCACCTTCCCTCATTTGTATTATATGTAATATATTTTGTAAATATAAGACACACACAGAGAGATGGGGAGAGAAGAATAAAGAGATATATGAAGAGAAATGTTATCAATCGTGGTTCGAACCACGGGCAACCACGGCCACGCACCCTTTGGGTGGTATTTGTATGGATAACTCATAATGACATCGACAACAACTATCCTAAACTTTAGGAATGTCAATTCTCAACTCGATATGCAACACATCATGAACCTGACACAAAAGTAAATGTGTTTGGTTTGAGATTTGTGATCTGGCAACTTGTCAACCCACCAACCCGCCAGATAAACGGGTCGTGTTCAGGTTATTAATTGGGTTTAAGGGTATTACCGTTTTAAATCAAGCTCCGTAGAGGTGGTTCACCATATAATACAATAAATTTATATTATGCGACAACACCTATCAACCTATGCGTATTGTGTGCCCTAAATCAACTAGTCCTCACTATTACTTAAATAATGATATGGTTCATGTACGAGTAGATGCATTCTGAGGTGCCAACCCGAACCCGACACGATTGCCACCCTTACTAAACCTTTAACTTCCATTATTTTCATTTTATTTAGGGAAAATGTCATTTTATTCCCATCAATTTTTGTCATTTGTTTCTGTTGGATTATTGTATAAGCCCGTAACCATATTTGGTAAGTATTTGACCTGGTTGTGCATGGTCCTTTTGGGTTGCCTTCACCAAACCAACTTGACTGGAAAAATGATAGAAAAAGAGGTTATTATGGTTTATTAATATATTATAAGAATAATATATTAAAAGAGAAATCATATTTATTTAGTTGACATTGGTCAAGAATTAATTAAGAATTAATTTTGTGAGTAAAAGAAGTTAACTAAACTAAGGGCGCTGAATTGTAATTATGTGATAGTTACAAAATAGGGCAATGGATGCCCTATGAATAAGGTGGATGAATTCAAGGGGATAAGGCCCTAGAATTCATCCATGATAAGGCTTCTGGACTTATCTTATGGGCTGCTTGGTGGGCAAGCAACCAGATAAGGATAAGGACTGAAACCCTAATCCCTACACTTATATAAGGACCCCTTAGCTTAGGAAAACCGGCCACTTGATCCTAGAATTTCCTAGAGCTGATTTTATACCTCTCCTCTCTCTCTCTCTCTCTCTCTCTCTCTCTCTTGCCTATCTATTTGTTTTTGGTGTTTGTGAGCCATTAGAGGTACTACACTTGTGCTACTTGCGTTCAAAGACAAGAAGATTGAAGACTTGAGTTGTTATTACAATATAACAAAAAGAGGTATGTAATCCCTTCTAATATCTATATTTCTAAATATATAGGAGCATGCTAGGGTTCTTCTTGTGTTCATAATGTTGTGTATCTAACAGTCAAAACATAGATCCAAAATCCAGGGTTGCACGCACACAAAGGATTGTTTGTATAAAACCCACTAGTGGTATTAGAGCTTATGGTTTTTGTTTTCAATTAGTGTTATACAATTGTATGAATTTGACACGTTAGGGTTTATGGCCAATAAACCCTAGGAGGCAAGGAATTGGAAATTAGGGTTCTTGAACCCTGGTTTTCGAAAATTGATAAGGGTTTTTCAAACCCTTTTCTTAGCCACCAAGATTTCGAAATCTAGGGTTTGCAAACCCTAGGGTTTTCGAAATATGCCTCCTCCCAAATATAAGTTCCTAAATTTTAGGGATTTAGATAATCCCATATCTTGTAATTATCGTCTAATGGTTTAAATATGGTAATTAAATATTTTGAATTATCTCATCCCATATTTTTTTCGAATTGTAGGGGATTTAAGGGATTAGGATAAATTAAATTATTTAGTTTAAAAGATAATCCTTATAGATTTGATAATTAAAATTAATTGTTTAATTTTAGGATAATTATTAAATCAAGAGTTTTAATATTTAAAATTTTAAATTTAAAAGTCTTAAATTTCGAAAAATTTTAAAATTGAAATTAAAACCCTAGTATTTTGAAATGTTTAAAATACACCCTATACTGTTATATTATTACTAGATTAATATATATATATATATATATATATATATATATATATATATATATATATATATATATATATATATATATATATAACTAAAATGCTAGTCTTACCGTTAGTAGGTGTAAAGTCCCAAAAATAGATCTACCAACGATCAAAGACAATCACAGATGCAAACACAAATTAATAAAACAATAATGAGCAAAATACCAAGCTTGCATACGCTTTAATACTGTAAAACGTCTGATACAACTTGGAAGTATACGAGAGCATCAACAACTCATAAAGACTGACATAACTCGCTATTTAAAGACCTGACTAGGAGCCGTAAGGTGTTTACGGCCGTAAACAGTTTACGGCCGTAAACCCATTTTGGCCATAAACACCGTAAACTCAAAACAAAACACGAACAATCACATTTTTACTGTTATCTACGACTATGCCTAGACCAAACCATTTTACAGAGTCTTTCAATCTCCCCCTTGGTTTGGACTAGCTCGGCCCCAATCCTTTATTTACTAGCATGACATCCATTTGACCCATAGCACCATTCCACATCTTTTTGCTCAAAATTTCAGCAACCATCCTGGTATACGCCTTGGCTCCTTGTTCATAGATATCTTCAACCACTTTGATTTGAAAATTGCTCAGATAATGAATATCCCATTTTCTGAACTGCAGAAGGTCTCTTCGATCATACAACCGTATACACCCATTCCTGAGCTTAATGACAGCACCACAAGTATTTTCATCATAAACCCAGCACTCCATAGAACCGAGACATCCATCTTTATAACCTTGAACAATGGGAAATTGTTTAACTTGAGTCGTGGGCGGCCACATAACCAACTGTAAAGGTTTATCAGAAGAAGCTTCAAACACATCTGGATGTTCCAGAATGACTGACTCAGCAGTTGGCATTGTAGGAAATCCCTTCTTCACTTGCTCATCTAGAAAGAATTTGAACTGCGAAACCTGAGGATTGTTTAACAGATTAATAAACGGAGCTTGTGATAACTCCGCAAGATCAACCCTTGTCAACGAACTAAAGGAACGAATATCCTTATACATCTCTGAATTACCACTCTTGCGAATAATAATCCAAAGTCGAAGAGGATCATGAAATCCCCAAGCAGCTACACCCGACCGATCTCCAAAAGTATCTTTGAACCGAACAATTTCAAGATCAGTGACAGTGATCAAAGATTCCCCCTTAGAATTGCTCTGAGTAACATTTCGCTTGAATAATAATTGCCCTCGTTCAGTATCATCTTCTTGATTTTTTCGAATGATCTCTTGAATATGAGAAGCCATAGGAGGAACAACTCGAATATGCTCAGCAAAACCAGAAGATTGACCAGCTGGCACATCTACTGGATACGCTTCCACATGTAAATTTATTCTTTGTTCTTCTACACTAGTTTTATACTTCTCACCAAAATCATCCTCCAGTTTCCTTTTCAATTCGAAGTAGCTTGAAGTCAGCAAATTGAAATGTTCTTGAAGGTCAGAAATCTGCTTATCTTTTACTTTTCTATCCCTCTTAACTTCTGCGAGTTGTCCGCCAAGATAAGTTCTATCTGACTGAAGTTTAGACACTTGAGTACATAGCTCAATGTTCTGAGCACGAAGTTCAGCTACCTGAATGTCAAGCTCTATGTTCTTTTGATTTAATACCGAGATCTCCTTTCGCAAACTATCATCAGATGAATCATCATCAGGAGCACCCCCTTCACTCATAGAAATGTTCCTTTCTTGAGGGCTAGACGAACGAAGCTGTTCCTCGGCCATATGCAAAGCTAGTCTCTCAGAAGCAGCATCCCTACTAAATCTTGGAACAGGAAAACCAGGCGGAGCTGAAGACCCACCAACATCAAAAACTGAACTAGGTCCAGTAGCAAACATCTTTGTTACAGAAAGTCGTGTAGTAGCAGTAGTGATTGGTGGTGTAGGAAAACCACTGACCAAACTAGTAATTAGCTCGGATTGTCTTTCATCAAGTCTTCTCCTCTTAGATTGAGGTTGGTCAGCCTGTGGAGGTGGTACACTAACAAATGGTTCAGATGACGGAGAAATAGACACGGGAGGGGAACATCCCACAACTACCTCCATTGGAATTGAAGTTGACACCATCTGCTCGGAAATTGGAGTAAGAGTTTCGCTCGTTTTTCTCTTCTCAGTTGATGGCAAAACACTATCATCAACATTTTGAAAAATTGTGTCAAATATCTCGTTAGACACAACATTAGCACTACTGGCTAAAGAAGCCGCAATATCATCATTATCAAATCCAGTAAGATCAAGATCTTCAAATGAGTCTCGTCCATCATCACCGGTACCTATTTCCTTTTCATCCTGTCTTTCATTCGACTCATGTTCATGACTAGAGGTACCTTGATCCCTCTGAGCTTGAGAATCTTCATCATCTTCAGTCACATCTATCACAAAGTTTGCTGGAGTTGAACCCTCAGTATATGTTTTCTCAGAGGAAGTCGGTTCTGATGATTCATATGTCACTGGCGTCTCATCCAATTCTGTAAACTTACCAAATTTTTCCAATCGATAACGCCCTCGAAAGACAACTTTTCCTCTTCGGTTTTGCTTAATGAGTCCCACAGTGTGTGGACCCAACGATTTCATATCCAGGGTATCTCCCGACTTCCTAACCTCAGGGAACTGCATCTCGACAAACAATTGAATGAAACGGGGATATTGGAGAAAAGTATCCCTTGTAGAAGCCCGGATGTTTATGACAAATTCCTCTAGGATGAACTTTGAGAAATTGAAGTGAATTCCAGAGGCCAAAGATACCAATGCACCAGTTGTGCGTTGAGAAATTTCATCATGCCCACTCCTTCTGCCGGATACACAACTTACGAACACATGAGCCAGAAATCTCCAATATGGATGAAGCAGCTTTTTCAACGTTGGCGGGTAGGTTCCTTCATAACTCATACGTCGTAGTATTCTCTGAACATCCTCTATTCCAATTTCCGTCGGATAGTTCGGTTGATCATCAATCAGCAACGCATTTCGAACAAAACTTTCATCGATTACAATATCTCGTCCTTGCACCTTCGCCGCGATTGTGAAATTTCCATCATCATCCAGCTGCGTCCTTGCCGTCGCCCAAAACTCACGAACGATGTTCTGGTAGATCACCGGATTGACTGTCAAAGCAGATGCAATACAACATTCACGCAACCTGTGAATCATTGAAAGCATATCGGAATGGACGACAGGTGGATCAGCAAGAACTATCGCCAGATTGTGCATGTCTGCAAACTTGAGATTTGCCATTTATCTGCACTCAAACACAATTGTAAGAAACCTACACCAATAATAAAACTTATTTTGACAAACATATGACAATAAAATTTGATCAAAATAAAAATTATTTATTAGAGATGTATGTTTCAAAAATTAAACCTTTTGACAGTTTTGGTTCTTGGGCCGTAAACTCTAGTTTACGGCCTAAAGAATTCCCTTAGAATAATTTAGGTTCACGGCTTAAGCAAGGAAAAATCAAGCAATTGTCACCCAGTCAAACAAACAGCTTGAATCGACAAACGTTCTTGGGCCGTAAACTCCAGTTTACGGCCTAGAAATTACTTCGAAAATACAATGCATAATTATCTATGGAATATTTCCACCCGTCCAGAAAAGTTGCACTTGAATTCACGGGCCGTAAACTGGGAGTTTACGGCCTATGAATGTCTACACCGAAAAAGGCCAAAAATTTGTCTTTTCACTTTGAGATGACGAACGAGAAGCATATAGTCGTGAACACAACGAGAAGGCGCATCATAACAAAACAATTTCGAATTCAAATCATCAAGTTTCAGAGTTTACGGCCTAAGCTTACGGCCGTAAACTCCTCAACTTGAATTTATTTAATTTTAAGCACAATGCAATGAGATTCCGTGAAACAAAATATATATTCGTGATCTACACGATACTACCTTCACGATGGTATACTTGTTTTTCCGAAAATCGAACAAAAATTTTTCGACACCTTGAGAGCCTTTTGGAATAGGTTTGCGGCCGGAAACTGTTGAATGGGGAGATTCCGGCCGAGTACTCCCCTTTTTACCTTTTTACCTTTCCCTTTTTCTTACCCTCCTGCCTGATAGCTACCCAGTCTTTCTAATTTTTCGCCAATTAATAAAAATGAAACCTTTTGAGGATTAATTTAATAAAAACCTTTTAAAATAAAAATAAAGTAAAATTAATATAAAATTTTATGTTGAAAAATTAAGTAAAAACAAAATTAAAATTAAAAAATAGAAATAAAAATAAAAAAATAAAAAAAAATAAAAAAATAAAAATAAAAGCAAAAATAAAATTCAACGTCAAATAAATTAAGAAATACTTTAACTACCACTTCTTTTGTGATGCTTGGATCAGAGTTATTGGACGACCTTATTCTACTTGTCGGTACCCTTATTTTCACATTTTCGTCTGACCGATTGCCAGTATTGTGGTCCACTTAAACGCGAAGGATTTGTGACATTTTGGGCCTTTTACCAATGACATAGTTCGGGCATATACCTAATTGTTAATTTCTGGTAATTATTATAACTCCCAAATCTTACATGAAGTTACCTTATGACCAATTAATTGACTACAACCAGGGATATTGTTGTCCACCTAAATTGAGCAGCGAGATCTACAGACAATCTGTATGAGTTCAATTTTAGGTGTACTGGAACGTGTTTCCCGCTTCCTGATATGCCCCAGCCATCAAGAACTTCCAGAGTACTCCTTACACCGGATGAGCAGACAATCATTCAGAGAGAGAAGGGATACAGAATCCTATTGCTAACTACTTCAGAGGGGTTGAGAAGAAGAAGGTTGCATATGCTGTGTACCAGGTCGGATTAGAAGCCGCGCAAAGGAGACAGCATGTGGCTAACAGATGAGAACTTTTTCACATATATAGTTCACACATATATTTCAAGCGCATATATATTTCCTACAAAGAAATGGAGTTGCATATGTTGTGTACCAGGTCGGATTAGAAGTCGCGCAAAGGAGACAACATATGACTAACAGAAAGAAAGAAAGAAAACGATTCTCTACAGACCTAATTTATCGGAATTTACCAGTCGCCCCATCCAACCGGAATTAAGGACAGAATCCGCACATCGAGGAAAAGTTAAGCCACGGTTCCAAGTACGGGTTCAATTAATGTGACGAGTAGATTCTCATGTTTATCTCCCTGCTCAACCTATCCGAGCGTCGTGATATCAGATTAAACGGATCTAAATAGGTCAAGTTTGTCGAGTCCTTAAATTCATTAGGTTCAACTTTCCTAGTCAAGTCCCCTTTTAAAATCTTTCGCGCCTACCAGCACATCGAGCGCAGAGCGTAGAAGATTCAACGTAGGTATGTTACGCCGATTCAGGTCGTCCTTTATCACTTATTAATATCATTTCCCATCACACTACTTACAACGAAGGCTGCTTTGAAATAACCCTAATTTAGATTCTTTACAGAAATGACATTATTTTTGGATTTTTTTGTAATTTTTGTTGTTTTTATTTTCTTTCTCCCCCTAAATTTGTGCATAATTGAGAGTGGGAAATAAAAGAAAAAAATGCGCAAATTTAAATAGACCTAACAAAAATTGAAGACAAACTTGGTAAAATGTTAAAATAGACTAAGAGGACAAAAAAATAAAATTAAAATTAAAAAAAACTTAATCCTCAAAACGTATCATTTTTAGAAATCCCACAAGCACATCAAAACGAGCTTTGTTAAAAGGTTTTGTGAACAAGTCAGCCACATTGTTATCAGTGTGGACTTGTTCGATTCGAATTAAAGATCGTTCATAACAGTCTCTGATAAAGTGAATTTTAATATCGATGTGCTTGGTTTTAGAGTGTTGGACTGGGTTCTTAGCAATTTGTATGGCAGCCTCATTATCACAAAAGATAGGGGTTTCTGAGTAATTCAAACCGTAGTCCAACAGCTAATGTTGGATCCAAATAACTTGAGAACAGCAGGCGGATGCTGCCACATATTCTGCCTCTGCTGTCGAAGTCGAGACAGTGTGCTGCTTCTTGCATTGCCATGAAACTAGTCTGTCACCTAGGTATTGACATCCTCCTGAAGTTGATTTCCTGTCAAGCTCACAACCTCCATAATTGCTGTCAGTAAAAGCATAAAGATTAAATTCAGAATTCTTCGGATACCAAAGACCCAATTTAGGGCTTCCTTTGATATACCGAAAAATTCTTTTAACGGCAATAAGATGAGAGAGTTTAGGATTAGCCTGAAAGCGAGCGCATTGACAAACTGCGAACATAATGTCTGGTCGACTTGCAGTAAGATACATTAGGGATCCGATCATCGATCGATAAAGAGTTTGATCGACGGGTTCTCCTTCTGGATCTGGAGACAGGAGGGGTCGTTCAGCCATCGGTGTTGAGGCAGATTTAGCATCATGAAGTGCGAACTTCTCAAGAATATCATCCACGTACTTGGCCTGATGAAGAAGGATGCCGGTTGAATTCTGTTTAACCTGAAGCCCCAAAAACATGGTCATTTCTCCCAAAGAACTCATTTCAAATCGTTTCTTCATTACACTTTCGAACTCCTTGCAAAGTTGTTGGCTTGTGGATCCAAAAATTATGTCGTCGACGTATATTTGAACAAGTATCTGGTCCTTGTCGACATGCTTTATAAATAATGTTTGATCGATAGTACCACGTGTATAGCCATGTTCGAGCAAGTGCTTTGTTAGAGTTGCATACCATGCTCTAGGAGCCTGATGCAGTCCATACAACGCTTTATCCAACTTGTAGACATGATTAGGAAACTTTGGGTCGACAAACCCTGGAGGTTGATCAACGTAGATTTCTTCCTTCACCTTGCCATACAAGAAGGCAGTCTTGACATCCATCTGAAAAACAGTGAAGTTCATATACGAAGCGTACGCCAAGAAGATACGAATGGCCTCTAAGCGAGCTACGGGAGCATAAACCTCAGTGTAGTCAAGACCCTCGACTTGTCGAAATCCGCGAACTACCAATCTGGCCTTGTTTCGCACAATGACCCCTGAATCGTCCTGCTTGTTGCGATAAACCCATCGTGTGTCAAGAGACTTTTTGCCCTTTGGTAACTCAACTAACTTCCAAACACCTAGTTTTTCAAATTGATACAATTCTTCGTGCATTGCATCCACCCAGCTAGGTTCATTTAGAGCCATTTCTACATTCTTGGGCTCAATTTGAGAAATGAAACAAGAATACAGACATGTATTCACGTCTCCACTTTGACTTCTGGTTTTAACACCACTGTCTAGCTGGCCTATAACGTTCTTGAGAGGATGATCTCGTTGAATCCTAGAGGGAATTTCTTGGTTGATGTCATTGATAGAGACAGGTAGAGTGTGAATGTTCAGTCCTCCTTCATTTGTCTGTTGAGTAGAACTAGTTGGTTCTGCAACATACTCATCGGCGATAAGGTCAGGAAAGATTAATTCCATCAGGTTTGAAGAGACAGCGGAAGCATCAGTTGGAATGAACTCTTTCTCTAATAATGTGGAAGGTCTTGATTCAACATTCGAAGAATCAATCTGGTCTGATTGAGGGTTGAAGGATGTTACAGAAGATTCCCTTTCAATTTCAGCAGACAGCTCCCCCTCAGATGAAGCAGAGGACTCCCCCTCAACTGGAGCAGAAGATTCTCCTTTGTGCGAAACGGAGGACCCCCATTCAGTAGAAGCTTTAGATTTTTCTTTCAGTGAATTGAAGGTTTTAGATACAGGTTTGTATACTACTTCTTCGACGTCATCCTCAGAGATACTCTTCAAATGCGAATCGGTTCTTGAAACATCATTTGAACACACGTTTAAGGATTTGAAAAGTGACGTGTAATCAAACAACAAGTCCGGACCCACTTTCGCGTCTGTCTCATTCTCTTCTAACCAACGCACGTCATAGGATTCCACAATCTGTTTGGTTTTCTTGTTGTAGACTCGATAAGCGGTACGTGCAGCATACCCAACAAAATAGCAGTCATCAGCTTTGGCATTAAACTTCGGATTAGCATCTAGGATCAGAAGGGTGCAGGGACAGCCAAAAACTCGAAAATGACTAACTGACGGTTTGTGACCATAGTAAATCTCATACGGAGTTTTCATTTGAGCTTTGTTGATGAGTACTCGATTTTGAACATAACAGGCAGTGTTTATTGCTTCTGCCCAAAAGAAAACAGGGAGCTTGGAGTCACACAACATCGTCCTTGCTGCATCCTTAAGTGTTCTGTTTCGCCTCTCAGCAACACCATTTTGTTGAGGTGTGTGAGCGGAACTAAATTGATGTAAGATCCCCTTCTCAGAACAGAAGTGATTGAGAACCGAATTCTTGAATTCCGTACCATTATCGGTGCGAATAGCCTTCACCCTATTATTGGTCTGATTCTCAATAAGTGTGATGAACCTCTTGATCAATTCAGTGATGCCAGCTTTGTTGGATAGAAAGAAAACCCACGTAAAACGAGAAAAATCATCAATGACAACAAGACAGTAGGAACTCCTATTAATGCTAAGCACATTCACTGGACCAAATAGGTCCATGTGAAGAAGTTGTAGAACCTGACTTATTGAGTTAACTTGCTTCGGTAAATGTGGCTTTCGATGATGCTTTCCTTGAGCACAGGACACACATTTCTCAAACGTGATAAAGTCTCTGACAGGTAATCCTCGGACCATCTCATTCTTTGCAAGACGATTGAGATTTTTGGCATTGGCATGACCTAATCTTCGGTGCCATAACATTGCGGTTTGCTCAGTGATCTTGGAGAACAAACAAGTAACCTGCTTTGGAAGATTGCTATTCATATCGATAATATAGGCATTTCCATCCCTTTTTGACTTTACGAGAATCCATTCTTCAGGGATGACAAAACCTGGCTTTAAGATCATGCATTCCTTGTCAGTGAAATGCGTAGAATAGCCTTTGTCACAGATTTGCGAAACACTTAGCAGGCTGTGTTTTAGCTCTGGAGCGAAATTCACATTTTCAAAACTCAAGACTCCATTTGATACTGTGCCCTTTTGTGTAATTTTTCCTCCATCTCCACCCGCAAAAGAGACGTATCCCCCATTAAATGATTGAATGTCGTTCAATTGGGTGATGTCTCCTGTCATGTGCCGGGAACAGCCGCTGTCGACGAACCATGGTCTGACGACATTTCCCCGCAACTGCCCCTGCAAAATGGATGGGTTTAATTAGTTTTGGGCACCCAGGTCATAATCTTCCTGGGTAATCCCGATGCCTTTTCAGATTTATTGCACATGAGCTTCTCTGAGGATACAGAAGACGTATTGGGAATAGATTTGGGTTTCCATATATAATTAGGCTTTTTGAAAAATTTAGTCAACTTTGTCATTTTATGTCTAACGATCTGCTTAAAGCAAGATTTACTTCTACCAGAATTGGTTGAAGATCCATTATAGCCTTGGGATGAGCTTGACCTTTGCATGGTTATGCTCCCTTTTGACAGACTGTTCAGGACAAGGTGATTAAAAAACCTTTTATGACTGTGAAATATGCCCCCTTTTCTATTTCTTTTATCTACCCAATAGTCATTTCGAGAGCGACTTCTAGAGGAATTTCTATGTAATGATCTTCCTCTGAATTCGTTCTCTCCTCTTGGAAGATTATAATTCACGAACATTCGATTAAGACAATTTCTAGCAATATGACCCTTAGTGCCACAATTAAAACAAATCTGATAGTTATTGTTAGAACTTGTGTTGCATTTGTCAGATTTGTTTTCCCCACAAAAACCCTTGCTTGTCTCACAAAAACATGCAGTATTATCAAGTGGTGAGGCAAGTGAGGGTGCTGTATTTATTGAGGGTTGTGAGACTAATGGTATGTTAGCATTTTTATCACAGACGTTTAAATTGTCAACCAAAGTGTTCAAAGGTTTATCAGACATATCAGAAACATTCAAAACTGTATCAGAGATAGCAGCTACTGTATCAGAATAATTTAAAACACCACAAGAAAAATTGTCACTCAAAACATTTAACAAGGAATTGTCTTTATTTAAAACAAAAGCTTCAGGTTTAGACTCGATTTTATTTTCAGAAACACATCCTTCAACTTTGTGCTTTGACTGATTCAAGGATTGATCTGCAGGAGAAGTAGAAATGTTAGTACTTTCAACATTAATAAATCCTCCTGAAACAAAACCGGAGGGCTTGCCATAAAACATAAATGATTCATTGGCAATCTCTTCTTTAGGCAAAAGCTTGGGCTCGTATGAATGATTGAAGGGAGGAGGTACAAATTTATACCCTAGACCTTTTGATTGATTTCTTTTAAATTGCATACTTTGGTCTATCATATTTGCAACCACCTCACTTGAGAAATCATATTTTCTGACATCAAGTTTGGCGGTCTCAAAGTTTCCTTTCAATGATTCAACTTCAGCTACAAGCTCAGCATTTTGTTTGACTACATAATTGTAATTTTCACATTTGTTGCTGTAGTCTTCCTGGAGTCTCCTAAAGTCTTTAATTTTTTATTCTAGTTGAGCTTTAAGTGGTTTTTGTCCTTTTCGAAGTCGATACCCTTCATATCTAAGGTCTTCTATGTCTCTTATTAATTTATCATTGAGTTCACGAAGAATCCTAAGATTTTCTACTTCATTACCTAATGTCTCAATTTTATCCTGTAAAGTTTTCACATAATCTATACAAGCTTTAGAACATGATGGGAGACTTACCTTGTTTGAGTTAGGCTCATGGGAGGAGGATACCATCAAGCCAAATTGAAGTTTCATCATGTTGTCTTCAACTGCTGCAGTCCTTGCTTGAGCGTCATTCCTCACTTGTGCTAGATGAGCATTTTCTGGTCCAGACAAATTTAGGGCTTGTATTTGATCATCCCAGTCAAATGATTGAGCAACCATAGCCTTTTCATTATTTGCTTGACCACTGGTTCGATTATTCCCAACTGCAACCATTGTTCTATCATTATTGACCCTCCTATCAGGGTGTGGGCAATCACGAGCAAAGTGTCCTGGCTCGTGGCAATTGAAACATCGAAGCTTTCCTTTGTTGAATCCAACCTTCTTGTTAGCACTCATTCCCCAATTGTTCTTCCCTGTCTTTTTGGCAAACTGTTTTGCCCTAAATACAGCCATTGCAATTTGCCATGTGATGTCCATTTCCTCCACATCCTCTGGATGGATTTGATCAAGATCTGCAAATGAAAGTTTAGGAGGAAGTTCCCCAGCTACAAGAGCATTGTAGCAATTTACAAGTCCTGCTGCAAAGACAAGGTTTTCATCACCCTCCTTTCCCTTTGATGAAGAAGCCACATTAGAGGATGAAACATTTTGGGTAGATGTAATAGGCTGGCCTTGTGGGTAAGATGAACCTGCATAAGGAATGACCGGAGCAGAGGCAGATGAACCTGCAGAAGTATAGGAGAAAGAGGAGAGAGCATTATTAGATGAAATGCCAAGATTGGCAGATGAGTATGAGTTCACATGATTGATCTCTTGCTGTTTGTCATCAATATCACATGCTTTGATGACAGCCATCACTTCAGCTAGGGAAAGTCGACTAAGATCCTTGGTCTTCTTGATTACTGCTACATTCATGTCCCAAGATTTTGGGAGAGCATTTAGTAGCTTCTTGTTAATTTCTGACTTCGTATAGAAAATCCCTGCCACAGTCATTTCAGTGTTGAGAGTGGTAAATCTCTGCAGTTGGGCTTCGAGAGTCTCTCCAGGAACATAATTAAACATATTGAAGCGTTGTCTCAGCATATCTTGGCGACTTTCCCTCATGTCTTCATTTCCCTCATATACTTCAATGAGAGCTTCCCACAAAGCTTTGGCAGAAGTATACTCTCTGAATCCTTGAGCAATGTCTGGAGATAAAGCCATAGTCAAAATGGCCAAAGCCTTTTCTTGTTCTTCTACACTCTCAAAGTCTTCATCAGTGTAGTTTTCAATTTCCTTGTCGACTACCTTTCCCCCAACCATAGTGGTGATTCTGACTGGATCCTTTAAGACACATTTCCAAATCTTAAAGTCTTTCATCTTTATATACTTCTCAATTCTATATTTCCACTCGGGGAAACCATCAGCTGACATAAGTCTTGGAATTCGCGTGGTTGTACCCATCACAGCATCAAGCTCTTGGTATTGAGTTGAATTTTGTGTATCCATTTTTAAAAAAAATTTAAGGTTGTAAAAATGTTAATTTTGTTGTGAAAATTAGGGCAGAAAATACTTAGCCGTAAACTCCCAACCGTAAACTGGAGTTTACGGTCTTAAGTTATTTTGTTTTAAAAACTAACTCAACATTTAATTTCAATTTTATAAAATCAACTCACGTAGCCGTAAACTTTTAAGCCAGAAACTCGATGTCGTAATCCTTAAGTCAAGTAGTTTACGGCCGTAAACTTGAGTTTACGGTCCAAGGAAACTTATTGATTTAAGCTCCGAAAAATAATGGTGCAAATTTCAATTAACAGAAAGTCAATTTTTGTGAGTAATTTAGTTTACGGTCAATGAAATTCAATTAAAAAATTCGATTTTAATTTTAAAAACACAACTCAATTAAATCCCAGAATTAAGGTGTGAATACGAAGGCTTGGAGACGAAAAGAAGCTATCGATTTCGAAGAGTGCAGAAGAGGCCGTAAGAGGAGTTTACGGCCGTAAACTTCTGGAAACCTTGATTTCGACTGAAATAAATTTCTCTAAACTGCAGTGGGTGTCGATTTAGTTGAAAATGCAGCTGTTGAACGCCTTTGACACTGGTCCTGCTCTGATACCAATTGTAAAGTCCCAAAAATAGATCTACCAACGATCAAAGACAATTACAGATGCAAACACAAATTAATAAAACAATAATGAGCAAAATACCAAGCTTGCATACGCTTTAATACTGTAAAACGTCTGATACAACTTGGAAGTATACGAGAGCATCAACAACTCATAAAGACTGACATAACTCGCTATTTAAAGACCTGACTAGGAGCCGTAAGGTGTTTACGGCCGTAAACAGTTTACGGCCGTAAACCCATTTTGGCCATAAACGCCGTAAACTCAAAACAAAACACGAACAATCACATTTTTACTGCTATCTACGACTATGCCTAGACCAAACCATTTTACAGAGTCTTTCAGTAGGCCTCATTCACGAAACCAATCTATAAGGGGGGTATAAGGTTATGACCTATAAAATGGCCATTTAATGGGTGTCCACTATCACCCACCGCTTCCTTGATTGGTGGAGGGTCGTTAGCCGAACGGGTTGGATAGGGCAACCCCTTCTCATTAATAAGTAAAATGAATCTATATAAAGTAACTAAATGTTTTTACAAAATTCCCAATCTTAGTTACTTTAGGAAGAGTGAGTTGATGTAATCCCATGAAATTACACTTTGTACCCTTGCTAAGAAGCTATTCGAGCGCGTCTGGTTAACCTACACACTAATTGGTTCTAAGCAAAGGTGGCAAAGGGTGACTCATTGTTTGTCATAGTTCGATGGAGTGTGTGTGGTTAACTGACACATCGAATAGGTGAGTGTAACAATGAGGGTGCCATGTGCATTTGCATGGTTATTCACACCCGCTTTGTGATCCTCGACATCCTAGACACAAACTAGAGGGGCATATTGAGATTTAAACATGCCATTGAAAAGTTCAATGAATCTCAAAGGAATCTAGTAATTTTCAATACATTTAAAACTTAAGCCTTTTATGTTTTTCATGGTGGAGAATTAGTGAATCGTCATTCACTTACCTTCAAATTATTTGCATGTTAGATTACGACATCCATTTTCTAATGTGTAAATAATATTGTTGGATCCTAGCCATAATTTCTCATTTTGGGTGTTTAATTAGGGATTCATTTCTAATCAACTTTGTTCTTTTCTATTTTAGATGTCGAACTCAAACAACAACAATGCTTCCGGCTCGAACTCCTCCGGCTTGTTCTCACTCATGAATTTGTGTGGCAGAGTGATCTTTGTGTTGGTTTTTGAGCATTTTAACACTCCTAAGTGTAAATGCAACCCTAAATAGCTTGGATCTATGTTTTCTCTATTATACATAAAAATATGAACTTTCCAAGGTATTCATCCTAACTAGCATAATAACATTGCTTTATATGAATATATTAAGTTAGAATTACATACCTCTTTGATGTAGATTGTCTTCATGAAGCTTGAGTGCCTAGTGCCCCAAGTGTGACACCTCAAATGGTTCACACAACACCAAATACACGTGGAATGACTTGAGAGAAATTGGAACACTTCATAAAATCGGCTAGCCCTTTCTATCATCCATAGTGGCCGATTTTTCCCAAGAGTATGATCTTTATATAGTGTCATAATTAGGGTAAACCCTAATTATCATGGCTTTCTATTTCCTTAGATCCATGGGTTCAAATACACCATGGAGCATCCTATGGGTTTTAGCCCAACTTGATAATCCATGGAGTCTTAGCCCATTATACAAGTATGGATGATTTACACAATCAACCCATATATTTAATTCGTCTTCTTTTGATCACTTAATTAATCCTAGATTAATTCTTTATCAATACTAATTAAATAATCTTATTAATATATTAGAACTTATAATATATTAATAACCTTAAGTGTTATTTCTCTCATTTTAGTATATCCAAATGCATGATGCCATGCAACACAAATGGAACATGTCGGCTCAGGTCAAGCCTTACCAATTATATTTATGGACTTAGACATTAATCCAATAGTCTCCCACTTGGATAAGTCTAAAACTATTGTTGCATATGACTTCAAGAACCGACTGGCAATCGTAGCTCTCAAAAGCTTCTGTCGAACTCTGACCTTGCCAATGATGTCTGACCTTTGTCAATGAGACATGAGACATGGATTATAATCATTCTCTTTATCCATTAGTTGTTTCCCAATTTCCGATTTATGACGACTGACTAATTGAACAAATCAAATCAGTGCTGGCCTGGCCGAGCACTTACATTTGTCATCACCAAATCATCGAGGGGCCCACAGATATCGCTTTTATCCCGAAGGTAAAAGGAATGGATAAACTTCGACTCAAATGGCTTGTTCTACTACTTGTTGAATCATACACAAAGGCACATTTTATAACATCGAGTTACCAATGCGTTTTCGTGCAATCAATGTATAACCAACTCATAGTAACAACCCATATCTCTAGGTTTGAAGAATATAAGATATTATTGTCTCATGATCACTCGTGATAAAATCCATGAAGTGATTCCAATGAGCGCGGGTTGAATCCAATACTCAGAACTTATGAGCACTCACGAGTGTTGTAGCACAACTTTGTCCACCAGCTTGGACGTCTACAAGCCAACCAATGACAGTCTTGATTCATATTTACTTCCAACATATGACCGACTGTGGATAGTTTGAATAACTTAGTCATTCAGGAAGAAAAACCTAGTTATTCTGGAAGTCAAAACATGCAAAATGAAACACATTAATAATTGAATCCAATATGGTCTCAGAACTTATGAATCTAAATAAAACACCTTTTATTTATCACCATATGATTCCACATTATTCATTGTATACTGTTTCAGCTATCAACTTTATTCTTGAATTAAAACATTAGTTGTCCCATGCTCCAAGCATGTACACTATTTTTTCTAAACACTAGTCATTCCATACACCAAGTATGCATACTATGTTTGTCTATGATCTTTACTTTGCGAAATAGACCAATTGAATATAACCCCAGTGATTCTCATTTCACAGTCCGAAATCCTTACTGCAAATGCAAGAATTCCAAATTCCAACCATTTACTAAAATTTGTTAGATTCTAAACTTATATGTGTTGATCCTTTTGTAATGATTATGCACAAAGTCACAAGGACTTGACAACAAACATTACAGAGCATTCCAAAGGAGATCAACTCCTTGGAAACATCTTTCTTGCATTAAGTTTCTTCTAATCTTACACAAATTGAATAATTTCTAACTTTGAAACATTTCCATATTCCATTTTGACTATCATTTCTAAACAAGAGTTGCCTCTTTTCAGAATATGTCAATATGGTCCTTCCAGATTAACACTATACTTCCAACTGTCCCTGAGCAACCAATCTATGGTAAACCTTAGATTGTCCTCAACAATTTCTTAATCATATTAGTCATATCCAATTCTAGACCTTTTCCCTTCTTAATGCCCCAGGCATTTGGAAAATTTTAGAAAGGATGAATATAACACATGTAATTGATACTATATCAGAAGCATATGGGACACAATTCATGATATCTCACATAAAGACTAAACCCTTCTTTTGCTATAATATTTCCATTTCAATTTGCCAAGTTCTCATAATTCATATTATGAAAAGGGATGCCGTAATCATAATCGAATTTTAGAACGCAAATAATGGACCCATATATAGAATTTCCTTATGTTGAGCCATTCCAACATGAAATTCTTATATATATATATATATATATATATATATATATATATATATATATATATATATATATATATATATATATATATATATATCCTTGACTAAATATGATTAAAACCTCAATCTAAGCTTTTAGATTTGAGATGAAGTATAATTTCCTCTCCCTTAATTATAGCAAAACAACTCTTTCCTAATTGAAACCTTTTTGTTTTCTATAATTAACATTGCTAACTTGCAACCTTTATCATAATTATCATGCTCCCACTAACATGATGATTATTAGCATAACACTTATGCTCCCACTAGCTTTGACATGTACTCAAAAATCAGCTGAACTTCTAGAAAAACAATACTTTATTAACTTTCTTACCACAGTTTAGATTTCTGATACTAGATTGCTTTGATAAAACTTTATCAAAATCATACACCTTTTCTTAGATAGCTCACAGGTGTGTCTAAACAATTTCAGAACTATGAAAAGGGATGTTGTAATCATAGTCTCAATTGTTTAGACCTTTGCCACTTCTCACAAGTCCATGTTAGTGTGCCGGTTAACCACACAGCTCCACTAACGACATTGAGAATGCAAATATCATACTTGCTACGTAGCTAAAATCTACTTAGTGAAAGTGTTTCCTCACCATCATTTTCATGAATTGGAGAGAAACCTTATGACACTTAGATTTAATAGCGTATGTGTTCTTATCCACGTGAATTGTCAAAACCATAGTCACAAGACAAGGATAATGACACATTCAAACTTATATGGACTGAACTCAATCTTAATTTCTTGCCATCTGGCAGCCCAAGGGCCTGCCATTGCTTCCAAGTTGTTCTGCAACCAATTGAGAACTCTAAGAACTCATATGCAAAGCCAACTTTAATTGGAATGGGCACATAAATAAATTATGTCAACACGATAGGTTATAAACCTCACGTCGTGTGCTAGTGAAGAACTTCAGGTTTTATTCTTGATTAGTTCTTAAGACTTTCAAGACCTTTAAGACTCCCACTGTCCTCTTGACATATAAGACTTCCTTTGTTGGTCTTTGTGGATTCTAATAAGATATTCAAGAGATAGTGTGGATTCTAATCAAGACAAACACTTCACACAATTGGCCTTAGTTGGTCTTTGTTTTATCCAAAACATCACAACTTACCAATTTCAAATGTACAAGAGTAGAAACTTTTACTCTTACATTTCACAAGTGTTTTAAACCTTCTTTAAGACATGTCACTCAAGTTACAATCTTGGAGTATGACTCTAAGAATTGTTTTGGAATGACATATGACTCATCTTCTTGATTTAACCATTTCAACAATTCATAGCTCCTCTTCTTAGCTATCAGAATGCACTTAGAGGATGAATTGTGATAAGGTCTCTTAATCATTAAGATGATCATATAACATGATACTAAAGTACTCTCCCATCTTTTCAGATTTGAGAAACTTTTATCCTTCTTCCTAATTTGATTCTTCTTATTCACTCTTCCATACATTGGAACCTTTTCTAATGTCTCAGAATTACACTTAAGCTTGTAAGTATAACCATATTTACTAAGCTTTAGTAAATTATGAAGAATAGTCTTATCGATCTTTTGTGGTGGACTTAGCCAGTGCACAAGAATGTGTACATGATCCCTTAGTCCTTCACTTGACTCACATATACATGTGAACAAGGAACTAGTCTTAATTTTCCAAAGATGAAAAATTCTCATTCATCATGCTATACAACTTGCATGATTCCTAGTTTCGGTCCAACTGAAACTTGAGTGATGAGGATCTTTCCTTATTTGGTAAATTTAGACATTACCACAAATGAAAGAATCAATTTCATATTTCCACTTTTGCTATTAATGGAATCCTATAAGTAACAATTTTTTTTCCTCAAATGCCATTGTAAGGATATTTTAAAATAAAAAATTTCCTTTTATTTTTAAAACTTTGCAGAAAAACTTCTCCTTACAATACATATGAAAACTTGTTGTTATTTATTCCTAAGTAATATCTCATAACTCCTAAGAAGTAGCTCAAGAATCCAATCTTCAAACTATGCGATAGAAATCCATCTACGCGATCAGATTCAACATATTCTTTCCTTAAGTTCCTTCACTTTTTCTTTGATTCTTAAAACATCACCATGTGACCCAATCACATCATGTATCAAGAATCTCAGAATAGAAACTTAGCAGAGTTAGATAGTGGACTTTACCTGAAATAGATTCAACCTTATTGACTTTAACACCCTTAGGTAATATTGGCAGCTTCGCAACCAATGCCCCTTCCTTTGGCAATTTAATATATGGATGCTGTGGTAATGGAACATGAGACTATCACAGACTTAGCCTTTCTCTTTACCATTTGGTCACCGAGTTAACTATGGCCGATCCCTTTCCATTGGGAAGAAACAGCTTTACTGGATGTCCAATGTCATTATTGTCAATGTCCACAAGTTTTAGGAAGTTGTTCTTTGCAGATAGTGTAACAGCCCGGATTCCCATGTATTATTTATTCATATATCTTTGGTGTTTTGTGAGGGGACTCGGCGAGTTGGAGCTCAAACTCGTCGAGTAGGATCGCGGTTTTGGACGCGGCTTCGCGCCTGGACTGGGCGAGTCCGCACTGTTTAATGAAACCCTAATTTCCCAGTCCTGAGCCCTATTTAAAGGAACTTATGGCCCTTCATTGCGGCCACCTACGACCTTGAGAGCACCAGAGCAGCTGAGAGTTCTTGTGAGTGAGATAAGAGGCCATTATTCACCAATTTTGTGTGTGTTTGCAAGAAAGGAAGAGGAAGGTCAAGCTAGGAGAGTTGGGGAGCTTGGATTTACTTCCATTTCAACAGAAGAAGCTACTTGAGGTATCATTCAGAGCTTATTCTCGTGTTTAGTTGTTATGGCCAAATCTAGGGTTTCTTCATGCCTTGTTTGCCTTGTATTTGGAGTGTGAGAGGTCCCTTGGGGAAATGGTACCTAGATCTGGACCTTAGTGGGTCCAGAGAGTCCCTAATGCCCTGCTTTATGCCTTTCCTTTTGAGTTGGGGACTTAGGTTACCATTTTAGATGTCATTTCATCAAAAGAAGCCTTGTAGGCGTTGCATGGTAGCCAAGGTGGTAACTTTACGTGATGAATGTCCTTGGGAGGGCTAGATCTATGAGTTGTTGGAGCGGATCTGACCTCAGAAGCGAGATTGAGTTGATGCATGGCATGGACTCGACGAGTCCGAAGAACAGACTCAGCGAGTAGCATGAAGATTGTCCTTAACCACTCAGTGAGTGGTCTTGCCGAGTTAAGGGTTGACTTAGTGAGTCAGGGAGAGTTAGAGAGGATTGACAGGTGGACTGAGTCGATCTGGAACTCGCCAAGTTGTTCTTGAGACTCGGCGAGTTGATTCGTGGTGGCCCTGCAATTCATGCCAGGTGGAACTCGTCGAGTTAGGGGTGTACTCGACGTGTTAGGAGAAGATCCTAGGGAGTCAGTGAACACGTATAGACTCGCTGATTAGCTCTAGTGCACTCATCGAGTCCGGTCAAAGTTGACCGTTGACCGTTGACCAGTGTTGACTTGATAGGGGTAGTCAACCTTAGTGGTAAAAGTGTTAATTAGAGATATATGATGTTATAGGAGGATTTTAGCTCGGAGGATCGAGCACGAGTGATTTCCGGGATTCGCGAGTTATCGATATATACGAGGTGAGTCTTCTCACTATACTTTACCTTGAGTAGGTAATCAGAGTTATGTGATAGAGTATTTGTATGCTATATGTATGTTATGTGTTGTACTGCATTATTTCTATGTGATTTATGTTGTGCATGTTTATAGAGTTGGAACCGGAAGGTTCCCAGATTTAGAACCAGTAGGTTCACTGAGTAGGGTCTACGGACCCATAGAGTTATAGCCTCGAGCGGCTAATATGTGTTATGTGTGGTATTTTGGGGAACTCACTAAGCTTTGTGCTTACAGTGTTGGTGTTTATTGTTTCAGGTACTAGTGATGACCGCGGGAAGGCGCCGGCTTGATCAGTACACACACATGGGATTTTTATGATATGTGATCTTGGGATTTATTGTATGACATTGATTGGAGTTTCAAATACTGATGTTTTATGAAAATTAAATGAATATGTTTTTAAATTATGCAAAAAATTGGTTTGAAATTCACGGCGTTACAAGTTGGTATGAGAGCCTTGGTTTGAGAGATTCGAGTACACCTTCGGGCGTATTTGAACTCAAACTGAGGATTTGAGAAGTATTTCAAAAAGAATAAAAGATTTTTGGATGAACGCAGAGCAGAGTTGTGTGTACGATCAGTCCGCGCCCGAACGGTGATTTCCCAAAATACCCTCATGTTATGTGATATTGATATTGACATGATGTATTCTCATGCTAGAGTAGGCTAGGTACTCCTAGTAGGACTAAAGTGGCCTGATTTGTGATACCTTAGCCTAGGGAGAGGTGAGCTGCTATGAGATGCTTGAGAGTGAGTAGGTAGCAGCGAGGGGCTTATGAGAGAATTGTTAGAGAGTGGATTGTGCATGATAGAGTACTTGGAATTTAGGATCCGAAGAGGAGGACTTGGGGTGTATTCTGATACGGTGCAGACAGTAGTATTGGGCCCGTACTACTGAAAGCACCGGAGCGGTGTACAGCCCAAGTAGGAATCTTTGGAATACAAAGGATCAAGGAGGGATGAGTTGTCGAGTGTGAGTATGCTCGAATGGATTCTAATTTATCGTATGTTGTATTTCAGAGGTAGATCATGGTGAGGACACGTCTGATGCCTGAGAGCAGTGAGACCAGTGATGAGGAGATCCGCCGGATCATCCACGAGGAGGTGGCTGCGGCTATCAGGGCAGAGATACCAGAGATGTTTGGGTCTATTAAGACCATGCTGATTGAGACCTTTGACGAGCGTTATGTCGCTCTTTCTGAGGCTGTTGTTGCAGCAGCCACCGCAGCTATTGCTGCCGCGAGGCCGCAAGGTGGTGATGTGTTGCTGTTCCGGGAGTTCAGCAACACAAAACCGCCAGAGTTTGATGGGACCCAGGACCCGGTGGCAGCTATGAGGTGGATTTCTGACATAGAGGGGTGTTTCTTCACTTGCTCATCTCCTGAGTATTTGAAGGTTCGGTTCGGGCTGAACCAGCTTCGCTTGGGAGCGAAGGACTGGTGGAAGTTTGTGACGGCGCACTTTATGCCTGCTGAGCTTGCGGCAGTGACCTGGGAGAGGTTCACTGCCATGTTCCGAGATGAGTATGTTCCCCAGGTGGAGAGGGAGCGCTTGGCCCAAGAGTTTCTGACCCTCAAGCAGGGTACTGAGTCTGTTACGGCGATTACCAGGATGTTCCATGAGAGGGCGATGTTCTGCCCTGAGCACGTGTCCACGGAGCAGGCACGTATGAGCCGATATTTGAGTATCTTGAGGCGAGATATTCGGGAGTTCGCGGCGAACTACTCATACCTGACATTTGCCGAGCTTCAGGCAAATTCCCGGAAGAGGGAGATTGAGCTAGAGACTCAGGCCAGGGAGGAGGCGGAGTCTCAGGGGAGGGGTCGGCGACCGGCACAGTCTCTGCCGGCAGCCAAGCAGGCCAAGCCCGCTGATCCCAAACCAGGGAGCCAGAAAGGCCGCACTTGTGGGAAGTGTGGAAAGGGTCATGATGGGGTCTGTAGAGCGGGATCTTGCTACAAGTGTGGCAAGTATGGGGCACATGGCCAAGTTCTACCCCAAGGGGTTCGCGGTGTGTTTTCACTGCAATTAGATCGGATACCGGAAGGCAGAGTGTCCGCAGTTGCGAGGATCATCTCAGGGAGCACCTCCGGGATCTGCCCATGCCGCCATTAGAGCTACCGAGAGTCGGCCAGTGAAGGTCGATGCGCCGAGAGCGTGAGGGAGAGCTTTTCAGCTGACCGCGGAGGAGGTCCGCGCAGCACCCGATGTCGTGGCTGGTATGTATTCTTTCGTGTATTTATTTTGATGTTGTGATATTATGCTTATATTATGTTATGCGTAGGTACTTTTCTTGTGAATTCTGTACCTGCCTTGGTGTTATTTGACTCGGGTGCGAGTCGGTCTTTTGTATCTTTGGCTTTTAGTCAGCATATCAGCGTTAGTCGTGAGGCGTTGAGTCGGCCTCTGAGAGTTTCCATAGCTGATGAGAGGGTGATATATGCCACGGAGGTTCTCCGAGGGTGCGTAGTCGAGATTTTCGGTGTTGAGTTCCCGATTGATATGGCTCCTATTGCGATGGGTGATGTATGTGTCATTGTGGGCATGGACCGGTTGAGCAGATTCGGTGCGGTTATCGACTGCGAGCGAAAGCTGGTGACCATACGAGACCCTAGTGGGGGAGTTCTTTCGGTGTACGGCGAGGGTACACGTTCAGGATCAGCGTTTTGTTCGGCCGCTAGGGCGAGGCAGTGTCTACAGCAGGGTTGTAAGGGTTTCATTAGGCCCCGAGCAGCAGGCCTCCTTTGAGACACTTCGCCAAAGGTTATGCGAAGCCCCAGTGTTAGCCCTCCCGGAAGGGATAGAGGACTTTGTGGTATACTGTGATGCATCGATTTTGGGGTTGGTAGCGGTGCTGATGCAGAGAGGGAATGTGATAGCATATGCATCAAGGCAGCTGAAGCCTCATGAGACGAGATATCCCACCCATGATCTAGAATTGGGGACAGTGGTGTTCGCCCTCAATATTAGGCGTCACTACTTGTATGGGGTTCGGCGTACGATATACACGGACCATAAGAGTTTGAAGTATTTGATGGATCAACCCAACCTAAATATGCGTCAGAGAAGGTGGTTGGATGTGGTCAAGGATTATGATTGTGAGATCCTGTACCACCCAGGAAAGGCTAATGTGGTAGCCGATGCATTGAGCCGCAGGGCGGAGAGCACCCCGCTGCGGGATGTATGTTTGAGATTGACCATGATAGCTCCAGTGTTGGACGCCATTCATGGGGCACAGGCCGAGGCTGTGCAACCTGAGATGCAGAAGAGGGAACGGGTTGTTGGTTTGGTTTCAGAGTTCGTTACTGATGGTCGGGGGCTTATGACATTTCAGGGGCGTATCTGGGTGCCGTTTGTAAGAGGGACACGTACCATTTTGATGGAGAGGCTCATCGGTCGAAATTCTCGATTCATCTGGGGGCCACTAAGATGTATTTGGATCTGAGAAAGGAGTATTGGTGGCCCTGTATGAAGAGGGATGTCGCGTGGTTTGTTGAGAGGTGCTTGACCTGCCGTTGGGTTAAGGCCGAGCACCAGAGGCCGCATGGTAAGTTGCAGCCATTGGAGGTTCCCGAATGGAAGTGGGAACAGATCACTATGGATTTCATCACCAAATTGCCAAGGACTGCCAGAGGAGTTGATGCAATTTGGGTGATTGTGGACAGATTGACGAAGAGCGCTCACTTCCTTGCTATCAGCGAGAGTTCTTCAGCAGAGAAATTGGCGGAGGTGTATGTGAGGGAAGTGGTATCTTGGCATGGTGTGCCGATCTCGATTGTTTCAGACCGTGATGTGCGCTTCACTTCCAGATTCTGGAAGAAGTTTCATGAGGAGTTGGGTACTAGACTACATTTTAGTACCGCATATCATCCCCAGACAGACGGTCAGAGTGAGCGGACGATTCAGACGCTCGAGGACATGCTCCGGGCATGTGTGTTGGATTTCGGGGGTAGCTGGGATGCATATTTGCCCTTGGCAGAGTTTTCCTACAACAACAGCCATCATTCGAGCATTGGTATGATGCCCTTTGAACTGTTGTATGGAAGGAGGTGTCGGACCCCCATTTGTTGGGGAGAGGTTGGACAGCGGGTAATGGGCAGTACATAGATCGTGCTTAAGACGACAAAGCAGATCCAGCAGGTCAGACAGAGGTTGTTGACCGCTCAGAGCCGACAAAAGAGTTATGCAGACAGATCCGGTCCGAGCTTGAGTTTCAGGTCAGCGACCTTCTACTCCTGAAGGTCTCTCCTTGGAAAGGAGTGATTCGATTCAGGAAGAGGGGCAAGTTGGGGCCCCGATATATTGGTCCTTTCCGAGTAATCGCGAAGGTAGGCCGGGTAGCCTATCGTTTGGATTTGCCAGCACAGTTGGGGCAGATTCATGACACTTTTCATGTGTCGCAGCTGAGGAAGTGTATAGCCGATGAGTCGGCAGTGGTTCCATTAGAGGATATTCAGGTGGACGCGAGCCTGAATTATGCTGAGTGACCAGTGGCCATCAGAGATCGGAAAATCAAGGTTCTGAGGAACAAGGAGGTACCCCTGGTTTTGGTTCAGTGGCAGCATCGGAAGGGGTCCGAGATGACCTGGGAGCCGGAGAGTGAGATGCGTGAGCAGCATCCGGAGTTATTTGTAGAGCAAAACATCAAGGGCAAAGTCTAGTTCTAGTGGGGGAGAATTGTAACATCCCAGATTCCCAGGTATTATTTATTCATATATCTTTGGTGTTTTGTGAGGGGACTCGGCGAGTTGGAGCTCAAACTCGCCGAGTAGGATCGCGGTTTTGGACGCGGGTTCGCGCCTAGACTCGGCGAGTCCGCGCTGTTTAATGAAACCCTAATTTCCCGGTCCTGAGCCCTATTTAAAGGACATTATGGCCCTTCAGTGCAGCTACCTTCGACCTTGAGAGCACCAGAGCAGCTGAGAGTTCTTGTGAGTGAGATAAGAGGCCATTATTCACCAATTTTGTGTGTGTTTGCAAGAAAGGAAGAGGAAGGTCAAGCTAGGATAGTTGGAGAGCTTAGATTTACTTCCATTTCGACAGAAGAAGCTACTTGAGGTATCATTCAGAGCTTATGCTCGTGTTTTGTTGTTATGGCCAAATATAGGGTTTCTTCATGCCTTGTTTGCCTTATATTTGGAGTGTGAGAGGTCCCTTGGGGAAATGGTACCTAGATCTGGACCTTAGTGGGTCCAGAGAGACCTAAATGCCTTGCTTTATGCCTTTCCTTTTGAGTTGGGGACTTAGGTTACCATTTTAGATGTCATTTCATCAAAAGAAGCCTTGTAGGCATTGCATGGTATCCAAGGTGGTAACTTTACGTGATGAATGTGCTTGGGAGGGCTAGATCTATGAGTTGTTGGAGCGGATCTTACCTCAGAAGCGAGATTGAGTTGATGCATAGCATGGACTTGCCGAGTCCGAAGAACAGACTCGACGAATAGCATGAAGATTGTCCTTAACCACTCAGCAAGTGGTCTTGCCGAGTTAAGGGTTGACTCAGTGAGTCAGGGAGAGTTAGAGAGGGTTGACAGGTGGACTGAGTCAAGCTGGAACTCGCCGAGTTGTTCTTGAGACTCGGCGAGTTGAGTTGTGGTGTCCCCGCGATTCATGCCAGGTGGAACTCGTCGAGTTAGTGGTGTACTCGACGTGTCAGGAGAGGATCCTAGGGAGTCAGTGAACACGTATAGACTCGCCGAGCCTGGTCAAAGTTGACCGTTGACCGTTGACCAATGTTGACTTGATAGGGGTAGTCAACCTTAGTGGTAAAAGTGTTAATTAGAGATATATGATGTTATAGGAGGATTTTAGCTCGGAGGATCGAGCACGAGTGATTTCCAGGATTCGCGACTTACCGAGATATACGAGGTGAGTCTTCTCACTATACTTTACCTTGAGTAGGTAATCAGAGTTATGTGATAGAGTATTTGTATGATATATGTATGTTATGTGTTGTACTGCATTATTTATGTGTGATTTATGATGTGCATGTTTATAGAGTTGGAACCGGAAGGTTCCCAGAGTTAGAACCAGTGGGTTCACAGAGTAGGGTCTACAGACCCACAGAGTTATAGCCTCGAGTGGATAATATGTGTTATGTGTGGTATGTTGGGGAACTCACTAAGCTTTGTGCTTACAGTGTTGGTGTTTATTGTTTCAGGTACTAGTGATGACCGTGGGAAGGCGCCGACTTGATCAGTACACTCACATGGGATTTTTATGATATGTGATCTTGGGATTTATTGTATGACATTGATTGGAGTTTCAAATACTGATGTTTTATAAAAATTAAATGAATATGTTTTTAAATTATGCGAAAAATTGTTTTGAAATTAACGGCCTTACAAATAGATAAGATCATGAAGGGTCTTGTCATAGTCTGTTTCATAGGAGTCCCAAAGAAACTCACCATGTGACTTAGAAAGTGATTGAACCACCAACATTCTCAAGACTTTGACACACAACTCTCCCGGCTTGTCAATATGTGACTACATCTCCAAGATGTGACCACACATAGACCTTTACTTGCGAATAGGGCTTGAGTGACCTTAAACTTTTCAAGAACTTATGGGTTAGGGAGAATAATTTGGAGGAGGTGAAAGAAGTATGATTTCCAAGGGACATCATCTTCATTTAGGAAAGCTTGTTTCAAGAGATTTGGGAAGATCATATGTGTCTAAACCAGACATCTTTTTGGGAGATATTCAATATAGTTGATTTAAAGTCCTTAATATAACACCCAATATGAAATATTAACGCTAGGACCCAACACAATACTTTTATAACATGGAAGAGGGATGTCGTAATCCAAGCTATAAAATATTTGAAGGTAGGTGAATGACGATTCACCAATTTCCACCATGAAAAAACGAAATAAATTTATTAGGTTTTTTAATTGGATTTGAAACTCCTATATCTTTTAAGATTCATTGAACTGTTCAAATGGCTTGTTTCAATCTCGAGTGTGCCCTTCAGGTTTTGTGACTAGGATGCCGAGGATCACAAAACAAGGTGCGAAGTAACCATGCAAATTACTTGGTACCCTTAAGTGTTTACCCCTCAATAGATGTGTCGGTTAACCACACACGGTCCATCGATACTATGATAAACATTAAGTTACCCTTTGCCTACCTTGTTAAATACGAGTTAGTGTGTCGGTTAACCACACACGCTCCACTAACCGACTTAAACAAAGTGCAAAGTGTAATTTCATGGATTAGCAACTTATTCACATTTTCCTAAGTAACTAAGATTGGGTATTTATAAGAGTTAGTTACTTAGTATTTATCATTAATACTTTTAATGAAGGGAGAATTCTAGTCCTTGTCCTACCCGTTCGGCTAACGACCCTCCAACGGTCAAGGAAGCGGTGGGTGAGAGTGGACACCCATTAATCTGTCATTTTATAGGCAGTAACCTTATACCCCCCTTATAGACCGGCTTCGTGAATGAGGCCTACTAACGGTAACACTGACTTTACTCTTAAACATATATATATATATATATATATATATATATATATATATATATATATATATTATTAGCATATAATATTATAAAGTATAAGGGTTGAATTTTAACTTTTAAAGTTCTAAGGGCTAACTTGGAATTAAAGTATTCATAAGTGAAAACTTTTCAAATTCCAAAACTTGAGGGCAAGTTGTAAAGTACTTTCCCATCTTTCAGATTTGAGAAACTTTTGTCTTTCTGCCTAAATTGATTCTTCTTATTCACTCTGCCATACATTGGAACCATTTCCAATGTCTCAGAATTACACTTAAGCTTGTAAGTATAACCATATTTACTGAACTTTAGTAAATAATGACGAATAGTCTTAATGATCTTTTGTGGTGGACTTAATCAGTGCACAAGAATGTGTACTTGATCCCTTAGTCCTTTACTTGACTCACACATCTATGTGAACAAGTAAATAGTCTTAATTTTACAGTGCTTGAAAGTTCTCATTCATCATACTATACAACTTGCATGATACCAAGTTTCGGTCGAATTGAAATTTGGGTGATGAGAAACTTTCCTTGGTTGGTAAATTTAGACACTACCACAAATGAAAGAATCAAATTCATATTTCCACTCTTGGTCTTAACGGAATCTTATAAGAAACAAAAATTTTCACAATTGCCATTGTAAGGATATTTTTAAAATAAATAAAATCAAAAATTTTCCTTTTATTTTAAAAACTTTGCAGAAAAACTATCCTTACAATGTAAAAGCACATGAAAACTTTGTTGTTATCTATTCCTAAGCAATATATCATAACTCCTAAGAAGTAGCTCAAGAATGCGATCTTGAAACTATGCGATAGAAATCCATCTACACGATCAGATTCATCATATACTTTCTTTAAGTTTATTCACTTTTCATTGATTCTTAAACCATCAACATGTGACCCAGTCTCATCATGTATCAAGAATCTTAGAATAGAAACTTAGTAGAGTTAGATAGTGGACTTTATCTGAAGTAGAGTCAAACTTATTGACTTTAACATATTTAGGTAAAATTGGCAGCTACGTAACTAATGCCCCTTCCTTTGGAGATATAAACATATGAACCATTTAGTAATGGTATGCATGACTATCACAGACTTAGCTTTTCTCTTTACCGTTTGGTCAACCGAGTTGACTATGGCCGATCCTTTTCCAATCGGAAGAGAATGCTTTTTCTGGATTTCCAGTGTCATCATTGTCAATGTCCACAAAGTTTTAGGAACTTGATCTTAGCAAATAGATAACATCATTAAGGGTCTTGTCATATTATGTTTCATAGGTGTCTCAAAAGAACTCACTATGTGACTTTGAAAGTAGTTGAGCCACAACTTTCTCAAGACTTTGACACCTAACTCTCTCGGCTTGTCAATATGTGACTACATCTCCAAGATGTGATCACAAATAGACCTTTACTTGCCAATAGAGCTTGAGTTACCTTAAACTTTTCAAGAACTTGTGGGTTACGGAGAATAATTGGAGGAGGTGAATGAAGTATTATTTCCTTGGGACATCATCTTCATTTAGGAAAGCTTGTTTCAAGAGATTTGGGAAGATCATAAATGTCTAAACCAGACATATTTTGGGAGATATTCAAGATAGTTGATTTAAAGTCCTTAATATAACACCCAATATGAAATATTAAGGCTAGGACCCAACACAATACTTTTATAACTTGGAAGAGGGATGTCGTAATCCAACTATAAAATATTTGAAGGTAGGTGAATGACAATTTCCACCAAGATAAACGAAATGTATTATTACGTTTTAATTGGATTTGAAACTCCTAGATCTTTTGAGATTCATTGAACTTTTAAATGGCATGTTTCAATATCGAGTGTGCGCTTTAGGTTTTGTGACTTGGATGTCGAGGATCACAAAACAAGGTGTGAAGTAACCATGAAAATATACTTGGTACCCTTAATATTTACACCTCAATCGATGTGCTGGTTAACCAGACACGCTCCACCGATACTATGATAAATATTAAGTTACCCTTTACCTAGCTTGTTAAGTCCAGGTTAGTGTGCCGGTTAAGCACACACGCTCCACCAACCGACTTAAACAAAGTGCAAAGTGTAATTTCATGGATTAGCACCTTATTCATATTTTCCTAAGTAACTAAGATTGGGTATTTATAAAAGGTTTAGTTACTTAGTATTTATCATTAATACTTTTAATGAAGGGAGAATTCTAGTCCTTGTCCTACCCGTTCGTCTAACGACCCTCCACCGGTCAAGGAAGCGGTGGGTGAGAGTGGACACCCATTAAACTGCCATTTTATAGGCAGTAACCTTATACCCCCTTATAGACTGGCTTCGTGAATGAGGCCTACTAATGGTAAGACTAACTTTACTCTTATACAGATATATATATATATATATATATATATATATATATATATATATATATATATATATATATATATATATATATATATATATATTTATATATATTATTAACTTATAATATTATAAAGTATAAGGGTTGAATTTTAACTTTTAAAATTCTAAGGGCTAACTTGGAATTAAAGTATTCATAAGTGAAAACGTTTCAAATTCCAAAATATGAGGGCAAGTTTTGAAACTATTCAAAACTAATTAATTCCATGACTTATGTGTTTAAATTAGTTTTAATTAAAAGACTCTTCAAGTTCCATAACTTGAGGCCAAGTTATGGAAGACTTTAAACTAATAAAAGAATGTAACTTTTCTTTATTTTGTAACTTATGGAATTAATTAAGGTTACACATTTTATTACTTAATGCAGTGACTCTTGAACCTCCATAACTTGAGGACAAGACTCTTCATTTTTTGTAACCATTGCCAACTTTTATGAGTTTTATAAAACTTAAATGTGACATTTCATGTAACTTGAGGACAAGTTACACAAACACATTTTAGAATTATCTCTTAGATTAAAATGGATTGAAAAACGCATAATCAATTAACTTTTCTATTAATCTAAGCAACTCATTAGAACAAGATAATTCAAATCAAACTTTTTCATGTAATTAGTCTAAACCTTAAACTAATACAAAAACTAAATCTATTGACAATTATCTTTGAAATTGGATTAGCATGCACTACAAGAAAAAATCCAAAATAACTACGGAAAAATTCCGTAGCTAAAACATGATATTCCGTAGTTAAGTGTGATTAGAGACGGAATTTGCTACGGAACCCATTTGTTGCAAAAATCTTCGTTACTAAACTATTGTTACGGAATCCGTAGGACCTTCGCGGCGGATTTTGCAACACACTTATTCTGTAGTAAAATAGCTATAAACTATATTCGTAGCAGTAACGTAGCAAATTAACTATAATTGTTGTCCGTAGCAAATTACCTACGACCCGATCTGTAGTTAATCTGTCACAAATTAACTACAATTGTTTTATGTAGCACATCCGTAGCAAATTACTTACGATCCATAGTTAGTCTGTCACAAATTAACTACAAACCATCCCCATAGCTAATTTCCATAGCAAATCCACTACGGATAATGTCGTAGCAAATATTCCATAGTGAATCTACTACGATCTAATTATGTAACAGATAGTTGGTAGTAGATTTCATGGTAGTGGTTTCAAGCTTTTCTTCCATTATTCACATTTTTGTTACAATTTACAATAACATCAAATTAACATACACACAAGATAATACACACACAGCATCAAACACACCCTCCATGGCGGTCCTTGAGGCGGCAGCCACCATGGCCGACGGCCATGGTGGTTCTTCCTTTGCTTTTCTTCGGCAACAGTAAATCCGAGACTCCCACCAACTAGTGAGTCACAGCTAAACACACACACACACATACCCATGATCTTGAAGCAGCAACACACAAAATACTCACAGAGACCTTGACTTCTTGCTTGGAAAATAACCCATCACCACCACAGGTGGGTGGTGACAGCAGCAGCTCAAGAAACGGTAGCAGCGACGCTACACCAGAACGAGAACGGAGATAGAGAGGAATGACACAGTTGGGGCTGATTCCCTGTTGACAGCAGCAACGGTACCGGTCTCGCCTCCCTGCTTCCGGTGACCCAAGAGAAACCCTCGCTGCTCACGACTTCATTGGCGGCAGGAGGATCGATGGCAGCTTCAAATTGACAGCAACGACGGCAAGGAGCGGAGAAGAGAGAGAGAAGAAGAAGAAGAACACGGCATCGATAGCTTCTCTCTCGGGAATATCCTTCGACCAAACACGACAACAGAACCGACATGGGTTGCGGTGGTGATGCTTGACGACTCCAGCAATAGCGGTGGAAGGTAACTTGACAGAGAAGGGGAGGGGGTAGCGGCGCTGAAGGTGAAGGAGGGTGAAGGCAAGGTTGGTGGCTGTTCATAGCTCGGTTTAGGGTTCACGGGATGATGGGTTTTATATCTCGAGTCCCATACCATCTATCCCATATTGACAAGATTAACCCCTCCTTCCCCATATTCTTTCAAAACTAACTCATAATTTACCTTTCTAACCCTGCTCTCTATAATTCTTTTCAAATCAGGCCCGAACTTACACTTTAGCCCCTACTCCATAAAATCCTTTCAATATAAGTCCAATGTTATTCTTTAACCTTCGAAACTCATATTCCAATAATTATTAATTGATTTTGGACTTAAAAATATACAACAATACTAGGATTACTTCCCGGGACTCCTGCTTTATATTTAATTACTCCATGAAAATCAGGATGTTTCAAAACAAACGGGATGTGACCAGCCCCTACCTTAAAATTGCAATTTTTAATTAAGTAATTAGTAATTGCAATTCGAGTTTCGGTTTTAAGAGTTTAAACTTTACTTGAGAAACCTCCAAACACTAAAAATTGCATATTGGAAACTTCTATTGTATAATATTTATGGTTTTTATATTATAGTATAATAGCTACGACCTATGATCTTGTAGCAAATTCTGTAGCGACATAGCTACGGATTTTGACTTCGTAACAAATGTCGTAGCAAGCTAGCTACAAACTTCGATATGGTAGCAAATTTTATAGCAAAATAGCTACAAATTTTAATTTCGTAACAATTTCTGTAGCAAAATAAATACAAACTTTAATCTGTAGCAACAGTTGTAGCAAAATACCTATGCCTTTTAATTTTGTAGCAAATTTCGTAGCATGATAACTACGGACTCCGATTGCGTAGCAAAATTCTGTAGTTATTAAAATATTAGCTATTGAATGCAATTCCGTAGCTAATTCCGTAGCAAATATACCTACGTCTAACTAGTTCGTAGTATATTCCATATTAGAATAGCTACGGTTTTCAATTCTGTAGCAACATTTCGTAGTTATTCAAATGTTACCTACGGAATGTAATTTTGTAGCAAGTTCCATAGCAAAATAGCTACGAGAAGCCATTCCGTAGCATAATCCGTAGCATAATAACTACGGATTTTACCTTCGTAGCAAATTTCCGTAGTTATTTCGACTTTTTCTTGTAGTGATGAACATTACCACATCAAAAACAAGTTTATAAGTCCAAAAACATCTTAGGGTAATGTTCCTAGTCCAATTCCAGCCAAAAAGTCAAAAGTATGTTGTCTGGGGGTCCAACTCGTCGAGTGCATGAACCAACTCAACGATTTGGATCGTTTTGACCACTTTTTAGGCATGGAATCGACGAGTCCGCTTGTCCAGACAGCACAAAACTTCGTTTTTTAAGCAGTTTTCGCAAGTATAACAGGAAAACAAGCCTAGGCTTTGATACCACTGTTGGGTTTTGAGCATTTTAACACTCCTAAGTGTACATGCAACCCTAAATACCTTGGATCTATTTTTTCTCTATTATACATACAAATATGAACTTTCCAAGGTATTCATCCTAACTAGCATAATAACATTGCTTCATATGAATATATTAAGTTAGAATTACATACCTCTTTGATGTAGATTGTCTTCATGAAGCCTGAGTGCCTAGTGCCCCAAGTGTGACACCTCAAATGGTTCACACAATACCAAATACACATGGAATGACTTGAGAGAAATTGGAACACTTCATAAAATCGGCTAGCCCTTTCTATCATCCATAGTGGCCGATTTTTCCCAAGAGTATGATCTTTATATAATGTCATAATTAGGGTAAACCCTAATTATCATGGCTTTCCATTTCCTTGGATCCATGGGTTCAAATACACTATGGAGCATCCATGAAGCATCCTATGGGTTTTAGCCCAACTTGATAATCCATGGAGTCTTAGCCCACTATACAAGTATGGATGATTTAACAATCAGCCCATATATTTAATTAGTCTTCTTTTGATCACTTAATTAATCCTAGATTAATTCTTGATCAATACTAATTAAATAATCTTTTTAATATATTAGAACTTATAAAATATTAATAACCTTAAGTGTTATTTCTCTCATTTTAGTCTATCCAAATGCATGATGCCATGCAACCCAAATGGACCATGTCGGGTCGGGTCAAGTCTTACCAATTATAGTTATGGACTTAGACATTAATCCAACACTTTGATGGTTCCAATTTCAATGATTGGATCCATAACATCCGAATGGTCACTCGCTACGAGGACAAAGAGTATGTCCTCGATAAGGAGTTGAAGGTGGTAAACATCAACACTGCTACTCCCAAAGAAATCACTGCCTTTGAGGCCCATGAGCGTGATGCCACGAAAGTCCATTGCATCATGCTAGCGACCATGACTATTGTACTGCAAAAGTCTTATTAGGAATAATATCCCTAGGAGATGCATCAAGACTTGGTGGACCATTACCACCAAAGTGCGAGGCAAGAAAGGTATGAGATCATCACTTCGATGATCACTGCCAAAATGGGTAGTGGAGAGTCCCTTACCACTCATCTGCAAAAGATGCAGAGATATGTTGATCACCTGCTGAAGTTGAATGTTAACTTCGATGAAGAAGGAAGAGGTCACCTTGAGCAAGCTCCAAGGCTTATTGAGGACTGCTGAGAGAAATCTCAAGGACATGTCTGTTGCATCAACTCCCACTCCAACCGCCACGCCTGTCTTGGCAATAGGTCAGGGGAAGGGCAAGAAGAGGAAGGATCCCTCAAAGAGCTACCATAAGGGAAAGTACCAAGATGACACCTCTTCTAGTGGAACCAAAGTTGGTTATGCTAAGCCCAACTCCAACCCGAAGGAGGTAGAGTGCCACCACTGCCACAAGATAGGGCATTGGAAGAGAAGCTTCCCAGAATACCCGAAAGCCATCAAGGAGGGAAAGATGAAGCCATCTTTCGCAGGTATTTACATAGTTAAATCTAATGATTCATCGCATTCTATTTCTTGGGTTCTTGATACAAGATGTGGTTTTCACATATGTTCTGATTTGCAGGGACTAACAAGAAATACGGATGTGGAGCAAGGAAGGATATCCAATCATGGGAAACAGAAGATTGTCACCTATCACCAAGATTGGAGTATATTCCTTAGTGCTTAGTAATGGATTAGGATTAGATTTAAATAATTGTTGCTATTCTCCAGATATGGCAAGAAACATTATTTCATTTCATGGTTTGTTTAGACATGGATTTACATATTCATTTGATAATGCGAAAGGTTCTATTTATGGTTATCTAAATGGTGTTTTATATTTCGAAGCATTGCCTTGTAATGGAATTTATGAAACTATGATGGTTGTAGATAACCTAGGAAATGATGTGTTGTGTATCGATTCTTCCAATAATATGGATAAAGCATGCTTGTGGCATTGTCGTCTTAGACATGTCAACATGAAACGAATAGCCCAACTCCAAAAAGATTGAGTGTTGGAGTCATTCGACCTTAGGGACGATGACGTGTACGAGTCTTGTTTACTTGGAAAGATGACCAAGTCACCCTTCACTGGCACTTGTGAGAGGGGTGAGGGTCTATTGTATCTCATACACACCGATGTGTGTGGGCCCTTTTGATCCACCACAAGGGATGCGAACCGCTTCTATGTGACTTTCACCGACGATTATAGCAGATATAGGTATATCTACTTAATCAAGCACAAGTCAGAAACCTTTGAAAAGTTCAAAGAGTTTAAACAAGAAGTGGAGAATCAATTGGGCAGGAACATCAAGATGATTTGATCCGATCGAGGAGAAGAGTACCGAAGTCTTGAATTCCACGACTACCTCAAGGAAAGCGGAATGGTTTCGCAATTGACGCCGCCTAGGACACCGCAGTTGAATGGTGTGGCTGAGAGGCGTAATCAAACCTTGCTAGACATGGTTCGTTCCATGATGAGCCATGCTTCACTACCTATCTCATTATGCGGGTATGCCTTAGAGACTGCCGCCCATATCCTTAACTTAGTCCCTACGAAGAAGGTTGCCAAAATACCTTACGAGATGCGGACAGGGAAGGCTCCCTCGTTAGCACATATCAAGGTTTGGGATTGCGAGGTTTTCGTAAGATGAGAGACTCACGACTACCTCGAACCTCGTAGTGAGCGGTGTATTTTCATCGGCTACCCGCAGAAATCCTTTGGATATCTCTTCTATAGACCGAGTGACAATGTTGTCTTCGTTGCGAGGAGAGGGGTTTTCTGAGAGAGAGAGAGAGAGAGAGCTCAAAAGCCAAGGGGATAGTGGGAGGCAAATCGATCTTGAAGAGATTCAAGAGTCGAGTGATGAAGGAGCCTTTAACGCTGGCACTTAACCCAAGGAGGAAACTCCGGTTGAGCTAATTGGCGATTCCTTACCTCTTAGACATTCCTATAAAGTTAGGGTTCAACCCCAGTTTTATGGTTTTCATATTACTATGGAAGGGGATACGTTCATTAGTGATAGTACACTAGTGAATTTGGACGAACCTAACAGCTACAAGGAAGCCATGGCAGGCACAAAGTCTGCGAAATGGAAAGAGGAGATGGACAGTGATATTCAGTCCATGTACGATAACCAAGTTAGGAGCTTGGTTGATCATGTACCGGGTCGTAAGACGGTCGGGTGCAAGTGGATCTTCAAGAAGAATACTGACATGGATGAGAATGTGCACACGTATAAGGCTCGATTGGTTGCGAAGGGCTTTATTCGACATCGGGTAGAAGAAGGACACCTTGTAGTGAAGAGGGTATCGTCAGAGGATAAACCAGCAGATCTGCTTACCAAGGGACTGAGTAGGGTTAAGCACTTGTGGCACACTAGGAGCATTGGCCTGAAGGACGATATTAGTTTAGATTAGATAGTTTAGAAACGTGTAATAGATAAATGTAATTGACATTTGATGATTAAATAAAGGAGTATTATTTATAAGTAAAGTTACTGTCTTATGTTAATTGTTTAACTATTGTTTCACTTTGCATGTTTTGACTTCCTGAATAATTGAGTTATTTAAGAATAATCAAATTATTCGTACGGTCCACAGTCGTTCATATGTTGGAAGTAGGTATGAATGAAGACTATCATGAATTGGTGTGTAGATTGTCTGATGAGAATAAATCTCTAGATCGTTTAGATCTTTCACAGGTATATTGATAAAGAACAAACAATTCAATCACCATACGATTAAGAACACAATATGAAATCAATATGAAGCTTGTGATTCAAATATAGTCACTCCTCAGCAGATCTCGACAAAGAACTTCCACTGTAGAGGCGAGCTAGGGTTTACAATACTTTGAAAACAAAATAATTAAAGTGTTAACGACTAAGGATGCATGCATGCGCCTTAAATACTAAAACCCTAGAATAAACTAATGCACGGTTGGATAGGCCCAAACCGGCTACAAAACTGGGCTAAGGACCGAGCCCATGACTGTGACGACCTGAAATTTCGATTCTGTATAACATATCAAGTCAATAGATGTTAGAACAGTTGCAGTAAATTTTCATACTTTTGGTATAAGTTTGAGTATTTCAGGATTTACACTTAAAGAGATATCAGGAGAGAGGATGCACTAAGGTTATGTGCAACTATGTTATTCCAAAGCTTCATGATATTAGAATTCAATGCCTGAATAAAAATATTTTCTGCCAAAAACCATGGGGTATATATATGGTTTTAAGCCATATTTATTCATTTGTTACATTTCCAACTAGAGAAAAGCCGAATTCTCTCTCAAGGATCTTCGGACTTTCGTCCCAAAATGTGAGTACTTCTATCTAAGTGCGATATAAGGCTTGATATGTGTCAAATACACTAGAAATCATAGGAAACCATCAAGATTTAAGAGTTTACGGCCCAAGAACATCTCGGACCGTAAACCCTTCTTTAAGGGACAAATGATGTCCTAGTCCCTTCCTCTTGCAATTAAACTAGATTAGACTCCTATCCTAATGTATTTAAGACTAGAAAACACCCCTAGAACACCAAGAGTAAGGTGTTAACGGCCCAAGAGGTTCTTGAACCGTGAACTCCAAACAAAAGGGCCAAAGTGTGCTTAAACTCTCCTTAAGCCTTGGACACTAGCCTAGATTCATTCCTAGTTAAGTTAGGAGTTTGAAAACACCAAAAACACCCTTTCCATGGGAGATTATGGCCATAATCTCCAAAGGGTTTGGTCCTAGGGCCGTGAAGTCCTCAAAGAAGTTATATGATGCCCTAAACTCTTCCAAAGACTTGGCTATTAAGTAGAAATGCTTCATAGGGTCTTGTAAAGCCTCAAAACATCAAATGACCAAGTAAGTATGAGCTTATGGCCGTAAACTCATGATTTTACGACCGTAAACTCATTAGTTGGTGACATTAGGGTCGTGAACTCCATTAGGGAGTTTTCCTTGAACCCTACACACACTAGCTTGTCCCTACAACACTTAGATGCAATCCTTGAGGCTTATAACACTTGTTAAAGGTGTTTAACATGTCCTAGGGTGTCTAGACCTTTTTATTAGTTGTTTAAAGACTAATTTGATACATATATGTGATATTATATGTTAACTAGGATCATAGAGTGTGTTCAAGACTTCACTTGACACCTAGCAATCCTACATCTTTAGTTCATCTGTACCACTCACTACAGGTGAGTTCATACCCCTTAATCAATGTTTTAAATGTTTTTAAATATTTTATGGGGGGGATACAAGTAGAATCATCCTAGTTATTATATCAATCACATGTGATTAATAAGCAGCATTCAAATGATTTACTACTCATTAGCTGTTTTACCAAACAATTTTCTTCACATGATTTTCATAAATGTTTTATATGTTTAAAACTCCTTATTAAACTGTTCATTTTACAATGTAGGTTTCATTTCAAAATCATTTACGATTGTGTTTCAAACAAATGTTTCTTTATACTTAAACTGTTTTATCAAACAAATACTTCAAACCCGTTTTATAGGCTGACATCATGTCGACCTTTTCTTAGATAATAATCATGTTCAAAGGTGTTACAAATCTTATTTTATGCTTTTATATTTTCAATTGCATGCCTATATATGTATAGTTATATAAGAAATGTTTAAAGGACTTAGGAAAGCTATCCGCCTTATTTCCTTTTCGCCGTTGGGATGTGGTCTGGTGGGGTACCGGGTATCCGCCCGAAGGTCGTTTAAATGTTAGTTATGTATCATGCGTACATATATAGTCTTAAAGGTTCTTCCAGTCCATTCAATACCCTTGGGTAGCAAGGGTATACTTCCATGTTCATACGTACCAGTTACTTCACTAGTAAGTTACCATATGGGTAGCATAGGAGGATACTAATACTATTACTAGAACAATGAAACATACCATGAGTCAGTTCATTCATGAGTCAGTTCGATTAGTATTCACAGTACATTACTATACATGCTAGATAGAGAGATAACACACATTACAGCTAGTACACACAATACATTACTATACATGCTAGATAGAGAGACAACACACACATTACAGCTAGTACACACAATACATTACTATACATGCTAGATAGAGAGAGAACACACGTTACAGCTAGCACACGCAGAACATTACAGTACATTACTATACTATTACATAGATATGTTTACATGATTACGCTTACATGAGTACGTTTACATAGATACATTTACATGAGTGCGTTTACATATATGATAATAGGACAGACATCACTAGGTGCTATAGCATGGAACGATTTCAGGATCTAACTATACCAATGAATCACAACGCATTGTGATAGTTATATTGGGTATACATGATCATAGTAATGTGGATGTTCACGGCTTGCAAATATGCAGGGGTCGTGTATGGGTCCCAAAATACCTTTGACAGGGGAGCGTCTAGCCTGGGATCTAGCCATCACATTATGTCTTATCCCTCAAATAAGGCAATATTAGTACAGAAGTAGTCGCTTGTTACAAATACTACAATACTTACAAAATTACCATAGACTTAAGGTAATTAGTACAGTTGTAGTTCCACACTACACCATAGTACTATTTCATTTTCCCATTACATTCACTTCGTGAACATTCACACGATGCATGGTAATGTAGAAACTATATTTTTAGTTAATGATAGTCAGATTTGGGAAAATACACACTCTTACAAGAGACACAAACACAGATACTAGATGCCTTGGTAGAAGGATACTTTTAGTAGGAAACATATGGTTTTCTAGGATGTTCAAAACGTTTTCATACTTACATTTCAAATACATACAAATACTTACATTTCAAATACATACGAATACTTATATACAAATTAAAACACTAAAATACTTATGATGTCACCAGCTTTAAAGCTGATACTCTCTTTCAAAATAACTTGTATCCTCAGGTCAACAGTAGACAGGTACAGATGCAAGGTTTAGAGAAGATGGAGCTCGTTCAAGAATCATCTTTCATTTTGTTTTATACTTTAGTGTCTATTATAATTTGATAGAACAAACTTGTATTAAAATTATATTATTAATGCAATGGATGATGTTGTTGCTTGTTTACTACTTTTCATTGTTGTGATACTGTACATGACGTCCTCCGCCCCAGAACGTTTCTGCCATTCATGGTTTTCGGGTGTGACAATGACGCAACACTATACAACCCAACAATCTCCTCCTTTGCGTCAAATAAGGTGAGAGATTATTTCTGTTGAGTAGATTTCACAGTCTTCACAACTTTGAACAGCCGAGGAATGATAGCAAGAAAAGTCTGCTGAAATTGAATATACCATCGCAACATGTCAGTAAACAACTTCTTGTCAGCTGCAGAATTCTGATTACACTTGTGAATGAACTCCAAAATATGCTCCAAGCAAGCAGTTGAGAACACGTGCTTATCACAAAGAGCGAAAAGACATTTATGATTTTCACCCCTAATGAACATTACTGTATGAGATTGTGGGTCGATTTTACCCTTGACCATCACGTTCACATTGCGAGTTTTCCTAATTGGTTTGATCGTTGGTCGCTTGTGAATGGCAGATGCGATTTCTTGATCCATTTTCGCTACTTCATGAATGCAGCAAACAAGCATTCTCTTGATATGGTCTATAATTGGCTGATACTCCTGAGGATTGGACAATAAAATATTGTTGAGGAGATCGGTTTCGCATTTCGACGATTCCATTTTGCTGTGGAGTATATGGAGCAGAGAAATTTTGAGTCGTTCCCTTCTCAGCCAGAAAATCTTCGAAATCCTTGTTCTTGAATTCCAAGCCATTGTCGCTTCTTACGTTACGAACCACTTTTCGCAGTTGAATCTCTACTTGCTTTATGAAGAGCTTGAGCTTAGGAGTTGCCTCTGATTTTTTCTTCAAGAAAAATGCCCATGTGAACCAAGAGAAGTCGTCAACTATTAAAAGAATGTACTTGTTCCCACCAATGCTTTCAATAGAGGAGGGACCACATAGATCGATATATAACAGCTCCAATGGTTCTATTACCTTTTTCTTGATAATAGAAGGATGACTTTTCCGAGTTTGCTTTCCCATTTCACAAGCTGCACATAGATGTTCTTTGTCGAATTTAAGAACTGGAAGACCTCGAATGTGATCCCCAAGTACCAGCTTGTTGATGTCTTTGAAATTAAGATGAAAGAGCCTTCGATGCCATAACCAGCTTTCATCTGAGTGTGCCTTCATTAGCAAGCAAACTGCCCATTTCACTCGAATTAGATTGAGATTTAAAGGGTATATTTCCCCCTTCCGCTTCGACTTCAGCAGAATATTATTTGACTTCTTTTCGACAATCTCTGAGCCTTCTTCATCAAAGGATACCTTCAATCCGATCCCAACTACTAGCCGTGATACACTTATGAGGTTGTGCTGCAATCCTTCAACGTATGTGACCTTTTTGATTGAGAAATGACCATTCATAATCATTCCATAGCCTTTGATAGTTCCAAACGAATTGTTGTCATCCTTCATTATTCCACCATCCTTGAGAGACCGAAACTCCCTCAGTTCTTCCCTTCGTCCTGTCATGTGACGCGAGCAACCACTATCAATGTACCATTCTTCGTCAAACTGCTCGTCACGTAGAACCTGCAAAATATCAAGCAGATTTAGGAACCCAAAGTTTCTTGGGTCCTTGTGAGCATTTTACTGGACAAGGAATAGTAAGAGAAACATCAACCATATAAGTTCTTTTTATTAGAGTTGTTTCATCTTTTCTTTTTATTGTAAAAATTTTGATTTTGTTTGACTTAGATTCATTTGATTTAGACGTAGGATTTGAAATTTTGACGTCTGCATGCTTTTGGATCTTTTTCGAGCATCTGTTGTCTTCTGGAAAGAGCTTTCCTTTCCCCTTTGAATCTTTTGAAGAATAAGAATTAGAATGAAAATGAGAAGAATAAGGTTTAGAAGAAATATTAGATCGTCGATTATTGCACTTCCTTGGTTGAGAACGGGAACATTCTTCCCTTCGGTTCTTCCGATTGAACCTGGTACTGAACCCATTCTTTCGGCTGCTATTATGTTGTGGAACGAAACATTTCTTTCAGTTGCTTACCTGCTGAGGACCGAAACCCTCCTTTCGGTTGCTTTCATGTCGAGGACCGAAACCTTCCTTTCGGTTGCTTCTTGGTTCTCTTCGTGACTTATGTGTCTTTTCATACCATACGTAATGAGGATTCTTAGATCGCCAAAACTGTTTTCTTTCTGAGAGATTCTTCTTGTATCTTAGATTACGTTGGTGTTTACGTTCTACCACATGTTTTGGATTTTTATGAATATTGGCCTTTTTCTTCGGTACTTGAGCATGGCTTTCGCTCTTTGACGAACACGTCTCACTAGATGTTATCACTGGTTCGCTCGAAGATGTTTTGGTACCACTTGTGCTTGGTACATCATATCTTGTAGGTTCATTAAGTAGTTCCGACAAATACCTACCCTTCACTCTCCATGAGGTTTTCTGAGATAACCCTTTTGTTTCATCAGCGTTATCTATTGGTGCTGACCAGAAGAACTCCTCACATCCATTTGCATTATCTTCTTCTACCATTGCTGTCAGTTCTGCTGTTTTTTGAGGTGTGACTCCCTGAACTGTGTAGACTTGATTTGGAGTGGTTTGAACCTTTTGATATACAACAACTTTTGCCATGAGGATTTTGGTTTTGTCTGTCGATGAGCTAGCGAGCTCAACGGAGTTTTTAGAGATCATATTTTTATTAGGTTCGGGTTCGCTTTTGACAAATTCAGAACAATCCACCACGTCCTCTACAGAGATTTCACTCATGTCATCATCCTCATTAAGTTCAGATGCATTTTCAACGTGAATTTTATTTTCTGAACTTAATTTGGCATTCAACGAGACAAATTGTTGTATAGTTTTGGTTCTTTGTTTCAATTTAACATTTTCATCTAACAGATTTTTGAGCATGTCCTTATGGTCTTTTGACTTTATGTAGGACTCTATTTTGTCAAGACCAATTTTGCAGGCATGAGAGATTTTGTCATAAGATACAACATTTTCACAGTTGTAAGCTTCGACATCGACTTCATCCATCTTTAACTCAAGGAAGGGTAAAATCATGCGATGTATCTTCTTTCCTATTTGATAATCGAGATGTAACTGAGTGATATTAAAATATAGTCTTTTCGCAATCAAACAAAAAATGTTTCGTTGTTTTAAAAGCTTAAGATTTTCTCGTTGCAAATAGATTGACTCATCCCTAGAACTAATTAATTCTTTCTCCTTCTGCTCAATCTAGATCCTCTTTTCCTCACTCTTCGACGATATCCTGCTAATTTGATTAGTCAGGTTAGAGTTTGTGACACGAGTTTGGGTAAGACTACTACTTAAACTAGAAAATTTAGATTTTAAGCTATTCAGTTCCTTTTCTGAAACGACCCAAAAATACGACCCAAAAATTTTTGTTTTTAATATATTCCAAACTGTAATCAGAGCATCATATAATAAAACCATGCGTGATGTATTCCAAACCATAATAAAATACTGTGCGGAAAACTGTATCATACTACATCAAATCAAAGCAACTAAATCAATCCCAGGCTAGAGCTAAGGCGGTGGTGTGTGCGATGCCATCATCCCGAGCTCTTCCCTTTGCTTGCGGAAGTACCTGAAACCAAAACTGAAACTGTAAGCACGAAGCTTAGTGAGCTCCCCTAAATTACCACATACCATACAATAATATATCAAGCACATACGGGGCCTTGCCCCCTCCATCGGACCGAAGTCCGAAGCTGACTGACTGGGACCTTATCCCCTACATCGGACCAAAGTCCGGAGCTGACATCGGACCGAAGTCCGAAGCTAACTGGGACCTTGTCCCCTACATCGAACCGAAGTTTAAAGCTGACATCGGACCGAAGTCCGAAGCTAACTGGGACCTTGTCCCCTACATCGAACCGAAGTCCGAAGCTGACATCGGACCGAAGTCCGAAGCTAACTGGGACCCTGTCCCCTACATCGAACCGAAGTCCGAAGCTGACATCGGACCGGAGCCCGAAGCTGACTGATCATAGCATAACATATCACTAACATGAACACACATAATCTTGTCTGAGCCACGAAGGCATCAAACGTGCTAACTACTGCATCGGATAACATCCAGATACTACTGCTAGCTAAACGGGTCGGCATTGTGGCCTTAGACCCGTCCTACTGAAAGGAAACTCACCCCGTGAACTGGCTGCTGAGTGAGTAGCTCTGAGGGCTAACTGCTGCTGCTCCGGTATCTCCCCGGCTACAAGTCCATAAACACACTCAATCAAATACTAAACACTGCATTGGGTAAAATGACTCTTTTACCCTTGGTCAAAGTCAACCCTCGGACCAAGTCAACTCTCGGACAAAGTCAACCCACAGTTGACCTGACTCGCCGAGTTGGGCCGCCAACTCGCCGAGTCCCTATTCTCACTCCTCGACCCTACCCGCTGCTACTCGTCGAGCATGGCATCGCCTCGACGAGCACTCATTCGATCCACAAACTCAGACAATCTTCATCCGACTCGCCGAGTCATATGAACAACTCGACGAGTTGTTCTTGATCCTAAGAAGATTGCCTTGGACTCGCCGAGTTGTATGAACAACTCGCCGAGTCCCTCCATCACTGAGTCTACCCTCAACTCGCTGAGTCCACTCTCTAACTCACTGGATTCACTCGACAATGATCAAAATGAAGGACTCGGGAACTCGCGACCCAACTCGCCGAGTCGTTCTTCCCGACTCGCCGAGTTGCCGCCATGCAACTGATTTTTACTCGATTTTGTTTGAATCCAACACATACAATTGATAGATCTGAGTCCAATAAGCTGATTTACCACGTAAAGTTTCCAACTTTCCGTGCACAACCTCATGAATAAGGGAAATAAGGCTAAAAGATGCATAAAATGGGTAGATCTATGATTAATATGCAAAGTAACTCCAAAAAGACAGAAGATATGGGCTCTACAACACCCCAACATTCAGATCCAAAGGTATTTCGACTTATTAAGACATTCATGCAAACATAAGGCTTGGAACAAACATCAAATAGCTCTTAGGAGGGCTCTAATGGAAGATTAAAGCATATAACAAGAAGGGAACTCCGAAAATACCTCAATAAACTCATATTTGCCCTTGGATCTTTGCACTACAACTCGATTCCTTGCTTCTTTCTTCTTCTCCTTCTTCCCACCTTCACAAAATGGCACCAAATCACTTATAAGCTCTCAAGGGAGGATTAGGGTTTTCTCACTGTGTTCTCAGGGTGAGGGAGGCGAGAATGGGGCTATAAGGTGGTTTAAATAGTGGGCAACCCGGGGATTTAGGGTTTCATCCAGACGGATGGACTCGCCGAGTCCAGGATATGGACTCGCCGAGTCCCCGGCTCACGCGTGCTGTCAGCCGCGACCCCACTCGGTGAGTCAGGCTATGAACTCGCCGAGTTCCTCTTGCAAAACTCACAACAATTACCAATAAATTAACATACCGGGAACGGGTCATTACAATTCTCCCCCACTTGACTCAGACTTCGTCCTCGAAGTCTGCTACGGCTGGATCTGCAAATAACTCTGGGTAGTGCTCTCTCATCTCCTCCTCAGCCTCCCACGTCCACTCAGACCCCTTCCGGTGCTGCCACTGCACCTTTACTAACTGAATTTCCTTGTTCCTCAAGGTCTTGGTCTTCCGGTCCAGAATCGCGACCGGTCTCTCAATATAATTCAGGCTACTATCAACCTGAATATCCTCTAGGGGAACGACTGCTGATTCATCCACCAAACACTTCCTTAACTAAGACACATGGAAAGTGTTGTGGATCTGATTAAGCTCTTCAGGAAGATCTAACCGATAAGCAACCCGACCCACCCGGGCCAAAACCCTGAAAGGACCAATAAATCTGGGGCCCAACTTGCCCCTCTTCCGGAACCTGATGACACCCTTCCAAGGTGAGACTTTCAGAAGGACCATATCTCCCACTTGGAACTCCAAGTCCGAACGCCTCCTATCGGCGTAGCTCTTCTGCCGACTCTGAGCAGTTTGCAGTCTACTACGGACCTGCTGGATCAACTCAGTCGTCTTGAGCACCACCTCTGTGCTCCCAATGACTCGCTGACCGACCTCGCCCCAACAAATCGGGGTCCTACACTTCCTCCCATACAGCATCTCAAAGGGAGGTCGGTCAATGCTCGCATGGTAACTGTTGTTATACGAGAATTCCGCTAACGGAAGATACGTATCCCAACTGCCACCGAAATCTAGGACACATGCCCTGAGCATATCTTCTAGAGTCTGAATCGTCCTCTCGCTCTGCCCGTCTGTCTGAGGGTGGAAAGCGGTGCTGAAATGGAGACGAGTACCCATCTCGTCGTGGAACCGCTTCCAAAATCTAGATGTGAAACGGACATCTCGGTCAGACACCACTGATACCGGCACTCCATGACGTGCCACGATCTCACGCACATAGATATCGGCTAACTTCTCCGCCGATATACTCTCCTGGATCGGGATAAAATGGGCACTCTTCGTCAACCGATCCACTACTACCCATATCGAGTCCACTCCACGTGCGGTCCGGGGAAGCTTGGTGACAAAATCCATGGTAATGTCCTCCCATTTCCACACGGGAATGTCTAACGGCTGCATCCTGCCGTGAGGTCTCTGGTGCTCCGCCTTGACCTTCCGGCAGGTCAGGCATCTCTCGACGTACCAGGCGACGTCCCGCTTTATGCAGGGCCACCAATAATCGGGTCGAAGATCTCGATACATCTTTGTCGCTCCTAGGTGGATAGAAAATCGAGACTTATGAGCCTCGTCCATCAATACCTGCCGTACCCCACCCCAGTACGGTACCCATACCCTACCATGAAGCGTCAACAAACCCCGACCGTCGTACTCAAATGAAGCTACTCGGCCTACTATCCTTTCACACTTCTGCCTCTCCTCCTTGAGGCCCTCCATCTGAGCCTCCTTGATCCGCTCCAACAGTGGACTGATCACTGTCATCCTCATACACAGATCCCTGATAGGGGCCGCCGACACCTTGCGGCTTAGGGCGTCGGCCACCATGTTGGCCTTCCCTGGATGATAAAGGATCTCACAGTCATAGTCCTTCAGCACGTCCAACCACCTCCTTTGCCTCATATTCAAACTCGGCTGATCCATAAGATACCTCAAACTCTTATGATCCGTGTATATAGTACAACGAACCCCATAAAGGTAATGCCTCCAAATCTTGAGGGCAAACACAACTGCCCCCAGCTCCAAATCATGGGTAGGATAATTAGCCTCGTGAGGCTTCAACTGTCTCGAGGCATAAGCTATCACATGGCCTCGCTGCATCAGAACTGCTCCCAAACCTGTGATCGAGGCATCACAATAGACTACAAAATCCTCTACTCCCTCTGGCAAGGTAAGGATCAGAGCCTCGCACAATCTCTGCCTGAGGGTCTCGAATGCTGTCTGCTGCTCCGGACCCCAACGAAATACCACTGATTTCTTGGTCAGTCGGGTGAGCGGCACTGCTATCTTGGAGAAATCCTGAATAAATCTCCGATAATACCCTGCCAATCCTAGGAAGCTCCGAATCTCAGATGGAGACTTCGGGACCTCCCACTGCATCACGGCCTCTATCTTGGCCGGATCTACCAGAATACCCTTCTGGTTGACGAGGTGACCAAGGAACTGCACCTCGCGCAACCAGAACTCACATTTGGAGAACTTTGCGAAAAGTCGCTCCCTCCTCAAAACCTCTAGCACCTCCCGCAGGTGCTCCTCGTGCTGCTCCTGCGTCTTGGAATACACCAAGATGTCATCTATGAACACTATCACTGACCGATCCAGCATCGGCCTACACACGCGGTTCATGAGATCCATGAACGCGGCTGGAGCATTGGTGAGCCCAAATGGCATCACCACAAACTCGTAATGACCATACCTGGTCCTGAAAGCAGTCTTCTGTACATCCTCATCTCTAACCCGCATCTGATGATATCCGGAGCGTAGATCGATCTTGGAGAACCAAGACGCTCCCTGAAGCTGATCAAACAAATCATCTATCCTCGGGAGTGGGTAACGGTTCTTCACCGTTACCTTATTCAACTCCCGGTAATCTATACACATACGATGCGACCCATCCTTCTTTCTCACAAACAGGATCGGCGCTCCCCAAGGCGAACTGCTCGGTCGAATGAAACCCTTGTCTAACAGCTCCTGCAGCTGTGTAGACAACTCCTGCATCTCAGGGGGAGCTAGTCGATACAGTGCCTTGGCTATCGGAGCCGCACCAGGAATGAGGTCGATCCTGAACTCAACCTGTCTCTCAGGAGGTATCCCCGGCAAATCCTTGGGAAACACGTCCGGGTAGTCTCGAACAATAGGAACATCATCAACTGTCGACTTGCCCTTCTCCTGGGCATCCAAAACGTAAGCTACAAAACCGGCGCAACCCTGCTGAACATAGCGCCTCGCCCTTGCGGCGGAACAAAAGGTCGGTCCTCGCTGTGGCCTCTCGCCCTGAATCACCAACTCTCCCCCACTGGGAGTGCGAACCCTCACTAGCTGAAGGTCACAATCAATCACCGCCCCATTGGGGCTTAGCCAATCCATACCCACTATAACCTTATTCCCTCGCAGGGGAATAGGTACCAGATCCACTGAAAACTGCTCATCAAATAACTGAAGAGAACACCCTCTATGCACTCTGTCGACCCTCACGGTCCTATCATCCGCTATCTCAACCTCTAATGGACAATCCAGCTCCCCTGGGGCTCTACTGAATCTCTTGCTAAGAGCAAGTGATACGAATGACCGGGTAGCCCCCGAATCGAATAATACCATAGCAGAAATGCCGTTCACAGAGAACGACCCTGAATAAAACATACAATCATAAGCAATATACAATCAATAATAATAAGAGATAAAGGGAAGATACATACCCGTCACCACATCAGGAGTCGCTCGCGCCTCCTCTGCTGTCATCTGAAACGCCCTACTCTTCGCCATTGGCGCATCAGCTCGACCCTGCCGGCCGTCTGTAATCCTCAAGGTAGCAGGGGCAGGTGCAGCCACCTTCCCTACTGTAGCTAAATTCGGACACTAGGACTTTTTATGTCCCCTCTAATTGCACTGAAAGCAAATCAGATCTGACGCTGCAACGCCAGTAGCAGGAGCCGTACAATCCCTACTCAAATGTCCAACCCGACCGCACTTGAAGCAGCCGGAACTCCCTGCCTTGCACGCTCCCTCGTGCATCTTCCCACACCTACCACATCGACCGTAGCTCGGCTGTCCCCTGGACCTATGATCTGAAACCCTGGGCTTTTTGCCCGAACCGCCCGAACCCGAATCCGCCTCCGGTTTCCTCTTCTTCTCCATCTCGAGATCAATCTCCCTCTCCCGAGCTCTAGCAATCATATCTTCCAGCGTTTTACAACTGGACCGGCTCACAAACTGGTGGATATCGCTCCGCAACATCTCATGATAACGGGCCTTCTTCATTTCCTCATCAGCTACATACTGAGGAACGAGAAGAGCCCTCTCCCTGAACTTGGCGGTGATCTCCGCCACTGTCTCTGTAGTCTGGGTGAGGTCCTGAAACTCCCTAGCTAGCTGTTGCACCTCAATGACTGGTGCAAACTCCGCCCTGAACCTGGTAGAGAAATCAGCCCAGGTCATGGCGTCCAATGCCGCATCATCCCCAATGGCATGCCCGACCTCCTCCCACCAATCTCGTGCCCTGTCCTTCAGAAGACAGGACGCCAATCTGACCTTGTCCCCCTCGGGACATCTGCTAGTACGGAAAGCGTTGGCCACATCTGCCAACCATCTGGTGCTCGCTATGGGGTCCCGCGCCCCATGATAGTCTGGAGCTCCACATGCCCTGAACTCCCTGAAGGTAAGGGTGCGCGACCCCATCATGGCCGCCACCTCGGCACGGAAGGTGCCCAGTCTCTCATCCATCAGCTCTAGAATCCCCTCCTTGATCGAACCGAAGATCACAGGAGTCTGCTCTATAATGATGCGCGTAATCTCCGAAGAAAGAAACTCTCGGGTCTGCTCATCCATGCGCTCATCCCCCGAGCCTGAACCTGATCCCTCCCCGGCACCTCCGCTGCCGGCTGCTGGTCTCGAACGCAAAACCACCATTCTGAAACACATCACAACTACATCAGAAAACAGAAATATCTTGAGGGATCATTGCTACTACAACTAGCTTCCTGGTCTTGTCTCAGCCTTTCTTGATTCGAGTACGGATCCTCTGCTTCCAGTAGTACGGGCCCATACTACCTTCCACATCTATCCGTACTTTCTTCAAGAACTGCCCTGACTCCACCAAGTCACTTCTACTACTACAGATCTCTGCTTCTCTCATCCTAGGCTTGCCCCAGGGAAACCTCAGACTTAACTCAACTAGTCCTCAGCTGCTGCAGGTCTCCTTATAATGCTAATTAACCATCACCTGAACACCATCACATGTGACGAAGATCAGATAATCCTTCAAGTAAGAGACCCGTCCCTATAACGGTTGGACTCAAACAAGAGCTGCGCAATAGGGTCAGTTCCAGCACTCTGGGATTATTCAACCCTGATCACATGTGGTGTAACGTGTTCACCTAATGGCCAACTTCCATCACTCAGAACTCCCACAAAGCACGAAGCAGGCAGCATTCGGATAAAGGAAACATACTCAGGCAAAACTATTCTCAAAATGAGAAACTGATCTAGCATACAGTGCTAAGCTCATACTATCTGGCATAACCTAAACAGGCTATCCTACTGCTGTCTACTCAATACTAGCATGCAATACCCATAAAGCTGTAACACATAAAGCAGGCACATAAGGCATCCTCCTAGATCCTTAGTCCTATACTAGCATGCTATTCAACTGAAACTGAAACTGAACAAATAACTTGTATGGATAATTTGGGAGTACTTACTTGAGCTCGGCTGACCGCATGCACACACCTTTATCTTGTTGAAAATTCTTCCTTTCTAAGTATTTTCAAAGTTCTTTTTATAAAACGTTTTTATTTTAATAAAATCTTTCATTTCCCTTAGTTTGAGTTCAGATACACCCCGAAGTGTATCCAAATCCCTCAAACCAGGGCTCTGATACCAACTTGAAACGACCCAAAAATACGACCCAAAAATTTTTGTTTTTAATATATTCCAAACTGTAATCAGAGCATCATATAATAAAACCATGTGTGATGTATTCTAAACCATAATAAAATACTGTGCGGAAAACTGTATCATACTACATCAAATCAAAGCAACTAAATCAATCCCAGGCTAGAGCTAAGGCGGTGGTGTGTGCGATGCCATCATCCCGAGCTCTTCCCTTTGCTTGCGGAAGTACCTGAAACCAAAACTGAAACTGTAAGCACGAAGCTTAGTGAGCTCCCCCAAATTACCACATACCATACAATAATATATCAAGCACATACGGGGCCTTGCCCCCTCCATCGGACCGAAGTCCGAAGCTGACTGACTGGGACTTTATCCCCTACATCGGACCAAAGTCCAGAGCTGACATCGGACCGAAGTCCGAAGCTAACTGGGACCTTGTCCCCTACATCGAACCGAAGTTCGAAGCTGACATCGGACCGAAGTCCGAAGCTAACTGGGACCTTGTCCCCTACATCGAACCGAAGTCCGAAGCTGACATCGGACCGAAGTCCGAAGCTAACTGGGACCCTGTCCCCTACATCGAACCGAAGTCCGAAGCTGACATCGGACCGGAGCCCGAAGCTGACTGATCATAGCATAACATATCACTAACATGAACACACATAATCTTGTCTGAGCCACGAAGGCATCAAACGTGCTAACTACTGCATCGGATAACATCCAGATACTACTGCTAGCTAAACGGGCCGGCATTGTGGCCTTAGACCCGTCCTACTGAAAGGAAACTCACCCCGTGAACTGGCTGTTGAGTGAGTAGCTCTGAGGGCTAACTGCTGCTGCTCCGGTATCTCCCCGGCTACAAGTCCATAAACACACTCAATCAAATACTAAACACTGCATTGGGTAAAATGACTCTTTTACCCTTGGTCAAAGTCAACCCTCGGACCAAGTCAACTCTCTGACAAAGTCAACCCACAGTTGACCTGACTCGCCGAGTTGGGCCGCCAACTCGCCGAGTCCCTATTCTCACTCCTCGACCCTACCCGCTGCTACTCGTCGAGCATGGCATCGCCTCGACGAGCACTCATTCGATCCACAAACTCAGACAATCTTCATCCGACTCGCCGAGTCATATGAACAACTCGACGAGTTGTTCTTGATCCTAAGAAGATTGCCTTGGACTCGCCGAGTTGTATGAACAACTCGCCGAGTCCCTCCATCACTGAGTCTACCCTCAACTCGCTGAGTCCACTCTCTAACTCACTGGATTCACTCGACAATGATCAAAATGAAGGACTCGGGAACTCGCGACCCAACTCGCCGAGTCGTTCTTCCCGACTCGCCGAGTTGCCGCCATGCAACTGATTTTTACTCGATTTTGTTTGAATCCAACACATACAATTGATAGATCTGAGTCCAATAAGCTGATTTACCACGTAAAGTTTCCAACTTTACGTGCACAACCTCATGAATAAGGGAAATAAGGCTAAAAGATGCATAAAATGGGTAGATCTATGATTAATATGCAAAGTAACTCCAAAAAGACAGAAGATATGGGCTCTACAACACCCCAACATTCAGATCCAAAGGTATTTCGACTTATTAAGACATTCATGCAAACATAAGGCTTGGAACAAACATCAAATAGCTCTTAGGAGGGCTCTAATGGAAGATTAAAGCATATAACAAGAAGGGAACTCCGAAAATACCTCAATAAACTCAGATTTGCCCTTGGATCTTTGCACTACAACTCGATTCCTTGCTTCTTTCTTCTTCTCCTTCTTCCCACCTTCACAAAATGGCACCAAATCACTTATAAGCTCTCAAGGGAGGATTAGGGTTTTCTCACTGTGTTCTCAGGGTGAGGGAGGCGAGAATGGGGCTATAAGGTGGTTTAAATAGTGGGCAACCCGGGGATTTAGGGTTTCATCCAGACGGATGGACTCGCCGAGTCCAGGATATGGACTCGCCGAGTCCCCGGCTCACGCGTGCTCTCAGCCGCGACCCCACTCGGCGAGTCAGGCTATGAACTCGCCGAGTTCCTCTTGCAAAACTCACAACAATTACCAATAAATTAACATACCGGGAACGGGTCGTTACATTTTCATAGTTAGTAATAGGAATTTTCAAAGAATTTAGAATATATTGTACCTTCTTGATCAACTCATCACATTCGTTGATCTGTGCACTGACAGGTTTCGCAGTGAAACACCTGTCCTCTCGCTCCTTCTCATATTCCACGCCACCATCTGTCCTATATCCTCACATTTGTGATACACCTTCTGTCACCATCCAACATCTTCCCGCAACATTTTCTTCTTTCACAACATAGCCTTTCCATGAGTCGGCTTTCTCACTTCTTCGTCCTCTGAATCTGTGGACCACACCTGTACTTCACCAAATTCATCATTGTCACCTGTATCCTGTACAATCAAAGAATTCATGGTGTTATTGTTAGTTGTTGATTTCCTTTTCTTGATCTCCTCCAATCGTCTTTGGAGGTTCACTTCCTCATCATTTTCATCAACCTTTTCAGCCTTTTTCTTCAGCATGCAGTCTTTGGCAAAGTGATTCTTGCCTCCAAAATAATGGCAATCAAAACCTGAGTCACCACCAATCATTGACTCCTTCTTGGATTCTTCTGACTTTGAACCCATCTTCGGTTCCTCCTTCACTTTTTCGAAACTATAACTTCCCTGCCAGTTTCGGTTCTTGTTGGCTGGGAACTTTCTTTTGATAAAGTTTCTTGGATTGGAAACCATCAGGGCATACTCTTCACTAGTTAGATCATAGTAAACAAGATCCAATTCTTCTTCTTCTTCAATAACACCTTTTCCTTTTGAAATAAGAGCTAATGACCCCAAACTAGAAACCACGTTTGTTTCCTTTGACACCACACTTTCATGGGACTTCAGAATTCCCACCAGTTTCGCCAGAGAGTATGATTTGAACTGTTCGTGTGCCTTCACTGTGGACACAACTGCGATCCATTCGAGTCTAAAACTGTTCATGAAGGTAACCTTCTGCTCAATAACCTTCCTTTCGATCTCGTGCTTTATCATCTTACTGAGAACATGATTAAACCGATCAAAGGCCTACATCAGTTTCTCTTCGGGCTTCTGTTTGAAATCACCAAATTTAGAAAGCAGCAAGGTTTGAATCGAATGTTCCAGATCTTTATCAGTAGAATATAATTCTTCTAACCTATCCCATATTTCTTTTGCTGTAGCACATGAACTCACCAATCGAAATGTGTCCGATTGTAAAGCAAACCTAATCATTCTTAAGGCTTTGATGTTGCACTAAAACTTCTCTTTCTCATCTTGAGGAATGTCTTTCACATCATTCACGAGATGATTGTACTCCTTTTGAGTTTTGACAATCTTTGAAGTGCTTGAGTAAGCAAACGGACCAACTGTGGTTGCTTCCCAGATCAAGTACCCATTATCCTCTAAGCAGATTACATAATCTTCGAAGTGGTGCATCCATACTTCATAGTCCTGAGTGTATAAGATTGGAATTCTTGTTGTTGATCCAATACTATTGGAGATGTTTATTTGATTGGATTGAGAATCGTCCATAGACATTGTGACGTTTGATCGATAACCTGTTTAAGATCAGACTTGTAATTTATCGTTAGGGAAAGATCGACAATTAATGACATACGCCAATTTGGAATGACGACTCAATTAATATCAATCAATGCGGAAAAACCCTTATAATTTCTTCAACAGAAGAGATGTGTAAGGATTACATAGCCTCCGGCTCTGATACCAATTGATGAGAATAAATCTCTAGATCGTTTAGATCTTTCACACGTATATTGATAAAGAACAAACAATTCAATCATAATACGATTAAGAACACAATATGGAATCAATATGAAACTTATGATTGAAATATAGTCACGCCTCAGCAGAGCTCGATAAAGAACTTCCACTGTAGAGGCGAGCTAGGGTTTACAATACTTTTATAAGAAAATAATTAAATCGTTAACGAATAAGGATGCATTCATGTACCTTAAATACTAAAACCCTAGAATAAAATAATTCACAGTTGGATAGGCCCAAACCGGCTACAAAACTGGGCTAAGGACCGAGTCCATGACGCAACACTATACAACCCAACATTGTCTGAAAAGTATTAGACATATCAAGGGTTTGCTACAACGTTCATGAGTGCTTATGAATAGGTTTTGAGCATTGGAATAAACCCACGCTTGCTGGAATCACTTCATGTAATTTACCACGAGTGATCGCAAGATGATAATATCATGTCGTCTTAAAACCTAGATATATGGTTTATTGTTTGCTGATTGGTTGTGCATTGATAATGCGAAAACGCATCAGTAACCTGATGTTATAAAACGCATTGTTGTGTATGATTTGATTAGTGAATAGTAAATGCATATAAGTCGAAGTTTATCTGTTCCTTTTATCCTAAGAGGGTAAACGCGATATTAGGGCCCCTCGATGATTTGGTTTGACTTATGTGTCTGGCCCGGTCATGACTAAATTTATGTGTTCAATTAAGTTCTATGTCAAACAAATTTGAGATCGAGAAACAAACTGCTGGGCAATAAGTATGAATATGTTCCATGTGATTGTCCACACAATATCTAAACAGAGGATCATACGTTCCCTTATCTAAAGGACAGGATATTGATAACATCAGAGTTCGACAACATCTTTAAGAGCTACAATTGCTAATCGACTTGTGCTTGCATTTATGGTTACTAGTCTTATCCAAGTGGGAGACTGTTGGATTAGTGTCTAAGCTCGTAACCATATTCTGTAAGTATTTGACTCGGTTGTGCATGGTCCTTTTGGGTTGCCTTCACCAAAGCAACTTGACTGGAAAATTGATAGAGAAATAGGTTATTATAGTTTATTAATATATTATAAGAATAATATATTAAAAGATAAATCATATTTATTTAGTTGACATTAGTCAAGAATCAATTTAGAATTAATTTTGTGATTAAAATAAGTTAACTAAACTAAGGGGAGCTGAATTGTAATTATGAGATAGTTACAAAATAGGGCAATGGATGCCCTATGGATAGGGTGGACGAATTCAAGGGGATAAGGCCCTAGAATTCGTCCATGATAAGGCTTTTGGACTTATCTGATGGGCTGCTTGGTGGACAAGCAACCAGATAAGGATAAAGACTGAAACCCTAATCCCTACACCTATATAAGGACCCTTTGGCTTAGGAAAATCAGCCACTTTATCCTAGAATCTCCTAGAGCCGATTTTCTACCTCTCCCATCTCTCTCTCTTGCCTCTCCATTTGCTTTTGGAGTTTGTAACCCATTAGAGGTACTACACTTGTGGTACTTGCTTTCAAAGACAAGAAGATTGAAGATTTGAGTTGTTATTACAATATAACAACAAGAGGTATGTAATCCCTTCTACTATCTATATTTCGAAATATATAGGACCATTCTAGGGTTCTTCTTGTGTTCATAATGTTGTGAATCTAATAGTAAAAACATAGATCCAAAATCTAGGGTTGCACGCACACATATGATTGTTTGTATAAATCCCATCAATTTCAAATAGTCACTAAAGTTATTTTATGCGTTGTGGCTCCTAAAACTTCTATTTTATTTGTTAATAAAGGGAATGAATCTATTTGATTTCGGTTTGGCCGGTAATTCAAGTCCATGGGGAGTTTTTATATTTGTTTTAAATTAGAATTAAAGAAAATAGTATATGTGGCTTTTTTAATTGAATTCATTTTGGGATAATATCTATCCATTTTTAGGGTTTCACGTCGTTCAAACTCTCCATGCTTTCACACTTTCACATGGATATATTTCTTCATCCACTTCTTTTACATAAAAAATCAACCACACATTCCCACCATTTAAACTTTAATTTTCTCAAGAAATCCATCAATCTTATAATGAGATTAACCACAAAAAATAATGCAAATTTTCTTTTTGTTGGTCGTTAAAAATGTCATATTCAAGTTTCATATTTCATCGGAGCTTCAATCGTATCACAACTTCGGAAGATAATAAATTTATAGCTTCGATTAGCTGACGCTCGAACTTACCAGCGGCGACGAAGCTTTAGCTGTAGAGGGAAAGCAAAGATGGTGAACATGACGGCTATTTTCTGGATGTCATTGGGTGTTTTTGTGTTTTGGAAATCAATGGATAAGGTTTCATGTTTTGATCGTGACTACAATGTATGAATCTTTCTTCTCTCTGTATGTATATCTAGATGTTCGATTATGCTCGTACTTTGTCGTTTTTCCTACTCTTAACGTAGCGATTAAGAAAACAATTACTATTAAGCTTAGATGAATGTTTGATCGAATATTTCATGGAAAATTGAGTATTTCATGGGAAATGGCTAGTTGATGTTATTGATTTTTGTTGCTTCATTGCTTGGCTGTGTGCTTATGTGCAACAGAAGAAGAGATTGGTGAATTAAGTCTTTTGTACAAACACACAAAGATTTTAAAATATAAAAATAATTTTTAAGTTAAAAAATTTGACAAGAAAATCAAATTGACACTGTATCAACGCCGTATAAACCATTTTAATCGACCAAAATACAATGTCGATGCGATTTCATCCATCCAACCGGATGACCTTTCATTTTAGGGATATTTCCTTATCTAAAAGGTAAAGTTGAAGTTTAAGGAGCATAAAAAAAAAAAAAAAAAAAAAAAAAAAAAAAAAAAAAAAAAAAAAAAAAAAAAAAAAAAAACCCTTAAATGACTATATAAAACAAATGATAAAAGTTCCTCGGCTAAAATGATTTATTTATCATAGGTTCATACTTTTTCTTCTTTTATAATGGAAACACTGAAGAAATTTTATTGTTACAATTGATAATACAAATTCGTTATGAATCCCTCAACTATGCATTCGTTACGTGCTATCATTTAAAAACTCCAAACGTTATTTGTCTGTAGATACTTTTCTTGTCATTATAAAGCACGAATTAGATTATTTTTTCATTTGTTTTTGTCAATCATTTCATACATACTTTTCATCGCTTCATAGTCGTCTCCATGTACCATCACTCGTTTAATCCTTACACCCTTTCCTATATTTACCCTTTTTCAATCCATCAGCTTTTGTCGATTCATGTTGTCTTTGTAATAAAAACAAAAATCATAACACTATTTACTAATGTTAAAAAAAAAAAAAAAAATTGGTTTAAAAATAAAGTGGACCACGTATACATTTACATTTAAGAAAGTCAACACAGTTTAAGTAGTCCAAGATTTGTCAACGTAATATTATTATTAATTTTGACTTTTTGTAGACGTGTGATGCAATGTAAGTGGTTGAAATAAGTCTTTCACATGGAAATTGACTTTATTACTAAATGTCTTTACCAAAATTTGGTATCCTTCCCTTCTTCCACTAATTTTAATATTCCACAAACCTGAATTCGAATTCATAGACGTCAAAATAGATTATTCATATAATAAACTATACTAACACATTGACATATATTAAATCAGATTGATCCATCTATATATCTTTATATGTTTTTTTCTAAATATTTTGTAAGCTACTTACTTATATATAATTAAAATTATTATATCAAAACCAACAAATACATATTCATAATTATCGACTTTTATAATTCTTATTATTTTTATTAAATCATTTTTCCAATAATTTTATTTTTACAAAAAGCTATGATAAAAAAGAGTTCTTCCAATGAAAAGGCTATTTATAGTTGTTTTTAGTAATATAGATTGACAAATTACAAAACAATCACTATATTACCATCAAATTTTGAATTTTACACCAATTTATTTATTTTCACAATTATATCATTATATTTAGGTGATTTTGTTTTTAAAAGGTAAAATATATACAGTCTGTGGATCATATCTACAGAAGAAGAGATATATCAAACGTCTATAGTTTGTAAGAAAAAGATTGTTTTTTAAGGTTTACAAGCTGCTACAATAACTAAAATTTAAATAAATTAATTTCTTAAAATTTAAAAAAGTTTTTTAACATTAAAATTAAATAATTCATATTTTAGTTCATTTAATCTATAATCATATAATTAGATTTCAATATTAATAAATCATTTCAAAATTATGTAAGATAAACAAAAATAACTAACTATTAAGATCATATTATAGTGTTCCTAATCACCCAAATATGTGTATTGTCACTTATAATAAACTTCAATTTATAAAAAAAAAACTATACAAATATCTAATTATATATGTATATTTGTTATTGACAAGTTTAAACATATAAGCAATCATTTAAAAGACTATCAAATTGCAACAATAATTTATCCTTAATTATCAACAACAATATTTTTCATTTCCCTTGCAAACTATTCACATAAAGAACATCCTAATCCTAACTTCAACTCCCTCAAGCAACTTATCAAACCAAGACTTTGCATAAGAAAAGCCACATAAGATGTATTAATCTTCTCCACTTTCGACCACAAAAGTTGGTAAATTTGAGTCTTCATTATGTTAAATTGCACTACAAACAATAAAACAATATTTCCAATGCAATATATATATATATATATATATATATATATATATATATATATATATATAATAATAATAATAATAATAATAATAATAATAATAATAATAATAATAATACACTTAGGTGGGTCCACCACCTAAAACATACAAATAGAAACAAATTCCAACATCAATATAGATTCATAAAATTTGAATAACATTTCAAATTTCAACAAATGTAAACAACAATCATATTGAACAAATATATGCATTTGATTTCAAATTTCTAATGCTTGAACAACATACCCTAGAAGAGAAAACATGTATTTTCAGCAAAAGTAAACATCATATCAAATTCTACAAAATGTAAGCATCTAATTTCATATATCTAATGTTTGAACAATACATGCATGCACGATACATGCATGCACATTAAATAGTCTAACCCGAGCAACATAAAAACACGGATGGACAGGCCCAACCCGTTAAAGATGAGACTATTCTAGTACAAAACATTTGACACAATACAATAATAACCTAACAATCTCCCCCTTTGTGTCAAATAAAGAAAGGAGATTCTTCATTGTTGTTGACGTTTCTGAACCTTGAATAACTTCGAAATTAAGTTTAGAAGGGTCTTTCAGACAAGGATGTACCATCTGATCATATTGGAGAAGCACTTCTGATCAGCAACGTTGTTCGCTCTACAGGCTTTGGAGTTAACTCCATGATGTAGTTCAGAGCGGTGGTTGAGTACAAATTTTGATCGAGTAAGAAGAACGTACACCTCTGAACAACCTAATAAGTCCTCTTTTGATACACCACACTCCAGTTTTCTTTTTGAATTTTTCCCAACTTCATCTTGTTCAGATCCTTCAATTCTTCTTCAAGTTTCAGAATTGGTTTCTTTTTTAGCATAACTGCAATTTCCACATCCAATTTTACAAACACTTGAATATAGAAAATCAACGTTCTTTTTAGATGAGAAATAATAGGCTTATACTTCTGTGCGTCATTGGACAAGACAAGAAACAAGGTAATCCAATAGTAAGGATTCATGCACGACAAATCTGCAAGAGTAAAATCAGTTTCTGATTTATTGGATCCTCTGAATCCTTTGAATCTGACTTTGATGAAGTTCTCAGTTGCAACAGGAGCATAAAACTTCACTGCGACAACCTTTTGTAAATTCCAAGATCGGTATTGAGGCAGTCCATAGTTGATGTAGAATGAGAAGAGTGAATGATTGACAATAGAATCAGAAAACATAGCTCTTTCAATTTTCTCAAAGCAAATAAATAGAAATGCCCTAGGAGTTATTGGAAAGTCGAGTTGCGAATCTACTGAATTTTCCAGTTTAAACAAAACTAAACGCTCCAATCAATTTTCACTTGGTTCATCAACCACTTCCTTCTGAATCCTCTTCATAGTCCATGGAGGAAACATGGACTTCTGAGTCTCTAAGGTAACCTTCGTAACTCTTTCTTCAACTTCCTTTGCTTCTAACTCTTTTCTGAATATTATAATATCATCAAGCTCGTTGTCTCTTTTCTTTCTTACAAGCTTTTCTCCTTAGATAATTCTTCTTCCTCTTCTTCATCATCAACCATCTTTTCTTTTCCTCTAGATCGAGAAGCTTCATTATCCTTATGATCTTTAGGGTTCGGTTTTGGTTTATGCTATGATTTGCTAGTGTTTGGTTTTGGTTTCTGTTCAGATTCAGCAAATGGTTTCTTAGGCTTCTCTTTCTCGTTAACTTATCCCCCTTGTTTCGGAAGGGCATCACTTTCCGAAACATCCTTAATCCTGTTAGGCATGGCGAAGATGGGCTTGAGTTTTTCAATAAGATGTTGACGTACCGAGACGGTGAGCAATGAGTCACGAGTCTCTACGAGGTTTTGCAGATATAGGTTAACATCATAAACACAACTCTTAAGAACAACTTTCTTTGACTCTAAATCATTTAGATTCTGGTTGGCGTACTCCAATTTGACCAATAGACTCTTCGGTTTTTTAGTCTTCTGAGCCAGCTTATCCATAAGATTGTTCTTAGTAGAAAGGCCCGCTTGAAGTTTTTCAATTTTGTTCTCAATAGCGATGTTGAGTGCAAAATTTTCAACTTGGATTTGAGAGCGAACACGCGAAAGTGCATCCTTCTCAATCTGCAATTTAGATCCAAGACCTGTAATTGCCTTGTTGACACGCTCGGTTTTTACATCATTGGATTTCCGAAAGTTCGCCATGAACTGTGTAACGTCAGCATATAGTTTTTGACTTTTGGGGTCGCGTCTGAAATAGCGGATTCTGAGGCTTGAATGGTCTTTGTTGCTGTAGGTAGAACTTTTGCATTCTCTTTGGTAAGCGATTTAACGGTTGCTCTGTGAGACTTGAGTATGAAGTCATAATTAGTTGAAGTGATTGGGGACTCAAGAATCGAATCCAACTTGGCATTAAGTTGCTTAAACTGGCCTTGAGTTATAGGGGCGTTGTCATCATCACTTTCCTGATGAATGGAAAAAGGACTGAAAGTGAAGTCCTGAAAAGCTTCTTGATCATCCCCAAAGACGAGATCTGGATCATCTGCTCGTAATGCTGAAGCTGTTGATGTGCTTGTACTAGTAGTAACAATGAAATTATATGCCCCCATTTCAGATACGTTGACAATAGACATCAGAGTACTGATGGTGGTTGTGGTTGCTGTGGAGTCGGTATACAACAAAGTGGATAAAGGTACATAAATTTGTGGTTGAGAAACTCCAATATAAAATTTTGGTAATAGAGCAATGGTGATTAGTGTAGTGGTTGTGATTTGAGATGAAGTGGTGATCAGAGAAGGTGGAGGTGTGGGTATTTGAAAGAAGTCATAATTAGGAGTAGCTGAGGTAGGCGGAGTAGATACCTTCAGAAGTGGATTGGAAGTGGGTGGTTTCGAAGTGGTTGCAATGTCTTCAACCTCGTTCTGAACAGGTTCACCCCCACGAACATTAGAGCGAGTTCGAGATTCAGAAGGTTCCTGGACTGAAGATGGTGACCTTTCTTTCCGAGCTATTTTCCTAACTTTCCTCTTCGGTGTTTTGATAACCTCAGAAGGACCTGCTTTTCTCTTTCTTTTAGCTCCTCTCTCGGTTTGTTTGCTTACTCGATAGCCACTCTAAAGTCTTCAGGCATGGAGGGAGCACTAGAAGCAGGTTGTTTAAGATATTCATTAACTATCACATTGTCAGAAGGTACTTTTACGATCATTAACTCTGGAATGGATCCCACAAAAGCAAACTTAGCTGGGTCAGATATCATGAAAGACGATGTCTATAGGATCGGAATCGCAGCAATTACAGTGTCATCGAAGATTGGAACTTTGAAGTGAACAAGTGCTCGTTTAACCATAATTGACCAAAAACGTGCACAAGTTATCTCAGTATTGCGAGTTGAAGACGAGGTACTAAAAATGAGTTGAGTTTAGAGGATGGAGCCATAGTCCAAATTAATATCTTTGTAAAGTCCATAAAGGATTGTGAAAAAGAGCTTGCTCGCACTGTCGGAGCCTGCAACTCGTTCTAAAAGGCTTTTAAAGAGTAGCGTAAAGAGACCATACCATACTGGAGGAAGATTGTGTTTCCTAAGCTTGGATAGCAATGTGATATCCTCAAGATAATCCATCTGAAAGAACATGTTGATCGGTTCAGTTGAGGAAATCAAGTCAAAAACAACTAGGCCTTCAGAAGTATCCAACCCTAGCATTTTGCAAAATCAAGTTTTGTTGATCGAGGTCCTGTTGGAAGCAACCTCAAAGGGGATGATGCCCTCAACATGAATATACATTGCAGAAGATTACGCCTTTGACAGATGAACCAAAGGAATCAATTTAGCCATCGTCAAAGGTTGAGCCAGAGGAGAAAACATCAGACATTCGATCATTGGCCTCAAAACTTTAGGATATCAAGACGAATCCAGATCTAGAATCAAATTTTGACCAACCTTTTGATTGGTTTTGAGCATTCTAACACTTCCTAAGTGTACATGCAACCCTAATAACCTTGAATCTATGTTTTCTCTATATACATGCAAATTTCTTTTTCAAGGTTATTTCCTAACTAGCATGGCATGGGGAAGATGTAAAACATAAAACTAGTACAAATACATACCTTGTTGTTGCTTGGATTCCTTCAAGACTTTGTGAGCCTAGCACCCAAAATGTTGTGCCTCAAATGCTTCACACAAAACCACAAACTTGGAATAACCTGAGAGAATGTCACTTAGCCTCAAAAATCGGTTATGCCCTCTTATGAATACCCTAGTGCTGATTTTGCATGCTATAGGGTTTCTTTTATAGTGTGTCATAATTAGGAGTTACAAATGTAAACCCTAATTGTCATGACTCTTCATTTCTCATGACCCATGGTGTAACGACGTAGTTTTTCAAAACAATTTTTCATTTCTTTAAAACATAATTTCATTCAAGACAAACCATAAATTCCAATGTAACATGGTCACATATCAAATTCCAAGATCAAACATATCCAATCCGTCTGTGTGTGTGTGTGTACGAGTCATGCCAGCGCCTTCCCACGGTCCTCACTAGTACCTGAAACACATTACACATAAACATTGTAAGCAAGAAGCTTAGTGAGTTCCCCAATATACCACTTACGCACATACGCCTTTCCAGGCCATACTCCACACGAACTTCCGGTCCATGTGTCTCAGGGTACTTCCGTCCCAACCCGGTAAACCTTCCGGTCCTACCCGTGTTGACCTTTCGGTCCATAACTCCCTGACCTTCCAGTCCACATCATAATGCCTTCCGGCCCATATCATAATGCCTTCCTGCCCATATCAAGCATAACACACATATCGCATACAAAACAGGCAACTCATATCATACAATGCATATATCTCATAGTATACCAGACATTCCGGTCACACATAGGTACCCTTCCAGGTACAGTATAGTGAGAAGACTCACCTCGTATGATGTCTAGTATCTCACGTGCTCGATATCTCTGAATATCGAAACAACGATCTAGCCTCGCCTAATCACAACAAGTAATCATTCCAAATCATTAACGGCTCTCAAGGCCATACTACATCCCTTTCTACAATCCCACAGAAGGGTAAAAGACCATTTTACCCCTCCCTTACTCAAAAGTATACACATTGACCAAAACCCTAAAAGTCAACAAAAGTCAACAGCAAGTAGTACGTGGGGCGTACCCTTGCACTCCAGAATCAGGGAACGCGACCCCCTACACGGTGCGTACTGGGATTACGCCCAACGTAAATCCCAGTTTCTTACTTTCTTCATTTTAGTGTCTTAAACAGTTAAGACATAATCTCACATTCCAGATCTGGCCATTCTAATACCTCTTAATCCATAAAGTCGAAACCTTTACGCCTTTGCATGGCTATAAAGTTTCCCACACCTTCTAACACCTTTCCTTTCTCCTCCAAAAGTCTAGATCTCATGCATGGCTCAACATTTACGTCTAAGATTGCATTTTTATGAACATACAACTCATATAGCCCTGAAATATGATAGATCTAGGCCAATGGAGACTATTTGCTCATAAAGTCTCCATCTTGGGACCAAAAACCCTAGAATTTGGTCAAAGAAGCACACAACACAAATAACAAGGCAAGTTCTAAACTTTATACCTCAGGAAGAAGCTCCAACCTCTGTAGACCTCAGATCTACTCTTGTCCACCAACTTCTAGCTCCTACAATGGACTCCTCTTCTCTTTCACCACCTTGAAATGGCACTTTGAAGCTTAGGACGAAGGGAATACTTTCTTAGGGTTTCTTTCTGTGAGATGGTGGCTGAGAGACAAGACCATCTCATTCCTTTTATAGCACTCAAGTCATATTAGGGTTTTGCATCTAGGCCAGTTACACTCGGCGTAACCTTAGGTACGCTCAGCATACCCGGATGAATCCGCGTACAAAATAAGCCCGTGAGTACGCGCAACGTACTCCTTAGTACGCCCAGCATACTCATAAGCTTAGCATTTACATTAAGTGACCTAACATGACAACTTGGAAAAGAAGAAGGGTTAAATGGTTGAACCTAAATTTCGGGATGTTACAATTCTCCCCCACTAGAACCAGACTTCGCCCTCGAAGTCTTATACCGAAAACAACTCCGGATGCTGCTCCCGCATCTTTGACTCTGGCTCCCATGTCAGCTCGGACCCCTTCCGATGCTGCCACTGAACCTGCACCAACAGTACCTCCTTGTTCCTCAGAACCAGGATCTTCCAATCCCGAATCACAATTGTTCTCTCAGCATAATTGAAGCCCGCATCCACCTGAATATCCTCCAGCGGCACTACCGCCGACTCGTCGGCTATACACTTCCTCAACTGAGACAAGTGGAAGGTAACATGAACTTCCTAAACTAAGACACGTGTATAGCCGACTCATCGGCTATACACTTCCTAAACTTCTTGGTATGCGTATGCCATGCGATCATCCCGACCTCTTCCCTCCGCTACCAGAAATACCTGAAACCAAAACTAAAAACCGTAAACACGAAGCTTAGTGAGTTCCCCAACCTACCACATACCATACATATCAACTGATCCTTACACGCCATTCATAACAATGCACACATAACCGTATACTGGGCCCCTGCCCGCCACATCGGGCCTCGCCCGACATTGAACCCCGCCCGACATCTGTCCCCGCCTGCCATCAGGTCCCACCTGGCATTGAGCCCCGCTCGGTATACATATTTTTCTCTCTTAGGCCCCACCTGTCTCACAGGCCTCGCCCAATAGCAACATACATACAATCAACTAGCGTATTAGAATATATATAAACACAGTCCAACTGTACTCTGATCTAAGGCATTTCCTAACTTGGGCCCAGCCCCCAGTCTGCTACTGAAGTACTGGAACCCCATCCATACTCCTACTAGTAGTGAGATACGGGCCCTTCCCTACACTCACATCCCTCCTATCACGGGCCTCACCCCTACTCGGCTAATATCGAGATATGGAACCCCATCCATACTCCACTAGTGATGAGATATGGGACTTCACCAACACTCACCTCCCTGCCAGGCACATACAAGTATTACATGGACACAAGTATAATCTAACATGCAATATAAGAATTCTCCTCGGGATTTACCCTGCATCGGACTCCCGGTCCGGAAACATACTATCATCTAAAATACTTCGGGCTTAACCCTACATTATACCCTCGGTCCCGAACCTATCTTACTGAAACATGCAAGAATTAAAAAGACCTCTAGCATCCTAACTTATCTCGAGCCTCACCCAACATCAGGTCGTAACCCGAAACATACAACACTAATTGCCTAGGGCTAACCCCCGTGTCTTCCTTCTATACATAAACATAAACATAATGGGCCGACATTTTAGCCATAGACCCATGCACACAGTGAGGAGACTCACCTTGCACTGCTGAAGACTAGCTAAACACTTATGACTTCTAACCGATAACTCCTGAACTGCTGACCCTTCAGCTTTCCGAACTAGCAATACCCAAAATAACATTTAGACCACAATAATCCAAAAGTTAACCCAGGTCAAACTTGGTCAATTCAACCTTCATTTGACTTGACTCGCTGAGGTTGTCTACCAACTCATTGAGTCCATGCTCCACCAACACTATAGAACCACTGATCCTACACGTCGAGTCTAGAAAGAACTCAACGGGTTCTCCTTCATTTATAGAATCAGGACCATCTTCAACCGACTCGCCGAGTTCATCTCCCTCTTATGAATGTATCCAGAATATCACTCGCAGTGTTGTATGAACAACTCGTCGAGTCCGTCTTCATAAACTAAGGAGATTGCCTTGGACTCGCCGAGTGTCTCCTTGAACTCGTCGAGTACGATGATCTTCATGTCCACTATGGACCTAGGCTTGCCGAGTCCTTAACTAACTCAACTTATCCCTTTATAGAAGGGTTTTGGGGCACGAAAATGGCTTGATTCACCGAGTCGCACAAGTGACTCACCGAGTCCCTCTATGTCTCAATCTATTCAGATGATTTCAACCAAGCACAAGGCATCCAAGACCCAGATCTAACTACCTAGGGTTAGAATAACACACAAAGCTACTACCTTTGCATCCATTTATAGCCCTTTTTTCTCAAAAGGCCATAACAACCTCTTAAAATTTGAATGGGCAGTTCTAATAGCATAAAGCTTCAACCTCTATGCCTTAACCACTCTAAATACTCTCATATCTAAAAGGATTTATGCTTCAGAAGTCCAAATCCCACAAGTAATCATTATTTGTCCAAAAACTTCATAAAAAGGGCTATAACGAGGTCTAACAAACTAGAAGGCCAGATGAAGACTTGATTACCAATAAGTGCAGCAAATGGGGTGGATCTTCTGGATGTACTTCTTCCTTCTTGAACCTCCAACCTTCTTCTTGTTCTTCTAAGCTTCAAGAAGGCTCAAAGTCTCACAAAATGGCTCACAAACTCAAAGGAGGCTCTAGGGTTTGGGGTCTGGTGGCTGATGATAAGGCCGGGGAAATGAGAATGAGATGCTTAAATAGGGTACAAAGTCTATATTTAGGGTTTTCCTGAAACGCGACCAATTTTTCGAGTCTGTCTTGTAACTCATCGAGTAGGTCACTTCACCAGCGACCCAATTCGTGATCCTACTCGTCGAGTCACTCCATCTACTCGACGAGCCACTTCCTCATTTTGAGGTTTTCTTCGCCTTCTAGGTCTTCTGAATTCGGGGTGTTACAACTCTCCCCCACTTAAACTAGAATTCGCCCTCGAAGTCCGCCACTATGATCTACCTTACAATCCACTTACAACATTACCACTAGTTACACACTTCACCATTAGGTCCAATATTGTAAAATATCATCTTCAGAATAATCTGATCATTACTACCCTCAAGTATAACACTGTTACCCAACCGGTAACCCTACCGGTACTTCCAGTACACTTACACTTGATACACAAGGGGTTCGCCCCTTTACCCTGCGCTGTCACTGGCCTTTCCAAGGAAAATTTCCACAAGCAACGACCTTTCTAATATCCATCAAGGACAAATCCTCTGTGAAACTGCAATCCCGACCACTCCCAGTGCCGGCCATCACACCAATACTCACAGAATAATTCCACATACAAAGCCTTAATACCGAAAACTCCACCCAGTGTAAATCAGATAATCCTTCGAATAACATATCCCTCTCTGCTGTGGTTAAGACTCAACAAGAGCTACACAACGGAGTCAATTCCAACGCTCGGAGATTACTTAATCTCACCGTGAGCAACTTAGCATCTCCCAATAAACTCACTGCTCTATGCACCAAAATCTCTTATCATCACTTTTGCCTGAAGTCCTGCTGACTCCCATCCTCCTTTCGGATAAACCCAGACCACACTGGTCCCCACTACTCTACCATTACTCGAAATACTGGCTCCCCTCCAGTTACCGAACGCATGAATAATCCCTCAGTCGCTCTCAGCGACTTCTGAAGATATTGCGACTACCTGAACTGCTCTACCAACCTAGCCACTCTGGCTCTAGAATATCTGGGATCCTCGATCCCCTACCTTACCCTACGGTCCCTACCAGGTCCCACCTGCTGCTATAAGAACACAAGCCTCACTCACAGGTCTCACCCAAACTATACGTTGGAGCAGCCTCTCCCGCAAGTCTCACCTATCCAGGGCTATGCAGGCCCACTCCTCCTCTAATCACAACTTGCTACCCTTTCCTGATTCCTATCATGCTAATTCAGAGATACGGGCCCCTGCCCACACTCCGCGAAATAGGAGATACGGATCCCCGCCCACACTCCGTTAACTAGGCTGCTAATAAATGCTACGACATACCCGCAGTCTTACGACACTTCCCTTGCCGACTCGCTGCTGGGGAATGCTGCGACTATTACACAGTCTTATATCCCGATTAATGCCGCACCTTGCCACAAGCTCTCCGACTTGGTTTCCTGAACCAGTCATCAACTAATCGCAAATGCATGAACTCAAGGTTGGAAAGTTTCCCCAACTCCCAACTTACCTGCTCCTCAATCCAAGCAGCAACTTGAGCTGCTTTCTTCCTCACCAAGATTGCAAAACCACACCAGTCTTACACTTACTTCTCTCCCTAGCCACACGGGTGGCTCTCCCCCACTTTGACTTGACTAGCTCCTTAGAACCCACAACTTGGAAGAATTCCCAATTCTCCCTACCCTCCTTTGGCCACACTGTGGTCAACCTACAATTACCGTAGCTGATAATCTAACTAATCTAATCCCAAACCAATCTAACTCAATCACAAGCAGGCCACAAAATTCCAAAATATCATTACCAATATCGATGCAAAACCATAACAATACAATCATAACATAAGCTGATAGGGAAATGAAAGATACGCACCTCACACATCGGGTTGCTTACACCTCCTCTGAAATCAACTGATACACCCTGCTCCTCCCTGCAGGTGCCCCAGCCTATCCCTGACGGCCATCGGTGATCCTCAAGGTTGCAGGGGTAGGGGTTGTTGAATCATAAAAGTGACCCTCTTAAACTTCAGCTACCGCAACTGCTACCACATCCAAACTTGCTACCGCAACCTCTTCAGCACCCGCAGTTAGTCCCCTCATCAGCAACCGCAATCAGAGTCTTTTGCTACCGCAGTCATCATAGCTAGATTAATTTAATTGTCTTATTGTAATTCACTCTATTGTCCAGTATGCCTTGCATGGCTACCATAGATTTGTAATCTAGTGTTCTTCATACGTCTCTATAAATAAGAGCTCATTCTATTGTATCAAACACTGATAACTTATGATCTATTCTGAATACATTACTCAAAAGTTATCTTCTCTATCTCTCTACTCTTCACTTCTTACTCTCAATTATTACTGAAACATATCTGATTATAACCTCTCTCCGGAGCAAGTCTTTGAGACTTAATCACTAAGTTTGATCTTCCTTATTAACTTTGTTTGAATGCATTCCTTGTTATGAATCAACTTATGTGGATACTTGATATAAAAATTGTTGTCATTTACATTTCTTTACTTTCCGCATCTAACTCGCTAACTTCTAACTATTAATATTATTGTTGAGCTAATAGATCCTTCGAGATTAACTATTCCGCTATATACTTGTTCTAACCTTTGTTCAAGTGTGTCTTAAAGTTTTTTCTCTCAACAATTGGTATCTGATCCATAGTGGTTGCTTTTTGAAAATCGGAACTCTGATTTTTCAAAAAGCTTTCTATACCACTGAAGCTCATTTCTAAACAAAAAAAAATCTTCAAAATGGAACAATCGTTATCACTGAATGTCTCCAACAGTGTTGGTGGTTCTAATCGAGCCCCAATACTAGTTGCAAATGAGTATCATCACTAGTCTCAGAGGATGGAAAGATATCTCAGACGACTTGGTAGAGATGTTTGGAGATCCATAGAAGAAGGACCCGATGTTCCAGTCCTTACACCAGTCCAAACTGATGGAGCCACAGCAAAGCTAGGAGGAGGTCAACCAACTTTGAACCGTCCCACCAAAGATGATCTAGACAAGATGGAAAATGATGCTATTGCCTTTTATGAGATCTCTTGTGGTGTTGCTCCTAACAACTTCGACATCATCATAAATTGCAAATCAGCAAAGGAGATTTGGGATGTTCTCAAAAACTTGTACGAAGGTTCAGAGCAGGCTCAAGACAAGAAGCTTACTACAACACTCAATGAATTCAACAACTTCAAAGCCCACTCCGGTGAAAGTTTGGAAGACTCATTTAAGAGATTCAACTTGATTGTCACAAAACTGTCCAATGCGGGTACCATACGCAACAATCATGAAACAAATCTACAGTTCCTTAATGGCTTAGGAAGACACTGGACAACAGCCAAAATGATTGTACAAGGTGACAGGAAGATTCCCTCATTTTATCTCTGTATAACCTTTATGGAGAGTTGCAAGCTCAAGAGTCCACCGTACTCAAGGACTGCTTAGACTTCGGAGGTCCACTTGCATTAGTAGCACAATCACCTCACACTCAAACTTATCCCACTTCGTATGACTTACAACCGCAGTCATATGAAGCTGACTCAGAATATGACGATGAAGAAGAGTTTCAGAATGCCATTGCTCTTATCAGTCATAAATTCAATCACTTACCACCCTCATTTCGCAAAAACCAACAATATAATCGACCACCTTTCAACCGCAACTTTCAAAACAATCACTTCCATTCCACCAAGAATCCTCTTCCTCCACCGCAACCTCAGCAAACACAGCCCAAAGAAGTACCACCGCAGTCCCAATCAACTGACTCCGGTACCTCTTTAGAAGACAAGAGTGACATTATTATATGTCACCAGTGCAACAAGGAAAACCATTTTGCCAAGGATTGCAAGGAAAACGTAGTGAAAGATAGAGCCTTCTATCTCAGAATGGCTCAAGAACTGGAAGATAAAGAAAAGGTAAAGGCCTATGATGCTCAAGTGAAAAGGAATCATCAAGTTTGGTCATCAGGTGAAGAAGATGAAGATAATCTCAGTACAGGAAAAGGCAAGATCTGTATGGTAGCAACTGCTGATGAAGACGGCTTAACCAATCTAAAGAAGAACCATTTCTATATGGCAAAAGATGGAACTCTCAGCATTGTGGAACAGGTAAAACTTATGATTAAAACTTTAAATTACAACATGCATGATTCTCAACCTTTCATAGACACATTCAATCACACTTGTGCTACCGTCCATACAAACTACAATAAAGCCCTAGATGAGAAGAACATCGGTTCGCAAGAGAAGTTCCATGTTAGAGGATGTTTGGACAATAAGTGACTCAAAATGGAAATGTTAGAGAAGGACTTAATGCTAGAAAAAAAAATGCTAGGATGTTAAGTGAAACACAATTAGAAATAGCCTTGAATTAGAGAGATTTAGCATAGAATGAAATTGTACGCTTAAAACTTTTATTGAAAAGTTGTTTAATGAAACTGAGGCCATTGAGAATCTTGTTAATAATGGGAATGTTGATAACACTTTTAACTAGGGTTGGTCCAATGGTTACCCAACCGCAACGGACTCCTCACCTTGGTTCACACAGGAACATCCCTATGTCCCACCAGACCGCAACTTCTTATTTTCGGTCAATAACAAAACATTTCCTGAGGACATCCAAGCCCACTTTCGTAAACTTCATGATCTGAGTAATAATTGTGTTATAGAAGAAATTCTCCCTGAATTTCCTACTCATGTTGATAACACAGATTCTCAGACATCATCCGTAGCCGATAAGGAAATTGTTATTGAAAGTCCTAAAGTCTCTTTAGACTTCCCATCATTGCAGTCTGACCGCAATGTTTCTAACCGTAATCATGAACTGCAATTCGTCCCATTTCACAACATCAAATGTCCCATCGAAGTGTCCAACAAGACTTACTTTGTGGTAGTCCAAAGCACCACACTACTGACCGTAGTCAAAAGTTCTGTGACTATTGAACCAATCAATCATGAATTACCAATTAAAAATTTTGAATCTTGTCAATGTTCTCAAACTCCTGACTTCTCAAGTTCAGACGAATCGAATCACTATTTTTCAAAATCCTCAAAAGATTTAAGGAAATTGCAACTAAATGTCACTGACTGCGGTTCTCCTAAGACCGAAGCAAAAAGAGCTTTTAAAGAAGAATTTCGTTCTCGTGGCAAGCAACGGGAAATTTGTTCAAAACAAAAGAAATATGTGAAATGTCCAAAGTCAAAAAGTCCTGAAAAACTTGTTTTCTCAAATTATCATTTCAAGAAAACTGTTTCCAAGAAAACAAAAAGGAAGGAGTTCATTGTTTCTGACAATACTCAAAAAACATCTAACTCTAAGGATAAGTCTTTTTGATCAAATATTTTTCAAATCTATTCACTCAATGATCCAAAATGGAAAGGTATTCTACCTACTCCAACCCTTCCAGTGTCACTTTCAAAATATCAAAAATGTAAAGGAATTTTGCCGACTCCGGCACTCAAAAGGTCATCTCAAGTGTTTAAGAAATCACATCACAAAAGGTCTACATGTGTCTACACACCTGCAAAACCTGCACAAAACACTTTTTCGAGACACACAACCAAAAAGGTCAAATCTCACAATCCTCGGACTGGACAAAAGCATATTTTTTCTTGAAAACCTCGGACTCAGTCAAATGTCAGGGAAAATGACAAAACATTCACGTGTCAATGTCAATGTCAAAAAATTCTCTCTCATGACACATCTCATCTCTCCCAAAAAACTCGTAACTATCCACAATCTCACAAAACTCCAAAGAACTTCAAACACCCAGGACTAGGCTTGAAAGTTGAATTTAAACCTATCCCTGCCACCTCGCATCATGCATCAATTAACACATCGTATGTGACTTCGGGCTCCAAACTCACTTAGGTGCCGAAATTAACCACTTAATTTCTGCAGGCTTTGTGCAAGGAGGATCAAGAAGAAGAATGGTTGATTAACAGTGCCTGCTCCTTGCACATGACCGTAAGGTTAGAATACCTTCGGGATTTCAAGCCTATATGCAATGGTGGAAATGTCATAATCGGAAATAATGCGAATGGGATCATACAAGGCTACGGTGTACTCACTACCGGGAATTTCTCAATTCAGAAGGTCGCCTATGTAGAAACTGTTGGAATAGTGTCTAAGGCTGCAACTATATTAGGCAAGTATTTGACCCGATTGTGCATGGTCCTTTTGGGTTGCCTTCACCATAGCAACTTGACAGGATGATTTGTAATGAGAGAAGAAATATTATTTATATATTATGAGAATAATATAAGGAATAATAATATTGTTATTTGATTAATATAAGTCATAAATTAATTAGGAATTAATTTGGTGACTTAAAGAGATTAATTGAATAAAAGGGCATAAACTGTCAATTGTATGATAGTTGTACTTTGGGCTGTAATCCCTTAAGGATAAGGGGTGGACGATTTTAGGGCTTTGATAGACCTAGAAATCGTCCAAGGCTTATCATAAGGGGGATTGGATTGCTTAGGGCCTAAGTTATCCAATTAGGGTTTAAGGGTGAAACCCTAGGAGCCTTACAAGTATAAATAGACCCAAGGGTTCAATGAAATCGACACTCTTGCCTTTGGAAGAACCCTGGCCGACTTCTTGCCCTCTCCCCTCTCTCTCTAATCATCCTCTTTCTAAGTTGGTGTTTGTATGGAATTAGAGGAGTGACAATTATGACTCTAAGCTCCAAGGACAAGAAGATTCAATCAAGCAACTTAAGGTAATCTTCTAGATCTTTTTTTCTTATGTTATTACCTAGATCTATTGTTCAAAAGTCTTGGATACAATGCATGTTCAATTAGAGAAATCTAGATCCAAGCATTAGGGTTTGTATGTGCACATAGGAATGTTCATATGGCTAAAACCCATCAGTGGTATCAGAGCCTTGATTGGTTTCTATTGAATTGATGCATTGGTTGCTTGTTTGTTGCTTGCAAAATTCGAATTTTTTCCTTCTGCCTGATGAACTTGGCGAGTTCCATAGTGGACTCGGCGAGTAGGCCTCAACTCGGCAAGTCCATTGTGGTACTCGTCGAGTTCGAGCGTTAGAAAGAGCTAATTTCAGGATTTCTTGCTGTTTATCTTTTGGATACTTACCTTAATCTTAATGGGTCAATATAAATCCGATTTTAATATATATTTGAGTATATTCTTGACCTAATTGAAGATATTTATCAATTAATTGAATACTAATTTCCTTATGGGATAATTGATTAATTATTTTAATTAAATTGGCAAATTGTTTTGCAAGAAATAATTAAATAAATAAAATATGTATAATTATGTGATTAAATGTTAATTTGAATTATTTGTTATTTGATGCTCAATGTTTTGAAAAGTTTAAAACTTGCTCTCAAGTTTTGAAATTTATGTTTTGTGATTAAAAGTTTAATTTAGACAATTTAAATTTCAAACCCTAGAATTTTACAAGTTTAAAATTTAACCCTATACTAATATAATATTACAAGATTAATATGTATATATATGTATAATTAAAATGCTAGTGTTACCGTTAGTAGACCTCATTCACGAAGATGGTCTATAAGGTGGGTATAAGGTTGCGACCTATAAAATGGCGCTTAATGGGTGTACACTCACACCCACCGCTTGCTTGATCGGTGGAGGGTCGTTAGCCGAACGGGTAGGATAGGGCAACCTCATCTCCTCATTAAAAGTATAATATGAAATACAAAGTAACTACATGTTTTTCAAAAAAAAAATCCCAATCCTAGTTACTTTAGGAAAAGTGAATTGATGCAATCCCATGAAATTACACTTTGCACCCTTGCTAAGAAGTTAGTGGAGCGTGTGTGGTTTACCGGCACACTAATTGGTTCTAAGCAAATGTGGCAAATGGTGATTCATTGTTTATCATAGTTCGATGGAGCGTGTGTGGTTTACCGGCACATCGAATAGGTGATTGTCACAATGAAGGCACCGTGTAAGTTTGCAAGGTAATTCACACCCACTTTGTGATCCTCGGTATCGCAGTCACAAACGAGAGGGGCATATCGAGATTTAAACATGCCATTGAAAAGTTCAATGAATCCCATCGAAACCTAGGAATTCTCAACACATTTAGAACTTAAAGTTATGTTTTCATGGCGGAGAATTAGTGAATCGCCATTCACTTACCTTCAAATTGTTTGCATGTTAGATTACGGCATCCCTTTTCTAATATGTAAATATTGTTGTTGGATCCTAGCCCTAATTTTTCTTATTGGGTGATAATTAGGGATTCAAATTCTAATCTATCTTTGTCCTTTCTATTTGTAGATGTCGAACGCGAACAACGCTGCTGCTAGCTCGTTCACATTGATGAGCCTTTGCCAAAAGGTGACTTTCGATGGGACGAACTTTAGCAAATGGATAAGATACATTCGCACGATTGCTCACTACGAGGACAAGGAGTATGTCCTCGATGCGAAGCTCGAGAAGATCAACCCATAAATCGCTACTCCGGCTGAAATGACTGCTTTTGAGACTCATGAACATGATGCGACGAAGGTTCATTGCATCATGATAGCCACAATGAACGCCGAATTCCAAAAGTCCTACGAGGACATGTATCCGTATGAAATGCACCAAGACTTATTGGAGAGATACCATCAAAATGCGAGGCAGGAATGTTACGAGATGTTCACTACATGATCTCAGCTAAAATGGGTCATGGAGAATCTATAACCGTGCACCTACAAAAGATGCAAAGGTATGTCGATCGTCTTCGCAAGTTGCATGTTGACTTTAGGGAAGACTTGGCTATCGACATGGTGCTTCACTCCTTGCCTCTGTGTTACAATCAATTTAGGATGACCTACCACATGAAAAAGGAGGAGGTCACCCTAAGTAAGCTCCAAGGTCTCCTTAGGGTTGCTGAGAGCAACCTCAAGAACAAGTCTGTTGCACCAACTCCCAATCCACCAGCTGCTCCTGTTTTGGCGATTGGGCAAGGTAGGGGTAAGAAGAGGAAGGATCCGTCTAAGAGCTACCGCAAGGGAAAGTCCCGAGATGGTTCCTCTTCTAGTGGGAAAAAAGTTGATCCTGCTAAGCCTAACCCTAACCCAAAGGAGGCAGAGTGCCACCATTGCCACAAAATAGGGCATTGGAAGAGAAGTTGCCTAGAATACCTGCAAGCCATCTGTAAGGACCGAAAAATTCCAACCAATTTAATTTTTTTCAAAAACAACTCGATTCCATTAAAGTTGTTACAAAAAGGTTTTCAATACAATTTATTTAAAGTATTCCCATAATCACATCACGACAAAACATGAGGAGCGGTACGATCACACCTTCGCCTTGCCACGGTCTCCTGAAGAACCTGAAAAACATTAAACCACAACTATAAGCCCGAAAGCTTAGTGAGATATCCCCAAAATACCAACCACATATACCATACATGCATGACATGCCATATTATATCCGATCACAGAACAACCATGCACTTCGGGTCTACTGTGTGACTGGTCCGCCGCACCGGCCAACAGTCCACCTGGTCCACCCTCCGAGTCTATCCATATACCTCGAGTCTACAGTGTGATTGGTCCGCCCGCACCGGGCCTTCAATCCACCTAGTCCACTCTCCGAATCTAGCCACATACATCGAGTCTGCAGTGTGATTGGTTCGCCCGCATCGGGCCTTCAATCCACCTGGTCCACTCCCTGAGTCTACAGTATGACTGGTCTGCCCGCACCGGGCCTTCAGTCGGCCTGGTCCACTCTCCGAGCCTCAGCACATCTGGTCCGCCCTCTTAGGGCCTACAGCCTATCCGGACCGCTCGCTGGGCCTTCGGGACAACCGGTCGGCCCTGGGTATCTTGGCCTACAGCACAAAGCAGGACCCGCCTCAACCCAACTCCAGTCCAAACAACCATGTGCACATAAACATACAATCATATAACAATTCACAGTCAACAAACCGATCAAACAGATCAGATAACATATCATCATCCTAACCAGGATACCGACCTAACCGGTCACTAGCATAACATCACCCTACATCTCAGGATACCGATCTCAACCAGGTCTCTAATATATACCATCCTAGCTACCAGGATGCAACATATCAAAGCAATAACATACAACAATTACCCGGATCTCAATCCAATAAAGGGCCGGCCTTGGTGCCTTAGACCCTGTTGATATAGTGAGGACAACTCACCTGCCGACTGAACAGATAACCCACGCTGCTCCGATCACTGATATGGTCTCCACCACTGGACAACCACCAAGGCACTGAACTCAAAACAATATCCAACAACTACCAAAATGCCTCTGGAAATCACTGGTCAACCCTTGGTCAAAGTCAAAGTCAAATTCAACCCCTGACTGACTCTACTCGCCGAGTCAACCCGATGACTCGCCGAGTCCCCATGCTCAGAATTCCCCAATCCGCGACTCAACTCACCGAGTCCAACAACTCTGAGTCCACTTACACACAACTCACCGAGTCCTCCCTTGACTCACCGATTCTCGGCTCAACCAGAAAAGATTGGGACTCTTCTATAAGACTCGCCGAGTCCAAGAACAGACTCGTCGAGTCTAAGGCTATCTTCAACTTGCTCGTCGAGTTGTTCTTCCAACTCGCCGAGTTCCAGGCGATCTTCATCCAACTCACCGAGTTGTTCTTCCACCTCGCCGAGTTCCAGCCTATCTTCAAGCAACTCGCCGAGTTCACCTTTGTGACTCGCCGAGTGCCTCTCGATCTCATTCCATACAGAAGCATTCCAGGCCATGCAATTGATCCAAACCATAGATCTACCCTTCCTAAGGCCATCCATCACGTAAAGTGGAAAACTTTACATGAATCCAAGGAGATCTAGGCATTTTCACTCTAGGGTTTGGGTTTGGGATAAGATAGCTCCTTCAATCACTCATCAACAGGGACTTTATGACATACAAGACCATCCCAAGCTTAGATCTAAATTAGTATCCTCAGATCCAAGCTTCTATCTCAATTTAGATGTCATATCAACCACCACACATGAACCCACGAAGAAAATAGCTTAAGGAAATGGTTCCTTACCCAAAGAATGAGCCCAACCAGCTGTAGATTGCTGATTCCCCGAAGCTTCCTGATACAAGCCTCCAATCTTCAAGCTTAAAGCACGAAATATCCTTCTCCAACCTCTAATTCACTCAACAATGGGGTCTCCTCATGAATTTAGGGCTTCTGGAACTCAAGGAATGATAAGGAGGTTGGGGAGAAGATATGATGTTCTTTATATAGGGCTCAACCCTTGAAATTAGGGTTTTCTCCATTCAACACCAACTTGCCGAGTCTACCCATGCTACTCGCCGAGTTGGTCACTTAACACGCGACTAGAGTCGCGACCCTACTCGCCGAGTCCCCTCATGGACTCACCGAGTTCCCCTTCCCAAATTACTCTTTTAGCCCTCCAACTTTACTCTTGATATTCCGGGATGTTACAATGCTCCCCCGCTTAAATTAGGCTTCGTCCTCGAAGCCTGCGGCAATTCAACTCTAGAACTACTCCTGTAATGCACCACCTGGCATTAACGCACAACCATCGAAACCAAAAACTCACTTTCTCCTTTCTTGCGGTGTCCTGACCACCGTCTCAAGCCGGCCACTGGCTTCATCCTCTGATAACCCCACTCAACAACTGAGTACTACTCATGATGCAACACTGCTCCAAATCGCAACCATCACTCGACCTAAATGAGCTAGAAATAACCATGCACCACTGGATTCCTGATCCGAGCCCAACTCTATCCATTCCGCTGACAAAAAGACACACTCTTCAGAGCAACTCCCATGAGTTCTCCTCTTGCAATCACATACAAATGATGAACTAGCTCTAGCACCCTCGGGTTGGGAAAATCCATCACACTGACGACACCTCCAAACATCCCCCAGGATGAATTACCACTACATACTCCATTACTTGATCAAAATCAAACTGGGAATCCAAGACTCCATCCCTGCATCCCTTCCGAGCCTCTTGGCTCTACACCCTCAAAATTCCTTCCGTGACCTCAGCAGACATCCAATCCGGATGTGATTCCATTCCACTGCCACAAACATGCTGCTCAATAACCCTACTTCGATTATTCCAATCACAACTCTGCATTGCTGCTTTCACGTCCATGAAATTACACTCCCTCTCGGAGCTACATTCTTCCCTTTCCTTACCAAGGAAAACCTCTTGGCTGCCTTGACACTACCACAAGTGCCACGATGCTCGCCCAATGCTACACCACTCCTTCATAGTGTGACCGCTATCCATCCAACACACATGCTCTGATTCTACTCGCAAGGACTCTCGAGTCCATGCACCATCTCCACTAATTAGGATTAATACCCGGGGCCAGACCTTCTAATGCTATCACACCGCAACATACATAATCCATATCCTTGAACCGATCTAACAATACCTGCAGAGTCTTCAGCATGACTGCACTGCCTTACCAGGCCTTCAGCCAATCTGGACCACTCTCAGAACCTTCAGCCAATCTGGACCGCCCTCTAGTGCCTTCAGTATGGCTGGACCGTTCTCCGAGCCTTCGGCCTGACTGGTACGCCGACCGGCCTTCATTCTATCCGGACCGCTCAACCAGCATTCCTCATTCCGAGTTATCTCTCCAGGAAATCCTCCCATGCATACTGTTCTAGCCCTCTAGGGATTTCAAACTCTATCTCCATCATACATACTCGATCCCGGCCCGATCCCAAGCCTTCCACAATCAAATGCCCTAGGTCTGTATCCCGCCCCGCATGCCTGCCACTTACTCATACCAGCCTACGCTCTTGGCTGACAGAACACTGCTGAATCCCAAACAGCTAAACAATCTCACATACTCATCGATCATCCGGAAAATTTTCCAATTCTCCCCCACTTAGGGCATTGACTATCAACCACCGGTCGCTATCACCGACCTCCCAAAACAACCCTGCACAAAACCAACACTTACACGCGGACTGATTCCCACTAGCACTAGCAACCTTCACAAAAATCACATTTCCACACTGATCATCCCGCTTGAAAGAAACTCAATCTGCAGCTAACGGATCCTCAGAAGGCAGATGCTACCCGACATTCAGACCAACGCCAGATTCCCACTAAAAACCCCATGAATGATAACCAACGAAATTCCCAACACTAACCCATAACCATACCATAATTCTCAAAAACAACAAATACCACACCAAAAACCACGCAATGAGACTTGCAGACAAACGATACTCCACAATAACCATAAGATAAACAAGACATCAAGAAAGAAACATACCTGCAGCTGCATCCGGCACTACTCTGACCTCCTCTATGGTAAGCTGAAAAGCACGACCCTGAGCCCTTGGGGGCTCCGCTCCACCCTGACCTCCACCTGTGATCCTCAAAGTGGCCGGTGCTGGAGCCTGCACCGGTCCTATAGCGAGCTGTGGACAGTTGACCCTCAAATGTCCAACCTGATGACAATGATAACAAATCCTCAAATCCCGAACCGGTGCTGACTGCCGACAATCGCTCGCATAGTGCCCCTCCTTTGCGACATGCACCACTGGACCTACAAACTCCGGTGTGACTCCTCCCACACTTCCCACAAGTGTGGCTACTCAGATCGCCCACTCTAGAATCAACGGTCTTGGACCGTTTTGGCGCCGGCTGCAACTGCACCAGAGCCTGCCTCAGCTCACACAACTTCAACTCAATCTCTAACTCGTGCCGCCTGGCGGCCTCCTGCAACTCCAACAAAGTCTCGCACCTCTGCGTAGACACAAACTGTCTGATATCCCTATTGAGCATGCTTAGATATCGAGACATCTGAGCCTGCTCCGAAGCGAACTCACGGCAGAATGTCGCCCTCTCAGTGAACATCCCGGTGATCTCAGTCACTGACTCCGAACCCTGCTTCAGCTCCAGGAACTCCTGAGCCAATCTCTCTCTCTCAACCCGCGGAACATAACGAGTGTTGAACATCTCTCTGAACTGATCCCATGAAAGCGCAGCCCTCTGCGCATCCGAATATGACCCCGTGGTCAATCTCCACCAATCCTTCGCCCCAAGCCTTAACAGGTTCAGAGCACACCTCACCCTCTGATCAGCAGGGCATGAACACGTGAAGAAACACCCCTCCATGTCCGATAACCATCTCATAGCAACAATCGGGTCCTGAACTCCATCAAAGGTGGGAGGCTTCGTATTATCGAAGTCTCGATACTGAAAACCCCGACCAGCTCCTCCCCCTGCCACTACTACAGCCGCTGTAGCCGCCACGACAGCCGTCTCTATGAGAGCTGCATAGCGCTCATCAAAATACTCAACCATGGTGGTCTTGATCGACCCAAATAGTTCTGGCAACTCAGCCCGGAACAACGCAGCAACCTCATCATGCAGAATCTCACGAATCCTCACATCCAACTCGCACGTGCTCATCTGACCAATAACGTCGGGCGATATTGACCTTCCCAGAACTCCCTCTCCTGCTCCCGATCCTGATCCGGATCCACTCCCAGCATGTCTCGGAATCTCCATACTGAAATAACACCACAAAATCTCAGACACTTCCCACTAACCCGGGAACCAACTCTCAACCCCACCCTAGAGGTCATGGTTTCCCTGATACGCATATGGGTCATGTGCTTTCAGTAGTACGGGCCCATACTACCTTCCACACCTACCCATATTTGTATGAAGTACTACCACAACGCCCTAGAGAAATCATACAAACAGACGCTCAACCCTCACCACTAGAGGAACACTGGAAATCTCCCACAAGGAAACCCTAGGCTACAGGCATCACAAATCAGGCAACATTATCATGAAATCCTGAAGATCCCTATCCTAGCACTAGCATGCTGTTCTAACAAAGCTCAAAAAAATATCATGTATGGTATTTTGGGGGTTACTTACTGGCTCCGGCTGATCGTACCTCCGCGTCCTCCTTTACTCATTTTGCAAACCATTTTGAATTCTCTTTTGAAAACTCTCCTCGATTTGAGACTGGAGTCACACGAGTGTTCCTCCAATTCACTCAAACCAAGGCTCTGATACCAACTTGTAACGACCGAAAAATTCCAACCAATTTAAATTTTTTGAAAAACAACCCGATTCCATTAAAGTTATTACAAAAAGGTTTTCAATACAATTTATTTAAAGTATTCCCAGAATCACATCACGACAAAACATGAGGAGCGGTACGATCAAGCCTTCGCCTTGCCACGGTCTCCTGAAGAACCTGAAAAACATTAAACCACAATTGTAAGCCCGAAAGCTTAGTGAGATATTCCAAAAATACCAACCACATATACCATACACGCATAACATGCCATATCATATCCGATCACAGAACAGCCATGCACTTCGGGTCTACTGTGTGACTGGTCCGCCGCACCGGCAAACAATCCACCTGGTCCACCCTCCGAGTCTAGCCATATACCTCGAGTATGCAGTGTGATTGGTCCGCCCGCACCGGGCCTTCAATCCACCTGGTCCACTCTCTGAATCTAGCCATATACATAGAGTCTGCAGTGTGATTGGTCCGCCCGTACCGGGCCTTCAATCCACCTGGTCCACTCTCTGAGTGTATAGTATGACTGGTCCGCCCGCACCGGGCCTTCAGTCAGCCTGGTCCACTCTCCGAGCCTCGGCACGTCTGGTCCGCCATCTTGGGGCCTACAGCCTATTCGGACCGCTCGCTGGGCCTTCGGGACAACCGGTTCGCCCTGGGTATCTTGGCCTACAACACAAAGTAGGACCCGCCTCAACCTAACTCCAGTCCAAACAACCATGAGCGCATAAACATACAATCATATAACAATTCACAGTCAACAAACCGATCAAACAGATCACATAACATATCATCATCCTAACCAGGACACCGACCTAACCGGTCACTAGCATAGCATCACCCTACATCTCAGGATACCGATCTCAACTAGGTCTCTAACATATACCATCCTAGCTACCAGGATGCAACATATCAAAGCAATAACATACAACAATTACCCGGATCTCAATCCGATAAAGGGCCGACCTTGGTGCCTTAGACCCTGTTGATATAGTGAGGATAACTCACCTCGAAACTGCCGACTGAACAGATAACCCACGTTGCACCGATCACTGATACGGTCTCCACCACTGGAAAACCACCAAGGTACTGAACTCACAACAATATCCAACAATTACCAAAATGCCCCTGGAAATCACTGGTCAACCCTTGGTCAAAGTTAAAGTCAAATTCAACCCCTGACTGACTCTACTCGCCGAGTCAACCCGATGACTCGCCGAGTCCCCATGCTCAGAATTCCCCAATCCGCAACTCAACTCGCCAAGTCACCCCGAGACTCGCCGAGTCCAACAACTCTGAGTCCACTCACACACAACTCACTGAGTCCTCCCTTGACTCACCGATTTTCGGCTCAACCAGAAAAGTTTGGGACTCTTCGACAAGACTCGTCGAGTCCAAGAACAGACTCGTCGAGTCTAAGGCTATCTTCAACTTACTCGCCGAGTTGTTCTTCCAACTCGCCGAGTTCCAGGCCATCTTCATCCATCTCGCCAAGTTGTTCTTCCAACTCGCCGAGTTCCAGCCTATCTTCAAGAAACTCGCCGAGTTCACCTTTGTGACTCGCCGAGTGCCTCTCGATCTCATTCCATACAGAAGCATTCCAGGCCATGTAATTGATCCAAACCATAGATCTACCCTTCCTAAGGCCATCCATCACATAAAGTGGCAAACTTTACGTGAATCCAAGGAGATCTAGGAATTTTCACTCTAGGGTTTGGGTTTGGGACAAGATAGCTCCTTCAATCACTCATCAACAGGGACATTATGACATACAAGACGATCCCAAGCTTAGATCTGAAGTATCATCCTCAGATCCAAGCTTCTATCTCAATTTAGATGTCATATCAACCACCACACATGAACCCATGAAGAAAATACCTTAAGGAAATGGTTCCTTACCCTTAGAATGAGCCCAACCAGCTGTAGATTCCTGATTCCCCCAAGCTACTTGATACAAGCCTCCAATTTTCAAGCTTAAAGCACCAAATATCCTTCTCCAAGCTCTAATTCACTCAACAATGGGGTCTCCTCATAAATTTAGGGCTTCTTGAACTCAAGGAATGATAAGGAGGCTGGGGAGAAGATATGATGTTCTTTATATAGGGCTCAATCCTCGAAATTAGGGTTTTCTCCATTCAGCACCAACTCGCCGAGTCCACCCATGCTACTCGCCGAGTTGGTCACTTAACACGCGACTAAAGTCGCGACCCTACTCGCCGAGTCCCCTCATAGACTCACCGAGCTCCCCTTCCCAAATTACTCTTTTAGCCTTCCAACTTTACTCTTGATATTCGGGGATGTTACACCATCAGGGAAGGAAAGATCAAGCCGTCTTTTGTAGGTATATACACAATTAAATCTAATGATTTATCTCATGCTATTTCTTGGGTACTAGATACCGGGTGCGGTTACCACATTTTTTCTGAATTGCGAGGACTAAGAAGAAATAGGGATGTGGAGCATGGAAGAATAAATCTAATCATGGGGAACAGAAGATCGTCGCCTGTGACCAAGATTGGAATGTATTCTTTAGTTCTTAGTAATGGCTTATGTTTAGATTTGAATAATTGTTGCTACTCACCAGAAATGGCAAGAAACATCATTTCGTTTCATGGTTTGTTTAGACAAGGATTTAAATTTTCTTTTAATAATGAGAATGGTTCAATTTATGCTTATCTAAATGGTGTCTTATATTTTGAAGCAATGCCCTGTAATGGAATTTATGAAATTGTTATGATTGTAGATAACCCAAGAAATGATGTTTTGTGCATGGATTCTTCCAATAGTATTGATAAAGCATCCTTGTGGCATTGTCGTCTTGCACATGTCAACAAGAAGCGCATAGCCAAAATCCAAAAGGATGGAGTGTTAGAGTCATTCGACCTTAGGGAAGATGACACATGCGAGTCTTGTTTACTCGGAAAGATGACCAAGTCACCCTTCACTAGTACATGTGAAAGGGGTGAGGGTTTATTGGACCTCATACATACCGATGTATGTGGACCCTTTAGATCAACCACGAAGGATGGAAAACGCTTCTATGTGACTTTTACCGATGACTATAGTAGATATGGGTATATCTACTTAATCAAGCAAAAGTCAGAAACGTTTGAAAAGTTCAAAGAGTTCAAGAATGAAGTGGAGAATCAATTGGGCAGGAAAATCAAGATGCTTCGATCTGATCGAGGAGGAGAGTAACTAAGTCTTGAATTCCACGACTATCTTAAGGAGTGTGGAATAGTTTCACAATTGACGCCACCTAAGAAACTGCAGTTGAATGGTGTGGAAGAAAGGCGTAATCAAACCTTGTTAGATATCGTTCGCTCTATGATGAGTCGTGCTTCACTACTTATCTCTTTTTGGGGGTATGCCTTAGATACTGACGCCCATATCCTTAACCGAGTCCCTACTAAGAAGGTTGCCAAAGCACCTCACAAGATGTGGACATGGAAAGCTCCCTCGTTGGCACATATCAGGGTTTGGGGTTGTGAGGCTTTCGTAAGACGACATACTGACGACAAGCTTGAACCTCGTAGTAAGCGATGTATTTTCATCGCCTACCCGCAGAAATCCTTTGGATATCTCTTCTATAGACCGAAGGACAATGTTGTCTTTGTTGCGAGGAGAGGAGTTTTCCGAGAGCGAGAAATCATAAGCCAAGGAGACAATGGGAGGCTTATCGAGCTTGAAGAGATTCAAGAGTCAATTGATGAAGGAACCTCTACCGCTGGCGCTCAACCCGAGGAGGAAACTCCGTTTGAACCGATTGATGAGTCCTTACCTCTTAGACATTCCGAAAGAGTTAGAGTTCAACCCCAGTTTTATGGTTTTCGTATTACTACCGAAGGGGACACGTATATTAGTGATGGTACACTGATAAATCTAGATGAACCTAATAGCTACAAGGAAGCCATGGCAGGCCCGGAGTCTGCAAAATGGAAAGAGGCAATGTATAGCGAGATCCAATCCATGTATGATAACCAAGTTTGGAATTTGGTTGAAAATGTGCCCGGACATAAGACCGTTGGGTGCAAATGGATCTTCAAGAAGAAGACCGACGTGGATGGAAACGTACACACATATAAGACACAATTGGTTGCGAAGGGCTTTACTCAAACTCCCGGAGTTGACTATGAGGATACCTTCTCACCAGTTGCGAAGATAAAATCTATTAGAGTGATGCTAGCAATTGCCGCATTTCATGATTATGAGATTTGGCAAATGGATGTCAAGACCGCTTTCCTTAATGGGAAGTTGGATGAAGATGTTTACATGGCTCAGCCAGAAGTTTTTGTTGATCTGAAGCATCCGAATAGAGTGTGTAAGCTTGAGAAGTCCATTTATGGACTTAAGCAAGCATCTTGCAGATGGAATCTTTGCTTCGATGAGAAAGTCAAAGAGTTTGGATTTGTACGAAGCGAAGATGAATCATGTGTATATGTCAAAGCCAGTGGGAGTATAGTAAGCTTCCTCGTTCTGTATGTCGATGACATACTACTCATAGGAAACGACGTCCCGACACTGCAGGAGGTCAAGTCCTGGCTTGGGAAGTGCTTCGCTGTGAAGGACCTCAGAGAGGCTTCCTATATTCTGGGAATAAGGATAGTGAGAGAACGAAGTAAGAGACTAATAGGACTTAGTCAAAATACATACTTAGATAAAGTACTGAAACATTTTAGTATGGAAAACTCGAAGAAGGTAGCATTACCGATACAAAGTAATGCAAAGTTGAGTAAGACTCAAAGTCCGAGTACCGAAGCTGAAATAGCATAAATGAGCCGAGTCCCATACGCTTCCGCAGTTGGCTCAATCATGTACGCTATGACTTGTACTCGCCCTGATGTAGCCTTTGCCTTGAGCATGGTCAGTAGATATCAAGGGAACCCTGGCAGAGCCCATTGGATTGCAGTCAAGAATATCCTTAAGTACCTTCGGAGGACGAAGGAATGGTTTTTAGTCCTCGGAGGGAGTGATGACTTGAAGGTGCGAGGGTATAGTGACGCCAGTTTTTAGACCGACACGGACAACTACCGTTCGCAGTCGGGCTGGGTCTTTACTCTGAATGGAGGAGCAGTGACTTGGAAAAGTTCCAAGGAAGAAACCGTAGCTGATTCAACGTGCGAATTAGAGTACATTGCAGCGAGCGAAGTGTCGAAGGAGGCAATATGATTGAAGAACTTCATCGGTGATCTTGGAGTTGTACCTGCCATAAAGGAGCCCATGGAAATTTTTTGTGATAATGATGGAGCGGTTGCTTTGACCAAAGTACTGAGGGATCATGGTAGATCTAGACATATGGAAAGAAAATATCACTTTATTAGGCATCGAGTAGAAGAAGGACAACTCGTGGTTAAGAGGATATCATCAGAAGATAACCCAGCATATCCGCTTACGAAGGGACTGAGCAGGGTTAAGCACTTGCAGCCTGCTAGGAGTATTCGGCTGAAGGATGATATTAGTATAGATTAGATAGTATTGGAAACGTGTAATAGATAAATGTAATTAACATTTGATGATTAAATAAAGGAGTATTATTTATGAAGAATGTTACTGTCTTATGTTAATTGTTTAACTATTGTTTCACTTTGCATGTTTTGACTTCCAGAATAATTGAGTTTATTAAGAATAATCGAATTATTCAAATTGTCAACAATCGTTTATATGTTGGAAGTAGGTATGAAAGAAGATTGTCATGAATTGGAGTGTAGATTGTCTAAATGGTATTAGACATAGCAAAAGTTTGCTGCAGGTTCATGAGTGCTTATGAACTAGTTTTGAGCATCCGAACAAACCCGCGCTTGCTGGAATCACCTTATGGAATATGATAAAAAGGGTGATCGCAAGATGATAATATCATGGTCTAAAAACCTAGATATATGGTTTGTTATTTGTTAATTGGTTGTACATTGATAGTGAGAAACCGCATCAGTAACTTGATGTTATAAAACGCATTGTTGTGTATTGTTGATTAATGAATAAGTAAATGCATATAAGTCGAAGTTTATCTGTTACTTTTATCCTAAGAGGGTAAAAGCGATATCTCGGCCGCTCGATGATTTGATTTGACTTATGTGTCGGGCCCGGTCATAACTGAATTGATGTGTTCAATTAAGTTCTATGTCGAATAAATCTGAGATCGAGAAACCAATTGCTGGATAAATTGGTTCCATAGAATTGTCAGCATGATATCTAAACAGAGGACTCTACGATCCCTTATCTAAAGGACATGATTGATAAGATCAGAGTTTGACAGCGTCTTTGAGAGCTACGATTGCTAATCGGATTATACTTGTATATAGATACTAGACTTATCCAAGTGGGAGACTGTTGGAATAGTGTCTAAGGCTGCAACTATATTAGGCAAGTATTTAACCCGATTGTGCATGGTCCTTTTAGGTTTCCTTCACCATAGCAACTTGACAGGATGATTTGTAATGAGAGAAGAAATATTATTTATATATTATGAGAATAATATAAGGAATAATAATATTGTTATTTGATTAATATAAGTCATAAATTAATTAGGAATTAATTTGGTGACTTAAAGAGTTTAATTGAATAAAAGGGCATAAACTTTCAATTGTATGATAGTTGTACATTGGGCTGTAGTCCCTTAAGGATAAAGGGTGGAAGATTTTAGGGCTTTGGATAGACCTAGAAATCGTCCAAGGCTTATCATAAGGGGATTGGATTGCTTAGGGACTAAGCTATCCAATTAGGGTTTAACGGTGAAACCCTAGGAGCCTTACAAGTATATATAGACCCAAGGGGTCAATGAAATCGGCACTCTTGCCTTTAGAAGAACCCTGGCCGACTTCTTTCCCTCTCCCCTCTCTCTCTAATCATCCTCTTGCTAAGTTGGTGTTTGTAAGCCATTAGACGAGTGGCAATTGTGACTCTAAGCTCCAAGGACAAGAAGATTCAATCAAGCAACTTAAGGTAATCTTCTAGATCTGTTTTTCTTATGTTATTACCTAGATCTATTGTTCAAAAGTCTTGGATACAATGCATGTTCAATTAGAGAAACCTAGATCCAAGCATTAGGGTTTGTATGTGCACATAGGAATGTTCATATGGCTAAAACCCATCAGAAAGCCTTAAACACAATCTCATAAGTGTTGGCCAACTATGTAAGACAATCCATCGAGTGGAACAGGTGATAGAAGCATTTGCTTAATCAAGTTACGATCCGATGGAACCATGTATCCTCTGGATGTGTCTCTCATCATTGGTAAACCGTAGCTGTGCTTCCTCTCTAAAGCCGTATCCGAAGTTAGTTGGTTATGGCACCGCAAGCTCGCTCATCCCAACTTCAAATACATCAATTCCTTAGTCACTGAAGAATTGGTCAGAGGCCTACCAATTGTCAAGTTCAGTAATGACACTCTATGTTCTGCTTGTGAATGTGGTAAGCAGTCGAAAGCAAGTCACCATATGGTAATTGACTCCTCCATATTCGATCCACTCGAACTTCTCCACATTGATCTCTGTGGTCAATCAACCGTAGCCAGTCTTCATCATAAAAAATATATACTGGTTGTAGTTGATGACTTCACTCACTTCACTTGGGTATTCTTTCTCAGACTCAAATAAGAAACACTGCAGATTCTAATAAACTTCATCAAAGAAATAGAACTTCAGATCAAGCTTCCCGTAAGACGCATCTGTAGTGACAATGGTACTGAATTCACCAATCATCCACTCAACAACTTCTTGCTGTCAAAAGGTATTTGACATAACTTTTCAGCTCCGTATACACCTCAACAAAATGGTGTTGTTGAACGAAGAAACCGCACCCTTGTTGAAGCAGCCAGATCCATGCTCAACTTCGCCCATCTTCCTCTTTACTTATGGGCTGAAGCTATAGCCACTGCATGCTTTGTTCAGAACCGAAGCATTGTATGCAAACACCTCAACCATACACCATATGAGGGCCTCAATAACCGAAAGCCAAATGTTCGTTTCTTTCACATCTTTGGGTGTAGATGTTTTGTGATCAACAACCGAGATCAACTTCACAAATTTGCACCGAAGTCTGATGAAGGTATCTTTCTTGGTTACTCTACAAATAAGGTTGCGTATCGGGTTCTCATCAGACGTACAAGGTTAATCATTGAAAGTTTTGACGTAAATTTTGACGACTCTTACATTCGCAACACCCCTCCATCTAAAGAAACCACTTCCATTATGGAGAGAGATATTCCTATTTCTTGAGGACCTCTAAACCTGGTTGAAGTAAATTATGATGATTTCTTCGACCCTGTTGAAATGGCAAAACTATCCGAAGTTCTGGTATCACCAACTACTCAACAACAACATGCTGATGTTTCTGGTCCATCTCTATCCGAAGTAGCATCTCTCAATACTTCCACCTCTCCCGTTGAGGGGGAAAGCTCTACCCCGGTTCATACTACAACCATCAAGGTCCCAGTACTTGATGATGCTCAAGATCCCACTCTGAGAAAATCAATTTCATCTTCGCATTCAGATGAACATCCATCAGCAGTCCAGGGGGAACCTTCTCAAGTTCCAGATGAACACCCTTCAACAATCCAGGGGGAACCTCTCCAAACTAAAGAAAATGCCTCTCTCGTTCCAACAAGTAAAGATGATTCAGCAGGTTGTTCACAAATCCAGGGGGAACTTTCATCCCCATCCGAAGCAACGTCTGATATTGAAAACATTCCTTCAACTGCACTTGCTGATCATCTGATGCCTCGTCTACATGTATGGACGAAGGATCACCCTCCAGGCCAAATTATTGGCAACCCATCCGCAGGTATCCAAACTCGATCTGCCAAAGATTTTTCTGATCATTGTCACTATGCAGCATTTATGTCAGCAGTTGAGCCTCGATCTATCAATGAAGCATTATTGGATCCAGATAGGATTTCTGCAATGCAAGAAGAAATGGAAGAATTTGAAAGAAACAAAGTATGGTAACTTGTTGCCATTCCACAAGGCTATACTATTGTTAGTACAAGATGGGTATTCAAGAACAAGCTAGATGAATCTGGTGCGGTTATCAGAAATAAGGCAAGACTAGTTGCTAAAGGCTATAGTCAACTGGAAGGTGTTGACTTGGATGAAACATACGCTTCGGTGGCTAGAATGGAAACAATCCGAATTTTCTTAGCATATGCTTCTCACAAAAACATCAAAGTACACCAAATGGACATTAAGAGTGCTTTTTCTCAATGGGGAATTGAAAGAAGAGATTTATCTTCAACAACCTCCCAACTTTGAAAGTATCGAGTTCCCTGATCACTGCTACAAGCTTCAGAAAGCAGTCTACGGTCTGAAGCAAGCCCCTAGAGCTTGGTATGAGACTCTTTCTGAATTCTTAGTCTCTTCAGGATTCAAAAGAGGAGTGATTGATCCCACACTATTTAGAAAACAAAAGGATCTCACCTTATGCTTATACAAATATATGTGGATGATATCATCTTCGGATTGTCTGATCAAGGAATGGTGGATGAATTTGCTAAGCTCATGACAAACAAATTTCAAATGAGTATGAATAGAGAGATTAACTTCTTTCTAAGCCTTCAAGTCAAACAAATTCAGCAAGGGATATTCATTCATCAGGAGAAATACACCACTGAACTTCTGAAGAAATACTCTATGGCCAATTGTTCTTCGGCTAAGATTCCTATGGCCTTCGGATATAAGATCTCTGCTGATCCCTATGGCGAATCTATGGATCACAAGACTTATAGAGGTATCATTAGCTCTCTAATGTATCTTGCCGCATGCCGACCGAACATTGTCTTTGCAACTGGTGTATGTGCAAGGTATCAGGCTGACCCAAAAGTGTATCACATGAACGCAGCCAAAAAAATTCTTCAGTACCTAAAAGGAAGCAAATCTCTTGGTCTATGGTAACCTGCAGGCAATGACTTCAGTCTTCAAGCATTTACTGATGCGGATCATGCTGGATGCAAACTTGATCGAAAAAGTACATCTGGTGGATGTCAATTTTTTGGAGGTAGACTTGTCAGCTGGTCCTCAAGAATACAAAGTTGTGTTTCTTTATCTACCGTAGAAGCAAAATATGTGGCCGCAGCCAGCTGCTGTTCCCAAGTCCTTTGGATGAAGACGCAACTGTTAGACTACAGATACAAGATGCTGCGGATATTAATTTATTGTGACTCTGAAAGTGCCATAGCAATTTCTCATAATCCTATTCAGCACTCCAAGACTAAACATATTGAGCTACGGTATCACTTCATCAAAGACCACATTCTGAAAGGTAATATTGAACTCATATTTGTTCCTACTCATGAAGAGATTGCTAATGTTTTTACACAAGCACTTGACTCTACAAAAATCAATGTGTTCCTACAAATGTTGGGAATGATGAATCCGGACCCTAAATTCTTCTTGAATTAACAAAGCACTGCAAACCTTCCTGGTCTCCATTGCGGTTCTTACAGAAAGTTATTGATAATAGATAGTTTGGAACATTCCATGTACTGCAGTCAATGTACCGCAACCATAGATTATATCTATCTTTCATGGGTCCTTCTTCTTTGTGAGTCTAACTTTTGTATAAGTGCTCTTCTCAGTTTCTTACACTGCAGTCATCCGCAATATCAAAGAAATCATCTGCAATGATATGTTCATCTGCATCCACATTAATTACCTCCCAGACGGTTCATTCTTTTTGAAAAACAACAAAAAATAGTGTGCTATTTAATGATCCTTCATTAAATAAAACATTAAATAAAAACATTCCTTTGAGAAACTGTCACATTCTTCTCTCCCAAAACCTCGTGTCAGACCTATTTTAGGTATGATGACAAAATAAAAGATTTTCCAATTCAAATCCTCTAAAATGTCTCTTCCTATTTCCCAAACCATCCCATCCGTTACAACTTCTACTTTATCCAGCGGATTTTTCTCACCTCCTCCACACGTTCTCATGACGTGATCTGACATTTCATTAAATGCAGCGTTCTTTTGGTTAATTCCAATTTTAATCTTTATCCTTTTTTTTGTCAACATGTGGTTAAGATTAAAGCTACCTTTTTCACAGATAAACCATATTCTTTTAGCCAATTTCACATAGGTCAAAACCTTAACGTTTCCCACTCCTACAAATCACTATAAATCCCTTTTCCTCTCCACGAAGAAACCTTTACGCTCTCAAAACCCTCAATCTCTCTCTGAATTCTTTAAGCTCTTTCAAACTCAACAATGGTGAAATCCGGTGCCTCAAAGAAACAAATCAAAGCTTCTGGATCAGCAAGCCCAACTGGTTCAGACTCTCCCACTATTGCATCGAGCAATTTCAGAGCTGTGTTCGATGACCAACCCACTTACAATGCACCAACCAAACTGATGATCAAGTTCTTGAAAAATCATCCCCCTTTTGGACCCTTTGATGCATTTACAGACATCGTTCCTCTATCCACTATTTACAAGTGTGGCTTTTCTGCATATTGACCAGTTGATAATCCCCAAGAAGTTCATCTCAACCTGGTTAATGATGCTTTGGTCATCTTAGCCAAAGAAAAGTTCCTTTCTGCAATCAATCTACTGATTCACCCATCCGTGAAGTTCTTTACTCCATCAATGGTGGATGTCACCACATCACTATACCAGATGGGATATCAGAAGAAGATAAAGGGTATCCGTGAATTTAAAAAGAATTAGTTGCATACAGTATGGCAGTTTGTTTGTCATTTTATCATCCGCAACCTGTCCGGCAGAACCGGAGGCACAAACAACATGGGTTTAAAGCTCCTAGAACTAGTTTAGTGCATCTTCACCGGCCATGATGTGAACTACGGTCATATCTTTTGGGACGATTTTCTCCAATACATTCCAAAGGAAAGTCTAAGGCAGAACCCATCCGAGCTAACTTTTGCTCGATTTTGGTCCTTGTGCATCTCAGATCTGCATGCGGATGACAAGATAGACATGGGTGACGACATCAATTTATTCGTCACCAAAGACTTGAAAAGGTACAATCCTTACTCTGATCAAACTATTTTTGGTGCCATCCGCAGACTCCTTACCCACATCCTTAGTACTCTTGGTCTTGAGACTGATGATGTCTCAGACCACATTGAGGCTACGAAAGGTATTGACCCATACCTTCCTACCCCACCTCTTCCATCCGCAACCTTACATCCTGAAGGTACTGCAGTCCCTTCTTTTACAACTCTTTCTAACGTCTCTCAGAGACGTAAACATAAGGTTTCATCCCTTCATGGTCCTCGCACCATAAAGAAAGCCAGCACTCCCAAGAAGGATGCCACCAAACCTTCCAAGCCATCTAAAAAGAGAAAGTCACCACCAGTTATCATAACTGCTGAACCGAGTCACCATGACTCCGGTAGTGACTTTGAAGAAGACAACCAACCCATCTCTATCCTAAAGAAAAGGAGACCTAATACCACTAGCCAAATGCATGACCAGACTGATACCCCAGCTTCTCTACAAGCTCCGGTAGTCCTTGGGATGCTTGCACATCCATTCGTTAACACCATCCTTTTCCTTTCAGACTCAGAAAGTGAGTCTGAATCACAATAGAGAGGAGACTCCCCTCCAGTACATTCCCAAAGGGATATTACTAGTTCTCGCCCTAAAGTCTCCAGGGCTTCCCGACTGCACACATTTTAATCTGAGGAGCTGAACTCCATCCTCTTGAATGTCACCCATACACTCCAAACACAGTCCCGTCTGCAAGGAACCTCTTCAGCCTTTTCCAGAACTGAGCCGAGGCCAGACTTGACCACAGGTCAAGGAGACCAAGGAAGCTCAGGAAATCCAACTCTGCTTACATTACATTCAGGTGGTTTAAGCACGGTGAGCACAAATGTGCAAGGATCCGTGAACCCAAGGGACACCTTGGTGCGTTTTTCAGGAATTGATGGAGAAGACTCAAATGATTCTTGGAGCAGATATCAACCCTCTAACGAGGCTGAAGCCAAGAATTATGCCGCTTTTTGCTGGGCATTTGAAGCTCGGAAGGATCAACAGATCAAGCAACAACAACTAAAAGAACAAGAGATTCAAGTTGTGGAAAAATATTGGGCAGATGCCATCAACAACGCCGATACCACAGCCAATATTCTGAAGATTCAAGAATGGATGTCTGTAATGGCAGCCAACGTTCAACAAAATCAACAAACAGCTGCTGATCAGCATGATCATCAAGCTCCTCCTTCTCCAACTGCTGCAGGTTCTCAGGATGAAGAATCTGAAATCGAAGTGAGCTCTGCTCCAATCTTTGGCTTCGACGATTATGAACCACAAGAGGTAAACAAACCCTCTCCTTCGGATGAGGACTTGATGATGTTCGATGAAGAAGAAGAATCCAGTGGATCTCATCACTCCATAACTAAACTAAAAGATAAAAAGAAGAATAAGAAGAAAGCTGTCAAGAGAAAAGAGTTTTTAAGTCTTCAAGCTAAAGTAGATCAAATCTTAGCTGCGATCAAGCCTAACAAACCACAACCAGAGGGTAGCCCGGGACCGCTGTCCCTGATGGAAAGAATTGAAAGACTTGAAACACGCGAAAGATTGGCTGCGGAGCACATCTCTTTAAAAGCTGAAATGGGGATCAGATCACTTGACAACAATCGTCAAGCTGATCATAAGGAGTTCATGGCTACTGCTGAACGCCTCATCTCGGAGGTTACTGCCATCAAAACTGATCTTCAAACAGCGATTGCGGATCAAGCTTCCAACTCTGAGAAGTTAATTGTTGAAACTCATAGTGCTTATGAGTCAGCAATCTCCATTCTCCAAACAACTATCTCCAAAATGCAATGCTCACTCTCCACCAACTTCCATGGTCCGGAGATTCTTCAGCTCACAAAGGAAATTCACCAACTACTCTTCAATCCCTCCATCCCAAATAACCAACAACTGGCTGAAGAGCTCAAAGCACAATTTCAAACCGTATTTGACAAGGTTGATGGCCTTTGTCAATGGCTTGAGGAGACTCCGGGTCTGAACTCCTCAAGAGAGGGAAGTGAAGAAGTCCATCAATCAAACCAATCTCTCTCATACCATCAAACTCCCGCAACTTCTACTGGAAAAATCCCCTCTCCACAACCTTCACCGCAACCATCTCATCATACCCCTCCTCACAACTCTCCTCCTCAAATTGACATAACTTCTGAAAAACCAGAAACTCCCCCGCACTTCAAGAATCTGGAAGAATATATGTCCTTTCCAAGATCTAACGATTCCCCTGCTACTGCTCAGAGAAAAAGAGACTGGAAGGCAACCAAGTTGGCTGAAGAAGTATGGAGGCTCTGCGGATTCGACACACTTATGGATGAATCCTTGATAAATTCTTGGATCAATCCTCACAGTAGACTTCTTGATGATGATTATGTTCCTCATCTAACATATGCGGAACCACCTTCAGATGGATACTGGGATGTCCCTATCTCACGGAATGCCAGATACTTCACTGTATTTGAGCAGTTCGACCGCAGCCTTTCGGATGGCAAAAGACTGCCTATGGAGTTCGAGAGACTTAGCCAATTCTATGCTAGGCATGCCTCTCCAATTGAATACATATGGTCCAATGATAAACCATCCGCAGTGAAGAACTACAAGATCAGAAAGTTCATGAAGGCTGAGTTCATCCCGTACATTCTGACCAGGAGGGAGCATGATTACATTTGCACCCAGGCTGATTTTCCGAGTATGAACCCAGAAGAAGTGTTTCTCATCGCCAAGGTTTTTCAGCACAAGTCTGAAAAGCATCCGAAGGTAAAGATTGCTCTTGAAAGGGCAAGTACCTTTCTTAAGGAAACAGTCTGTGACTTCGCAAAAATAGATGCAGACATTCATCGCATCATCTCCAAGATTGCTGACCTACCACCGCTTGACCCCGCACCCATGCCTACCGAAGGCTATGAAGAAAGATCCTTAGGCGCAACCAACTATCTTGAGATGGGAGTCATATTCAAAAGAAAGACTGACAATGTCAAATATTTCATTCCTATGACTGCCATGCACCGCCTGACCAAGAAACAACTTGACATTTTCTGGATTACAGTTGAAAAATCAAAGCATAGTACCGCAGAAGTCAAGTTCGAGATCACAAGAAGAATCACATGGCTGGAAAACGTCAGGAAATTCTGGTGGATTATGATCAAGTTCCTCAAACTTGAAAGCTGAACCAAAGTTAAAGAGGTCACTTAGGGGGAAATTGTTGAATCATAAAAGTGACCCTCTTGAACTTCAGCTACCGCAACTGCTACAGCATCCAAACTTGCTACCGCAACCTCTTTAGCACCCGCAGTTAGTCCCCTCATCAGCAACCGCAATCAGAGTCTTTTGCTACCGCAGTCATCATAGCTAGATTACTTTACTTGTCTTATTGTAATTCACTCTATTGTCCAGTATGCCTTGCATGGCTACCATAGAGTTGTAATCTAGTGTTCTTCATGAGTCTCTATAAATAAGAGCTCCTTCTATTGTATCAAACACTGATAACTTACGATCTATTCTGAATACATTACTCAAAAGGTATCTTCTCTATCTCTCTACTCTTCACTTCTTACTCTCAATTATTACTGAAACATATCTGATTATAACCTCTCTCCAGAGCAAGTCTTTGAGACTTAATCACTAAGTTTGATCTTCCTTATTAACTTGGTTTGAATGCATTCCTTTTTATGAATCAACTTATGTGTATACTTGATACAACAATTGTTGTCATTTACATTTCTTTACTTTCGACATCTAACTCGCTAACTTCTAACTATTAATATTATTGTTGATCTAATAGATCCTTCGATATTAACTATTCCGCATACTTGTTCTAACCTTTGTTCAAGTGTGTCTCAAAGTTTTTTCTCTCAACAGGTGCTATCACCAGCCCTGCTGAATGCAAACTTGAACATTGGTCCTTCTTGTGGCCCCTCTGAATGCAACGGAAACATATCAGGTCTGCTCCCAGGGTGGTGGTAGCAGTACAATCCCTGCTAAAATGACCAATGTTGCCGCAGTTGAAGCAACCAAAATCACTACCGTTGCCACTCCTACACGCACTGTCGTGCGTCCGACCGCACTTACAATAGCAGCCTCGGTCCTGAGAACCCCTCAGTCTAGAATCTCATGTCCTGGGCCTCTTGACCGATCCCATAGAGATCTAAACCTCTACCAACTTTCTCTTCTTTTTTGTCTCAAGATCAATCTCTCTTTCTCTGGCCCGAACGATCATGTCTTCCAGTGTCTTGCAGCTTGACCCACTCACAAACTGACTGATATGGCTCATCTGCATCTCGTGGTATCGAGCCTTTTTCATCTCCTCATTCGCCAATGTCTCTGTAGTCTGCCGCAAATCCTGAAACTCCCGGGCTAACTGCTGCACCTCAATCACTGGTGCAGACTCGGCCTTGAAACTGGCCGAGAAATCTCTCCATGTCATCTTGTCCAACGCGACATCATCCCCGATAGCATGACCAACCTCCTCCCACCAATCCCGCACTCTGTCCTTCAGAAGACAGGTGGCGAGTCGAACATTGTCCCCCTCGAGACACCCGCTAGAACGAAAAGCATTGGCGACATCAGCTAACCATCTACAGCTAGCAATGGGGTCCTAGACCCATGGTAATCTAGAGCCCCACAAGCTCTGAAATACTGAAATGTTAATGTACGCGCTCCCATCATGGCCATCATCTCTGTGCGGAAGGCACCAAGCCTCTCATCCAAAGTCTCCAGTATGCCCTCCTTGACCGAGCGAAAGATAACAAGAGTCTAGTATAGAATATTGCACGTAATCTTAGCTGATACAAACTCCCTCATCCACTCCTCAAGCTTCTCGGTCCCTGAACCTGAGCCTGATCCCTCTCCGTCACCTGATCCATCCACTGGTCTCTCACACGACGTCATAATGCAGAAACATACCATAACAATCATTAAAATACACATCACTGCTGCGGGATCACACACACGCACATTGTAAGTTTCTTGGTTTCATCTCGACCCCTCTTAAATCGAGTACAGATCCTCTACTTTCAGTAGTACAGGCCTATACTACCTTCCATATCTATCTATACTTTCCTCAAGAGTTGCCTCGACTCCACCAAGTCCCTTTCACTACTACTGCTACTCCCAACACTAATCTCATCCTAGTGCTACCCTAGGGAAATCTCCAACCCAAACTAGTCCTCAACTGCTGAAGGTCTCTCCGTAATGCCAATTAGCCATCACCTGAATATCATCATATGTAATGAGGCTAGAATAATACTTCGAGTAAAGTACTCATCCCTACAATGGTTAGGACTCAGAAAAGATCTGCCCATTAGGGTCAATCCAACACTCTGAGATTATTAAACCCTGATTACATGTGACTTAATGTATTCATCTAATAGCTAACTCCCATCACTCAAAGTCCCACAAAGCACAGTGTAAGCAACATTCAGAAAAAAAGGAAAATCTAACTGTAACATAATCAAGCAATCATATTCACATATCAAGAATCTGTACTAGCATGCGATTTTAAGCTCATATAATAAGGCATAAGCTAAACATGTCATCCTACCACTGTCTAATCAGTACTAGCATACAGTTCAACAAGCACATAAAACAGTCATATAAGGCATCGTCGTAGATCCTTAGCCCTAAATCTAGCATGCTAATCACATAATCATATCATAACATAAACTTGTATGGGTAGTTTGGGAGAACTTACTTGAGCTCGGCCGATTGCATGCACCACACCCCTTTCTCTTGTTAAAGTTCTTATTCCTTTTTCAAAATACTTTTTATTTTCAAGTTCTTTTTATAACAATGATTTTGAAAATTTCCTTACCAAGCCCTTAGTTTGAGTTCAGTCACACCCGAGAGTGTACCCGAATCCCTCAAACCAAGGCTCTAACACCAACTTGTAACATCCCAAAAATGAGGACCAAAATTTCTTTTCAAAACACTACTAAACAATAGTATTAAATCCTTTTAAGCATGCTAAAAGGGGTATATAACAAATCATAGTATCTTTTCAAAACACTTTTTCATTTTATTAGAGTACACATCCCATGCTAAACTTCTTGCTGTGCGTGTGCCATGCGATCATCCTGAGATCTTACTTCTGCTACCAGATATACCTGAAACCAAAACTAAAAACCATAAGCTCGAAGCTTAGTGAGTTCTTCAAGCTACCACATACCATACATATAACCTTATCCATACATGCCATACATAATTATGAACACATAACCACATATTGGGCCCCCGCCTGCCGTATCGGGCGTTGCTTGACATCGAGCCCCGCCCGGCATCAGGCCCTGCTTGACATCAGGTCCCACTTGGAATCGAGCTCCGCTCGGTATATAGATACGTCTCTCTTAGGCCCTGCCTATCTCACGGCCTTCGGCCACTACACGCATACATACAATCAGATAGCATACTAGAACATACATAAACATGCTCCAACTTTACTCTGATCTAAGGCCTCGCCAAACTTGGACCCCGCCCCCGGTCTTCCACTAAAGTAGTGGAACCCCGTCCATACTCCTACTAGTAGTGAGATACAGGCCTTAGCCCATACTCACATCCCTCCTGACTAACTCCGGTGGCTGATGATGAGGCTGAGGAAATGAGAATGAGAAGCTTAAATAGGGTACCAAGTCCGAATTTTGGGTTTTCCCAAAACCTGACTAACTCGCTAAGTAAGTCTTCTGACTCGTCGAGTAGGTCACTTAACCCGCGATGCAATTCACGATACTACTCATCAAGTCACTCCATCTACTCCACGAATCACTTCCTCATTTTGAGGTTTTCTTCCCTTTCAAGGTATCTGAATTCGGGGTGTTATAGTGCTCCTTGTAAGGGTTGTGAGTATGAATTGATAACTTAGAAAAGATGTCGTATAGGGATTGAAGATTTGAGGAGAGTCAATTTTCACATCGAGGACAGTGCAGACACTACACGACATTGAGGTGAGTTACCTTCCAGTAGAGGTGGGTCTACGGCCACAATGTCGGCCCACCACCAAGAGTTGTATTTAGATGATTGTCTTTGTGATAATTGTCTTGGTTTGCTACTACCTGATGTGTCTTATGTTCTGATATGATATGTTTTATATGATAGTGGTAGTAGGAGGGGAATAGTAACCCGATTTGGTTGTTAGGAGTGAAGGGTGGGCTAGGCACCCCAGATATGTCTGAAAACTTGATTATGATATGTTATTATGTGATAGTGGTAGGGGTGAAACAGTCCCCATGGCCGGTTGAGATAGACCGATGGGTAGGCAGGTACCCCAGAATGGCCTGACACAGGTAAGTCACCATCCCATAATGGCTTGACATGGGTAAGTCAACACCCCAGAATAGCTTGACATGGGTAGGTCGGGCACCCCAGAATTGCCTGACAGTATATATGATTGTATGGTATGTGGTATGAAGGGAGACTCACAAAGCTTTATGCTTAAGGTTTTCAGTTTTGGTTTCATGTACCTCTTCGTCGAAGGGGAAGGAGCCAGCAGGGTAGTAGCGCATCACACACACATGGTTCCGCATTTGAGGTTTCTAGGATTGTACTCTAACATTACTACTATTTGATGATATGGTTTTAAGACATGTAACTATGGTTTATGAATTCATATGATATCAATAATGTTTTCCTCAAACAAAATGTTATAAAAAATATAATTAAAACAAAATATTTTGGTCTCGAATTTTGGGATGTTACAAGTTGGTATCAGAGCCTTGGTTTGAGAGATTTGGGCACACCATCGAGGGTGTCTGGGCGCAAACCGAGGCTTGAAGGATTTTTATAGGAAAAATAGTTTCTAAAATTTAAAAATAAGGATTTTTGAGAAAGAACAAGGTGTGTGATGCATGCGACCGGCCGAGCTCAAGTAAGTTTTCCCCAAGATACCCATACATGTTATGTTGTGTTATATGATATGATTATGAGAACTGTATGCTAGACTAGGGCTAAGGATCTAGGGATGATTCCTTGTATGCCTGTTATGTGATTATGAGAACTGCATGCTAGATTGGAGCTAAGGATCTAGGAAGGATGCCTTACATGCCTGTTGTATGAGTTTATTGATCTATATGCTAGGGCTGGATAGTTAGTTGTATGGTAGACTGATTAGGTTATGCTTGGTAATGGTTGCTCAATGCACGGATGCTGCTTGCTTTGTGCTGATAGGGGGTTCCAACTAGCTTTAACTAACTAGTAAGTGAATATGTAATAGTATTCGCAAGCTAGTTATGGGAAGCTGGAAGGGACTTCTTGTGCAGATGATGGCAGAGAGTTGGTGGGAGTGTGCCCTAGGACAAGCCTAGGATGAGATTAGCTTGGAAAGAAATATTAGTAGAAGGGACTTGGGGAAGTCGAGGAAATCCTTGAGGAAAGTACAAAGAGATGTGGAAGGTAGTATGGGACCGTACTACTGGAAGCAGATGATCCGTACTCGAATCAAGGAGGACTGAGATAGAACTAGGAAACTTGGAAAGTGTGTGAGACCTCTCAAGAGTACGTATGACCCTGACATTTATGTGTTTTATTTTAGTATGGCGATTACTCGACATGAAGCAGGAGGTTCAGGGTCTGGATCAGGATCAGGATCAGGCTTAGGTGCGGGATCCGAGCAGGTTGATGAAGGGCTATGCGAGTTCATCGCGTCTGAGATCACGAGGGTAATCCTTGAGGCGAACCCGGTCATTTTCGGGTCGATAAAGCATGGAATTATTGAGCTAATGGAGTGACTCGGCATCCAGCCAGTTGGGTGCGCGCACACTGTCCTTCAAGGACTTCATGGGGAGTAGTGTGCCATAATTTCATGCGGAGAAGGACCCCATTGCTGCTTGGAGATGGATCATAGACTTCGAGTCTGCACAGCTAACGAGATTCTGCCTTGAGGGGTCGGAGGTTCGCTTTTCCGCATGTTGTTTGAGGGATAGAGCTAGGGATTGGTGGGAGTCAGTTGGTGACTCACTTGGAGCCCCAGCCATCGAGGCTATGACTTGGTGAGACTTTGTGACCAAGTTCAGGGTTGAGTTTGCGCCAGTTGTGGAGCTTCAACAGCTGGCCAGGGTGTTTCTTGTCATGAGACAGGCTACGGAGTCAGTGGTGCAGATCACCCCTAAGTTCCGAGAGAGGGCCTTGTTGGTACCTCAATATGTAGGGGATGTGGAGATTCAGAAGAATCGTTGTCATGATAAGTTGAGGGCAGATATTCAGGAGCATGTCAGCTACTCAGCCAGTCCAACCCTGGAGTCCATGATTGCCAGGGTGAAGGAGAGGGAGATTGATTTGCAGCACCTTAAGAAGAGGAAGGAAGAGGCAGAGCAGGTTACTAGGGTTTCGGGGAAGAAACCCAAGGGATCCGACACTAGGTCGAAGGGCCAGAGCCACTACAGGAAATATGGCAGGCCGCATGAGGGAGCTTGTAAAGCGGGATCATCAGACTGCTACAAGTGCGGCAAGACGGGGCGCTTTGGTAGGGATTATACTGCTCCTGCCCCCACTATTTAGATGTCAGACATGATTTTCTTTCATTACAATCAAAGGGGCCATAAAAAGGCCAACTGCCCCAGGTTGCCAGTAGTAACAACATCAGTGGTGGCGCCAACTCCAGCGACTATACGGGATATGGATGGCCGGAAGGTCAAGGAAGAGGCTCCAGTGGTAAGGAGCCGAGCTTTCCAGTTGACAGCCAAGGAGGCACGTGTCGCTTTCTCTCTAACTTTTTTTATATGTCGCTTGTGATATTGATGTATTATGCAATATGTTTTGTTTAGTATCGTTCCATGTGAGCAGTATCCCAGTTCAGGTGTTGTTTTATTCAGGTGCTACCCGATCATTTGTCTCTCTTGTTCTTAGCAAGAGGTCACTTGAGTCTTCAGGCATGTTAGATTGCCCTCTAGAGGTCGAGATTGCGGACGACCGGTCGGTGTGAGCATCAGAGGTTTTCTGGGATTGTGTTTTGAGGTTGTTCGAGGAGTGCTACTTCGTAGATTTGGTTCCCATACCATTGTGGGGGAATAAAATTATTATAGGCATAGATTGGTTGAGCCACAATAAGGCAGTGATCGACTGTACGTAGCAGTTGGTCCGAGTCAGAACCCTAAGTGGGGGAGAGCTGGTGATTTAGGTCGAGAGGCCACAACGTGGACCAACTTTATGTTTAGCAGTGAGAGTTAGGACTATCTCCAGCAGGGGTGCACATGGTATGTTGCCTATGTCTTGGATACTCGAGAGATAGTTGAGGCGACGGTGAGTGACGTGTTGGTGCTATGAGAGTATGCAGACGTATTTCCAGAGGAGCTGCTTGGGATACCTCCAGAGAGGCTGGTAAACTTCAGGATCGACCTAGTCCTGGTTCGGCTCCGATAGCCAAGGCACCATATCAGTTGGCTCCTCCTGAGATGCAGGAGTTGTTTATATAGCTGCCGGAGCTGTTAGATAAGGGATTCATCAGGCCGATCATTTCAACTTGGGGAGCCCCGATTCTATTTGTTATAAAGAAGGATGGGTCGCATCAGATGTGTATAGATTACCGGGTGTTGAATAAGCTAACGGTGAAGAACCGTTACCCACTCCCGAGGAATGATGATCTCTTTGACCAGCTTCAGGGAGCATCTTGGTTCTCCAAGATCGATCTGTGTTCAGGTTATCATCATATGAGGGTCAGAGAGGAGGATCTGCAGAAGACTGCCTTTAGGATGCGATATGGTCACTATGAGTTCGTGGTTATGCCTTTTGGGGTCATCGATACTCCTGCCGCGTTCATGGATCTCGTGAACCACGTGTGTAGACCGATGTTGGATCAGTCTGTGATAGTTTTCATTGATGACATCGTGGTCTATTCCAAGACACGGGAGCAACATGAGGAGCACTTGCGGGAGGTATTGGATACTCTTAGAAGGGATAGCTTGTATGCCAAGTTCTCCAAGTGTGAGTTCTGGTTGTGCGAGGTGCAGTTTCTTGGGCACCTTGTCAACCAGAACGAGATTTCAGTCGACCCGGGCAATGTGGAGGCCGTAATGAGGTGGGAGGTTCCGAGTTCTCCATTTGAGATTCGAAGCTTCCTGGGACTGGCGGTTTACTATTGGAGATTCATTTAGGACTTCTCTAAGATAGTCGTGCCTTTGACCTGGTTGAAAAGGAAAGTCGTGGTCTTTCGTTGGGGGCCAGAGCAGTAAGCCACATTCGAGAAGCTAAGACAGAGATTGTGCGCGGTGCCAATCTTAGCCCTGCCGGAGGGCGTGGATAATTTTGTGGTGTATTGTGATGCGTCCATCCCAGGTTTAGGCGCGATCTTGATGTAGAGGGGGCATATTATCGCCTACGCTTTGAGGCAGTTGAAGCCTCATGAGGTGAACTATCCGATGCATGACTTAGATTTGGGGGCAGTTGTTTTTGCCCTCAAGATTTGGTGTCATTACCTCTATGGGGTTTGTTGTACTATTTAAACGAACCATAAGAGTTTGAGGTACCTTATGGATCAGACGAATCTGAACATGAGACAACATCGATGGCTTGATGTGGTGAAGAATTACAATTTTGAGATCCTCTACCACCCGAGGAAGGCCAATGTCATGGCCGATGCGCTTAGCTTCAAGGCAGCACCAATCAGGGATATTTGTTTCAGGATGACGGTAGTGACCCCGTTGTTGGAGCGAATTTGAGAGGCCCAACATGAGGCTATGAAGGAGGAACATCGCAAGAGTGAGCGTATTGTGGGTCAGGTTTCCTCTATTGATTATGACAGTCGTGGATTTGTTGACACTACACCGTAAGGTGTGGGTCCCAAAACATGGGGGTGTGCGCCATGTATTGATGGGCGAGGCACACAAATCCAGGTTATCCATCCATCTCGAGGTGACGAAGATGTACAGGGATCTTCGTCTAGATTGTTGGTGGCCCTACACGAAGTGTGACGTATCTTGGTATGTTGAGAGATGCATGACCTATAGGAAGGTCAAGGCCGAGCACTAGAGGCCTCACGGAAAGATCCAGCCATTGGATATCCCAATGTGGAAATGGGAAGATATCACTATGGATTTTGTTCGGACCCGAAGTGTTGCGTTCGTGGCTCGCTCCTAAGCCCAATTTTGTTACCGGTTTGGGCTTTTCCAACCGTGTTTGTTTTTATTACGGTTTTAGTATTTATGGTGCGTGCATTCATCCTTGGTAATCATTACTTTTATCATTTATTATTTTTAGTATGGTACTACAAACCCTAGCTCGCCTCTACAGTGGAAGTTCTTCATCGAGCTCTGCTGAGGCATGACTATACTTGAATAATTAAGCTATATTTTGATTCTATTTTGTGTCCTCTATGTTTGTTTGTTTGTTTTACTGATTAACCTACTAAAGATCTAATCAATCTAAGAGTTTTCAACTCATCAATTGGTATCAAAGTAGGAGACTGTGGAATCCATACACATCTCTTCTGTTGAAGAAGATCTTAGGGTTTTTCCGCTTTGATTGATATTGTTAGAGCCATCATATGCTATTAACGTAGTTGTTTAATAGTCGATCTTACCCTAACGTTATTTACAAGTCTTATCTTAAGCCGGTTTTTGAACAAACATCATCATGTCCATGGAAGATTCTCAGACAAACCCAATCAATATCTCCAATAGTATAGGATCAACGACAAGGATTCCTATATTATAGACTCAAGATTATGAGGTCTGGACACATATTTTGAAGACTACGTGATTGGTTCAGAAGACAATGGATACTTGATCAGGGAGGCGATTACTATAGGTCCATTCACTCACTCAAGCACTTCAAGAATTGTTAAAACTCAAAAGGAGTATAATCAACTTGTTAATGATGTGAAAGAAATAACCCAAGATGAGAAGGAAAATTTTCAGTGCAACATCAAAGCTTTAAGGATTCTAAGATTTGCTTTACAATCGAACACGTTTCGGTTAGTAAGCTCATGCACAATGGAGAAAGAAATATGGGACAGGTTGAGGGAATTGTATCCTACAGATGAAGATCTTGAGGATTCAATCCAAACTTTATTGCTCTCAGAATTTGGTGACTTCAAGCAGAAGCCTAAAAAGAAGCTTATTCAAGCCTTCGATCGATTTAATCATCTTCTTAGTAAGATGATAAAGCATGGGATTGAAAGGAAAGTCATTGAACAGAAGGTCACATTTATGAATGGTCTTAGACCCGAATGGATGGCTGTGATGTCTACTGTGAAGGCACATGAACAATTTAAGGCTTATTCTCTGGCGAAACTAGTGGGGATATTAAAGTCACATGAGAGTCCAATGACTAAAGAAACAAACGTGATTTCTAGCATGGGGTCTTTGGCCCTGATCTCAAAAGGAAAGAATGCTGCTGAAGAAGAAGAAGATTTAGATCTCTCTGAATATGATCTAACAAGTGAAGATTATGCTTTCATGGTGTCAAATTCCAAGAAGTTCATCAGAAGAAAGTACCCAGCTAATATGAACCAAAACTGGCAGGGAAGCTATAGCGCCGAGAAAGCAAAAGAGGAACCGAAGAGTGTCTCTCAGACCGAAGAACCAAATAAGGAAGTAAAACTTGGTGGTGACTCAGGTTTTAATTGTCACTACTGTGGAGCCAAAAATTACTTCGCCAAAGATTGTATGTTGAGAAAGATGTCAGAAAAGAATGACGATGATGACGACGAAGCGAACCTCATACGACAATTGGAGGAAATCAAGAAGAAGAAAGTTGGATCTAATAACACTAACAATGCTCTTATTGTGTAGGGAAATACTGTTGACGATGAGTTCGGAGGTGTTGAAGTTTGTTCCACAGTTTCTGAAGATGAAGAAGTGAGGAAGCCCGCTCATGGCAGGGCTTTGTTGGTGAAAGAAGAGAACGTTGTAGGAAAGTGTCTAATGGTGTCCTCCGGGGTGTCACAAATGAGAGGCTATATTGCTAATGGGGGAATAGATTAAGCAATAGAGCGAGAAGACAGGTGTTTTGCACCGAAAACTGTCAGTATCAGATCAACGAATGCGATGAGTTGATCAAGAAGGTACAATCTATTATTGTTTCTTTACAAATCCCCATCACAAACTATGAAAAGGAACTAAATGGATTAAAATCTAAATTTTTCAGTATAAGTAGTAGATTGACTCAAACTCGCATCACAAACTCTAACCTAACTGATCAAATCAGCAAGATATCATCGAAGAGTGAGGAGAGGCGTATGTGTATAAAGCAAAAGGAGAAGGAGTTGATTAGGTCTAGGGATGAAACAATTTATTTGCAAAGAGATAATTTAAAGCTTTTAAAACAATGGAATGTTTTTTTTTATTGCTAAATGATTATATTCCAACATTACTCAATTGCATCTTGATGGTGATATTGGGAAGAAGATACATCGTATGATTTTACCATTCCTTGAGTTAAAGGAGGATGAAATCGATGTCGATGCATATAACTGTGAAAACGTTGTTTCTTCTGATGATATCTCTCCCGCTTAAAAAATTGGTCTTGAAAAAATATAGTCCTTCATAAAGTCAAAAGACCATAAGTACATGCTCAAAAATTTATTGGATGAAAATGACAGATCAAAAATCAAAACCGAAACTGCACAAAAATTTGACTCTTTGAATGCCTAGTTGAATTCAGAATATAAATTTGATATTGGAAACACTTCTGAATTTAATGAGGATGATGATATGAGTGTAATATCTGTAGAAGATGAGGTGGACTGTTCCGAGTTTGTCAAGAGCGAACCCGAAATCAAGAAAAATCTTATTTCTGAAAATTTTGTTGAGTTCACTCGTTTATCCAAAGACAAGACTAAAGTCCTTAAGGAAAAGGCTGTTGTATATCAAAAGCTCCAAACAACTCCAAATCATACAGTTAAAGGAGTTACTCAACAACAGACAGTCGAACTAACAACGTTAGTAGAAGAAGATAATGCTGATTGTTGTGATGAGTTTTTCTGGTCAGCACCGATTGATAACGCCGATGAAACAGAAGGTCTATCTACGAAAACATCATGGAGGGTGAAAAGTAATTATGTAGTAGAACCACTTAATGAACCTACACGATTTGATGTGCAAGCACAAGTGGTACCAAAATTCCTTCAGGCGAACCAGTCATGGTGTCAAGCGAAACCTCCTCGATAAAGAGCGAAACTCATGCTCAAAGACCGAAGAAAAAGGCCAACATCCACAAAAATCCAAAAAAGGTGTTAGAAAGAAAGCATCAATGAAATTTGAGATACAAGAAGAATCTAACTGAAAGGAAACAGTTTTGGCGATCTCAAAACCCTAATTACATTCACTATAAAAAGACCTTTAAGTCAAAGGAAGAAGCAAAAGCAAACTCAGCTTCTCGCGTTCAACATAATAAAAGCAACAGAAAGAAGAGTTTCGGTCCCCAAAATCAAGACAATAGAAGACAGAGTTTCGGTCCACAAAGGCAGAGCAACCAAAAGAGAAGTTTCGGTCCTCAGACAGACGACAACCGAAAAAGAAGTTTCAGTCCTCAAGATGAGAGAATCCGAAAGGATAGTTTCGGTCCTAGATCAACCAATGAGAGGAACCGAAGGGAAAGTAGTTTTGGCTCTCAACCAAGTAACAACAATAACCAAAAATTTAATTCTGCTCCCAAGTCTCATCTTTCTCATTCTTACTCTTACTCACATAATGATCGAAAGGGAAAAGGAAAGCTCTTTCCAGAAAACGAAAAGAAGACATCGTTTAAACCCAAAGTAGAGAACCAAAAGACTGCTAACGTCAACTCAAAAATTGAACCTAAAGTATTCAAATCTAATAAAATCAAAGTTTTCACCATAAAAAGAAAAGATGAAACAACCTTAATAAAAAGAACCTTTTTAGATGATGTTTTTCTTACGATTACTAGTTCTGTAAATGGCTCACAAGGACCCAAGTAACTTTGGGTTACTAAAGCTTCTTAATTTTTGCAGGTTATGCGTAACGAGCAGTTCGACGGTGAATGGTACATAGACAGTGGCTGCTCGCTTCACATGACAGGGAGAAGGGAAGAGTTGAGGGAATTTCAGTCCCTTCAAGATGGTGGAAGTGTCAAGTATGGTAATAATTCTCTTGGCACGATCAAAGGTTATTGTATGATCACCAATGGTGATTTCTCGATACGAAAAGTGGCGTACGTTGAAGGTTTACAATACAACCTTATCAATGTTTCTAAACTAGTGGTTGGTACCGGGTTAAAAGTTTCGTTCGATGATGATGGCTTAGAGATTATTGAAAAGAGGACGAACAATATTCTGCCAAAATCGAAGCAAAAAGGAGAAATGTACCCTCTGAATCTCAATCCCATACGAGGGAAACCAACAGTTTGCTTGCTAACGAAGGCTCCTTCAGACGAAAGTTGGCTTTGGCGCTGAAGACTCTCCCATCTCAATTTCAAAGACATCAACAAGCTAGTGCTTGGGGATCATGTTCGAGGTCTTCCTGTTCTAAAGTTTGATAAAGAACACTTGTGTGCTGCATGTGAAATGGGAAAACAAAGTTGACAGAGTCATCCTTCTCGAGTCAATACAAAAATTATTGAACCACTAGAATTACTTCATGTTAATCTATGCGGTCCATCTTCAATCGAGACTATTGGTGGTAATAGGTATATACTAGTAATAGTGGATGACTTCTCTTGGGTTACCTGGGTGTTCTTTTTAGGCAGAAATCGGAGGCCACTCCCAAGCTTAGACTTTCTATCAAGCAGGTAGAAGTTCAACTATGAAAGGTAGTTCGAAATATCAGAAGCGACAAAGGGTTGGAGTTCAAGAACAAAGACTTTGAAGATTTTCTTGCAGAGAAGGGGACAACTCACAACGTCTCAGCTCCATATACTCCACAACAGAATGGAATTGTCGAAAGGCAAAACCGATCTTTGTTTGAAGTAGTCCGGATCATGCTTAGTTTCACCTCTCTACCTCTATACTTCTGGGCTGATGCCATTGCTGATGCTTGCTACACACAAAATAAATCTTATCTCAACAAACCTTTCTTCATCACTCCTTATGAGATATTGAACAACCGAAATCCTAATGTAAAGTTTTTTCATGTGTTCAGTTCAGGATGCTTCATCTTCAAATCAAAAGAGCACCGAAACAACTTTGATGTCCAAGCAGATGAGGGAATCTTTCTAGGTTATTCATTAAACTCGAAAGGCATACAGGGTGATGAGAATAAATCTCAGATTGATTAGATCTTTAACAGGTAAAAAGATGAAGATCAAACAAAACAAACACAATAATAATATGAACACAGTATAGAATCAACGTTATGCTTATGATTCAAATATAGTCACGCCTTAGCAGAGCTCGATGAAGAACTTTCACTGTAGAGGTGAGCTAGGGTTTACAAAAACTAAATGAGAAAAATAATGAAAGCGTTAACTACAAAGACTGCATGCATGTAGCTTAAATACTAAACCCTAGAAGAAAACATGCACGGTTGGACAGGCCCAAACCGACAACCAAAAGTGGGCTAAGGACCGAGCCCATGACACAACACTATAAGCCCTACAATCTCCCCCTTTGCGTCAAATGAGGCGAGAGATTATTTCTTCTGAGTTGGCTTCACAGTCTTTACCACCTTGAAAAGCCGAGGGATGATAGCAAGAAGTGTCTGCCGAAATTGAATGTACCATCTCAGCATATCGGTGAGCATCTTCTTGTCGGCTGTTGTGTTCTGATTACACGTATGAATACTCTCCAAAATGTGCTCCAAGGAAGCGGTTGAGAAGAGGTGTTTGTCAACGAGAGCGAACAAGCATTTCTGACCTTTGCCTCTGATAAACATCACAGCGTGGTACTTTGAATCAATCTTCCCTTTGATCATCAAGTTAACATCGCCAACTCTTCCCATTGGTTTGATCGTTGTTCGCTTGTGAATTTCTAAGGCGATTTCTTGATCCATTTTTTCTACTTCGTGAATGTAGCAGACAAGAATTCGCTTGATATGGTTAATGATCGGCTGGTACTCCCGAGGATTTGACAGTAAGATGTTGTTGAGGAGTATCCAGTCGTGGGGATTGAGGTTCGGTAGATCAGCAAGAGTGAAGTTGTGGACCGAGCCTTCAGATCGTCGAGTCACTTTGAATTTCACATTAAAAAACTTCCCTGCTATATAGAGCTTCAATACCTTGACAGTTGTGATTTTCTGCGAACTCTAGGTCAAGTACTAAGGCTTAGCAAACTCTAGATAGAATTCCAATAGATCCCGATCCACCTTCCGGTCTAGAGATGGAATGGAAACAGTTGAGTTGAAGCGGTGAAAGATGAATGCCTTTCGTGCGATTGGCATATCAAACTGCTCATCCTTTGGTTTTTCAAGCCCGAACGGCATCACAGGCTCAAGCCAAAGTGTACTTGGTTCATCAATAGCACACCTTTGGAGCGAATCAAGAGTCCACTTAAGAAAAAAGGACTTCTTCTTTTTCAAGAGCTCCTTTTCCTTTTGCTTCTGCTCAAGCTCAACTGTTTGTTTTTAAACTTTTCTTCAAGCTCTTTATCAGAAGATTTTGTTTTTTGAAAAGGCGTAGCAGGATCCTTTTCATAAACATCTTCTTCACTATCAGTGTCATCCTCCCTATTTTCTTATTTTTCTTGTCTCTATTACTGACCGAAGCTTTATTAACCTTCGGTTCAGCAGTTGATTTCGGTTCAGGAGGAGGTTGAGTTGTCGCTACCTTCTCTCTCCCTTGTTTCGGCTGGACACCAGTCACCGGAGCACCCTCAATACGACTAAGGATGTCCAATGCAGGCCTGAGTTTGTCAGCCAAATGCCTGCAGATGGTAATGGATATGATGGGATCATGGACTTCAAGGAGGTGAAGTAAAATGGAGTGAACATCGCCAGCAGAGGTTCGTATAACCTCTCTCTCATATTTCAAATCATTGAGCTCAGTTGTGGCAGTGCGAAGCTTGAGGTTCTGCATCTTCAGCTGAGAGGTTCTTCTATCTAGCTCATCCATGATACGATTTTGCACAACCAACTCTGCCTCCAGTTGGGTCAATTGATCATTGACATTATTATACAGAGTGGCATTGGCAGCTTGGATTTCTTGTCATACAGCTTCAAGGTTCGACCATTCAGCTTGAAGAGAACGCTGAAGGTTATCAACCAAAGCATTCACAGTTTGAGAATTCTTCTGAACAGCCGCTTGCAAAGAATCTAAAAATAAGTGAGCCTCATAAATTAGTTTATCGACTTTTGCGGTCGCTTCTTTTTCACTCCTTGGTGGAAATGTCAACAGCAAGGGAGGCTTTCTGGCATTAGGAAGTGGAGGCATCTAATGCGTTAGCTACAACAGTAAGGGAGGCATTATGTTCTTGGACAATAGAGGAGAACAATGCCTTGAGAGCAGCATCTGAATAAGCCCCAGAGGAAGAGGAGGAAAGCAGTTGATCAAGTTTGTTGTTGACTGCTTTGAGATGACACTTGGTAATAGGTTCATCATCGTCTTCATCACTTTGTACATGGTAAGGACTGAAATAAGTGGAATCAAATTCTAAGTCATCACCGCCTAGAACTGGGGTGGTGTCAGTAGATGGAGTAGGTGATAAGGATTTGGTAGTGGTAGGAGGTTCAGTTGTTACTGGTGGTTCGGTTGTAACAGGTGGGGTGGGAGCTGTAGAATGAGCCCCTGTAGTAGTGGTAGTAGTGGTAGTGTCTGTGAAGATTGGAGTAAGGATGGGAATAGTGGTTGATGGTTAAGAGGTAGGGATAGGAAATATTGGAGGAATGTATATTTGGATGGTTGCTGGTGGAGGAGAAGGAGGTTGGGAGCAAACTGGAATTTTTGGGGTAGGCGAGCGAGGCGGGGTATCACCACGACCCGAAGCCTCATCATTAGAGTTGTCGCTGTCAGATTCTGAAGGAGCAGTAGATTTGTTTTGGGGAGGAACATACTCTGAGTCTAAATCACTTGAACATTAGAGTATGAGTCTCCGAGTGGGCTTTTTCTGTTGCTTCTTCTTAGGCTATGAAGGAGCAGGCTTGTCTGATTTTTGCTTCTTGGGGGTTTGACCCTTGGTTGGTTTAGCGACATTCCCTTCTTTTTGGGTTTCGGTTCTGTTTCCCCTATTTTTTGGCTTATCATCCTCTTCAATGGAGTGAACCATGGCTGGCGTGAACTCCCTTGGACCCGAAGATGGAACCTTCTTGTATTGTTGCAGAACATTACTTGCTGCAGACACACAGGCAAGCATGGTGTCATGGATGGATTCAATGAAGGAGAACTTAATGGGATCTGTAACGATAATCTTGGTTTTGTGAAAGGTGGCGATGGAGGAGAGAAGAGAGTCCGCCATGATTGGAACGTGAAGACAATCCATTGCCCACTTAGTGATGATAGACCAATACCTCCTACAGGAGATCTCTGAGTGTCTTGATGATGAAACCAAGCTTTGAACCAGTTATTTCCAGATGATGGTTCCATAATCCAAATCTATCTCGTGATATAGACCATAAAGCACAGTCATAAATGACTTGCTTGCTCCATCTGAGTTGGCGCTTCGCTTAGAGAGTCCTTTGAATAGTAGAGTGAATAAGTCATTCCATTGAGGAGGAAGGCAGGACTTCTTGAACTTGGTAATGGTTACTAGGGTTTCAGTGTACCCTATTTGATAAAACATTTAGAATAGTTGACCAATAGTGATCGATTCAGGGTTTACCAAAGTTGGTTCTTGAGAGTGACCAATTAGGGCACAAATGCGGTGCTTGGAGATGGAAGTCTTCTCATTGTGAATTTGAAAGTGAATCCTTTCATGAACCTTGTCATAGTAGGTAGTTGAATAGATGAGTGAGAGGCAGGAAATGGGTACAATTTCAACTTTTGACAGAGCGTCGACAAGAGGTGAGTATTTGAGACACTCGACGACATACAACATGTAGGGTTCATAGACAAAAGGAGTGAGATCGATGATCAGGTTTTGTTGAGGTTTGATGGTGAGGAGGGTTTGGCGAACAGATGTGTTGTGAACTGAAGAGGAGTCTCCCATTGTTGAAGCTTGGAAGGAAGATGAACAGTAAGATGAATCGCCTTTGTTCTTTGAGAATGTTTTGTAAATGATAAAAGGGTAAAGATCAGCGTCCCAAAACCCTTTATACATACAAGTAGGAGAGAGAAAAATCCAGCTGATATCTTGGATTAATTCGAAATTTGCGCCTGACTTGAAAGATGAACAGTTTTCATACCAGATGATGACGCAGGAAAGAGAAAGTACGTTTCCTTTTTACACGCCATTCCATAAAAAGTGCCTTTTCAAATCGTCGAAACGATTGGATAACTGCTGAGTCAGCCTTAACTTTATCCCAATCGTCACCCCATATTTCACATGAATCGTCATTGCCTTTAAACTTTATTGAGCATTATAATATGTGAAGAAACGAAGCTGGAACAACTATAGTATCGTTAACAGAACTAGATTTTGGAAAATCAAAAATTTTCGTACATAGAGTGTAAAAGATAAAGAAATAAAGCAAACTTTTTGTGATAATTTGTGATGTCTTAAAAAGACATAAAGCAACTGATTCTGGGCACGAATCTCTTCCTTCAAAGTCAAGAGAGACTTTAAGTTCTTGTGTGGTTTACCATTAAATAACGATCAATACCTTGTTAAGAAGTATTGAAAGACATATTTTTAATTAAAGCTTATAAAGGGTGGCTTTCGCTTCAATTCAAGATTTTGATACTTGATATAAGACCGAAACTGAACGAAGTCCTTGTGAGATCAATGTGATCTGTTGAACAAGTAGGTAGGGAAGATTTTTATTGACTTGTGGATAGGTGAGAAATCCCAAAAAAATATAACTGGATCCTTGGGGAAGCAAAATTCTTGGTAATAGAAATTTTTAGAAGAATCACTCATAATAAAAAGAGATTTCTTTTAAAATTTGTAACATAGTGATCATTCACCGTCAATTTATTAATGGTGTTGAATGGTGGGTTCCACTTAGTACATAGTGGCACAAAACTAAGATCATTAACACATATTTTGTATAACCATAAACCTCAGTGGTAAATTCTAAGAGTCTCAAGGGTTATATTGGTGAGATGAAGTGTGATGAAGAAAAATGATAGAGGTGGTATAAGAAACAAATGTACCTCTTCTATAAAAGAAGGAATAAGTAGAAAACTCTAAGCTCAATAGGAGTAGAGTAAGGTAGCTCATGATTAGAGTGACTATAGCAGCCTAGCTTGGGAAAACATGATTTGTATGTATCATGTTATGAAGGCTTCACTCAAAATCTGTCAAGGCTTTAGGCAACATGCAACATCATGCTTCTAGGGACACGAAGAAAGTGTATAGAAAAGAAATTATACCTTCTGGATCTTCATCATCGAGAGTAACACTTATGCAAAAGAAATCATTAGATCAAAACAAAAAATATTATTGTATTTTGTGAAAATTGTTCAATTGAATGAAAAAGAAAAATATTTTTGGATTTTATGAATTTAAAAAGAAGTATTTCAAAGAGTGTACATAGGAATACAATCAAAATGCCTTGATAAGAAAAAGAAGGGATTAAATTCAGAAGGACCGAACCCGAAATAGACCGAACGTTTGGTTCATTTCGGTTCTTGGTCGAGCTTCACCCGAAATAGACCGAACTCGAAATAGAACGAACGTTCGGTTCATTTCGGTTTGCTCTATTTCTCTTTTTACCTTTATTGAAGTGAAGGCGATTTTGGTACTGATTCTACTTCCATCATTCCTAGGCCTTGCAAAATCTTGTTGAAGCTTGCTTCAGCTAAAGCCTTAGTGAATATATCTGCCAGTTGATCAGTTGTTCTTACGAAATGAATTTCCACATTGCCATCTTCCACATGATCTTTGATGAAGTGATACCTCAGTGCTATATGTTCAGTCTTTGAGTGTTGGACTTGGTTGTGACAACTCTTAATTGCATTTTCAGAGTCGCAATATAGTGGTATTTTCTTCATGTTCAACCCGTAATCTCTAAGCTGACTTTGTATCCATACAACTTGAGATGTGCATGATACTGCAGCGATGTATTCAGCTTCTGTAGTGGAGACAGCAACACAAGTTTGTTTCCTTGATTGCCAGCTAACCAATTTACCGTCGAGAAATTCGCATCCTCCAGTGTTTGTTTTACGATCTAATCCACAACCATCTAAGTCAACATCTGAGAACGCTTGGACAAAGAATCCTGAGTTGGCTGGATACCACATACCAAGAGAGGAGGTTCGCTTCAGATAGCGAAAGATGTTTTTCATAGCTTGCAAATGAGGTTCGCGTGGGTTAGCTTGAAATCTTGCACAATAGCAGACTGAAAACATGATGTCAAGTCTACTAGCTGTGAGATACATCAGAGACCCAATCATTTGACGATAGAGCATCATGTCAGCGGCTGGCTTCTCCAACGATGGTGTAAGCTTTGTCCCAAAATCCATTGGAACTTTAACTTTGGAGTCCCCCATCGTACCAAACTTAGCTAACAGTGTCTTGGTGTATGCCTCTTGCTTGATAAAAATGCCTTCGGGTCCCTGCCTAATGTTTAAGCCAAGGAAAAATTTAATTGGACCCATTGAGCTCATCTCAAATTTAGTTTCCATCAACTTCCTGAATTCAGGTGATAAGTTGGGATTCGTGGAGCCGAAGATGATGTCATCAACATAACTTTGGATTATCATAAGGTGGTTACCCTCTGTCTTACGAAAAAAGGATTGGTCAACCGAACCTTGTTTGAATTTTGACATTTTTAAGAATCGAGTCAGAGTTTCATACCATGCTCTGGGAGCTTGCTTTAGGCCATATACCGCTTTGTCAAGTATATAACAGTGATCTGGATACTTCTCGTTCATTAAGCTTGGCGTAAGCTATAACACACAAGGCGAAACGTAAGCTATAACATTTCTGATTTGTAAGAACTAAGAGAAAGTGAGGCAGTAGAGCATGGAAGTATGAACTTGATCATAAGGAATAGGCGAACTTCACCTTTTACCAAGATTTGGATTTATGAATTGCACGGGAGAAATTTTATTGTGGGGATGGAGTGGTTGATTCCTAATGGTCGATGATTGATTTCGGGCACCCATTAGTTCCGGTTTGAACCCCAAGTAGGAGAGAATTAGTTATTCATGGTGAGGGTGCTCAGCATTGACCTACTCATTGTTTAACTGCGAGAGCTAGGAGATATCTACAACAGGGTTGTTCGGGTTTTGTGACTTATGTGTCGAACACCAAGGAGGAGAGAAAGATGACGATTGAGGATGTGACGGTCGTCCGAGAGTATTCAAATGTTTTTCTAGAGGACTTACCTACAGTGCATCTGGAGGGGCAGGTGGAGTTCCATATTGATCTAGTTCTAGGTGCGACTCCAATAGCCAAGACACCTTATCGATTAGTAGTGTCAGAGATTCAGGAGTTATCTATGCAGCTGCAGCAGCTGTTAGACAAGAGGTTTATTAGACCGAGTAGTTCACCCTTGGGAGTGCATTAATTATCGGGAGTTGAACAAGTTAACAGTGCATAACCGTTATCCGCTTCTGAGGATTTATGATTTTTTGACTAGTTGCAGGGTGCTTCTTCATTCTCCAAGATTGATCTATGTCTAGGCTATCATTAGTTGAGGGTTAGGGATGAGTATCTCGAGAAGACATATTTCATGAGTTTTTATGGCCATTACGAGTTCATTGTGATACCTTTTGGCCTCACCAGTACACCAACAACATTCATGGATCTCATGAACTGGGCTTGCAAATCGATGTTGGATTAGTTAGTCATTATGTTTATTGATGATATCTTGGTCTATTCTAAGACCAAAGAGTAACATGAGGATCATCTGTGATAGATTCTGAAGACTCTGAGGAAGGAGACGCTATATGCAAAATTCTCCAAGTGCGAGTTTTGCTTGCTTGAGGTGCAGTTTCTAGGGCACCTTGTCAACCAGAAGGGTATATTGGTCGATCCATCCAAGGTTGAGGCAATGATGCAGTGGGAGGTTCTGAGTTCTCCATCCTAGATTCAGATTTTTCTTGCTTTAGTTGGGTATTATCGAAGGTTTATTAAGAATTTCTCCAAGATTACAGATCTGTTGACCGGGTTGACGAAGAAGTATGCTACTTTCTATTGGGGGCCTGAGCATAAGGCGGCGTTTAAGAATTTAAGGAAAAAGTTGTGTGTGGCTCCGATCTTAACCCTGAAAGAGGGTGTGTATGATTTCGTGGTATATTGTGATGTGTCAACTTCGGGATTAGGTGCAGTTTTGATGCAGAGTGGTCGTGTGAAAGCTTATGCTTAGAGGCATTTGAAGCCTCATGAGGTAAATTATCCCACCCATGATTTGAAGTTTGGGTGCGGTAGTTTTCGCCCTCAAGATTTGGCGTCATTACTTGTATGGAGTTCGTTGTATTCGATGGTTTTCGCCCTCAAGAAATCTGCTACAAAAGTTTGAGGTATTCGATGGATCAACCAAATCTAAAAACAAGAGGAAGAGCAGGTGGCTCGATGTGGTGAAGGATTATGATTGTGAGATACTTTATCACCCTGGAAAAGCTAACATGGTGGGCGATGCTCTTAGCTGCAAGGGGATGATACTCTGATCAAGGATGCATGTTTGAGGATGACAGTGATTACACCACTCTTGGAGCAGATTCGTAAGGCTCAGGTTGAGGCTATGAACTAGGAGCACTAAAAAAGTGAGCTTATAGTGGGCCATGTGTCCTCTTTTGATTATGACAATTGCAGATTTTTTAACATTCATCGGAGAGTTTAGGTTCCAAATTTCGGGGGTACGTGATAGATTTTGATGGAGGAGGCACATAAGTTGAGGTTTTCTATTCATTTGGGAGGGAAGAAGATGTATAAAGACCTCTGACTTGATTAGTGGTGGCCCTGCATGAAGTGGGGCGTGGCTTGGTATGTGGAGAGGTGGTTGACTTGCATGAAAGTCAAGGTCGAGCATCAGCAACCTCACGACAAGATGGATCCGTTGGGTGTTCCTATATAGAAATGGGAAGAGATTACGATGGATTTTATGACAAATCTACATTGGACGCACGAGGGGTAGATTTGATTTGGGTCATCGTGGATTGATTGACCAAGAGTGCGCATTTCATTATTATTCAGGAGAGCATCTATGTGGAGAAGTTGGCGGATGTCTACATCTGGGAAGTTGTGGCACGACATGGGGTCCCAGTACTAGTGGTTTATGATCAGGATGTTCGATTCACTTTCATGTTCTAGAAGAGATTTCATGAGAAGTTGGGTACACGACTGCACTTCAGCATGGGTTTTGATCCCCAGACAGATGGTCAGAGTGAGTGAATTATCCAGGCCTTGGAGGATATGCTTCGGGCATGTGTGTTGGATTTTGGTGGTAGCTAGGATACGTATCTCACGTTGGCTGAGCTTTCTCACAACAACAGCTACCATGCTAGCCAATATTGATCGACCTCCTTTTCAGATACTCTATAGGAGAAAGTTTCGACCCCGATTTTATGGGGTAAGGTCGGTCAGTGACTTAAGGAAAGCACGGAGGAGGTTGCAGTACGCGTAGAGTCGACATAAGAGTTATGCTGCTAGGCGTCGATCGGATTTAAATTTCCAGGTCAGAGACATGTTACTTCTAAAGGTGTCACCCTAGAAAGGTGTTATCCAGTTCAGGAAATGGGGCAAGCTGGGACCTAGAGACATTGGTGCTTTCAGGGTTATCGCTTGGGTGGTCAACGTAGCATATCGTTTGGAGCTATACGAGGAGCTCATTCAGATTCACAACACTTTACATGTCTTTTAGCTGTGGAAGTGATTGGTTAATGAATCCGCAGTGGTGCGATTAGAGGATATCCATGTGGATGAGCGTCTGAATTACATAGTGTGACTGATTGCAGTTTTAGACAAGAAGGAGAAGACCTTGCAGAACAAGGTTGTGGGTCTAGTAAACGTGCAATGGCAGCATTAGAAGGGTTCAAAGTGGACGTGGGACCCTGAGGAGGAGATGAGGGAGAAATACCATGAGTTATTTGCATCGGTGGACTTCGGGGATGAAGTATGATTCAAGTGGGGGAGAACTGTATGGCCGGGTTCCCAGGTAAATTCTTTAAGTCTTAAATATTTAATTATTTTTCATGAAAGGCCATTACTCTTGGCGTAATTGAGTGGTACGCGGGACGTAACTCATTAAACATGGTCGCGAATACCTCTTGAGTACATTGGGCGTACCTAGTGTTTGTTGGGCATACTCTTGGCAAAGGATGTAATATTCCCTTTAAAATTAAGTAATTAAATAATAAACCTTGAACCCCAAGATGTAAATTTATATTTTATATTATCTTATAGTATCCCTAAAATTCATAATAGTTTAGTCCGGTGTTGGTATCGGGGAGTTAAATGATATAATTTTGGAATATTGGGGGTTAAGTGTAATTTCTGGACTGGTTTGTAAAGATTTTCAGAAGTTAGGGGTTCTTTGGTAAATATTGGACTTAAATTGACAGGATTTTGTAGTGTTGAGGCCTTAACGGTAATTTATGGACTTTGTTTGAAGAGAATAAGAGGAGGAGGGACTGGAAGTGTAAACATGTGGGAAGTTGCAAATGATCGGGCATAATAACTCGTTACCCTTATGATCCGTAACCCTAAACCTAAGAGACCTTGTTCAACGGCCATTGTTATGGAGTCCGCTAGCCGCCGCCACTCCATTGTTAACTCGGAACCGCCGCTACATTGTTGTCGACAAGGATAGACCGATGAGGAACACGTCACAGTTGTCGCTGTTGTTTTTCTCGATCATGCGGCGCCTCCTCCCTTCAACTCATCGTCTGCCACGCCACCGGCATCGCTGGTCGATAACCTTACGGTCGTTGGTGTCGTCTGTTGGCGCCATCATTGTCGCGTTGTTGTTCTGACGTCCATTCGTCGTCACTCCGCCGTCGCCCTCCTCCGAGAATTAAATATAACAGCTAGGTGGGTTTTCTCGCTTGTGTGTGTGTTTATTTGGTTTTGTTGTACGATTATGGGTGTGCTCGTTGGCCATGAAACCGAGAACGACCACCATGGCACCCAACCATGGCACTTGGTTGTCAGACCATGTGCAGGTGCCCATGGCAATCCAAGTAAGACCACGGGGGTGCTCATGGCACATAGGTGTAAGACCCTGGGGGAGCCCACAACATCCTAGAGTAAGACCCTAGGGGAGCCCACGACATCCTTAAATGTTTATATGCATGGCTTATGTGATTGATACAATTTATGTGATTATGGGGATTATGTTGGGTATACTCTGGGGAACTCACTAAGCTTCGTGCGTACAGTTTTGTTTATGGTTTCAGGTATCATTGGTTTGGAAAGGAAGGACCCGACTTGATCGCAGCACACACACCTGTGTTTTCCGCATTATGCGATTTGGGGATGTAACTCTGATAAACGATTTAATTAAGCAATGTTTTTGAATGGTTGGATTAAGTAACATTTGTGTTTGACTATAATGAAAAATGAAATTTTTACCCTAGATTTTTGGGTCGTTACAAGTTGGTATCAGAGCCTTGGTTTGTGGGATTCGGACATCCTTTCGGGTGTGTCTGAACTCAAACTGGGGATCTATAAAGTTTTCAAAAGAAAAGCCTTTTCTAGGAAAGAGTTTTCTAAGATATGAAAGGGTGTGGTGCATGAAATCGGCCGAGCTCAAGTAAGTTTTCCCCAGAATGCCCATATATGTTATATGCTATGACTTGATTTATGAAGCTGTGAATCGCATGCTACTTAGGGCTAGGAGAGATGCCTTTGTATGTATGTTTTATGAACTAGTAGACTTGTATGCTAGTGCGGATTAGTCAGCGATATATTGGCCTTATATATGATGCTTGTAGCCTTAGGGATACTAGATGCTATGCTGGAATGGGAATGACTATTGGTATTAGTAACTGCTAAGTGTTTGCTTTAAAATTTGTATACAGTTAGGATCTAATAGCCATAGAATAATTGATTTGGCCTCATTTCATGTTCCTTGTTTGGTTGTGGTCCGAGGGTAGAGTCTACTATTCGACAGTCTATTAGATCTTGTTATGTGCATAATTTGCATGCATAAGGCAGCCGACAGTGAGGGTAGATGTAGATAGCATGAGTTGTGGTATGTGGGCTGAATGTTCTATGATAGTTTCATGGGTTGGAGAGTTACTACATGAATGCCACTTGCATTGTGCTTTATGGAACTCTTGAATGATAGGAGTCAGCTACTAATTTAATATGACGATATTCAGGAGGTGGATGGCTGGCATCATGGGGAGTTCTTCAGCAGCTGATGGCAGGATGAGGTTAGGAACCTAGGAAAGCCTAGGATATGCTCCAGTGAGTTAGTGGGGAGGTTCGGTGAGGTTGGGAGCCTAGGAGTTGCTTCGGTGGGTATCGTGTTGCTGTTTAGCGGATATTTGGTGCATCAGTGGAGTATGTGACTTAGAGGATTTGGGAAGATTGTTGAGGAAAGTATGGATATGTGTGGAAGGTAGTATTGGTCCTTTACTACTGAAAGCACAGGATCCATACTCGAATCGATGAGAGTCTTGGAGAATCTGAGAAGCTTATAGGAAGGAGAATTCTTGGTTATGATCTGATCATGGGGATAGCTAATTTGCTAGAAAAGGATGAGGACACATAGGGAAGGACAAGGGTTTGGTCCTGGCTCCGGTGGTGCGCCAGTTAGTGGAAGGACTACCAGGGATTTGAGTTTGCGTTGGATTAAGGAGATGGAAAGTGTTTTCCGCACTAGTCCCTACCACTTAGGAGCTAAGGTTCGGTTCGCCTTGGATCTCTTGTTTCAGGCGGCAAGGATGATTGTGCGATCTATTGCACTTTCAGGATTGAATATTATATCTTAGGATATTTTTTAGCCCGGTTTAGGGCTGAGGTTGCTTCAGCTACTGCCATTCATCCATCAATGATTGAGCTTGTGAGGGTGTTAGGGTGTCATACCCTCAATGAAATGACTCCCAGAGTCTGAGGGTGGGAGATCGATTTGGGCTACCTCAGGTATAGAGGATCAGGTCAGGTGCATTAGTGGAGGGTCTCGGGAAGAGACCCAAGAGTTCTGAACAGGGTTGGAGAGGCCAGCAAGGCCGGGGTCGGTGTAGCGCATGCGAGAAAGGCACAATGGAGCTTGCCAATCCAGGTGTATAAGTTGCTACGAGCATAACAGGTTGGTCATGTCAGTAGAGATTGTTCTCTGGGGAAGGAAAAGGAAGCTAGTGCTCCGGCAGGTGGTTCGACGAGATTGGTCTAGGGGTGTTGTGTTTGCGTTATCTTTGGGTTGTGATTATGTCATCGTTGGGTTGTATCTTCGGGGAGTGTCTTACATCTTTTGCATAATGTGAATAATTAGTGGGTTATTGAAGGGTTATCTCTCGTATAGCATGCTCCAAGTGTTTGGTTTAATGTTGGGTGGTAGTCAAGATTGGTCTAGGGGTGTTGTGTTGAGGGTTTATGGTCAGGATTCAGCGAGTTAACTCTCCCATATTTTTAGGATTCAGCAACTTTTCCAGTCATGATCATTGGCATTTAGGGGAGACTAGAGACGTGGTCCATTACTGAAGTTTTAGTTTGGGCATCGACTCCGAGAGTTGAAAGTGTGGGGTGTAGTATCATCTAAAGTATATGGGATCAATAGTGTTGTTGGGCTTCAGAAAGTTTTCAACAAATATTCAGGGATTGTGCAGTCTTTTGGGATGGTTAGTGATGGAACAATAGCATTGGTAAGCGCGGGTTGTCAGCAAATCGTTAGGGGGTAAAAAGGATTGGGAATCCTTCGATTCTCATGTACACATGAGTACTTGCCGAATCAAAGTGGGGTAGAATCATTTAGGTGTTCAGAAGCATGAGTGGTTATGAAACTCGGATGAGCTTCGCATCCCCGTCAGGAGGGAAGGCGGCCCAAGTGGCTGTTTGGTTTGAGGGTTGGTGGTTGATAGCAGAATTTGGGGAATCAGGTTGGCGTTCCAGTCATGAATTGAGTTCATTTTGGGTGTTCGGTCAAGTGTGTGCTCGACTCTGTGTATATTTGAATTGATAAATTGGGGGTAAGGCATAGGGCTGCGATTGTGGTGTGGTGAAAGTGTTGTAATACTACGGGGGAGTCGTAGCATTCACTAATAGTCAGTTGGGGGTGAAAGTGTTGTATGACTATGGGGGATTCATAGCATTCAATAGTATTCAGCTGGGGTGAAAGTTTTGTAAGACTATGGGGGAGCCGTAGCATTCACTAATATTCAATTAGGGTGGAAGTGTTGTAAGACTACGGAGGAGCCGTAGCATTCACTAGTTGTCAGTTAGGGTGGAAGTGTTGTAACACTGCGGGGTAGCCGTAGCATTCACTGGTGGCCAGATAGTGTGGGAAGTGTTTTGAGACTGCGGGATGACCCATAGCATTCACAGGTTCTTTCAAGTGATTAGGCCTGGGACGGACAGTTCACAAGATTGTGGGTATACCACAACATGATTGGAATTAGGAAGCGGTAGGTCATTGGAGACCGGCTGTGATGTAAGATTACATTTATTCTGGTAGTATTCCCTATTCGCATTAGATTTGGTGACGACGGGTTGTTAGGCTATTATGATCGGATGGACCAGAAGGATTGATGGAGCCACGAGTGGCAATATAGCTAGGGCAATTATTGCTAGTCGAAGTTTCCTTCGGAGGTTGCATGCGGTGACTATAAGATTGCTCATTGGTTCAACAACTGGGTAGGAATCCTGTATTCTGGATGTGGTCAGACAAGTTGGATCCAGACAGGCCTCAGTTGCTATGGAAAATAGCTAGCAGGTGGCGTGATGTTTCGAGTAGTGGTAGTGATTTGGGATTCTTATGGAAGTAGCTTGTGGGCTGGGAGGTGTCAATCCTCTTACAGCAGGATTAAATGATCTTAGAATACTTGATTTGACCTTATTGCGCAGCTCTTGTCAGAGTCTTAATCGTCGTAGGGATAAGTCTCATACTCGAAGGATTATCTTAGCTTTCTGTCAAGTATAAGTGTGCTGCAGGGAAATTTGGTATGTGACTTTGTTACCTAATGTGAACCTCATGTTATCAAAAGTTAAGTAGCCAGTTGGGAGAAAAGTGCAATGAATTCGACAATGATTAAGTATGGGCGGTCTGTCAGGGAGACAAACCACCTCGAGACTTCAGATTTCAGATTGAGAAAATGTGATCATGTTGCTAGGAATTCGTTCATCTTCGAGTTTTAGAACCCTACGGGGGTTGGTTTTGGTTGCCTTGGAAAGGTCGGGGTATGCATGTGGTTGTGGTCATGTTGCTCAAGTTGTTTTGCATGTCAGGAGTGGCAAAGAATGATTTCAAGGACAAAATCTAATTTAAGTGGGAGAGAGTTGTAACATTTCGTTTAATATTATGTAATTAAATAATAAACCCTGAACCCCAAGATGTAAATTTATATTTTATATTATGTTATAGTAGCCCTAAAATTCATAATAATTTATTAGGGTGTTGATTTTTGGGGATTTAAATGATATAATTTTGGAATATTGGGGGTTAAGTGTAATTTCCGGACTGGTTTGTAAAGATTTTCAGAAGTTAGGGGTGTTTGGTAAATATTGGACTTAAATTGAAAGGATTTTGGAGTGTTGAGGGCTGAATGGTAATTTACGGACAAGAAGTGTAAACATGTGGGAAGTTGCAAATGATCGGGCATAATAACCTGTCACCCTTATGTTCCATAACCCTAAACCTAAGAAACCTTTTTCCGCCGCCATCGCTATGCAGTCCTCAAGCCGCCGCCTCTCCATCGTGAACCTGGAACCGCCATTACATTCTTGTTGATGAGGATAGACCGCCGAGGAACATGTCACGGTTGTTGTTGTTGTTGTTCTCGGTCGCCCAACATCTCCTCCCTCCGACTCGCCATCTGCCACGCCATAGACATCGTAAGTTGATAACCTTGCAGTCGTTGGTGCCATCTGTTGGCGTCGCCACTGTCAAGGTGTTGTTGTGCCGTCCATTCGTCGTCGCCCTCCTCCAAGAAGTAAATGCAACAGCTCGGTAGGTGTTCTCGCTCATGTGTGTGATCATTTTGGTGTTGTCGTACGATTATGGGTGTGCTTGTTGGCCATAAAACTGAGAACGGCCACCATGGCAGCCAACCATGGTGGTTGCCGCCACTTCTACTCTTTTGCCGCCTTTTGCCGCCACCAACCACCATGTTGGGTGGTTGTGCGCGTGAGTTAATGTGTGTATGTGTGTTTTTTTTCATAAAATAATGAATTAGTGGCTTGTTGCCTGATATTGACTTGAAAGCCACCACCACCACCACGAGGTGGTGGTTGTCGCCGTCAAACACCACCACTGGAGGTGGCAGTGGGTGGACCCCGACCTAGTGAAACCCTAATTGGACCTAAAACTTAACCATTGGACTAATTGGCACGTGCTTTGGTTATAAACCCTACTTAGGGTTTCGAAAACCTTAATTTTGGAGATGTTAGTTATGGATTGTTGGGACCCGCGTTTGGATCAGTGGATTAAATTATGACTTATGCCCGATCCCATTGCATGTTTGATCTAGTGGAATGATGGAATTCATGGATTAAGTCCTTAATAGGTTAAGTAACAGCACTTAACCCTAATCGTGATTTTATGTGAAAAACCCTAATTATATTTGGGCTTCAAGTTAGGCTTTCTTTTGGGATTAGGTGTTTGGATTCTTATTGTGCCTTTTGAGAACAAATACATGGACTAGGATATTCAGATGGGCTTTAGGTTAAGGCCCATGTGAGGGGTTTGGGCCTAATTTGGAAAATTGGGCCATAATTGGTCTATAATTGGGCCTGGATGATTAAGAGATATTTGACCATCGGAATGCCAAGTGTTTGGACTAGCATAAATGGTTGGGCCTTAAGGTAAGACCATGTAGGGATTTGGGCCCAATTTGGAAAATTAGGCCGTATGTTGGGCTTGGTTAATTATTTGGCTTTTGGGCCTTCGGAGTGTATGTTTGGGCCTTGGTTTTGAACAAAGCTAGGCTAGGGGTAAAATGATCCTTTTACCCCAAGAGTGGATTTATGGTTATGCATTGAAACCCAAATGGTTAATTGGGTGTAGTTTTGATATGGATAGTTCAAGAGTTTGTCATCCAGCAGCTAGAGTTTTGTCTGTAGGACGTAGATAGTGTAAGGTGAGTCTCCTCACCATACCAACGGGTTGAAGGCACCAAGGCCGACCCATTACATGTTATGTGGTATGATTGTTGATTATGTGGTACGTGATATGCTAGTTGTCTTTGTGATACTTGCATAGAAGACCCTGGGGGGAGCCCATGGCACTTGGATGCATACTATGTGGGGGTGCCCATGGCATTCCAAGTAAAGACCATGGGGATGCCCATGGAACATTGTTGTCAGACCATGTCAGGGTGTGCATGGCATTCCAGGTAAAGACCATGGGGGTGCGCATGACACTTGGTTGTCAGACCATGTGGGGGTGCCCATGGCATTCCAAGTAAGACCATGGGGGTGCCCAGGGCACATAGGTGTAAGACCCTGGGGGAGCCCACAACATCTTGGAGTAAGACACTGGGGGAGCCTAGGGTATCGTTATATGTTTATATGAATGGATTATGTGATTGATACACTTTATGTGATTATGTGGATATTGCGGGGTTGCTCTAGGGAACTCACTAAGCTTCATGCTTACAGTTTTGTTTTTGGTTTCAGATATCAATGTTTTGGAAAGGAAGGGCCCGACTTGATCGTAGCACACACACCCGTGTTTTCTACATTATGTGATTTTGGGATGTTACTATGATAAATGTTTTAATTAAGCAATGTTTTTAAATGTTTGGATTAAGTAACATTTTTGTTTACCTATAATGGAAAATGAAAAATTAACCCTGGATTTTTGGGTTGTTACAAAGGATAACCCTAATTTTTGGGTCTTAGACCATATTCAAAGACCTTTTCCCCTTGGAAACCCTTCTTATCATCATCCACCACCCTCTCTCTTTCTCAGCCTCCACGAAACCCTAGCTTTATTTATGAAAATCTGAAGCTTTTGTGTGATTTTTGGCGTGTTATAGTGAAATAGGAGATCTTTGAAGGAGTTCTTGGAGTCCATAGCTTGTAGATCCAGACTTTGTTCATCTTGATCATCCTTCATGAGGTATAAAGTCTTAACCTATATGATTCATTGCTTAGATCTAGTTTAGCTTAGGGTTTTGGCATGTTTTGGTCCCATGGGTTGATTCTTGTGAGTAAAAGTTACTCTAGAAGCTTAAGTTAGTATTTATGGATGTTCCGAACACCCCTAGTGCATAAAAATCATATCTTGATGGCTTTGGTTCAGCCCTGCATGAGTTGTTTTTCATAATATGAAGTTAGGAAGTTATAATTTGGTTTTGGGATTTTTGAGCCATGCAAAGGCATCAAGTACTCAATTTTATACTTTAAGACCTTCCCAAGATTAAGATATTAGAGGTGGATGAAAGGTCTTTAAGTATTAAGAGCTTAATAGCAATTTTTGGGTAGATGGCAAGTACTTTGTGTTGGATTAGGTGTTTAAGCCCATAACTATAATTAGTATGTACTTGACTCGAGAGTAGCATGGTCCATTTGGATTGGCTTCACTAGAGCAATTTGATAGGATGGACTTTTGAGAAGAAGTTATTTATGATTTATTAATATATTATAAGTTCTAATATATTAATATGAAATCATGTTATTTAATTAGTATTGATCAAGAATTAATTTGGAATTAATTTAGTAATCAAAAGAGACTATTTAAATTAATAGGGACTGATTATTTAAATAAGTGATATATATTGTATGGGCTATTGATTCATGTTGGTTTAAGTTTATGTAAGTATCCATAAGAGTTAGCCCACATGAAATATGGATGATAACCCAAGTGTATATATTAGAGTTTACCCATGACTCTTGGATTCCTACACTATATATATATATATATATATATATATATATATATATATATATATATATATATATATACATATATATATATATATATATATATGTATATATATACATATATATATATAGATATATATACACACACACACACATATATATATACATATATATATATATATATATATATATATATATATATGACACCGTTTTGGCCTACAACTGGTTGAACATGTATTCTTGGAGAAGCATTACCGAATTTTGGTGCTCAATATTCTCTCTCAAAATTCCTCCATTTGTTCATGGTGTTTGTGAACAATTTGAGGCATCACATTTGATGTAACATCTGAACTTCCTGGTATATTGTTTATTTATTTATTTATTTTGAGGAATCTTGAGCTACTCGACGAGTCGGTGCTACAACTCGTCGGTTAGAGTCGCAATGTGCCAGTGGGGTTAATGACCTACTCGACGAGTGCGCGAGCCGACTTGACGAGTAGACGTTGGGATGATATACCCTAGATCCCCGGGTTTGGGGCCTATTTAAAGGCACTTATAGCCTCATTTGCGGCTATACTTCCCTGCGAGAAACCCTAATCGCCCTTTGAGCTTATATAGAGAGTGTGTGAGCTAACATTGACTATTTTGGTGTATCTTTGGATGAGAAGAGATGGATTTCAAGCAAGGAGCAAGAGGAGGCTGTTAGATCTGCTGTTATTCATCCCAGAGCTCTACTTAAAGGTACAAAGTTTGTACCTTTTTCATTTGTTTGGGTAGATCTCATATTTTTGGAGACTAGTGCTTCTTTTCTATCTATTATTGGGACATTCAGGGTATTGAGTTCATATGGAGGTTTGGACTTCAGATATGGACCTTGTGAGGTCCCTAGCATCCATAGGTCCCTACTTTATTAAACCTTAATGGAATTCGTGAGTGAAAAACCCTTTTTAGAGCATGTTCTTGGCATTTCAAGCCCAAAGTGCCATGCATGGACATAGAGTCTGTGTCTTTACGTGATAAATGAGCGTAAGAGTGTAGATCTAGAGTTTGGGGAGGTTTTCTGCCTTAAAATCGTCTGAATAGGAAAAGTGTCTAAATGGACTCGCCGAGTCAAGGAGCCGACTCGACGATTCGGTTAGGGTTTCTCTCGATGAGTTGTCTACGTTGTTACTCGGCGAGTTAGGGGTTAAATCAACAAGCTGGACCATCACAAAGACCTCTGTGTAACGACTAGACTCGATGAGTCACATAAGTGCACTCGGCGAGTCAGGTTAATCTGGGACTGTTGACTCGAGTTGACTTCTTTTGACTTTAGGATTTGGCCAACATAAGTAATATAGACCGTGGAGGGGTAAAATGGTCTTTTACCTATTTCAAGAGTTAGAGACAGAGTAATAGAATCTTTTGGTGTAATTGAGTAAGAGTGGGGTATTGATTAGCGATTCTTATCTAATATGTTGGGCGGAGGCTAGTTCGAGATTTCTGAGTATGTGACTGCTACTTACTAGTTTACGAGGTGAGTCTTATCACTATACTTACCAAGAATGGTATCTTTATGTGATTGAGCTATTTTATGTGTTTATTTGTGTAATGTAATATTTCTCATTATGTCTTTGTGATTTATGCTAAATATTGTTATTATGAGTTTACTGAGTTGGACCGTAGAGTCCCACTAAGACACATCGAATGGAGGGTCTTATTGAGTTATGGCCTAGAGTGGCTAATGAGCTGTGTGCGGTATTTTAGGGAACTTACTAAGCTTTGTGCTCACCGTGTTATGTGTTATGTGTTTTAGGTACTTTTCATGATCATGGGAAGGCGCCGACATGATTGTACACACTTGTTCATGATTATGTTGAGGATTCTGGGATTTGAATTTTGTTGGGAATTTATGTTGACATTGAGACACTTATGGTTTTATGAAATATAATATATGAGTTTTGTGTGTTTTAAAATGAAAAATTTGGTTTAAAAATTTACGGTGTTAGAAGTTAGTATCAGAGCCTTGGTTTGAGGGATTCGGATGCACCTTCGGGTGTGTTTGGACTCAAACTGTGGATTTGAGAAGAGATTTCAAAAGAAAAGAAATATTTCCAAAACGAGAAAGAGTTTTAAGAGAAAACAAGTTGATGCGGTGTGTACAATCAGATAGATCCCGAACGGTGATTTCCCAAAATATCCTTACATTTGTGTTGTAAGATAATTATGAGATATTTTGTTATGATTGCATGCTAGAGGGTAGGCTCGGTATTCCATATTCTAGGGCCAGAGTTGCCTGATTTGTGATGCCTTAGCCTAGGAGATGTTTTGATCAGTTTTATTTGTTATTTGCTTGAGTATGTGTTGAGTTTTGTGTCGGGAGATGATCTAGGAACATATACTTAGATAAGCTTAAGAGCGGGGTCTACTGAGAGAGTAGCTGGTGACTTGTTGGGTGAAAAATATGGTTTATATTTTCCTTTTCTAAGAAATATATTTTTCTATAATTTTGTGGCTGTGTACGGCTGCACATGTGTGTGCGGCCGCATACCTTGTGTACGGCCGCACATGCGTGTTCAGCTGGTGGCCTATGTCTCATATATATAGGGTGAGGAGTGTATGGCTAAAAGAGAGATAAAAGGAGGAGCATGTTCTAGAGAGAGAAAGTTAGAGAGAAGAAGAGTGTGTGTGAGAGAATCTATTGTAAGAAGCATCATTCATATTGAATACATCATTAGATTCATCTTAATTCTTCTTCTTTTCTTCTATATTTATCTAACATCATCCAATTGATTGGGATTCCGCACCATCAATTGGATCTGATTGATACACAAGCAATTTTGTGGACATACAATTAGTATCAGAGCTTGGATTGTATCAATCCATTTTGTCAGATATGGAGCTTATTTGATCTTATTTTGAAAATATAATTGAGTTTTTGGATAGATCTCTGAAAAATAAGGGGTGTTTCTTCTTTGCGTTTTTCATAAAAACGATTTTTTGATCGAGTTTTGGAGCTAAAAAGGGTGAAAAACGTCGTTTTTTCGCGAATCTGTTGAAGGTGTGCGGCCCGGTTAAAGGTGTGCGGCCAGGGAGTGTGCTGCCAGGGTGTAAGGTCCACGGTGTTCAACTAGGAGTGTGTGGTCTTCGTGTGCGGCTTGGTCTCGTGTACGACTTCGGACTGTGTTCACGGCTTAAACAACTTCGGACGGTGTGCGAGTCTTCGGTCGGAAGTCCTCGTCAGCTCAGTCTTCACAGCAGCTTTCATTAAAAAATTCAGAGAGTTTTGGGGTTGCCAGTTTTCGAACTTGGGTGTCCAGTTTCATCAAACTCGCCTCTTACCAGTTGATCTAACAAGGAATTCGTTAAACATGTCGTTCCTTTTAAACTTAAGGTCTTCCCAGCACAAATTAAATCAAAAGAAATTCAAGGGTTACAAGTTTCGAACAGGGGTCTCCTCCCAACTCAACCAACACCCTTTCCAACTCTTATGGGCTTCAAGTTGATATGATCCTTCCGAATTTCATTCATAAGTTTTCTTCATTTCGACCCTTCTTTTGCATTTTTTACATATTTTACCCAAAAATCAATTTCCTTTATTTTTAAATTACATTTTCTTCCAAAAAATTTAGTTTTAAAATTTTGACTTTGACTTTTCTAGTTTGGCCTTTGACTTTAAACTTTGACTTTTTCATTTATCTTTCAAATTTTCAAATTTAGCTTTTCGGTTTGACTTTTAAGTTTGACTTTTTTAGTTTGACTTTTTAAATTTGATTTTTAAGGTTGACTTTCTTGGTTCTTAAGTCAAAGGGCAATTCAAACAAATTATATATATATATATATATATATATATATATATATATATATATATATATATATATATATATATGAGTTCCGCATCAATTCCGGTAAATAAATCCGGTTGCTCTCCATCTTGTGTTAAAACTATTAAATTTTTATGAGAATCAATAGATCTAATCAAGAGAGAGAACAAGGACTTAAATACGAAGGATATCAACTCAGGAAAGGGCAGAAACCCCTGAAGGCTAAATTAGAAGCCAAAATCAAGGATTTCTGTAAGCTCCAAGAAGATTACAGCAACAAGTGTGCAAATTACGATCACACTAAGAAAAAACTTCTTGCTGTAACTGAAGAACTTGACGCTTTGAAAATTAAGGGTGGAAAAACAGATGTTAGTTTCAAAAATTATATTGCATCAAGTAAGACAGTCGAGTCCTTAGTAGAAAATCAATTGAGTTTTAAAGATAATCAAACCAAGGGTCTAGGGTATCACAGTGTGCCACCTCCTTTTAATGACAACTATAACTCACCCCTTGAGACCAATGAGGAAGAAATGCCTGCTCAGTATGGCCAAACCCTGCTCCACCTTCAGTTAAGACGGAACAATCAGGGCCAACTGAAGGTGCTGAGCAAAGATTCTAATACTTCTACTTCTTATGCAGGCAAAGTAATAGAGGATGAGAACAAGGAGAGTTCTACTGAACAAACAAACGACCCCTTGAACTCTGAATCTATTGCTTCTAATCAACCTACTATTGGTAAATACAGGCCACCATTTCAAGCTAAATAGAGTGTCTGTTGCAACTGTGCGTGTGGGAAAAGAAAGAGACAAGGCAAAGATACGCCACCAGGGGCAAGAAGAAACAATTCCACAGTGAAGAAAAAGACATGTTTTCATTGTGGAACACCTGGACATATTGCCAGAAATTGTCCAAATCGCGCATACGTTCCCTTCTACGCACATGGCTGGCAGAAAACACCATGAGGGAGATACCCCAAAAGAAACCCTTCGAGGCCACATTCAGACAATAGCGACTAGAATGCTACGAAGGCCAAATATCAATCTCACAAGGTCAAGAATCCAACTCCCAAGGTCAGGAAGAGAACGTCGGCCAAGAACCCCAATCCAAGAAGCCAAGGTCAAAGCCATCTCAACGGCCGACTTCAAGTTCAAAATCAAATGCCGAGGCACCTATCCAATCGAACAAGAAATGGGTTAAACCCGACTACAGATGGGTTTCAAAGGCTCACTCTCCCAAATCTTCTAACGATTCTAATATTTCTTCATCTTCTGTTTGTGATAAATAGGATATGTCATGGGAGAGAGTACCGTGCAAGGATGAAAAAGGTCAACCTAGTTTCAAAATGTATTAGGTTCCAAAGACCAATTGATCTCGCTCTGTGTCAGAACAGCTATGGAGGCATATCATCAGACTTCGATTTGTTGATAGTGGCTGTTCCTAGCACATGACAGGGGACATCTCTCAACTGTGCAACACTCAGAACGTTAATTGAGAGTATGTGTCCTTTTTGGGAAAGAAAGAAAGGAAGGGATCACTCATGGGTTTTGTGCTTCATGACATGAAGAATTTTCAGATATGTTATGAGATTATGCGTGTTTTTCTCAGACCTTCTGGATGCAAATTCAATCGGTGAATTACAGTTTGCGTTTTCTTCTCTATACTCCTGAGTTTCTCGTACTCTGTTTCGTTTTAAAGGCAATATTTTATTTTCGAAATAGTTTTTCGTTAGTAGGTATTATTGCGAAGTGAAATCAAGAAAGTGATAACAGGCAGTCTAAACCAGTGTAAGAGACTGAATCTGAATTGTCTAGACTCTGTCTTCAATGTGCTGGTAGGCACGAAGGATTTGATAGTGTGGATTTAGATAGGATTGTTTAGACTGATCATACGATGTTCGGGTAGATTGAGCAGTGAGATAAACACGGGAACCCACAGGATACACAAAATTAATAAGCATCTAGAACCGTGGTTCGACTTTTCCTTGATGCACGGACTTATGTCCTTAATTATGGTTCTGATAGGGAGACTGGGGGGTTCTGATAAAGTAGGTCTGTAGGAAATTATTTTCTTGCTTTCTATCTTTCAGTCATATGTGGTCTCCTCTGTGCGATCGAGAGATCCGACCTGGACTATAACATATACAACTCTGTCTCTATGCATCTTCTATTTATTCAATTGTTTCTACCTGTTAGCCATATACTGTCTCCTTTATGTGACTAACAATCCGACCTGGTACATAGTGTATGCATCATTCTACCTCTCAGTCTCTCTATCTGTGTTAGTCATAGGTTGTTCCCTCTGCGTGATTGAAAGAGATCTGTCCTAGGATATAACATAAGCATCTATCTCTAAATCTGACTTCCTCCTTAATAATTGTTTACTCACCTAAAGTAAAGAGTCCTTAGGAAGTTCTTGATAACCAGGGTATATCAGGAAGTGGGGAACACGTTCTAGTGCAACTAAAATTGAACCATTTAATAGATTGCCTTTAGATCTTCCTACTTAATTTAAGTGGACAACAGTACCCGTGGTGGTCGTCAGCTAAATTGTTTATTTAGAAAAGTTTGTCAATATTCTTCGTGTTTAAGTGGACCCCAACACCTGCAATTGACTAGATCTATTCATGAAGGTGAAGGTACTGATAAACAAGTTCAAGCTGTCTCACAACTTTGATCCCAAATATTTTTGTTTTTGCTAAATTTGTTCATAGTTTTCCTCTATGCACAAATTTAGGGGCAGAATTTAAAAAAATTCAAAAATCAAACAAAAAAAGTTAGAAAATTTTAAAAAATCAAACAAAAATCAGAAAATTAAAAATCAACAAATAGTGTTATTTCTGTTTTATTTTTTGTTCAGAAAAATCAAAAATCCAAAAAATATTGTGTGCTAAAGTTTTCTTTTAGTTTTGTTTTGTCTTGAAAAATGAATTCAAATGTAGATGAGACTCATGGAGTCTGTGTCGAAGATTTCTGAGCCAAGGCTTCACCCGTGATCATCGAAGAATTCTCATTCGAAGGAGCGAGAAATGAAGATTATTATTTAAACATTCAATCCTTCAACTCTAGAAGCAAGTTCAAGCTGCGATTGAAGATTATGTGACAAATTGCATTGAAGCCTCCTCAATCAATCTACTGCTATCTATAAACCTGCTGAAGTGATCCAGAAGAATTTTTCTCTCTGTTGTTCTCTCTAAAGATTCTCAAGCTAAAAGCACTATCTTTCAAGAATCAGTACATCAAGCCTCCTTACCCAATGCGCGTTTAGAGTCAAATCTTGAAGAAATGCCCAACCGCTCAGGATGAAGTCATTTATTGAAGGTTCATCAAGTTCATCTTGAAGTTGTGAAGAAATTGAAGATTAAAGCTGAAACCAAGCTCCCAATGAATATTAACAAGAAAAGCCAGCTACTTTTTAGGGGGAGTTTGTTGGGCCAATTAGAAAAGAAAGATATAAACCAATGGGGAGATTGTTGGGTCAAAAATATGGTTTATACTTTCCCTTTCTAAGAAAATATATTTTTCTATAATTTTGTGGTTGTGTACGGCTGCACATGTGTGTGCGGCCGCACACCCTCTGTACGGCCGCACACGCATGTGAGCTGGTGGCTCATGTCTCATATATATAGGGTGAGGAGTGTATGGATAGAAGAGAGAGAAAAGGAGGAGCATGTTCTAGAGAGAGAAACTTAGAGAGAAGAAGAGTGTGTGTGAGAGAATCTATTGTAAAGAGCATCATTCATATTGAATACATCATTAGATTCATCTTAATTCTTCTTCTTTTTCTTCTCTTCTATATTGATCTGACATCATCCAATTGATTGGGATTTTGCACCATCAATTGGATATGATTGATACACAAGCAATTTTAGGTACTTACATGATTCATGAGACATATAGTATTTGTGAATTAGAATCCTAGAAGGAGGACTTAGGGTGACTACATATGGGATGTGGAAGGTAGTACTGGGCCCATACTACTGAAAGCACCCGGTCTGTGTGCATTCTAAGTAAGAACCTTTGGCATGCTAAGGATCAAATAGGGATAAGTAGTCGAGTGTGAGTATGCTCGAGCGAGTTTTTGATAATTTTGTGTTGTGTTTCAGGGACATCATGGTAGGTACGCGCCACACCCCAGAGAGCAGTGGAGATAGTGATGATGAGATTCGCAAGATGATTCACGACGAGGTGACCGTAGCCATACATGAGGCTATTCCGGAGATGTTTGGGTCTATTAAGACCACTTTGATCGAGACATTTAACAAGCAATATGCTGTAGTTTCTGAGGCGGTTGCTGCTACCAGGCCACAGGGAGGTGACTCGTTGCTATACCGGGAATTTAGCAACATGAAGCCACCGGAGTTTGATGGGACTCAGGATCCGATTGTTGCGATGAGATGGATCTCTGATATCGAGGGTTGTTTCTACACGTGTTCATGCCCATAGCGTTTGAGGGTGCGGTTCGCGCTGAACCAGCTTCGCTTGGGAGCGAAGAACTAGTGGAAGTTTGTGACAACCAGTTTTACTCCTGCAGAGCATGCTGCGGTGACTTGGGAGAGGTTTGTTGCGATGTTATGAGATAAGTATGTTCCCCCGGTGGAGAGAGAACGGCTGGCCTAGGAGTTTTTGTCTCTTAGACAGAAGACATAGTCGGTGATAGTGATTACATGGATGTTTCACGAGAGGGCATTGTATTGCTCTAAGCATGTGGCAACTGAGCAGGCACGTATGTGCCGGTACTTGAGCATTCTGAGGAGGGATATTCGGGAGTTCGTGGCGAACTCATCTTATAAGAAATTTGCTGAGTTCTAGGAAAATTCATGGAGGAGGGAGATCGAGCTAGAGACTCAGGCGAGGGAGGGCGTGGAGTCTCAGGGGAGAGACCGGCGGCCAGCACAGTCGCAGCCGGCAGCCAAGTGGGCTAAGCCTGCTGATTCAAGATCAGGAGGCCAGAAGGGCCGCACTTGTGGCAAATGCGGAAAGAGTCATGAGGGAGCTTGCTGGGCGGGGATTTGCTACAAATGTGGCAAGGAGGGGCATATGGCGAAGGATTGCCCCAAGGTTTTTGCAGTCTATTTCCACTGTAATCAGACCGGCCATCAGAAGGTCGAGTGCCCTCATCTTGTTTAAGAATTAGCCCAGGGTTCCACCCCTGCTGCATTGCGTGCTACTGATGTTCGGTCGGTGAAGGCCGAGGTTCCGAAGGCTCGTGGGAGAGCTTTTCAGCTGACAGCAGAGGAGGTCCGCGCAACACCTGATGTCGTGGCTAGTATGTATTTCCTTATTTATTTATTTATTCTGAGATTCTGTTTTTGAGATTATTCTAGGCTATATTTAGGTACTTTTCTTGTGAGTTATTGTCTTGCTTTAGTGTTATTTGACTCAGGTGCGAGTCAATCCAACGTGTCTCTAGCATTTAGTCGTCACATCGGTATCCGGTATGAGGCGTTGAGTCAACCTCTGAGGGTTTCTATAGCAGATGAGCATGCGGCTTTTGCTACTGAGGTATTTCGAGGATGTGTGCTTGAGATTTTTGGTGTTGAGTTTTTGATTGACCTGGTATCGATCACGATGGGTGATCTATGCGTCATCGTGGCATGGATTGGTTGAGTCGCTTTGGAGCAGTTATTGACTGTGAGTTCCAGTTGATGACTATACGAGACCCTAGTGGGGGAGTGCTTACAGTGTATGGCGAGGGTACCAGATCTGGGGCAGCTTTCTGCTCTACTGCCAGGGCAAGGCAGAGTTTATAGCAGGGTTGTTTGGGATTCCTGGAGTTCATGATGGATTCACGAACTGTGTCAGAGAGTATGAGTTCTATCTCCGAGGTTCTGATAGTGTGCGAGCTCCCTGATGTTTTCCCGAGGAGTTATCGGGTGTGCCTCCTAAGAGGCAAGTGAAGTTTCGGAATGATTTGGTTCCAAGAGTGGCGCCTATTGCCAAGGCACCTTATCGCCTTACGCCACCAGAGATGCAGGAGTTATCCTCATAGCTTCAGTAGTTGCTGGGGAAAGGATTTATTCGACTGAAGAGCTCGCTGTGGGGAGCGCCGGTCCTTTTTGTTAAGAAAAAGGATGGTTCACACCGGATGTGCATCGATTACCGAGAGTTGAACAAGCTGACGGTCAAGAACCGTTATCCACTTCCGAGGATCAATGATTTATTCGATCAGCTTCATGGGGCATCTTGATTATCCAAGATTGATCTGAGATTCGGATATCACCAGATGAGGGTATGCGAGGAGAATATTCAGAAGACAGCCTTTAGAACTCTTTATGGGCATTACGAGTTCGTGGTGATGCCTTCGGACTCACCAACGCACCGGCAGCGTTCATGGATCTCATGAACCGGGTGTGCAGGCCTATGTTGGACTAGTCGGTGGTCGTGTTCATCGAAGACATCTTAGTGTATTCAAGATCTAGAGAGCAGCATGAAGAGCACCTGCGAGAGGTTCTTGGGGTATTGAGATCGGAGAGGCTGTATGCCAAATTCTCCAAGTATGATTTCTGGTTACGAGACGTCCAGTTCCTGGGAAATCTCTATTGAGTATTGAAGTGTTGTGTCATTGGGCTTTTGTCTAGGTCCATTGTATTCTCGGTTATGGGCATGTCCAGCCGCATTACATTTATTAGGGTTTACAATATATAGTGCATGAATGCATCTTAGTATGTATGTTTTTGATATTTTTCTCTTGATTGTATTGTAACCCTAGCACACCTCCACATTAGAACTTCTTTATCGAGCTATTATGAGGTGTTGCATATTAATCATTCAGCACCTGTTCAATTCATTGTGTGTTCACGTTTTTATATGTTTTCTTAAGAATCTATTCGATCTGAAAAGAGCTTTCGACTCTTCAATTGATATCAGAGCAGGAGACTATGTAATATATACGCATCTCTGTTGATGAAGAAGGTTTTAGAGTTTCCGCTATTATCGTATATGTTAGAGTCGTCATCTGGTTATTGACGCTGCTCTTAGATCTCGATCTTACCCTAACTCAGTTTACTAGTCTGATTCTTGACAGGTTATCACAACAAATCATCATGTCACACGACGACTCTCATTCCAACCCCATTAACATCTCCAACAATATCGGATCTACCACGAGAATCCCAATTTTATATACTCAATATTATGAAGTTTGGACGCATCACTTTGAAGATTATGTTCTTGGATCAGAAGAAAATGGGTATCTAGTCTAGGAGGTTATTACCTTGGGTCCGTTTTTTCATTCTAGAACAAATAAAACCATCAAGACACAAAAGGAATGAAATCAGCTTATGATCGACATGGAGAAAGTTCCTCAAGACGAGAAGGACAAACTGATGAGCAACATTAAAGCCATGAGAATGATTAGATTTGCCTTACAGTTTGATACTTTTCATCTGGTTAGTTCATGCACAACAGCAAAACAAATTTGGGATAGGATTAAGGAGCTATATTCCACAAATGAGGATCTAGAGCATTCAATTCAAACTCTTCTACTATCGGAATTTGGTGACTTCAAGCAAAAGCCAAAAGAAAAACTCATTCAGGCGTTTGATCATTTCAATCATCTTCTCAGCAAGATGATCAAGCACGGAATCGGAAGAGATGTGATCGAACAGAAGGTCACTTTTATGAATGGCCTAAGACCAGAATGGATAACGGTGGTTTCAACTGTGAAAGCTCATGCACAATTCAAAACCTATTCATTAGCGAAGCTTGTGGGAATACTCAAGTCACATGAAAATGTAGTGACTAAGGAAACGAAAGTGGTGTCTAGTATGGGATCTTTGGCCATTCTCTCAAAGGTCAAGAACGTGGCTGAAGAAGAAGAAGAGTTGGATCTCTCTGAATGTGATCTGACAAATGGTGAATATGAATTAATGGTCTCTAATCCCAAGAAGCTTGCTCGCAAAAACTTCCCCACCTCCAAGAACCGAAACTGGCAAGGGAGATACGGTTCTAAAAGGGCGAAAGAGGAGGTTAAAAACGCTCCTCAGCAAGAAGAAGTGAAGAAGGAGAAAAAGCTTGTAGGTGACTCTAGATATGATTGCAATTTCTGCCACGAGAAAAATCACTTTGCTAAAGATTGCATGTTAAGGAAGATGTCTGAGAAGAAGGATGGAGAATATGATGAAGCGTACCATTTACGCAAGCTGGAGGAAATAAAGAAGAAGAAAAACCTCTAATAATTCAATGAACGCTTAAATTGTGCAGGAAAATATAGTTGACGATGAGATTGGAGGAGTAGAGATTTGGTCTACCGACTCCGAGGAAGAAGAAGTTCGCAAGCCCACGCATGGCATGGATTTTGTGGCAAAGGCGGATAGTGCTGAATTTGCTGGAAGATGTCTGATGGTGACTGCTGGAGTGTCTCAAATGAGAGGCTACACAACAAATGGTCGGCAAGATGAACCGAAAGAGAGGGATGATAGATGCTTCACAGCAAAACCGGTTGGAGAACAAATCAACGAATGTGATCAGTTAATCAAGAAGGTAAATTCCATCCTTAAAACACTCAAAATACCCGTCTCTAACTATGAAAAGGAATTAAATGATTTACAATCTAAATTTTCTAGTCGAAGTGGTAGCCTAAAACAAACTCGCCTCACAAATGCTAATCTAACTGATCAAATTAGCAGGGTGTCTTCCAGGAGTGAGGAACGAAGGATTTGGATAGAGTAGAAGGAGATAGAGTTGGTTAGGGCAAGAGACGAATTGATATATTTGCAACATGAGAACTTGAAAATTTTAAAACAAAGGAATATTTTTTGTTTAATTGATAAACGTCTTTATACAAATATTACTTAGTTGCATCAAGATTGCGATATTGGCATAAAGATTCACAAAATGATTTTGCCGTTCCTTGAACTAAAGGAATATGAAATAGATGTTGATTGTTATAACTGTGAATCAATTGTCTCGTCAGAAGAAACCGCTGATGCCTATAGGAATGGTCTGGACAAAATTGAGTCCTTTATTAAGTCAAAAGACCACAAGGACATGCTTAAAAACTTATTGGACGAAAATCATAAGTTGAAAATTAAGACCAAAATCGTATTGAATTTTGATTCATTGACTACCAAATTAAGTTCAGAAAACAAGATTGATATTGACAATACTTCTGAATTTGACGAGGACAATGATATGAGTGAAATTTTTGTAGAGGACGTGGTTGAATTTTCTGAATTTGTTAAAACTGAACCCGAACCAGCAAAAGTCCTTATATTTGAAAACTCAGTTGAGTTCGCTCGATCATCTAAAGAGCAAAACAAAGTCCTGAAAGAAAACGTTGTAGTATACCGAAAGGTACAACTATACCAAATCAAGTATACGCCACCATTGGATTACAAACAAGCAAACTATTGAGCTAACTTCCTTGGTAGATGAAGATAATGCTAATGGTTGTGATGAGTATTTTTGGTCTGCCCCAATTGATAATGCAGATGAAACGAAAGGATTATCGGAACGAACCTCTTGGGGGGTAAAAGGAAGATACGTGGTTGAACCAATCAATAAGCCATCTAACTTCGCTAAATCAAGTACAAGTGGTACTAAAGAGATTTAAAGTGAACCTACGAAGGCGGTAAGCGAAACCTCTTCATTGAAGAGCGAAACTCATGGAGAAAGACCAAAGCCGAAAGTAAACATTCACAAGTCTCAAAAGCAACTGTCAGAGCAGAAACGCCATCGAAAAATAAGATATCAAAGAAATCTAACTGAGAGGAAGCAGTTTTGGCAATCCCAAAACTCCAACTATGTTCGTAAGGAAAAGGCGTCCAATCCATAGACAAAAGTAAGCACAAAGGCAAACTCTGGTCAATGCTCTAACTGCCAATCTTGCAGTCAGAAGAACTGAAAGAGCAGTTTCGGTCCTAAATCCAATTCTCCTCATTATTCTTAAACTAAGCAAAATCCTATCAAGGATGTCAAAGGAAAGGGGAAGCTCGTCTCCGATTCAGAAGAAAAAATAAACAAGACGACTACTAACCCTAGGAAGGATACTAAAGGAGTTGTTAAGAATCGAAAAAAAAAAGAAAAACAAACTGATTCAAACAAAGCGAATAACAAAATCAAAGTTGTCACGATTAAAAGAAAAGATGATACCACTTTAATAAAATGAATGTATATGGTTGATCTTTCTATTGCTTTTCCTTGTCCTGTAAAAGGCTCACCAGGACCCAAACAACTTTGGGTTCCTAAATCTGCTTAATTTTTGCAGATCAAACGTGACGAGCTGTTCGACGACGAATGGTATATTGATATTCACTGCTCAGGTCACATGATAGGAAGGTAGGAGGTGTGGAGAGAGTTTCGTTCTCTCAAAGATGGGGGATGTGTCATGTACGAAAACAAGTCATATGGCACAATAAAAGGCTATGGCATGATAACAAACGGAGATTTTTCAATTCGAAAGGTAGTCTATGTAGAAGGATTGCAACACAATCTCGTAAGTGTTTCGCAATTGGTTGTAGGGACTAGCCTGAAGGTCTCATTTAATGATGAGGGATCTGAGATTATAGAAAAGAAAACTAAGACAGTTATGTTGAAGTCTCAACGCAAAGGCGAGATGTATCCATTAAATCTAAACCCGATACGAGGGAAGCCTAATGTATGCCTTCTAACGAAAGCTCATTCTGATGAATGTTAGCTATGGCATCGATGGCTCTTGCAACTTAACTTCAAAGATATCAACAAGCTAGTTCTTGGTGATCATGTGTGAGGACTTCCACTTCTCAACTTTGACAAAGAGCATTTGTGCGCAGCATGCAAAATGGGAAAGCAAAGCCGGAAAAGTCATCCCACAAGGATTAATACAAAGATCATTGAACCTCTTGAGCTTCTGCATATCGATCTGTGTTGTCCCTCCTCCATAGAGAGTAACGACGATGCTTCATCTTTAACTCTAAAGAGAACCGAAACAAGTTTGATGTAAAAGCTGACGAAGGAATTTTTCTAGGCTACTCTCTCACCTCCAAGGCTTATAGGGTTTTGAATAAATGTTCAAAGAAAATCAAGGTAACCTATTATGTCACATTTGATGATAATTACATGAAGAAACTTCCATCCAGCGAAGGATCAATGAAGGAAATATTTCCAAAAACAGGTCAAGTCTCCGTTCCAATATCCAATATGTTTGAAGAGTACATGTTGCTCTTTGATGAACCGAAGAATGCCATTCTCTCTGGAGCTAAAGCAACTGATAATAAGGTTGACAAGTTGAAGAAGATAATAGACGAAGCTACAAAAGCCATGGAAAGAGAACCTACACATGAATGATCCACATTCCAGGGGGAGGGGCTGTCTATACCAAAGAAACCTGATTTTACTTTCTAGGAGGAGAACCCATCACCAACTGTGAACCATGGAAGTCCAATTAAGGGGGAGAATTCTGAACCTGAAATTGAAATTGTTTCGTTATTCGAGGGAGAGAATGATGAAGATGTTCAATCAGAATATGAAGAAGAAATAAATGCTGAATTGGATCCTACTTATGATCCATACTACCCTCCACTCACAAAATAAACAAGAGATCATCCGAAAACTCAAGTTATTGGTGAATCTTCTGAGGGAGTTCTTACACGCTCTCAACTGAAAGCAAAGCAAACTGATTTATTCTCTCAAGTGGAATTCTGCATGTTTAATACTGCACTTGATCACTCTGATTTATTCTCTGAGGGAGTTCTTACACGCTCTCAACTGAAACTCAAGTTATTGGTTAATACTGCACTTGATCACTTTGATTGGGTATAGGCTATGCAAGACGAAATCAATGAGTTTGTGCGAAACCGAGTGTGGAGACTACTTCCAACTCCAAAGGATGCATATGAGGTTTGATTAAAATGGGTATTCCGAAACAAGATGGATAGAGATGGGAATGTGATATGCAACAAGGCAAGGCTTGTGGTAAAGGGATATTGTCAGGAAGAAGTAATAGACTATGAAGAAACCTTCGCTCCAGTAGCAAGGTTTGAATCAGTACGGATCTTTCTGGCATACGCTGCTCACAAAAATTTTGAAGTTTTTCAAATGGACGTCAAGTGTGCGTTCTTAAATGGGGAACTAGAAGAGACCGTGTACGTTGAGCAATCACCGGGATTTGTGAACGAGAAGTATCCTGATTATTGCTACATTCTGGACAAAGCAGTTTATGGTCTGAAGCAAGCCCCTAGAGCCAGGTATGAAACGTCAACTCACTTTCTTAAAATGTCAAAATTCAAACAAGTTTCCGTTGACCGAACCTTCTTTCGCAAGAAATCGGGTAACCATTTAATGATCGTCCAAATCTATGTCGATGATATCATCTTCAGTTCTACGAATCCTAGCCTAACGGTCGAATATTGGAAGTTGATGGAGACTAAGTTTGAGATGAGCTCAAAGGGTCCGATTAACTTTTTCCATGGTTTGAACATTAGACAGGGATCAGAAGGCATATTTATTAATCAAGAAGCTTACACAAAGACCTTACTTGCGAAGTTCGGTATAATGGGAGATTCTAATGTAAAGGTTACAATGGCATTCGAAAATAAGCTAACACCATCACTGGAGAAACCGGCCGTTGATATGACCCTCTATCGTCAAATGATAGCATCCCTAATGTACCTAATAGCTGGTAGACCAGATATTAAGTTTTCTATCTGTTATTGTGCCAAGTTCCAAGCTAATCCACGCGAACGTCACATGGTAGCTATTAAAAACATCTTTAGATATTTAAAGCCAACCTCGTCTCTCGGTCTTTGGTACCCTATGAAATCAAGCTTCTTTGTTCAAGCCTTGTTTGATGCTGATCTTGGAGGATGTGGTCTGGACCGAAAGAGCACAACTGGCGGGTGTCAATTCCTTGATGGAAAACTAGTCAACTAGCAATCCAAGAAACAAACATGTGTCTCCTTATCCACAGCCGAAGCTGAATATATCGCCGTAACATCTTGCACTTCATAGGTCATATTGATACAAAGCCAACTTAAAGATTATGGCCTGAACATGAAGAAAATTCCCCTATATTGTGACTTAGAAAGCGCTATTCGAATATTTCATAACTCAGTGCAGCACTCAAAAACAAAACATATAGCATTGAGGTACCACTTTATCAAGGATCACGTAGAAGATGGTAATGTTGAAATCCACTTTGTTCGATTGGCTGATTAATTAGCTGACATCTTCACAAAAGCCTTACCTGAAGCAAGTTTTAATAAAATACTCCACGGCTTGGGAATGATGGAAGCTGAATCTGTACCAAAACCTCTTTCGGCTCATTAGCATTTGACAAGCGAAATTGACCGATCGCTCGGTCTATTTCGGTTCTGGATTTTTCGGGAACCGAAATGAACCGAAGGCTCGGTCCAATTCACTTCATTACTCCTAATGTGAAATTTCGGTTGTATATTTTGTACACTATGTATATTTTTTCGACTAGTTTAACTTATGTTTTTACTTACTTTTCTTAAAATCCAAAAATATTTTCTTTTCTGTTTTCTTTCTTTTCAGAAAAATCAAAAATCCATAAATACTTTTATTTAAGCAAATCAAAATTTACAAAAATATTTTCTTGTGTTTAGTTTTATTTGAATTTCCTTTTCACAAATCAACTAAAAAATTACCACAAATATTGTACTAGAAGATTCATGGAGAACTTCACGTGATGGAGCTGGAACAGGTATAACTCTCTTTCTCTTTGTACTAGCTACGAGTACCTAGAACCATGTTGCAGTATGTTGTCCAAAGCCTCAAAGACTATCAGTGAAGCCTTACTGAATCGATATATACCAATCGATTCTTCCCAATCAAGCTGCTAAAATCACTTAAGTCACGAGCTACCATACTCTTCTCATATTGAGTTAAGAGTTATATGCTCGGTCACTTTCGCATAGCAGAGGCACTTTCAGTTCTTTAACCACCTCAACTCTTCTCTTTTCTCCATCTTATTTCATATCCTAAATGTAACCCTTGAGGCTCTAAGCATTTACCACTAAGGTTTACGGTTACACAACATCTATGTTCATGATCATAGTTTCGTTTCACCGCGTACTATGTGAAATCCAACATCCAATACCTTAAATGAATTGACGGTGAACAATCCAAGGTTCTACCATTCACCAAATTTTCAAATAATAACCAATTTTGGTTGTTACTTTTGAGAAATCTCTTTTTAATTTTTGCGTGATAACACCAAGACTTTTCTACCCAAAAGATCCAGTGTGTTTTTGTTTTTGAGATTTCCTCTTTATCACCAAGTCACTGAAAATTGATACTACCTACTTGTTCTTAGGTTACACTGGCCTCATTAGTACTTCATCCAACTTTCGGTCTTATATCATGTTCTGTAGTTTGGTTGAAGCGAAAGCCACCCTTATAGCCTTATACTGAAAAGATGCCTTTCAATGCCCCTTAATAAGCATTTGATTGTAATTCAATGGGAAACCAAACAAACACTTCATGTAACATCTAGATTTCAGAGATATTATTGATGGGTTTTGAGCATTCTAATACTTCCTAAGTGTACATGCAACCCTAATAAACCTTGGATCTATGTTTGTCTAAGATACATGCAAATAATTAATTTTCCAAGGTTCATATCCTAACTAGCATGTCATGGGGAACTTGAATCAAATAATGCTAGTAGAAATACTTACTTTGTAGTTGTAGTTGATTCCTTGTAGTTTTAGAGCCTAGCACCAATAGTGTGGATGCCTCAAATGGAAATAAAAAATCACCACAAACTTGGAACTTTGAGAGAATAGTCACTACAATCTTGAAATCGGCCCTCTTGCTTTTCTCACTCAACTAGTGTCAACTAGTTTTATTTCAAGAACCAAAGCCTCCTTTATATAGTGTGGTGGATTTAGGTTACATCCATGTAAACCCTAATACCCATGTCTCTACATTTCCATGAGATCCATGGGTTAAAGCTCCATGGAGTATCCATGGACTTTCCATGCAAGCCTAGCCCATTCCAAATAAGCATTAGGCCACACTATATAAATATAGAAGCCCATATTTAATTAGTAATATCTTTGATCTCTAAAATTAATCCTAGATTAATTATAGATCAATACTAATTAAATAATATGATCTTATATTAATATATTAGAACTTATAATATATTAATAAATCATAACTTGTACTATTCTCAAAAGATTATCCATAAATTGTTCGGGTGAAGTGCAACCCAAATAGACTATGCTAGGTCGGGTCAAGTACATACCAAATATAGTTATGGACTTAGACACTATATCAAACAGTCTCCTACTTGGATAAGTCTAATAACTATAGTTGCAAATATGACTTCAGGAACCGATCAGCAATTGTAGCTCTTTAAACCCTGTTGAACTAGCACGCGCCATTTTAGATAAGTTATCATATAATCCTCTGTTTAAGATATCAGCCGGACAAATACATGGAACATGGTCTTACTTATTGTCCAACATTTGTTTCCCGATTTCCGATTTGTTTGACATAGAACTTAACTGAACACATCAATTTAGTTCTGACCGGGCCCGGTACATAGGTCAAAACAAAATCATCAAGGGGACCAGATATCACTTCTAATCCTAGAAGGAACAGATAAACTTCGACTCATATGTTTGTTCTACCACTCATTGAATGATACACAAAGGCACATTTTATAACATCGAGTTACCAATGCGTTTTCGTACAATCAATGCATAACCAACTCGTAAGTAACAAATCATATCTCTAGGTTTGAAGATTTATATGATATTACCGTCTCACGATCACTCGAGATAAATTCCATGAAGTGATTCCAGTGAGCGTGGGTTGAGTCCAATGCTCAGAACTTATGAGCACGCATGATTGTTGTAGCCATGTCCAACACCTTAGACCTCTGCAACCAATCATGACAGTCTTGATTCATACCTACTTCCGACATATGACCGACTGTGGAGGTTTGAATAATATGATATACCAAACATAATTATTCTGGAAGTCAAAACATGCAAACGAAATATAGTAAATGATCGACAAGAGATATCAATACTTTACTCATAAATAAAACACCTTTTATTCATCATCTAATGTCAAATACACTTTACAAATTTCATAATTTATCTAACTACTAAAACTTATATCATCCTTCAGCCCTATGCTACGAGCATGCTGGAGATGCTTAACCCTACTCAGACCCTTCATGAGGGGATCTGTTGGGTTTTCATCTGATGATATCCTCTTTGCCACGAGGATTCCTTCTTCTATTCGATGTCTGATGAAATGATATTTTCTATCAATGTGTCTGGATCTCCCATGATCTCTTGGTTCCTTGGCTAAGGCAACAACACTATTGCTGTCACAGAAAATCTCCATTGGCTCTTTTATAGCTGGTTCAACTCCAAGGTCTCCAATGAAGTTCTTTAGCCATATAGCCTCCTTTGCTACCTCGCTTGCTGCTATATACTCTGACTCACAAATGGAATCAGCCATTGTCTCCTGCTTGGAACTTTTCCAAGTAATTGCCCCTCCGTTTAGGGTAAAGACCCAGCCCCACTGAGAGCGGAAATTATCCCTGTCAGTCTGAAAGCTAGCATCATTGTACCCTACAACTCCCAAGTCATCACTCCCACCAAGGGTAAGGACCCAATCCTTAGTCCTTCGCAGGTACTTGAGGATATTCTTTACCGCAGTCCAGTGTGCCTTGCCAAGGTTCCCCTGATACCTGCTAACCATGCTCAAAGCAAAGGCTACATCAGGTCGAGTACATGTCATAGCATACATGATCGAACCTACAGCTGAAGCATAAGGTAGTCGACTCATTTCTGCTATCTCAGCCTCAGTACTAGGGCTTTGTGTCTTACTCAATCTGGCATTACTCTGGATGGGTAACTCACCTTTCTTGGAGTTATGCATGTTGAATCTTTTCAACACTTTGCCCACATAGGTGCTTTGACTAAGTCCAATTAGTCTTTTACTCCTATTTCTCAAAATCCTTATCCCTAGGATATAGGCAGCTTCACCAAGGTCCTTCATAGCGAAACACTTCCCAAGCCAGGACTTTACTTCCTGCAGGGTTGGGATGTCATTTCTTATGAGTAGTATGTCATCCACATACAGTACCAAAAAGTTGACTATGCTCCCACTGGCCTTGATATAGACACAAGATTCATCTTCACTCCTTGAAAATCCAAATTCCTTGACTTTCTCATCAAAGCAAAGATTCCATCTGCGAGGTGCCTGTTTCAATCCATAAATGGATTTCTCGAGTTTACACACTCTATTGGGCTACTTTGTACTGACAAAACCCTCTGGCTGAACCATGTAAACATCTTCAGCCAACTTTCCATTAAGGAAAGCGGTTTTGACATCCATTTGCCACATTTCATAGTCATGAAATACATCAATGGCTAACAGAACCCTAATAGACTTTATCTTGGCCACTGGTGAAAAGGTCTAATCATAATCAACGCCCGGAGTTTGAGAATAACCCTTTGCAACCAGTCGTGCCTTATAAGTGTGTACATTACCATCCATGTTGGTCTTCTTCTTGACGATCCATTTTCACCCAACTACCTTACGATCAGGTACATGGTCAACCAAGTTCCAAACTTGATTGTCATACATGGACCGTATCTCGCTATCCATAGCGTCTTTCCATTTAGCAGCCTCAGGGCCTACCATGCCTTCCGTGTAGCTGTTAGGCTCATCCATATCTACTAGTGTTTCATCACTAATAAGTGTTTCACCTTCTACAGTAATATGGAAACCATAGTAATGCTCAGGTGCATTCCTAACTCTCATGGAACGCCTCAGAGATACAGACTCATCAATTGGCTCAACAGGAGTTTCCTCCTCAAGTTGAGGGCTAGGGTTTGAAGTTCCTTCACCACTTGACTCTTGAATTTCTTCAAGATCAATTTGCCTCCCACTGTCTCCTTGGCTTATAAACTCTCTCTCTCGAAAGACTCCTCTTCTTGCTACAAAGACCACATTATCACTAGGTCTGTAGAAGAGGTAACCAAAGGATATTTGTGGCTAGCCGATGAAAATACACCTCTCGCTTCGGGGTTCTAGCTTATCATGAGTCTCGCGCCTCAAAAAAGCCTTGCAAACCCGAATCTTGATGTGGTCTAGTTTGGGTACTTTACCAGTCCACATCTCGTGAGGAGTTTTGGCAACTTTCTTTGTAGGGACTAGATTAAGGATATGGGTGGCAGTCTCTAAGGCATACCCCCAAAATTAGATTGTTAGCAAAGCTCGACTCATCATGGAACGAAACAAATCCAACAAGGTTCGATTACGCCTCTTAGCTACACCATTCAACTGTGGTGTCCTGGGAGGTGTCAATTGTGAGACAATCCCACATTCCCTAAGATAGTCGAGGAACTCTAGACTAAGATACTCACCACCTCGATCAAATCGAAGCATCTTAATGTTCCTGCCCAATTGATTCTCGACTTCTTGTTTAAATTCTTTAAACATTTCGAAAGTCTCTGACTTATGCTTGATTAAGTAGACATATCCATATCTATTGTAATCATCAGTAAAAGTCAAATAATAACGATTAGCATCCCTAGTGGAATGTTTGAATGGTCCACACACATCCATGTGTACAAGATCCAACAAACCTTCACCCCTCTCACAAGAACCTGTGAAGGGTGACTTTGTCATTTTTCCAAGTAAGCATGATTCGTAACTATCATCTGACTTTAGGTCAAATGACTCCAAGACTCCATCCTTTTAGAGTTAGCCTATGTGTTTCCTGCTTATATGTCCAAGACGACAATGCCATAATGATGCTTTATCCAAGTTATTATTATTAAGAGAATCCGTACACAAAACATTATTTCCTAAGTTATCAACCACAAATACAGTTTCATACACACCATCACAAGGTAATGATTTAAAATAAAGAATATTATTAAAGAAAGCATTAATCGAACCAACTTCATTATCAAATGAAAAAGTAAAACCTTGTTTTTACAATGCATGAAAGGAAATAATATTTCTTGCCATTTCTGGCGAATAAAAACATTTATTCAAATCTAAACTAAACCCACTACTTAGCGATAAAGTATAAACTCCAATCTTGGTGACAAGTGAAGCTTTCCTGTTTCCCATGATCAAGTTTATTCTTCCTTGCTCCATATTCTCACTTCTTCTTAGTCCATGCAAATCAGAACAGATATGAATACCACAACCGGTATCAAGGACCTATGAGTTAGAATGGGGTGAGTTATTAGATAAGATAGTGTAAATACCTGCATGGTTGGGTTTGTCTTTCCCATCCTTCACATCTTGCTGGTACTTTGGGCAGTTCTGCTTCCAATGTGCCTTTTCATGGCAATAGAAGCATTCGGCCTCTTTTGGGTCTGAAGAAGGAGTGATGAAACCTTTCTTGGTTCCACTTGAAGAAGATCCATCAAGGGTCCTATCCTTGGTATCCTTCGAAGAACTCTTTCTCTTCTTCCCTCATCCTTTCCCGATTGCCAAGACAGGGGCAGAGTTGGTAGGAGTAGGAGTAGTAACAACCGCCTTACCCATAAGACCAATTTCCGCGGTCTTTAAGAGTCCTTGAAGTTTGCTGAGAGTGACCTCTTCCTTATTAATGTGGAATGTCATGCAGAATTGATCATAACATGAAGGTAAGGAGTACAAAATGATATCTATTGCAAGCTCCCCGGGGAAGTTCACATTAAGCTTCAGCAAACGGTCCACAAATCTTTGCATTTTCTGCATGTGGCCCGTGATGGGTTCACCATCCTTAATTCGGGTTGTTATCATGGAGGAGATGATTTTATACCTCTCTTGTCTTGCACTTTGATGGTATGTTTCCTTCAAATCTTGGTGCATTTCAAAAAGGTAGAAGTCCTCGTAGGACTTTTGGAAGTCGGCTTTCATAGTGGCCATCATGATGCATCCCACCTTGGTGGCATCCCTTTCATGTGCCCTAAAGTCAGCGATCTCTTGAGGAGTAGCAACTATCTCATCAATCTCCTTAAGCTCATTATCGAGGACATATTCCTTGTCCTCGTACCGGGTAATCATTCGGGTGTTTCTGATCCATTCGTTAAAGTTGGATCCATCAAAAGTGACTTTCCCACACAAATTCATAAGAGAAAAGGAGCCACTAGGATTAGATACAGAAGCAGCGTTGCTTGCAAACATCTAGAAAGAGAAGAAAGAAAGGATTAGTTAGATATAGAGATAGTCCTTAATAAAACACCCAAATGTAGTATTAAGGCTAGGACCCAATCACAATATATTATACTTAGAAGAGGTATTCCGTAATCTAAGTAATAACATATTTGAAAAGTAGGTGAATGACGATTCACCAATTTTCACCAAAGACGAAATATTAAAAAATATTTAATTTGGTTCTTAGAAACTCCTAGATTCTTTTGAGATTCAATGAACTTTTCCAAGGCATGTTTCAATCTTAAGTGTGCCCTCCAAGTTTTGTGATTGTGATGCCGAGGATCACAAAACGAGGTGTGAAGTAACCATGCAAATTACTTGGTACCCTTAATGTATTACCCCTCAATCGATGTGCCGGTTAACCACACATGCTCCATCGATACTATGATAAACATTAAGTCACCCTTTACCTACCTTGTTAAATTCAAGTTAGTGTGCCGGTTAACCACACATGCTCCACTAATGACTTAGACAAAGTGTAAAGTGTAATTTCATGGATTAGCAACTTATTCACATTTTCCTAAAGCAACTAAGATTGGGAATTTAATAAAACATTTAGTTACTTTATAATATTCATCATACTTTTAATGAGAATTTATAAGTCCTTGTCCTACCCGTTCGGCTAACGACCCTCCACCAGTCAAGCAAGCGGTGGGTGAGAGTGGACACCCATTAAGTTGCCATTTTAAAGGCAACAACCTTATAGACTGGCTTCGTGAATGAGGCGTACTAGCAGTAAGACGACTTTGATCTTATATATATATATATATATATATATATATATATATATATATATATATATATATATATTATTAACTTATAATATTATAAGTATAAGGGTTGAATTTTAACTTTTAAAATTCTAAGGGTTGGAACTAAAGTTTTAATATGACTTTACTTGTTCCAAAACATGAGGGCAAGTTTTGTAAACTTTCAAAACTTTTCATTTCTTGTAACTTATGAGTTAATTAGAGTATTAAAAATGAAGACTCTTCATTTTTATAACCCATTTGTTCTTTTAATGGTTTTAAAACAAAGTGACTTTTGGTTTTCCATAACTTGAGGACAAGTTATGGACTCCATTAAAACACATAATGGTCTTGAATTAATCTACCATATAGGTTACAAATAATTCCTATGATCATCTAAACATCATAAGATCAAGAACATGAATATGAACACTTTCATGAATCAAAAATTACACATAAAACTTTGTAATTTTGATAACAAGTTGTTGTAAATGGATTGGCAAAGACATTACACCATCTAAATCAAGGTTTCAAGTACCAAAACAGTTTAGGGTAATGTTTCTAGTCCATTTCTTGCAACTAAAGTCGAAAATCTGCACTCTGTGGCTCCTACTCGCCGAGTGCATGAACCTATTCAGGGAGTAGGTTGAAGATACACATGAACTCGGCGAGTCCCCCCATCGACTCGGTGAGTTCATCAGCCAGACAACAAGTTTTTCGACTTTTTTCAACATTTTTCATCAAGTATCAAACAAACAAGCCTAGGCTCTGATACCACTGTTGGGTTTTGAGCATTCTAACACTTCCTAAGTGTACATGCAACCCTAATAAACCTTCGATCTATGTTTGTCTAAGATACATGCAAATAATTAATTTTCCAAGGTTCATATCCTAACTAGCATGGCATGGGGAACTTGAATCAAATAAAGCTAGTAGAAATACTTACCTTGTAGTTGTAGTTCCTTCCTTGGAGTTTTAGAGCCTTGCACCAATAGTGTGGATGCCTCAAATGGAAATCACAAATCACCACAAACTTGGAAATTTGAGAGAATAGTCACTACTATCTTGAAATCGGCCCTCTTGCTTTTCTCACTCAACTAATGTCAACTAGTTTTATTTCAAGAACCAAAGCCTCCATTATATAGTGTGGTGGATTAGGGTTACATCCATGTAAACCCTAATACCCATGTCTCTTCATTTCCATGAGATCCATGGGTTAAAGCTCCATGGAGTATCCATGGACTTTCCATGCAAGCCTAGCCCATTCCAAATAAGCATTAGCCCACACTATATAAATATAGAAGCCTATATTTAATTAGTAATATCTTTGATCTCTAAAATTAATCCTAGATTAATTATAGGTCAATAATAATTAAATAATATGATCTTATATTAATATATTAGAACTAATAATATATTAATAAATCATAACTTGTACTATTCTCAAAAGATTATCCATAAATTATTCGGGTGAAGTGCAACCCAAATGGACCATGTCGGGTCGGGTCAAGTACATACCAAATATAGTTATGGACTTAGACACTATATCCAACAATTATTGTAAAGGCTAATCTTGGGTTTCAAGGGGGGACTCGATGAGTTGAGGGTCCAACTCTTCGAGTCGAGTCGGGATCCTTCGGGGGATTTAATGAGTGGACTCGACGAGTCAGAAGAGGGACTCGCCGAGTAGATACTGGTCTGAGAAAAACCCTAAGATCCGGGTCTGGAGCAAATTTAAAGGAACTTATGACCTCGGGGGCGCCTTATATCCTCTGTGAGAAACCCTAAATCACCATGGGAGCTTGGGGTGAGTTCTTATGATAAAATCAAGTGATTTAGTGAGTTATGTGGAAGGAAAGGTGCATGAATCAAGCAAGGAACGAGATGGAGGTTGTGGATCTAGCTTATCTTCTCATGGAGTTGCTGTGGAAGGTATGACCTTGCATCCTTTTCATCTAATTATGATTAGACCTCTAGATCTTGGGAGTTTTAGGGCTTAACTGCCTTCCTTTTGTAACAACGTAAATTTTCAAAATAATTTTTCATTTCTTTAAAACATAATTTCATTCAAGAAAAACCATAAAATCCAATGTAACATGGTCATAATACAAAACATATCAATTCCCAAGATCAACATATCCAAATCCGCCTGTGTGTGTACGAGTCATGCTGGCGCCTTCCCACGGTCCTCACTAGTACCTGAAACACATTACACATAAACACTGTAAGCAAGAAGCTTAGTGACTTCCCCAATATACCACTTACACACATACGCCTTTTCGGGCCATACTCCACATGACCTTCCGGTCCATGTGTCTCAGGGAACTTCCGTCCCAACCCGGTAAACCTTCCGGTCCTACCCGTGCCGACCTTCCGGTCCATAACTCCCTCACCTTCCGGTCCACATCATAATTCCTTCCGGCCCATATCAAGCATAGCATACATATCGCTTACAAAACAGGCAACTCATAGCATACAATGCATATGTCTCATAGCATACCAAGCCTTCCGGTCACACATAGGTACCCTTCCAGGTACAGTATAGTGAGAAGACTCACCTCGTATGATGTCTAGTATCTCACGTGCTTGATATCTCTGAATCTCGAAACAATGACCTAGCCTCGCCTAATCACAACAAGTAATCATTCCAAATCATTAACGGCTCTAAAGGCTATACTACATCCCTTTCTACAATTCCACAGAAGGGTAAAAGGCCATTTTACCCCTCCCCGACTCAAAAGTCCACATGTTGACCAAAATCCTAAAAGTCAACAAAAGTCAACAGCAAGCAGTACGCGGGACGTACCAACTCCTGTACGCGGGGGGTACCCTTGCTCTCCAGAATCGGGGAACACGACCCCCTACGTGACGCGTACTGGGATTACGCCCAGCGTAAATCCCAGTTTCTTATTTTCTTCATTTTAGCTCTTAAACAGTTAAGACATAATCTCACATTCCAGATTTGGCCATTCTAATACCTCTTAATCCATAAAGTCGAAACCTTTAAGCCTTTGCATGGCTATAAAGGTTCCCATACCTTCTAACACCTTTCCTTTCTCCTCCAAAAGTCTAGATCTCATGCATGGCTCAACATTTATGTCGAATATTGCATTTTTATGAACATACAAATCATATAGTCCTAGAATATGATAGATCTAGGCCAACGGAAACTATTTGCTCATAAAGTCTCCATCCTGGGACCAAAAACCTTAGAATTTGGTCCAAGAAGCACACAACACAAATAACAAGGCAAGTTCTGAACTTTCTACCTCAGGAAGAAGCTCCAACCTCTGTAGACCTCAGATCTACTGTGGTCCACCAATTTCTAGCTCCTACAATGGCCTCCTCTTCTCTTTCACCACCTTGAAATGGCACTTTGAAGCTTAAAACACTCACACACAAGCTAAGGACGAAGGGAATACTCTCTTAGGTTTTCTTTCTGTGAGATGGTGGCTGAGACAGAAGACCATCTCATTCCTTTTATAGCCCTCACATCATATTAGGGTTTTGCATCTGGGCCAGTTACGCCCATCATATGGGCGTACCCGGATGAATCCGCGTACAAGATAAGTGCGTGAGTACGCGCATCGTACTCCTTAGTACGCCCAGCGTACTCACAAGCCTAGCATTTACATAAAGGGACCTAACATGACAAGTTGGAAAAGAAGAAGGGTTAAATGGTTGACCCTGAATTTCAGGATGTTACAATTCTCCCCCACTAGAACCAGACTTCGCCCTCAAAGTCTTATACCAAAAACATCTTCGGATGCTGCTCCCGCATCTCTGACTCTGACTCCCACGTTAGCTCGGACCCCTTCCGATGTTGCCACTGAAACTGCACCAACGACACCTCCTTGTTCCTCAGAACCTTGGTCTTCTGATCCCGAATCGCAATTGGTCTCTCAGCATAATTCAGGCCCGCATCGACCTGAATATCCTCCAGCGGCACTACTGCCGACTCGTCGGCTATACAGTTCCTCAACTGAGACACGTGGAAGGTATCATGAATCTGGCTCAACTCTGCAGATAGCTCCAATTGATATGCTACTCTGCCTACCCTCGTAATCACTCTAAACGACACAATATATCGGAGCCCCAACTTGCCCCTCTTCCTGAATCGAATCACTCCTTTCCAAGGAGACACCTTCAAGAGTACAAAATCCCCAACCTGAAACTCGAGCTCGGATCTTCGCCTATCTGCATAACTTTTCTGGCGACTCTGAGCGGTCAACAACCTCTGTCTGACCTGCTGTATCCGCTCTGTCGTTCGAAGCACTATCTCTGTACTACCCATCACACGTTTCCCTACTTCACCCCAGCAAATAGGGGTCCGACACCTCCTCCCATACAACAGCTCAAAGGGTGGCATACCAATTCTCAAGTGACGGTTGTTGTTATAGGATAACTCAGCCAAGGGAAAATACGTGTCCCAACTCCCTCCGAAATCCAATACACATGCCCGAAGCATGTCCTTGAGCGTCTGAATAGTCTGCTCACTCTGTCCGTCCGTCTGTGGGTGGTATGCAGTACTGAAATGCAGCCTCGTACCCAAGTTCTCGTGAAACTTCTTCCAAAATCTTGAAGTAAAACGCACATCTCGGTCTGAAACAATCAAGATCGGAACTCTATGCCGTGATACCACCTACCTCACGTACAACTCTGCCAGCCTCTCAGTAGAAGAGCTCTCACTGATAGCAAGAAAGTGAGCGCTCTTCGTCAACCTGTCCACAATCACCCAAATCGCATCGACACCTCTTGCAGTCCTTGGCAATTTGGTGATAAAATCCATGGTAATCTGTTCCCAAATCCACTCGGGAATCTCCAATGGCTGCAACTTAACATTTGACGCTGGTGCTCGGCCTTAATCTTGCGACAGGTTAAGCACCTCTCCACGAACCATGCGACATCTCTCTTCATACAGGGCCACCGATATTCCCTTTTCAGGTCCAAAAACATCTTAGTGGCCCCGGGATGGATCGAGAACCATGATCTATGGGCCTCCTCCATCAAGATGGTACGCGTTCCGCCCAGAAACGGTACACAAATCCGTCCCTGAAACGTCATAAGTCCTCGACTATCGGTAACGAACTCTGATACCTGACCGATCACCGGCTCCCTTTTGCAGTTTTCCGGTCTCACGGCCTCCGCCTGGGCCCCTCGAATGGTTTCCAACACCAGAGTCATCACTGTCAATCTCATACAAATGTCTCGTATTGGGGCGCTCTCCGCCCTATGGCTCAAGGCATCGACTACAACATTAGCCTTGCCCGGGTGGTACAGGATCTCACAATCATAATCGTTTACCACTTCCAACCATCTCCTCTGGCACATATTCAGGTTGCGCTGATCCATCAAGTACTTCAAACTCTTGTGGTCCGTGTATAAGGTACACCGAACCCCATATAGATAGTGACGCCAGATCTTGAGGGCAAACACCACAGCCCCCAGCTCCAGGTCGTGGGTGGGATACCTCGACTCATGGGGCTTCAGCTGCCTCGATGCATATGTGTTGGATCAAAAATATGATTTATCATTTTCTTTTCTAGGAATATATATTTTTATGTAATTTTGTATGTGTTTTTGGTTTGTGTGTACGACCGTACACGTGTGTGTGGCTAGAGGTCCATATAAATAGAGGAGTGCATGTGAGTGTACGGTTAGAAGAAGAGGCTAGAGAAGAGAGAGAAAGTTAGAGAGAAGAAGTGTGTGTGAGAGAGAATCTATTGTAAGGAGCATCAATCATATCATCAATACATTAGATTCAAGTTATTCTTCTTCTCCTTCTCTTCTATATTGATCTGACATCATCCAATTGATTGGGATTCGGCACCATCAATTGGATCTGATTGATACACAAGCATATTTGGGGACTTATAATTGGTATCAGAGCAAGGTTGTATCAGTCAATTTTGTCAGATATGGAGATTATCTGATCCTATTTTGAAAATATAATAGCATTTTTGGATAGATCTCGCAAAAATAAGGGGGGTTACTTCTTTGCATTTTTTATAAAAACGAGTTTTTGATCGAGTTTTGGAGCAAAAAAGGGTGAAAAACGTCGTTTTTTTCGTGAATCCGTTGAAGGTGTGCGGCCAGACTTTAAAGGTGTGCGGTTGAGCTCTTGAAGGTGTGGCTCAGCAGCCTCGGTGTGCGGCCTCGGTGTGTGCGGCCTCGGAGTGCGCGGCTCAGCCCCGGTTTGCGGTCTCGGATTACGGCTAGGAGTGTGCGGCTAGGTCTTCGGTTCTCGGTCTCGCCTCGGAATCCACGGCTCAGCTTCGCTCTCGGCTCAACAGTGTCCGGCTCGCACGCAGCCTCATCCTCGCTCAGTCTCGGTTTGCGGTCTCGGATTACGGCTAGGAGTGTGCGGCTAGATCTTCGCTTCTTGGTCTCGCCTCGGAATCCACGGCTCAGCTTCGCTCTCGGCTCAACAGCGTCCGGCTCGCACACAGCCTCATCCTCGCAGCAGCGTCCTTGCATCGCTTCGCAGCATCCATAAAAAATAGAAACAGAACTTGGGGTTGCCGGGGATCGAACCCGGGTCCGTTGTCTATTGTATAGCGCGCCTTACAAACTTGACTAGCACACCATTTGTGTCATCCCTTCGAAACATAAATCATAAACTGTCCTTCTCGGTTTATATTTTCGCAAATTGACAATATCAACCCAAAAATTCAAAATTTTATTTTTAAAATCCTTTTTCAACCCAAAAATTTTTGATTTTAATTTTGACTTTTAAAAGTTGACCTTTGACTTTAAATTTTGATTTTCTCATTTGACTTTTAATTTTTCAAATTTGACTTTTTTTCTTTGACTTTTCAAGTTTGACTTTTTAAATTAGACTTTTAAGGTTGACTTTCTCGGTTTTTAAGTCAAAGGGCAATTAAAAATATAAAAAATAAAATAAAAAAATAAAAGAATAATAATAAAAAAAATGAGTTCCACATCAATTCCGGTAAATGAAGTTTCATGTACTCCATCTTGTAAAGCTACGATTAAATTTCTTCGCGAACAAATTGATTTGATAAAAAGGGAAAATGAGGACCTTAAATATGAAGGCTATACTCTAAGGAAAGGTAAGAAACCGTTAAAAGCACAACTAGAAGCAAAACCCAAAGACTTTAGGAAGCTTCAGGAAGAGTACAGCAACAAGTGTGAAAATTACGATCACATTAAACACAAACTTGCTGCTGTAACTGAAGAACTTGACGCTTTGAAAATTAAGTGTGGAAAAACATATATTAGTTTTAAAAATTACACTGAGTCAAGTAAGACAGTCGAGTACTTATTTGAAAATCAATTGAAAGTCAAAGATAATCAAAACAAGGGCTAGGGTATGATAGTGTTCCTCCCCCTTTCAATCATAACTATATATCCATACCTTTGACTCAGGAAGAGATTTACCGAGAACCATTTATGGTATACGGTAAACCAGTTGTTGAACAGCCAACTGAGGATGTTGAGATGAGCGATACTAATGATTCTACTTGTGCAGGTAAAGTAGTAGAGGATGAGAACAAGGAGAATACTACTGAACAAACAAATGTCTCTTTGAACTCTGAATCTGTTGCTTCGAACTCAGTTGCTTCTGATCAACCTGCTGTTGAGAAGTAGAGGCTACAAAATAAAGTGAAACAGCCGACTTGCTGCAAGTGTGCTTGTGGGAACAATCAGAAACAAGGAAAGGATACGCCACTAGGGGCAGGAAGAAACAACTTCCCAGCAAAGAAAAAGACATGCTTTCACTGTGGAACACCTGGACACATTGCCAGAAATTGTCCTAATCGAGCATACGTTCCCTACTATGCACAAGGCTAGAAAAACGCGCAAAGAGGGAGGTTTTCGAAAAGAAACCCCTCTAGTTCACGTTCAGACAATGGTGACTAGAATGCGCAAAAGACCAAGAATCAAACCCACAAGGCCAAGAATCCGAATCCCAAGAACAAGAAGGGAATGTTGGCCAAGAAGCCAAGTCCAAGAGATGCTCCCACGAAGTGAAAATCAAAGTTATCTCAACGGCCGACATCAAGATCAAAATCAAGTGTCGAGGCACCCATTAGATCGAAAAAGAAATGGGTCAAACCCAACTACAAATGGGTTCCGAAGGTTCATTCTCCTAAATCATCTAATGACTCTAACGTTTCCACATCTTCTGTTTGTGATAAGCAGGATATGTCATGGGAGAGGGTACCTTGCAAAGATGACAAAGGTCAACCCAGTTTCAAAATGGACTGGGTTCCAAAGACCAACTGATCCCGCTCGGTGTCGGAATAGCTATGGAAACATATCATCAGACTTCGGTTTGTTGATAGTGGTTGTTCCAGGCACATGATAGGAGGCATCTCTCAACTGTGCAACACTTAGAACATTGTTTGAGAGTATGTGTCCTTTGTGGGAAGGGAAGAAAGGAAAGGATCACACATTGGGGTTTGTGCTTAACGAAGTGAAGAATTTTCGGATCTGTTCTGAGATTGTGTGTGCTGTTCTCAGACCTTTTGGATACAAATTCAATTGGTGACTTACGGTTTGAGTTTTCTTCTCTATACTCATGAGTTTATCTTAAGTTGATTCGCTTTAAAGACTAATCTTTGTTTTAGGATAGTTTAAATTTGCGCATTTTCTTTCATTTCTCTCCTATGCACAAATTTAGGGGGAGAAATAAAAACAAAACAAAAATTTAAAAATTTAAAAAAAAATCCAAAATCATTAGAAAATTAGAAAAACAAAAAAAAATATGTTGGTTATGGCATGTGCTTGAGGGAGATGTTTTGGGAAGTGATATGATTATGTGATAACAAGCAACCTGAGTCTGTGTAACGTACCCAAAGTTTAAGGGTCTATGCTCTGATTTGATGCGTCGGTATTCACGAAAGATTCTAAATGAACATGACTAGGCATAGTTGAACTTATGAAATCAAATTACTTGACAAATATTGACCTAGTTAGATCCGTTTAGCCTGACAATACGATGCTTGGATAGGTTGAGCAGGGAGATATATATGGGAATCTACTCGTCACATTAAATGAACCCGTATCTGGAACCGTGGTTTAACTTTTCCTCCATGTGCGGATTATGGCCTTAATTCCGGTATTGATGGGGCAACTGGTAAATTCCGATAAATTAGGTCTGTAGAAAATCATTTTCTTTCTTTCTGTCTGTTAGTCATATGTTACCTCCTCTGCGTGATTGAAAGAGATCTGACCTGGACTGTAACATATGCAACTCTATTTCTCTGCATATTATACATATATATATATATATATATATATATATATATATATATATATACATATGAAATTCCTCTCATCTGTTAGCCATCTGTTGTCTCCTTTGCATGACTAACAATCCGTCCTGGTACACAGCATATGCACTATAAGTGATAATACTTTGAATCTGTCTTCTCCCCTAATGATGGTCTGCTCATCCGATGTAAGGAGTACTCTGGAAGTCCTTGATTACTGGGGCATATCTGGAAGCGGGAAACATGTTCCAGTATAATTAAAATTGAACACTCAAAGATTGTCTATAGATCTCGTTGCTCAATTTAGGTGGACAACAATATCCCTGGTCGTTTTCAGCTGAATGGTCCTTAAGATATAGTATCTAGAAACTTAGGATCAGATATAATATCTTGGAACTTAGGATCACATTGTCTTGTCACTTATAGTATGTCCAAATTTTGTCACAATTTTTTGTGTTTAAGTGGACAACAATACCGGCGATCAACCAGACAAAGACGTGAAGATGGAAGGTACCGACAAGCGGATAAAGGCTGTCTAAAAACTTTGATCCCAAATCATTCTTAAAGTTAGATATCATTTTATTAAATGTGTTCATATTTTTCCTCTATGCACAAATATTAGGGGGATAATTAAAAATAAATCAGAAATCAAAAAAATCCAGAAAAATTCAAAAATAAAAAAAAAATAAAAAAAAAATAAAAAAAATGTTATTTCTGTTTTAGTTTTCCAGAAAATATCAAAAATCCAAAAATATTTTTTTTATGTGTGCTAATTTTTCTTTTAGTTTAGTTCTGTCTTGAAAAGTGATTTCAGACGTAGATGAGACTCGTGGAGACTATATTGAAGATCTTCTAAGCCAAGGCTTCATCCGTGAGCATCAAAGAATTTGCATTCGAAGGAGCAAGAAATGAAGATTATTCTTTCAGCATTTAATTTGTCAACCCCAGAAGCAAGGTGAAGTTGTACTTGAAGATTATGTGAAAGATTGCATTGAAGCCTCCTCAATCAATTTGCTGCTATCCATGAACCTGCTGAAGTGATCCAGAAGATTATTTCTCTCCGTTATTCTCTCTGAAGATTCTCAAGCTGAAAGTGCTATCTTTCAAGAATCTTTTCATCAAGCCTCCTCACCCAACGTGCGTTAAATGTCAAATCTTGAAGAAAAGCCCAACTGCTCGAAATGATGTCATTCATGAAGATTCATCAAGTTCATCTTGAAGTTGTGAAAAAATCAAAGATTAAAGCTGAAGCCAAGCTCCCATTGATGATTGACAAGAAGAGCCAGCTACTTTTTAGGGGGAGTTTGTTGGGCCAATTAGAAAAGAAAGCTATAAACCAAGGGGGAGATTGTTGGGTCAAAAATATGGTTTATACTTTGCTTTTCTAGGAAAATATATTTTTATGTAATGTTGTATGTGTTTGCGGTTTGTGTGTACGGCCGTACACGTGTGTACGGCCGCACACCCTGTGTACGGCCGTACACAGGGGGTGCGTCTGTACACATGTGTGTGGCTGGAGGTCCATATAAATAGAGGAGTGCATGTGAGTGTATGGTTAGAAGAAGAGGCTAGAGAAGAGAGAGAAAGTTAGAGAGAAGAAGTGTGTGTGAGAGAGAATCTATTGTAAGGAGCATCAATCATATCATCAATGCATTAGATTCAAGTTATTCTTCTTCTCCTTCTCTTCTATATTGATCTGACATCATCCAATTGATTGGGATTCTACACCATCAATTGGATCTAATTGATACACAAGCAATTTTGGGGACTTACAATATGCTATCACATGCCCCCTCTACATAAGCACTGCTCCCAACCCAGATATCGATGCATCAGAGTAAACCACAAAATCCTCCATCCCTTCCGGGAGTGCTAGCATCGGGGCTTCGCACAACGTCTAGCGAAGTGTCTCAAATGAGGTCTGCTGCTCCGGACCCCAGGAAAAAGCGACACCCTTCCGGGTCAACTTGGTGAGTGGAATGGCGATCTTGGAGAAATCCTTAATAAATCTCCGATAATAGCCGGCCAATCTTAGAAAGCTCCTGATCTCGGTGGGCGATCTCGGCACCTCCCACCTCATGACTGCCTCAATCTTGGCCGGATCGACCAATATCCCATTCTAGTTGACGAGATGTCCCAAGAACTGGACCTCTCGTAACCAGAACTCACACTTGGAGAATTTGGCATAAAGCCTCTCCGATCTCAGAACTCCAAGGATCTCCCTCAAATGCTCCTCATGTTGTTCTCTAGATCTCGAATACACCAAAATATAATCAATGAATACGATCACCGACCGATCCAGCATCGGTCTGCACACCGTGTTCATGAGATCCATGAACGCGGTTGTGACAACCCGAAATTTCCATTATGTGCAAGCATTATCAAGTCAATAGAAGTAGACCAGTTACAGTGAATTTCAGACTTTTCCGAATAAGTTTAAGTATTTCAGGGTTTACATTTAAGGAGATATCAGGAGAGTCGATGCACATGGGTTTGTGAAACTCGAGTATTTCAAAACCTTATGATATTAGAGTTCATTTCCAGAATAATAATATTTTCGGCCAAAAATCCTAGGACTATAAATATAACTCTAAACCAAATTATTTCATTAGTTACATTCCAACAAGAGAAAAACCATTTTCTCACTCTCGGATCTTTGGGTTTTCATCCCAAATCATGAGTACACTTCTCTAGTTGTTTTATAATGCTTATAATGTGCTTAGTAACATAGATTACATAGCAAAACTGTGAGATTCGGGAGTTTACCGCCCAAGAACGTTCTTGGAGAGTAAACTCCTATATGAGGCTTAAATGCTACCTAGTCCTTTCCCCATGTTAAGTAACGAACTTAGGATTTTATATAGGTGTATTTAAGACTAGAAAACATCAAAGAAACACCAAAGTTTAGGTGTTCACGGACCAATAACAAGGGCCAAAGAGTGCTTTTAACACTCCTAAAGCTTTGGACAATTACCTAGATTTACTCCTAGTTATTTGAGGGACCTTAAAAAATCATAAACCCCTCCCAAAGAGAGATTACAGCTGTAATCTCTAAAGGAAAAGGCTCTTGGGCCGTAAACATGAAAGACGGTTACCAATGTGTGCCTAAGGCCTTCATTAGCCTTAGAGAAATGTATAGAACCTATCCTACATGAGTTTGGGACTTGAAAGCACAAAAATATCCACTTCCATATGAGTTTACGACAGTAAACTCAAAAGGAAATGGCCTTTGGGCCGAAAAGTCCTAAAAGGAGTGTCTTAATGCCCTAAACTATCCCAAGGATTGAACCACCAAGTCAAATTGCTTCTAGAAATCATTTACGACTTCAAAACACAAAATGACACTAAGTCTAGGAGTTCACGGCCGTAAACACAATGGTTTACGACCGTAAACTCCTTGTGTGGGGTTTAATGAAGAGTAAACACATATATAGGGTCTTTTGGAACCCCAAACCCCTTTAGCCTTGTCCCACAACAACTTAGATGCAACCCTTAGGACTTATAACACTTATACAAAGTTTTTTCATGTTCTAGAGTGTCCCAACTTAATTTATTAGTTATTATTTGGCTAATTAGGTATATATATGTTCATTATATGATAACTAGGCTCGTGTGTGTGTCCAAGTCTCCGTTTGCCAGCTAGCATAGTATCTGACACTTCAATCCAATCCACTCACCTAAGTGAGTTCATACCCTTTAATTAACCTTTGAAATACTTTTAAATGTTTTAAATGCTTTTATGGGGGGGGGGGGGGGGAATACAAGTTGAATAATTATAGTTATTACATCAATCACATGTGATTAATAACTACAAAACCAATGATTTTATTTCCATTCAAATTGTTTATCAAACTGTTTTACTTCAAACTACTTTACAAACTCTTTTACTTATCAAATACTTTTACTTAAACTTTGTTATACTTATAATAAATTGCATGCCCGTATATGTATAGTTATATATACAATGTTTAAAAGGCTTAGGAAGGCTGTCCGCCCTGTTTCCTTTTCCTTGATTTGGATGTGGTCTGGTGGGATATCGGGTAGTCGTCCGAAGGTCGTTTCAATATTGATTGTATGTCATGTGTACATATATAGACATAAAAGTGCTTCCATATTCATGCGTACTAGTTACGTCATTAGTAAGCTACCATCGGGGTAGCACAAGATCATACTTAAACTATTGCTAGATCAATGAGTCAGTTCATTCATGAGTCAATACTTATTACTTTGAGAGCATATACATTACATTACTATGAGTACATATACAACTATAGTAGGAGAAGAACATACACAACCATACTAGAAAGAGAACATATACAACTATACTAGAAAGAGAACATATACAACTATAATAGAAAGAGAACATATAAAACAATACTAGAACGAGTAACAATACATTACATATACATATATACATTTACAGAATTGTGATCTTGTATTGGGGCATGACTTCAATATCATGGCCCGAGTTGTAGCCAGAGTCTCTTGAAGGGAGAGCGTGAGTTTGCGTATAGATCTATACTAGATTGACTATCCTAAACCTTGCTTCTAGCTACAGCCGGACCTACAGGTCTGTGGGTGCCAAACGTCATTTCTTTTTACGACCATACTTATGTCGTTGTTAAAGGTAGTTAGTAAAACAGTAGTTCGTATAATACAACACTACAGTACTACAGTAATTTACCCTACACATATATTTAGTGATTATTTCACTTAAACATTAATGTACAAACTATATTTTGTTAATGATAGTTACACTTGGGAAATTACACACTTTTTCGACAAACAAACATACGGAACAGTTAAGCCTTGGCAGAAGGCTACTTTAATAGAAAATATAGTTTTTTCTAGGAGATTCAAACTTTTACAAACACTTACGAACATTTACATACCTTTTACAAACTCATACTTAAAACCATGTTCAAACGTTTTGATAACAACACCGACACTAAAATACTTATGAACTCGCCAGCTTAATGCTGATAAACTCTTTCAAAATTACTTGTATTCTCAGGTCGACAGTAAACAGGTACCGAGGCCAGCTTTTGAGAAGATGGAGCGCATACAAGACTCATCTTATTATTTTGATTTACATTTTTGGTGTCTATAACTATATAGAACACACTTGTATTAAAATTATATATTTAATGCAATGGATGATGTTGTTTGCTTATTTACTCTTATACTGTGTTTTGATACTTTACATGACGTCCTCCGCCCCAGAACGTTTCTGTCGTTCCTGGTTTTGGGGTGTGACAGATTGGTATCAGAGCATTGTTTATAGTGAATTGAGTATATCAATCCATAAAATATATACTAATTATATACCCATTTGGGATTAAAACACTTTGACCAAGAGTCTATACTTTAAATATTAAAATATTTCATTAAGTATACTAGTCTGCATTCATACTAAAGTTAGTGTCACGATGAAAAGTGATGGGTTTTGAGCATTCTAACACTTCCTAAGTGTACATGCAACCCTAATAACTTTGGATCTATGTTTGTCTAATTATCATGCAAAGTTGAATTCCAAGGTTATATTCCTATCTAGCATACATGGGGAACAATTTCTAACTTGAATGAAAGATATAATAACTTACCTCGTTGTTGCTTATGTTCCTTGAAACCTTGTGAGCCTAGCACCCCAAGTGTGATGCCTCAAATGCTTCACACAACACCAAATGCTCTTTGAAAGACTTTGAGAGAATACACACTTTTTGAAATCGGCCTAGCCCTCTTAGTTTCTTATATGTAGCCGATTTTGGTGGAGAATGGGATCCTTATATAGTGTTGACTCATCTAGGGTTACACCATGTAAACCCTAATGTGTCATGACTCTTCATTTCCATGACCCATGGGTTTGTAACTCCCATGGAGCATCCTATGGGTAGAACCCAACTTGATAATCCATGGAGCCTCTTAGCCCACTATACAAGATATGAATGATTTTCATAATCAACCCATATATTTAATTAGTTAACTTTTGATCACTTAATTAATTCCAAATTAATTCTTTGATCAATCTAATCAAATAATATTATTAATATATTAGAACTTATAATATATTAATAATCTCCAAGTGTTATTCCTCTCATTTAGTCTATCCAATTGCATGGTGCCATGCAACCCAAATGGACCATGCCGGGTCGGGTCAAGTACTGACCATAAATAGTTATGGACTTAGACACCTTATCCAACAGTCTCCCACTTGGATAAGTCTAATAACTATAACTCCAGTACTTCAGGAACCGACCGGCAATCGTAGCTCTTTCAAGGTCTCTCGGAACTGAGAAGATGTTGATACGCCATTTAAGATAAGTGATCATATAATCCTCTGTTCTATATATCAGCTGGACAAATACATGGAACAATGTCTTACTTATTGTCCAACAGTTTGTTTCTCGATTTCCGATTTGTTTGACAAAGAACTTAATTGAACACATCAACTTAGTTCTGACCGGGCCCGGTACATAGGTCAAAACAAAATCATCAAGGGGCCCAGATATCAGCTTCTAATCCAAGAAGGAACAGATAAACTTCGACTCATATGTTTGTTCTACCACTCATTGAATTATACACAAAAGCACGTTTTATAACATCGAGTTACCAATGCGTTTTTGTACAATCAATACATAACCAACTTGTAAGTAACAAATCATATCTCTAGGTTTGAAGACTTATATGATATTACCATCTCACGATCACTCGAGATAGAATTCCATGAAGTGATTCCAGTGAGCGTGGGTTGAGTCCAATGCTCAGAACTTATGAGCACTCATGATTGTTGTAGCCTTGTCCAACACCTTAGACCTCTGCAACCAATCATGACAGTCTTGATTCATACCTACTTCCTACATATGACTGACTGTGGAGGTTTGAATAATATGTTATACCAAAGAAAATTATTCTGGAAATCAAAACATGTAAAAGAAATATAGTAAACGATCGACAAGAGATAGCAACACTTTACTCATAAATAAAACACTTTTTATTCATCATCTAATGTCAATTACACTTTAAAATTTTCAAGGTTATCTAACTACTAAATCTAATATCATCCTTCAGCCCTATGCTCCAAGCATGCTGGAGATGCTTAACCCGAGTCAGTCCCTTCGTGAGGGGATCTGCTGGGTTCTCATCCGATGATACCCTCTTTGCCATGAGGAGTCCTTCTTCTATCCGATGTCTGATAAAATGGTATTTTCTTTCGATGTGTTTGGATCTCCCGTGATCCCTTGGTTCCTTGGCTAAGGCAACAACACTTTCACTATCACAGAAAATTTCCATTGGCTCTTTAATAGCTGGTACAACTCCAAGGTCTCCAATGAAGTTCTTCAGCCATATCGCCTCCTTTGCCGCCTTACTAGCTGCAATATACTCTGATTCACAAGTTGAATCAGCCACTGTCTCTTGCTTGGAACTCTTCCAAGAAATTGCTCCTCCATTTAGGGTAAAGACCCAGCCCGACTGAGAGCGGAAATTATCCCTATCAGTCTGGAAGCTAGCATCACTATACCCTACAACTCTCAAGTCATCACTCCCACCGAGGGTAAGGACCCAGTCCTTAGTCCTCCGTAGGTACTTGAGGATATTCTTTACCACAGTCCAGTGTGCCTTTCCAAGGTTCGCCTGATACCTGCTAACCATGCTCAGGGCAAAGGCTACATCAGGTCGAGTACACGTCATAGCATACATGATCGATCCTACTGCCGAAGCATAAGGTATTCGACTCATTTCTGCTATGTCAGCCTCAGTGCTAGGGCTTTGTGTCTTACTCAATCTGGCATTACTCTGGATGGGTAACTCTCCTTTCTTGGAGTCCTGCATGCTGAATCTCTTCAGCACCTTATCCAAGTAGGTACTCTGACTAAGTCCAATTAGTCTTTTACTCCGATCTCTCAAGATCCTTATCCCTAGAATATAGGTAGCTTCTCCTAGGTCCTTCATAGAGAAACACTTCCCAAGCCAGGACTTAACTTCCTGCAGGGTTGGGATGTCATTTCCTATAAGTAGTATGTCATCCACATACAACACCAAAAAGCTAACTATACTCCCACTTGTCTTGACATACATGAATGACTCATCTTCACTCCTAGAAAAGCCAAATTCCTTGACCATTTCATCAAAGCAAAGATTCCATCTGCGAGGTGCTTGCTTCAATCCATAAATGGATTTCTCAAGCTTACACACTCTATTAGGGTACTCGTTGCTGACAAAACCCTCTAGCTGACTCATGTAAACATTTTCAGCCAACTTTCCATTAAGGAAAGCGGTTTTGACATCCATTTGCCATATTTCATAGTCATGAAATGCAGCTATGGCCAACAGAACCCGACTAGACTTAATCTTGGCTACTGGAGAAAAGGTCTCATAATAGTCCACTTCAGGAATTTGAGAGACGCCTTTTGCAACCAGTCTAGCCTTATAAGTGTGTACTTTACCATCCATGTCGGTCTTCTTCTTGAAGACCCATTTGCACACAACTGTCTTACGACCTGGTACATTCTCAACCAAGTTCCAAACTTGATTGTCATACATGGATTGTATTTCCCTGTCCATTGCCTCTTTCCACTTGGCTGACTCAGGGCCTGCCATGGCTTCTGCGTAACTGCTAGGTTCATCCAGACCTATCAGTGTCTCATCACTGATAAGTGTATCACCTTCTACAGTAATGTGGAATCCATAGTAATGCTCAGGAGCATTCCTAACCCTTGTGGACCGCCTCAGAGGTACAAACTTGTCAATTGGCTCAACAGGAGTTTCCTCCTTAAGTTGAGTGCTAGGGTTTGAAGTTCCCTCACCGCTTGACTCTTGAATTTCTTCAAGATCAACTTGCCTCCCACTGTTTCCTTGGCTTATGAACTCTCTCTCTCTCTCTCTAAAGAAAGCCCTCCTAGCTACAAACAACACATTTTCACTAGGTCTGTAGAAGAGGTAACCAAAGGATTGATGTGGGTAGCCGATGAAAATACACCTCTCGCTTCGGGATCCGAGCTTATCATGAGACTCGCGTCTCACGAAAGCCTCGCAACCCCAAATCTATATGTGGTCTATTTTAGGCACTTTACCAGTCCACATCTCGTGAGGAGTTTTGGCAACTTTCTTTGTAGGGACTAGATTAAGGATATGGGCGGCAGTCTCTAAGGCATACCCCCATAATGAGATTAGTAGCGAAGCTCGACTCATCATGGAACGAACCATATCCAACAAGGTTCGATTACGCCTCTCAGCCACACCATTCAACTGTGGTGTCCTGGGAGGTATCAATTGTGAGACTATCCCATATTCCCTTAGATAGTCAAGGAACTCTGAACTAAGATACTCACCACCACGATCGGATCGAAGCATCTTAATGTTCCAGCCCAATTGATTATCAACTTCCTGTTTAAATTCCTTAAACCTTTCGAAAGTCTCTGACTTATGCTTGATCAAGTATACATATCCATATCTACTGTAATCATCAGTAAAAGTCAAATAATAACGATTAGCATCCCTTGTGGCATGTTTGAATGGTCCACACACATCCGTGTGTACAAGGTCCAACAAACCTTCACCCCTCTCACACGAGCCTGTGAAGGGTGACTTTGTCAGTTTTCCAAGTAAGCATGATTCGCAACTATCATCTGACTTTAGGTCAAATGACTCCAAGACTCCATCCTTTTGTAGTTGGCCTATGCGTTTCTTGCTTATATGTCCAATACGACAATGCCATAATGATGCTTTATCCAAGTTATTATCAATAGAATCAATACACAATACATTATTTCCTAAGTTATCAACCACAGATACTGTTTCATACACGCCATCACAAGGTAATGCTTTAAAATAAAGAACATTATTAAAGAAAGCATTAATCGAACCAACTTCATTATCAAATGAAAAGGTGAAACCTTGTTTATACAATGCATGAAAGGAAATAATATTTCTTGCCATTTCTGGTGAATAACAACACTTATTCAAATCTAAACTAAACCCACTACTTAGCGATAAAGTATAAACTCCAATCCTGGTGACAGGTAAAGCTTTCCTATTCCCCATGATTAAGTTTATTCTTCCTTGCTCCACATTCTCACTTCTTCTTAGTCCCTGCAAGTCACAACAAATATGAATACCACAATCAGTATCAAGGACCCAAGATTTAGAACGCGGTGAGTTATTAGAAATGATAGTGTAAATACCTGCATGGTTCGGTTTAACTTTCCCATCCTTCACATCTTGTTGGTATTTTGGGCAGTTCCGCTTCCAATGTGATTTTTCATGGCAATAGAAGCATTCAGCCTCTTTTGGGTCAAAATAAGGAGTGACGAAACCTTTCTTGGTTCCACTTGAAGAAGAGCTATCAAGGGTCCGAGCCTTGGTACCTTAGAAGAGCTCTTTCTATTCCACCCTCGACCTTTCCTAATTGCCAAAACCGGAGTAGAGTTTGGAGTAGGAGTGTTAACAACCGACTTCCCCTTAAGACCTGTTTCTGCGGTCTTGAGAAGTCCCTGAAGTTTGCTGAGTGTGACCTCTTCCTTATTCATGTGATATGTCATGCGGAATTGAGCATAGCACGATGGTAAGGAGTGCAAAATGATATCTATTGCAAGCTCCTCAGGCAAGTTTATATTAAGCTTCAGCAATCGATCCACATACCTTTGCATTTTCTGCATGTGGCTCGTGACGGATTCCCCGTCCTTCATCATGGTTGTTATCATGGACCAGATGATTTCATACCTCTCTTGTCGTTCGCTTTGATGGTATCTTTCCATCAGATCTTGGTGCATTTCATAAGGGTAGAAATCCTAATAAGACTTTTGGAGTTCCGCTGTCATCGTGGCCATCATGATGCATGCCACCTTGGTAGCATCCCTTTCATGTGCCTGAAAGTCAGCGATCTCCTAGGGAGTTGCAGTGGTCTCATCAATCTCCTTAAGCTCCTTGTCAAGTACATATTCTTTGTCCTCGTAGCGGGTAATCATCCTGATGTTTCTGATCCACTCATTGAAGTTAGATCCATCAAAAGTGACTTTCCCACACAAGTTCATAACGGGAAAGGAGCCATTAGGATTAGAGCCAGAAGCAGCATTGTTTGAAGACATCTGAAGGAAAAGGACAAGATTAGTTTAGATATTAAGAGAGTCCTTAATAAAACACCCAAATGTAATATTAAGGCTAGGACCCAATCACAATATATTATAACTTAGAAGAGGTATGCCGTAATCCAGGCTATAGCATATTTGAAAGGTAGGTGAATGATGATTCACCAATTTCCACCACGAAAACCGAAATATTAAATATTAGGTTTTTGATTGGTTCTTATAAATTCCTAGATTCTTTGAGATTCAATGAACTTTTCAAAGACATGTTTCAATCTCGAGTGTGCCCTCCAAGTTTTGTGACTAGGATACCGAGGATCACAAAACGAGGTGTGAAGTAACCATGCAAATCACTTGGTACCCTTAAAGTTTATCACTCAATCGATGTGCCGGTAAACCACACACGCTCCACCGATACTATAATAAACCTTAAGTCACCCTTTACCTACCTTGTTAAGTCCAAGTTAGTGTGCCGGTTAACCACATACGCTCCACCAACGACTTAAACAAAGTGTAAAGTGTAATTTCATGGATTAGCACCTTATTCACATTTTTCCTAAAGTAACTAAGATTGGGAATTTAATAAAACATTTAGTTACTTTATAATATTCATCATACTTTTAATGAGAATTTATAAGTCCTTGTCTTAGCCGTTCGGCTAACGACCCTCCACCGGTCAAGCAAGCGGTGGGTGAGAGTGGACACCCATTAAATTGTCATTTTATAGGCAACAACCTTATACACACCTTATAGACCGGCTTCGTGAATGAGGCGTACTAGCGGTAAGACGACTTTGTTCTTATACATATATATATATATATATATATATATATATATATATATATATATATATATAACATTATTAAATCATAATAATATAAGTATAAGGGTTGAATTTTAACTTTTAAAATTCTAAGGGTTGGAACTAAAGTTTTTAACATGACTTTACTTGTTCCAAAACTTGAGGGCAAGTTTTGTAAACTCTCAAAACTTTTCATTTCTTGTAACTTATGAGTTTATTAGAGTAATAAAAATGAAGACTCTTCATTTTTCTAACTTTTGTGTTCTTTTAATGGTTTTAACTCAAGTGACTTTTGGTTTTACATAACTTGAGGACAAGTTATGGACTCCATTAAAACACATTATGATCAAGAATTAAACTACCACATAGGTTACAAATAATTCCTATGATCATCTAAACATCATAAAGATCAAGAACATGAATATGAACACTTTCATGAATCAAAACTACACTTAAAACTTTGTAATTTTCATAACTAGTTGTTGTAAATGGATTAGCAAAGACATTACACCAACTAAAACAAGTTTTCAAGTACCAAAACAGTTTAGGGTAATGTTTCTAGTCCATTTCTAGCAACTAAAGTCGAAAATCTGCACTCTGTGGCTCCTACTCGCCGAGTGCATGAACCTACTCGGCGAGTAGGTTGAAGATACAAGTGAACTCGGTGAGTTCATCAGGCAAACATCAAGTTTTTCGACTTTTTTCAACTTTTAAGCACAAATAACAAACAAACAAGCCTTGGCTCTCATACCACTGATGGGTTTTGAGCATTCTAACACTTCCTAAGTGTACATGCAACCCTAATAACCTTGGATCTATGTTTGTCTAATTATCATGCAAAGTTGAATTCCAAGGTTATATTCCTATCTAGCATACATGGGGAACAATTTCTAACTTGAATGAAAGATAGAATAACTTGCCTTGTTGTTGCTTATGTTCCTTGAAACCTTGTGAGCCTAGCACCCCAAGTGTGATGCCTCAATTGCTTCACACAACACCAAATGCTCTTGGAAAGACTTTGAGAAAATACACACTTCTTGAAATCGGCCTAGCCCTCTTAGTTTCTTATGTGTAGCCGATTTTGGTGGAGAATGGGATCCTTATATAGTGTTGACACATATAGGGTTACACCATGTAAACCCTAATGTGGCATGACTCTTCATTTCCATGACCCATGGGTTTGTAACTCCCATGGAGCATCCTATGGGTAGAACCCAACTTGATAATCCATGGAGCCTCTTAGCCCACTATACAAGATATGAATGATTTACATAATCAACCCATATATTTAATTAGTTAACTTTTGATCACTTAATTAATTCCAAATTAATTCTTTGATCAAACTAATCAAATAATATTATTAATATATTAGAACTTATAATATATTAATAATCTCCAAGTGTTATTCCTCTCATTTAGTCTATCCAATTGCATGGTGCCATGCAACCCAAATGGACCATGTCGGGTCGGGTCAAGTACTGACCAGAAATAGTTATGGACTTAGACACCTTATCCAACAGTAAGAACAAAAGTATTACGATTGTTAAATATCACAAGTGAGCTCGGGGATGTATGGTCAGTCCGGGGAATGGCATAGCCTGATCAACTATGCTGGTCCGAAGAGTGATTAGCATATGACCTAGAATGGCTGTGATATGTTAACAAATCTAAAAAACTTACCAACAATACCACAAGGAGATCAGTAGAACATAAAGTTAAAATACTATAGGTGTATTTTGTGCTACTACTAGCTACATATATACTAGATTCTTATACCTCTCTTCTCGCGTAGACTTAAATGGCTGGATTCCATCATGGCGATCCGTACTTTCCAAATGAAGGCAATGCTGGGTGGATCGAAGAAGAGCCCGAATGAGCATCCAATCCCTTTGGATGATCACCATGCATAAGGCTTTTCTGATGGATCTGACTTTGAGCCTGAAGTCAACAACCTACCGCCAGTAGGTCAAGCCCCGAACAACAACCCTCGACCAGCTTTCCCAGGTCCCACTCCTTTGTGGGCAACCAACTTGAATCGTTGGAGTGACGAACAGGGTCAACCCTTACCATACTTTGGGGACCGAAGCTTTTACAATGTCAGCGAAGGTGGCTCCGTAGATCGAGCTCTGCCCGTCATTATCCGCATAATAGCTCGTAATGTTGAGCACGAGCAGCCATCGACCGGGTCATGGAGATTGATGCCAACTCTGGTGTCAACACAGTCCGCATCCGCCATCTTGAAGAAGACATGGAACAGACCAGGAGAACCAATGAAATCCTGCAGCAACAGACGGATGCCTCCCGAGATGAAGTCATGGAACTTCGAGCCCGTCAGAGGGCTCATGAGCGACACCTTCAAGAGGTGGTTCGTCAAGTGGCAGACCTCAGGGTTCGCCCGATAAATTCCCATCGCCGTTAGAAGATGCCGATTACATCTTTGTCTTTTGGTTAAGGAATAGTCTTTAATATATGTGCTCTAAGTAGCACTTTTCTGTAAAATATTCCTAACTTTCAATACTCTAATTAAGAATCTAGGAACTGTCAAACTTTCCATATGGTATGATGTAAGACCTCCTGTTAGGTCGATTTCCCCTGAACTTATTACATCAGTAATACCAGTAATATTGATAGCTATCTAATCTGTGGGAAAATCTGTATACTTGTATTTTCCTACTATTCTTTCCTATTGTGATCTCAATTTGTATGCTCATTCAACTGTTGGACTATGGCTAGTTAGTCCATGTGTCACTCTCACCCCGTTTACAATTGATTCTTACCATGGTGTTTGTCTGTATAAACTAATAGCTGAAAGATGCCTCCGCGCAAGTCAACAAGGCGAAACCCTACACCTCCACCACCACCTCCTCCTCCGGTTATCGATACTACAACATTGAATGTTGTTGTAGCTACAGCAGTGGCAACTGCCATGGCTTAGTATCACTCTTCTGATGCCAGCATAGGTGGAACCCTTGTTAACTCAATTCCTGTTGAAATCCCTGTGCACTCGAGAGAGTGCTCCTACAAGGATTTCACCAACTGCAAGCCGAAGTCCTTTCATGGAACCGGCATATTCATTTCCCTCTCGCAATGGTTCGAGAAGACTGAATCAGTCTTTGAAATTTGTTCATGCCCTGCTGCGAGCAAAGTCAAATATGCCGCATGCACCTTTGAAGGAAAAGCCCTGACGTGGTGGAACGGCCACGTTAAAGCGCTAACTCTAGTAGTGGCGAATGACATGGGTTGGGAAACCCTGAAGGACCTCATAATTGAGGAATACTACCCGAGGGGCGAAATCAAGAAATTGGAGCAAGAGCATTGGAGCCTAACCATGAAGGGCACCAACGTAGTCGCATATACCGCCAGATTCAGCGAACTGGTGGCCCTCTGCCCCAATATGGTTCCCATTGAAGGGAAATAGATCGAAAGGTACATATGAGGGCTAGCGCCTCCGTATCAGGGGAATGTCCTATCATCAAACCCCGCTACCTTCGACAGTGCCAAGCGACGGGCACAATGACTCATTGACCATGGAGTCCAAACCCCTGAAACAACAACAACCCTAGCCATCCCAGAACCCTCCAAACCCGCTGAAACTAACCGAAAGCTCTGGGACAAAAAGAAGAAGAAGAAACAAGCTGCCAAAAAGCAGCAAATTGTGGCAGTGCATGCCGCAACAACCCCTTCTGCTGCTGCTGCTCCGGTGGGGCAGTATGTTGGAAATGTGCCTAAGTGCAGCAAATGCAATTACCACCACAACGGCCCCTGCTGTGAAATGCAGTGCACTAACTGCAATAGGAAAGGACACACCATCCATTTCTGTAAATCCCCGGCGAGGCCGATCACCCAAGTCCCCCGCTCTAGCGTGAGCCAGACCTGTGATGGATGTGGCGAGGCGGGCCACTATAAGAGGGACTGCCCCAAAGCGAAGAATACTGGTGGAGCAGGGAGGGTACTAGCAATAGGCCATGGAGAAGGATTTGCTGACCCGACGGTGGTGACTGGTACGTTCCTCCTCGATAACTCCTATGCATGCATTCTGTTTGATAGTGGAGAGGAGCGAAGCTTCGTGAACCACAAATTTGCTCGCATGCTTAAACAACAACCTCACACACTTAAAGAACAATTCACAGTAGAAATGGATAATGGAAAAACAGAAAGCACGAATAGAATATACTTAGGTTGTACCCTAACTCTAGGTAACCATTCATTCCCAATCGACCTTATGCCGGTCATGATTAAAAGCTTTGACGTTATCATCGGCATGGATTGGTTAAGTCTTCATCGCGCCGACATCATGTGCTACGAGAAAGAAGTCCGTCTAAACCTCTCGTCTAACGAAACTCTTATCGTCTACGGCGACAAACTTTGTGTGAGTCTTTGTATTATATCGAGTATTCAAGCACAGAAGTATCTGCGTAAAGAATATCATGCATTCCTTGCTCACGTCGTCGACACAAGCCTCGAAACTTAAGAACTAAACAACATTCCGGTAGTGAGCGACTTCCCCAACATCTTCCCAGAAGAGCTACCAGGATTACCTCCACAACGACAGGTCGAGTTCAGAATTGACATAGTCCCAGGAGCTACCCCAGTAGCCAAGTCGCCCTACCGATTAGCACCAGCAGAGATGCAGGAACTATCCGGTCAACTTAATGAACTGCTCAGCAAGGGCTTTATAAGACCAAGTTTCTCACCTTGGGGAGCACCGGTCTTATTTGTTAAGAAGAAAGACGGATCATTCCGTATGTGTATCGACTACAGAGAACTCAACAAGCTAACGGTCAAGAATCGTTACCCTCTGCCTCGCATAGACGATTTATTTGACCAACTGCAAGGGGCGAACTACTTTTCCAAAATTGATCTAAGATCCGGATATGACCAGTTACGAGTGCTAGAGGAGGATGTTCCGAAGACAGCCTTCCGAACTCGTTACAGACACTACGAGTTCATGGTGATGCCATTCGGATTGACCAATGCGCCCGTAGTCTTCATGGATCTGATGAATAGAGTATGCCGACCTTACTTGGATCTGTTCGTCATTGTATTCATTGATGACATCATGATCTACTCCCGAAGTAAAGAAGAGCGTGGCGATCATCTGCGACAAGTTCTAGGAACTTTACGAGCGGAGAAGCTCTAAGCGAAGTTCTCTAAATGTGAATTTTGGATCCGAAGAGTCGAATTCTTAGGACATGTGGTAAGTGAAGAGGGAATCCACGTGGAACCATCCAAAATTAAGGCCATTGAGAACTGGTCAGCACCGAAGACGCCTACAGAAATTCGGCAGTTTCTAGGTCTCGCTGGCTACTACCGCAGGTTCATACAGAACTTCTCCCGAATAGCGAAACCTCTTACAACACTGACCCAGAAAGGCGTGGCCTTTGACTGGGAAGAGAAACAGAAGAGAGCGTTCCAAACGCTCAAGCGAGCTTTGTGCATCGCACCAATGCTATCCCTCCCTAAAGGAATAGAAGACTTCGTAGTCTATTGTGATGCATCGAATCAGGGGCTCGGGTGTGTTCTGATGTAGCGAGGTAAGGTCATCGCCTACGCCTCGAGACAGTTGAAGACACACGAAGTTAACGACATGACCCATGATCTTGAGCTAGGAGCAGTGGTATTTGCTCTGAAGATCTGGAGACATTACTTGTACGGAACGAAAAGCACTATCTCTACCGACCACAAGAGTTTACAACACATATTCGTTCAGAAGGAGCTCTACATGAGACAACGACGGTGGGTCGAGCTACTCAGTGACTACGAATGCGATATTCGTTATCATCCGGGTAAAGCCAACGTAGTAGCAGACGCCCTAAGTTGGAAGGAATATTATGGTCGCGGGGTCAAGTCATTGACAATGACCATCCATTCACACTTGTCTAAGAAAATTTAGGTGGCCCAACTTGAAGCCATGAAACCTAAAAATGTGACGAGTGAATCCCTTAGAGGAATGGATAAAAATTTAGAAGCCAAGGGTGGTGGAGCCTTATATTTCATGAACCGGATCTGGACACCGAAGCACGGTGGTTTCCGAGACTTGGTCATGACTGAGGCGCACAACACTCGGTATTCCGTCCACCCAGGTTCAGATAAGACGTACCTGGATCTTAAAAAGCTATACTGGTGGCCTAATATGAAAGCAGAGATTGCTACCTTCGTAAGTAAATGCCTTACTTGCGCAAAGGTTAAGGTCGAATACCAGAAGCCCTCCGGTTTACTACAACAACCAGAGATTCCAGAATGGAAGTGGGAGCGGATCACTATGGATTTCATAACTAACTTGTCCAAGACAATGGGTGGACTTGATACCATGTGGGTCATCGTCAATAGATTGACCAAGTCTGCACACTTCCTGCCTATCAAAGAAACTGACAAGATGGAGAAGCTTACGAGAACATACATTAGGGAGATCGTACGACTACATGGTGTACCTATATCCATTATCTCCGATAGAGATAGTAGGTTCACCTCAAGATTCTAGCAATCGCTACAACACTCCCTGGGAACAAGGATGGACATGAGCACAGCCTACCATCCACAGACCGACGGGCAAAGTGAGAGGACCGTCCAAACACTGGAAGATATGTTGAGAGCCTGTGTGATTGAATTTGGAAAGGCATGGGATACTCATTTACCCCTTGTCGAATTTTCCTACAATAACAGTTATCACACGAGCATCAAAGCTGCTCCATTTGAAGCCCTCTATGGCCGAAAGTACAGATCCCTGTTGTGCTGGGTTGAAGTGGGTGATACCCAATTAGCTAGGGGGCAAGTTTCTGACAGTACTCTCACAGGTCGGGAAGTCATTCGGGAAACGACAGAGAAGATCGTTTAGATCCGTGAACGATTGAAAGCCTCTAGAGACCGAAAGAAGAGCTACGCTGATAAGTGAAGGAAACCATTGCAATTCCAGGTGGGGGACCGAGTCTGTAACAACCCAAAATCACGACTAAAAATTTCTTTTAAAACATTACTAAAACTGGATTTATAAAACGTATCATAAGTCAAACATAACTTTCGAGTATTAAATTCAAAAACATAATATCATTATCAGAGTCAAACATTCCCAGGCTAACTGACTATGGTGTGTGCTCTGCAATCTTCCCGAGCTCCTCTTTTGAAAACCGAGTACCTGAAACCAAAACTGAAAACCGTAAGCACGAAGCTTAGTGAGCTCCCCCAATCTACCACATACCATATAATACATATAAAGCACATACTGGGCCTTGCCCACTGCATCAGACCGAAGTCTGGAACTAGCTGCATCGGACCGAAGTCCGGAACTGACTGGGACCTTGTCCCCTGCATCGGAACAGAGTCCGGAACTAACTGCATCGGACCGAAGTCCGGAACTGACTGCATCGGACCGAAGTCCGGGACTAACTGCATCGGACCGAAGTCCGGAACTGACTGATCATGACATAGCATATCACATAACAACTATTATATTCACACATACTGCATACTGCATAGGACCGAAGTCCGGAACACATAACACAAATATGCTTGAATCACAAAGACGTCAAGCCAGCTAGCTACTACATCAAACTAAAGACCGGAACTACTGATAATTACACGGGCCGGCATTGTGGCCGTAGACCCGTTCCTACCGAAGGGAAACTCACCTGAACTGTTGAGCCCTGCTGATAAACCTCTGGCTGCTACTCGACAATCCCCTGAACCGCTGCCCCTCTAGCTCTCCGAGCTATCAATATACATATAACACTTAGTCTGACAGTCAACTAAGTCAACTCTGGTCAAAGTCAACCTTCTAGGTCAACCCTACTCGCTGAGTCTTCCTAAAGACTCGCCGAGTTCATAAGCTCAGGGTCTTTCTTATTCGCGACCCGACTCGCCGAGTCAGTCCATGACTCGCCGAGTCCAACTAGTTCCAAGTTCTGTCCTGCCCAACTCGCTGAGTCACCACCCGACTCACTGATTCGAGTCTCAACTCAAAAGGGTTTAGGGTTTCGCGATCTGACTCGCCGAGTCCAAGAACAGACTCGCCGAGTCCAAGACAATCTTCAACCAACTCGTCGAGTTGTTCATCCAACTCGCCGAGTCCATGCCTAACCTCAACCGACTCGACGAGCTGTTCATCTTACTCGTCGAGTTCCTCCTCATCTTCAAGCTACTCGCCGAGTCCACTCGAAGGACTCGCCGAGTCTATCCAGTCTTCAATCCATGCAGTGGCTTTTCGAGCCAAACAGAACTTCCAACTCATAGATCCATACTTCTAGGGCCTATTCCCCACGTAAAGTGGCAAACTTTACGTGTAGATTGAGAGATCTATGCTCAAAACACAATAAACTAGGGTTTATGGCAAACATGCTTCCTCAACATACCAAGGGCTGATACTTTAGGGGATTCAAGACCAAAACCAACATGGATCTGAGGTAGCAACCTCAGATCTGAACCTCCAACTCGAATTGGTTACAAATCATACCAATAATGACCAAAACTCACACATAAGAATAGATCTAGATGCAAAGGGAGTCCAATCAACAGCTTATTACCTCCAATTGATCTTAAATGTCTTCTCAATCTCGGATCTACAGCCCCTTCTTGCTCTTCCAAGGCTTTTCTTCCTTCTCCAAGCTTATAGCTCTCTCTTTGATGCAAGATCTAGCTCAAAAACGGATATGGCGGCTAGGGTTGATGTTCTGGGGGTAAAGAGGCACTAAAGGAACCCTAGGAAAAAGAATGAGACGCTTAAATAGGCTCCAAGTCCCGGATTTAGGGTTTTCCTCATTCAAACCCAACTCGTCGAGTCTCCTTGGCCGACTCGCCGAGTCGGTCGCTAACACCTCACCCGGTTCCCGCTCGGACTCGCCGAGTCCCTCCTTGGACTCGCCGAGTCTCCCCTAAACTTGAGGTTTTCTTTCTTTTCTTGGCTTTCCAAACTTTGGGGTGTTACAGAGTCCTTCTCAAAGTCTCACCCTAAAAGGGATTGATACGCTTCGGTAAGCGTGGGAAGCTTAATCCGAGGTACATAGGGCCTTTCGAGATTCTCGCAAGAATCGGCCCTGTAGCTTACAAACTCAATATGCCCAATAAACTTCGTAACATACATTCTACGTTCCACGTATCTAACTTGAAAAAGTGTCTGTCCGACGAGACTCTTGTAATTCCACTTGACAAGATCGAGATCAACGAGAGCCTCAACTTCGTGGAAGAACCAGTAGAGATCATGGACTGTGAGGTCAAGCAGACGAAGCAAAGTTGTATCCCGATCGTAAAGGTTCGCTGGAACGCCAAGCGAGGACCGAAATTCACTTAGGAGCATGAGGATCAGATGAAACTGAAACATCCTCGTCTTTTTACTTAGTTATTTGTAACTACTTATTTGCTTAAATTCTAATTTCGGGACGAAATTCCTTCTAAGGAGGGGATGATGTGGCAACCCGAAATTTCCATTCTCTACGGACATTATCAAGTCAATAGAAGCTAGACCAGTTACAATGAATTTCATACTTTTCTGAATAAGTTTGAGTATTTCAGGGTTTACATTTAAGGAGATATCAGGAGAGTCGATGCACATAGGTTTGTGAAACTCCAGTATTTCAAAACCTTATGATATTAGAGTTCATTTCCAGAATAATAATATTTTCGGCCAAAAATCCCAGGATTATAAATACAATTCTAAACCAAATTATTTCATTAGTTACATTTCCAATAAGAGAAAAACCATTTTCTCTCTCTCGGATCTTTGGGTTTTCATCCCAAATCGTGAGTACACTTCTCTAGTTGTTTTATAATGCTTATAATGTGCTTAATAACATAGATTACATAGCAAAACTGTGAGATTCGGGAGTTTACCGCCCAAGAACGTTCTTGGAGAGTAAACTCCTATATGAGGCTTAAATGCTACCTAGTCCTTTCCCCATGTTAAGTAACGAACTTAGGATTGTATATAGGTGTATTTAAAACTAGAAAACATCAAAGAAACACCAAAGTTTAAGTGTTCACGGCCCAAGAAGTTCTTGGACCGTGAACTCCAAAAACAAGGGCCAAAGAGTGCTTTTAACACTCCTAAAGCTTTGGACAATTACCTAGATTTACTCCTAGTTATTTGAGGGACCTTAAAACATCATAAACCCCTCCCAAAGAGAGATTACGGCTGTAATCTGTAAAGGAAAAGGCTCTTGGGTCGTAAACATGAAAGAAGGGCACCAATGTGTGCCGAAGGCCTTCATTAGCCTTAGATAAATGTATAGAACCTATCCTACATGAGTTTGGGACTTGAAAGCACAAAAATATCCACTTCGATATGAGCTTACGGCAGTAAACTCAAAAGGAAATGGCCTTTGGGCCGAAAACTCCTAAAAGGAGTGTCTTAATGCCCTAAACTATCCCAAGGATTAAACCACCAAGTCAAATTGCTTCTAGAAATCATTTAGGACTTCAAAACGCAAAATGACACAAAGTCTAGGAGTTCACGGCCGTAAACACAAGGCTTTACGACCGTAAACTCCTTGTGTGGCATTTAATGAAGAGTAAACACATATATAGGGTCTTTTGGAACCCCAAACCCCTTTAGCCTTGTCCCACAACAACTTAGATGCAACCCTTAGGACTTATAACACTTAAACAAAGTGTTTTCATGTTCTAGAGTGTCCCAACTTAATTTATTAGTTATTATTTGGCTAAGTAGTTATATACATGTTCATTATATGATAACTAGGCTCGTGCGTGTGTACATGTCTCTGTTTGCCACCTAGCACAGTATCTGACACTTCAATCCAATCCACTCACCACAAGTGAGTTCATACCCATTGAATTAACCTTTGAAATACTTTTAAATGTTTTAAATGCTTTTATGGGGAGGGGGAATACAAGTTGAATAATTATAGTTATTACATCAATCACATGTGATTAATAACTACAAAACCAATGATTTTATTTCCATTCAAATTTTTTATCAAACTGTTTTACTTCAAACAGCTTTACAAACACTTTTACTTATCAAATACTTTTACTTAAACTTTGTTATACTTATAATAAATTGCATGCCCGTATATGTATAGTTATATAAACAATGTTTAAAAGGCTTAAGAAGGTCGTCCGCCCTGTTTCCTTTTCCTCGATTCGGATGTGGTCTGGTGGGATATCGGGTAGTCATCCGAGGGTCGTTTCAATATTGATTATATATCATGTGTACATATATAGACATAAAAGTGCTTCCATATTCATGCGTACTAGTTACGTCATTAGTAAGCTACCATCGGGGTAGCACATGATCATACTTATACTATTGCTAGATCAATGAGTCAGTTCATTCATGAGTCAATACTTATTACTATGAGAGCATATACATTACACTACTATGAGTACATATACAACTATACTAGGAGAAGAACATATACAACCATACTAGAAAGAGAACATATACAACTATACTAGAAAGAGAACATATACAACTATACTAGAAAGAAAACATATACAACGATACTAGAATGAGTAACAATACATTACATATAGATATATACATGGACAGAATTGTGATCCTGTATCGGGACATGACTTCAATGTCATGGTCCGAGTTGTAGCCAGAGTCTCTTGAAGGGAGAGCATGAGTTTGGTATAGATCTATACTGGATTAACTATCCTACACCTTGCTTCTAGCTACAGCCGGACCTACAGGTCTGTGGGTGCTAAACGTCATTTCTTTTTACGACCATAATTATGTCGTTGTTACCAGTCAATAGTATGGTGCAATTAATCACATGATACCTTAATATAAATCCGGTTTAAGGTAGTTAGTACAACAGTAGTTCCTATAATACAACACTACAGTACTATAGTAATTTACCCTACACATATATTTAGTGTTTATTTCACTTAAACATTAATGTAAAAACTATATTTTGTTAATGATAGTTACACTTGGGAAATTACACACTTTTACGACAAACAAACATACGGAACAGTTAAGCCTTGGCAGAAGGCTACTTTAATAGAAAATATAGGTTTTTCTAGGAGATTCAAACTTTTACAAACATTTACATACCTTTTAAAACTCATACTTAAAACCATGTTCAAACGTTTTGATAACAAACACTGACACTAAAATACTTATGAACTCACCAGCTTAATGCTGATAAACTCATTCAAAATAACTTGTATTCTCAGGTCGACAGTAGACAGGTACTAAGGCCAGCTTTTGAGAAGATGGAGTGCATACAAGACTCATCTTATTATTTTGATTTACATTTTTGGTGTCCATAACTGTATAGAACACACTTGTATTAAAATTATATATTTAATGAAATGGATGATGTTGTTTGCTTATTTACTGTTATATTGTGTTGTGATACTTTACACGACGTCCTCCGCCCTAGAACGTTTCCGCCGTTCTTGGTTTTGGGGTGTAAAAGCGGCTGCTGCGTTGCTAAGCCCAAAAGGCATCACCACGATCTCGTAATGCCCATAACGAGTTCTGAACGCTGTCTTCTAGATATCTTCATCCCGAACCCTCATCTAATGATAACCCGAACTCAAGTCTATATGGGAGAACCAAGACGCCCCCCGCAACTAATCGAACAGATCATCGATCCTCAGCAACGGATAACGGTTCTTGACCGTCAACTTGTTCAACTCCCGGTAATCAATGCACATCCAGTGTGAACCATCCTTTTTCTTGACAAAAAGGATCGGTGCTCCCCAAGGCGAGCTACTCGGTCGAATAAACCCCTTCCCCAGCAGCTCTTGAAGTTGCGAGGATAACTCCTGGATCTCTGGTGGTGCGAGGCAATAAGGCGCCTTGGCGATAGGTGCTGCTCCCGGAACCAAATCGATATGGAACTCCACTTGCCTCTCGGGAGGCACACCCGACAATTCCTCGGGAAAAACATCTGGGAACTCGCACACTATCGGAACCTCATCAATCGAACCTGGCCTCATAACGGCCACTCGCATGTCCATCACATAGGGTACGAATCCATTGCAGCCCTACTGCAAACTCTGTGTTGCCTTGGTAGCCGAACAAAACGCTGACCCACATCGGGTTCCCTCGCCATACACCGTAAGTACTCCCCCACTAGGGTCTCGTATCGTCACCAACTGACGCTGGAGTCTATAACAGCTCCAAATCGGCTCAACCAATCCATGCCCACTATAACACACACATCCCCCATCACAATCGGGACCAGATCTATCGGGAACTCCACAACGAAGATCTCAAGGATACATCCTCGAATAACATCCGTAGCATACACTGCTCGCTCATCAGCTATGGAAACTCACAGAGATCGATTCAACGCCTCTCGACGGATACTAATGTGCTGACTAAATGCCAAGGAAACAAATGACCGACTCGCACCCGAGTCAAATAAGACCAAAACAAGTACATAACTCATTAGAAAAGTACCTACACATATCATCATATAAGCACAATGTTGAAACATAAAAGTGACCCTCTTGAACTTAACTACCACAACGGTTCAGTACAGCACCCGGAGTCAACTTCTACAACTGTAACCGCAACCATTCCTCATCAGCAACCATATCAGCATCTGGAGTATTCAACTCTTTCCTATCCGCAGTCTTAGTTATTTCTTTTACTATGTAAATCACTCTATTGTCCAGTATGCCTTACATGGCTGCTCATAGAGTTGTTCTTTTCTAAACTCTAAAAATAGAGACTCTTTCTTATGTATTATGTACTTGTGATATATGTGAGTGTGAAAAACTCTTAACTTCTCAATACACAAGATTTCTCATTAATTCATCTTTCTTATCTTCATCTGTTATCAATCTTATTACTCTTCACACTCAAATTGCTACTAGAACATAACCTCTCTTCGGAGCAAGTCTTCTAGACTTAATCACTAAACTTGATCTCGCTTACTAACTTGGAGTGACTGCATTCCTTGTTATGAATCAGTTTAAGTGTATTCTTGATATAACTTCTATCATTTATCTTTCTTTACATTCTGCAACTAACTATCTAACTATCTAAATATCTAACTTTATTATTGTTGAGCTTTTTAATCCTTAGAGATTAACTATTCCGCAACTTACTTGTTCTAACATTTGTTCAAGTGTGTCTCCAAGTTTTTCTCTCAACAATTGGTATCATAGCCAAAGTGGTTGCTTTTTGGATATTGGAACTCTGATTTTCTCATTAAGCTTTCTATACCACTAAAGCTCATTTCTCAAAAAAAAAAACACAAAATGGCACAATCGTTATCTCTGAATGTTTCCAATAGCGTTGGTGGTTCTAACCGAGCCCCAATACTAGTAGCAAATGAATATCATCACTGGTCACAAAGAATAGAGAGGTACTTAAGAAGATTGGGTAGAGATGTATGGAGATCCGTGGAAGAAGGACCACATGCTCCAGTCCTCACACCAATCCAAACTGACGGTGCTGCAACTAGACTAGGAGGAGGTCAACCAACTATGAGCCGTCCTACCAAATATGATCTCAATAAAATGGAAAATGATGCTGTTTCTTTTTATGAAATTTCATGTGGTGTTGCTCCTGACAACTTTGATATTATCATAAACTGCAAGTTAGCAAAAGAGATCTGGGATGTACTCAAAAACCTGTATGAAGGCTCAGAACAAGCACAAGATAAGAAGCTCACAACCACACTCAATGAATTCAACAACTTCAAAGCTCATGCTGGTGAATGTTTGGAAGACTCCTTCAAAAGATTCAACCTAATAGTCACGAAGTTATCAAATGATGGTACCATCCGTAGCAACCATGAAACCAATCTCCAGTTCCTTAATGGTCTAGGAAGACATTAGACTACGGCCAAAATGATAGTCCAAGGTGACTGAAAGATTCACTCTTTATCACTCTACAAACTTTATGGAGAACTTCAAGCACAAGAATCCACTGTACTCAAAGACTGTGCTGACTTCGGAGGACCGCTTGCTCTCATAGCATCAGCTCCACCGCAGTCACCTTACTCTTCATCGTATGACACCCCACCTCAGTCATACGAAGCAGATTCTGAGTATGATGATGAAGAAGATTTTCAGAAGGCTATTGCTCTAGTTAGCCAACAGTTCAACCGCATACCACCTTCCTCTTTTCGCAAAATCAACAATTCAACAAACCACCATTCAACCGTAACTTCGGTCCTCAGAAGAACAACTCTCGGTAACCTAAGGTCTCTCAGAACAATCAACCCAAGGAGGTACCGCAGTCTCCTCGGAACAATGACTCCGGTACTCAATCAGAAGACAAGACTGATGTTGTAATTTGTCATAAATGCAACAAAGAAAATCACTTCGCAAAAGACTGTAAGGCCAACGTAGTCAAGGACAGAGCATTCTATCTCAGAATGGATCAAGAGTTAGAAGAAAAAGAAAAGGCAAGGGCATATGTGGCTCAAGATAAACGAGACCATCAAGTTTGGTCATCAGGAGATGAGGAAGAGACCATCAGCAGTGTAACAAGGAAAAGGAAAATCTGCATGCTGGCCACTGCGGATGATGATGGGTCAGCAATGTTGAACAAAAGCTACTGCTACATGGCGAAAGATGATTCTCTAAGAATCGTTGAACAGGTAAAACTGATGATCCAAACTTTAAATTATAGCATGCATGATTGTCAACCCTACATAGATGATCTTAATGACACTTGTGCTGCCGTACTTTCATACTATAACAAAGCCTTAGATGAGAAGAACATAGCGTCCCAAGAGATGTTCCACGTAAGAGGAAGACTGGACAACAAGAGACTTAAGATGGAAATGTTAGAAAGAGATCTAGAGTTAGAAAAAGATGCTAGAATGTTAAGTGAAACTCAATTAGAAATAGCCTTGAATCAAAAAGATTTAGCTCAAAGAGAAATTGTACGCTTGAATCTTTTAATTGAAAAACTGTTTAATGAAAGTGAGGCTATTGAAATTTTGGTAAACAATGGAACCATTGACAATACATATAATTGGGGTTGGTCAAATGGATATCCTACCGGAATGGATTCCTCACCCCGGTTCAACAAAGACAGAGTGTATGTCCCTCCTGATAGAGAATTTCATTTCCCTGTCAATGACAAGACTTTTCCCAAAGATATCAAAACTCACTTTGGTAGATTACACAATTTGAGAAATAATTGTGTCATTGAGTAAATTGTGCCCGAGGATTCTAGTCACATATGTGATCAAATTCCCATCAGTGGCACAACTCACTCCAATTCTCAACCTTCATCCGAAGTTGATGAAGAAATTGTTGTTGAAAGCCCTGAAGTCTCAGAGGACTTTCCATCTTTGTCCTCAGACTATAATCAACTGTCCCAGAGTTGTCCCACCGCAGTCTCATCTAAAACATACTCTGCGATAGTCAAATCATCTTCACCACAGTTAAAAATCAATGACTGCAACTCTTCAGTTCAAGGAACTACATCTCTTCAACCGATTTTTAACGAATTGCCTATAGAAAATTTTGAGGCACTACTAGAATATAGGCCTTTAATGACGCACGAACAATGACATGTGGTGATTTACGATACGCAAAAGTGTGTACCCTAAAAATAATGTCATCTCCCAAAAAATATGAAGGATTTAGGACGCGTATTTTTGCGTGACCTAAAATTAGTGTCAGAAAAAAACTCGGAGGCCACCCATTATAAAAGGCGTGACGTGCAGGCATGTCGCTTTATAATTTAAAAAAAAAAACAATGAGGGCACCCATTAAAAAGGTGCGTCGTGCAGGCATGTCGCTTTATAATTCTTAAAAATGAACGCGCTTCTTATAACAAAGTCGCAGATCTAGGATTTTTTTTTAAATGTTGATCTCTATTTACTACATCTGCTCACTTCTGCTCATCTCCACTCACCTCTTCCCACTGGCGACCTCCTCTCACCTCTTCCTGCCAGCAACCTCGAGCTCACCTCACCTCACCGAGACTGTAACGACTGCTCAAGTTTACAAGCATTTGTTTAAGAGCCAACCATTTTCAGATCCTCACGCTCACAAGACTACGATTTAGGGATTGTTACATTGTGCTTGTGTCAGACTTACAAGGAGATTTAGGGTTTTACAACTTCTCCTTATCACCATCTATGAACTAATGAAGCCCTAGATAGGTACGATTCAAGCATCGTCTAAGGTAAAGTTGGTAGTGCCTCCTCCAAAAATAAATCACAATATATCTTTGTTGTTCCTCCCCGTCAAGGAGATTTAGGGTTTTACAACTTCTCGCTCTTTTTTTCTCTCGATATTTCTTCTCCATTCTCCCCCCTTTTTTTCTCTTGATATTTCTTTTCCATTCTCTTATAGTTATGTTATGTGGTTAATTTGTTTATACATATACTTGATACTTGATAAGTATGTGTTGTCAGGTTTCTATTTCATCCCTGAAGCATTGAGTATTGAGGAACAATGCATATGGATTAAGGAGAGCTATGACTTTCCTAATGCAACTTGTAATCTGCTCCACACATTACATTCTGACATTCCTGAAGCAACTTGTAATCTGCTCCACACAATACAGGTGTTTCTTGCACTTACATTTTAGCCCTTTTTTCATGAATCAACTTGTAATTTCTCTATGACTTGCTAATCGAACAATTTTTGACACTTTTATTTTCCTAGTGTGTATGTGGCTGGGATGACTTGAATAGAAGGTTTATTAAGGTTGAAAATATACTCAGAAGACAAATCAAGGTTTTGACAATATTACATTTTTAGCCTTTTGGTCTTGTTATACAATAGCTGATAGTTTGAATGAGTTTACTTTTGATTTATTGCTTAATTGGTTTCTAATTATATATATATATATATATATATATATATATATATATATATATATATATATATATATATATATATATTTATGTAGGTTGATGCTCACAGCAACCTTAGGAACTTGATGAAGGCTTAAGGATTGGTTTAAGACCCCACAATTAAATACCAAGTGTAACGAGTTACCTTTCTAATTAAAAATGTTTTGTTGTAGATTAAAAACAACAAAGTACTGGAATGACATCATATTTTTAAACTTGAAACAAATAATGTCTTTTACAATTCTGTAAAGGGTTAAATGCAAGAAATAACAACGTACTTTCTTGCATTTTATGTGAAAAGTACAAGGTTCAATTCTCAAAATCAAAATCAAACTCCATTGTTTCATTCTTTCTAGTTAATATGTTGCTGTCTCTACAGAGTACTTTATCTGTTCAGTTTGACGACTTATTATAAAGAGCTTGGGAAGAGGATGTTATGGAAGTTCCCATTGATGGTATGTGTGATTCAACTTTTTTCCTCCAATTATTCTTCCCTTCTTTTCGGGATTTAGACCACTATTAAACTGAATGGAATCCAATTCCAGTGGTTTGAGTTTGACAATGGAATGAGGGAATGATTGTTGGATTAATCTAGTATCTGACATTTCCGATATCCGGTTTAGAACACAAACACCCTTACTCGTCTTTTTTATATCTTTGTATTATGACTATGAGTATCTTTTTGTGGGAGGTTGATAATGATAACATTGCTCATCGTGTAGGAGATACACCTGAGTTAGAAATGAATGTTATTGAATTGGGGTCTCCAAAATCTGTTGCATTAGAAGATGAAAATAAACCGGATTCACTTGACACTGAATCATCTATTATTGATCAAATTTTTTCAACAGGATCCGAAGGCTTGACCAAAGGATTGGATGATTCCGATTCCGGAGATGGTGGTTGACAGAAGCAGCCGAAAGTATCTTTTGATTAGGATTGAAATTCTTCAAACTTTTTTTCATGATTCTTTTTTGCTTAATGGGTGTGTTTGTTTTGCACGTTTGGGCAGTTACAGGGGGTAGTGATGGGATTGCAGATAATTTTAATGAACTCTCCCTGATATGGCATTGGATTTCCCTTTTGAACTAGATGCATTCCAAAAGGAGGTAATATTAATATTAATTTGATATAAAATTAAATAGGGTTAAACTCATATACATCTTTTTGCTTTATGATTATAGGCTATATATTATCTTGAGCAGGGGGAATCAATTTTTGTAGCAGCTCATACTTCAACTGGAAAGACTGTTGTTGCAGAGTACGCCTTTGCACTCACATCAAAAGTACAATATCTTACTCTTGATATCTTGTCTATTCAAAAGACGTAAATACCCTCCTCATCATAAATTGGATCATTGACCTGATTGTAACAACATTAAAAAGTTTAGTGATGTGAGATTTAGAATTAGAAGTGGAATGCATAATTGGAATAGTTGGTTTCCATTTATGACATTAACCCTTTTTTTATTTCTAAATTTTTTATGCAGCATTGTACAAGGGACTTTTCTAGGAAGTTTCACGTGGGTCTTCTCACATGGGATGTTAGTTCAACTGAATACTAAAACTTTCAACATTCTTTTAACAGAAGTGGTAATACATTTTGATCAATTTTTTATAGTAATGGTATTAGTTCATAGAGCCTTAGTGCAAAAGCACATCAATATTCTTGCCATAATTGCTCCTAGGCATCCAGATCTAGGGCAGGAGATTGCTCTTGTATGATTCCATGATTCTATATCAACTTTCTCTTTATTTATTATTATAAGTTATAACTTACTAAACTTTTGATGTTTTTATAAATATTATCTATACAGCTAAATATGATCTGAAATAATCAGATTCATCAAAGGAAAAGGAAAACAAGGATGACGGGTCCCAGGTGCATTGACGATTTTGCCCCTGTATGCGATGCTTCTTGGATATGAAGGAAGGGAAAGGTTTAAGAGTTATAATCATTCTATAGTGGTGACTTATGTTTATTCAGATGTTACTTGTTTTTTTAATAAACATTAGTGTTTTTGATAAATCAGGGCTACTTAGAGGAAAATCTTGATGGAGGAAACAAGAGTTCAGAGTATATTCATGACATTGTCATCAAACATGTTGATCGCCATAACCTTTTGCGCCCTGAAACCCTTGAATCATTGTTTGTTCTATATCGTATCACAGAAGATTCAAAGTATGTTCTATTATTATTATTATTACTTTTTTTAATCTTGATTATATATGTATATTATTTTTTATGATATATATTAATTTTTTTAATGTTATTATCAGATATCGTGAATGGGGTTGGTCAATTTTCGAGGCGTTTGAGAAGTACACAAAGGTTGAATCTAGTGGCTATACCTCTCATGAATGGGGTTGGTCAATCTTCATATGGCATTTTGTACACAAACAGAGCCTCCTTAACCTCCGAACAAGCCCGTACAATCAAGGTTCCGTTTCTGTTTTTCCTATTACCTGATTTCAACAATTTTTACAACTTCGCTTGTCAAATTAAGAGATTCAACCACATTTCTCTGCCGATATATGATTTGATTGATAAATGGTAATTGGTAATCCACATGTTGATGATCTCTTATTGCAATTGAATTGTTTGAGTTTGAATCATTGGATTTCTTATAATCTGTTCAAATCAGAGAAAACTCGTATGATTTTCGAAATCTGTTTCTGTGGCTGATTTGATTGGTGTTGTATGTTTGAAATTAACATGATTCCGTCAGTTTTTGAGCTAAAATTCGACCTAATAACAAATCCAGCAATGCTTCTTATCAATGTTTGATTGAAATTCAACAGTTAAGAGTTACAATTTCTACATCATCATTCTACTTCTGATTGAATTCAATTCATTGGGGATCAACTTCTCTTTTTGTATTTCATTTCAAAAACATTGTGAGAAAATAAATTAATAAATCCTCTTTTTCACATGACTTTTTTTCGGGTGCAGATTCTTGAACAGAGAGTAGAGACATTAGAACTAGATTTAGATGTTGCCATTTCAGCTTCAGCTCATGCTCGTATAGAGAAAAAGAGAAGCTGAAGCAGGACAAAAAGCTGCTGAATTACAAGCAAAAGAGATGATAAAAGAGCTTGAAAACACCACAAGTATGCACACTCTATAACTTTTTTATTTACATCTTAATGTTGTTGGAATAATTTCTTATTTTTATAACATTGTATTCTTCTTCATTGTAGAGGTGTTTGAATTTCACATGGAGGTATTAAGAACAAAAGAAGAAGAAATTTCAAAGAGGGATAAAGAGATTAAACTTCTGAAAACTGTTGTTAAGACACTTGGAGGAAACGATTTTCTTGAATGAATGTTTTGATATTTAGTTTATGTTTTATAAATAGTAACACGAATAGAAAGGTGTACAATATTGAAGGCATGAGATATATGATACCATATATGATTAAAACTAATTTTAAAACTTTAATTATTGGGAGAATGACTTATAAGCGTAACAAAGTATCATAAATGACATTTTATCTGAATACTCGTTATTAGTCAAAAGGTGTTCTTGGATAAATAGTAAAGTCTAATGAGCATTTTGTACACAAACATGTATTTGGAAAACACTAAGCCTTGGTGGCTATACACACATGAGCTAGAGAACAAAATCTCACGTTTGGAAGAGGAAAATGAAAGACCCGGGAGGCAAAAGGTATGTATATTTGTTTCTCATAGTCTTTTCTCTCTTTTTCATGTTATCCAGTCTCTTCCTTACAAGAATTGTCTTCATGGGTTTTTGGAAGCCCTGTTTCAGAAGGTTTTCAATCTTTCAACAATAACACAATCCAAAAAGACATAAATAACCTTCTACTTACTTCTTGAGCCTGAGCCGGGGTAGCAACCTTTCCGGTTCCAATAGCCCAAACATTATCCCAGTTTTTTATCTGATCTGCAAATTAAAAAAAATCATGAAAATGATAGATGTTTGTTACTTTCACATTGTAAAAAAACGATTAAACGATTTAAAAATGAAAAATAAAACATATATTAATTTCCAAATCACCTGCAATTGCCTTAGTTTGTGCAGCAACAACTTTCATAGTTGCTCCATCTTTTTCTACAAATGTTGGGACTTTTTTCTCTAGCTTTTGTTTTTTCTAATTTTTTAAAACTTGCATACATTTCAAATTCAGTTCTTTGTAAATGTTGGAAATATGGATTTTATGTTGCTTTTGTAACGTGTTGTTGGTGTTTTTACTTTTAAATAATCTTAACCTATTTTTATGGTGAATCAGTGTTCGCTAGAAAAATTTGTGGCATTGGAAGTTACCCAAATTCTGTTGAATGCACAAGCTGTTGATGGATCTGTTCGGAAGCGTGCTGAAGAGAGTTTAAAGCAATTTCAGGAGAAAAATCTACCTGGATTTCTGTTATCTCTCTCTGGAGAACTTGTTCATGATGAGAAACCTGTTGATAGTCGTAAACTAGCAGGTTTGATTCTCAAGAATGATTTAGATGCAAAAGAGCAACATAGAATGTATGGACTCATCCAAAGATGGTTATCACTTGATGTGGGTGTTAAATAACTAATCAAGACATACCTATTACAGACACTCACCTCTCCTGTTCATGAGGCAAGATCAACTGCATCACAAGTTATAGCTAAAGTTGCTGGAATAGAGCTTCCACAAAAACAATGGCCTGAGTTCATTGGCTCCCTTCTATCAAACATTCACCAAGTCCCTGTTCATGTCAAGCAAGCCTCTTTAGAAACTCTCAGGTATTTGTGTAAAGAAGTTTCTCCACATGTTGTAGAACAAGATCATGTGAATAAAATCCTCATAGTTGTTATTCAAGGCATGAATGCAAGTGAAGCTAGTAATGATGTAAGACTTGCTGTAACTAGAGCACTTTACAATGCTCTTGGTTTTGCTCAAGCAAATTTCACCAATGAAATGGAACGTGATTATATTATGAGAGTTGTTTGTGAAGCAACTTGTCTTGGTTTAGTTGCTAAAACAGTAGGAAATGATATTGTTCCACTTGTGATGCCTTCCATTAAAGAAAAGATAACAAAACCAGATTGGAGACAAAGGGAAGGAGCTACTTATGCTTTTGGATCCATCTTAGAAGGTCCTTCACCCAATTAGTTGACTCTTTTAGTCAATGTTGCTCTAAACCACAAGCAAGGTTGTATACCTGCATCCATCATGTGGTTTATAATTAAATAAATTTGGGGAAATAGGGTTTTTGGTTCTACGAGTTCTTATAACCCTGGTAATCAAGAACCCTGTATTCTCATTGTATCTTGCTTATGATAATCAGACTCACATATGTTTCACGTAGTTTCTTTTACTTAAGAGTGATTATTGCTGCAATTTGTGCAGTCATGGCGACTATGGTTCATGAAGGATCTTATTTTCATGAGGCTCAATTTGATTCAAAGTTGAAAGAGTTGTAAGTGTCCCTCCTATAATCCAATTGTTGATTAAATATGAGAAATTAGCAAGGTTAATCTTTCACATGTTGATAAGTTATTGATTATACAGGCTTTCATCTGATGGACTCGTCTTTTTCACATCATATGATTTTTTTACCCATAATGGATAAGTAATAACTGTTCTATCCCCCTTACATATCAAGTGGTAGAAATCGACCCTTCAGAGAGTGCAGATGCAGATCCCTTATCAGTTACAAAACCTGCTAGATCTGGAAAATTTAGCTTTAGGGGTACTTTTAGTCTCTCAAAGCCAAAATCAACTGTTAGGTCCAGTTAGTGTTGCGTCTTGGGCTCAATTCATAGTCCATTTAATCTCCGGTATGGTCATGTCCATCCGTGAGTTAAATTGTAGGGTTTAATATTTATAGATGCTTGCATGCATCCTTGAACGTAAGATTTTGATAGAGTTTTTGATAGCATTCATAGTTCATATCTTTTGTAACCCTAATATCCTCTACAGCGGAAGTTCTTCATCGAGCTCTGCTGAGGATTGATTTAATTGAATCATTCGACACATTCAGATTCATTCCTGTGTTTTATCTTACTGTTTTTGCTTTCTTGATTTACCTGTTATAAGATCTAATCGATCAAGGAGTTTTATAAACTCATCAATTGGTATCAGAGCAGGAGGCCGTGTAATTCATACACATCTCTTCTGTGAAAGAAGTGATTAGGGTTTATTCCGCATTAACTGATATTTATTGAGCCGTCACACCATAATTGACGTATCTCATTATTTATTCATTTTGCCCTAATATTACATATTACAAGTCTGATCTTGCAATAGGTTAAACGATCAAGCATGGATGATTCTCAATCTAATCCTATCAACATCTCAAACAGTATTGGATCTACAACAAAGATTCCAATTCTTTACACTCAAGATTATGAGGTTTGGGCGCATTATTTCGAAGACTACGTCATCGAATCTGAAGATAATGGGTATCTAATATGGGAATCCATTGTGTCTGGACCATGTGCTCATTCAGGAACATCCAGAATTATTACAACTCAGAATGAGTATAATGATCTATTAATGGATGTGAAAGATGTCGCTCAAGATGAAAAGGAGAAGTTTTAGTACAACATCAAAGCATTGAGACTAATTCGATTCACTCTTCAATCTGACACGTTTAGGTTGGTGAGTTCCTGCAGTACCGCTAAAGAAATCTGGGATCGGCTGCGAGAGCTGTATTCCACAGATGAAGATTTGGAGCACTCCATTCAGACCTTGCTTTTGTCTGAGTTTGGAGAGTTCAAGAAAAATTCCGATGAGTCTGTTACTCAGGCGTTTGATCGCTTCAATCATCTTCTCAGCAAGGTGATCAAACATGATATCGAAAGGAAGCTTATTGAACAGAAAGTTACCTTTTTGAATGGCTTAAGATCCGAATGGAGAGCTGTCGTGTCTACAGTTAAAGCTCACGAACAGTTCAAATCATATTCGCTGGCAAAACTGGTGGGAATTCTGAAATCCCAAGAAAAGATAGTGATGCAAGAGAAGAGTGTGGTCTCAAACTTGGGGTCCTTGGCCCTCCTGTCTAAAAGTAAGAATGCAGTAGAAGACGAAGATTTGAACCTGGAGGACTATGATCTAACTTCAAAAGATTATGCTATGATGGTGTCCAATCCAAAAAGGTTCATCAAGAAGAGATTTCCTACCAATAAAAACCAAAATTAGCAGGGAAGCTACAGTTCAGAAAAAGTAAGGGAGGAGCCGAAGACTGAAGAACCAAAGAAAGAGGTGAAGGTTGAAGCGGATTCTGGTGTCAGTTGCTATTACTGTGGAGGAAAGAATCATTACGCCAAAGATTGTGTTTTGAAGAAAATGACGGAGAAAGATGAAGAGGCAATCCTGATGAAAAAGCTAGAATAGATTAAAAGGAAGAAAGCGGCTACTAATCCTTCTATGAATGCTCTTATTGTACAGGGTTCGGCAGAGGATGACGAGTTCGGTGGCGTAGAGGTTTGGTCGACCGACTCAGAAGATGATGAGGTGAGAAAGCCTTCTCATAGAAAGGCTTATGTTGCAAGAGGTGGTGAAAGCAGTGGAAAGTGTCTGATGGTGACTGACGTATCTCACATGAGGGGATATAACACTGATGGTGAAACGAAGACGCCAAGGAGCGAGAGGACTTGTGCTTCACACCGAAACCTCTTAGTGTGCAGATCAATGAACTTGATGAACTGATCAAGAAGGTAGAATCTCTTTTTATTTCGTTCAAAATTCCACAGAAATCATATGAAAAGGAATTAAATAACTTAAATTCAAGAATCTCAAATCTGTTTAGTTGTTTAACTCAAACACGGGTCACAAATTTTAACCTAACTGACCAAATAAGCAGGGTGTCATCCAAGAGTGAGGAGCGAAGGATATGGATTGAGCAGAAGGAGTCGGAGCTGATTAAGTCTAAGGATGAAAACATTTATTTGCAAAGAGACAATTTGAAAATTTTAAAATAAAGGAATGTGTTTTGTTTGATTGCTAAAAGACTTTATGCTAACATTACTCAACTACATCTGAATTGTGAAATAGGACAGAAGATACATCGTATGATTTTACCCTTCCTTGAATTTAAGGAGGATGAAATCGATGCCAAAGCATACAACTGTGAAAGTGTTGTATCTTCCGATGATGTGAATCCTACTTATATGTATGGTCTGGACAAAATAGAATCCTTTATAAAGTCCAAAGACCATAAGGACATGTTTAAAAATCTTTTGGATGAAAACGATAAGCTGAAACTAAGGACTGAAACCATACAAAAATTTGACTCATCGAGTGCCAATTTAAGTTCAGAAAATAAAATTGATGTTGAAAACGCATCTGAACTTAATGAGGACGATGATATGAGTGAAATTTCTGTAGAGGTTGAAGTTGACTATTCTGAGTTTGTCAAGAGCGAACCCGAAAATCACAAAAATCTAATTTCTAAAAATTCAGTGGAATTCGCTCGTTTGTCCAAAAATAAGTCACCGACCCTTGAAGAAAAGGTCGTTGTGTACCAAAAGGTGAGAACCACACCGAATCAAGTATATAAGGTCACAGGAGTTACCGAACATCAAACAACCGAACTTACTGCCATAGTGAACGAAGATAACGCAGATGGCTGTGATGAGTTTTTTTGGTCTGCTCCTATAGATAATGCAGACGAAACAGTTGGTCTGTCAAAGCGAACGTCCTGGAAAACCAAAGGAAGATATGTACCAGAGCCGCTGAATAAGCCTAACAACTTTGACGTGCCAAGTACAAGTGGTACAAAAGAAATACCTGTAGAAGAAGTCACCTCCACAAGCGAAACCCCGTCTATGAAGAGTGAACCGGCTGTCAAGAAGCTAAAACAAAAGGCTAATATCCATAGACAACTGAAACAGGTGAAAAATCAAAAGCAGCAGAGAAACCTGAGATAGAAAAAGAATCTCTCAGATCGAAAGCATTTTTGGCGCTCTCAAAATGCTCACTACTCTTACCATGATAAAGATTCTAAGTCAGAGAAAAAGACTTTCGGGCCACATGAAGCACAGAACCGAAAGGATAGGTTCGGTCCCGAAAGCAACAGCAACTGAAAAGCGAGTTTCAGTCCGCCAAGTAATAACAAGCAAAGACCTAGTTTCAGTCATTGAAGCTTTTACAATAAAAGATCAAGTTTCAGACCCCCAGCCAACAACTACCAAAAATCCAACTTCAGCTCATCATCGAGCAGCTACCGAAGGTACAGGTTCGGTCCCTCAAATGACCATAAACAAAAGGGTCATTTCGAACCTCAAGACAAAAGAAATTCCCATTATAAATTCTCTTTTTCTAATTCTTCTCATTCTCAATTCTCTTCTAAACCCAATTATGTTCATGCACAAAATTCAAAATCATCAACGTACTTGAAAGGAAAGTCGAAGATTTCCTCAGTCCAGGAAGAGCGAAAGCAGAATAATGCCCAAACACCAGAATCTGAATCCAAAACACCTGTAGCTAACCCTAACAAAATCAAAGTGTTCACTATTAAAAGAAAAGATGAAACAACTTTAATAAAACGAACATATCTTGTTGATGTTTCTCTTACTATTCCTGTTTCTGTGAAAAGCTCACGTGGACCCAAGAAACTTTGCGTTCCTAAATCTGCTTAATTTTTGCAGGTTATAAGTGACGAGCAGTTCGATGAAGAATGGTACATTGACAGTGGCTGCTCACGTCACATGACAGGAAGGAAGGAAGAGCTAAGGGAGTTTCGATCTCTTCAAAATGGTGGGAATGTCAAGTTCGGTAACAACTCTTATGGAACGATAAAGGGTTATGGGATGATAACTAATGGAGACTTCACAATAAGAAAGGTGGCGTACGTTGAAGGGTTGCAACATAATCTCATCAGTGTATCTCAACTGGTGGGCGGTACCGGTCTCAAGGTTTCATTCGACGACGAAGGTTTAGAGATTATAGAGAAGAAATCCAAAAAGATCATTCTCAAATCAGACCGAAAAGGCGAAATGTTTCCTCTCAATCTCAAACCAATCAAAGGAAATCCAGCTATATGTCTTTTGTCTAAAGCTCATTCTAACGAAAGCTGGTTGTGGCACCGAAGGCTCTCTCATCTCAACTTCAAGGACATCAACAAGCTTGTCACCAGAGGTCATGTTCGGGGTCTTCCCTTGCTCAGGTTTGATTGAGAACACTTGTGCGATGCATGTGAAATGGAGAAACAAAGTCGTCAAAGTCACCCATCAATTATAAACACAAAAGTTGTTGAACCACTTGAGTTGCTCCACATCGACTTGTGTGGTCCATCATCAATCGAAAGCATTGGCGGTAGCAAGTATATTCTTGTTATTGTTGATGATTTCTCACGCTTTACATGGGTGTTCTTTCTGAAGCACAAATCTGAGGCTACTCCTAAGCTAAAGATGTTTATCAAGCAGGTTGAAGTGCAACTGAGAAAAGTCGTTCGCAACATTAGGAGCGACAATGGACTGGAGTTCAAGAACAGAGAATTTGAAGACTTTTTGGCAGAAAAAGGAACCAGCCACAACTTCTCAGCCCCCTACACGCCTCAACAGAATGGAATTGTTGAAAGGCGAAACCGATCCTTGTGTGAGGCGGGCCGAACTCTGCTAATTTTCGCTTCTCTTCCCTTATATTTCTCGGTTGATGCTATTGCTGCAGCATGTTTTACTTAGAATAGGTCTTATCTCAACAAGCGTTTCTCTCTTACTCCTTATGATATCATCAATAAAAGGAAGCCAAACGTAAAATTCTTCCATGTGTTCGGCTCACGATGTTTCATCTTCAACTCCAAAGAACATCGTAACAAGTTTGACGTTAAAGCTGATGAAGGAATTTTTCTGGGATACTCTCTTACTTCAAAAGCTTACCGGGTTTTAAATAAGCGTTCTCGAAAGATTGAAGAAACTTATTATGTGACTTTCGATGATAGCTACGTCAAGAAGCTAAAGACTATTGAAGAAGCAATTGGAGAGATCTTCTCTCAAACAGGTCAAGTAACGGCCACGATTGCTAACTTGTTCGATCAGTTTGTGGACTTATTCGATGAACCTGAGAAAGCTACTCTATTGGAAGCCAAGGCAACAGATAACAAAATCGATCATCTGAAGAAAATCGTCGAAGATGCAGCCAAACAAATGGGTGAAGGAGAACAAGTTCCAAACGAACCTCCTCAGCACGACACTTCAGTTGAGGGGGACAATCCATTTTCTTCAAATCAACCGAACTCACACTTTCAGGGGGAGAATTCTATTCCTGTAACACCCGAAAGTCCTGTAGCACCCAAAAGCTCTGTTACACCCGCAAGTCCTGTAGCACCCGAAAGCTCTGTTACACCCGAAAGTCCTGTAGCACCCGAAAGCTCTGCTACACCTGAAAGTCCTGCAGCACCAGAAATTCCAGCCACACCTGAGAGTTCTGTTGCACCCGAAGGTATGAACCTACCTGAATACCAAAGAGATTCATCAATTGAGGGGGAGAATTCCGACATGTTTTACGATGACGAAAGCCAATCTGAAATGGAAGAAATGGTCAACGCCGAATTGGATCCATCTTATGATCCAAATTATCCTCCTCTTATTAAATGGACCAGAGATCATCCTGTATCTCAGATAGTGGGTAATGTCTCTGAAAAGGTCATGACCCGATCCCAACTGAAGGCAAAACAATCATCTCTATTCTCCAAAGTAGAGTTTTACATGTATAATTCTTTCGTATCCAAAGTTGAGCCAAAGACAGTTAACACAGCTCTTGATCATTCCGATTGGGTATAAGCCATGCAAGATGAACTCAATGAGTTTGAAAGAAACAAGGTATGACGCCTTATTCCAACTCCTAAAGATGCCTCAATTGTTGGTCTCAAATGGGTATTCAGAAATAAAATGGATAAGGAAGGTAATGTAATTCGAAATAAAGCTTGTCTTGTGGTGAAAGGATACTGCCAGGAAGAAGGAATTGATTACGAAGAAACTTTTGCTCCGGTAGCAAGGCTGGAATCTGTTCGAATATTTCTGGCCTATGCTGCACACAAGAACTTCGAGGTCTACCAAATGGACGTAAAATGCGCCTTTCTGAATGGAGAACATGAAGAAACAGTTTACGTGGAGCAACCTCCTGGTTTTGTGAATGAAAAGTACCCAAATCACTGTTCTATTCTGGACAAAGCAGTTTACGGTCTAAAACAAGCACCTAGGGCATGGTATGAAACGCTAACTAAGTTCTTAAAGATGTCAAAATTCAAACAAGGTTCGGTTGACCCAACCTTCTTTCGTAAGAAGGAAGGTAACCACCTTATGATAGTTCAAATCTACATCGATGATATCATCTTTGGCTCCATGAATCCTAGCTTAACAGCTGAATTTAGAAAGCTGATGAAGACTAAATTTGAAATGAGCTCAATGGGTCCGATTAACTTTTTCCTTTGTTTAAATATTAGACAGGGACCCGAAGGCATCTTTATCAACCAGGAAGCATACACCAAGACTCTTCTTGCTAAATTTGGCATGAATGGAGACTCAAAGGTCAAAGTTCCAATGGCGTTCGGCACCAAACTCACACCATCCTTTGAAAAACCGGAAGTTGATATTACGTTATACCGCCAGATGATTGGTTCCTTGATGTACCTTACCGCTAGCAGGTCTGATATAATGTTTTATGTGTGTTATTGTGCTAGGTTTCATGCGAATCCTCGTGAACCACATATGCTTGCAAGGAAAAACATACTCTGGTATCTGAAACGAACCACCTCCCATGGTCTATGGTACCCATCAAACTCCGGGTTCTTCGTTCAAGCCTACTCAGATGCAGACCTTGGAGGATGTGGTTTAGACAGGAAAAGCACCACTGGAGGCTGCCAATTTCTAGATGGGAAGTTGGTTAGCTGGAAATCAAAGACACATACATGTGTTTCTCTGTCTACAGCCGAAGCAGAGTACATTGCAGCTGCCTCCTGTACATCTCAAGTGATTTGGATCCAAAGCCAGCTCCGTGATTATGGACTTAATATGAAAAAGATCCTACTATATTGTGATTTAGAATGTGCAATTAGGATCTGTCATAACCCAGTGCAACACTCCAAAACAAAGCATATAGCACTGAGGTATCACTTTATTAAGGATCATGTGGAAGATGGAAACGTCGAAATTCACTTTGTTCGCACCACTGATCAACTGGCTGATATCTTCACCAAAGCTCTTCCAGAAGCGAGTTTCAATAAAATTCTACAAGGGCTAGCAATGATGGAATCGGAGTCTGTACCAAAAACTACTTCTCAAATCTTAAAGTAAGAAGCGAAATGAACCGAACGTTCGGGTTCGGTTAACATGTGTGCCGAAATGCACCGAACGCTCGGGTTCGGCCCTATTCTCTTACCTTCGCTTATCACTCCAAGGTAGTTTCTTTGGTTGTAAACCTTTTGTATCCTTTTCTCAATTTCATCTCTCTTATTTTCAAAGTCCTTTTCTTTTTCAACTTATTTTTTTTGCAACTGAAATAGACCGAACGCTCGGGTTCGGTTCCAATTTTTTTTGTGTCTATTTTTTATTAATTTTGAAAAACTCCAAAAACATTTTTTTAATTATTTTTTTGTGTGTTCGTTAATATTGTTGTTGTGTGCATATTTGTGGGCAAATTCTTTTATTAGCTAAGTGTCCCTAGAAGCATGCGGTTGTATGTGTCCAAAGCGTCACCTGATTCTGAATAATAGCCTTACTGACTTGGTATATACAAACCTTGTCTTCCCAATCAGGCTTTTATATTTATTTTAATCATGAGCTACCTTACTCTCTTCTCACATGAGATAAGAGTTTTCTGCTTGGTCCTTAATTAATTACAGAGGTACTTTGTTTTCTTTACACCATCTTAATTATTTATCTCCATCATATTTCGATCTCATACACGTAACCCTTGAGACTCTCAGAAACTACTACTGAGGTTTATGGTTACACAATTTCTGTGTTCATGATCTTAGCTTCGTGCCACTACGTGCTAAGTGAAACCCAAAATTCACTACCTTCTATGCATTGACGGTGAACAATTAACTTTGATCTAGCTTTCACTAAAGAATTGACGAATTCAGCCTTAAGACTGTACCTTGAAATCTCTGAATTTTATCTTTGTGTGATTCCTATGAAATTGTTAAATCCCATAACATTTCTTCCCATGGAATCCAGTTTTAAATTTTTTTTAGATTTCACCTACAAATATTTTCACGATGCTACTTAAATCCTTTTCAAACCTACTTGTTCAACAGACTACATTGGTCTCACAAGTACTTCGGTAGATTTCTGTCTTATGTCAAGATCAGGAATTCTGAACTGAAGAGAAAACCACCCAAATTAGCCTGATTAAAAGAAACCTTTCAACACTTCTCAATAAGTGTCTGATCGTAATTCAACGAGAAACCAAATAAACACTTTAAGGTCTCTCTTGACTTTGAAGGAAGAGATTCATGCCCAGGATCCATTGTTTTGTGTCTTTATTGACATCAAAATTTCCCACATATGTGTTGCTTTATTTCTTTTTTCTTTTACACACTAAGCACGAAAATCTTTTTGATTTTCAATAATTCTAGTTTCATCAATTACAAGGAATTTTTTTTAAGAGTTGTGGCTCACTATGTTACACATGGTCATTCTGCTTTATGATGACAGCTAACACAAAAGAGGATAAGATGCCAACTCAGCGAGAAGTCCAATCGCTTTGATTTTCAAACAGCGCTTGAAGGACAGGCGTTCGAAGTGGAACCATTTTTTTTTCAAACGGCGCCTGATGGGAAGGCGTGTGAATCGGGACAGTTTCTCTCTCCTGCGTAATCATTGGGGCTCCAAATTGTCACGCGTCAATCACCTAAGAAAACCCTTCGTATTTTCCTCGAAGATTTGGGAACAGATTATTCTCTCTCCTCTCGCCACAGTATAAAAGGTAACTTTGACCATTATTTACCTCTTTACTGCACCCAAATTCAGAGAGCAAGAAAAGCTTTGACTATTCTACTGTTCATCATCTCTCCCAACTTCTTCATTTCAATGGTAGATTCATCTTCTGTTCATGCCACTTCCCACATTCTGCCGATTCGTCCTCAACAGAGTCTGATCATCGATCTCACTCCACAAGTTTATGATGCCTTTATGTTCCCGATCATCGAATGTCTCAAATATTCGCCGCTTGCTCCCGCTCTCACCAAAGTTGAAGCTGTTCCAATGGAATGTTTATCGCAAATCTTCGCCACAGCTCATTATGATAAGTCTGTCGATAGAATTTTCTTCGACATTCTTGATCACAAGGCATCCATCTCCAAGCAGTGATTCTATTCGCTTTTAGGGTTTGAACCCGATTCATCTAGGGTTAACCCTGAATCCATTCCAGTGGGTCACTTGTTTTCCATGTTCTATAACATGGGATATACTGAGGTTCTAACGACGGTCACGAAGTTCAAGAAATCGTGCTTGCCTCCTCAATGGAACGGGGTATTTACAGTTGTATTCAAGGGGTTATCGGAACGCAGTGTCGGTTTAGACAGAGCGAGTCGTCTGTTCATCACGATTCTTTATGGGGTATACAACGGGATCGACCTGGACTATGGGTCGGTTTTATGGCAGCAGCTGATTCAAAGTCTTGCCTTTACATCTCGCCATTCCGATATCTCCTATGCTCGTTTCTGGACTCTGGTCACAAAATGGGTGATGGACAAGTATCACGTCCCCATTGTTGTTGATTCTCCACTCTCTTCGATAGGAACTTTCCATACTACGAAGATCATTGTCTCCGATGCATCTAAATTTCAGTTCATTGGCTCCATCCCTGAGTCGATGTTTGGAGATGTTCCTAGCGACAGCCGCATCATCAGAACATACAAGGAGTTTCTTCGCTCTGGTCCTAGAGAGCTCACTCCTGATATGATTAAGTCGATCCATGAAGCTGATAGGCCCGCTCCAAGGGGAAAGAAAAATGAAAAGGGAAAAGACAAGCAGGTTGGCAAGGGAGCGAAAGGCCCTTCTCCCAAGAAACGTAAAACTACCAAGGCGGCTCAATCTCCTCCACTGAAGAAGAGGAAAACCCAACCTAGGCGAAAGCTAATACTTGCTTCCTCCTCAAGCGAATCTGAGGAAGAAAATTCAGACTCCGAAGAGTCCCCTCGTGGTAACACTCCTCCACGATCGCCTACCCCAGAGGTCCATGTTTCCCACTCTTCTGTCTCTTCTCCACCAATCACCATTTCTATTTCCATCCCCCCGTAACCTCCACTACTCAAATACCACCTACCTCTATCCCAGTACCCCCTCCCATTTTCACTGAAGCTACCACAACAACCGCTGAAGTAAGAACCAATGTATCTGATACGGGGGCTCCTACTAAGGAACCCGAACCCAATCCCATTACCGAACATACATCACAACCCGAACCTACTTCCACAACCGAGCCTCCACCCTCACCTCCACCCTCATCTCCTGCTCACTCCACAGAAAATGAAGAACCTTTTCTTGGTGGGGAGGACATGACATTTGATTCGGTCTATTACAGTCCGTATCAGGTGCAAAGTGATGATGATGATGATGCTCCTGTCACCAAAAAGCATCTCAAGGAGCTTCACGAGAAGATTGATTCGCTCATTGCTTCCTCCTCTTCTTTATCACAGTCTACCCTCTCTGAGGCTGCTATTCAGAAGGTTGTTGATGCTTTTTCTAAAGCTCATGAAGCCTCCGTCAGCTCAGCCACTGCCACTATTGACGCCTCCACCAAGGCCTGTGCTGCTGCGACCGAAGAAGTCGAAAAACTATTTTCTGATGCGTCTTCTCTTTTGCAGTCTTTACAGGAAACTGCCGATGCCACTAAAACGAAGCTTGACCCTATTGTCAACAAGTTGGCTACCTCAGTTGCCTCAGAACTGCAGTCCTTCGCCACTCTTCGTGAAACTCTCACCGATGACAACTCAGCGTTTAAGGTGACTATTGAGGAGCGCCTCACTAAGCTACAAGAAGATCTAGCTGCCGAGAACTCACTCATGGACGCTCTCGCTCGAAAGACCACTTCTCTCAAGGTCAAGAATCTTCAACTCTCCAATTCTCTAAAGGAGATTGAATCACTTCGATCTGAACGAGAGGTTGTGTCTTCATGTGTTTTGGATGTCCACGCCGCCCTTTCCAACATCCTTGATGCACATGATCCAATACCGAATTACTCAGTCAGGCGTACTCTCGCCGAAAAGCTTGCTCCTGCCCTTTCTCTCCTGAGCAAAATTGAAGGGCTCCTTGAGTTCGTGTCCATTCCGAAACAAGGGGGAGAAGATGTATCTCAATTGCCTCCCACTTCTACAGCAATAAAAACAACCGAACCTCCCTCAACAGGCCAAGCCTCAGGTTCGGGTGTCAAAGACAAGGGGAAGAAAATTGCTGAAGAAAGCGATGACGATAAAGAGACTATTGCAGATCTCTTAAAGAAGCAAGCTCGCGACAAGGATGCTGATATGAGCACTCGCGTTGCCAGAGAGGCTGAGGAACATGAAAGAAAAATGAAAGAGGCTCATGACCTTCTTAAGATCAGGAAAACTCTTTTTCCTCCGTGGACTCTTGAGAAGCTGTTGAAAGAAGCGATTGAAACACCCAACATTCTGTGGCTTGAACCGGTGATTTCTCTGGATCGTATCAATTCTGTCGACTCTTAGTTTGATATGCCACTGACCTGAAAGGCCTTCATCTTCCATGCCTTTGACAACATTGCTGATATCCCTCATCCTCATCCAAAGGTTGACAGGGATCTGGTCGAGTTCTATCTGAGGGCTGCCCAACCACAGTATCAAACTTGGAGCACTCAGAAAATAATCAACGTTCGGGTCCTCAAGCCGTTTAAAGAAGGGAACTTCACGAATGTTCGGTTCAAGGTGCTGAGGGGTTCAGCAAAGACCGAACATGCCATATCGCTAGCTGATCTTCCTAATTTGAATCCACATGATTGGATAAGTTTGCACAACATCCTCCTCACAAATGAAGCAGAATATGGTCCGAACATTGACCACTTCAAGAGGATGCTTGTCTGCTACATAATGGAAGTTGCCAAGATGGATCAGGATACCGCTAGTGTCTTCAAGAAAAAGCCTACTATCTCAGCTGTTGGCTCTGCCAGTGACCTAAACATGATGCAGATGGGAAATATTGACCCGAAACGCAATTCTATCATGTTTACCAGAAACTGTAATAGCCCGGAACCCCAGGTGTTATTTATTCATATATTTTTGGTGTTTTATGAGGGGACTCGGCGAGTTGGAGCTTAAACTCGCCGAGTAGGATCGCGGTTTTGGACACGGGTTCGCGCCTGGACTCGGCGAGTCCAAGGAATGGACTCGGCGAGTCCATGCTGTTTAATGAAACCCTAATTTCCCGGTCCTGAGCCCTATGTAAGGGACCTTATGGCCTTCATTGCGGCTACCTTCGACCTTGGGAGCACCAGAGCAGCTGAGAGTTCTTGTGAGTGAGATAAGAGGCCATTATTCACCATTTTTATGTGTATTTGGAAAAAGGGAAGAGGAAAGCCAAGCTAAGGGAGTTGGGGAGCTTAGATCTACTCCCATTTCGACAGAGGAAGCTAATTGAGGTAACATTCAGAGCTTATTCTAATGTTTTTCTTGATATGGCCAAATCTAGGGTTTCTTTATGCCTTGTTTGCCTTGTATTTGGAGTATGAGAGGTTCCATGGGGAAATGGTACCTAGATCTGGACCTTAGTAGGTCCAGAGAGTCCCAAATGCCATGCTTTATGCCTTTCCTTTTGAGTTGGAGACTTAGGTTTCCATTTTAGATGTCATTTCATCAAAAGAGGCCTTGTAGGCGTTGCTTGGTAGCCAGGATTAAGACTTTACGTGATGAATGTGCTTGGGAGGGCTAGATCTATGAGTTGTTGGAGCGGATCTGACCTCTGAAGTGTGATTGAGTCGATGCATGGCATGGACTCGCCAAGTCCGAAGAACAGACTCGGCGAGTAGCATGAAGATTGTCCTAACCACTCAGCGAGTGGTCTTGCCGAGTTAAGGGATGACTCAGTGAGTCAAGGAGAGTTAGAGAGGGTTGACAAGTGGACTGAGTCAAGCTGGAACTCGCTGAGTTGTTCTTGAAACTCGGCGAGTTGAGTCATGGTGGCCCCGCGATTTTGCCAGGTGAAACTCGTCGAGTCAAAGAAATACTCGACGTGTCAAGAGAGGATCCAAGGGAGTCAGTGGACACGTGTAGACTCACCGAGTCGCCCTAGTGCACTCGCCGAGTCCGGTCAAAGTGACCGTTGACTTTGGTTGACTTTTAGGGTTTGGTCAGCGATGTGGCCTTAGGGCCAAGAGAGGGGTAAAATGGTCTTTTACCCTTAAGAGGGTGTCAAGACAGGGTTGATCCTAGACTCGAGAGTTATATTCATGAGAGTATTTGCCTTATGTGTGTAACAGCCCAAAATCTCAAAGTATTGTTAAATTGCATTTTGGGGTGTTTTAAAGGGGAGACTCGGCGAGTTGGAGCCAGACTCGCCGAGTAGGGTCGCAGAGTTGGTCGCGGGTTCGCGACTGGACTCGACGAGTCCAGGTAGGGACTCGGCGAGTCGACGCTGTTCAGTGGAAAACCCTAGCCGTTCGGTTTGGGAAGTATTTAAGGGATCTTATGCCTCCATTGTTCGCCTTTTGGCCGACTGAGAAGGACCCTTAATCGTTGTGGACGTCTAGGGCAGGAGAGGGAGCTTTTAGAACCTTGAAGGATTTGTTAAGCAAGAAGAAGAAGAGTTTTGGCCAAAGGAATATCAAGAGGATGGAGTTCTGAGGTTTGGAGACACAGAGAGGGTGTTATTCAGGTAATATTTCGAATTATCCTCTGCTATGTTGATGTGTTATGGAATTAGGGTTTATGAAACCCATTTGGTGATTTGGTGGATTATTATGTTGTTATACAAAAGTTTATACCCTAGTAATAGGATGATTAGAGGTCCAGAAGTCCCATTGGTGTGTTTTTCGGGAATATATGTATCTCAGGAAGCAGTTCGATTGACTGCATGGCGTGGACTCGCCGAGTCGGATGATCAGACTCGGCGAGTAGCTTGAAGATTCACTGGGACTCGCCGAGTTGTTCTTCAGACTCGGCGAGTGGAGTCGGGGTGGCCCCGCGATTCTTCCAGGAGTGACACGTCGAGTCAAAGAGGATACTCGACGAGTAGAAGGGGAATCTTAGAGGACTGAAGGACGACCAGACTCGCCGAGTCGCCAGGGAACTCGCCGAGTCCAGTCGAGCTGACATTGGTCTGTTGACCAGAGTTGACCCATGTGATTTCTTAGGGTCAGTTAACGTGGGAGATAGAAGTATTATTAAGGGATATATGATGTGATAGGGAGCTTGTAGCTCGGAGGATCAAGTGCAAGAGGTTTCAGGAGTCGCTATCTTCCAGTGTCCGCGAGGTGAGTCTTCTCACTATACCTCACCCGGAAGGGTTTGATTGTGTGACCGGAAGGTCAAGTATGTTGTGTGTTATGTTTATATGCTATGAATGGAAAGTTAGCTGCTACGCGTGTTATACATGCTGATATATGGGCCGGAAGGCAAGGTATTATGTGACAGAAAGGTCAGGTATGATATGTGATATATGTGCTTTATGTGTTAGAGTATTTGTATTATGTGTTATATATGTATGGGCCGGAAGGCGATTATCTTGTGGACCGAAAGGTCCGGGCCGGAAGGCGATGTTATGTGGATCGAAAGATCCGGGCCGGAAGGCAACGTTATGTGGATCGAAAGATCCGGGCCGGAAGGCGATATTATGTGGATCGAAAGATCCGGGCCGGAAGGCAATGCTATGTGGACCGAACGGTCCGGGCCGGATGGCGTATGTGCGTAAGGTATATTGGGGAACTCACTAAGCTTCGTGCTTACGTTGTTTATGTTACGTTGTTTCAGGTTCTCACAGTAACGCGGGATGGCAACGGTTCGATTGTACACACCGAAGAAAGAGTTGTGTTTTGGAGGATCCTGGTCTTCTATTATAATGAAAATGAAACCATGTTTTGTAATTCGATTGTGAATACGATTTTAAACAAGTATTTTTAATATTAAATTGATTATTTAAATAAAAATTTTGTTTTTGGAAATCTTGGTGTTACAAATTGGTATCAGAGCCTTGGTTTGAGGGATTCGGACGCGCCTACGGGTAAATCTGGACTCAAACTGAGGAAGTAAGAAAAAGTTTTCCAAATAAATGGTTTTCTAAAAGTGAATAAGAGTTCAAAGGGAAAGCAAGAAAGAGCAGTGTGTACAATCAGCCAGAGCCAGATGGTGATTTCCCAAAATACCCTTACTTTTGTATTATGAAATATCTATTATGCACTTTATGAGACATTATTGCATGCTAGAGACAGGCTAGGTATTTCACACCTTAGGACTAGAGTGGCCTGATTTGTGATGCCTTAGTTTAGGGTTGCTGTTATATGTGCGTTATGCTCTTGTGTGTATGTGATGAGTGAGGGTATCTAGTTAGAACGCACGAGGGATAGAGCTACAGAGTACAGTAGCACATCCGAGGATGAGCCGAGAAGGTGGAGCTATCACAGCTAAGGAGTCCTATGTATGCTTCGATGCTCGAATGCTGCTTGCTTCGTGCTTTGTGGAGTTCTCGATGATGGGAGACAGTTACTAAGTGAGTATGACGATACTCAGGAGGTAGATGTTTGGCATCATCAGGAGCTCTTCAGCAGCTGATGGCAAAGAAGTGGGAGGACGGCGGAAGGGGCTAGAGATTAAACCTAGCCAAGATGAGTGCGCTGGTAGAGTAGAGGATTTCGCTGGAAAGCGAGCACGCGCGATGAGATGGGTGAAAGAGCAGGTTTATCAGCTACTTAGGAGCTCTGGGATGGTCCGTGTGGAAAGTATGGGTAGATGTGGCAGGTAGTATGGGCCCGTACTACTGAAAGCAGAGGACCCATACTTGATACAGGGGGCATTCTAAAGGTCCTAAGGAACAGATTGAGGGGTGATGTTATGGTTCGGATACCATACATCGAAGCGGATACAGAGTGATGTTATGGTCCGGGCACCATACATTGGAGCAGGTTGAGGAATGGTGCTATGGTTCAGGTACCATACACCGAAGCATGTTGAGGAAGGATGTCATGGGGTGAGTACCATGGTTCGTAGTGGATGATGCTTGTGGCTATCTTGTTATCCGGTTATCGATCGGACGAGCACGAGCGAGCGGGATGCGAGGATTCGCGAGATCCGGCGTGATGAGGTTGCTGCATTGTTGCGGGTTGAGTCGCCAGAATTGTTTGGGTCGATCAGGACCACTATGATTGAAGTAGTTTGATGAGCGACATGCGGCTTTCGCAGAGACGGCTGCCGCGGCGGTTACAGCGGCTGTAGCAACGGCAAAGAAAGGGGCTAGTCGGGGTTTTCAGTATCGGGACTTCTACAATGCGAAGCCTCCCGCATTCGATAGAGTTCAGGACTCGATTGTTGCTATGAGATGGTTATCAGACATGGAGGGGTGTTCCTCCACGAGCTTACGCCCTGCTGATCAGAGGGTGGGGTGTGCTCTGAACCTGTTGAGGCTCGGGGCGAAGGATTGGTGGAGATTGACCACGAGGTTATTTTCCGATGCGCAGAGGGCTGCGGTTTCATGGGATCAACTCAGAGGGATGTTCAGTACTCGCTATGTTCCGCGGGATGAAAAGGAGAAATTGGCTCGGAAGTTCTTTAAGCTGAGGTAGGATTTGGAGTCGGTGACTGAGAGCACCGGGGTGTTTATTGAGAGGGCGATGTTTTGCCCTGAGTTCGCTTCGGAGCAGGCTCAGATGTCCCGAAATCCGAGTATGCTCAAGAGGGGGAGTATCATACAGTTCGTGTCTGCGCAGAGACGCGAGAGGTCTGGTGTTTCAGTTTTGGGTTTGGGAGTACACCCTGCAGGTAGTTATTGATAATGACTTTCCTCAGAGCATCAGGTAGCGGGTGTACCGCGAGACAGAGATTTACCGTGAACAGACAGTCAGTTGGGGCTGAGATAGTCGAGAACCACACCACACCTAATTGAGAATAACAGGTTGGGTTATAGTGGTAGCAGTGAAGAGTTCAGACGAGTTTTGCAGTGCGGAGAGTTGTCGTCTATGTTATGAGTAAGTCCCTGTCCTTGGGACAAATCCGGCGTTGGATACGGGTTGATGGGCTGAGATGAGAGGAACGATGATGCTGCGGTGCAGTCTGCGAGCCGGATATGTTATCGAGCAGTGCGGGTGCTTAGTATTAGATCAGTATGGGATTTGGAGCGATTAGAGGCAGCCGTGATAAGAAGTTCTTGGAGAGTTAGCTAGAGGATCAGAGTATAGGGGATTGATTGACTCCATAAGGGGAGGGACTATCGGGTGTTGCACAGCACTTTTTCTGGATCAGATACGACTTCGCTGGTGAAAGATAGTCGTGGGTTGATTGTATACTAATTGGTGTTGGTTCGAACCCTAGTGGGGGAGAACCGGGTGCAGTATGTAAGAGAGTAAGAATTATCAGGAGTAGTAATAAGTGGAGTATAGAGATGCAGTAGGAAAGCATGAGACTATAGGTGTCGATGATCGAGTAAAAAAAAAGGGGTTACATCGGAGCTTGCGGGTCCGGTGGTGCATGCCGCAAGGGCGGAAAGGAGGGGCACTGTGCACGGGATTGTTGGCAGTCAGTGCCAATTCGGGATTTGAGGAGGACAGGATGAAGCGGAGCCCCAGAGGGCTCAGGGTCGTGTTTATCTGCGTGCGACAGAGGGAGACGGAGCAGTGCCGGAGACAGCTGCGGGTATGATGCTTTCATGATGTCTTAATTGCCTTGCATTGTTTGGGCGTATGGTTTGTGCTGGTATCTCGTATGGATTTCGATGCGGTATTCGTTGTTCCGCGGGTCTGGCATGGTTATGGATTGGTACTTCAGGTTTTCGCTTTGGCATTCGTTATTCCCTGATGGTTGGGTATGGTTATAACTGGTATTTTAGTGTCAGTAGTCTTGTACGGTTTTCGTTGTGATGTTCATCCTTGGGCAGGTTGTGAGTTTGGTTATGGGTTATTGTCGAGGAATCCTTTGGTCATCGTTCGTGAGGGTTGATAGTGGAGATGCGGCACTGGGAAGAGTGTCGGGTAGCATCTGCAGTTGTGGAATGGATAATTGAAAGATCAGAATCTTGTGAGTGGGTTGATCAGGGAGGAGGTGTGTTTTGCTGAGGGTTGCTTGCGCTCGTGGGAAGCAGCCAGTGGGTAAATGTTCTCTTTGTGCAGGATGGTTCTGAAAGGTCATTAATGACGATCGGTGGCAGTTAGTCAGTGCCTTAGTGGGGGAGAATTGTAAAATTCTCCGGGAGATCGATGAATATGTAAGGGTGCTTAGCTGTTGGGATTCAGCAGTGTTTGTCAGCGCAAAGTATAGGCCGACGAGAGCGAGTGTTGGGTATGCAGGGCGAGATACAGATCTAGGGCATTTGATTGTGGAGGCCTGAGAGGAGGTCGGGATCGAGCTTGAGTAAGTAAACGGAAGTTTGCGATCAGAGTATTGGTACGTTTGGGGTACGTGATGGGTGGTACTGCATTAATTCCACGGGATTATGTTGTGCATGTTTCTAGAGCTGGAACCGGAAGGTTCCCAGAGTTAGAACCTGAGGGTTCGCAGAGTTGGGTGTACGGACCCACAGAGATATAGCCTCGAGTGGCTAGTATGTGTTATGAGAGTCGGTCCAGTCATACTGGAGACTCTGTTGGTATTGCTGGATTAGTTTGAGATTGCGGATCACGTATGTTGCAGTGTGATTGCATTGGAAGGTCTGGCCCTGGGTTGTTGATCTTGTTTAGCGGAGGCAGTGATTTTGATGAGTGGAGAGAGTGCGTGGGATTGAGAGCCCCTGCAATGAGAACCAGAGTATGTGAATGGCAGTTACGCAAAAAGGGTGGTGTCGCTTGGGGAGAGCACCGTGGCACCGGTTGGAGTGGCATTATGTTCAAGAGAGTTCCGTGGAAAAGGAAAAGAGGAGGGTATGTAACTCCGAAGGGGGTGCAAGTTCACGAAAGTGAAAGCTGCAGAGCAGAGTTATGGTTAGAGTACTTCGAGTATGGTTCTGAGCATCGTGTTCGCGGCAGTGGAGTAGGAACCCATCCGATTGGGATGTCTGTTGAGGCTCAGCAGGGATGCATGGAGAGAGAAAATTTTAAATTTTCAGTGTGAATCTGATCAGAGTGTAGGGTGGATGTAGTGGCTCATCTTGGGAGGTGTTCGAGGATATCATCAGTGTATCGGGTCTTCCAACCTACGAGGGTTGGGGCTAGTTCAGCATGTGTATATGATGGCAAGAGGAGAATTTGTGAGAGTTACTCTGGGAGTGAGAATGGATCTCTCAGTTGGTCTGGGATGGACAAAGTGGGCTTTGGATCGGGGATCCGGTGGTTCAGGGCTTCCTAACCCTCATTGTTCGAGTGATTGTTGGGGTTTAAGAGCAGAGTTGCATCTTGGGTGGTTCTCGGTTACAGAGAGAGATGGACAGTACAAAGTTTGGGCTTCAGTCGACAGAGCAGACTCAGCAGGTTAAGGAGAGTTAGTGGTTGTCTAGAGTTAACAGGAAAGTTATGCAGGCAGACGCCGTTACGAGCATGTGATTCAGGTCAGCGACTTCGTATTTCTGACGGGGTGCTTCGATGTAGGAAGAGGGGTAAATGGGGGGCCCCGGTATGTTGGGTCTTTTCGTGAAGGTGCGAGGGTAGGAAGGGTGGCCTATTGTTTGGAGCTGTCAACGGAATTGGGACAGATCCATGACACTGGTATGTGTCGCAGTTGAATAGGTGTATAGCGGATGAGTCAGCAGTGGTTCTACTAGAGAACGATTAGGTGGATGCGAGCCTGTGTTACGTCGAGAGGCCAGTGGCCGTCGGAGATCGGAAGATCAGGGTTCTGAGGAACAAGGAGGTACCTCTGGTATTGGTTCAGTAGCGACCTCGGAAGATATCGGAAGTGTTTAGGGAAGCCGAAACGTGTGATGCGGGAGCAGCATCCAGAACTATTTTCAGAGTGAGACTTCGAGGGCGAAGTCTAATTCTAGTGGGGGAGAATTGTAACAGCCCAAAATCTCAAAGTATTGTTAAATTGCATTTTGGGGTGTTTTAAAGGGGAGACTCGGCGAGTTGGAGCCAGACTCGCCGAGTAGGGTCGCAGAGTTGGTCGCGGGTTCGCGACTGGACTCGACGAGTCCAGGTAGGGACTCGGCGAGTCGACGCTGTTCAGTGGAAAACCCTAGCCGTTCAGTTTGGGAAGTATTTAAGGGATCTTATGCCTCCATTGTTCGCCTTTTGGCCGACTGAGAAGGACCCTTAATCGTTGTGGACGTCTAGGGCAGGAGAGGGAGCTTTTAGAACCTTGAAGGATTTATTAAGCAAGAAGAAGAAGAGTTTTGGCCAAAGGAATATCAAGAGGATGGAGTTCTGAGGTTTGGAGACACAGAGAGGGTGTTATTCAGGTAATATTTCGAATTATCCTCTGCTATGTTGATGTGTTATGGAATTAGGGTTTATGAAACCCATTTGGTGATTTGGTGGATTATTATGTTGTTATACAAAAGTTTATACCCTAGTAATAGGATGATTAGAGGTCCAGAAGTCCCATTGGTGTGTTTTTCGGGAATATATGTATCTCAGGAAGCAGTTCGATTGACTGCATGGCGTGGACTCGCCGAGTCGGATGATCAGACTCGGCGAGTAGCTTGAAGATTCACTGGGACTCGCCGAGTTGTTCTTCAGACTCGGCGAGTGGAGTCGGGGTGGCCCCGCGATTCTTCCAGGAGTGACACGTCGAGTCAAAGAGGATACTCGACGAGTAGAAGGGGAATCTTAGAGGACTGAAGGACGACCAGACTCGCCGAGTCGCCAGGGAACTCGCCGAGTCCAGTCGAGCTGACATTGGTCTGTTGACCAGAGTTGACCCATGTGATTTCTTAGGGTCAGTTAACGTGGGAGATAGAAGTATTATTAAGGGATATATGATGTGACAGGGAGCTTGTAGCTCGGAGGATCAAGTGCAAGAGGTTTCAGGAGTCGCTATCTTCCAGTGTCCGCGAGGTGAGTCTTCTCACTATACCTCACCCGGAAGGGTTTGATTGTGTGACCGGAAGGTCAAGTATGTTGTGTGTTATGTTTATATGCTATGAATGGAAAGTTAGCTGCTACGCGTGTTATACATGCTGATATATGGGCCGGAAGGCAAGGTATTATGTGACAGAAAGGTCAGGTATGATATGTGATATATGTGCTTTATGTGTTAGAGTATTTGTATTATGTGTTATATATGTATGGGCCGGAAGGCGATTATCTTGTGGACCGAAAGGTCCGGGCCGGAAGGCGATGTTATGTGGATCGAAAGATCCGGGCCGGAAGGCAACGTTATGTGGATCGAAAGATCCGGGCCGGAAGGCGATATTATGTGGATCGAAAGATCCGGGCCGGAAGGCAATGCTATGTGGACCGAACGGTCCGGGCCGGATGGCGTATGTGCGTAAGGTATATTGGGGAACTCACTAAGCTTCGTGCTTACGTTGTTTATGTTACGTTGTTTCAGGTTCTCACAGTAACGCGGGATGGCAACGGTTCGATTGTACACACCGAAGAAAGAGTTGTGTTTTGGAGGATCCTGGTCTTCTATTATAATGAAAATGAAACCATGTTTTGTAATTCGATTGTGAATACGATTTTAAACAAGTATTTTTAATATTAAATTGATTATTTAAATAAAAATTTTGTTTTTGGAAATCTTGGTGTTACAATGTGTTAGGCGGTGGCAAGTTCGAGATTCAAGTGTGGGGATATCTGCTTTCTGCTTGCCAGGTGAGTCTTCTCACTATACTTTACCTTGAGTAGGTAATCAGAGTTATGTGATAGACTATTTGTATGCTATATGCCTGTTATGTGTTGTACTGCATCATTTCTATGTGATTTATGCTGTGCATGTTTACAGAGTTGGAACCAGAAGGTTCCCAGAGTTAGAACCGGAGGGTTCATAGAGTTAGAACCAGAGGGTTCATGGAGTAGGGTCCACGGACCCACAGAGTTATAGCCTCGAGTGGCTAATATATATATATGTGTGGTATTTTGGGCAACTTACTAAGATTCGTGCTTATAGTGTTTTGTTTTATGTGTTTAAGGTTTCTCTTAGGATCACGGGACGGCACCGGCTCGATTGTACACACCAGAGAAAGAGTCATGTTTTGAGGATCCTGGATTATTATGCAAGTGAAAATGGAGTTATGTTTTGTAATTCGATTATGAATGAGACTTTCAGCAAAGTGTTTTTTTTAATTAAACGATTATTTTAAAATGAAAAATTGTTTTGAAAATTTCGGTGTTACAAGTTGGTATCAGAGCCTTGGTTTGAGGGATTCGGATGCGCCTTCGGGTAATTCTGGACTCAAACTGAGGAAGTAAGAAAAGTTTTCAAAGAAATAATTTTCTAAAGCGAATAAGAGTTCAAGGAGAAAACGAGAAAGAGCAGTGTGTACAATCAGCCAGAGCCCGAACGGTGATTTCCCAAAATACCCTTACTTTTGTGTTATGAGATATTTATGATGCACTTTATGACATATTATTGCATGCTAGAGACAGGCTAGGTATTCCATATCTTAGGACTAGAGTGGCCTGATTTGTGATGCCTTAGTCTAGGAATTGCTGTTATATGCGATGTGCTTTTGAGTATGTGATGAGTGAGAATATTTAGTTGGAATCCTTTAGGGGATTTGAGTAGAGGAGTAATCTAGGGGAGATACCTAGATGACTACTGTGGTACATAGAGGAAGAATAGTTAGAACCCGCGAGGGGAAGATTTGCAGAGTTCGGTGGTACTTTCGAGGATGAGCAGAGCAAGCGGAGTTATCACCCAGAGTGAGTCATATATATTCTTCGATGCTCGAATGTTGCTTGCTTCGTGCTTTGTGGAACTCTCGATGATGGGAGTCAGCTACCAAGCGAATATGACGATATTTAGGAGGTAGAAGGCTGGCGTCATTAGGAGCTCTTCAGCAGCTGATGGCAGAGAAGTATGGGAATCTAGGAAGAGCCCAGGGAGTAACCTTAGCCAGATGAGTGCATTGGCAGAGTAGAGAATTTTGCTGGGGAGCGAGCACGCGACGGAAATTGGTGAACGAGAAGGTCGAGTAGCTACTTAGGAGCTCCGGGATAGTCCGTGTGGAAAGTATGGGTAGATGTGGCAGGTAGTATGGGCCTGTACTATTGAAAGCAGAGGACCCATACTTGATACAGGGAGTATTCTGAAAGTTCTAATGAGCGTATTAAGGAGTGATGTTATGGTTCGAGTACCATGCATCAAAGCGGATTGAGGAGTGATGTTATGGTTCGAGTACCATACATCGGAGCAGATTGAGGGGTGATGTTATGGTTCGAGTACCATACATCGGAGCGGATTGAGGAATGATGTTATGGTTCGAGTACCATACATCGGATCAGATTCATAAGTAATGTTATGGTTCGAGTACCATACATCGGAGCGGATCGAGGAGTGATGTTATGGTCCGAGTACCATACATCGGAGCAGATGGAGGAGTGATGCTATGGTTCGGGTACCATACACCGGAGCATATTGAGAAGAGATGTCATGGGATGAGTACCATGGTTCGTAGTGAATGATGCTTGTGATTCTCTGGTTATCCGGTCACAATTGATGAGGTAGAGATTGGACGCTATGGGTTTTAGGCCTGTAAGCCATGATTGAGTTTGAAGAGGCGTCCCTCGAGAGGGAGGTTGAGAGCCTATCAGAGTATTTTGGTTACGAGTTAGAGGGAGGGGAGAATTTCGGTCTGAGTTGAGCAATCAGTTGATAGAGGAGATGTCACCTTCTATGACCTGAGTGGTGCTATTTATGTTCGTGTGCGAGACATGAGAAGCCTGATGTTTAAGTTTCGGATTTGGGGGTAAAACCCTGCAGGTTGTCATTGATGATGATTTTCCATCAGAGTATCAGGTAGCATGTGTGCTGCGAGACAACGATTTACCATGAGCACATAATCAGTTGGGACTGAGATATTCAAGGACCACGTTACACCTATTTGAGTATAGTAAGGCGTATTGTAGAGGTATCAGTGGGGAGTCCAGTCGAGTTAATCAGTGCAGTGGTTTTTCTATCCATGTTAGGTATTGAATATGGGAGTGGGTCCCTGTTCTGGGGATGATCCATGTGTTGGAACGTTGGTTGATGAGTCGAAGTGGGGAATATGATGATTTCGTGGTCCAGTCTATGAGTCAGTGATGTTATTGGACAGTTGAGTTGTTGGTATTGGGTTGGTACGAGACTTGCAACGACTAGAGGCAGTCGTGACGAGAAGTTCTTGAAGATTTCATCTGAGGTTCAGAGTTATGAGATCGATTGATTTCCTTAAATGGGAATATCAGGTGTTGTGTAGCACTTTCCAGGGGCAGGTGCGTTATTGCTGGTGGAAATAGTTCGTGAGGTTGTTGATGTGTCAGATAGTGATGGTTCAAACCCTAAGTGGGGGAGAACCGGGTGGTTTATTGAGAGAACCAGAGATTTGTGCAAGAGCGGTTAGGGATTGGATGCAGAAACCTGCGGCTTGAATTCAAGAGATTAGGGTCATTGGTGGTCAAGGAAAGGTGTAGGGTGAGGTAATGCATGTGGTGTATGCCTGAGAGAAGGATGGGTGTCTCCACGGCGGGTGGTCAATGGTCAGGAATCTGGTGGTGGTCAGAGTCGTTTCAAGTGGAAGACTCGTAATGATGGTATGGGCAGTTGAGAACTTCTGGGTTGAAATATGGGTTGCAGATTATCGAGTAGCCAATTCCCGGGCTAGGATGTGTATTCTTGATTGAATTTTGAGCAGTAGTGGAAAGGGTTTTGGAGGATCATCAGTGTGTTCTGAAGGGTTAGCGCCTTCCTTGTATTCCAATTGAGTGTTTGGATGCACTGAAGTTGCGCATCGACTGATATCAGAAATTATTATGGGATTTAGAGGAAATGTATTGTTGTGTGTGTATGGTGTGGGGAGTAAGGGAATCAGTGGTAGAGGAAGGACATTGTGATGCTCTGTTAGGGTGTTCTGTGGTTTCCGCGTATAGCGTCCCGATTTCAGAGTTATTTAGAGTCTTGGGTTAAGATGAGTAGTGAGGTATCATGTATCCACGGTTCCGGTGGGAGCCCTTCGTGTATTTTCATCAAGAGGGATTATTTAAGGAAGTGGATCTCCGTAGAGGTAGGTTCTGTGTTATGGCGGTTGCCGCTAGATTCTGTAATGCATATCAGGGCAAGTGTGTGTGTAACTATCTATGATAGTCTTCGGTGCATGAGTTATTGAACATAGTGTGGCGTTTTAATGAGAATGAGAGTATAGGGTGAAGCTACGGGGAGCCGTAATATTCACCAGTCAGAGGGTGTTGTGATGCTACGGGGAGCCGTAGTACTCACAAGTCAGAGAGAGAGAGGGAGAGTTGTGATGCTACGGGGAGCCGTAGTATTTTCCAGTCAAAGGGTGTTATGATGCTACGGGGAGTCATAGTACTCACAAGTCAGAGGGAAGGAGTCGTGGTGCTACGAGGAGCCGTAATACTCACTAGTTAGTCGGCGTTGTGATGCTACGGGGAGCTGTAGTACTCACAAGTCAGAGGGAAGGAGTCGTGGTGCTACGGGGAGCCGTAGTTCTCACTAGTTAGTTGGCGTTATGATACTACGGGGAGCCGTAGTACTCACTTGTTAGAGGCTGTCGTAATGTTGTGGGAAGCCATAGTACCCACTAGACGGCAAGAGAGTGTGATGATGGAGTGTTCTCCGATAAGTGCATGATGCAGAAGAGTTTGGGGCTTGAGTAGCCCTAGTGTCGAGTTTTTTGGAGCCTAGTGGTTAAACCAGGGCGAGACTGGGGTCTCCGTCTATGTCGGGAGGGTCAGCGAGGCGCGCAGGAGAATATGCGCAGCAAACGCCAGAGGTTAGAGTTGAGTCGATCTCCGTTTGGATTGTATTTTTTTTATGAGGAAAAGGGAATTTCGTGACTTGCATGTCACTGGGACGTGATAGTGGTCACGGGGAAGTAGTTAGTGAGATGTATTGGATCATGTTATGTGTCACCTCTGGGGGGGTTCAGCTGAGGGGCCGAAAGCTGACCTAGTGCTCGGTATCGAGGATGAATGCGAGAAATGAGATAGAGTTTACCATGGTGATGTCTGCGGACACTTCAGAGCGAGCGAACGATTCGGATGCGCGAGGATATGTTTCGGGCTTATGTATTAGATTTCGGGGGGGAATCGTGGCCCGTATTTTCCCTTGGCAGAGTTTTCCTACAACAACAGCCATCATTAGTGCATCAGTATGTCACCCTTTGAGCTGTTGTAAGGAAGGGAGTATCGGACCCCATTTGTGGGGAAGAGGTAGTGCAACGTGTGATGGGAAGTACAGAGATCATGCTTCGGACGTCAGAGCAGATACAGCAGGTCAGGCAGAGGTTATTGACCGCTTAGAGTTGCCAGAAGAGTTATGCGGACAGGTGCCGGTCCGAGCTCGAATTGTTGGTCGGTGACTTTGTACTCCTGAAGGTCTCTCCTTGGAAAGGAGTGATTCGATTCAGGAAGAGGGGCAAGTTGGGGCCCCGATATATTGGTCCTTCCCGAGTGATCGCGAGGGTAGGCTGGATAGCCTATCGTTTGGATTTGCCAGCAGAGTTGGGGCAGATTCACGACACTTTTCATGTGTTGCATCTGAGGAAACGTTTAGCCGATGAGTCGGCAGTGGTTCCAATAGAGGATATTCAGGTGGATGCGAGCCTGAATTATGCTGAGAGACCAGTGGAGATCGGAAATTGGAAAATCAAGGTTCTGAGGATCAAGGAGGTACCCTTGGTTTTGGTTCGGTGGCAGCATTGTAAGGGATCCGAGATGACCTGGCATCCGGAGTTATTTGCAGAGCGAGACTTTGAGGGCGAAGTCTAGTTCTAGTGGGCGAGAATTGTAACAGTCCGGAACCCCAGGTGTTATTTATTCATATATTTTTGGTGTTTTGTGAGGGGACTCGGCGAGTTGGAGCTCAAACTCGCGAGTTCGCGCCTGGACTCGGCGAGTCCACGCTGTTTAATGAAACCCTAATTTCCCGGTCCTGAGCCCTATGTAAGGGACCTTATGGCCTTCATTGCGGCTACCTTCGACCTTGGGAGCACCAGAGCAGCTGAGAGTTCTTGTGAGTGAGATAAGAGGCCATTATTCATCATTTTTGTGTGTATTTGCAAAAAGGGAAGAGGAAAGACAAGCTAAGGGAGTTGGGGAGCTTAGATCTACTCCCATTTCGACAGAGGAAGCTAATTGAGGTAACATCCAGAGCTTATTCTCGTGTTCTTATTGATATGGCCAAATCTAGGGTTTCTTCATGCCTTGTTTGCCTTGTATTTGGAGTATGAGAGGTTCCATGGGGAAATGGTACCTAGATCTAGACTTTAGTAGGTCCAGAGAGTCCCAAATGCCATGCTTTATGAGTTTCCTTTTGAGTTGGAGACTTAGGTTTCCATTTTAGATGACATTTCATCAAAAGAGGCCTTGTAGGCGTTGCTTGGTAGCCAAGATTGAGACTTTACGTGATGAATATGCTTGGGAGGGCTAGATCTATGAGTTGTTGGAGCGGATATGACCTCTGAAGCGAGATTGATTCAATGCATGGCGTGGACTCGCCGAGTCCGAAGAACAGACTCGGCGAGTAGCATGAAGATTGTCCTAACAACTCAGCGAGTGGTCTTGCCGAGTTAAGGGATGACTCAGTGAGTCAGGGGGAGTTAGAGAGGGTTGACAGGTGGACTGAGTCAAGCTGGAACTCGCCGAGTTGTTCTTGAGACTCGGCGAGTTGAGTCGTGGTGGCCCCGTAATTATGCCAGGTGAAACTCGTCGAGTCAGAGAAATACTCGACGTGTCAAGAGAGGATCCAAGGGAGTCAGTGGACACATGTAGACTCGCCGCGTCGCCCTAGTGCACTCGCCGAGTCTAGTCAAAGTGGCCGTTGACTTTTGTTGACTTTTAAGGTTTGGTCAGCGATGTGGCCTTAGGGCCAAGAGAGGGGTAAAATGGTCTTTTACCCTTAAGAGGGTGTCAAGAGAGGGTTGATCCTAGACTCGAGAGTTATATTCATGAGAGTATTTGCCTTATGTGTTAGGCGGTGGCAAGTTCGAGATTCAAGTGTGGGGATTTCTGCTTTCTGCTTTCCATATGAGTCTTCTCACTATACTTTACCTTGAGTAGGTAATCAGAGTTATGTGATAGAGTATTTGTATGCTATATGCCTGTTATGTGTTGTATTGCATTATTTCTATGTGATGTATGATGTGCATGTTTACGGAGTTGGAACCGGAAGGTTCCCAGAGTTAGAATCGGAGGGTTCACAGAGTTAGAACCAGAGGGTTCATAGAGTAGGGTCCACGGACCCACAAAGTTATAGCCTCGAGTGGCTAATATATGTATGTGTGGTATTTCGGGGAACTCACTAAGCTTCGTGCTTACAGTGTTTTGTGTTATGTGTTTTAGGTTTCTCTCAGGATCACGTGACGGCACCGGCTCGATTGTACACACCAGAGAAAGAGTCATGTTTTGAGGATCCTGGATTATTATGCAAGTGAAAATGGAGTTATGTTTTGTAATTCGATTATGAATGAGACTTTCAGCAAAGTGTTTTTTTTTGAATTAAATGATTATTTTAAAATGAAAAATTGTTTTGAAAATTTCGGTGATACAGAAACGAAGGCCAAAAATGCATGTTCGCTTTGGCAGACAAACATCTCTACACCAGTGCATGCCTGGAACATGTTTTTGGAATCATTCATCGTTGCAAGCAGAATTCGGCAGATGACAAGAAGTACTTCGATGACATGATCCAGTGGTACATTCGCTTCAGACAGACAATCCTTGCTCTTATCCCTTGTCTGTTTGATACCACTAAGAAGGTTCCTGCAGTTGGACCCAACAACAAGAAGTGATAGTCTCGCTCCAATTGACGCAAAGGGGGAGATTGTTAGGTCCAGTTAGTGTTGCGTCTTGGGCTCGATTCTTAGTCCATTTAATCTCCGGTATGGGCCTGTCCATCCGTGAGTTAATTTGTAGGGTTTAATATTTGTAGATGCTTGCATGCATCCTTGAACGTAAGATTTTGATAGAGTTTTTGATAGCATTCATCGTTCATATCTTTTGTAACCCTAATATCCTCTACAGCGGAAGTTCTTCATCGAGCTCTGCTGAGGATTGATTTAATTGAATCATTCAACACATTCAGATTCATTCCTGTGTTTTATCTTATTGTTTTTGCTTTCTTGATTTACCTGTTATAAGATCTAATCGATCAAGGAGTTTTATAAAATCATCATCAACTAGCTCAAGGAGGAACATCCAAGTTCTAGAAGCAATTGACCACACTACCCCTACTCCCAACATGTTTTCCCCACTGGACTATGTGGGACAAGGGGAAATATGTTATTTTCCTCTCGAAATGATGCCTATCTTTCACCACGTGTGGGTATAGCTGTTACCACTCAAAATTCTGATGTTTTTAGTGATGGACTAACACTTCTTGAGCTCAAAAAGAACGTGAGTCACATTTTTTATTCTTTAAATAATTTTTTCACCTTTTCACTCAAAAATCTATTTAACTAATGGCAATGTCTATTCTTTTTCCTCTCATAGCAAAGAGTGGATGTTAAAGCTTTTAATACAGATTGATCTCACTACAGACTTTCGATTCTACTTCACATGACATTCGATAGGACAAAAGTAAATACATTTACTTACACGTTACACCATTTATGGATTCTCATTTTAAATTTACAGTTTAGACTCTAGATCTATATTTGACTTTACAATTTAAATTACTTAATACATGTTGTCCATTATCAGCCACACACCATGTTTTATAACAGGGATGTATTAAGCTTATGTCTGCAACAATCTGGTACTCAATCACTTACTTGGCTTCATCTTATCAATACTCCAAATCTTTTTAAATGGCAGGCATCAGTCAAAGTTGAATTATTGAAGGTCTAGATATGAAAAAGGGACAACCAATCAAACAGTTTCCATTTTCCACAAGATTCGAACACATAACCTATAATTAGGGTTTCAAAATGGACACTTCCATCTGGATTTAAAACCCAAAAACATTCTTGCTAATTCTGACTGTAAACTGAAGATCAATGATTTAGAACCCTAAAATAGTCACAAATAAGAAGATTACAGATTTTTTTCCTAGTTTCACTCCCAATGGACACTTCCATCTAGATTTTTTTTCCTGGTTTCACAAACTGAAGATCTCGAGGTTTAAATAATGTAGAGGTAGGCAGGCATTTATTTATGTATCCTTTATTGTATATTTGTATTAAAATAAATAGTTGATTGATTTAAGCATCGTCATCGAGTTTCATGGGGGTGGGGGGATCAACCGAATATCTCCGATGAAACTTCCATCATTTTTCGGATTTGTGAAGAGGAGGTTCCGACTTTACACGTGGAAGAACATTCTAGAATTTTTGCGATTGCTGATTGTTGCGATCAGACAGGTATAAGTGTAGATGAAAGGCTTGTAAGGGTTGCTGAAACCCTAGAGAAGTTAATGGAGTTGATTTTACAAAAGGATAATAGAAGTCCAGATGCTGCTAAAGCAAGTTCAAGTGTTACCGAAGAGTGTGATTTCATCTCCCCTAAGCTTAGTGATTGGTCACGTAGAGGTTCAGAAGACATGCTTGATTGTTTTCCTGATCAAGGCGATAATTTTGTATCGATGGATGATCTTAAAGCTCACCCCTCTATGCCATGTAGGACCCGCTTTGGTCCTAAATCTGACCAAGGAATGACCACATCATCTGCTGGCAGCATGACTCCTAGGTCGCCATTGATGACACCGAAAACCAGCCAGATAGACTTGTTATTGGCAGGGAAGGGTGCCTATTCTGAACATGATGACCTTCCACAGGTAGGTAATAGGTTCTTATTTGTTATGAGATATAGGTACTGATATTGAAATATTTGTAGATGAATGAGCTAGCTGATATTGCTCGATGTGCTGGCAATACGCCATTGAATGATGAGCGATCTTTTTCGTATCTGCTAACGTGTCTTGATGACTTAAGAGTCGTGATCGACCGGAGAAAGTTTGATGCCCTGACCGTTGAGACATTTGGAGCACGCATGGAGAAGCTTATTCGGTGATAACATTTTTATAATAAACATGTTTTTTATGAGGTGTGTGTTTGTTAAATCATAAATCAAAAACCATAAATCATAAATGTTAATTATTAGTTGTTACAAGCAGGGAGAAGTATTTGCAGATTTGTGAGATGGTTGATGATGAAAAAGTTGACATCGCAAGCACGGTTATCGATGAAGATGCTCCATTGGAGGATGATATGGTACGGAGCTTGAGAACCAGCCCTATACATTCCGGAAATAAGGACTGCACTTCCATTGATGACTTTGAGATTATAAAACCGATTAGTCATGATGATGCAATTGTATATAAATGAGTTCATTTTTTATAACATTTACTCACTTTTGGAATAATTATTTGTATTTGACATATTAGTGAAATGAATTATCTTTGTTATTTATGGTATTTTATTTTGTATTATGAGATTTTTAATGTATTATTTAATTTGAAAATTAGTAAATCTATAAATAATATTTTTTTTAAACATTTAAAATTAGGATACGCAAAAATGTGTGTCATCTTCATTTATGACATGGCCTTTCTTGACAATGGCTTTCTTGATACGCATTGCGTGTCATTAACACGCGCGTCGTAAGGTTACGACACACGAATGCGTGTCGTCTTCCTTTATGACATGGCCTTCGTTGATACGCAATGCGTGTCGTAAACGCGCGTCGTAAATGAGCGTCGTAAATGCGCGTTATCTATAGACGACGCGCACGCGTCGTCTCTCTTTATGACAGGGCCTTCCTTGACGCGCATTTGCGCGTCGTCTGAGCCTTTTACGACGTGCAATGAGCGTCATAAAAGGTTGTTTTTCTAGTAGTGAGGTAGGCCAATGCTCTCAAATTCCAGAATCTTCAAGTTCTGATGATTCTAGCCCACGTTTTCAAAATAATCCAAAAGGTTCCAGGAAACCGCAGTTGAATAACAATGACTGCGGTTCACCAAATTTTTTGGCAAAAAGAGCTCTCAAAGATGAAATTAGATCTCGAAACAAAAGTAGGCCAAATTGTTCAAAAAATAAGAAAATTCCAAAATCCAAGAGTTCAGAAAATTCTTCTTTCATAAAAACAAACAAAAAGGAAAGTTCAGTTTCACAAGCCACTTCTCCTACTTCTGACAAAACCCAAAAAGGTGTCAAACTTTTTAGAAACTATGTTTTTCAGATCTACTCTTCAACTGACCCAAAATGGAAAGGAATTTTACTCACTCCAACACTCTTCAAATCAAATCAAAACAAAGGGAAAGGAATTTTATCAAATCCACCTAGAGCAATTCAAAGATTTACACATGCGAAACCTCGTTCAAAACAAACTTTTCAGAACTCAAACGTCAAATCCTTCAAAAGTTACCCACCTCGGACTAATTTCAAGTCCAACACACCCCATAAACGGCTGACCAAGCACAATGTCAGATTCAATGACAAACCCTCTTTTTGCAAATGTCAGTGCAGCTGTCAAAGGTTTTTATCTCATGTCAAGTCTAATCAAAGTCAGAAATCAAGTACGTTTCAGAAAACTCGTAACAATCCAAATCTAAACAAACACCCAGGACTCGGTTTGAAAGATGACAAAAGACCTGTCCATGCAACCTCGGACCATGCATCACTTAAGAATACATCAATCGTCCCTGGCTCCAAACTTGTTTGGATGCCTAAACTAACCGTTTAAATATCAGGCTTTGTGCATGGAGGAACAAGAAGAAGAATGGTTAACGGACAGTGCCTACTCCTTGCACATGACCGGAAGGTTAGAGTACCTTCGAGATTTCAGGCCTATATGCAATGGTGAAAATGTCACGTTTGGCAACAATGCAAACGGTGTCATCCGAGGTTACGATGTTCTCACAATAGGAAACTTCTCTATTCAGAAGGTTGCTTATGTAGAAGGTCTTAAACACAATCTTATCAATGTTGGCCAACTATGTAAAGCAGGACATCGAGTTGAATTTGACAATCAATTCTATTACATAATGACGAGTGATCGCAGCACCTGTTTAATCAAGTCACGCTGCGAAGGAACTATGTACCCTCTTGATGTTTCTCTCATCATTGGCAAACCGCAGCTGTGTTTTCTGTCCAAAGCTGTATCTGAAGTCAGCTGGTTATGGCACCGCAAGCTTGCTCATCTCAATTTTCTCTACATCAACAATCTCGTCACATGAGAACTGGTCCATGGTCTCCCCATTCTCAAATTCAACAATGATACTCTTTGTCCAGCGTGCGAATGCGGTAAGCAATCCAAAGAAAGTCATCCTCCGATAATGGATTCTTCTATCTCTGAACCACTGGAGCTATTTCACATTGATCTCTGCGGTCCTTCAACCGTAGCCAGTCTTCACCACAAAAAATATATACTGGTTATTGTTGATGACTACATACACTTCACTTGGGTCTTCTTTCTCAGAGTCAAATTAGAGACATCACAAATCTTCATTAACTTCATCAAAGAAATCGAACTTCAAATCAAGCTTCCAGTCAGACGCATCCGCAGTGATAATGGAACTGAGTTCACTAATCATCTTCTGACCCGTTTTCTAGTTTCCAAAGGCATCTCTCACAATTTTTCAGCACCCTATAGACCGCAACAAAATGGTGTAGTAGAGAGAAGAAATCGCACACTCGTTGAAGCACCCAGATCCATGCTCAACTTCGCCCAACTTCCTCTCTATTTCTGGGCCGAAGCAGTAGCAACCGCATGCTTTGTTCAAAACCGAAGTATTGTGTGCAAGCGTCTCAATAAAACGCCATATGAAGGGCTCAACAATCGCAAACCCAATGTTCGTTTCTTTCATATCTTTGGATGTAGATGCTTCGTGATCAACAATAGAGATCAACTCAACAAGTTTGCACTGAAGTCTGACGAAGGTATCTTCCTTGGTTATTCCACTAACAAGGTTGCATATCAAGTGCTCATCAGAAGAACAAGGTTGATCATTGAAAGCTTTGATGTGAAATTTGATGACTCTCACATCCGCAGCGCACCTCCATCAACCGAAACAACTACAATCATGGAAAGTGACATTCCAGCCACTTCTAAACCTCTAAATCTATTTGAAATCAACTATGATGATCTGTTTGATCCCATTGAAACGGCGAAACTATCTGAAGTCCTAGTGTCATCCGCAGCTCAACAACAACATGCCGACGTATCTGGATCGACTCTATCTGAAGTAGTCTCGCTCAATACTTCCACCTCTCCGGTTGAGGGGGAAAGCTCTACTCAAGATATTGTTGCAACCGTTGAGGTTCCAGTACCTGATGTTGCTTACATTCTTGCCCAAAGTGAAGTCTCACCATCAATCGAACCTTCGGACGACTCAGATGACGAACTCATAGAGAATATTGACACTAGATCCGATCCTAGAATTGTCACTCTTTCATCTGCATTCTAGGGGGAACCTTCTCAGGTTCCAGAGGAACTCCCATCCGCAATCCAGGGGGAACCTCAACCTCTGCCAATCCCTCAAGCAAACTCCGCTTCAATAGATCAAAATGATTCAGCAGGATGTTCTCAAGTCCAGGGGGAACTGCATTCCCCAACCGTAGATTCCTCTTATGTCCAAGACATTCCTTCTACCGCAGCTGCTGATCATCTAATGCCACGTCTTCATGTATGGAAAAAAGACCATCCACCAGGTCAAATTATCGGCAACCCATGATCAGGTATCCAGACTCGTTCTTCCAAGGATTTATCTGACCACTGCCATTATGCAGAATTTATGTCTTCGGTTGAACTTCGAACGATCAAAGAAGCTCTGCTTGAACCAGACTAGATAGCTGCAATGCAAGAAGAATTAGAAGAATTTGAAAGAACCAAAGTATGGCAACTTGTTCCTCTTCCACAACGACATACCGTTGTTGGTACAAGATGGGTTTTCAAAAACAAGCTGGACGAATCTGGCTCAGTCATCCGAAACAAGGCAAGACTTGTTGCCAAGGGCTATAGTCAACTAGAAGGCATTGACTACGATGAAACGTATGCTCCAGTAGCACACATCGAAGCCATCCGAATCTTTCTAGCATACGCAGCACACAAAAATGTTAAGGTACACCAAATGGACATTAAGAGTGCCTTCGTCAATGGTGAACTAATAGAAGAAGTTTATCTTCAGCAACCTCTAGGATTTGAAAATGATGAATTTCTAGACCACTGCTATAAGCTCGAAAAAGCAGTCGGTGGCCTGAAACAAGCTCCAAGGGCTTGGTATGAGATACTCTCTGATTTCCTTGTCTCATCCGGGTACAAAAGAGGAGTGATTGATTCCACATTATTCAGAAAAGCAAATGGTGACCACCTTATGATGGTACAAATATATGTGGATGATATCATTTTTGGATATACTGATCAAGATATGGAAGATGAATTTGCAAAGCTCATGACCAACAAATTCAAAATGAGCGTGAATAGAGAGATCAACATCTTTCTAGGTCTTCAAGTCAAAAAAATTCAACAAGGAATTTTCATTCATCAAGAAAAATACACCAAAAAACTTCTGAAGAAATACTCAATGGATAACTGCTCTTCTACTAAAGTCCCTATGGCTTTCGGATATAAGATCTCTGTTGATCCCTCTGGTGAATATGTGGATCACAAGACTTATAAAGGCATCATTGGTTCGCTAATGTACCTCACCGCAAGCAGACCTGACATTGTCTTTGCAACTGGTGTATGTGCAAGATACCAAGATGATCCAAAAGTGTCTCACATGACCGCAACCAAACAAATTCTTCAGTATCTCAAAGGAAGCAAATCTATGGGTTTATGGTATCCTGCAGGCAACGACTTCAGTCTTCAAGCCTTTACCGATGCGGATCATGCAGGCTGTAAGCTCGATAGAAAAAAGTACATCAGGTGGATGGCAATTTCTAGGAGGAAGACCTGTAAACTGGTCTTCAAGAAAACAAACGCGTCTATCTCTATCTACCGCAGAAGCAGAATATGTGGCCGTAGCCAGCTGCTGTTCCCAAGTTCTCTGGATGAAGACACAATTACTAGACTACGGGTACAGAATGTTGCAGATACCAATTTACTATGACTCTAAAAGTGCTATAGCTATTTCTCATAATCCTATTCAGCACTCCAAGACGAAACAAATTGAGTTATGGTACCATTTCATCAAAGATCATATTCTAAAAGGTAATATTGAACTCATCTTTGTTCCTACTCATGAAGAGATTGCTGATGTTTTTACAAAAGCTCTTGACTCTAAAAAACTCAATACATTCTTACAAATGTTAGGAATGATGAATCCGGACCCGCAATTCTTTTTGAAGTGTTAGCTACCGCAGACTGCCTTGGTCTCCATTGCGGTTCTAACTGAGAATTACATATGATAGATGGTTTTGATACCGCAATCTAGGTACCGCAACCATATGTCATACGTACCTCTCATGGGTCTTAATGTTCCTTTATTTTTAATTTTCGTACAAGTGTTTGTCTCACAGATTCTCTGAAACTTTCTTTTCATCCGCGATGGAGTTTCTCAACTGCATTAATGAATTCGTCCACAACCACCTCAAATAAATTCCAACAGATTCATTAACTCTTGAATCTTTGTGTGCTATTTAATGATTCATTAAATAAAATACAAACATTCCCTTTAGAAACTGTCACTTTACCTTTCTTAATAAACCCCGGATCAGACCTATTTTAGGGATGATGAAAAAAAGAACGATTCCCAAATCAATCCTTTTTCAACTTGTCCTTTCCTCTCCCAAACACGTCCAATCTGTTACAACATTCTCTCTCATCAACCCACGATTACTTGACGTATTACGATGCGCCCACTTCACCATTAAATGCAAAACCCCTTTTAAGATTTCTCAAATCTCTTCAAAACCCATTTCATATTCGTGTGGTTGAGATTCAATCCCAGAATCATTGATTCCCCCCAAAACCCCATTCAACTTCTTACCCCCTTTTATCCTTTACCTAGGGTTAAAATCCTTTTACCCCCTTTATAAACCCTTCTTCTTCTCTATAATCATTTACGCTCTCTGTTAATCGATTACTCTCACAACTCTCCCAGAACTCACAAAAGCTCTCAAGAACTTCAATCTCACAACTCTCAATGGTGAAATCTGTGCATTCAAGAAGCAATCCATGGTTTCAAGCTCGATGAATCAAACCGGTTCCACGTCACCAACAATCGCTTCAAGCAACTTCAGAGCTGTGTTTGACGATCATCCATCTTACAATGCTCCAACAAAACTGATGATCAAGCATCTCAAGAACCACATCTTATTTGGCCTGTTCGACGCATTCACTGATGTTGTTCCCGTTTCTACACTCTTTAAGTGTGCTTTGTCTGCATACAGACCACTGGAAAATCCCCAAGAAGTGCATCTGAACCTCATCAATGATTCTCTGGTCATCTTGACCAAAGAAAAATTCATAACCTCCATTAACCTGTTAATCCATCACTCAATCAAAATCCGATATAACTACCGCACTGTACCATATTGGGTTATCAAAAACAAATCCGAGGTATTGGTGAGTTTAAAGCTGCCTCCGGTTTGGCAGTTTGTATGCCACGTTGTCATCCGCTGTCTGTCTGGCAGAACCGGAGGCATCGACAACATGGGACTCAAGCTCCTTGAACTTGTATGGAGCATCTTCACCGGCCATGATGTGAACTACGGTCAAATTCTTTGGGATGATTTCCTCCAGTACATTCCCAAAGAACAACCAAAGGAAAACCCAACCGAGCTCACTTTTTCTCGCTTTTGGTCTTTATGTATTTCTTATCTGCATGCGGATGCTGGTCTCGACATGGGAAGTGACATCAATTTCTTTGTCACTAAGGATCTCAAAAGGTATACTCCTTCCTATGATCAAACTATTTCTGGACCTATCCGCAGGCTCCTCACACACATTCTTTCACTGCTTGGTCTTGAGACTGCTGATGTCTCAGATCATATTGAGGCCACGGAGGGTATTATGCCATACCCTTCTACCCCACCTCTTCCTTCTTCAACTATTCTTCCTGAGGGAACAGCAACCCCCTCTGCCACTACACTCTCTAACATTTCTCAACGGAGAAAATCTGTAGCTTCTAAAAAGAAGGCTACAACACCCAAAAAGAAATCCCCCAAACAAACTGCACCCTCCAAGAAACGCAAAACCAAAACCACCACTGTATCGAGCAGTGACTCTGAGGAAGATAGACAACCCATATCTATCCTCAAGAAAAGAAAAACAACCGAAACCACTAGCCATATGCGTGACCGGACTGATACTGAAGCCTCTCAACAGGCTCCGGTAGTCCCTGGGATGGCCGCACATCCATTCAATGCCACTCTCGAATACCACTCAAACTCATCTTGTGAGATTGTTTCATCATCATCCTCTTCTGAACGTGGAGACAGCCCCCCCCCCCCCCCCCCCGTTGTATCTCTAGTAGATAGAATTGGTAATCGCCCTAAGGTCTCCAGGGCTTCCCGGCTGCACATCTTTTCTTCTGAGGAGTTAGACTCCATCCTCTTGCAAGTATCCCAAACACTACAAACACCACTCCATCCGCAGGGCATCTCTTTCGCCCATGCCAGAACTGGGCCAAGGCCAAACTTGACCACGGTTCAAGGAGACCAAGGAAGCCCAGGAAATCCTACTCTACTTACATCTGTATCAGGTGGTTTAGGCACGGTGAGCACTAATGTGCAAGGATCCGTGAACCCAAGGGACACCTTGGTGCGACAACAAGGAATTGACGATGAAGACTCAAATGACTCTTGGAGTCGGTATCAACCAACCACTGATGCTGCAATCAAGAAGTATGTTGCTTTCAAAAGGGCATTCCAAGCCCGCAAAGAGCAGCAGGTCAAGCAACAACTGCAGAAGGAACAAGAAATTCTGTCAGTGGCCAGGTACTGGGCAAATGCCATTAGCAACGCCCACACTGCTGCCACAATCCTAAAGGTTCAGACCTGGATGGACCAAATGGTTGAAACTGTGCTGAAAGCTCAAGCCTCAACCGCAGCCGCAGGTACATCTAATGTTCCTCCTACTTCAACTCATGTTCCACCTACCGTAGTCAACCCATCTCAAGACGAAGAACCAGCTATTGAACTCAGCTCGGCCCCAACCTTCGGTTTTGACGATGAAGAAATCCAAGAGGTCAACAAACCGAATCCCTCATATGACAATCTCATGATGTTCGAGGAAGAAGAAGAATCCAACGGTTCTCAGCACTCCACTTCAAAGCCCAAAGAAAAGAAGAAGAAAAAGAAGAAAGATGTTGTCACTCGCAAAGAATTCCTAAACCTTCAAGCCAAAGTTGATCAAATTTTGGCTTCGGTTAAGCCTACCCGACCTCCATCAGAAGATATCCCAGGTCCACAATCCGTAATTGAGCGCATCGAACGACTCGAAACGAGAGAGCGTATGGCCACTGAGCGCATCTCTCTCAAAGTCGAGATGGGGATTCGATCTCTCGACAACAACCGCAGGGCCGACCATCAAGATTTTATGGCCACAGCTGAACGCCTCATCACTGAGGTAACTACAATCAAACAAGGCTTACAAACAGCCGTTGCGGATCAAGCTGCCCAGTCCCAAAGGGTAATAGAGGAAACTCATACTACCTATGAGTCTACAAGTTCTGTCCTTCATGCAACAATCGCCCGTATGTATAAATCCCTTACATCAAACTTTCGTGGTCCAGAGATACTTTAGCTCACAAAGGATATTCACAAGCTGCTCTTTAACTCTGCCATTCCAAAAAACTTCCAACTGGCCGAATCGATGAAAGCACACTTTGTTGAGGTTTGTGCCAAAGTTGATGGACTCAAACAATGGCTTGAGGAAGCACCAGGGTTCCATTCCTCAAAAGGGGGGAGTGATAAAGAAGTCGATCGCTCAAATACATCCATCCGTCAGAGCCCTCCAATCACCACAAACAAAATTCCCACTCTGCAGCCCTCTCCTCCACCATCTCAAAATATTCCATATGCCCACTCATCACCTAAAAACACCCTAAACAGACCTGTGACTCCTCCTCACCTAAAGAATCTTGAGGATCATATGTCTTCAGAAAGCTCTACAGATTCTCCTGCTACTGCCCAAAGGAAACATGACTAGAAAGCAGCCAAGTTAGCCAAAATTATATGGAGAGAATGCGGTTTTGACACTATGATTGATGAATCGCTGATCAACTCATGGGTCAATCCTCTCTGCAGGCTACTTGATGAAGACTACACTTGCCACCTCACATATGTTGAACCACCATCCGATGGTTATTGGGATATTCCAATTTCTCCCAATGCCAAGTACTTTGCTGTTTTTGACTCCTTCGACCGAAGTCTTCCTGATCACAAGCGTCTGACAATGGAATTCGAAAGACTGATTCGCTTCTATGCGAAGCATGGCTCTTCAGTTGAAAATATTTGGTCTAACGATAGACCATCCGCAGTGAAGAACTACAAGATGCGGAAGTTTATGAAAGCAGACTTTGCTCAATTCACTCTGACCAGAAGAGAGCATGATCACATCCGCACCCAGGCAGACTTCCCCTGCATGAACCCCGAAGAAATATTTCTCATTGCCAGAGTTTTTCAGAACAAGGCAGAGAAACATCCTAAGATGCAGATAGCTCTCAACAAAGCGAAATCCTTCCTCAAAGACATTGTATGTGACTTTGCAAAGATTGATGCGGACATCCACCCCACCATCATCAAGAAATTTGACCTTCCACCACTTGAACCAGTGTCAATATTTACAGAAGGTTTTGAAGAAAGATCTCTAGGCGCAACCAACTTCCCAGAACTTGGCATCATATTCAAACGGAAGACAGACAATGTCAAATATTTCATTCCGATTAATGACATGCATCGCCTGCCCAACAAGCAACTTGACATATGCAAGACCACAGTAGAAAAATCAAAGCACACTACTGCTGAAGTCAAGTTTGAGATCTCCAGAAGAATCATATGGCTGGAAAATGTTAGAAATTTTTGGTGGATTTTGATCAAGTTTCTCAAACTTGATAACTGAACCAAAGTTAAAGAGGTCACTTAGGGGGAAATTGTTGAAACATAAAAGTGACCCTCTTGAACTTAACTACCGCAACGGTTCAGTACTTATAGCCAAATACAGCACCCGAAGTCAACTTCTACAACTGTGACCGCAACCATTCCTCATCAGCAACCATACCAGCATCCGGAGTATTCAAGTCTTTCCTATCTGCAGTCTTAGTTATTTCTTTTACTATGTAATTCACTCTATTGTCCAGTATGCCTTACATGGCTGCTCATAGAGTTGTTCTTTTCTAAACTCTACAAATAGAGACTCTTTCTTATCTATTATGTACTTGTGATATATGTGAGTGTGAAAAACTCTTAACTTCTCAATACACAAGATTTCTCATTCAATCATCTTTCTTATCTTCATCTGTTATCAATCTTATTACTCTTCACACTCAAATTGCTACTGGAACATAACCTCTCTTCGGAGCAAGTCTTCTAGACTTAATCACTAAACTTGATCTCACTTACTAACTTGGAGTGACTGCATTCCTTGTTATGAATCAGTTTTAAGTGTATTCTTGATATAACTTCTGTCATTTATCTTTCTTTACATTCCGCAACTAACTATCTAACTATCTAACTTTATTATTGTGGAGCTTTTTTATCCTTAGAGATTAACTATTCCGCAACTTACTTGTTCTAACGTTTGTTCAAGTGTGTCTCCAAGTTTTTCTCTCAACACACAATATCTCAACTAAAAAGATAAATACAAAATACATACCAGCCACAACATTGGGCACTGCGCGGACCTCCTCCACAGTCAACTGGAAAGCTCTCCCATGAGCCTTCGGAGCCTCGGCCTTCACTGATCGAACCTCGGTAAACCTAGAAGTAGGTTCATATCCCTGTGCTAACCCCTGATGCAACTGTGTACATTCATCCTTCCGATGGCCAGTCTGGTTGCAATGAAAGCAAACCATAAATCCCTTGGGGCAATCCTTGGCGATATGCCCCTTGTTGCCACATTTCTAGTAAGCACCCGATCCACAGTCCCCTCATGACCCTTTCCTCCCTTCCCGCAAGTGCGGCCCTTCAGGCCTCCAGTCCTCGAATCAGCGGACTTGGTCCACTTGGCTGCCAGCTGAGACTGAGCTGGCCGTCGATCCATCCTCTGAGACTCGGCATCCTCCCTGGCCTGAGTCTCCAACTCAATCTCCCTCTTCCGGGCATTTTCCTAGAGCTCAAAAAATGTCCGGTACGTCGAGTTTGACACGAACCCCCGAATGTCCCTCCTCAGAATGCCCAAATATCGGCTCATCCGTGCCTGCTCAGTTGACACTTGCTCAGGGCAGAACATCGTCCTCACATGAAACATCCGGGTAACCACAATAACCGAATCATTACCCTGCTTGAGGTTTAAGAACTCCTGAAAAAATTGTTCCCTCCCCACCGGGGGAAAATACTCGTCTCTGAACATGGTGGTGAACCTCTCCCAGGTCACCGCTGAAATCTCTGCAAGAGTGAAGCTTGCCGTCACGAACTTCCACCAATCCTTCGCCCCCAAACGAAGCTGGTTCAAAGCAAACCGTACCCTCAGATGCTCCGTACATGAACACGTATAGAAGGATCCCTCAATATCATCAATCCATCTCATTGTAGCGATCGGATCCTGCGTCCCATCAAACTCAGGTGGCTTTGTGTTGCTGAACTCCCAGAACAACAACGAGTCACCTCCTTAAGGCCTGGCAGCAGCCATAGCTGCTATAGCTGTAGCGGCTGCAGCCTCAGTCACCGCGACGTACCGCTCATCGAAAGTCTCAATTAGTGTGGTCTTGATAGACCCAAACATCTCCGGAATCTTGGCCCTGATCGCCGCAGCCACCTCATCGTGGATCATCTGACAAAGCTCCTCGTCACTCACACCGCTCGCCTCATTTCTGTGGCGTGTCCCAACCATGGTGTCTCTGAAATATAACATAATAATATCAAAGACTCATTCGAGCATTCTCGCACTCGATAACTCGACCCTACTTGTTCCTTAGTACCCATAGGATTCTTACTTAGAGTGCGCACTGCTTCAGTGTCTGCAGTAGTACGGGCCCTTATACTACCGCCTACACCACATCAATATTCACCCTAAGTCCTCCTCCTTTGATCCCAGATCACAAGTACTCTATATCTTACTGTCATAGGCTACCTTTCGGTAGACCTCTTATCAGCCCCTCACTGCTACCTACTCGCTCTCAAGCATCATATAGCAGCATAATCCTTCCTAGGATAAGGCATCACAAAATCAGGCCACTCTAGTCCTAATATGAATACCTAACCAGCTCCAGCATGCATAATATAACATATCATATCTCATAACACATAACGTAAGGGCATTCTGGGATTCACCGTTCGGGCGTCGGCTGACCGTACACACTGCTCTGCGCTGGTTGTCTCAAATCTCTTGCTTTTTAGAAAAATTAGTTTTATCGTTTGAAAATTTTCTCAAATCCGCAGTTTGAGTTCAGTTACGCCCAAAGGTGCATCCGAATCCCACAAACCAAGGCTCTGATACCAACTTGTAACAACGTAAATTTTCAAAACAATTTTTCATTTCTTTAAAACATAATTTCATTCAAGACAAACCATAAAATCCAATGTAACATGGTCATAATACAAAACATATCAATTCCCAAGATCAACATATCCAAATCCGCCTGTGTGTGTACGAGTCATGCCAGCGCCTTCCCACGGTCCTCACTAGTACCTGAAACACATTACACATAAACATTGTAAGCAAGAAGCTTAGTGAGTTCCTCAATATACCACTTACACACATATGCCTTTCCAGGCCATACTCCACATGACCTTCCGGTCCATGTATCTCAGGGGACTTCCGTCCCAACCCGGTAAACATTCCGGTCCTACCCGTTCCGACCTTCCGGTCCATAACTCCCTGACCTTCCGGTCCACATCATAATGCCTTCCGGCCCATATCAAGCATAGCATACATATCGCATACAAAACAGGCAACTCATAGCATACAATGCATATATCTCATAGCATACCAGACCTTCCGGTCACACATAGGTACCCTTCCAGGTACAGTATAGTGAGAAGACTCACCTCGTATGATGTCTAGTATCTCACGATATCTCTAAATCTCTAAACAACGACCTAGCCTCACCTAATCACAACAAGTAATCATTCCAAATCATTAACGGCTCTCAAGGCTATACTACATCCCTTTCTACAATTCCACAGAAGGTTAAAAGACCATTTTACCCCTCCCCGACTCAAAAGTCCACACGTTGACGAAAACCCTAAAAGTCAACAAAAGTTAACAGCATGCAGTATGCAGGGCGTACCAACTCCTATACGCAGGGCGTATCCTTGCACGCCAAAATCGGGGAATGCGACCCCCTACACGGCGTGTACTGGGATTACACCCAGAGTAAACCCTAGTTTCTTACTTTCTTCATTTTAGCTCTTAAACAGTTAAGACATAATCTCACATTCCAGATTTGGCCATTCTAATACCTCTTAATCCATAAAGTTGAAACCTTTAAGCCTTTGCATGGCTATAAAGGTTCCCATACCTTCTAACACCTTTCCTTTCTCCTCCAAAAGTCTAGATCTCATGCATGGCTCAACATTTATGTCGAATATTGCATTTTTATGAACATACAAATCATATAGTCCTAGAATATGATAGATCTAGGCCAACGGAAACTATTTGCTCATAAAGTCTCCATCCTTGGACCAAAAACCTTAGAATTTGGTCCAAGAAGCACACAACACAAATAACAAGGCAAGTTCTGAACTTTCTACCTCAGGAAGAAGCTCCAACCTCTGTAGACCTCAGATCTACTCTGGTCCACCAATTTCTAGCTCCTACAATGGCCTCCTCTTCTCTTTCACCACCTTGAAATGGAACTTTCAAGCTTAGCACACTCACACACAAGCTACGGATGAAGGGAATACTCTCTTAGGGTTTCTTTCTATGAGATGGTGGCTGAGAGACAAGACCATCTCATTCCTTTTATAGCCCTCAAGTCTTATTAGGGTTTTGCATTTGGGCCGGTTACGCCCGACGTAGGCGTACCCGGATGAATCCACATACAAGATAAAGCGCATGAGTATGCACAGCATACTCCTTAGTACGCCCAACGTACTCACAAGCCTAGCATTTACATAAAGGGACCTAACATGACAACTTGGAAAAGAAGAAGGGTTAAATGGTTGAACCTTTCGGGATGTTACACCTTTTATCTTTGAGCTAAGTGAGACATGATCTGAGGTGGGAAACCTTAGATCTAAGCCTTGAGAGGTCCTTAGAGGCTAGATGCCTCGGCTTTAGTGGCCCAAATGAAGGTTGTTGAGCAAAAACCTTCATGAAGAGTGTGTTTTGGTGTTTTGAAGCTATAACTACGTGCATTAGAGTAAAGATCGAAACTTTACGTAAGTATTAAGCCTTGGAATGATAGTTTTATAGATTAGAGTGTTAGATCTGGTTGAAATCGTCTGGTTAAGGAAAAGTCTGAATGGACTCGCCGAGTCAATGAGCCGACTAGACGAGTCGGCTAGGGTTTCATGTCTGGACTGAATCCCGATTTAGCCCGGCGAGTCGTGGGGTCGGCTCGATGAGTTAAGCTGGATCTTCAAGAGACTTCGGGAAGGTGAGTGAACTCGACGAGTCACAACGGTGTACTCGCCGAGTCGGGTCAAGTGGGACTGTTGACTTGAGTTGACTTCTGTTGACTGTAGGGTCTTGGTCAACATAAGTAATAGAGACCTTGGAGGGGTAAAATTAGGGGTGTTTATGGGGCGGTTAAGATCGGATAGTAAAATAATTATAAACCGTGACAACAGGGTGGGTACCTTGCTAGCACTAACCGTAACCGAACCGAATTGCTAAAAAACCCGAACCGAACCAAACCGTATAAAGGCGGCTAACCACAGTTCGGTTCACGGGTATCCGTTAAATATAAAAAATAATAATCAATCAAAACTACAAACTCCATTTTAAACAATTCTTTTCTAAAAATAAAAAACTCACAAAATTAAGAAAAAAATCAATGCTTGCTAATAAACCAACTCTTTAATATTATAAAACCAATCATCAATTCTTTGATATTTTGATATTTGATATTTATTAATTCTTGGTTTTTGCATGTGCCGTCAAACTAATTCTTTGGTTACGAAGGATAATTAATTTGATATCATAAAACCAACTTCACTTCTAGATTTTCTAGATTTACACATAACAATACACAATATATTCGAATTACAGTAAAAAAGAGTTAATTCTTTGATGTTTAAATTACAATCAAATATATTAATACAACCGAATCTCATATATATATATATATATATATATATATATATATATATATATATATATATATATATATATATATATATATATATAACGGTTTGGTTCGGGTATCCACAGATATCTAAATATCCAAACCGAAATCGACCCGTAGGTACTCGGTTTTTTCGGGTTTCGTTTTTTTAGGTTTCGGTTTTTTCGGATTCGGTTTTTTTTGGTTTCGGGTTGGTCGGATCGGCTTGGTTTTGCAGTTTTTTTGCACACCCCTAGGTAAAATGGTCTTTTATCCACTTCCCAATTAGTGAGGGAAAGAGTAATCGTCGGTTAATTAGAGTTGAGATTTCGAGTGTTAATTATAGATATTTGCCTTATGTGTTAGGCGGTGGCGAGTTCGAGATTCGAATGTGAGGATAACTGCTTTCTGCTTGCCAGGTGAGTCTTCTCACTATACTTTACCTTGAGTGGTAATTCGAGTTATGTGACAGAGTTATTGTATGCTATTTATGTGATATGTTGCACTGCATTATTTCTAAGTGATTTATGTTGTGTGTATATCAATGTGAACCAGAGTTAGAGGGTCCACAGAGTTAGGGCTAGAGGGCCCACAGAGTTATAGCCTCTAGTGGCTAGTATGTGTTATGTATGGTATTTTGGGGAACTCACTATGCTTCGTGCTTACCGTGTTATGTGTTTCAGGTTTTCCTCTCGGAATCGCGGGACGGAACCGATTTGATTGTACACACAAGAGAAAGAGTTATGAGGATCCGGGATTATTAATGGAGTTGTGCTTTGTAATTGAATAAAAGAGATTTTTATACGAGATGTTATGAAGAGTATGCATTTTAAAAATGAAAAATTGTTTTAAATTTTAACATCGTTACAAGTTGGTATCAAAGCCTTGGTTTGAGGGATTCGGTTTCACCTTCGGGTATATCTGGACTCAAACTGAGGAATGGAGGAAAATTTTCAAAATAAATGATTTTTCTAAAACGAGCAAGAGTTTCTAAGAGAAAACGAGAAAGAGCAGTGTGTACAATCAGCCAGAGCCCGAACGGTGATTTCCCAAAATACCCTTACCTTATGTTTTATGAGATATTATGAGATATTATGCATGCTAGAGATAGGCTAGGTATTTCATATATTAGGACTAGAGTTGCCTGATTTGTGATGCCTTAGCCTAGGAGTTGTTGTTATCTGTGATGCGATTTCGAGTATGTGCTGAGTAAGAGTATCCAACGGGAATCCTTGTACAGAGGGATTTGAGTAGAGGAGTAATCTACAAGAGATACCTAGATGAGCATTGGTGGAGCCTACCGAGAGATTAGCCAGATACATCCGAGGGTAGAGTTGTAGAGTTCAGTGATATCTGTTTGGTATGAGTAGAGCTAGTGGAGTTATCACCTAGGGCGGGTTATATTTGTTTTTCCAACGCCCAAATGCTGCTTGCTTCGTGCTTTGTGGAACTCCCGATGATGGGAGTCAGCTACCAAGTGAATGTGACGATATTCAGGAGGTAGATGACTAGCATCATAAGGAGTCTCTCAGCAGCTGATGGCAGAGAAGTGTGAGAACCTAGGAAGAGCATAGGAAGTGACCTTAGTCAGAAGAGTATGTTGGCAGAGTAGAGCATTTTGCTGGGAAGCGAGTACGTGTATGGGGATTGGTGATTGAGAAGGTTGAGCAGCTACTCAGGGAATCTGGGATGGTCCGTGTAGAGAGTATGGGTAGATGTCGCAGGCAGTATGTGCCCGTACTACTGAAAGCAGAGGATACATACTCGATGCAGGGAGTATTACAGACATTATGAGTAGCAGATCGAGAGGTGATGTCATGGTTCGAGTACCATGATCAGTAGCAGATCGAGAGGTGATCTCATGGTTCGGGTACCATGATCAGTAGCAGATCGAGAGGTGATGTCATGGTTTGGGCACCATGATCGGTAGCAGAGCGAGAGGTGATGTCTTGCTTCGAGTACCATTCTTCGTAGCGGAAGGTGTTTGTGCTTTTTCCAGTTATCCTATCGTGTTTCGGTTATTCTATGGTTGGATGCGATAGAATATGGGGCCATAGGGCCATGTTGAACGAGTTTCAACGGTGCATACCTTGAGAAGAGATTTATATTAGCTCCAAGGGATTTTTGGTGACATGCCAGTAGAGTCGCAAGACTCAGAGTTGAACAGGGATGGTACGTTATGGAAGAATACGGTCTGGGCTGGGCAGCCGTTTAATAGTAGAGATGTCACCTTGTGACCCAAGTACTGCTATTTTCGTTTCCAGAGAGAGACGTAAGAGGTGTTGAGATTTCAGTTTCCGAGTTGGAGGTGAGCCCTATGGGATCGCATTGATGATGATCTTTAATCAGAGTAGCTGACAGTTGGTCTTTCGCGAGGGAATGATATAGCATGAGCAGGTTGTCAGTGGGGACTGAGATGGTAAATGTTGGAATAGTGTCTAAGGTTGCAACTATATTAGGCAAGTATTTGACCCGATTGTGTACGGTCCTTTTGGTTTGCCTTCACCATAGCAACTTGACAGGATGATTTGTAATGAGAGAAGAAATATTATTTATATATTATGAAAATAATATAAGGAATAATAATATTGTTATTTGATTAATATAAGTCATAAATTAATTAGGAATTAATTTGGTGACTTAAAGAGATTAATTGAATAAAAGGGCATAAACTGTCAATTGTATGATAGTTGTACTTTGGGATGTAATCCCTTAAGGATAAGGGGCGGACGATTTTAGGGCTTTGGATAGACCTAGAAATCGTCCAAGTCTTATCATAAAGGGGATTGGATTGCTTAGGGCCTAAGTTATCCAATTAGGGTTTAAGGGTGAAACCCTAGGAGCCTTACAAGTATAAATAGACCCAAGGGGTCAATGAAATCGGCACTCTTGCCTTTGGAAGAACCCTGGCCGACTTCTTGCCCTCTCCCCTCTCTCTCTAATCATCCTCTTGCAAAGTTGGTGTTTGTAAGCCATTAGAGGAGTGACAATTGTGACTCTAAGCTCTAAGGACAAGAAGATTCAATCAAGCAACTTAAGGTAATCTTCTAGATCTGCTTTTCTTATGTTATTACCTAGATCCATTGCTAAAAAGTCTTGGATACAATGCATTTTCAATTACAGAAACCTAGATCCGAGCATTAGGGTTTGTATGTGCACATAGGAATGTTCATATGGCTAAAACCCATCAGTGGTATCAGAGCCTTGATTAGTTTCTATTGAATTGATGCATTAGTTGCTTGTTTGTTGCTTGCAAAATTCGAATTTTGTCATTCTGCCTGATGAACTCAGTGAGTTCCATAGTGGACTCGGCGAGTCCATTGTGGTACTCGGCGAGTTCGAGCGTCAGAAAGAGCTAATTTCGGGATTTCTTGTTGTTTATATTTTGGATACTTACCTTAATCTTAATAGGTCAATATAAATCCGATTTTAATATATATTTGAGTATATTCTTGACCTAATTGAAGATATTTATCAATTAATTGAATATTAATTTCCATATGTGATAATTGATTAATTATTTTAATTAAATTGGTAAATTGTTTTGCAAGAAATAATTTAATAAATCAAATATGGATAATTATGTGATTAAATGTTAATTTGAATTATTTTTTATTTGATCCCCTATGTTTTGAAAAGTTTAAAACTTGCCCTCAAGTTTTGAAATTTATGTTTTGTGATTAAAAGTTTAATTTAGACAATTTAAATTTCAAACCCTAGAATTTTACAAGTTTAAAATTCAACCCTATACTAATATAATATTACAAGATTAATATGTATATATATGTATAATTAAAATGCTAGTCTTACCGTTAGTAGGCCTCATTCACGAAGCCGGTCTATAAGGTGGGTATAAGGTTGCGGCCTATAAAATGGCGCTTAATGGGTGTACAGTCACACCCACCGCTTGCTTGATCGGTGGAGGGTCGTTAGCCGAACGGGTAGGATAGGGCAACCTCATCTCCTCATTAAAAGTATAATATGAAATACAAAGTAACTACACGTTTTTCAAAAAAAATTCCCAATCCTAGTTACTTTAGGAAAAGTGAATTGATGCAATCCCATGAAATTACACTTTGCAACCTTGCTAAGAAGTTAGTGGAGCGTGTGTGGTTTACCGGCACACTAATTGGTTCAAAACAAAGGTGGCAAAGGGTGATTCATTGTTTATCATAGTTCGATGGAGCATGTGTGGTTTACCGGCACATCGAATAGGCGATTGTTACAATGAAGGCACCGTGTAAGTTTGCATGGTAATTCAGACCCACTTTGTGATCCTCGATATCCCAGTCACAAACGAGAGGGGCATATCGAGATTTAAACATGCCATTGAAAAGTTCAATGAATCTCATCGAAACCTTGGAATTCTCAATACATTTAGAACTTAAAGTTATGTTTTCATGGTGGAGAATTAGTGAATCGTCATTCACTTACCTTCAAATTGTTTGCATGTTAGATTACGGCATCCCTTTTCTAAAATCTAAATATTGTTGTTGGATCCTAGCCCTAATTTTTCTTATTGGGTGATAATTAGGGATTCAAATTCTAATCTATCTTTGTCCTTTCTATTTGTAGATGTCGAACGCGAACAACGCTGCTGCTAGTTCGTTCACATTGATGAGCCTTTGCCAAAAGGTGACTTTCGATGGGACGAACTTTAGCGAGTGGATAAGATACATTCGCATGATTGCTCGCTACGAGGACAAGGAGTATGCCCTCGATGAGAAGCTCGAGAAGATCAACCCAGAAATCGCTACTCTGGCTGAAATGACTGCTTTTGAGACTCATGAACGTGATGCGACGAAGGTTCATTGCATCATGATAGCCACAATGAATGCCGAATTCCAAAAGTCCTACGAGGACATGTATCCGTATGAAATGCACCAAGACTTATTGGATAGATACCATCAGAACGCGAGGCAGGAACGTTACGAGATCTTCACTAACATGATCTCCGCTAAAATGGGTCATGGAGAATCTCTAACCGTGCACCTGCAAAAGATGCAAAGGTATGTCAATCGTCTTCGCAAGTTGAATGTTGAATTTGGGGAAGACTTGGCTATCGACATGGTGCTTCACTCCTTGCCTCCGTGTTACAATCAATTTAGGATGACCTACCACATGAACAAGGAGGAGGTCACCCTAAGTAAGCTCCAAGGTCTCCTTAGGGTTGCTGAGCGCAACCTCAAGTACAAGTCTGTTGCACCAACTCCTAATCCACCAGTTGCTCCTGTTTTGGCGATTGGGCAAGGTAGGGGTAAGAAGAGGAAGGCTCTGTCTAAGAGCTACTGCAAGGGAAAGTCCCGAGATGGTTCCTCTTCTAGTGGGACCAAAGTTGATCCTGCTAAGCCCAACCCTAACCCAAAGGAGGCAGAGTGCCACCATTGCCACAAAATAGGGCATTGGAAGAGAAGCTGCCCAGAATACCTGCAAGCCATCAGGGAAGGAAAGATCAAGCCGTCTTTCGCAGGTATATACACAATTAAATCTAATGATTCATCTCATGCTATTTCTTGGGTACTAGATACCGAGTGTGGTTACCACATTTGTTCTGAATTGCAGGGACTAAGAAGAAATAGGGATGTGGAGCATGGAAGAATAAATCTAATCATGGGGAACAGAAGATCGTCGCCTGTGACCAAGTTTGGAGTGTATTCTTTAGTGCTTAGTAATGGTTTATGTTTAGATTTGAATAATTGTTGCTACTCTCCAGAAATGGCAAGAAACATCATTTCGTTTCATGGTTTGTTTAGACAAGGATTTAGATTTTCTTTTAATAATGAGAATGGTTCAATTTATTCTTATCTAAATGGTGTCTTATATTTTGAAGCAATGCCATGTAATGGAATTTATGAAACTGTTATGATTGTAGATAACCTAGGAAATGATGTTTTGTGCATGGATTCTTCCAATAGTATGGATAAAGCATCCTTGTGGCATTGTCTTCTTGGACATGTCAACAAGAAGCGCATAGCCTAACTCCAAAAGGATGGAGTGTTGGAGTCATTCGACCTTAGGGAAGATGACACATGCGAGTCTTGTTTACTTGGAAAGATGACCAAGTCACCCTTCACTAGTACATGTGAAAGGGGTGAGGTTCTATTGGACCTCATACATACAAATGTATGTGGACCCTTTAGATCAACCATGAAGGATGGAAACTGCTTCTATGTGACTTTTACCGATGACTATAGTAGATATGGGTATATCTACTTAATCAAGCAAAAGTCAGAAACGTTTGAAAAGTTCAAAGAGTTCAAGAATGAAGTGGAGAATCAATTGGCCAGGAAAAGCAACATGCTTCGATCCGATCGAGGAGGAGAGTACCGAAGTCTTGAATTCCACAACTATCTCAAAGAGTGTGGAATAGTTTCACAATTGACGCCACCTAGGACACCACAGCTGAATGGTGTGGTAGAAAGGCGTAATCGAACCTTGTTAGACATGGTCCGCTCTATGATGAGTCGTGCTTCACTACCTATCTCATTGTGGGGGTATGCCTTAGAGACTGTCGCCCATATCCTTAACCGAGTCCCTACTAAGAAGGTTACCAAAACACCTCACGAGATGTGGATAGGGAAAGCTCCCTCGTTAGCACATATCAAGGTTTGGGGTTGTGAGGATTTCATAAGACAAGATACCCACGACAAGCTCGAACCTCGTAGTGAGCGATGTATTTTCATTGGCTACCCACATAAATCCTTTGGCTATCTCTTTTATAGACCGAAGGACAATGTTTTCATCGTTGCGAGGAGAGGAGTTTTCCGAGATCGAGAACTCATAAGCCAAGGAGGCAGTAGAAGGCAAATCGAGCTTGAAGAGATTCAAGAGTCAATTGATGAAGGAACCTCTACCGCTGGCGCTCAACCCGAGGAGGAAACTCCGGTTGAAGCGATTGACGAGTCCTTACCTCTTAGACGTTCCGAAAGAGTTAGATTTCAACCCCAGTTTTATGGTTTTCATATTACTACCGAAGGGGACACGTATATTAGTGGTGGTACACTAATAAATCTAGATGAACCTAATAGCTATAAGCAAGCCATGGAAGGCCCGGAGCCTGCAAAATGGAAAGAGGTAATGGATAGCGAGATCCAATCCATGTATGACAACCAACTTTGGAATTTGGTTGATAATGTGCCCGGACGTAAGACTGTTGGGTGCAAATGGATCTTCAAGAAGAAGACCGACGTGGATGGAAATGTACACACATATAAAATCTATTTCATGATTATGAGATTTGGCAAATGGATGTCAAGACCGCTTTCCTTAATGGGAAGTTGGCTGAGGATGTTTACATGGCTCAGCCAGAAGGTTTTGTTGATCCGAAGCATCCGAATAGAGTGTGTAAGCTTGAGAAGTCCATTTATGGACTTAAGCAAGCGTCTCGCAGATGGAGTCTTTGCTTCGATGAGAAAGTCAAAGAGTTTGGATTTGTACGAAGCGAAGATGAATCATGTGTATATATCAAAGCCAGTGGGAGTATAGTAAGCTTCCTCGTTTTGTATGTCAATGACATACTACTCATAGGAAACAACGTCCCGACACTGCAGGAGATCAAGTCCTGGCTCAGGAAGTGCTTCGCTATGAAGGACCTCGGAGAGGCTTCCTATATTATCAGAATAAGGATAATGAGAGAACGAAGTAAGAGACTAATAGGACTTAGTCAGAATACTTACTTAGATAAAGTACTAAAACGTTTTAGTATGGAAAAGTCGAAGAAGGGAGAATTACCAATACAAAGTAATGCCAAGTTGAGTAAGACTCAAAGTCCGAGTGCTGAAGCTGAAATAGTAGAAATGAGTCGAGTCCCATATGCTTCCGCAGTTGGCTCAATCATGTACGCTATAACTTGTACTCACCCTGATGTAGCCTTTGCCTTGAGCATGGTCAGTAGATATCAAGGGAACCCAGGCAGAGCCCATTGGATTGCGGTCAAGAATATCCTTAAGTACCTTCGGAGGATGAAGGAATGGTTTTTAGTCCTCGGAGGGTGTGATGACTTGAAGGTGAGAGGGTATAGTGACGCCAGTTTTCAGACCGACAGGGACAACTACCGTTCGCAGTCGGGCTAGGTCTTTACCCTGAATGGAGGAGCAGTGACTTGGAAAAGTTCCAAGCAAGAAACCGTAGCTGATTCAACGTGCGAATCAGAGTACATTGCAGCGAGCGAAGCGTCGAAGGAGGCAATATGGTTGAAGAACTTCATCGGTGATCTTGGAGTTGTACCTACCATAAAGGAGCCCATGGAAATTTTCTGTGATAATGAAGGAGCGGTTGCCTTGACCAAGGAACCGAGGGATCATGGTAGATCTAGACATATCGACAGAAAATATCACTTTATTAGGCATCGAGTAGAAGAAGGACAACTCGTGGTTAAGAGGATATCATCAGAAGATAACCCAGTAGATCCGCTTACGAAGGGACTGAGAAGGGTTAAGCACTTGCAACATGCTAGGAGTATTGGGCTGAAGGATGATATTAGTATAGATTAGATAGTATTAGAAACGTGTAATAGATAAATGTAATTAAAATTTGATGATTAAATAAAGGAGTATTATTTATGAGTAATGTTACTGTCTTATGTTAATTGTTTAACTATTGTTTCACTTTGCATGTTTTGACTTCCAGAATAATTGAGTTTATTAAGAATAATCGAATTATTCAAATTTTCCACAATCGTTCATATGTTGGAAGTAGGTATGACAGAAGATTGTCATGAATTGGAGTGTAGATTGTCTAAATGGTATTAGACATAGAAAAAGTTTGTTGCAGTGTTCATGAGTGCTTATAAACTAGTTTTGAGCATTGGAACAAACCCGTGCTTGCTAGAATCACCTTATGGAATATGATAAAAAGGGTGATCGCAAGACGATAATATCATATGGTCTTAAAACCTAGATATATGGTTTGTTATTTGTTAATTGGTTGTACATTCGTAGTGCGAAACCAAATCAGTAACTTGATGTTATAAAACACATTGTTGTGTATAGTTGATTAATGAATAAGTAAATGCATATAAGTCGAAGTTTATCTGTTACTTTTATCCTAAGAGGGTAAAAGCGATATCTCGGCCGCTCGATGATTTGATTTGACTTATGTGTCGGGCCCGGTCAGAACTGAACTGATGTGTTCGATTAAGTTCTATGTCGAATAAATCTGATATCGAGAAACCAATTGCTGGACAAATTGGTTCCATAGAATTGTCAGCATGATATCTAAACAGAGGACTGTACAATCCCTTATCTAAAGGACAGGATTGATAAGATCAGAGTTTAACAACGTCTTTGAGAGCTATGATTGCTAATCGGATTATACTTGTATATAGTTAATACACTTATCCAAGTGGGAGACTGTTGGAATAGTGTCTAAGGCTGCAACTATATTTGGCAAGTATTTGACCCGATTGTGTACGGTCCTTTTGGTTTGCCTTCACCATAGCAACTTGACAGGATGATTTGTAATGAGAGAAGAAATATTATTTATATATTATGAAAATAATATAAGGAATAATAATATTGTTATTTGATTAATATAAGTCATAAATTAATTAGGAATTAATTTGGTGACTTAAAGAGATTAATTGAATAAAAGGGCATAAACTCTCAATTGTATGATAGTTGTACTTTGGGATGTAATCCCTTAAGGATAAGGGGCGGACGATTTTAGGGCTTTGGATAGACCTAGAAATCGTCCAAGTCTTATCATAAAGGGGATTGGATTGCTTAGGGCCTAAGTTATCCAATTAGGGTTTAAGGGTGAAACCCTAGGAGCCTTACAAGTATAAATAGACCCAAGGGGTCAATGAAATCGGCACTCTTGCCTTTGGAATAACCCTGGCCGACTTTTTTCCCTCTCCCCTCTCTCTCTAATCATCCTCTTGCTAAGTTGGCGTTTGTAAGCCATTAGAGGAGTGACAATTGTGACTCTAAGCTCCAAGGACAAGAAGATTCAATCCAACAACTTAAGGTAATCTTCTAGATCTGTTTTTCTTATGTTATTACCTAGATCTATTGTTCAAAAGTCTTGGATACAATGCATGTTCAATTAGACAAACCTAGATCCAAGCATTAGGGTTTGTATGTGCACATAGGAATGTTCTTACGGCTAAAAACCATCAACAAAGGACTAGGATACACTCTATTTGAGCATGGTAGGGAATGTGTTAGCTGCAGCATGGAACGATCAAGAGGAGTATATCAAGGCAGTGACTCTTTTTGTCTATGATGGGTATCGAGAATGGAAGTGGATTCTCTGCTCTTATGATGGGAGATGTGTTAGAGCGTGGTTGAGGAGTCGAGGATGAAGAGAATGATAGCTCATTATTTCCAGGCTAAGAGTCAGAGTTAATACTGGACAGTTGGGGAGGTTCGGTGATGGGAGGGTGTGAGTTTCTGAATGACTAGAGACAATCATGATGGGGGGTTCTAAGGATTTCATCTGAGATTGGGGTTATTTGGGGCTGCTTGATCACTATCGGGAGATCATTGAGCATGCGTAGCACCTTCCAGGAGTAGGTGCGATGTTTTTGGTGAGAACAGTCTGTGGGATAGATTGTTGATGCGTCAAATGATGATGGTTCAAACCCTGAGTGGGGAAGAACCGGGTATTCTAATGAGAGAATCAGAGGTTCGTTCAAGAGAGGTTAGAGAAATGGATATAGAGACATGTGGTACGGATTCAGAATACCAGCGTTATTGGGGTTAAAAGTTTATACATGAGGCTTGTGCTCATGAAGGGATGAGTGTCACCACGGTCGGTGGCCGTTAGTCAGAGAACTTGTGGTGGTTGGAAATTCGTCGAGGTGGTTTAGCTAGTAAGGTTAGTTCGGCGGTTGGGAAATTCCAGTCTTACGTATGGGCTGTTATATGTAGTTTGGGGAGAGCAGATATGAAATGAGACGACCAACCCCAGGGTCGGTCAGTGTATTCTTGCATGAGTTTTGAGCAATAGAGGAGGGAGTTTCAGATGGTTGTCCTCATGTTCCGAGTCATTGTCGATTCTTCAGTGTTTCGTTTGAGAGTTGGGATACTCCGAAGTTGCGTGTTGTGTGATATTAAGGATAGTTATGATATCCTGAGGGAATGCTTTGAGGTATCCGTGTATGGTGTCGTAAGTATGGGACAGGTGGTTGAGGCAGGACATCATGATGTTCTGCGATGGTGTTTCTGGGGTATCCGAGTGTGATGCCCTGAATTCCGAATTATTTTAGAGTCGTAAGTTTGAGGCGGCAAGTGGTGAATTAAGTATCTACGGTTCCAGTGGGATCCCTTCGGGTATTGACATCAAGAGGGATCATTTAAGAAGGTGGATTGCATCAGGGAAAGGTATTTTGTTATGGCGGTTGTCGTCAGATATTATGATGCGTAAGTTGGATGAGTGTGGGTACCTATCTATGATTGTTCGTAGAGCATGAGTTAGAGGACGCAGTGTGGTGTTAACATGAGTATGAGACTGTGGGATGATAAGAGGGAGCGCTGCTAGTCAGTGAGAGGGTGTTGTGATACTGTGAGGAGTCGTAGGACTCACTAGTCAACGAGAGGGTGTTGTGATACTGCGGGGAGCCCTAGTATTCACTAGTCAGTGAGGGGGTGTTGTGATACTGCGAAGACCGTAGTACTCATTAGTCAGCGAGAGGTTGTTGTGATACTACGGGGAGATGTAGTATTCACTAGTCAGCGAGAGGGTGTTGTGATACTGCAGGGAGCCATAGTACTCACTAGTCAGCGAGAGGGTGTTGTGATACTACAGGGAGCCGTAGTATTCACTAGTCAGTGAGAGGGTGTTATGATACTGCGGGGAGCCGTAGTACTCACTAGTCAGTGAGAGGGTGTTGTCATACTGCGGGGAGCCGTAGTATTCACTAGTCAGCAAGAGGGTATCATGGTACTGCAGGAAGCCGTATTATTCACAAGCCAGAGCATGCCACAAAGGAGTGTTAGGCTTGGGTAGCCTTATTATTGAGTTTTTGGGGACCTGGTGTTTGGATCGGGAGTGAGACTGTGATCACCTTAATGATCAGGGATCGTTATATACGGAGTTAAGGTGTGGTAATCACAATCAGAAGGACTTGGGGAAGTGACGTACGCATGGGCTGCAAGTCATGAGTCATGGGTTGAGTGGTTCATAAGGACGGGTGGTCCCAATTTTGGTTTGGACCAGACTCTCGAGTTTGAGTTTGGCTCTAGTGGTGCCTTCAGTAGGCGATATGAGATTCTAGATTCTGAGATGGGTCCCAAGTTGAGAGGTATTCTTATCCAGCTGATGCCTTAGACCTGTGTAGGTTAACACTCAGGTACAGGAAGTACCGCGAGGCCCATGTATCTAGGGAGTGGTGTTCGACATAAGTCGAGGGTGAAATGATTTAGTGGGTTTGTGTTATTCGTTGGGGTAAAGAGAGCTTCGTGACTTGTGTGTCACCGGGTCGAGATTGTTGTGTGAGAAGGAAGTCGGTGAGACATTTCGGGGCATGTTATGGGTGACCTTTGGAGGTGCAACTGTGGAGTCAGGTGTTGACTTTGTGCCCAGTATGGAAAAGGGATACGAGAAACAAAGTTTGGTCTTTCAAATGTGATGTCTAAGGACACTTATGAATGAGTATGGTTTTTCCCTTGTGTCTGAGGGAAGAGTGTTAAGGATTCTACGTCGGATGGGTTCTGATAGCGGTTTAGTGAATGAGCCCTAGTGAGGTGTGGACACTTCCGTTTCTTGGGGCGTGATTCGGATCTTTTAGCATGTTGGTATGAGTGAGCGGTATCCGATTGTTGGATTCGGTCTTGTGAGAATCAGAGGATCAGTGGGTTATTAGGGTTGACATTCGAGGAGAGAATACCATGGTGATCGCTTTAGTAGGTGGTCTGGCGGCGAGTTAGGCCACTAGAGTTTCCAGATATTGGGAAAGCGCATTTTGCGGCCGAAGAGTTGGTTTAGTTCTAGATTTGGGAGTTCTGTGTGATTTCAGTTGTCCATGGAAGAAGATTTCGGTTTGGCATGAGATCCTTTCAGCGGTGCCTTCAGGTGGTTGGGTGTAATTTATATGTGGTTAAGGAGTGATTTCGAGGGCGAAATCAAATTCAAGTATGAGAGAATTGTAACATCCAGATTTCAGGGATATTATTGTAAAGGCTAATCTTGGGTTTCAAGGGGGGACTCGACGAGTTAAGGGTCCAACTCGCCGAGTCGAGTCGGGATCCTTCGGGGGATTTAATGAGTGGACTCGACGAGTCAGAAGAGGGACTCGCCGAGCAGATACTGGTTCAAGAAATACCCTAAGATCCAGGTTTGGAGCATATTTAAAGGAACTTATGACCTTGGGGCGCCTCATATCCTCTGTGCGAAACCCTAAATCACCATAGGAGCTTGGGGTGAGTTCGTATGATGAAATCAAGTGATTTAGTGAGTTATGTGGAAGGAAAGGTGCATGAATCAAGCAAGGAATGAGATGGAGGCGGTGGATCTAGCTTATCTTCTCATGGAGCTACTGTGGAAGGTATGACCTTGCATCCTTTTCATCTAATTGTGATTAGACCTCTAGATCTTGAGAATTTTAGGGCTTAACTCCACTCCTTTTATCGTTGAGCTAAGTGAGACATGATCTGAGGTAGGAAACCTCAGATCTGAGCCTTGAGAGGTCCTTAGAGGCTAGATGCCTTGGCTTTAGTGGCCCAAATGAAGGTTGTTGAGCAAAAACCTTCATGAAGAGTGTGTTTTGGTGTTTTGGAGCTATAACTCCGTGCATTAGCGTAAAGATCAAAACTTTGTGTAAGTATTAAGCCTTGGAATGATAGTTCTATAGATTAGAGTGTTAGTTCTGGTTGAAATTGTCTGGTTAAGGAAAAGTTTGAATGGACTCGCCGAGTCAATGAGCCGACTCGACGAGTCGGCTAGGGTTTCATGTCTAGACTGAATCGCGATTTATCCCGGCGAGTCGTGGGGTTGGCTTGACGAGTTAAGCTGGATCTTCAAGAGACTTTGGGAAGGTGAGTGAGCTCGACAAGTCACAAAGGTATACTCGCCGAGTCGGGCCAAGTGGGACTGTTGACTTGAGTTGACTTCTATTGACTGTAGGGTCTTGGTCAACATAAGTAATAGAGACCATGGAGGGGTAAAATGGTCTTTTATCCACTTCCCAATTACAGAGGGAAAGAGTAATCGTCGGTTAATTAGATTTGAGATTTCGAGTGTTAATTATAGACATTTGCCTTATGTGTTAGGCGGGGGCGAGTTCGAGATTCGAATGTGAGGATAACTGCGTTCTGCTTTCCAGGTGAGTCTTCTCACTATACTTTACCTTGAGTGGTAATTAGAGTTTCGTGACAGTTATTGTATGCTATTTATGTGATGTGTTGCACTGCATTATTTCTATGTGATTTATGTTGTGTATATATCAGTGTGAATCAGAGTTAGAACCTGAAGGTTCACAGAGCTAGGACCAGAGGGTCCACAGAGTTATAGCCTCGAGTGGCTATTATGTGTTATGTGTGGTATTTTAGGGAACTAACTAAGCTTCGTGCTTACCGTGTTATGTGTTATGTGTTTCAGGTTTTCCTCTCGGAATCGCGGGACAGCACCGGCTTGATTGTATACACCTGAGAAAGAGTTATGAGGATCTTGGATTATTACTGGAGCTGAGCTTTGTAATTGAATAAAAGAGATTTTTATATGAGATATTATGAAGAGTATGCATTTTAAAAATGAAAAATTGTTTTAAATTTTCACGTCATTACACTTCATAGTCTCTCTTGACTTTGAAGGACGAGATTCGTGCCTGGGATCTACTGGTCTGTGTCTTAATTGACATCACATATATCGCACATAAATAACTTGCTTTATTTCCTTTTCTTTGGCACACTCTTGCACGAAGTTCTTTATGATCTTCCAAAGTCTAGTTCGTTGTTTCAATGGCAATTTTCTAAACTTGGTTTTTCGCTTCTACAACACAATGGTGGTCTTTTTATTAAAGCAGTAACACGTGCTTCATTAATCTTTTGGCATATAAGACAAAATGGGAGAATTGCTTTCAAAAAGGAATTTGAAACGATTGTTTACTCTGCAGAGAAGAAGAATGGATAAGATTTTCAAAAGGGCGCGTAAATTTGAAGCGTTAACCCTATCATCATGCCGTCTGACACACTTTTTGGGGAACGACAGTTGTCAAATCGCTACTTTTTAGGCGTCGTTTCAGAACATCACGATGTCATCATTAAGAGAACTTTCTCTCTCCTATCGTATAAAAGATTTTCTTTCACTCCGTTCTCTCTTTTACAACATTTAAAAGGCGAATTCTTCTCTTCTGTTGTTCATCTTTTCCACCAAGCTTCAACAGTGGCAGACTCTTCTTCCATTCAAGAAAAAGCCGCTCAATCCTCTCTCTCCTTACCATCAAGCCAAACAAAAATTTGATTATCAACTTGGTGCCTTACTCCTATGATCCCTACATGTTGCAGATTGTCGAATGTCTAAAATACTCACCCTTGGTGAATGCCCTTACAAAAGTTGACGTCGTTCCAATGTCTCTCCTTTCTCAGGTGTAATCTTCTGCAAAATACTTCAAGGACGATAAAAGGATTTCGTTTGAAATATTTGATAAGAAGACTTTAGTCTCGAAGGCCTGATTTTGTTCTCTTTTAGGGCAACCTTCTAACGAATCATTGGTGAACCCCGAATCGATTTCTACTTTACAACTCTTCGAGATGTTCTACAACAAGGGTTATAATGACATACTCACTAAAATTACCAACGTTAAGAAGTCATGCCTTCCTCTTCAATGGAATAGGTTATTTACTCTTCTATCAAAGAGCTTCTCTGAACGTGTTGCAGGATCTGATAGTGCTAGCAAGGGTTTTATGACTATTCTCTATGGTTTGTATCATGGAATCAATCTTGACTATGGGTCGATTCTCTTGGCCCAGTTGATTGAAGGTTTAAACTCTTCATCTCGTCACACTGAGATTTCTTGTAGGAGATTCTGGACGATTATCGCTCAACGAGCGATGGAGAAGTTCCAAGTTCCAGTTATGGCTGATTCCTTAAAATCTAAGATTTCTTCGTTTCAGACCACCAAAATCATTGTGGCTGATTTCACCAAATTCTCTTTTATTGGTTCAATTCCTAAGTCCATGTATCAATGTGTTTCCAAGGCCAGCAAATTAATCAGTGAGTACAAAAGCTTCCATCCATGGGGTCGAGATCGTTGACCCCAGAAATGCAACAATCACTTGATGTGGCTGACAAACCAGCCAAACGGGGCAAGAAAGGGGATACAAGGAAGGAAATCCAAGAAGGGCCATCTTCTAAACCTGTCACTCCCAAAAAGCGAAAGGGTTCCACTGCAGACCCTTCGGCTCTTATGAAGAGAAAGCTGAAAAAGATGGCACACAAGAGCAAAGCTCCATCATCTAGTGACAATGACTCTGTTCCTTCAGATCAAGATGTTGAAGTTGAACAAGTGTTGGAGAAAGATAAGTCTGATGATTCGGTCCGAGAAGTCTCTCCAGAGGTAATCCCTACTAACATTGCTTCATATCCACCTCCTTCTCCACATCATACTACTATTCCTATGTCAATCGCTCCATGTCCTCCTCCAACCTCCACGCCAATTCCAACTTCTACACCTCTACCACCACCATTATTCACAGAAGGAACCACCACCACTACTTCTACTATACCTAAACGTCCTGTCAACGCATCTGATGCGGGGGCACAAACTTCAGGTGTTGAAACCCCCATTACCTCAAAACCTTTGTCACCAATCAACTTAGAAGAATCAGATACTATTCTCAGTGGGGCGGATATGGATTTTGATACTTTTCACTATAGTCCCTACACTGTTCAAAGTGATGATGATGATGATAATTCTCCTGTCACAAAGAGGCATCTCAAGGATTAAAATGAGAAGCTTGACACTTTTCTTGCCTCTTCATCTGAAACCTCCACTTTGGCATCTTCTGATGCTGCCATTAGAGCCTTGGTAGCCACTTTGGTTCAACAGCATGAGAGTTCAATCGAGAAAGCAACCAAAGTCGTCGATGAATCCACTAAGACAACGATGTTCATGTTATTCTGCTTGATATCCTGGATGCCCATGATACAGTTCTCACAATCACCGTCAGGAGGCGCTTAGCCGAAAAACTGCATCCAGCTCTTGGACTTCTATGTAGAATCAAGTGTGTTTCGGAGGCAAACGTCCCTCCAAAACAAGGGGGAGACGCAACTCAAGCTCCACCAAAATAAACTCCAACAACTGAAAATCCTCCAGCTCCTCCAGTTAAACCAAGTGTCATCACAGAACCGAAGGATAATGAAGCTTCGGGTTCTACTGTTCAAGATAAAGGAAAGAGAATTGTTAGTGAAAGTGGAGAAGAAGAAGATGTGAATCATGAAGGGTCATTAACGAAAATCCACGAAACTGAAGAGAGGAAAAGAAAAGATAAATAGGACCATGACGTTTTGGAACGAAGTAAAACTATTTTTCCATTATGGACATTGGAAAACCTGCTGAAGGAAGCGACAGAATCCCCAAGTACTCATTGGCTTGAACCAGTCATTTCCTTTGACTTGGTTAACTCCAAAGACATGAAATTCGATATGCCGATTACCCGAAGGGCTTTCGTTTTTCATTGTTTTGAGCCAATTGCTTCAGTTCCCTCACCAGACCTGAAGGTTGATAGAGTACTAATCGATTACTATCTTGCTTTCTCGCAACCTCTGTATTTGAGCTGGAATGCAAAGAAGATTACCACAGTCAAGGTTTTGAAGCCAGTTGCTGCGGGGAAGTTCATCAATGTGAAATTTCATGTTACTCGTGGTTCGGATGACTAGGTTCATGAGTTTTCTCTTGCTGATTTGTCGAATCTCAACCCTTATGACTGGATTTTGTTGACTAACATTTTGTTGTCAAATGAGCATATGTACGAACCCATTCTTGATCACATAAAGAGAATGTTGTTTTCGTATATACATGAAGTAACGAAGCTTGATCAGGAGATTTCAGCTGCTCTAAGGAAGAAGCCCATTGTCAGACCCATTGGCAAGGTTAGTGATGTGAACAAGATGAGTATGGGCAAGATTGACACCAAACATTTAGCGGTGATGTTTACGAAAGATGTTGGAGGTTCGGCTCCTCCATTAAAGTGCATGTTCGCTTTGTCTGATAAGCATCTGTTTTCCACTATCGCTCTTGAACACATTCTAGACATAGTCAATAGGTGTAAATCCAATGACGATGTTGCAAAGAAGATCTTCAATGAGATGATTATGTGGTATATCAACTTTCTTCGTACTATTCTAGCTATGATATCGAAGTTGTTTAAAACAGTTAAGAAGACTATTCAAGTTGTGCCACATTAATCTCTCGCCTCAATTGACGCAAAGGGGGAGATTGTTGATTTATGAAGTGTTGCGTCATTGGGATTTTGTCTACGTCCAATGTATTCTCGGTTATGGGCCTATCTAGCCGCATTACATTTATTAGGGTTTACATTATATAGTTCATGCACCCATCTTAGTATGTATGTTTTTGATAGTTTTCTCTTCATTATATTGTAATCCTAGCACACCTCTACAGTAGAAGTTATTTATCAAGCTCTTCTGAGGTGTTGCATATAAATCATTCGGCACTTGTTCAATTCGTTGTGTGTTCACGTTTTTATTTGTTTTCTTGATTTTCTTGTTAAGAATCTATTCGATCTTAAAACAGCTTTCGACTCTTCAATCTCGTTAATCAAATCGGGATTTTGGACGATCCAGCCAAAATTGAGGCAGTTATGCAATGGGAGGTGTCGAGATCCCCATCCGAGATCAGGAGTTTTCTAGGATTGACCGGATACTATCAGAGGTTTATCAGGGATTTCTCCAACATTGCGGTTCCTCTCACCAGGTTGACCCAGAAGGGCATTACTTTTGTTTAGGGTCCTGAGCAGCAGGCATCATTCGAGACTCTTCGCCAGAGATTGTGCGATGCTTCGGTGTTAGCCCTTCCAGAAGGAGTGGAGGACTTTGTGGTCTATTGCGATGCGTCTATCTCAGGGATGGGTGCAGCTTTGATGCAAAGGGGTCGCGTGATAGAATATGCGTCGAGGTAGCTGAAGCCCCACGAGACGAGGTATCCCACCCATGATTTGGAGTTGGGGGCGGTGGTGTTCGCCCTAAAGATTTGGCGCCATTATCTTTATGGTGTTTGGTGTACCATATACACAGACCATAAGAGCCTGAAGTATCTCATGGATCAGCCCAACCTAAATATGAGACAGTGGAGATGGTTGGACGTGATGAAAGACTATGACTGTGAGATTCTATATCATCCGGGCAAGGCTAACGTGGTAGCCGACGCCCTGAGTCGTAAAGCCGGGAGTGCTCCGATTTGAGATGTGTGTATGAGGATGACGGTGATGACTCTAGTCTTTGATACCATTCAAGAGGCCTAGGTGGAGGCCATGAGACCGGAGAACCGCAAGAGGGAGCGGGTGATTGGACAGGTGTCCGAGTTTGTGACGGATAGTCGAGCGCTTATGACTTTTCGAGGGTGGATTTGGGTGCCCTATACTGGTGGAGCTCGTCGTATTCTGAGGGAGGATGCGTATAGATCGAGATTCCCAATCCACCCAGGAGCCACTAAGATGTACTTGGACCTGAAGAAAGATTATTGGTGGCCCTGTATGAAGAGGGACGTGGCTTGGTTAGTCGAGAGGTGCTTGATCTGTCACCAGGTTAAGGCCGAGCACCATCATCCCCATGGCAAGTTGCAACCACTAAAGTTTCCGTAGTGGAAGTGCGAACATATTACCATAGATTTTATCACCAAATTGTCAAGGACCGTGCGGGGTGTTGACGCGATTTGGGTGATTGTAGACGGGTTGACAAAGAGTGCTCACTTCCTTGATATTAGTGAGAGTTCTTCTGCCAAGAGACTGGCCGAGGTAAATGTAAGAGAGGTGGTAGCTTGGCATGGAGTGAAGACATCGATAGTGTTAGATTGGGATGTGCACTTTACTTCCAGGTTCTAGAAGAATTTTCATGAGGAGTTGGGTATGTGATTGCACTTCAGTACAACCTACCACCCACAGACGGATGGGCAGAGTGAGCGGATGATTCAGACACTCGAGGACATGCTTCGGGCATGTGTTATGGACTTCAAAGGATGTTGGGATACATATCTGCCCTTGGATGAGTTTTCTTACAAAAACAGCCACCATTCCAGTATTGGTATGCCTCCTTTTGAGCTTCTTTATGGGAGGAGGTGCCGACACCTATCTGTTGGGTTGAGGTGGGACAGTGAGTGATGGGCAGCACTGAGATAGTGCTCAAGATGACTGAGCAGATTCAATAGGTTAGACTGAGGTTACTGACGGCCCCCAGTCGCCAGAAGAGTTACGCTGATAGGCGACGATTCGAGCTTGAGTTTTAGGTTGGAGATTTTGTCCTCCTGAAGGTATCCCCATGGAAAGGGGTGATCCGATTCAAGAAGAGGGGCAAGCTGGAGTCCTGATACATCAGTCCTTTTAGGGTGACCGCCAGCATGGGTAGGGTAGCATACCGTTTGGAGCTACCTGCGGAGTAGAGTCAGATTCATAACACCTTCCATGTGTCTCAGTTGAGGAAGTGTGTAGCCGATAAGACGGTGGTGGTTCCACTAGAGGACATTTAGGTGGATGCAAGCCTCAATTACATGGAGAGACCGATTGCAATCATGGATTGAAAGGTGAAGGTTCTGAGGAACAAAGAGGTACCTCTGGTTCAAGTCTAGTGGCAACAGTAGAGAGGGTCTGAGTTGATGTGGGAGCCGGAGTTCGAGATGAGAGAGTAGTATCCAGAGTTATTTTCATATCATGACTACGAGTGCGAAGTCTGATTCTTGTGGGGGAGAATTGTAACATCCGGATGTCCATCTATATTTTTTAGTTATTTATTTAATTATTTTGAGGGCTATTGAGCTACTCGACGAGTCGGTGCTACAACTCATCGAGTAGAGTCGCAATGTGCAACGTGGGGTTAATGACTTACTCGACGAGTCCGAGAGCTGACTCGCCAAGTAGATGATGGGATGAGAAACCCTAGATCCCCAGGTTTGGGGCCTATTTAAAGGCACTTATAGCCTCATTTGCGGCTATACTTCTCTGAGAGAAACCCTAATCGCCCTTTGAGCCTATAGAGAGAGTGTGTGAGCTAACATTGAGTAATTTGGTGTATCTTTGGAAGAGAAGAGAAGGATTTAAGGCAAGGAGCAAGAGGAGGCTGTTAGATCTGTGGTTATTCATCCAAGAGCTCCAGTTAAAGGTATAAAGTTTGTACCTTTCTCATTTTTTTGGGTAGATCTCATATTTTTGGAGATTAGGGCTTTTTTCTATCTATTATTAGGACTTTGAGGGTATTGAGTTCATATGATGGTTTGGACTTCGGATCTGGACCTTATGACATCCCTAGCATCCAAAGGTCCCTGCTTTATTCAGCCTTAATCAAATTCTTGAGTGAAAAACCCTTTTTAGAGCATGTTCTTGGCATTTCAAGCCCAAAGTGTCGTGCATGGACGTAAAGTTTGTGATTTTACATGATGAATGAGCCTTAAGAGTGTAGATCTAGAGTTTGGGAAGGTTTTCTTCCTTAAAATCGTCTTAATGGGAAAAGAATCTGAATGGACTCGCCGAGTCGAGGAGCCGACTGGACAACTCGGTTAGGGTTTGTCCTGATGAGCTGTCTACGCTATTACTCGGCGAGTTAGGGGTTACCTCGATGAGTTGGACCCTCACAAAGACCTATGTGTAACGACTGGACACGACGAGTCACATGAGTGCACTCGGAGAGTCAGGTCAATCTAGGATTGTTGACTCGAGTTGACTTCTGTTGACTTTAGGGTTTGGCCAACATAAGTAATGGAGACCGTGGAGGGGTAAAATCGTCTTTTACCTATTCCAAGAGTTAGAGAGAGAATAAGAGAAACTTTTGGTGTAATTGAGTAAGAGTGGGTATTGATTAGAGATGCTTATCTAGTATGTTAGGCGGAGGCTAGTTCGGGATTTTCGAGTACGTGACTGTTACTTGCTAGTTTACGAGGTGAGTCTTCTAACTATACTTACCAAGAGTGGTATCTTTATGTGATTGAGTTGTTTTATGTGTTTATCTGTGTATTGTAATATTCTGCATTATGTTTTTGTGATTTACACTAAATATTGTTATTATGAGTTTACTGAGTTGGGACTGGAATGTCCCACTGAGACACATCGACCGGAGGGTCTTATTAAGTTATGGCCTAGAGTGGCTAATGAGCTGTGTGTGGTATTTTCAGAAACTCACTAAGCTTTCTGCTTACCGTGTTATGTGTTATGTGTTTTAGGTACTTCTCATGATCACGGGAAGGCGTCAGCTTGATTGTACACACTTGTTCATGATTATGTTGAGGATTCTGGGATTTAACTTTTGTTGGGAATTTATGTTGACATTGAGACACTTATGGTTTTATGAAATATAATATATGAGTTATGTGTGTTTTAAAATGAAAAAATTGATTTAAAAATTTATGGTTCTTAAAGGCCAAAACTACAAGCTACAACAAAGATGTAATTCTATAACTCAATTCTATGTTGTTTATGTTAATTGTATGCTAGTAGTAGGCTTCATGCTTTGGGAACAATATTGCATTTATAATTAGAGAAAACATAGATCCAATGCATTTAGGGTTGTATGTGCAACATAGGATGTTGTAGTACACAAAACCCTACAGTGGTATTAGAGCCATGGGTTGTTTTCTATTATATTTGATGCTTGGTTATTTTTCAAAGCTGAAAAAAATCAATTTTCTGGACTCTGACTGATGAACTCGCTGATTCCATTGGCTGACTCGACGAGTCCACTCAGTAAAAGGACAACTCGATGAGTCCAGTTCATGTACTAGTCGAGTAGATGCTTCTGTTTTCAGAATTTCGAGTTTTCGCCAGAATTGGACAAGGATCATTACCACACACTGTTTTGTAATCATAAAAAATGTATTTTCTGATTTGGTAATGATGATCCTCATCCAATTAAAGTACAATTGTCAAAATTTTAAGATAATAAGAAAATTGTATGTATTATTTGATATGAATTGCCTTGCTATACGAATTAATTTAGATCATGAAAAACTATATGATAATTTTTCTTGGTAAAATTTATCTTAAATTTTTTTAAAGTCCTCCATAACTTGTCCTCAAGTTATGGAACATAAAAAGTTTTTTCATAAAAACCACATTAGCTCAGAAGTTATGGAAAACCAAAAGGTTTTAAAGAGTTACAAAACTTGTCCTCAAGTTTTGGTATTTGAAAAGTATCAAATTAAGAAATTCTTATAATTAAAAGGTGTAAATCTTGGGTTCTTAAATTAAAAAATAATTGAATGGTTTTTAATTTTGAATTTTATTTAGAACCTTGATGTTTTTGAATAGTTCAAATTACACCTTATGGACTTTATTAAATTAATTAAAGTGTTTAATTAAAAGAGAATTAATAATTCAATAATGACATGGTTTAAGTTTAATTAAATTAAGAGTATAATTTATTAATGGATTAAAGCATCTAGTATTTTTAAAGTTTAAAATACACCCTTATACTATTATAATATTAAAAGTTTAATAACTATATATATGTATAAGACAAGTCAGTCTTACCATTAGTAAGCCTCATTCACGAAGCCAATCTATAATGGGGTATAAGGATACTGCCTATAAAATGGTGGTTTAATGGGTGTCCATTGTCACCCACCGCTTCCTTGATTGGTGGAGGGTCGTTAACCGAACGGGTAGGATAGGATATTCTCATTAAAAGTATAATGAATATTTTTTACAAATTCCCAATCTTAGTTCCTTAGGAAAAATGTAAATTTGATGCTAATCCATGAAATTGCACTTTGCACTTTACCAAGTCGTTAGTGAAGCGTGTGTGGTTAACCAACACACTAACTTGGACTAACAAGGGTGGCAAATGGTAGCTCGATGTTTTTCATAGATCAATGGAGCATGTGTGGTTAACCGGAACATTGATTAGGTGATAAATGACATCGAGAGTACCAAGCTAATTTACATGGTGAAATATTAATCCCTTCTTCGTGTTGTAGTGGAACTTCTCTTCCTCCACCTCTTCCAATAATTCTCCCTGACCCACAAGTTCAAGGTCACTCAAGCCCTATTGGCTAGCAAACACTAATATGGAAGGTCTGTATGTGCACATGTCTTGGAGATGAAGTCACCATTGACAAGCTGGGAATGTTGGGTGTTGTTGTTTCAAGGAAGTTGGTTTTTGACTTGGTTCTTCAATCACTTCCTAAGTCACATAGCGGTTTCTTTAAGGACTACTATATGGGAGATCACAACATGACCCTTATTGATCTAACATGTTTGCTTGTTACTACAGAATCAGCAATGATTTAGCGCACTGGTAAAGAAGATTTGATTGGAAGATCTACTTCCCAAACTTCCATGCACATTGACAATGGAAACATTGGAAGTCCAGAAAAGTCTTCTCTTCCTAATGGAAAGGGATCGGCCATGGTCAAGTCAATTGACCAAATGGTAAAGAGAGGCTAAGTCTGAGATAGTCTCGTGTACCATTCCCAAAGAGTCCATATGTTTCTATCACCAAGACAAGGGGGCGTTGGTTGTGAAGCTGCCATATTTATCTGAAAGATCGCAAGGATGGTAAAGTCAAAATATTTGACTCCACTTCAAGTAAGCCCGCTATCTAACTTCATTAAGTTCCTATTTGGAGATTCTTAATACATGATGTAATGTAATTACATTTTGATGTTTTGTAGGATCGAAGAAAAGAAAGGAAACTTAAAGGAAGAGTAATCTGATTCTCATCATGCAAAGATGGATTTTCATCGCATGGTTCGATGATCAAAATTTTGAGCTTCTGCTTAAGAGTTATGATAGATTGCTTAAGAATAGATAACAACATAGTTTTCATATGTATTTGCATTGTAAGGAAAAGTTTTCCGCAATATTGATAAATAAAAGATAAATTTTGATTTTATATTATTTTAAGTTTCTTTACAATGACATTTGTGAAAATTGTTGTTTATATGTTTCCATTGATAGCAATATTGGAAAATGGATTTGATTCTTTCGTTTGTGGTAGCGTCAAGATTTACCAAATACGGAAAGATTTTCATCACGCAAGTTTCAGTTGGATAGAAACTTGGAATCATGCAACTTGTATTGTGTGATGAATGAGAACTTCATATTTGGGAAATTAAGACTAATTCATTGTTCACATGTATATGTGAGTCAAGTAAAGGACTAGGGGATCAGGTACACTTTGTTCTGCGTTGATCAAGTCCACCACAAAGAATGATAAGACTATTCGTTATGATTTACTAAAGTTGTAACATCCCAAAATTCAAGCCCAAAAATTTCATTTTTTGATTAATTAATTCATAAAACATTCATTATAAGTATTGTATAAACATGTCATCTCAAAACCAAGTATCATATTCGAAACCCACAACCATGAACAAATTTCATATTAGAGTAAAGCCCCATAAAACATCAAGCGGAAAAATCATATGTGTGTGATGCCATGTTACGCCGCCGGCTCCATCCCCTTAGACGAAGAGGTACCTGAAACCAAAAACGGAAACCATAAGCACAAAGCTTAGTGAGTTCCTCCATCATACCACATACCATACAATACCATCAGTATCTTTCAACGGGTAATCGTCATCGGTATCTTTCAACCGGTAATCATCATCGGTCTCTTTCAACCGGTAATCCTCATCCATATCTTTCAACCGGTAATCATCATCGGTATCTTTCAACCGTTACTCGTCATCGGTATCTTTCAACCGGTAAACGACATCGGTATCTTTCAACCGGTAACTGGGGACTATTTCCACCCCCTACCACTAGCATACAACAGCAGATATAAGCACACATTCAGACATATCCAGGTACTGACCTACCCCTTGGTTCTACGGACCACTATCAGGGAAACTATCTCTATCATGCAACATATCATACAGATATAACACATAACCAAACGCATACCAAACCAAGATAAATTATCACAAAGACAGTTACCTTCTAAATACTCCTCAATGGTGGGCCGGCATTGTGGCCTTAGACCCACCCTTACTGGAAGGCAACTCACCTCGTATCTGCTGAACTGTGCGGGAATCCTCTGACTACTGCCGCGGCTGCTCCGGAAGTCCTCCGGCTAAAATTCCCACAAAACACTTAGTCAGAAACTGACATCTACCCTTAGGGTAAAATGACCATTTTACCCCTTGACCAAGTCAAAGTCAACGTCAAAGTCAACTTCCAGTTGACCTGACTCGCCGAGTCCCTATCCTTTCATCAGACCTCATACACATCTCTACTCGTCGAGTTACGCGATGAATCGACGAGTTTTCCTTCTAAATGAACACCGACTGAATCCACATCCGACTCGCCGAGTTGTATGAACAACTCGTCGAGTTACTCTTCATCCTATGAACACGTTCTGTCCTCTACTCGCCAAGTTGATGAACAACTCGCCGAGTTCCATGAAGATTGTCATGGACTCGCCAAGTCCGTTCATGCACTCCCCGAGTACCATGAATTCCTAGAACACTTTGCTTAGTCCAGAATGTTGGGTCACTCCCCGGGACTCCTAAAACCCCTTCCACACTCAACTGGCCCTTACGACCCTCACTGATATGGGACCAAAACCCTTGGACTCGCCGAGTCCAAGAATGGACTCGCCGAGTCTAACACATTCCTTACTAAGAACTTTGATTTCTGAAGTACAACACTTAACCAAATGATATATCCAGGCCCCTAAACTCGATCTAGCACGTAAAACTTTATGTGCACGCATGGGACATTAGAGCTTAAAAGGCTCTAGAATGGTTCTTATGTTGCATAGGGCCTTCCTTGGTGCAAAAACCAACCTAGATCTGACTTGTGGCTCATAAAATGACATGATACAGAAACCCAAACCCCCAACCATGTTTGTAAACATGTTTGGCCACCAAAAATGGCTCATAAAACCCTAAATCACCCCAAAGAGGGATCTAACGAAAGAATGAGCAAGGTTCAGACTTTATACCTTCCAAAGACTGCAAATGATAAACCAAACTCGAATCCTTCAGTCCCCTCTTGATCCTTCTATTCTCTTCCTTCTTCCTTGAGACCAAAACTCACAAGTATCACTCAAAAAGCCTTAGATCTTCACAAAAACGGCTAGCGTTTGCTATGAGGAGTGTTTGGGAGCATAAAGGGGTAAAGGAGGCTGCATAAGGTCGTTTAAATAGGGTGCAAACCCCTGGATTAGGGTTTTTGCCCAAACAGCAGCTACTCGCCGAGTATGGGACTCGACTCACCGAGTCCGCAACTTAAACCCCGCGCCTCATCCCGCTTCTACTTGGCGAGTCAGTCCTTTAACTCGCCGAGTCCAAGGACAAAAGTGCAAAAATAAACAAGATTTAATAACAGAACACATACCATGAACCAGGTGCTACAAATCTCCCCCACTTATTTTGGACTTCGTCCTCGAAGTCTACCGCTCGATCCTAAAACAGCTCGGGGTAGTGCTCTATCATCTCATCCACCGGCTCCCAAGTCCACTCCGAACCCTTCTGGTGCTACCATTGCACCTTCACGAGTTCTACTCTTTTGTTCCTCAGATCCTTTGACTTCCGGTCAAGGATCACTACAGTTTGCTCGATGTAATTCAGGCTGCCATCAACCTGAATGTCCTCTAAGGGTACCACTGCCGTATCATCCACTAGGCACTTCTGTAACTGAGAGACGTGCAAGGTTTTGTGGATCTGACTGAGTTCGGCTGGCAGATCTAGCCGATACGCCACCTTGCCCACCCGGGCTACAACTCTGAACGGTCCGATATACCTTGGGCCCAACTTGCCCCGCTTCCTGAATCGGATGATGCCCTTCCATGGCAACACCTTCAAGAGAACCATATCCCCGACCTAGAATTCCAGGTCTGATCGACGCTTATTGGCATAACTTTTTTGCCGACTCTGAGCAGTCTGAAGCCTGCTCCGGACCTGCTGAACCTTCTATGTCATCTTGAGCACTACTTCGATGCTCCCCATGACTCTCTAGCCAACCTCGCCCCAACATATAGGGGTCCTACACCTCCTCCCATATAACATCTCGAAGGGAGGATGGTAGATACTTGCATGATAGTTGTTATTATATGAGAACTCCGCCAATGCGAGGTAGGTATCCCAACTAACTCCAAAATCAAAAACGCATGCCCGCAGCATATCCTCCAGAGTCTGGATGGTCCGCTCGCTCTGGCCATCCATCTGCGGGTGAAAAGTGGTGCTAAAATGCAGACGATTACCCAGCTCATCATGAAACCTCTTCCAAAACCTGGAAGTAAACCGCACGTCTCTGTTTGAAATTACCGAAACTGGCACTCCGTGCCGTGCCACCACCTCCCTGATATAGATATCGGCCAATTTCTCGGCCGAGATGCTCTCCTGAATCGGAATAAAGTGGGCGCTCTTGGTCAATCGATCCATGATGACCCATATCAAATCCATCCCCTGCGCGGTCCTAGGAAGCTTCGTGATAAAATCCATCGTAATATCCTCCTATTTCCACAGCGGGATATCCAACGGCTGAATCTTGTCATGAGGTCTCAGATGCTCGACCATGACCTTCCTGCAGGTCAAGCACCGATCCACGTACCATGCCACATCCCGCTTCATGCAGGGCCACCAATAGTCCAAACGAAGATCCCTATACATCTTTGTCGCCCCGGGATGAATGGAGAATTGGGATTTGTGTGCCTACTCCCTCAGGACCTGGCGCACTCCTCCATGATAAGGGACCCACACCCTACGGTGAAGAGTCAATAACCCTCGGCTATCATAGTCGAAGGAGGAAACCTGCCCCACAATTCGCTCACTCTTCTGATCTTCCTCCTTCATGGCCTCCTGGTGAGCCTCCCGGATCCGCTCCAGAAGCAGAGTCATCACTATCATCCTCAGACAGATATCCCTGATCGGCACTGCCTTGCGGCTAAGCGCATCGGCCATGACATTGGCCTTCCCCAGATGGTAGAGGATCTCACAATCATAATCCTTCACCACATCAAGCCACCGACGTTGCCTCATATTCAGATTTGGCTGGTCCATGAGATACCTCAAACTCTTGTGGTCCGTGTAAATCGTACAACAAACCCCAGAGAGGTAATGACGCCAAATCTTGAGGGCGAACACAACAGCCCCCAACTCCAAATCATGCGTCGGGTAGTTTGCCTCGTGAGGCTTCAGCTGCCTCGACGCGTAGGCGATGACACGCCCTCTCTGCATCAATACCGCGCCCAATCCTGCGATGGATGCATCGCAGTACACAACAAAATCCTCCATGCCCTCTGGCAGGGCCAAAATTGGCGCCTCGCACAATCTCTGTCTCAGCGTCTCAAATGTGGCATGTTGCGCAGGCCCCAAGCGATACACCACCGACTTCTTAGTTAGTTGGGTGAGCGGGACTACTATCTTGGAGAAGTCCTGAATGAATCTCTGACAGTAGCCTGCCAATCCTAGAAAGCTCCGAATCTTAGATGGAGACCTCGGAACCTCCCAATTCATGACGACCTCTACCTTGGCCGGATCTACCGAAATCCTGTTCTGGTTGACAAGGTGCCCAAGAAACTGCACCTCACGCAACCAGAACTCACACTTGGAGAACTTAGCATACAAGTTCTCCCTCCTCAAAGTCTCTAGAACCTCCCGCAGATGCTCCTCATGCTTCTCCCGTGTCTTGGAATAAACCAGGATGCCATCAATAAACACTATCACAGACCGATCTAACATCGGTCTACACATACGACTCATGAGATCCATGAATGCGACAAGAGCATTGGTGAGCCCGAAATGCAGTCTTCTGATGATACCCTGAACGTAAATCAATAAACCTATAGTGTCCATAACGTGTCCGAAATGCAGTCTTCTGCACATCCTCCTCTCTGACCCTCATCTGATGATACCCTGAACGTAAATCAATCTTGGAGAGCCAAGATGCTCCGTGAAGCTGGTCAAAGAGGTCATCAATCCTCGGGAGTGGGTAGCGGTTCTTCACCGTTACCTTGTTCAGCTCCCGGTAATCTATACACATCCGATGCAACCCGTCCTTCTTCCTCACAAACAAAATCGGGGCTCCCCAGGGTGAACTGCTAGGTCTAACGAAACCCTTGTCTAACAGCTCTTGCAGCTGTGTAGACAACTCCTGCCTCTCAGGAGGAGCCAACCGATATGGTGCCTTGGCTATCGAAGCCGCACCAGGAACTAGGTCGATCCTGAATTCCACCTGTCATTCCAGAGGTATCCCATGCGACTCCTCGGGGAATACGTCCGCAAACTCCCGTATCACAGGTACATCGTCCACCGTAGCCCTACCCGTTTCCCAGGTATCCATAACATACGCAACAGAACCTGTGCAACCCTGCTAGAGGTAGCGCCTAGTTTTCGCTGCTGAACATAAAGCTGGTCCTCGTTGTGGCCTCTCGCCCTGGATCACCAGCTCTTCCACACTTGGGGTCCTGACCCACACCAACTGTTGCGTGCAGTCGATCACTGCCCCATTAGGGCTGAGCCAATCCATGCCTATAATCACCTTGTTCCCACGCAACGGAATGGGAACCAAGTCTACCAGGTAGCGCTCCTCAAAAAACCTCAGCACACAATCTCGAAATACCGTCGATGCCCGCACCAAATGGACGTCTGCAATCTCTACCTCTAGAGGGCAATCCATCATGCCCGAAGACTCAGAAAATCTCTTGCTAAGCTCAAGAGACACAAATGACCGGGTAGCGCCCGAGTCAAACAATACCAGAACCGGGATGTCGTTCACATGGAACGATACTAAACAGAGCACATATCAATAACACAATCACAACAAAAAGAAGATTAGCTGAAAGAATCATACTCGTCACCACATCAGGTGCAGCGCATGCCTCCTCGGCTGTCAGCTAAAAGGCTCGGCTCCATACCAATGGAACCTCTGCCTTGACCTTCCGGCCATCTGTAACCCGCGCCCTCACTGAGACCGGCACTGCCGCTGGCACTGCTGATGACTCTGCTGTCAATCTCGGGCAATTGGCACTTTTGTGGCCCCTCTGATTGCAATGGAAGCAAATCAGGTCTGTCATCTGTACCGCAGGGGCGGGGGCAGTACAATCTCTGCCAAAATGCCCCACCTTGCCACACTTATAGCAGCCCGAACTCGGCCTAGTGCGGCAAGCTCCCTCGTGTGACCGACTGCATTTCCCACAACAGTCCTGTCCTGCCTGGCCTTTCGGCCTACCATCAGATCCCTTGGGCTTCTTCCCCGAAGCCCCAGTCGTCAGCCCCTCCACTGCCTTCCTCTTCTGGACGTGCTCCAGATCAATCTCCCTCTCCCTAGCCCTAGCAATCATGGAATCCAAGGTATGTCAAGCCGAAAAACTAACATGCTCACGAATGTCAGCTCGTAGCATGTCATGGTAGCGGGTCCTCCTCAAATCCTCATCACCCGCGTACTGGGGCACCAGCAATGCCCTCTCCCGGAACTTGGCGGTGATCTCCGCCATAGTCTCCGTAGTTTGCCTCATATCCAAAAACTCCCTGGCCAGCCGCTGAAGCTCCACAGCTGGCACAAACTCCGCCCTGAATCTGGTCACAAAGTCTGACCAAGTCATAGCATCAACAGCCGAGGCTCCCAGTGAGTCACCAGCAGACTCCCACCAATCCCTAACCCTGTCTCGCAAGCATCCTTCTGCATACCTCACCTTCGACCGCTCTGGGCAGAAGCTCGTCAGCTGCACAGACTCAATGTCTGCAATCCATCTCCAAGCAGCAATGGGGTCTTTCACCCCATGGAAATCCGGCACACCACTCCCACGAAAGTCCTTAAAGGACAGTGTACGCGTACCCATCTGGCTAGATGCCATATCACTCCTGAATGATCGGAGGCGGTCCTCCATCAGCTCAACAATCCTCTCCTTGATTGACCTGAAAATGATAGGGTTCCACTAAAGGATGCCTCTCGTGATCTCAGACGCGATGAACTCGCGTAGCCCGTCATCAACCTACTCGGATCCCGAACCCGAGCCCGATCCTGATCCTAATCCGGAACCTCTTGCTCCAAGTCGTGTGGTCACCATACTGAAAACACACACATAAACGTTAGGATCGTACATATACTCAAGAGTTCTAACACGCTCTCCAAGGTTTCCGATTTCATCTAGGCCCTCCTTGATTCAAGTACGAGTCCTCTGTTTTCAGTAGTACGGGCCCATACTACCTTCCACATCTACCCATGCTTTCCACAAGGATTGCTTCGACTTCACCAGGTCCCTTTACTGATACCCCTTTCCACTAACCTCATCCTAGTCTTCCCTAGGGCACTCTCCCACCTACTCTCTGCCATCAGCTGCACAGGAGTCCCTACCATTTCCCCCTAACTAGCTTGCAGGTACTGTTACATATCCGCTCCTTAGTGAGTTGGAAATAGCCAGAACCCCTATAGCACAAAGCAAGCAGCATTCGTGCATCGAGTAACAAAATCAGGCATAACCTATACAGGCCATCCTACTGCTGACTAAACAGCCCTAGCATATAGCTCATACAACAGACATATAAGGCATCCTCATAGATCCTTAGCCCTAACTAGCATGTGATTATCAGAATCATATATCAGGCACACAAGGCATCTTCCTAGATCCTTAGTCCTATTCTAACATGCAATTGTGAATCAAGCCATATAGCATAACATAACATGTATGGGTATCTTGGGGAAAACTTACTTGAGCCCGGCCGGTCGCATGCATCACACACCTTGTCTTTCGTAGAATCCTTTCGCTTAGATTTTTAAAAAACCATTTTATTTCATAAATCTTTTAGCCCCTCAGTTTGAGTCCAGACAACCCCGAGGGCGTGTCCGAATCCCTCAAACTAGGGCTTTGATACCAACTTGTAACATCCCAAAATTCAAGCCCAAAAATTTCATTTTTTGATTAATTAATTCATAAAACATTCATTGGAAAGTATTGTATAAACATGCCATCTCAAAATCAAGTATCATATTTGAAACCCACAACCATGAACAAATGTCATGTCAGAGTACAGCCCTAGAAAACACCATGCGGAAAAATCATATGTGTGTGTGATGCCATGCTATGCCGCCCGCTCCTTCCCCTTAGACGAAGAGGTACCTGAAACCTAAAACTGAAATTGTAAGCATAAAGCCTAGTGAGTTCCCCCATCATACCACATACCATACAATACCATCGGTATCTTTCAACCTATAATCATCATCAGTATCTTTCAACCGGTAATCATCATCGGTATCTTTCAACCGGTACTCGTCATCGGTATCTTTCAACCGGTAATCAACATCGGTATCTTTCAACCGGTAACCGGGGACTATTCCACCCCTACCACTAGCATACAACAGCAGATATAAGCACACATTCAGCATATCCGGGTACTATCATGGAAACTATCCCTATCATGCAACATATCATACAGATATAGCACATAACCAAATGCATACCAAACCAAGATAAATTATCACAAAGACAGTTACCTTCTAAATACTCCTCAATGGTGGGCCGGCATTGTGGCCTTAGACCCACCCTTACTGGAAGGCAACTCACCTCGTATCTGCTGAACTGTGCCGGAATCCTCTAACTGATGTCGTGGCTGCTCCGGAAGTCCTCCGGCTAAAATTCCCACAAAACACTTAGTCAGAAACAGACATCTACCCTTAGGGTAAAATGACCATTTTATCCCTTGACCAAGTCAAAGTCGAGTTAGGCGATGACTCGATGAGTTTTCCTTCTAAATGAACACCGACTGAATCCACATCCAACTCGCCGAGTTGTATGAACAACTCGTCGAGTTCATCATCGACTGATACTCATGTCCTGACTTGACTCGCCGAGTTGTATGAACAACTCGTTGAGTTACTCTTCATCCTATGAACACGTTCTGTCCTCGACTTGCTGAGTTGATGAACAACTCGTCGAGTTTCATGAAGATTGCCTTGGACTCGCTGAGTCCGTTCATGCACTCGCCGAGTACCATGAATTACCAGAACACTTTGCTTAGTCCAGAACGTTAAGTCACTCCCCGGGACTCCTAAAAACCCTTCCACACTCAACTGGCCCTTACGACCCTCACTGATATGGGACCAAAACCCTTGGACTCGCCGAGTCTAACACACTTCTTACTAAGAACTTCGATTTCTGATGTACAACACTTAACCAAATGATAGATCCAGGCCCCTAAACTCAATCTAGCACATAAAGTTACAAACTTTACGTGCATGCATGGGACATTAGAGCTTAAAAGGCTCTAGAATGGTTCTTTTGTTGCATGGGGCCTTCCTTGGTGCAAAAAGCAACCTAGATCTGACTTGTAGCTCATAAAATGACATGATACAGAAACCCAAACCCCCAACCATGTTTGCAAACATGGTTGGCCACCAAAAATGGCTCATAAAAGCCCTAAATTACCCTAAAGAGGGATCTAACAAAAGAATGAGCAAGGTTCGGACTTTATACCTTCCAAAGACTGCAAATGATAAACCATACTCGAATCCTTCTGTCCCCTCTTGATCCTTCTATGCTCTTCCTTCTTCCTTGAGACCAAAACTCACAAGTATCACTCAACAAGCCTTAGATCTTCACAAAAACGGCTAGGGTTTGCTATGAGGAGTGTTTGGGAGCATAAAGCGGGAAAGGAAGCTACATAAGGTCGTTTAAATAAGGTGCAAACCCCTGGATTAGGGTTTTTTCCCAAACAGCGGGTACTTGCCGAGTATGGGACTCGACTCGCCAAGTCCGCGACTTAAACCCCGCGCCTCATCCCGCTTCTACTCAGTGAGTCTATCCTTCGACTCGCTGAGTCCAAGGCCAAAAGTGCAAAAATAAAGAAGATTTAATAACAAAACACATACCAAGAACCAGGTGCTAGAAAAGTTCAGTAAATATGGTTATGCTTACAAGATTAACTGTAATTCTAAATCGTTGGAAAAGTTTCAATGTATGGAAGAACGAATAAGAAGAATCAAATTAGGCAGAAAGATAAAAGCTTCTCAAATCTGAGAAGAAGGGAGAGTACTTGAGTATCGTGTTTTATGATTATCTTAGTGACTATGAAACCATATCACAATTGATCCTCTAAGGACATCTTAGTGCATTTGTATGTCTAAGAAGAGGGATCGTTAATTGTTGAAATGGTTAAATCAAGAAGATAAATCATATTTCGCTCCAAAATCAGGTCTTAGAGTCATACTCCAAGATTGTAACTTGAGTGACATGGTCTTAAGAAAGGTTTGTAACACTCATCAAGTGTAGAGTAAAATGTTTCTTACTCTTGTACATTTGAAATTGGTAAGTTGTGATGTTTTGGATAAGATAAACACCAACTAAGACCAAATGTGTGAAGTGTTTGTCTTGATAAGAAACCGCACTAACTCTTGAATATTTGTTTGTCAAGTAATGTTCCTTGACAAAGTGAATCTTATATGTCAAGAGGTCAGTGGGTGTCTTAAGGATCTTGAATAAATTCAAGAACTAATCAAGAGTAAACCTTTTGTTAATCACTAGCACACGACTTGAGGTTTGTAACATATCGTGTTGACATATTCTTGTTTTTTTGCCTATTCCAGTTAAAGTTGACTATGCATGTGAGTTCTATGAGTGTTCAATTGTTTTCAAAACAACTTGGAAGCAATGGTAGGCACTTGTGCTGCCAGGTGACAAGAAATTAAGATTGAACAATTTCAGTCCATATGAGTTTGGATTTGTCACTAACCTTGTCTTGTGATTATGGTTAGGACAAAGTCACATGGATAGGAACACATGATGGGTTTTGGTCATAAGAACATCCTATGTGCTCATACAAACCCTAATGCTTGGATCTAGGTTTCTCTATTGTACATGGAATTCATCCAAGACTATAAACCCTAGATCTAGCATATGATGATCAAAATAACATATAAATTAGGGTTTAGATCATACCTTGATTGTTATATAGCAATAACAATCACAAATGTCACTCATCTAATGGTTCACAAACACCAAGAGCAAGAGGATGAAGAGGAGAAGAGAAGGAGGCTGCCCAAAACGTGTGGAAACCCTAAGGATCTTGTTTTTCCACGTTTTTTGGGGCATAAGGGTTCTTTAAATAGTGAGGCTATTAGGGTTATCTAACAAGGAAACCCTAATTTGGATGCTTAAGCCCTAAGCAACCCGTGGGCTCCTTCCTTAAAGGCCTTGGACGATTTCTAATGGGTTTCCCCATACAATTCGTCCAACCTTATATTATAAGGCAATCCATAGCCCAATTGCAATTATCTTATAATTACAATTCCAGTCCCTTAAGTTTAATTAATCTCTTTTAGCCACAAACTTAATTCTTATTAATTCTTGACTAATATTAATTAAACAATATGATTTCTCCTTTAATATATTATTCTCACAATATATTCATAAATCATATTTAATCCTTTCTCTCCATTATTCATCCTATCAAGTTGCTTTGGTGAAGGCAACCGAAAAGGACCACGCACCATCGGGTCAAGTACATACCAAAATAGTTATGGACTTAGACACTAATCTAACAGTCTCCCACTTGGATAAGTCTAATAACTATTTTGCGTATGACTTCAGATCCTGATCTGCAATCGTAGCTTTCCAAAGCTGCTGTCAACTCTGATCTTATCAGATACGCATGTCCTTTAGATAAGGGATCATATATTCCTCCATTCTAGATATCGTATAGACTGAGACATGGATCTAAATCATTCTCTCTGTCTATGTGTTGTTTCCCGAATTCAGATTTATGATGACTAACAACAGACTACAATTGAACACACCAATTTAGTCCCGGCTTGGCCAAGCACTTAGGTGCCATCACTAAATCATCGAGGGGCCCACAGATATCTCTTTTATCCTACTTTGGATAAAAGGAACATATAAACTTTGATTCAATGCTTGCTTGCACTCACTCACCGAATCACACACAACAATATGTTTTATGACACCAAGTTACTGGTGCGTTTACATATTATCAATGTGTAACCGACTCGCAAGATACAACTCACACATCTCGGTTTCAAGAATATAAGATATTATCGTCTCACTAATCACTCGTGATAAAATCCATGAAGTGATCCAAGTGAGCGAGGGTTTAATCCAATGCTCAAATCATATTCATAAGCACTCATGAACGTTGCAGCAAACATTTGCTTATGTCTAATGCTCTTTAGACAATCCACACACCAATTCACGACAGTCTTCATTCATATCTACTTCCAACATGTGAACGACTGTGGCCCGTTTGAATAATTTGACTATTCTCAACCTATTAAATTATTCAGGAAGTCCAAACATGCAAAGTGAAACACAAGAATAATACTAATCCCATATGGCCTCAAACCTTTGAGTATAAATAAAACACCTTTGATTTATCTCCATATTGATTACTTATTTGTTGTTTCGGGTAATCAACTTCTTACTTGAATTACAACACTTGTCCCTGTTGGATTAGTGTCTAAGTCCATAACTATTTTGGTATGTACTTGACCCGATGGTGCATGGTCCTTTTGGGTTGCCTTCACCAAAGCAACTTGATAGGATGAATTATGGAGAGAAAGGATTAAATATGATTTATTAATATATTATGGGAATAATATATTAAAGGAGAAATCATATTGTTTAATTAATAATAGTCAATAATTAATTGGTAATTAGTTTTGTGACTAAAAGAGATTAATTAAACTTAAGGGACTGGAATTGTAATTATAAGATTATTGCAATTTGGGCCATGGATTGTCTTAAATCAAGAGGTGGACGAATTCTTATGGGAAGCCCATAAGGAAATCGTCCAAGGGCTTGATTAAAGTAGTCTATGGGTTGCTTAGGGCATAAGCAACCAAATTAGGGTTTCCTTGTTAGATAACCCTAATTGCCTCACTATATATAGATCCCTTAAGGACCAAAAACGTGGACAAGCATCTTGCTAGGGTTTTCACATGGTTTTTGGCAGCCTCCATCCTCTCTCTTCTTCATCCTCTTGCTTATGGTGTTTGTAAGCCATTAGAGGAGTGACACTTGTGACTCTAAGCCTTCCAAAGTCAATTCAAGGAGGAATTGGGATTGTTATTGCTACATAACAATCAAGGTAATATCATAAACCTAATTATACGTTAATATCGATTTCCATATGCTAGAATTAGGGTTTATAGTCTTGGATTCAAAGCATGTACAATAGAGAAACCTAGATCCAAGCATTAGGGTTTGTATGAGCACATAGGATGTCTTATGACCAAAACCCATCAATGGTATCAGAGACTAGACTGGTTTCTATTGTATTGATGCTTGATGTGTTTGAAAAATTCGATTTTTTGGTTTCTGGAGGCTGGACTCGCCGAGTCCATGCAGACTCAACGAGTCCAAGCTTGACTCGACGAGTCAACTCGTCAGATGGAGATATCTTCGCGATTTCTTGCTGTTTTTTCTTATGGATAGTTACCTTATCATATTAGATCAATATAAATTTGATTTTATGATATAGTTGACTATATTCTTGATCTAATTGAAGATATTTATCAATTAATAAGATAATTGTTTCCTTATGTGATAATTGATTAATTAAATTGATAAATTGTTTTGCAAGAAATCATTAAATAAATCAAATATGGATAATTATGTGATTAATTGTTAATTTAGATTATTTGTTATTTGATCCTTGTTGTTATGAAAAGTTTCATATTTTCCCCTTAGGTTTTATAGTTTAAATTTGAACCCAAAGGTTTTGTTGTTTTGAAATTTAAATAGTTAAAACCCTAATGTTTTGAAAAAGGTTTCAAAACTTGTCCTCAAGTTTTGGAATTTAAATTTTGATTAAATGGTTTAATTTTGATGTATATTTAAATTCTAAACCCTAATGTTTTGAAATGTTTCAAAACTTGCCCTCAAGTTTTGGAATTTAAATGTTGATTAAAAGGTTAATTAGGAATGTTAAATTCTAAAAACCCTAGTATTGTTTGAAATGTTCAAATTACACCCTTGTGGTTTTATTAATTAATTAAGGAGTATAATTAAAAGAGGTTTAATAAATCCATAAAACTTTAGGTATAAAATTTAATTGAATTAAAAGTATAATTGTTAAATTGACCACCTAATATTTTAAAAGTGTAAAATGCACCCTATACTATATATATAACATTAAAATTCTAACATTATATATATGTATGAGTAAAAGTCAGTCTTACTGTTAGTAGGCCTCATTCACAAAGCTGGTCTATAAGGGGTGTTTAAGGAAATTGCCTATAAAATGGCGATTGAATGGGTATCCACTCTTACCCACCGCACTCTTGACTAGTGGAGGGTCGTTAGCTGAACGGGTAGGATAGGACGAAACCTTCCATTATAAGTATAATGAATTATTAAAGTAACTAAATGTTTTCATAAAATTCCCAATCTTGGTTACTAAGGCAAAAGTGAATTGATGCAATTCCATGAAATTACACTTTGTGCCCTTGCAAAGACGTTAGTGGAGCGTGTGTGGTTTACCGGCACACTAAATGGTTCTAAGCAAAGGTAGCAAAGGGTGACTCAATGTTTGTCATAGTTTGGTGGAGCGTGTGTGGTTTACCGGCACATCGAATAGGTGACTATAACATGTGAGGGCACGATGTAAGTTTGCATGGTTATTCACACCTGCTTTGTGATCCTCGGCATCCCAGTCACAAACAAGAGGGGCATATCGAGATTTAAACATGCCATTAAAAGTTCAATGAATTTCAAAGGATCTAGGAGTTTTCATAGATTTAAAACTTAAATTCTTTTTCGTTTTTGCGTGGTGGAAATTAGTGAATCGTCATTCACTTACCTTCAAATATTCTGCAATTAGGGTTACGGCATCCCTCTCCCGAGTTGTGGAATATTGTGTTGGGTCCTAGCCTTAGTATCTCATTTGGGTGATTTGCTAAGGACTCATTCAATCAACTAATTTGAATTCGTTTTCTCCCGTTTTGTAGATGTCAAAGTTCGACAACTATGGTCGTCCCAAATCCCGTGGAACAAGCTTTCCACATGAAGATGATATTCCACGATTCGATCGAGGAACAAGAAATCATGCTTCACTTCCTCCACCTCCTCTAATTATTCTCCCTAACCCACAAGTTCGAAGGCTTGAAAAGTTCAAGATCACTCAAGCCCTTTTGGCAAGTAAACATAAAGAAGGAAAGTCGGTGTGTGCACACGTCCTAGGGATGAAGTCACACATTGATAGGTTAAGAATGTTGGGATACGTTGTCTGTGAGGAAATGGCTGTTGATTGGGTTCTTCAGTCACTTCCTAACTCATATAGTGAGTTCGTAAGAGAGTACTATATGATGAACCGCGACGTGACCCTTATAGATCTCACCTATATGCTTATTGCTGCTGAATCAGCAATGGTTTGGCGCAATGGAAAAGCAAAGTTGATTGGTGAATCTGCCTTCAAGAACTCTATGGATGTAGACAATGGCAACGAAAGTCATGCCATGATCGAAAGGTTTGATCATAAGAGAAAGGCGATGTCTGAAGTAGTTACATGTGCTGTTCCAAAAGAGTCGATTTGCTTTTATTGCCAAGAGAAGGGGCATTGGAGACGAAGCTGCCCCATTTACCTAAGAGATCTAAGAGATGGGAGAGTCGAAACGTATGGCTTTAATATAGGTAAAATTCATTGACTAACTCTTTTAAGCTTCATTCTAGATTCTTAATACATAATGTGATAAGATTACAATTGATGTTTTGTAGAATCGAAGAAAAGAAAGGGAGCTTAAAGGAAGAAGTGAGCAGAATCTAACCATGAAGGAATGGATTTCGATCGCATTTCTCGAAGATTAGATTCTTAAGCTACTACTTAGAGTTAGAGTTAGATTGCTAAGAAAGATGTATTAGCATAAGTTTTTCAATGAATTGCATTGTAAGGACAAATTTTTCCGCAATAAAATAAATTTTGATTTTAAATTTTATTTATTTATCCTTGCAATGGCGTGTATGAAAAATTGATGTTAAAATGTTTCTATTATTAACAATAATGGATTTGGTTCTTATTATGTTATTTATGGAAAGTCGAGAATTTACCAAATAGGGCGAGTTTCTCATCGCCCAAAGTTTCAATTGGACAGAAATTTGGAATCACGCAACTTGGTTGCACGATGAATGAGAAATTTCATATTTGGAAATTAGACTAATTCATTGACAAAGTGTCAAGTGAAGGACTAGGAGATCGAGTACACAAAATTGTGTGTTGGTCAAAGTCCACCATAAGAGTAACAATGATATTCGTCATGATTTACTAAAGGTTTAGTAAATATGATTATACTTACAAGATTAAGTGTAATTCTGAATTGATTGAAAAAGTTTAAATCAATAGCAAAACGAATAAGAAGAATCAAGTAGGCAGAAAGATAAAAGTTTCTCCATTCTAAGAAGAAGGGAGAGTACCTTTTATGCTTTATGATAGGTCTCAATGATTAAGAACCGTATCTCAATTGATCCTCTAAGTGAGTCTTAGTACAATTGTATGTTTAAGAAGAGGAATCGAGGATTACAGAAATGGTTAAATCAAGAAGTCAATCATACTTCGTTCCAAAACAAGTCTTAGAGTTAAGATTGTGACATTGAGTGGAAAAGTATTAAAAAGGTTTGTAACATTCATCAAATGTGGAAAGTTGTGATGTCTTGGATAAGACAAAGACCAGCTAGGACCAATTTATGAAGAGTTTTGATAAAAGCTACACTAACTCTTGAATATTTGTTTTTCAAGAAATGTTTTGACAAGAGAATATTATATGTCAAGGAGTCAGTAGGAGTCTTAAAGGTCTTGAAAGGTTTCAAGAACAAATCAAATAAACCTTATCGATCATCACTAGCACATGAGTTGAGGTTTACAACCTATCGTGTTGACATTATTTTGTTTCCATGCCATTCCAATCGAGTTAATTATGCATGTGAGTCCTATAAGTTCTCATTTGAATGCATAAAAGGCAAGGACCTTAATCAATGAAAGGTACATTGATAGGAAAAGGTGAGCTGCTTAACTACTTGGAAGACATGGTGGGCAGTTGTGCTACCATAAGGCAAGAAATCGAGATTGAGAAAGTTCGATCCATATGAGGTTGAATTTGTCGTGAACTTTGGTTTTGACAAATTCACATGGATAGCAAAAAATACACCATTAAATATAAGTGTCATAAGATTTCCTCCTTCATGAAAATGATTGTGAGGATATGCTTTCACTAAGAAAGATTTTAAGAAGATAGTGATTGTAAAATTGCATTCTCGAATTCGATTATGGTTACGGTATCCCTTTCTATAATTTGAATTGTGAGGTTTGGCAATTGTTTAGACACATATGAACTATCTAAGGTAAAGGTGTATAAATTCAAGAAGCCTTGATAAAAGATTATCAAAACACTAAGAAACATGAACTTAAGAAATTCAATAAGTATTGTTTTTCTGGAAGTTAAGCTGTTTCTGAATACATGTCGAAGCTAGTAGGAGCATAAGTGTTATGTTTATAATAATCATCATGATAGTGGGAGCATAAATGTTATGATTGTATGATTATTAAGGCACGTATTGCAAGTTGGCAATATTAATTATAGAAAACAAGAGTTATACCTTGGAAAGTCGTAAGGGTTGTAAAGTTGTTTTGCTATAATTAAGGGAGAGAATATTATGCTTCATTTCGAATCTAAAGGATTAGGTTGAGAAATGTTAATAAATTTAGTCAAGGGTACATAGTGTGTTCTTAAGATTTCGATTATGATTACGGCATTCCTCTTCACAATTCGAATTTTGAGAACATAGCAAATAAAACATTATGCGTCGTGTCCCATACGCTTCAGGTATAGGATCGATTGCAGATGCTTTAATGTTTGACCATTCTAAAATTTTCCAAATGTCTAGCACATTTAGAGGGAAAAGGGACTAGAATCGGTTTTGACTAAAATAATTAAACAACTATCAAAGGACAATCCAAAGTTCGACGAAGATTGGTCGCTTGTGAGTAGTTGGAAGCATGGTATTCGATGGACCATATCGACATTATTGTGAATAGAAAAGATTCTATTAATAATAAGTTGTCATATGGAAATTATGGAAATGTTTCCATATTGGATGGACCGTATCGACATCATTACGAATAGATAAGATTCTATTAAGAATGAGTTGTCATATGGAAAATATGGAAGCGTATCCATATTGGGAATTGAATATTGAAATCTACGTCTAGATTAGAAACTTTTATGCAAAAGGATGTTCAAAGGAATGTACTTTGAGTGAGAGACATCATATCTAAGGAATTGTCTTGTAACAATCTCCGATAGAAGATTTTGTAATATCATTGGCAATAGTCTTTGTGACTTTGGTGCAGTGACATTACAAAAGGATCATTGCATAGAATGTTAGAATCTAGCATATTTAATAAGTAACAAGAATTTGATATTCTCACACTTATGAAAAAGGATTTGGAGTTGTGAAATGAGAATGATTGGAAATGTGTTCAATGTGATCTATTTCGCAAAGTAAGAACCATAGGTAAACATTGTGTGCATGATAGGAGCATGGGACAAGTGTTGTAATTCAAGTAAAAAGTTGATTACCCGAAACGAAAAATAATGAGTAATCAATATGGTGATAAATAAAAGGCGTTTTATTTATACTCAAAGGTTTGAGGCTATATGGAATTAGTATTGTTCTTGTGTTTCACATTTGCATGTTTTGACTTCCAGAATAATTGAGTTTATTAAGAATAATCGAATTATTCGAACGGGCCACAGTCGTTCATATGTTGGAAGTAGATATGAATGAAGATTGTCGTGAATTGGTGTGTGGATTGTCTAAAAGAGTATTAGACATAAGCAAATGTTTGCTGCAACGTTCATGAGTGCTTATGAATATGATTTGAGCATTGGATTAAACCCACGCTCACTTGGATCACTCCATGGATTGTATCACGAGTGATTGGTGAGACGATAACATCTTATATTCTTGAAACCGAGATGTGTGAGTTGTATCTTGCGAATCGGTTGCACATTGATAATATGTAAACGCACTAGTAACTTGGTGTTATAAAACATATTTTTGTGTGTGATTCGGTGAGTGAGTGCAAGCGAGCATTGAATCAAAGTTTATCCGTTCCTTTTATCCAAAGTAGGATAAAAGCGATATCTTTGGTCCCCTCAATGATTTAGTGATGACAAACGTATATGCTCGGCCGGGCTAGGGCTAATTTGATTTGTTCAATTAGTCAGTCGTCATAAATCGGAATCGAGATATAGTACAAAGAGAATGATTTGAAATCATATCTCATATGATATCTGGAATGGAGGAATATATGATCCCTTATCTAAGGACACGCGTATCTGATAGGATCAGAGTTGACAGCGACTTTGGAAAGCTACGATTGCAGATCAGGATCTGAAGTCATACGCAGAATAGTTGTTAGACTTATCCAAGTGGGAGACTGTTGGATTAGTGTCTAAGTCCATAACTATTTTGGTATGTACTTGACCCGATGGTGCATGGTCCTTTTGGGTTGCCTTCACCAAAGCAACTTGATAGGACGAATTATGGAGAGAAAGGATTAAATATGATTTATTAATATATTATGGGAATAATATATTAAAGGAGAAATCATATTGTTTAATTAATATTAGCCAATAATTAATTGGTAATTAGTTTTCTGACTAAAAGAGATTAATTAAACTTAAGGGACTAGAATTGTAATTATAAGATAATTGCAATTTGGGCCATGGATTGTCTTAAATCAAGAGGTGGACGAATTTTATGGTAAGCCCATAAGGAAATCGTCCAAGGGCTTGATTAAAGGAGTCTATGGGTTGCTTAGGGCTTAAGCAACCAAATTAGGGTTTCCTTGTTAGATAACCCTAATTGCCTCACTATATATAGATCCCTTAAGGACCAAAAACGTGGACAAGCATCTTGCTAGGGTTTTCACACGGTTTTTGGCAGCCTCCATCCTCTCTCTTCTTCATCCTCTTGCTTATGGTGTTTGTAAGCCATTAGACGAGTGACACTTGTGACTCTAAGCCTTCCAAAGTCAATTCAAGGAGGAATTGGGATTGTTATTGCTACATAACAATCAAGGTAATATCATAAACCTAATTATATGTTAATATCGATTTCCATATGCTAGAATTAGGGTTTATAGTCTTGGATTCAAAGCATATACAATAGAGAAACCTAGATCCAAGCATTAGGGTTTGTATGAGCACATAGGATGTCTTATGACTAAAACCCATCAGTCCCATGCTCTTAGCATGCACCCAATGTTTACCTACGGTTCTTACTTTGTGAAATAGATCAAATGAACACATTTCCAATCATACTCATTTCACAACTCCTAATCCTTTTTTCATAAGTGAAAGAATATCAAATTCTTACCACTTATAGAATATGTTAGATTCTAACATTTTATGCAATGATCCTTTCGTAATGTCACTGCAATAAAGTCACAATGACTATTGCCAATGAAATTACAAATTCCTTTATCGGAGATTGTTACAAGACAATTCCTTAGATATGATGTCTCTCACTCAAAGCACATTACTTTGAACATCCTTTTGCATAAAAGTTTCTAATCTAGACATTGATTCTCAATATCCAATTCCTAATATGGAAACGTTTCCATATTTTCCATATGATAACTCATTCTTAATAGAACCTTTTCTATTCATAATAATGTCAATATGGTCCATCCAATACTATACTTCAAGCTACTCACAAGCGACCAATCCTCGGCGAACTTTGGATTGTCCTTTGATAGTTGTTTAATTATCTTAGTCAAAACCGATTCTTGTCCTTTTTCCCTCTAAATGCGCTAGACATTTGGAAAATTTTAGAATGGTCAAATATTATAGTATTTGCAATTGATCCTACAGCCGAAGCATATGGGACACGATGCATAATGTCTTACATAAAGATTTGATACTTTATCAATCTTCTGCCATAATATTTTATGTGCTACGTTCTCATAATTCGAACTATGAAGAGGAATGTCGTAATCACAATCGAAATTTTAAGAACACACTATGTATCCTTGACTAAATTTATTAATATCCCACAACCTAAGCCTTTAGATTTGAAATGAAGCATAATATTCTGTAACAACCCGAAGTTGTTCATCGTCGAAAACCTATTCTACCAGTATAACTCGTCGGAAATCGAAATGTCCCGATATTGTTTTTGAGTTTAGTTAACTAAAATAATATGTTTATTATCATTCAATGAGGGTCCAAATCATTTAGGAACTCATGAATTTAACCCAAAAGCATTGTTACATTAGTTTTAGAAATGTCCCCGCCGGGTGACAAAAACTCAATCGGGTGCGACCCAAAGCATCGTTTAAGGCCGGTATCGGGTAGAATTCCACCGTGTCCAAGTTTTAGGAACTATATGTTGGATTAATGTCTAAGTCCATAACTATAATTGGTAAGACTTGACCCGACCCGGCATGGTCCATTTGGGTTGCATACCATCATGCACTTGGATAGACTATAATGAGAGAAATAAGACACTTATGGTTATTAATATATTATAAGTTCTAGTATATTAATAATAAGAATAATGAGATTATTTAATTAGTATTGATCAAGAATTAATCTAGGATTAATTAAGTGATCAAAAGAAGACTAATTAAATATATGGGTTGATTGTGTAAATCATCCATACTTGTATAGTGGGCTAATGCTCCATGGATAATCAAGTTGGGCTAAAACCCATAAGATGGTTCATGGATGCTCCATGGTGTATTTGAACCCATGGATCCAAGGAAATGGAAAGCCATGACAATTAAGAGTTTACCCTAATTGTAACACTATATAAAGATATTATTCTTGGCAAAATCGGCACTAGTATTATTCTAGAGAGGGCTAGCCGATCTCATGAGTTGTAAGAATTCTCTCAAGTCATTCTAAGTGTTTTGATGATTGTGATTCCATTTGAGGTGTCACACTTGGGGCACTAAGCACTCAAGCTTCATGAAGACTTTCTACATCAAGAGGTATGTATTCTATCTTGTTACATTATTGTTTTGTATGCTAGATTAGGATAATACCTTGGAAGTTCTTATTTGCATGTATAATAGAGAAAACATAGATCCAAGGTATTTAGGGTTGCATGTACACTTAGGAAGTGTTAGAATGCTCAAAACCCAACAGTGGTATCAGAGCCACGGGTTGTTTTCTGTTATATTGATGCAAATATTTTATTTTCAAAGTTGGAAAAAAAAAAACCATGAAGTTTGTCAAATTTTAAGATAATTACTTGTTCTTGTGAAAAACTAATTATTTGTAAAATTTGAATAGATTGCTTTATGAGTTGAATTAGGTCAAATTTAATAAAAGATAAAATAATATGATTATTTTATTAGTTTTAAAAGTTTGATCTAAAAAGTTTTATTTTTTTGAAACCTCCATAAGTTATGGATTTGAAAATGTTTTAAAAAAAAAAAAAATTGATTCAAAGTTTTTTTTTGGAGTTACAAAATTTGGTGTTAATGTTTTAAAGGATTACATAACTTAAGAATAAGTTATGGATCACCAAAAGTTTTTTGTGTTATCTTGTTTTATGAGTGAATTTGGATTAATGATGAAAATTATGTGATAGTTGGTTTTAATCCAAATTAATCTAAGAATTGATTCAAAAATGTGTTTTTGTAACTTGTCCTCAAGTTATATGAAAAGTCACATTTAAGAATCATAAAACTCATAAAAATTGGCAAAGGTTACAAAATGAAGAGTCTAGTTCTAATTAAATGGTTTTATGACTCCATAACTTGTCCTCAAGTTATGGAGGACCAAGAGTCTCTTCATTTAATAAAATAAAATAAAAAAAAAAAAAGTGTAACCTTAATTATTTCCATAAGTTATAAAATAAAGAAAAGTTAATTCTTTTATTAGTTTAAAGTCTTCCATAACTTGTCCTCAAGTTATGGAACTTGAAGAGTTTTTGGATTAAAACTACTTTAAACACATAAGTTATGGAATTAATTAGTTTTGAATAGTTTCAAAACTTGCCCTCAAGTTTTGGAATTTGTAAAGTTTTCACTTATGAATACTTTAATTCCAAGTTAGCCCTTAGAATTTTAAAAGTTAAAATTCAACCCTTATACTTTATAATATTATAAGTTAATAATATATATATGTATAAGAGTAAAGTCAGTCTTACCGCTAGTACGCCTCATTCACGAAGCCGGTCTATAAGGTGGGTATAAGGTTGTTGCCTATAAAATGGCAACTTAATGGGTGTCCACTCTCACCCACCGCTTGCTTGACTGGTGGAGGGTCGTTAGCCGAACGGGTTTGACAGGACTAGAATTCTCCCTTCATTAAAAGTATTAATGATAATACTAAGTAACTAAACTCTTAATAGTACCCAATCTTAGTTACTTAGGAAAAATGTGAATAAGGTGCTAATCCATGAAATTGCACTTTACACTTTGTCTAAGTCGTTAGTGGAGCGTGTGTGGTTAACCGGCACACTAACTTGGACTTAACAAGGTAGGTAAAGGGTGACTTAATATTTATCATAGTATCGATGGAGCGTGTGTGGTTAACCGGCACATCGATTGAGGGGTAAGTTATTAAGGGTACCAAGTGATTTGCATGGTTACCTCACACCTTGTTTTGTGATCCTCGGCATCCCAGTCACAAAACCTGAAGGGCACACTCGAGATTGAAACATGCCTTTGAAAAGTTCAATGAATCTCAAAGATCTAGGAGTTTCAAAACCAATTAAAACCTAATAATACATTTCGTTTATCTTGGTGGAAATTGGTGAATCGTCATTCACCTACCTTCAAATATTTTATAGCTTGGATTACGGCATACCTCTTCTAAGTTATAAAATAGTTTGTTGGGTCCTAGCCTTAATATTTCATATTGGGTGTCATATTAAGGACTTTAAATCAACTATCTTGAATATCTCCCAAAAGATGTTTGGTTTAGACACCTATGATCTTCCCAAATCTCTTGAAACAAGGTTTCCTAATGAAGATGATGTCCCATGGATATCATACTTCTTCACCTCTTCAAATTATTCTCCCTAACCCACAAGTTCTTGAAAAGTTTAAGGTCACTCAGGCCCTATTAGGCAAGGCAAGGTCTAGGTGTGGTCACATCTTGGAGATGTAGTCACATATTGACAAGCCGGGAGAGTTGGGTGTCAAAGTCTTGAGAAAGTTGGTGGTTCAACTACTTTCTAAGTCACATAGTGAGTTCTTTTGGAACACCTATGAAAAAGACTATGACAAGACCCTTAATGATCTTATCTATTTGTTAAGATCAACTTCCTAAAACTTTATGGACATTGACAATGATGACATTGGATATCCAGTAAAGCATTCTCTTCCCAATGGAAAGGGATCGGCTATAGTCAACTCGGTTGACCAAATGGTAAAGAGAAAAGCTAAGTCTGTGATAGTCCTGTGTACCATTATCAAAGGGTCCATACGTTTGTATTGCCAAAGAAAGGGCATTGGTTGCGAAGCTGCCAAATTTACCTAAGGATGTTAAAGTCAATAAGTTTGACTCTACTTCAGGTAAAATCCACTATCTAACTCTGTTAAGTTTCTATTCTGAGATTCTTGATACATGATGTGACCGGGTCGCATGGTGATGGTTTAAGAATCAAAGGAAAGTGAAGAAACTTAAAGGAAGAATATGCTGAATCTGATCGCATAGATGGATTTCTATCGCATAGTTTGAAAAATCGGATTCTTGAGCTACTTCTTAGGAGTTATGAGATATTGCTTAGGAATAGATAACAACAAGTTTTCATATGAATTGTAAGGATAGTTTTTCCGCAAAGTTTTAAAATAAAAGGAAATTTTTGATTTTATTTATTTTAAAATATCCTTACAATGGCATCTGTGGAAATTTTTGTTGCTTATAAGATTCCATTAGTAGCAAGAGTGGAAGTATGAAATTGATTCTTTCATTTGTGGTAATGTCTAAATTTACCAAATAAGGAAAGATTCTCATCACCCAAGTTTCAATTGGACCGGAACTTGGAATCATGCAAGTTGTATAGCATGATGAATGAGAACTTTCAAGTTTTGGAAAATTAAGACTAATTACTTATTCACATGGATGTGTGAGTCAAGTAAAGGACTTAGGGATCGAGTACACATTCTTGTGCACTGATTAAGTCCACCACTAAAGATCGATAAGAAGAATCAAATAAGGCAGAAGGATAAAAGTTTCTCAAATCTGAAAAGATGGGAGAGTACTTTAGTATCAGTTTTGTGATCATCTTAATGATTAAGAAACCATATCAAAATTAGTTCTCTAAGGAAATCTTAGTGCATTCTTATGACTAAGAAGAGGAACTTGAATTGTTGAAATGGTTAAATCAAGAAGATGAGTCATACTTCGTTCCAATACAAGTCTTAGAGTCATACTCCAAGATTGTCATTTGAGTGACATGTCTTAAAGAAGGTTTAAAACACTTGTCAAATGTAAGAGTAAAAGTTTTCTACTCTTGTACATTTGAAATTGGTAAGTTGTGATGTTTTGGATAAAACAAAGACCAACTTAGGCCAATTGGGTAAAGTGTTTTTCTTGATTAGAATCCGCACTATCTCTTGGATGTTTGACAAGGGAGTCTTATATGTCAAGAGGACAGTGGGAGTCTTAAAGGTCTTGAAAGTCTCAAGAACTAATCAAGAATAAAACCTAAAGTTCTTCTCTAGCACACAATTTGAGGTTTATAATCTATTGTGTTGACATATCTGTGCCCATTCCAGTTAAAGTTGGCTTTGCATATGAGTTCTTAGAGTTCTCAGTTTGTTGCATAACAACTTGGAAGCAATGGCAGGCCCTTGAGCTGCCAGGTGGCGAGAAGTTAAGATTGAGTTCAATCCATATGGTTTTGGATTTGTCATTATCTTTGTCTTGTGATTATGGTTTGACAAATTCATATGGGTAGGAACTCATACACCATATAAATCTAAGTGTCATAAGGTTTCTCTCCGATTCATGAAAATGATGGTGAGGAAACACTTTCACTAAGTAGATTTTAGCTAGATAGCAATTGTGATATTTGCATTCTCAAAGTCGTTAGTGGAGCGCGTGTGGTTAACCGGCACACTAATTCGGACTTGTGAGAAGTGGCAAAAAGGTCTAAACATTATGATTACGGCATCCCTCTTCATAATTGTTTAGATACACAAGTGTGCTATCTAAGGGAAGGTGTATGATTTTGATAAAGACTTATCAAAACAATCTAGTATCAGAAATCTGAACTTTGGTAAGAAAGTCAGCTGATTTCTGAGTACATGTCAAAGCTAGTGGGAGCATAAGTGTTATGCTAATAATCATCATGTTAGTGGGAGCATGATAATTATGATAAGTATTGCAAGTTAGCAATGTTAATTATAGAAAACAAAAGTTTCAATTGGGAAAAGTTGTTTTGCTATAATTAAGGGAGAGGAAATTATGCTTCATCTCAAATCTATAAGCTTAGATCGTGAGGTTTTTATCATTTAGTCAAGGATATATATGAATTTCATGTTGGAATGGCTCAACATAAGGAAATTTTGTATATGGGTCCATTATTTGCGTTCTAAAATTCGATTATGATTACGGCATCCCTTTTCATAATCTGAATTATGAGAACTTGGCAAATTGAAATGGAAATATTATAGCAAAAGACTGGTTTAGTCTTTATGTAAGACATCATGAATCGTGTCCCATATGCTTCGGATATAGGATCGATTACATGTGCTATATTCATCTGTTCTAAAATTTTCCAAATGCCTGGGGCATTAAGAAGGGAAAAGGTTTAGAACTGGATATGACTAAAAGGATTAAACAATTGTCGAGGACAATCTAAGGTTTACCAAAGATTGGTTACTCAAGGAAAATTGGAAGTATAGTGATAATTCTGGAAGGACCATATTGACATAATCTGTAAGGAGGCAACTCTTGTTCAGAAGTGATAGTCAAAATGGAATCTGGAAATGTTTCAAAGTTAGAATTTTCAATCTGTGTAAGATTAAGGAAACTTAATGCAAGAAGGATATTTCCAAGGAGTTGATCTCCTTTGGAATACTCTGTAATGATTGTTGCCAAGTCTTTGTGACTTTGTGCATAATCGTTACAAGAGGATCAATGCATATAAGTTTAGAATCTAACAGATTTCTGTAAATGGCATGAATTTGGAATTCTTGCATTTGCAGTAAGGATTTGGGAGTGTGAAAAGAGAATCATTGAAGTTATGTTCAATTGATCTAGTTCACAAAGTAAAGATCATAGACAAACATAGTATGCATACTTGGTGTGTGGCATGACTAGTGTTTTGAAAAAAAAAACATAATGTACAATGCTTGGAGCATGGGACAACTATTGTTTTAAATTCAAGAATAAAGTTGATAGCTGAAACAGTGTACAATGAATAATGTGTAATCATATGGTGATAAATAAAAGGTGTTTTATTTATGTTCAAAGGGTTGATACCATATTTGATTCTATTATTATTGTGTTTCACTTTGCATGTTTTGACTTCCCGAATAAACTGGGTTATTCTTCCGGAATGACTAAGTTATTCAAACCATCCACAGTCGGTCATATGTTGGAAGTAGATATGAATTAAGACTGTCATGATGGGTTGTAGAGGTCTAAGGTGTTAGACAAGGCTACAGCAATCATGAGTGCTCATAAGTTCTGAGTATTAGATTCAACCCGCGCTCATTGGAATCACTTCATGGATTTTATCACGAGTGATCATGAGACGATAATATCTTATATTCTTCAAACCTAGAGATATGAGTTGTTACTATGAGTTGATAGTACATTGATAGCACGAAAACGCATTTGGTAACTCGGTGCTATAAAACGTGCCTTTGTGTATGATTCAACAAGTAGTAGAACAAGCCATATGAGTCAAAGTTTATCCGTTCCTTTTACCTTCGGGATAAAAGCGATATCTGTGGGCCCCTCGATGATTTGATGATGACAAATGGAAGTGCTCGGCCGGGCCAGGACTGATTTGATTTGTTCAATTAGTCAGTTGTCATAAATCGGAAATCGGGAAACAACAAATGGACAGAGAGAATGATTATAATCCATGTCTCAGTCCATATGATATCTAGAATGGAGGAATATATGATCCCTTATCTAATGGACAAGTCACTGACAAAGGTCAGAGTTCATCGACAAGGTCAGAGTTCGACAGAAGCTTTTGAGAGCTACGATTGCCGGTTGGTTCCTGAAGTCATACGCAATAATAGTTTTATACTTATCCAAGTGGGAGACTGTTGGATTAATGTCTAAGTCCATAACTATAATTGGTAAGACTTGACCCGACCCGGCATGGTCCATTTGGGTTGCATACCATCATGCACTTGGATAGACTATAATGAGAGAAATAAGACACTTATGGTTATTAATATATTATAAGTTCTAGTATATTAATAATAAGAATAATGAGATTATTTAATTAGTATTGATCAAGAATTAATCTAGGATTAATTAAGTGATCAAAAGAAGACTAATTAAATATATGGGTTGATTGTGTAAATCATCCATACTTGTATAGTGGGCTAATGCTCCATGGATAATCAAGTTGGGCTAAAACCCATAAGATGGTTCATGGATGCTCCATGGTGTATTTGAACCCATGGATCCAAGGAAATGGAAAGCCATGACAATTAAGAGTTTACCCTAATTGTAACACTATATAAAGATATTATTCTTGGCAAAATCGGCACTAGTATTATTCTAGAGAGGGCTAGCCGATCTCATGAGTTGTAAGAATTCTCTCAAGTCATTCTAAGTGTTTTGATGATTGTGATTCCATTTGAGGTGTCACACTTGGGGCACTAAGCACTCAAGCTTCATGAAGACTTTCTACATCAAGAGGTATGTATTCTATCTTGTTACATTATTGTTTTGTATGCTAGATTAGGATAATACCTTGGAAGTTCTTATTTGCATGTATAATAGAGAAAACATAGATCCAAGGTATTTAGGGTTGCATGTACACTTAGGAAGTGTTAGAATGCTCAAAACCCAACACTATATAAGAGTGTTTAAGCACTCATTTGAAGCTTTTTCCTTCTCTCTCTACTCTCTCTCTCTAACCTCTCTCCTAAATCCAAAGATTAAGTGTCCAAAACTCAAATTTAAGGCTTCAAATCCTTAAGGTACCTTCCTAGCCTTAATCTATAGCATGTTTAGCTTCCAAGTTAGACATTTAACCATGAAATTGACCATCATATGTGAGTTTACGGCCCAGGAGGCTGCCTAGGCCGTAAACACCAATTTGAAGGGTTTTAAGCCCTTAAACTCCTTCCTAAACTCATTTGGACTTTAGATATGGCTAAGGGACTTCAAGATATGGACTTAGAACACTTAAATCATGGATTTTGAGTCATTTAAAGGAGTTTATGGCCAAGGCATAAGCTTGGGCCGTAAACTCATATAAATGGGGTTTTTATTGCCCTTAAACCCTTCCAAATCACTAGTATGACTTAGATATGAATTATAGGACCTTGGTTTTAGCATTTGGACACTTGAAACATGATTTTTGGGGGATTTAGATGAGTTTACGGCCAAGGATAGTGCTTGGGCCGTATACTCCCCAAAACTTGGCTTAAATCCAATTCTAAGGTGTTAGAAAGCCATCCAACACCACCAAAAGCCTTGGAATAAATCAAGGGACCAACCAAAAATACTTTGAAGGCCTTAAACACATCTTTTATGGGGTTTCTAAGAGTTTACGGCCAAGACCTGTTCTTGGGCCGTAAACTCCAAAAATTTTGGTGTTAGATTGCAAACTAAACACCCCTACAGCCTTTAGATGAATTTTAGAAGTCCATTCATGCAAGTTTCAGGCCTTGAAACACATTGTAGCTTGTCATATTAGAGTTTACGGCCATGAAGGGGGTTTCATGGGCCGTAAACTCCATAAATCCCTTATATGTCACTTGCAAACTCATTTCTAGGCTTGTGGGAATTTTTAGAATCACATGTGATTGGTTTTAACAACATTTGGCATCATTTTCATAAGGATTAAGGAGTTTACGGCCAGGAGCCTATGCTAGGCCGTAAACTCCCATAAATTAATCATTCTAGTGATTTTAATCCATTCCATGCATTTAAATCAAAGCCTAGAATCATTTCCCATGTCCATGTAAGCCATTTAAGCCATTTAAACACCCAAAACCACACCCACATGAGTTTACGGCCGTAAACTCATGTATGTGTGTGTTTTGTGGTTGTAAAATCATTTAAAAGTTTACTCATGGGGAGTAAACTCAAGTCCCAAGTCCCTAGTGTCATTTTCCATCCTTAAACGCCACCCGGGTCCCTCCAAACACTCGTATCGGAGTGTTTTCGCAACTAGAAGCAATTGTCCCTATCCAACAATCAATCTAGGTCCTAATTAGATACAAATGTGTATCTTTAAATTATAATTAGGAACCTCGCGCATTTACAAGCCCCGGACCCAAGTTTAGCATCCAGAATCGTCTCGTTACTCGTCCGGTGAGTTCATACCCCTACCCTTTTTCACTGTTTTCAACTGTTTTCAGGGGGGAATACAAGCAAAAGTACAAGTGTATCTTGTACTCAAATTGATTTTCAACTTAATGGTTTCAGTTTCTAAATGTCTTAATTTTCAAAGATATAGACAATTAATGTTTCGAATTGCAGGTTAATTGGAGATTTCTTTCGAAAAATGTTTGATCTACATTATCTTTTGTAAAAGAAATTATACTAATAATAACAAATATAACTAATAGGATAGAACGAATGCGAATACGAATATAACTAGGTACGAATACGAATAACGAATACGAATAACGAATTCGAATACTAATTAGGGTACAAATACGTCTACGAATGCGAATACGTCTACGAATACGAATACGAATACTAATATAAATACGAATGTAATCTAGAATGAATACTAATTAGGAATACAAATATGTCTACGAATACAAATACGTCTACGAATACGAATACGACTGCGAATACGAAAATACGCCTCTGGACCTCTACTGAGCTTCGAATACATCCTCCTCAGAATGTCGACAGAGCTTCGAATACACAGTGAAATGTACTCTTTTGGAACTTAACAGAACTTCGAAATTACTGTAATGTACACTTCTGTGTGGTTCCAAAACTTTGAAAATACAACTAAGATAGTAGATAGTAGTTATCCAAAGGTAAAATAACTAAGGGTTAGAATACTTATCTAATATCATACACATGGTAATAACTAGTATCAAATGGAAATGAACTGATAACTCAACATAAAGGAAAATATGGGATTTTCCTGGGATATCATAACAGTTAGTAACAAATCTAGATGCGAATAGACAACCCAACATATAGGAAAATATGGGATTTTCCTGGGTAACACAATAACACACACTCGAACAAAGAAACAATCGAATAACTAAAATTATAAGGAAAATATGGGATTTTCCTGGAAGGTCATAATCAACCGTTTTCGAAATTGTATTAAGGGATAACTAAACTGTTTCTAATAAGAAAATATGGGATTTTCTTCATCAACAAGTTTTCTCGAAACATAAAGGAACTCGTCTTTTCAAAACTAACTGCTTATGAACTCACCAGCTTTATGCTGATTTTCAAACCGCTTGTATTCTCAGGTCAACGTTAGACAGGTACATCGCAACCTTTTGGAGAAGACGGAGCATCCCGAAGACTCGTCTTTACTTTTGTCTATATTACATATGTATAATCCATGTATAACTTTACTTTCAATCAAATGTAAACAATATTATGTAATGTAATGTTTTGTGATTACTGCTTTACTATGTGCATTGGATTTGATACTCAACATGGAGTCAACCCCGGAAACGTTTCCGCCTTTGGTTTTCGGGGTGTGACATATTCTCTCCTTTAATTATAGCAAAACAACTATTCAACCCTTACAACTTTGCAAAGTATGACTCTTGTTTTCTATAATTAATACTGCTAACTTGCAATACTTGCTTTAATAATCATGCAAATATAACATTTATGCTCCCACTATCACGATGATTATTACAAACATAACACTTATGCTCCCACTAGCTTTGACACGTATTCAGAAACAACTTAACTTTCAGAAAAACAATGCCTATTGAATTTCTTTAAGTTCATATTTCTAATACCCAATGCTTTGATAATCTTTTATCAAGGCTTCTTAAACTTATACACCTTTTCCTTAGATAGTTTATATGTGTGTCTTAAACAATTTAGACTAATTGCCAAATCTCATAATTCGAATCATGGAAAGCGATACCGTAACCATAATCGAATTTGAGAATACAATTTTCACAATCACTATCTTCTTAAAATCTTCCTTAGTGAAAGCATTTCCTCACAGTCATTTCATGAAGGAGGGAATCTTATGACACTTAGATTTTAATGGTGTATTTATTCCTATCCATGTGAATTTGTCAAAACCAAAGTTTGCGACAAATCCAAACTCATATGGACCGAACTTTCTCAATCTTGATGTCTTGCCTTATGGTAACACGGCTGCCCACCATGTCTTCCAAGTAGTTAAGCAGTTCACCCTTTCCTATCAATGTACTTTTCATTGATCAAGGTCCTTGTCTTTTATGAATTCAAATAAGAACTCATAGGCTCACATGCATAATTAACTCAATTGGAACGGCACAGAAACAAGGTAATGTCAACACGATAGGTTGTAAACCTCTACTCATGTGCTAGTGATGATCGATAAGGTTTATTCTTGATTTGTTCTTGAAACCTTTCAAGACCATTAAGACTCCCACTGACTCCTTAACATATAAGATTCTTTTGTCAACAAACATTTCTTGACAAACAAATATTCAAGAGTTAGTGTAGCTTTTAACAAGACAAAACATTTCATAAAACTGGTCCTCGTTGGTCTTTGTCTAATCCAAGACAACACAACTAACCAATTTCAAATGTGCAAGAATAAGAAAACCCTTTTCCAAATTCTGCATTTGATGAATGTTATAAACCTTCTTAAGACTTGTCACTCAATATCACAATCTTAACTCTAAGACTTGTTTTGGAATGAAGTATGATTGACTTCTTGATTTCACCATTTCTTCAGTTCTTGATTCCTCTTCTTATACATACACTTGTACTAAGATTTATTTAGAGGATCAATTGAGATATGGTTCTTAATCATTAATTCATATCATAAATCATGATAAAAGGTACTCTCCCTTCTTCTTAAAATAGAGAAACTTTTATCTTTCTGCCTACTTGATTCTTCTTATTCGTTCTGCTATTGATTTAAACTTTTTCAACCAATTCAGAATTACACTTAATCTTATAAGTATAATCATATATACTAAACCTTTAGTAAATCATGACGAATACCTTTGTTACTCTTGTGGTGGATTTGATCAACACACAACTTTGTGTACTCGATCTACTAGTCTTTCACTTGACACTTTGTCAACGAATTAGTCTAATTTCCAAATATGAAATTTCTCATTCATCGTGCAACCAAGTTGCATGATTCCAAGTTTCTGTCCAATTGAAACTTGGGTGATGAGAAACTCTCCCTATTTGGTAAATTCTTGACATTTCCACAAACAAACATAATTAAGAATCACATCCACTCGTTGTAGAAATATACGAACATCAATTTTCATAATGATTTCATTGTAAGGAAATAGATAAATAAATAAATGAGTCAAACCAAAATTTATTTTATTCATAAAAAAAGCGGAAAACATTTGTCCTTACAATGCAAAATCAACTGTAGTCAAATATTCCTAACAATTCTATCATAACTTTCTAAGCTCAAAATCTAATCTTCAAGTCCATGCGATCGAGATCCATTTCTTTGTGATTAGACTCATCTTGCTTTTCCATCAAGCTTCCTCTCTTTTCACTGATCCTACGAAACATTCAAATGCAATCTTATCACATCATGTATTAAGAATCAACGAATAGGAACTTAATGGAGTTAGATAGTGGATTTTACCTGAAGCGCAGCCATACTCTTTGACTCTCCCATCTACTGGACTCTTCAGGCTCTTAAGGGCAGACTTGTATCCAACGCCCTTTCTCTTGGCAGCAAACGCAGGTCGGTTCTCCTAGAACGTCCTTGGAAGCATGGTTGGTTGACTTTCCCAACAAATACGCTCCATTTCTTTGCCAAGTCATTTCTGATTCAGCAGCAATGAGCATGTAAGTTAGGTCAATGAGGTTTTCGTCATGATCCATCATATAATACTTTCTTTTGAACTCATTATATGATTCGGGAAGTGACTGCAGAACCCAGTTCACAACCAACTTTTCAGGGAATGACGCACCCAACATTATCAACCTGTCGATGTGTGATTTCATTCCTAGAACGTGGGCACACACGGGTTTACCATCTTCATGTTTCATTTCCAAAAGGGCTTTAGTGACATTGAACCTTTCAATTCTTCAATCTTGTGGGTTAGGGAGAATAATTGCAGGAGGATGAGGAAGTAAAGCATGATCTCTTGTTCCTCGATCGAATCACGGAATATCATCTTCGTGTGGAAAGCTTGTTCCATGGGATTTGGGAAGACCATAGTTGTCGAACTTTGACATCTACAAAACGGGAGAAAACGAATTCAAGTTAGTTGATTGATTGAGTCCTTAATAAATCACCCAAATGAGATATTAAGGCTAGGACCCAACACAATATTCCACAACCCGAGAGAGGGATGCTGTAACCCAAATCGCAGAACATCTGAAGGTAAGTGAATGACGATTCACTAATTTCCACCAACGAAAAAGAAATTTAAGTTTTAAATCTATGAAAACTCCTAGATCCTTTAAGATTCATTGAACATTTCAATGGCATGTTTAAATCTCGATATGCCCCTCTAGTTTGTGACTGGGATGCCGAGGATCACAAAGCGGGTGTGAATAACCATGCAAACATACATGGTGCCCCCACATGTTACAATCACCTATTCGATGTGCCGGTAAACCACACACGCTCCACCGAACTATGACAAACATTGAGTCACCCTTTTCTACCTTTGCTTAGAACCATTTAGTGTGTCGGTAAACCACACACGCTCCACTAACGTCTTCGCAAGGGTACAAAGTGTAATTTCATGGAATTGCATCAATTCACTTTTGCCTAAAGTAACTAAGATTGGGAATTTGTAAAACATTTAGTTACTTTTGTACTTCATTATACTTATAATGGAAGGTTTCTGTCTTATCCTACCCGTTCAGCAAACGACCCTCCACTAGTCAAGAGTGCGGTGGCTAAGAGTAGATACCCATTCAATCGCCATTTTATAGGCAATTTCCTTAAACACCCCTTATAGACCAGCTTCGTGAATGAGGCCTACTAACGGTAAGACTGACTTTTACTCATACATATATATAAGCTTAGACTTTTAATGTTATATATAGTATAGGGTGTATTTTACACTTTTAAAATACTAGGTGGTCAAATTTAACAATTATACTTTTAATTCAATTAAATTGTAAACCAAAACTTTATGGATTTATTAAACCTCTTTTAATTATACACCTTAATTAATTAATAAAACCATAAGGGTATGATTTGAACTTTTCAAAACAATACTAGGGTTTTAGAATTTAACATTCCTAAATTAAACCTTTAATCAACTTTTAAATTCCAAAACTTGAGGGCAAGTTTGGAAACATTTCAAAACATTAGGGTTTCAACTATTTAAATTTCAAAAGAAAAACTTTTGAGTTCAAATTTAAACTATAAAACCTAAAGGGGACAATTGAAACATTTCATAACACAAGGATCAAACAACAAATAATATAAATTAAACAATTAATTTCATCATGTCACACCCCGAAAACCAAAGGCGGAAACATTTTCGGGGTTGACTCCATGTTGAGTATCAAATCCAATGTACATAGTAATCACAGTAAACAACCATTACATTACATATATTTGAAAGTTTACATTTGTTTCAAAAGTAAATTGTACAAGTGTTATACATATATCATATAAACAAAAGTTAGGACGAGTCTTCTGAACACTCCGTCTTCACCAAAAGATATCGTCGGGTACCTGTCTAATGTGGAACTGAGAATACAAGCAGTTTGAAAATCAGCATAAAGCTGGTGAGTTCATAAGCGGTTTTGTTTTATGAAAATGTATCGGTTTCCTTTAGTTTTCCGAAAAGGTTTGTTATCCAAGAAAATCCCATATTTTCTTATGTAAAGTTAGTTTGGTTATCTTTCGTTACAGTTCAATTACACGATATATGTTAACCCTAGGAAAATCCCATATTTTCCTAAATGCAAGATTGATTGAATAACACAGAGTATAGTTTAATACACAAAACTATATATTGAGGATCATGGGATTACTATCCCAAATTAGATATGAAATACTTTGATATACATGAATTGTAGATAGAAAGTAGTTTGAAAACCTTGGGATTATCATCCCGAACTAGTTACAAGATAGTTTGATATACTTGAAATTATAGACTGAAAACCATGGGACTACTATCCCAAACTAGATATAAGATTGTTTGATAAAACCATGGGATCACTATCCCGAACTAGATATAGTTTCAAACCATGGGATTACCATCCCGTACAAGATATAGATTGAAATCATGGGACTATCATCCCGTACTAGATATAAGACATATACATACTGAAAACCATGGGAATAACATCCCGCACTAGATACAAGTTCAATAGATTGAAAACCATGGGACTACCATCCCGGACTAGATATAAATTCTAAAACCAAAGATGTGAATAAACTTATATTAATACATATTGTGAGTTGGGTAACCATGCTGATACGACAACGAGACCTCCTTGATGTTTGTCAGACGTCGGACGATATCCATAATTTGTCACCCCAGGCGTGCCCGCCTAACTATAGCTAGCAGTTAAGGTGTGGGATTGTCAGTCCCGAATAGATCTATTCACAAATTCCTCGCTCTCCCTCCAGGAGACTCTGGTTACACTTCCGGGGAGGATTAACTGATCATCCATAAAGGGTAGTGACAAACTCACAAGCTAGTACTAAACTATTCACAGGGTTCTCATACGATATCAAACATACAAAAGATTATGAAACATAATACATTGAAATTAGATACATACAATGAAACTATCTGGCAATACATTCAAATGATACGGAGATAAACTGAATCAGACATAGTTTATCTAATAACTTTATATAGATATCAGTACATGATAAAACGAACACTAAAGAATTCCCAAATTATTCCCATAATAATTTGATTAGTTTGGTTATTTTCTTAACTAAAATCCATTTAGTTGTAATTGATAAATCATTCCTTATGCTCAGCATAATACATAAGGAGTAAAAGTGTTTATAAATTTGCCAGATATTATTTGAAACACATCAACGTTATGTTCTTGAAAACAGTTATAGTTTGCTTGTATTCCCCCCTGAAAACATTGAAAAACACGGAAAAAGCGTAGGGGTATGAACTCACCGAACGAGAAACGTGACGATTTCGGATGTTAAACGTTGGTCCGGGGCTTGCAAACGCACGAGGTTCCTAAGTATAATGTAAAGATACACATTTGTATCTAATTAGGACTTAGATTGATTATTTGTTAGGGACAATTACTTCTAATCGTAAAAACACCCCGATACTAGTGTTTGGAGGGACCCGGGTGGCGTTTGGGGACACATATAGCTAGGATATTGAATTGGGACTTCAAGAGTAAACTCCTTAGGGAGTTTACAGCCCTAATGACCCCCTCCCCATGAGTTTATAGCCGTAAACTCATGGTGGGGTAGTTTATGGTGCAATTTTGCTTCAAACACTTAGGGAATAATTTCTAAGTTTGGTTTAAGGGCTTGGAATAATTGTTAAACACCAAATGGACATATTTAAGGGAGTTTACGGCCTAGCATAAGACTCATGTCCGTAAACTCCTATAAACCCATGAAAATTGTGTAAATGACTTCAAACAAATCACATGTGATTGCTAAAATTATTTCAACGCCTTACATGAATTTCTATGAGACTTTTGAGGTGTTTTTGGAGTTTACGGCCTATGAGACCCCCCTCATGGTCGTAAACTCTCCTAGATAGGGATTCATTTTGTTTTAAGGCCAAAAACTTGTTTGTAAACACTTCTAAAAATTATTCGAAGGCTTTAGGGGTGTTAAAGTGGCTTTCTAACACCTTAAATTGAATTTACACCCAAGGTTGAGGAGTTTACGGCCCAAGCACATGCCTTGTCCATAAACTCATATAAATCCCCCAAAATTTATGTTTAAAGTGTTCTAAGGCCTAAGCAATTATTCTTGAAGTCATATCCATGTCTTGTTGAGGTTTAGGAAGGGTTTAAGGGCCTAAAAACCCTATAATTATGAGTTTACGGCCTAAACACCATCCTTGGCCATAAACTCATATACAAGTCTCTAAATTATAGTTTAAGGCATTCTAGGTCCATTCCATAAAGTCATCTAGCCATATCTGAGTCCCAAAATTGTTTAGGAGGGGTTTAAAGGCATAAAAACCCACTAAATATGTGTTTACGGCCCAAGCTCCTTCCAGGGCCGTAAACTCATCTACAAGGTCTTAATTCATGTATTAATCTCGAATTTGAAGGCCAAATATGCTATACAATGAGTTTAGAATGGTACCTTAGAGATTTGAGGCCTTAAAATTGAGTTTTGGACCCTTAAACTTGGATTTAGGAGAAAGGTTAGAGAGAGAGTAGAGAGAGGAACAAAAAGCTTCAAATGAATGTTTAAACATGTTTATATAGGTCCTAAAACATGGACACGGTGGAATTCTACCCGATACCGGCTTTAAACGAGGCTTTGGGTCGCACCAGATTAAGTTTCCGTCACCTGGCGGGGACGTTTCTAACTTTTTGAAATAAACGTTTTTGGGCTAGATTCATGAGTTCCTAAAGGATTTGGACACTCATTGGATTTATAATAACATATAAATTCAAATTACTCAACCCAAAATGAAAACGGAACGATTGACAAACGACGAATCTTTACGGGTAGAACGGGTTATCGGTGATGAACAACTTCGGGTTGTTACATTATCCCCCCGTTAGAGGGAGTTTTGTCCCGAAATTCAAAGAATAAGATATAGATCATGAATTTGGAATGAAACATGAATAGATTTGTTGCCTCGGATCTTCACTTTCTCAAGTGGAATCAGGTCTCTACTGGGTGTTCTAGCGAATTCTCATTATCGAGACGTGTCTTTGTTTTGCACATTGACTCTCTCTCAATCCACGATATCAATCGGTTCTCTCATGGAAGTTCCAACCCTGGACGACTTTGGTTTCCTCAAAGGAATCACTAGGGTTTTGTTGGGTAGATGCTTCTAAGGATTCGAGACATAATGTACTGGATAGATGTTACCAAGCTCTAAGGGCATCCGAAATCTGACAATTGCATAATCGATTTCTACGAAGATCTCGAAAAGTCTGATGTGGAACTAAACTAGACGTTCGAAAGAAACTCTCGGGAATCCTTTGAGAAAGACATTTAGAGGAAAGAGCTGCTAACTTCTCGTTTCTCAATGATCACAGAAACGAGGGATGTGTGGTAATTCATATCGGGAAAAACTTTTGAGTTCTAAGGCATGGAATGATACGAAGGTTTGATGCTGAAGATCAGGAGAACCGGGTCGAGGGAAAGATCTAGACGAGTGACCCTTTTGAAACCGAGGATAACAACATGAATGAGACTCGGTCATTTCATGTTAAACATAGCATCAAAGTATTTTCGTGAAAAGTTTCCCTTCTGATACTAGAATTGTAAAGGGTTGCAGGTATAAGAATTATCAAAGAGAAGTATACCTGCTGTGACAGAGGGATCAGTGATTGTAGCTGCTTTGGGGCAATTCCTTTTGAAGTGCCCTGCTTCGCCACAATTGTAGCAGGTCGGACTGATTCCCGTTCCGGATGATTGGTTCGTTGATTTGGCTGGTTTTCTGCAGGTTCGAGCAAGATGGCCCTTCTTGCCATAGATGTCACAGATCCTCTCGCGACATGGACCAGGAATGCGGTGATGGTAGCTGCACTTATCACACCAAAGAAGAGTACCAGTGTATCCACTGGTAGGAGTTTGGGCCGTGGAACCAACAGCCGAAACAGCAATAGGGGCAGTAGCAACATGGACTGCTACTGTTTGCTGTTTCTTTGAAGACCCTTGCGTACTCTGGGCCTTCCGCTTGTTCCAGAATTTCTTTTTGCTTCCACCTCCACTTGTGACTGGCTCAGGGGTGGTACCCTCCTTATCAGAGTTGTCTTCGTGATCGATCAGAATTTTCGCAAGACATTTAGCGCTGTCATATGTGCCTGGCTTTGCAGCTAAGACATTACCTTTGGTTGGCTGGGTCAACCCCCAGATGAACCTCTCAATCTTTTTACTCTCTGGGGTAACCATTCCCGGACAGAGTAACGCCAGATCATCGAATGTTGAAGTAAGCGGCTATGTCGGAACCCTTCATCTTAAGGTTCCAGAGTTCGTGTTCTAGCTTCTAAATTTCGCCCCGAGGGCAATACTCTGCGAGTAGAAGCTCCTTCATAGCTTCCCAACCCATATCATTTGCTACAGGTAGAGTTTGGGATTTGACTCAGCCGTTCCACCAAGTCAGGGCCTTATCAAGGAACGTGCAGGCGGCGAACTTAACTTTGTCAGATTCCGTGCAGGCGCATATTTCAAAGATTGATTCGATTTTCTCGAACCATCGGGTAAGGGAAATGACACCTCCAGTGCCATCAAAGGATGTGGGCTTCACGTTCATGAAGTCTTTATAGGAACCCCCTTTTTGGTGTCCCTGGCTATCTTCTGGATTTTGGGGCTGGGGACCACTTCCTGAATTACCAGGGTTCATTTGCGACATGGTTGCTACCATTGCAGCAGTCAGAACTGTCTGAAGTGATGCAAGATCAAGTTGAGGAGGAGGTGGTGGCGGAGGAGGATTGTTGTTGTTCTTTGAGTTGGGTCTCTTTCTTGGAGGCATCGTGATCTAAAAAGATCAGGAAAAAGAGGATCATAAGTCCTCTGAATTGAATCAAAAGATATGGAATAGGGGATATTTCATCAAGACAGATATAACACTATATTAAGCGATAAAGCGGGAAAGAGTTATCAAGACAGAACATTTTATCGCTAGAGAATTGATCAAGGAGCAACGCTTATACGAGGATTTTCTACAAAGGATTGACTCGAGAAATACTCCCATAGTATTTCATGATTTACTGCAACGACGACTCGTTGTCTGGGGTATTGGGTAAGTTTTAGGTATGTCGCATACCACAGTCACTCCCAAGCATATGTTGGCTGTGTCTCGAATGAATATAGTTGGCCAGGCTATATTCACCCTAGACACGACTACATAACTGCCCAGGTTTACTGCAGCATACAACATCCATTTACTTATGTTTTGTTCTACTTTTAGTTACGGATCTCGACGGCTCGGCATACTTAAATACTTTTTGAAAATACTTATATTGTGTAGGATACTTTTAGTTCAGAGCACTTAGGCCCTTAATGTTTATAGTTTTATACCATGTAAGGTTTTGGTATACTCCGTTCACTATAAACAAAGGCTCTGATACCAATCTGTCACGCCCCGAAAACCAAAGGCGAAAACATTTCCGGGGTTGACTCCATGTTGAGCATCAAATCCAATGTACATAGTAATCACAGTAAACAACCATTACATTACATATATTTGAAAGTTTACATTTGTTTCAAAAGTAAATTGTACAAGTGTTATACATATATCATATAAACAAAAGTTGGGACGAGTCTTCTGAACACTCCGTCTTCACCAAAAGATATCGTCGGGTACCTGTCTAATGTGGACCTAAGAATACAAGCAGTTTGAAAATCAGCATAAAGCTGGTGAGTTCATAAGCGGTTTTGTTTTATGAAAATGTATCGGTTTCCTTTAGTTTTCCGAAAAGGTTTGTTATCCAAGAAAATACCATATTTTCTTATGTAAAGTTAGTTTGGTTATCTTTCGTTACAGTTCAATTACACGATATATGTTAACCCCAGGAAAATCCCATATTTTCCTAAATGCAAGATTGATTCAATAACACAAAGTATAGTTTAATACACAAAACTATATATTAAGGATCATGGGATTACTATCCCGAATTAGATATGAAATACTTTGATATACATGAATTGTAGATAGAAAGTAGTTTGAAAACCTTGGGATTCTCATCCCGAACTAGTTACAAGATAGTTTGATATACTTGAAATTATAGATTGAAAACCATGGGACTACTATCCCGAACTAGATATAAGATTGTATGATAAAACCATGGGATCACTATCCCGAACTAGATATAGTTTCAAACCATGGGATTACCATCCCGTACAAGATAGAGATTGAAATCATGGGACTATCATCCCGTACTAGATATAAGATATATATATATACATACTGAAAACCATGGGAATAACATCCCGCACTAGATACAAGTTCGATAGATTGAAAACCATGGGACTACCATCTCGGACTAGATATAAATTCTAAAACCAAAGCTGTGAATAAACTTATATTAATACATATTGTGAGTCGGGTAACCATGCTGATACGACAACGAGACCTCCTTGACGTTTGTCAGACGTCGGACGATATCCAGAATTTGTCACCCCAGGCGTGCCCGCCTAACTGTAGCTAGCAGTTAAGGTGTGGGATTGTCAGTCCCGAATAGATCTATTCACAAATTCCTCGCTCTCCCTCCAGGAGACTCTGGTTACACTTCCGGGGAGGATTAACTGATCATTCATAAAGGGTAGTGACAAACTCACAAGCTAGTACTAAACTATTCACAGGGTTCTCATATGATATCAAACATACAAAAGATTATGAAACATAATACATTAAAATTAGATACATACAATGAAACTATCTGGCAATACATTCAAATGATACGGAGATAAACTGAATCAGACATAGTTTATCTAATAACTTTATATAGATATCAGTACATGATAAAACGAACACTAAAGAATTCCCAAATTATTCCCATAATAATTTGATTAGTTTGGTTATTTTCTTAACTAAAATCCATTTAGTTGTAACTGATAAATCATTCCTTATGCTCAACATAATACATAAGGAGTAAAAGTGTTTATAAATTTGCCAGATATTATTTGAAACACATCAACGTTATGTTTTTGAAAACAGTTATAGTTTGCTTGTATTCCCCCCCTCAAAACATTGAAAAACACGGAAAAAGCGTAGGGGTATGAACTCACCGAACGAGAAACGTGACGATTTCGGATGTTAAACATTGGTCCGGGACTTGCAAACGCACGAGGTTCCTAAGTATAATGTAAAGATACACATTTGTATCTAATTAGGACTTAGATTGATTATTTGTTAGGGACAATTACTTCTAATCGCGAAATCACCCCGATACTAGTGTTTGGAGGGACCCGGGTGGCGTTTGGGGACACATATAGCTAGGATATTGAATATGGACTTCAAGAGTAAACTCCTTAGGGAGTTTACGGCCCTAATGACCCCCTCCCCATGAGTTTACGGCCGTAAACTCATGGTGGGGTAGTTTATGGTGCAATTTGGCTTCAAACACTTAGGGAATAATTTCTAGGTTTGGTTTAAGGGCTTGGAATAATTGTTAAACACCAAATGGACATATTTAAGGGAGTTTACGGCCTAGCATAAGACTCATGGCCGTAAACTCCTATAAACCCATGAAAAATTGTGTAAATGACTTCAAACAAATCACATGTGATTGCTAAAATTATTTCAACGCCTTACATGAATTTCTATGAGACTTTTGAGGTGTTTTTGGAGTTTACGGCCTATGAGACCCCCCTCATGGTCGTAAATCTCTCCTAGATAGGGATTCATTATGTTTTAAGGCCAAAAACTTGTTTGTAAACACTTCTAAAAATTATTCTAAGGCTTTAGGGGTGTTAAAGTGGCTTTCTAACACCTTAAAGTGAGTTTACACCCAAGGTTGAGGAGTTTACGGCCCAAGCACATGCCTTAGCCGTAAACTCATATAAATCCCCTAAAATTTATGTTTAAAGTGTTCTAAGGCCTAAGCAATTATTCTTGAAGTCATATCCATGTCTTGTTGAGGTTTAGGAAGGGTTTAAGGGCCTAAAAACCCTATAATTATGAGTTTACGGCCTAAACACCATCCTTGGCCATAAACTCATATACAAGTCTCTAAATTATAGTTTAAGGCATTCTAGGTCCATTCCATAAAGTCATCTAGCCATATCTGAGTCCCAAAATTGTTTAGGAGGGGTTTAAAGGCATAAAAACCCACTAAATATGTGTTTACGGCCCAAGCTCCTTCCAGGGCCGTAAACTCATCTACAAGGTCTTAATTCATGTATTAATCTCGAATTTGAAGGCCAAATATGCTATACAATGAGTTTAGAATGGTACCATAGAGATTTGAGGCCTTAAAGTTGAGTTTTGGACCCTTAAACATGGATTTTGGAGAGAGGTTAGAGAGAGAGTAGAGAGAGCAACAAAAAGCTTCAAATGAATGTTTAAACACGTTTATATAGGTCCTAAAACTTGGACACGGTGGAATTCTACCCGATACCGGCTTTAAAAGGGGCTTTGGGTCGCACCCGATTAAGTTTCCGTGACCCGGCGGGGACGTTTCTAACTTTTTGAAATAAACGTTTTTGGGCTAGATTCATGAGTTCCTAAAGGATTTGGACACTCATTGGATTTATAATAACATATAAATTTAAATTACTCAACCCAAAATGAAAACGGAACGATTGACAAACGGCGAATCTTTACGGGTAGAACGGGTTATCGGTGATGAACAACTTCGGGTTGTTACATTATCCCCCCGTTAGAGGGAATTTCGTCCCGAAATTCAAATAATAAGATATAGATCATGAATTTGGAATGAAACACGAATAGATTTGTTGCCTCGGATCTTCACTTTCTCAAGTGGAATCAGGTCTCTACTGGGTGTTCTAGCGAATTCTCATTATCGAGACGTGTCTTTGTTTTGCACATTGACTCTCTCTCAATCCACGATATCAATCGGTTCTCTCATGGAAGTTCCAACCCTGGACGACTTCGGTTTCCTCAAAGGAATCACTAGGGTTTTGTTGGGTAGATGCTTCTAAGGATTCGAGACATAATGTACTGGATAGATGTTACCAAGCTCGAAGGGCATCTGAAATCTGACGATTGCAGAATCGATTTCTACGCAGATCTCGAAAAGTCTGATGTGGAACTAAACTAGACGTTCGAAAGAAACTCCCGGGAATCCTTCGGGAAAGACATTTAGAGGAAAGAGCTGCTAACTTCTCGTTTCTCAATGATCACAGAAACGAGGGATGCGTGGTAATTCATATCGGGAAAAACTTTTGAGTTCTAAGGCATGGAATGATACGAAGGTTTGATGCCGAAGATCACGAGAACTGGGTCGAGGGAAAGATCTAGACGAGTGACCCTTTTGAAACCGAGGATAACAACATGAATGAGACTCGGTCATTTCATGTTAAACATAGCATCAAAGTATTTTCGTGAAAAGTTTCCCTTCTGATACTAGAATTGTAAAGGGTTGCAGGTATAAGAATTATCAAAGAGAAGTATACCTGCTGCGACAGAGGGATCAGTGATTGTAGCTGCTTTGGGGCAATTCCTTTTGAAGTGCCCTGCTTCGCCACAATTGTAGCAGGTCGGACTGATTCCCGTTCCGGATGATTGGTTCGTTGATTTGGCTGGTTTTCTGCAGGTTCGAGCAAGATGGCCCTTCTTGCCATAGATGTCACAGATCCTCTCGCGACATGGACCAGGAATGCGGTGATGGTAGCTGCACTTATCACACCAAAGAAGAGTACCAGTGTATCCACTGGTAGGAGTTTGGGCCGTGGAACCAACAGCCGAAACAGCAATAGGGGCAGTAGCAACATGGACTGCTACTGTTTGCTGTTTCTTTGAAGACCCTTGCGTACTCTGGGCCTTCCGCTTGTTCCAGAATTTCTTTTTGCTTCCACCTCCACTTGTGACTGGCTCAGGGGTGGTACCCTCCTTATCAGAGTTGTCTTCGTGATCGATCAGAATTTTCGCAAGACATTTAGCGCTGTCATATGTGCCTGGCTTTGCAGCTAAGACATTACCTTTGGTTGGCTGGGTCAACCCCCAGATGAACCTCTCAATCTTTTTACTCTCTGGGGTAACCATTCCCGGACAGAGTAACGCCAGATCATCGAATGTTGAAGTAAGCGGCTATGTCGGAACCCTTCATCTTAAGGTTCCAGAGTTCGTGTTCTAGCTTCTAAATTTCGCCCCGAGGGCAATACTCTGCGAGTAGAAGCTCCTTCATAGCTTCCCAACCCATATCATTTGCTACAGGTAGAGTTTGGGATTTGACTCAGCCGTTCCACCAAGTCAGGGCCTTATCAAGGAACGTGCAGGCGGCGAACTTAACTTTGTCAGATTCCGTGCAGGCGCATATTTCAAAGATTGATTCGATTTTCTCGAACCATCGGGTAAGGGAAATGACACCTCCAGTGCCATCAAAGGATGTGGGCTTCACGTTCATGAAGTCTTTATAGGAACCCCCTTTTTGGTGTCCCTGGCTATCTTCTGGATTTTGGGGCTGGGGACCACTTCCTGAATTACCAGGGTTCATTTGCGACATGGTTGCTACCATTGCAGCAGTCAGAACTGTCTGAAGTGATGCAAGATCAAGTTGAGGAGGAGGTGGTGGCGGAGGAGGATTGTTGTTGTTCTTTGAGTTGGGTCTCTTTCTTGGAGGCATCGTGATCTAAAAAGATCAGGAAAAAGAGGATCATAAGTCCTCTGAATTGAATCAAAAGATATGGAATAGGGGATATTTCATCAAGACAGATATAACACTATATTAAGCGATAAAGCAGGAAAGAGTTATCAAGACAGAACATTTTATCGCTAGAGAATTGATCAAGGAGCAACGCTTATACGAGGATTTTCTACAAAGGATTGACTCGAGAAATACTCCCATAGTATTTCATGATTTACTGCAACGACGACTCGTTGTCTGGGGTATTGGGTAAGTTTTAGGTATGTCGCATACCACAGTCACTCCCAAGCATATGTTGGCTGTGTCTCGAATGAATATAGTTGGCCAGGCTATATTCACCCTAGACACGACTACATAACTGCCCAGGTTTACTGCAGCATACAACATCCATTTACTTATGTTTTGTTCTACTTTTAGTTACGGATCTCGACGGCTCGGCATACTTAAATACTCTTTGAAAATACTTATATTCTATAGGATACTTTTAGTTCAGAGCACTTAGGCCCTTAATGTTTATAGTTTTATACCATGTAAGGTTTTGGTATACTCCGTTCACTATAAACAAAGGCTCTGATACCAATCTGTCACGCCCCGAAAACCAAAGGCGAAAACATTTCCGGGGTTGACTCCATGTTGAGTATCAAATCCAATGTACATAGTAATCACAGTAAACAACCATTACATTACATATATTTGAAAGTTTACATTTGTTTCAAAAGTAAATTGTACAAGTGTTATACATATATCATATAAACAAAAGTTGGGACGAGTCTTCTGAACACTCCGTCTTCACCAAAAGATATCGTCGGGTACCTGTCTAATGTGGACCTAAGAATACAAGCAGTTTGAAAATCAGCATAAAGCTGGTGAGTTCATAAGCGGTTTTGTTTTATGAAAATGTATCGGTTTCCTTTAGTTTTCCGAAAAGGTTTGTTATCCAAGAAAATACCATATTTTCTTATGTAAAGTTAGTTTGGTTATCTTTCGTTACAGTTCAATTACACGATATATGTTAACCCCAGGAAAATCCCATATTTTCCTAAATGCAAGATTGATTCAATAACACAAAGTATAGTTTAATACACAAAACTATATATTAAGGATCATGGGATTACTATCCCGAATTAGATATGAAATACTTTGATATACATGAATTGTAGATAGAAAGTAGTTTGAAAACCTTGGGATTCTCATCCCGAACTAGTTAGAAGATAGTTTGATATACTTGAAATTATAGATTGAAAACCATGGGACTACTATCCCGAACTAGATATAAGATTGTATGATAAAACCATGGGATCACTATCCCGAACTAGATATAGTTTCAAACCATGGGATTACCATCCCGTACAAGATAGAGATTGAAATCATGGGACTATCATCCCGTACTAGATATAAGATATATATATACATACTGAAAACCATGGGAATAACATCCCGCACTAGATACAAGTTCGATAGATTGAAAACCATGGGACTACCATCTCGGACTAGATATAAATTCTAAAACCAAAGGTGTGAATAAACTTATATTAATACATATTGTGATTCGGGTAACCATGCTGATACGACAACGAGACCTCCTTGACGTTTGTCAGACGTCGGACGATATCCAGAATTTGTCACCCCAGGCGTGCCCGCCTAACTGTAGCTAGCAGTTAAGGTGTGGGATTGTCAGTCCCGAATAGATCTATTCACAAATTCCTCGCTCTCCCTCCAGGAGACTCTGGTTACACTTCCGGGGAGGATTAACTGATCATTCATAAAGGGTAGTGACAAACTCACAAGCTAGTACTAAACTATTCACAGGGTTCTCATATGATATCAAACATACAAAAGATTATGAAACATAATACATTAAAATTAGATACATACAATGAAACTATCTGGCAATACATTCAAATGATACGGAGATAAACTGAATCAGACATAGTTTATCTAATAACTTTATATAGATATCAGTACATGATAAAACGAACACTAAAGAATTCCCAAATTATTCCCATAATAATTTGATTAGTTTGGTTATTTTCTTAACTAAAATCCATTTAGTTGTAACTGATAAATCATTCCTTATGCTCAACATAATACATAAGGAGTAAAAGTGTTTATAAATTTGCCAGATATTATTTGAAACACATCAACGTTATGTTTTTGAAAACAGTTATAGTTTGCTTGTATTCCCCCCCTCAAAACATTGAAAAACACGGAAAAAGCGTAGGGGTATGAACTCACCGAACGAGAAACGTGACGATTTCGGATGTTAAACATTGGTCCGGGACTTGCAAACGCACGAGGTTCCTAAGTATAATGTAAAGATACACATTTGTATCTAATTAGGACTTAGATTGATTATTTGTTAGGGACAATTACTTCTAATCGCGAAATCACCCCGATACTAGTGTTTGGAGGGACCCGGGTGGCGTTTGGGGACACATATAGCTAGGATATTGAATATGGACTTCAAGAGTAAACTCCTTAGGGAGTTTACGGCCCTAATGACCCCCTCCCCATGAGTTTACGGCCGTAAACTCATGGTGGGGTAGTTTATGGTGCAATTTGGCTTCAAACACTTAGGGAATAATTTCTAGGTTTGGTTTAAGGGCTTGGAATAATTGTTAAACACCAAATGGACATATTTAAGGGAGTTTACGGCCTAGCATAAGACTCATGGCCGTAAACTCCTATAAACCCATGAAAAATTGTGTAAATGACTTCAAACAAATCACATGTGATTGCTAAAATTATTTCAACGCCTTACATGAATTTCTATGAGACTTTTGAGGTGTTTTTGGAGTTTACGGCCTATGAGACCCCCCTCATGGTCGTAAATCTCTCCTAGATAGGGATTCATTATGTTTTAAGGCCAAAAACTTGTTTGTAAACACTTCTAAAAATTATTCTAAGGCTTTAGGGGTGTTAAAGTGGCTTTCTAACACCTTAAAGTGAGTTTACACCCAAGGTTGAGGAGTTTACGGCCCAAGCACATGCCTTAGCCGTAAACTCATATAAATCCCCTAAAATTTATGTTTAAAGTGTTCTAAGGCCTAAGCAATTATTCTTGAAGTCATATCCATGTCTTGTTGAGGTTTAGGAAGGGTTTAAGGGCCTAAAAACCCTATAATTATGAGTTTACGGCCTAAACACCATCCTTGGCCATAAACTCATATACAAGTCTCTAAATTATAGTTTAAGGCATTCTAGGTCCATTCCATAAAGTCATCTAGCCATATCTGAGTCCCAAAATTGTTTAGGAGGGGTTTAAAGGCATAAAAACCCACTAAATATGTGTTTACGGCCCAAGCTCCTTCCAGGGCCGTAAACTCATCTACAAGGTCTTAATTCATGTATTAATCTCGAATTTGAAGGCCAAATATGCTATACAATGAGTTTAGAATGGTACCATAGAGATTTGAGGCCTTAAAGTTGAGTTTTGGACCCTTAAACATGGATTTTGGAGAGAGGTTAGAGAGAGAGTAGAGAGAGCAACAAAAAGCTTCAAATGAATGTTTAAACACGTTTATATAGGTCCTAAAACTTGGACACGGTGGAATTCTACCCGATACCGGCTTTAAAAGGGGCTTTGGGTCGCACCCGATTAAGTTTCCGTGACCCGGCGGGGACGTTTCTAACTTTTTGAAATAAACGTTTTTGGGCTAGATTCATGAGTTCCTAAAGGATTTGGACACTCATTGGATTTATAATAACATATAAATTTAAATTACTCAACCCAAAATGAAAACGGAACGATTGACAAACGGCGAATCTTTACGGGTAGAACGGGTTATCGGTGATGAACAACTTCGGGTTGTTACATTATCCCCCCGTTAGAGGGAATTTCGTCCCGAAATTCAAATAATAAGATATAGATCATGAATTTGGAATGAAACACGAATAGATTTGTTGCCTCGGATCTTCACTTTCTCAAGTGGAATCAGGTCTCTACTGGGTGTTCTAGCGAATTCTCATTATCGAGACGTGTCTTTGTTTTGCACATTGACTCTCTCTCAATCCACGATATCAATCGGTTCTCTCATGGAAGTTCCAACCCTGGACGACTTCGGTTTCCTCAAAGGAATCACTAGGGTTTTGTTGGGTAGATGCTTCTAAGGATTCGAGACATAATGTACTGGATAGATGTTACCAAGCTCGAAGGGCATCTGAAATCTGACGATTGCAGAATCGATTTCTACGCAGATCTCGAAAAGTCTGATGTGGAACTAAACTAGACGTTCGAAAGAAACTCCCGGGAATCCTTCGGGAAAGACATTTAGAGGAAAGAGCTGCTAACTTCTCGTTTCTCAATGATCACAGAAACGAGGGATGCGTGGTAATTCATATCGGGAAAAACTTTTGAGTTCTAAGGCATGGAATGATACGAAGGTTTGATGCCGAAGATCACGAGAACTGGGTCGAGGGAAAGATCTAGACGAGTGACCCTTTTGAAACCGAGGATAACAACATGAATGAGACTCGGTCATTTCATGTTAAAGATAGCATCAAAGTATTTTCGTGAAAAGTTTCCCTTCTGATACTAGAATTGTAAAGGGTTGCAGGTATAACAATTATCAAAGAGAAGTATACCTGCTGCGACAGAGGGATCAGTGATTGTAGCTGCTTTGGGGCAATTCCTTTTGAAGTGCCCTGCTTCGCCACAATTGTAGCAGGTCGGACTGATTCCCGTTCCGGATGATTGGTTCGTTGATTTGGCTGGTTTTCTGCAGGTTCGAGCAAGATGGCCCTTCTTGCCACAGTTGTCACAGATCCTTTCGCGACATGGACCAGGAATGCGGTAATGGTAGTTGCACTTATCACACCAAAGTAGAGTACTATTGTATCCACTGGTAGGAGTTTGGACCGTGGAACCAACAGCCGAAACAGCAATAGGGGCAGTAGTAGCATGGACTGCTACTGTTTGCTGTTTCTTAGAAGACCCTTGCGTACTCTGGGCCTTCCGCTTGTTCCAGAATTTCTTTTTGCTTCCACCTACACTTGTGACTGGCTCAGGGGTGGTAGCCTCCTCATCAGAGTTGTCTTCATGATCGATCAGAATTTTCGCAAGACATTTAGCACTGTCATATGTGTCTGGCTTTGCAGCTAAGACATTACCTTTGGTTGGCTGGGTCAACCCCCAGATGAACCTCTTAATCTTTTTACTCTCCGGGGTAACTATTCCCGGACAGAGTAACGCCAGATCATCGAATCTTGAAGTATAAGCGGCTATGTCGAAACCCTTCATCTTAAGGTTCCAGAGTTCGTGTTCTAGCTTCTGAATTTCGCCCCGAGGGCAATACTCTGCGAGTATAAGCTCCTTCATAGCTTCCCAACCCATAGCATTTGCTACAGGTAGAGTTAGGGATTTGACTCGGCCGTTCCACCAAGTCAGGGCCTTATCAAGGAACGTACAGGTGGCGAACTTAACTTTGTCAGATTCCGTGCAGGCACATATTTCAAAGATTGATACGATTTTCTCGAACCATCGGGTAAGGGAAATGACACCTCCAGTGCCATCAAAGGATGTGGGCTTCGCGTTCATGAAGTCTTTATAGGAACCCCCTTTTTGGTGTCCCTGGCTATCTTCTTGATTTTGGGGCTGGGGACCACCTCCTGAATTACCAGGGTTCATTTGCGACATGGCTGCTACCATTGCAGCAGTCAGAACTGTCTGAAGTGATGCAAGATCAAGTTGAGGAGGAGGTGGTGGCGGAGGAGGATTGTTGTTGTTCTTTGAGCTGGGTCTCTTTCTTGGAGGCATCCTGATCTAAAAAGATCAGGAAAAAGAGGATCATAAGTCCTCTGAATTGAATCAAGAGATATGGAACAAGGGATATTTCATCAAGACAGATATAACACTATATTAAGCGATAAAGCAGGAAAGAGTTATCAAGACAGAACATTTTATCGCTAGAGAATTGATCAAGGAGCAACGCTTATACGAGGATTTTCTACAAAGGATTGACTCGAGAAATACTCCCATAGTATTTCATGATTTACTGCAACGACGACTCGTTGTTTGGGGTATTGGGTAAGTTTTTAGGTATGCCGCATACCACAGTCACTCCAAAGCACATGTTGGATGTGTCTCGAATGAATATAGTTGGCCAGGCTATATTGACCCTAGACACGACTACATAACTGCCAAGGTTTAACTGCAGTGTACAACATCCATTTACTTATGTTTTGTTCTACTTGTAGTTACGGATCTCGACGGCTCGGCATACTTAAATACTTTTTGAAAATACTTATATTGTGTAGGATACTTTTAGTTCAGAGCACTTAGGCCCTTAATGTTTATAGTTTTATACCATGTAAGGTTTGGTATACTCCGTTCACTCTAAACAAATGCTCTGATACCAATCTGTCACATTCCGAAAACCAAAGGCGGAAACATTTTCGGGGTTGACTCCATGTTGGGTATCAAATCCAATGTACATAGTAATCACAGTAAACAACCATTACATTACATATATTTGAAAGTTTACATTTGTTTCAAAAGTAAATTGTACAAGTGTTATACATATATCATATAAACAAAAGTTGGGACGAGTCTTCGGAAGACTCCGTCTTCACCAAAAGATATCGTCGGGTACCTGTCTAATGTGGACCTGAGAATACAAGCAGTTTGAAAATCAGCATAAAGCTGGTGAGTTCAAAAGCGGTTTTGTTTTATGAAAATGTATCGGTTTCCTTTAGTTTTCCGAGAAGGTTTGTTATCCAAGAAAATCCCATATTTTCTTATGTAAAGTTAGTTTGGTTATCTTTCGTTACAGTTCAATTACAGGATATATGTTAACCCCAAGAAAATCCCATATTTTCCTAAATGCAAGATTGATTGAATAACACAGAGTATAGTTTAATACACAAAACTATATATTGAGGATCATGGGATTACTATCCCGAATTAGATATGAAATACTTTGATATACATGAATTGTAGATAGAAAGTAGTTTGAAAACCTTAGGATTATCATCCCGAACTAGTTACAAGATAGTTTGATATACTTGAAATTATAGAATGAAAACCATGGGACTACTATCCGGAACTAGATATAAGATTGTTTGATAAAACCATGGGATCACTATCCCGAACTAGATATAGTTTCAAACCATGGGATTACCATCCCGTACAAGATATAGATTGAAATCATGGGACTATCATCCCGTACTAGATATAAGATATATACATACTGAAAACCATGGGAATAACATCTCGCACTAGATACAAGTTCGATAGATTGAAAACCATGGGACTACCATCTCGGACTAGATATAAATTCTAAAACCAAAGCTATGAATAAACTTATATTAATACATATTGTGAGTCGGGTAACCATGCTGATACGACAACAAGACCTCCTTGACGTTTGTCAGACGTCGGACGATATCCGGAATTTGTCACCCCAGGCGTGCCCGCCTAACTGTAGCTAGCAGTTAAGGTGTGGGATTGTCAGTCCCGAATAGATCTATTCACAAATTCCTCGCTCTCCCTCCAGGAGACTCTGGTTACACTTCCGGGGAGGATTAACTGATCATCCATAAAGGGTAGTGAAAAACTCACAAGCTAGTACTAAACTATTCACAGGGTTCTCATACGATATCAAACATACAAAAGATTATGAAACATAATACATTGAAATTAGATACATACAATGAAACTATCTGGCAGTACATTCAAATGATATGGAGATAAACTGAATCAGACATAGTTTATCTAATAACTTTATATAGATATCAGTACACGATAAAACGAACACTAAAGAATTCCCAAATTATTCCCATAATAATTTGATTAGTTTGGTTATTTTCTTAACTAAAATCCATTTAGTTGTAATTAATAAATCATTCCTTATGCTCAGCATAATACATAAGGAGTAAAAGTGTTTATAAATTTGCCATATATTATTTGAAACACATCAACGTTATGTTTTTGAAAACAGTTATAGTTTGCTTGTATTCCCCCCTTGAAAACATTGAAAAACACGGAAAAAGCGTAGGGGTATGAACTCACCGAACGAGAAACGTGACGATTTCGGATGTTAAACGTTGGTTCAGGGCTTGCAAACGCACGAGGTTCCTAAGTATAATGTAAAGATACACATTTGTATCTAATTAGGACTTAGATTGATTATTTGTTAGGGACAATTACTTCTAATCGCGAAATCACCCCGATACTAGTGTTTGGAGGGACCCGGGTGGCGTTTGGGGACACATATAGCTAGGATATTGAATATGGACTTCAAGAGTAAACTCCTTAGGGAGTTTACAACCCTAATGACCCCCTCCCCATGAGTATACGGCCGTAAACTCATGGTGGGGTAGTTTATGGTGCAATTTGGCTTCAAACACTTAAGGAATAATTTCTAGGTTTGGTTTAAGGGATTGGAATAATTGTTAAACACCAAATGGACATATTTAAGGGAGTTTACGGCCTAGCATAAGACTCATGGCCGTAAACTCCTATAAACCCATGAAAAATTGTGTAAATGACTTCAAACAAATCACATGTGATTGCTAAAATTATTTCAACGCCTTACATGAATTTCTATGAGACTTTTGAGGTGTTTTTGGAGTTTATGGCCTATTAGACCCCCCTCATGGTCGTAAACTCTCCTAGATAGGGATTCATTATGTTTTAAGGCCAAAAACTTGTTTGTAAACACTTCTAAAAATTATTCTAAGGCTTTAGGGGTGTTAAAGTGGCTTTCTAACACCTTAAATTGAGTTTACACCCAAGGTTGAGGAGTTTACGGCCCAAGCATATGCCTTGGCCGTAACTCATAGAAATCCCCCAAAATTTTTGTTTAAAGTGTTCCAAGGCCTAAGCAATTATTCTAGAAGTCATATCCATGTCTTGTTGAGGTTTAGGAAGGGTTTAAGGGCTTAAAAACCCTATAATTATGAGTTTACGACCTAAACACCATCCTTGGCCGTAAACTCATATACAAGTCTCTAAATTATAGTTTAAGGCATTCTAGGTCCATTCCATAAAGCCATCTAGCCATATCTAAGTCCCAAAATTGTTTAGGAGGGGTTTAAAGGCATAAAAACCCACTAAATATGTGTTTACGGCCCAAGCTCCTTCCAGGGCCGTAAACTCATCTACAAGGTCTTAATTCATGTATTAATCTCGAATTTGAAGGCCAAATATGCTATACAATGAGTTTAGAATGGTACCTTTGAGATTTGAGGCCTTAAAATTGAGTTTTGGACCCTTAAACTTGGATTTAGGAGAGAGGTTAGAGTGAGAGTAGAGAGAGGAACAAAAAGCTTCAAATGAATGTTTAAACACGTTTATATAGGTCCTAAAACTTGGACACGGTGGAATTCTACCCGATACCGGCTTTAAACGGGGCTTTGGGTCGCACCCGATTAAGTTTCCGTCACCAGGCGGGGACGTTTCTAACTTTTTGAAATAAACGTTTTTGGGCTAGATTCATGAGTTCCTAAAGGATTTGGACACTCATTGGATTTATAATAACATATAAATTTAAATTACTCAACCCAAAACAAAAACAGAACGATTGACAAACGGCGAATCTTTACGGGTAGAACGGGTTATCGGTGATGAACAACTTCGGGTTGTTACATTATCCCCCCGTTAGAGGGAATTTCGTCCCGAAATTCAAATAATAAGATATAGATCATGAATTTGGAATGAAACACGAATAGATTTGTTGCCTCGGATCTTCACTTTCTCAAGTGGAATCAGGTCTCTACTGGGTGTTCTAGCGAATTCTCATTATCGAGACGTGTCTTTGTTTTGCACATTGACTCTCTCTCAATCCACGATATCAATCGGTTCTCTCATGGAAGTTCCAACCCTGGACGACTTCGGTTTCCTCAAAGGAATCACTAGGGTTTTGTTGGGTAGATGCTTCTAAGGATTCGAGACATAATGTACTGGATAGATGTTACCAAGCTCGAAGGGCATCTGAAATCTGACGATTGCAGAATCGATTTCTACGCAGATCTCGAAAAGTCTGATGTGGAACTAAACTAGACGTTCGAAAGAAACTCCCGGGAATCCTTCGGGAAAGACATTTAGAGGAAAGAGCTGCTAACTTCTCGTTTCTTAATGATCACAGAAACGAGGGATGCGTGGTAATTCATATCGGGAAAAACTTTTGAGTTCTAAGGCATGGAATGATACGAAGGTTTGATGCCGAAGATCACGAGAACTGGGTCGAGGGAAAGATCTAGACGAGTGACCCTTTTGAAACCGAGGATAACAACATGAATGAGACTCGGTCATTTCATGTTAAACATAGCATCAAAGTATTTTCATGAAAAGTTTCCCTTCTGATACTAGAATTGTAAAGGGTTGCAGGTATAAGAATTATCAAAGAGAAGTATACCTGCTGCGACAGAGGGATCAGTGATTGTAGCTGCTTTGGGGCAATTCCTTTTGAAGTGCCCTGCTTCGCCACAATTGTAGCAGGTCGGACTGATTCTCGTTCCGGATGATTGGTTCGTTGATTTGGCTGGTTTTCTGCAGGTTCGAGCAAGATGGCCCTTCTTGCCACAGTTGTCACAGATCCTTTCGCGACTAGGACCAGGAATGCGGTAATGGTAGCTGCACTTATCACACCAAAGAAGAGTACTAGTGTATCCACTGGTAGGAGTTTGGACCGTGGAACCAACAGCCGAAACAGCAATAGGGGCAGTAGCAGCATGGACTGCTACTGTTTGCTGTTTCTTAGAAGACCCTTGCGTACTCTGGGCCTTCTGCTTGTTCCAGAATTTCTTTTTGCTTCCACCTACACTTGTGACTGGCTCAGGGGTGGTAGCCTCCTCATCAGAGTTGTCTTCATGATCGATCAGAATTTTCGCAAGACATTTAGCGCTGTCATATGTGTCTGGCTTTGCAGCTAAGACATTACCTTTGGTTGGCTGGGTCAACCCCCAGATGAACCTCTCAATCTTTTTACTCTCCGGGGTAACTATTCCCGGACAGAGTAACGCCAGATCATCGAATCTTGAAGTATAAGCGGCTATGTCGAAACCCTTCATCTTAAGGTTCCAGAGTTCGTGTTCTAGCTTCTGAATTTCGCCCCGAGGGCAATACTCTGCGAGTATAAGCTCCTTCATAGCTTCCCAACCCATAGCATTTGCTACAGGTAGAGTTAGGGATTTGACTCGGCCGTTCCACCAAGTCAGGGCCTTATCAAGGAACGTACAGGTGGCGAACTTAACTTTGTCAGATTCCGTGCAGGCGCATATTTCAAAGATTGATACGATTTTCTCGAACCATCGGGTAAGGGAATGACACCTCCAGTGCCATCAAAGGATGTGGGCTTCGCGTTCATGAAGTCTTTATAGGAACCCCCTTTTTGGTGTCCCTGGCTATCTTCTGGATTTTGGGGCTGGGGACCACCTCCTGAATTACCAGGGTTCATTTGCGACATGGCTGCTACCATTGCAGCAGTCAGAACTGTCTGAAGTGATGCAAGATCAAGTTGAGGAGGAGGTGGTGGCGGAGGAGGATTGTTGTTGTTCTTTGAGCTGGGTCTCTTTCTTGGAGGCATCGTGATCTAAAAAGATCAGGAAAAAGAGGATCATAAGTCCTCTGAATTGAATCAAGAGATATGGAACAAGGGATATTTCATCAAGACAGATATAACACTATATTAAGCGATAAAGCAGGAAAGAGTTATCAAGACAGAACATTTTATCGCTAGAGAATTGATCAAGGAGCAACGCTTATACGAGGATTTTCTACAAAGGATTGACTCGAGAAATACTCCCATAGTATTTCATGATTTACTGCAACGACGACTCGTTGTTTGGGGTATTGGGTAAGTTTTTAGGTATGCCGCATACCACAGTCACTCCAAAGCACATGTTGGATGTGTCTCGAATGAATATAGTTGGCCAGGCTATATTGACCCTAGACACGACTACATAACTGCCCAGGTTTAACTGCAGTGTACAACATCCATTTACTTATGTTTTGTTCTACTTGTAGTTACGGATCTCGACGGCTCGGCATACTTAAATACTTTTTGAAAATACTTATATTGTGTAGGATACTTTTAGTTCAGAGCACTTAGGCCCTTAATGTTTATAGTTTTATACCATGTAAGGTTTTGGTATACTCCGTTCACTATAAAGAAAGGCTCTGATACCACTCTGTCACACCCCGAAAACCAAAGGCGGAAACATTTCCGGGGTTGACTCCATGTTGAGTATCAAATCCAATGTACATAGTAATCACAGTAAACAACCATTACATTACATATATTTGAAAGTTTACATTTGTTTCAAAAGTAAATTGTACAAGTGTTATACATATATCATATAAACAAAAGTTGGGACGAGTCTTCTGAACACTCCGTCTTCACCAAAAGATATCGTCGGGTACCTGTCTAATGTGGACCTGAGAATACAAGCAGTTTGAAAATCAGCATAAAGCTGGTGAGTTCATAAGCGGTTTTGTTTTATGAAAATGTATCGGTTTCCTTTAGTTTTCCGAAAAGGTTTGTTATCCAAGAAAATCCCATATTTTCTTATGTAAAGTTAGTTTGGTTATCTTTCGTTACAGTTCAATTACACGATATATGTTAACCCCAGGAAAATCCCATATTTTCCTAAATGCAAGATTGATTGAATAACACAGAGTATAGTTTAATACACAAAACTATATATTGAGGATCATGGGATTACTATCCCGAATTACATATGAAATACTTTGATATACATGAATTGTAGATAGAAAGTAGTTTGAAAACCTTCGGATTATGTTCCCGAACTAGTTACAAGATAGTTTGATATACTTGAAATTATAGATTGAAAACCATGGGACTACTATCCCGAACTAGATATAAGATTGTTTGATAAAACCATGGGATCACTATCCCGAACTAGATATAGTTTCAAACCATGGGATTACCATCCCGTACAATATATAGATTGAAATCATGGGACTATCATCCCGTACTAGATATAAGATATATACATACTGAAAACCATGGGAATAACATCCCGCACTAGATACAAGTTCGATAGATTGAAAACCATGGGACTACCATCTCGGACTAGATATAAATTCTAAAACCAAAGCTGTGAATAAACTTATATTAATACATATTGTGAGTCGGGTAACCATGCTGATACGACAACGAGACCTCCTTGACGTTTGTCAGACGTCGGACGATATCCTGAATTTTATCACCCCAGGCGTGCCCGCCTAACTGTAGCTAGGAGTTAAGGTGTGGGATTGTCAGTCCCGAATAGATCTATTCACAAATTCCTCGCCCTCCCTCCAGGAGACTCTGGTTACACTTCCGGGGAGGATTTACTAATCATCCATAAAGGGTAGTGACAAACTCACAAGCTAGTACTAAACTATTCACAGGGTTCTCATACGATATCAAACATACAAAAGATTATGAAACATAATACATTGAAATTAGATACATACAATGAGACTATCTGGCAATACATTCAAATGATACGGAGATAAACTGAATCAGACATAGTTTATCTAATAACTTTATATAGATATCAGTACATGATAAAACGAACACTAAAGAATTCCCAAATTATTCCCATAATAATTTGATTAGTTTGGTTATTTTCTTAACTAAAATCCATTTAGTTGTAATTGATAAATCATTCCTTATGCTCAGCATAATACATAAGGAGTAAAAGTGTTTATAAATTTGCCAGATATTATTTGAAACACATCAACGTTATGTTTTTGAAAACAGTTATAGTTTGCTTGTATTCCCCCCTCAAAACATTGAAAAACACGGAAAAAGCGTAGGGGTATGAACTCACCGAACGAGAAACGTGACGATTTCGGATGTTAAACATTGGTCCGGGGCTTGCAAACACACGAGGTTCCTAAGTATAATGTAAAGATACACATTTGTATCTAATTAGGACTTAGATTGATTATTTGTTAGAGACAATTACTTCTAATCGCGAAAACACCCCGATACTAGTGTTTGGAGGGACCCAGGTGGCGTTTGGGGACACATATAGCTAGGATATTGAATTGGGACATCAAGAGTAAACTCCTTAGGGAGTTTACGGCCCTAATGACCCCCTCCCCATGAGTTTACGGCCGTAAACTCATGGTGGGGTAGTTTATGGTGCAATTTGGCTTCAAACACTTAGGGAATAATTTCTAGGTTTGGTTTAAGGGCTTGGAATAATTGTTAAACACCAAATGGACATATTTAAGGGAGTTTACGGCCTAGCATAAGACTCATGGCCGTAAACTCCTATAAACCCATGAAAAATTGTGTAAATGACTTCAAACAAATCACATGTGATTGCTAAAATTATTTCAACGCCTTACATGAATTTCTATGAGACTTTTGAGGTGTTTTTGGAGTTTACGGCCTATGAGACCCCCCTCATGGTCGTAAACTCTCCTAGATAGGGATTCATTATGTTTTAAGGCCAAAAACTTGTTTGTAAACACTTCTAAAAATTATTCTAAGGCTTTAGGGGTGTTAAAGTGGCTTTCTAACACCTTAAATTGAGTTTACACCCAAGGTTGAGGAGTTTACGGCCCAAGCACATGCCTTGGCCATAAACTCATATAAATCCCCACAAATTTATGTTTAAAGTGTTCCAAGGCCTTAGCAATTATTCTTGAAGTCATATCCATGTCTTGTTGAGGTTTAGGAAGGGTTGAAGGGCTTAAAAACCCAATAATTATGAGTTTACAGCCTAAACACCATCCTTGGCTGTCAACTCATAAACAAGTCTCTAAATTATAGTTTAAGGCATTCTAGGTCCATTCCATAAAGCCATCTAGCCATATCTAAGTCCTAAAATTGTTTAGGAGGGGTTTAAAGGCATAAAAACCCACTAAATATGTGTTTACGGCCCAAGCTCCTTCTAGGGCTGTAAACTCATCTACAAGGTCTTAATTCATGTATTAATCTCGAATTTGAAGGCCAAATATGCTATACAATGAGTTTAGAATGGTACCTTAGAGATTTGAGGCCTTAAAATTGAGTTTTGGACCCTTAAAGTTGGATTTAGGAGAGAGGTTAGAGAGAGTAGAGAGAGGAACAAAAAGCTTCAAATGAATGTTTAAACATGTTTATATAGGTCCTAAAACATGGACACGGTGGAATTCTACCCGATACCGGCTTTAAACGGGGCTTTCGGTCGCACCCGATTAAGTTTCCGTCACCCGGCGGGGACGTTTCTAACTTTTTGAAATAAACGTTTTTGGGCTAGATTCATGAGTTCCTAAAGGATTTGGACACTCATTGGATTTATAATAACATGTAAATTTAAATTACTCAACCCAAAACGAAAACGGAACGATTGACAAACGGCGAATCTTTACGGGTAGAACGGGTTATCGGTGATGAACAACTTCGGGTTGTTACATTATCCCCCCGTTAGAGGGAATTTTGTCCCGAAATTCAAAGAATAAGATATAGATCATGAATTTGGCATGAAACATGAATAGATTTGTTGCCTCGGATCTTCACTTTCTCAAGTGGAATCAGGTCTCTACTGGGTGTTCTAGCGAATTCTCATTATCGAGACGTGTCTTTGTTTTGCACATTGACTCTCTCTCAATCCACGATATCAATCGGTTCTCTCATGGAAGTTCCAACCCTGGACGACTTCGGTTTCCTCAAAGGAATCACTAGGGTTTTGTTGGGTAGATGCTTCTAAGGATTCGATACATAATGTACTGGATAGATGTTACCAAGCTCGAAGGGCATCTGAAAACTGACGATTGCAGAATCGATTTCTACGAAGATCTCGAAAAGTCTGATGTGGAACTAAACTAGACGTTCGAAAGAAACTCCTGGGAATCCTTCGGGAAAGACATTTAGAGGAAAGAGCTGCTAACTTCTCGTTTCTCAATGATCACAGAAACGAGGGATGCGTGGTAATTCATATCGGGAAAAACTTTTGAGTTCTAAGGCATGGAATGATACGAAGGTTTGATGCCGAAGATCACGAGAACCGGGTCGAGGGAAAGATCTAGACGAGTGACCCTTTTGAAACCGAGGATAACAACATGAATGAGACTTGGTCATTTCATGTTAAACATAGCATCAAAGTATTTTCGTGAAAAGTTTCCCTTCTGATACTAGAAATGTAAAGGGTTGCAGGTATAAGAATTATCAAAGAGAAGTATACCTGCTGCGACAGAGGGATCAGTGATTGTAGCTGCTTTGGGGCAATTCCTTTTGAAGTGCCCTGCTTCGCCACAATTGTAGCAGGTCGGACTGATTCCCGTTCCGGATGACTGGTTCGTTGATTTGGCTAGTTTTCTGCAGGTTCGAGCAAGATGGCCCTTCTTGCCACAGTTGTCACAGATCCTTTCGCGACATGGACCAGGAATGCGGTGATGGTAGCTGGACTTATCACACCAAAGAAGAGTACCAGTGTATCCACTGGTAGGAGTTTGGGTCGTGGAACCAACAGCCGAAACAGCAATAGGGGCAGTAGCAGCATGGACTGCTACTGTTTGCTGTTTCTTAGAAGACCCTTGCGTACTCTGGGCCTTCCGCTTGTTCCAGAATTTCTTTTTGCTTCCACCTCCACTTGTGACTGGCTCAGGGGTGGTAGCCTCCTCATCAGAGTTGTCTTCGTGATCGATCAGAATTTTCGCAAGACATTTAGCGCTGTTATATGTGTCTGGCTTTGCAGCTAAGACATTTCCTTTGGTTGGCTGGGTCAACCCCCAGATGAACCTTTCAATCTTTTTACTCTCCGGGGTAACCATTCCCGGACAGAGTAACGCCAGATCATCGAATCTTGAAGTATAAGCGGCTATGTCGGAACCCTTCATCTTAAGGTTCCAGAGTTCGTGTTCTAGCTTCTGAATTTCGCCCCGAGGGCAATACTCTGCGAGTATAAGCTCCTTCATAGCTTCCCAACCCATAGCATTTGCTACAGGTAGAGTTAGGTATTTGACTCGGCCGTTCCACCAAGTCAGGGCCTTATCAAGGAACGTGCAGGCGGCGAACTTAACTTTGTCAGATTCCGTGCAGGCACATATTTCAAAGATTGATTCGATTTTCTCAAACCATTGGGTAAGGGAAATGACACCTCCAGTGCCATCAAAGGATGTGGGCTTCACGTTCATGAAGTCTTTATAGGAACCCCCTTTTTGGTGTCCCTGGCTATCTTCTGGATTTTGGGGCTGGGGACCACCTCCTGAATTACCAGGGTTCATTTGCGACATGGCTGCTACCATTGCAGCAGTCAGAACTGTCTGAAGTGATGCAAGATCAAGTTGAGGAGGAGGTGGTGGCGGAGGAGGATTGTTGTTGTTCTTTTAGCTGGGTCTCTTTCTTGGAGGCATCGTGATCTAAAAAGATCAGGAAAAAGAGGATCATAAGTCCTCTGAATTGAATCAAGAGATATGGAACAAGGGATATTTCATCAAGACAGATATAACACTATATTAAGCGATAAAGCAGGAAAGAGTTATCAAGACAGAACATTTTATCGCTAGAGAATTGATCAAGGAGCAACGCTTATACGAGGATTTTCTACAAAGGATTGACTCGAGAAATACTCCCATAGTATTTCATGATTTACTGCAACGACGACTCGTTGTTTGGGGTATTGGGTAAGTTTTAGGCATGCCGCATACCACAGTCACTCCCAAGCACATGTTGGCTGTGTCTCGAATGAATATAGTTGGCCAGGCTATATTGACCCTAGACACGACTACATAACTGCCCAGGTTTAACTGCAGCGTACAACATCCATTTACTTATGTTTTGTTCTACTTGTAGTTACGGATCTCGACGGCTCGGCATACTTAAATACTCTTTGAAAATACTTATATTCTGTAGGATACTTTTAGTTCAGAGCACTTAGGCCCTTAATGTTTATAGTTTTATACCATGTAAGGTTTTGGTATACTCCGTTCACTATAAACAAAGGCTCTGATACCACTCTGTCACACCCCGAAAACCAAAGGCGGAAACATTTCCGGGGTTGACTCCATGTTGAGTATCAAATCCAATGTACATAGTAATCACGGTAAACAACCATTACATTACATATATTTGAAAGTTTACATTTGTTTCAAAAGTAAATTGTACAAGTGTTATACATATATCATATAAACAAAAGTTGGGACGAGTCTTCTGAACACTCCGTCTTCACCAAAAGATATCGTCGGGTACCTGTCTAATGTGGACCTGAGAATACAAGCAGTTTGAAAATCAGCATAAAGCTGGTGAGTTCATAAGCGGTTTTGTTTTATGAAAATGTATCGGTTTCCTTTAGTTTTCCGAAAAGGTTTGTTATCCAAGAAAATCCCATATTTTCTTATGTAAAGTTAGTTTGGTTATCTTTCGTTACAGTTCAATTACACGATACATGTTAACCCCAGGAAAATCCCATATTTTCCTAAATGCAAGATTGATTGAATAACACGGAGTATAGTTTAATACACAAAACTATATATTGAGGATCATGGGATTACTATCCCGAATTAGAGATGAAATACTTTGATATACATGAATTGTAGATAGAAAGTAGTTTGAAAACCTTGGGATTATCATCCCGAACTAGTTACAAGATAGTTTGATATACTTGAAATTATAGATTGAAAACCATGGGACTACTATCCCGAACTAGATATAAGATTGTTTGATAAAACCATGGGATCACTATCCCGAACTAAATATAGTTTCAAACCATGGGATTACCATCCCATAAGATATAGATTGAAATCATGGGACTATCATCCCGTACTAGATATAAGATATATACATACTGAAAACCATGGGAATAACATCCCGCACTAGATACAAGTTCGATAGATTGAAAACCATGGGACTACCATCTCGGACTAGATATAAATTCTAAAACCAAAGCTATGAATAAACTTATATTAATACATATTGTGAGTCGGGTAACCATGCTGATACGACAACAAGACCTCCTTGACGTTTGTCAGACGTCGGACGATATCCGGAATTTGTCACCCCAGGCGTGCCCGCCTAACTGTAGCTAGCAGTTAAGGTGTGGGATTGTCAGTCCCGAATTGATCTATTCACAAATTCCTCGCTCTCCCTCCAGGAGACTCGGGTTACACTTCCGAGGAGGATTTACTAATCATCCATAAAGGGTAGTGACAAACTCACAAGCTAGTACTAAACTATTCACAGGGTTCTCATACGATATCAAACATACAAAAGATTATGAAACATAATACATTGAAATTAGATACATACAATGAAACTATCTGGCAATACATTCAAATGATACGGAGATAAACTGAATCAGACATAGTTTATCTAATAACTTTATATAGATATCAGTACATGATAAAACGAACACTAAAGAATTCCCAAATTATTCCCATAATAATTTGATTAGTTTGGTTATTTTCTTAACTAAAATCCATTTAGTTGTAATTGATAAATCATTCCTTATGCTCAGCATAATACATAAGGAGTAAAAGTGTTTATAAATTTTCCAGATATTATTTGAAACACATCAACGTTATGTTTTTGAAAACAGTTATAGTTTGCTTGTATTCCCCCCTCAAAACATTGAAAAACACGGAAAAAGCGTAGGGGTATGAACTCACCGAACGAGAAACGTGACGATTTCGGATGTTAAACATTGGTCCGGGGCTTGCAAACGCACGAGGTTCCTAAGTATAATGTAAAGATACACATTTGTATCTAATTAGGACTTAGATTGATTATTTGTTGGAGACAATTACTTCTAATCGCGAAAACACCCCGATACTAGTGTTTGGAGGGACCCGGGTGGCGTTTGGGGACACATATAGCTAGGATATTGAATTGGGACTTCAAGAGTAAACTCCTTAGGGAGTTTACGGCCCTAATGACCCCCTCCCCATGAGTTTACGGCCGTAAACTCATGGTGGGGTAGTTTATGGTGCAATTTGGCTTCAAACACTTAGGGAATAATTTCTAGGTTTGGTTTAAGGGCTTGGAATAATTGTTAAACACCAAATGGACATATTTAAGGGAGTTTACGGCCTAGCATAAGACTCATGGCCGTAAACTCCTATAAACCCATGAAAAATTGTGTAAATGACTTCAAACAAATCACATGTGATTGCTAAAATTATTTCAACGCCTTACATGAATTTCTATGAGACTTTTGAGGTGTTTTTGGAGTTTACGGCCTATGAGACCCCCCTCATGGTCGTAAACTCTCCTAGATAGGGATTCATTATGTTTTAAGGCCAAAAACTTGTTTGTAAACACTTCTAAAAATTATTCTAAGGCTTTAGGGGTGTTAAAGTGGCTTTCTAACACCTTAAATTGAGTTTACACCCAAGGTTGAGGAGTTTACGGCCCAAGCACATGCCTTGGCCATAAACTCATATAAATCCCCACAAATTTATGTTTAAAGTGTTCCAAGGCCTTAGCAATTATTCTTGAAGTCATATCCATGTCTTGTTGAGGTTTAGGAAGGGTTTAAGGGCTTACAAACCCTATAATTATGAGTTTACGGCCTAAACACCATCCTTGGCTGTCAACTCATATACAAGTCTCTAAATTATAGTTTAAGGCATTCTAGGTCCATTCCATAAAGCCATCTAGCCATATCTAAGTCCTAAAATTGTTTAGGAGGGGTTTAAAGGCATAAAAACCCACTAAATATGTGTTTACGGCCCAAGCTCCTTCCAGGGCTGTAAACTCATCTACAAGGTCTTAATTCATGTATTAATCTCGAATTTGAAGGCCAAATATGCTATACAATGAGTTTAGAATGGTACCTTAGAGATTTGAGGCCTTAAAATTGAGTTTTGGACCCTTAAAGTTGGATTTAGGAGAGAGGTTAGAGAGAGAGTAGAGAGAGGAACAAAAAGCTTCAAATGAATGTTTAAACACGTTTATATAGGTCCTAAAACTTGGACACGGTGGAATTCTACCCGATACCGGCTTTAAACGGGGCTTTGGGTCGCACCCGATTAAGTTTCCGTCACCCGGCGGGGACGTTTCTAACTTTTTGAAATAAACGTTTTTGGGCTAGATTCATGAGTTCCTAAAGGATTTGGACACTCATTGGATTTATAATAACATGTAAATTTAAATTACTCAACCCAAAACGAAAACGGAACGATTGACAAACGGCGAATCTTTACGGGTAGAACGTGTTATCGGTGATGAACAACTTCGGTTTGTTACACATCATTATCTATATTTGACCTAATTTCAATTTCTTGCAAAGTAATTTACCCAATTAATACAAATAATCAACTTTAATCATATAAGGAAGTTATTATCTAATCAATTGGTAATTATCTTTTGTTTAATCAAGGATATACTCATAAATATGTTTAAAATCGGATTTTAATAACCTCAAACAGATAAGGCAAGTATCCATGAGTAAAACAGCAAGAAATCCCGAAATCCCCTCTTTCTGACGCTCGAACTCGCCGAGTACCCCTATGGACTCGCCGAGTACCCCTATGGACTCGCCGAGTCCACAATGGGACTCGCCGAGTTCATCAGGCAGATGGGCTAAAAATCGATTTTGCAACTTGAACAAACATACAAGGCATCAATACAATAGAAACCAATCAAGGCTCTGATACCACTGATGGGTTTTGGTCATAAGAACATCCTATGTGCTCATACAAACCCTAATGCTTGGATCTAGGTTTCTCTATTGTACATGCAATTCATCCAAGACTATAAACCCTAGCTAGCATATGATGATCAAAATAGCATATAAATTAGGGTTTAGATCATACCTTGATTGTTATATAGAAATAACAATCTCAAATCCTTCTTGTAATGACTTTAGAAAGCTTAGAGTCACAAATGTCACTCCTCTAATGGTTCACAAACACCAAGAGCAAGAGGATGAACAGGAGAAGAGAAGGAGGCTGCCCAAAACGTGTGGAAACCCTAAGGATCTTGTTTTTCCACGTTTTTGGGGCATAAGGGTTCTTTAAATAGTGAGGCTATTATGGTTATCTAACAAGGAAACCCTAATTTGGATGCTTAAGCCCTAAGCAACCCATGGGCTCCTTCCTTAAAGGCCTTGGACAATTTCTAATGGGTTTCCCATAGAATTCGTCCAACCTTATATTATAAGGTAATCCATAGCCCAATTGCAATTATCTTATAATTACAATTCCAGTCCCTTAAGTTTAATTAATCTCTTTTAGCCACAAACTTAATTCTTATTAATTCTTGACTAATATTAATTAAACAATATGATTTCTCCTTTAATATATTATTCTCACAATATATTAATAAATCATATTTAATCATTTCTCTCCATTATTCATCCTATCAAGTTGCTTTGGTGAAGGCAACCCAAAAGGACAATGCACCATCGGGTCAAGTACATACCAAAATAGTTATGGACTTAGACACTAATCCAACAACACATACACCATAAAATCTAAGTGTCATAAGGTTTCTCTCCAATTCATGAAATTGATTGTGAGGAAACGCTTTCACTAAGTAGATTTTAAATAGTTAGCAATTGTGATATTTGCATTCCCAAATTCGATTATGATTACGCCATCCCTCTTCATAGTTCGAATTGTGAGAAATGGAAAAAGGTCTAAACATTTGAGACTTATTGTTGTAGGTTCTAAAATTGTTTTAGACACACATGTGAGCTATCTAAGAAAAGGTGTATAAGTTTGAGGATCCTAGATAAAGTCTTATCGAAGCATCTTGTATCAAAAATATGAACTTTGGTAAGAAAGTCAACAAATATTGATTTCTAGAAGTCCAACTGGTTTCTGGGTACATGTCAAAGCTAGTGGGAGCATAAGTGTTATGCTAGTAAGATAGTAATTATTATGCTAAAGGGAGCATAATTATTATGGTAAGTGTTGCGAGTTAGCAATGTTAATTATAGAAAACAATAGTTTCAATTCACAAAAAGTTGGAGGGTTTGAAAAGTTGTTTTGCTACAGTTAAGGGAGAGAAATTCATACTTCATTTCGAATCTAAAAGCTTAGATTGAGATTTTAATCGAATTTAGTCATGGACATATGTGAATGTTATGTTGAAATGATTCAACATAAGGAAATTCTATATGTGGAAATATTATAGCGAAAGACTGGTAAAGTATCATGTTTTTATGTGAGACATTATAAATTGTATTCCATGTGCTTTGGATATAGGATCGATTACATAAACTATAATATTAATATGTTCTAATTTTCCAGATACCTAAGGCATTTAGAGGGAAAAGGGACTGCAATGAGATATGACTAAAATGTTTAAGCAATTGTCGAGGACAAACTGAGGTTTACCAAATATTGGTTGCTTATGGACAGTTGAAAGTATAGTATAAGTTTTGGAAGGTCCATATTGACAAATTTTGAGAAGAGGTCACTCTTGTTTAGAAGTGCTAGTCATATGGAATTGTGGAAATGTCCCATAAGTGGAAGTTAATCATAAAATTTGTGTAAGATTAGAAAACTTAATGCAAGAAGGATGTTCAAAGGAATGTACTTTGAATATGAGACTTCGTTTCCATGGAATTACTCTCCATTGGAATACTTTGTAATATTTGTTGCCAAGTCTCTATGACTTTTGTGCATATTCATTACAAGGGGATCATTTCATATAAGTTTAGAATCTAACAGATTTTAGCAAATGGTAAGAATTTGGTATTCTTACACTTACGATAAGGATTTGGAATTGTGAAATGAGCATCATTGAAATGTTGTCCATTGATCTATTTCACAAGGAGAGGACATAGGAAAATGTAGTGTGTATGCTTGGAGCATGGCATAACTATTGTTTTAATTAAAGTATTAAGTTGATTAATCGAAACATTATACAATGAATAATATGTAATCAATATGGTGATTAAATATAAGGTTTTTTTTTATTTATATTCATAAGTTCTGAGACCATATTGGATTCGATTATTCTTGTGTTTCACTTTGCATGTTTTGACTTCCAGAATAATAAGATTATTCAAACCATCCACAGTCGATCATACTTTGGAAATAGGTATTAAGGCAAGACTGTCATAAATCTGACTATAGACTGTCTAGGTGTTTTAGACATAGCACAAGTTTGTTGTAGTCTTCATGAGTACTCTTGGAATAAGATTCGAGTATTGGATTAAACTCACGCTCATCTAAATCACTTCATGGATTTTATCACGAGTGATGGTGAGACGATAATATCTTATATTCTTAAAACAGAGATGTGTGAGTTGTAGCTTACAAATCGGTTATACATCGATGATGCGTAAATGCACCAATAACTTGGTGTTATAAAATGCATTGTTGTATGTGATTCGATGATTAAATATAGCAAGCACATGAGTCGAAGTTTATCCATTCCTTTTACCCTTAGAGGGATAAAAGCGATATCTGTAGGCCCCTCGATGATTTAGTGATGACACCCTAAGCGCTTGGCTGAACTGATTTGATTTTTTCAATTAGTCAGTTGTCAAAAATCGGAAATCGGGAAACAACAGATGGACAGAGAGAATGATTATAATTGATATGTGTATTTTTATGTATATTTTTATACATTATATTAATATTTTATCCTTTATTACTCTCTTATAGAACTAAAAAGTACTTACAATGATTTGAATTATGATTTGCAGCTATTAGTTGCCAATAGAGCGCAAAAGAAAAGACTGGAGCGGAATTAGGGCTTAGAAGCTAAAAGAAAGAAAAATGCTCGAAGAGGCAATTACGCCCAGCGTAATTGCTAAATACGCTTAGCGTAACGGCCAAAGACGACTTACGCCCAGCATAGTATATGGTTACGCCTAGCGTAACGGCTTGCGTCCGGATAACCTCTTCGCGACAAAATTCTAAGTACGCCCAGTGTAATCCAACTTACGCCCAGTGTACGTAAGTCGGTTCCAAGGGTTATAAAAAGCGATTATCAGCTAACCAGAGGGGGGATTCGACTTCTAACCTAATTTAGTCGATAATTAACTTCTGTTAAGCTATTTTGAGGGTCTAGAAGGCGGCCAGAAGGCCGTTAAGCTAATGGGAGTGGAGATCGGAAGGACTAGAGAGCGGATACATGTCGGTAATCATATGGGTTGTTAACGTGACCGTGTTTAGCATTCCATTGTGATACTATTATGTGTTTAGTTTCTGATTTAGGTGTAAAAACCTTTTGCTTTTTGTTTATGATTGAATGAAACCTTGATTATTGGACTAATTGCTATATTGAATTGTTTGTTTATGTTTAATTTATCTTGCCAAGCTTGTTAAAAGATCCTTATGTGTTAATGTTAATTATTTGCTGTTAATTGTCAAGTAAATTAAGTTGTATGAACATCTGCTTGATTACTTGTGTCTTATGACTTTGATGACCATCAAGATTATAAGTCTAGAAATAGCGAATGTGAAACTAGGATTAACTTGGAAATAAATAAGTTAACGTGTGAGCCTTGTTTGATGACCATCAACAATAGGTTAATTGAACGACCAATTTGATTAACTATTATTACAAGTCTTGCTTGATAGAATTGAACACTATGAAACATGTTAGTTTAATCAACTGATCACTGTTTGAATTAACTTGTTTGCTAAAGGATTAGTTATAGTGAATGTGAATCTAATCATTTTAGGAATCGGTGAACATGAATAAATGAATTTGTGTATGCAATTGTCTATGCTTTTAAGGTGTAATTTATCTAAGCCAAAGTACCTGAAGAGATTTGTTTTCCTATTAGTTTATCGAGATTTGTTAATTGATTGTTTGTTTGAGATTCAAAAACCATTTCTTTATTCCTTTCTTGTGTCCTGTAACCTATAATCAAATATTTTAAATTAATTCACCACCGTTCCCTGTGATCGACACCCGACTTACCTAAGCTATACTATAATCTGACTAGGTACACTGCCTATAAGTGCATAGTTAGTCTAAGTTTTTTAGGTTATAAATATTAAAATTAGTGGGTACTTCCGTGCACATCAAGTTTTTGGCGCCGTTGTCGGGGAACGGCTTGTAAGTAATTTAGTTTATTTGATTATTCGTTATTTGTTTTTAGTTTAGTTGCTTTTTATTTTTAGGTTTATTTTCGATGATACCATTGCACTTGTCGGGAAGGTTCTTGTTGTTATTTGCAGGAATTTGGGATCATACACATTTCTTGGTTTCACTTTTTGCATGGGTTTCGAGAATGCAAGCGATTAGGGAATTCTTAACCTGCTTAGCCTACTACTTTGTTGATTTGTCCAACTCAATCCATGGGGCGTAGTATAGCAAGGTGTATTGTAGTGGTTAAGTAGAAGACCGAGCTCTTGTTGTTCTTGACTAGTTAAGTCACTTCTTGTTCTACTTCTAGTTAAAGGTGCGAAGAAAACAAAGGAAATATTCTAACGGGTCCCAAAAGTGGTTGTTTTCACAAACCAATTCTTGCGTGCAAGGGTTTTAATCAACCGTTTTTGTTTGATCTCGACAAAAACAAGTGATCATGATGTCTCATTTTTTTTAAAATATGTCACTTATCGAAAAGTCATGGCGGTTGTTGAAGCAATTAAAAAATTTTATATTTAGAAGTTCCCAAATTTATTAGTTGGAAAAGGAATTTTAAATAAGGAAAAGGAAATATTTCAGTTAAATTACGCCCAGCGTAATTGTATTTACGCCAAGCGTACTCAACCTCTGATCGCAGATAACTTCTTCTCGGAATGGGAGGTACGCCCCGCTTACATGTGAATTTACGCCCATCGTAAATCGGCGGCAAGTTATATCTTTTTAACCTTTGAATTTTTTGTTATTCTTTCAAATCCGTACTTCGCCACACGAACTGAGACGGTCGAATCTCCCACAAGATCTTCGATTTTTCTTGTTTCTTGTAGAAATTGACACAAAGGTATGTTATTCGGAAGCCATATCACGTTAATTTGTGTTTAAATTAGTGGCATTAGCTTCATTTAGCCTAAATAGAATTCTAGGGTTTATACCCTTCGTCAATTGGGGTCGATTTAACACAAATCTGGTGTTGGATTATGTCTTAATAGACCGATTTAGACCATTAGACTAAACCCTAGGACTTAATTTGGCCTTAATCCCGTGCTAGAATCACCAATTCGACCTTATGGGTGTATGCCTAGCGTTCGCTGGACGTAACCTTCGATTGGTGGATTGCCCTGCGCATTTCATGGTATAATGATGTCGAAGAGTGATTATGGCTTAAAGCAGTGACGAACAGGGTTCAGATACGACTCCGTTAGAAGTATGCCTAAGTAGTTTACCCATATTACAAATTCGATTAATGGACTATTCTTCATGATTCTCTTGTGAATATTCACATGTTGACTGTTGATTATGACTAAACAATGACCAAACAATGACCAAACAGGGGGGACAGTTTCGAGCCTCTGGACGTACGCCCAGCGTACAGTCTTGCTAGCACCATTATTTTTTTTATTTTTTTTTCTAAATCTGTTAATGCTGGAATTATTTTGTTTGGTTTTGTGTTTGGTGTTTATTTGTGCAGATTATGGCCCGAAGAACTCAAAGGACCAACCCACCCGAGGATGTGACCGATCACTGTTTCTTACAATTCCTGCAAACTCTAAACAATGCAACCCGGGCCCAATATGTCAACAATCTGAGTCTACTGCTCATTAAGGAGATTGACATAGCACCTTCATTTGACTGGGAATTGGCGACCCAGACTGGACTTGTTGCGCTGATCCAGGATTTTTTGCAATACACGCACTTGGACGCGAGTGGAGTGCATTTGTTCGTATGTCAGGGATGGGCAATACTGTTCAGGATCCAGGAGCTTGTGTATCGGGAATTTTTGCTGGAGTTTTATGCTATAGTTTCCTATGACCCTAGGAAGACACCCAATGATAGGACAGCCTTTTCCTTTAGACTGGATGGTGTGAGTCGGGAGTGCAGTGTGATTGAGCTTGCCACTCGAGTTGGGATATATACAGCAGACGAGACGAGGAGTGTCCACTTCCCAGCATTCCTTGCTGATTGTTTTTGGTCTGAGATTACAGGGGGAGTGTACACGTCATCTACTGCACGGGGGAGGATGATTCGTTCTACCACATACATATTGCTGCACCGTCTGATTTCCATATCTCTCACGCACCATAAGAATAGTGAGAGAGAGTGCCTTCTACAGACTTGTATTTCTTATGGGCACTTGTTACTCCAGGGAGGCACCTGAACCTTCCAGTTGCTTTATCCGCATATTTGGGTAGGAGGGCCAGGGGACTTCGGAAGGATATCCCGATTTGCGAGGGGCATTTTATCACACGATTAGCTCGGTCCTATCAATTGTTGACGCGTGAGATTACGACGATGGTGTTTCATGATATGAGGCTGATGAGCCTTCAGTCATTGGAGTCGATGTGTGTACTTGAGCGGGGCCAGGATGGTGTCTTGCGGGTATGACCAGATGACGTGGCGGATGAGGAGGGTGCAGTCGAGCCACAACCGCGACGAGCCTAGCGGCGTAGACCTGCTCCTCGAGGAGCGCATTAGGGACCTGAGCCAGAGATTGATATACGTTATCTGGCTCAGCGCATGGACGAGGGATTTCAGATCCTGGGTGAGCGCGTTGCACACGTGGAGAAACAACAGCAGTGGTATGGGGATGCTTTGACCGCATTCTTTTCCCACCAGGGATTTCAGTACTCGGTTCCTTTCCCTCCACCATTCCAATCACGACTTGATGGAGCCGGTACATCTGGGACACAGCAGCATGATAACGGGGATGACGAGTGATTTAGTTATCCTTTTTATTTTTATTTTTATTTTTGTGTTATTTTTAGTTTATTTTTGTGTTGCTTAGTATTAGTATTTTTATTTGGTATGTAATTAAGTTTAATTTAGGGTGTTTTACTTTTGTTTTCCATGTTGATGCTATGTGGTTGTTTAGATCTTTGCAGAATTTTCGCCCTTAGAAAGCTGGCAGTAAGTTCAGCAGCTAGGTCCGACTGTTGCTAGAGAGAGCCGTGTGAGAGTTCTAAGATTATAGTCAAGACCCACGATTTGTCATAAGTGTGGGGTGCATATTGATTTCGTGAGCGATTATTTAGAAGAGTGGCATTTTATTTTTAACTCTTATGGTATGGATGAGCTGTTCCCACACCATAGAGTTTTATTTCGACGCGAGGTAGAAGTATCATCCTGGCTGCCACGACATGGTTGACACTTTCCTATGTTGTGGGGGAGTTTTCATCACGAGAAGAGGCTATCATTCTTGACGAGACGACGTGGTCGACAGTTTCCCACGTCATGGTTACTATACATTGCATTTGTTTGCAATCTTTTGCACTACATTTTCGAAGTCGGCAGTCTTGATTTTATTTATCGGCAAATTCAGAAGCAGCAGTTCTAGTTTTCAGTCTTTCAGCAATATTTAGAGAAACTTGTAGCAGCCCCATTCAATCTCGCCACAACTACCCCAGGGGAGTCTGTTCCTTTCTCTCCCTTTTTATGTGCTTAATTAGTTTTATGCATACAATGAGGACATTGTATGAAATAAGTGTGGGGTAAGGGGTCGGTAAAAGTAAATTAAAAAAATGAAATAATAGTTTGGAAATTGCTAGATTTAGGGAAATTTAAAAATTTAAAAACTTGAAATAATAGTTTAATTTAGAAAAATCTAGTGATAATTTAAAATTTCTTGCTAATATTGTATGAGATGATCTAATGAGAACTCAAATGTTTAGTTGAGCCAATACATGTTATAGTGCATTTGTGGCCTCCCTTATTTTAGTGAAATCATGGAACAAAAACACAACCTCGCTTAGTTTGAAGGATGCAATATGTTTAGCACCGTGTACCAGAAATGTATCCAGGAAAATTATTATCTTTAGCCAATAAAGGTTGAAGTTGAGCGCCCCTACTTAAGCATGTAGGGTTTTGAGTGAAAGAAGTGAGGTACATGTAAAAAAAAGAGAGAGAATTGCAAGAAAAGTTTGAAGAGTTTTGGAGAAACTAAAGTAAAGATCAAAAGATCAAAATTCCGAAGATTCAAAAAGTTGAAGATACCAGAAATCAAATCAAACAATGCGGTGAATTCAAAGAAATCAAAGATCAAATTATCAAGGAAGTGAAGAATTTAAAAGAGCTCCATAGTGGTATCATAAATTGTAATTCTAGATTATGTATGCTTGGGTGGCTCAACCAAAAACACATTGAGGTTAGGAGGTTTTCTGCGGATGGATTCGGAGGGATGCATAAATGAGCATTGTTCGAAAGAAGTGGGCAGGTGTTTATGAAGACTGTGAGTATTTAAAGTATGGGGGTACTTTAGGAAAATTTTAGACACAAATGCATGCGTTGCGGTCTTGACATAATGGCTGAGTTTAAAATGGATTGTATAGTGCGATATTGGTAAAATAAAAGTAAATTTGCTTGGGGGCAAGCAAAAGCTAAGTGTGGGGTATTTTGATATGTGTATTTTTATGTATATTTTTATACATTATATCTTAATATTTTAGCCTTTATTATTCTCTTTTAGAACTAAAAAGTACTTACAATGCTTTGAATTATGATTTGCAGCTATTCGTTGTCAATAGAGCGCAAAAGAAAAGACTGGAGCGGAATTAGGGCTTAGAAGCTAAAAGAAAGAAAAATGTTGGAAGAGGCAATTACACCCAGCGTAATTGCTAAGTACGCTTAGCGTAATGGCCAAAGATGACTTACGCCCAGCGTAGTATATGGTTACGCCCATCGTAACGGCTTGCATCCGGATAACCTCTTTGTGACAAAATTCTAAGTACGCCCAGCGTAAATGACTTATGCCCAATGTACGTAAGTCGGTTCCAAGGGTTATAAAAAGCGATTATCAGCTAACCAGAGGGGGGGATTTGACTTCTCACCTAATTTAGTCGATAATTAACTTTTGTTAAGCCGTTTTGAGGGTCTAGAAGGCGGCCGGAAGGCCGTTAAGCTAATGGGAGCGGAGATTGGAAGGACTGGAGAGCGGATACATGTCGGTAATCATATGGGTTGTTAACGTGACCATGTTTAGCATTCCATTGTGATACTATTATGTGTTTAGTTTCTGATTTAGGTGTAAAAACCTTTTACTTTTTGTTTATGATTGAATGAAACCTTGATTATTGGACTAATTGCTATATTGAATTGTTTGTTTATGTTTAATTTATCTTGCCAGGCTTGTTAAAAGATCATTATGTGTTAATGATAATTATTTTCTGTTAATTGTCAAGTAAATTAAGTTGTATGAACATCTGCTTGATTACTTGTGTCTTTTGACTTTGATGACCATCAAGATTATAAGTCTAGAAATAGCGAATGCGAAACTAGGATTAACTAATTGGGAATAAATAAGTTAACGTGTGAACCTTGTTTGATGACCATCAACAAGAGGTTAATTGAATGACCAATTTGATTAACTATTATTACAAGTCTTGCTTGATACGAACTGAACACTAGGAAACATGTTAGTTTAATCAGTTGATCACTGTTTGAATTGACTTGTTTGCTAAAGGATTAGTTATAGTGAACGCGAATCTAATCATTTTAGGAATCGGTGAACATGAATAAATGAATTTGTGTATGCAATTGTCTATGCTTTTAAGGTGTAATTTATCTAAACCAAAGTACCTGAAGAGATTTGCTTTCCTGTTAGTTTATCGAGATTTGTTAATTAATTGTTCGTTTGAGATTCAATAACCATTTCTTTATTCCTTTCGTGTGTCCTGTAACCTATAATCAAATATTTTAAATTAATTCACCGCCGTTCCCTGTGATCGACACCCGACTTACCTAAGCTATTATATAATCTGACTAGGTACACTGCCTATAAGTGCATAGTTAGTCTAAGTTTGTTAGGTTATAAATATTAAAATTAGTGGGTACTTCCGTGCACATCAATAATCCATGTCTTAGTCCATATGATATCTTGTAGAATGGAGGAATATATGATACCTTATCTAATGGACGCGTTATTGACTAGGTCAGAGTTTGACAGCGGCTTTTAAGAGCTACGATTGCTAGTCGGGTTGTAGATTCGTACTTGCAATAATAGTTATTAGAGTTATACAAGTGGGAGACTGTTGGATTAGGTGTCTAAGCCCATAACTATAATTGGTATGTACTTGACCCGAGTGTAGCATGGTCCATTTAGGTTGCCTTCACTAGAGCAATTTGATAGGATGTACTTTTGAGAAGAGGTTATTTATGATTTATTAATATATTATAAGTTCTAATATATTAATATGAAATCATGTTCTTTAATTTGTATTGATGAAGAATTAATTTGAAATTAATTCAGTGATCAAAAGAGACTAATTAAATTAACGGGGACTGATTATGTAAATTAATGATATATATTGTTTGGGCTATTGATCCATGTTGGGATAAGTTTATGTAAGTATCCATAAGAGTTAGCCTACATGAAATATGGATCATAACCTAAGTGTATGGATTAGGGTTTACCCATGGCTCTTGGATTCCTACACTATATATATGACGCCCCTTTGGCCTAAAATTGGTTGAACATGTATTCTTGGAGAAGCATAGCCGAATTTTAGTGCTCCATATTCTCTCTCAAAAGTCCTCCATTTGTTCATGGTGTTTGTGAACCATTTGAGGCACCACATTTGAGGTGCTAAGTTCTTAAAGGTCAAAAATACAGGCTACAACAAAGAGGTATCTATAACTAAATTCTATGTTGTTTATGTTAATTGTATGCTTCATGCTTTTGAAACAATATTGCATGTATAATTAGAGAAAACATATGTCCAAAGCATTTAGGGTTGTATGTGCACCATAGGATGTTGTAGTATACAAAACGCAACATGTTGGGCGTACCCTCTAGGTACACACAATGTAACGGGTTTAGCCTATATTCTCATTCGGTAAAGGTCCAGTACACTAGGCATACATAGGGTGTATGCATGACGTACTCACCCGAAGCCTAATTGGGCCATTTTGGACCTTGGGCCGGTTTGGGCCTTGGTCCATCGTTAGTTGGGTCCAGAATAGGAAGGGTAAAAGAGGCCTATTATTTTTTGTAAGAGAGATTATGAATTGGACCTTTATTTGTGGGTTATTACCCTAAATAGTAATTATGTTTAGTTTAAATGTGTTGAGTGTGAGGAGCCGTTGTAGCAACAACTTGTGTGTGTGATTGTTTATCATCGGATTGAGGTGAGTCTCTTCACTGTACTCATGGGTTGAAGGTACCAATGTTGGCCTACTGGAGTATGTTTGTAGGATGCTAGTTGTCAGTGTGATACTTTCATGTTTTGTATGTTGGGTGGGGCCCGTTATTCAAGTTAGGGCGAGATTGTTAAACTCATTGGGACCCGTTATGCAAGTTAGGGTGAGGCTCGTTATACTTATTGGGCGGGGCCCATTGCTTGTATGGTATGTAGTATTTTGGGGAACTCACTATGCTGTTTGCTTACAGTTTGTGTTTAAATGTTTTTAGGTACTTTTGCTTCAAAAGGGAATGGCCCGACTTGATTGCAACGCATCCACATGTGTCCAGCATTTTACGATTTTGGGATTGTACTCTGACAACTATTTTCTATCTTGACATACTTTGAGATTTGAGATGAACGATTGATGATTTTGGTTGATTTAAAACTAAAAAAAATTACTTTGTATTTTTTGGATGTTACATGAGGTGTACCATGAGTTTTCCTTACACTAGCTTCAATTGTCTGGAGGAGGTCACAGAGCTCCATCAATGTCTTGTCCACACTATTTAATTGATAACTCATGATGAAATTATCATATGAATAGGGAGAAAACCAAGGACTAGGTCCAAAAATAGGTTCTTATCAAAGATAACATCGAGGTTCTCAAGTCGGTCTATGCAGCTCTTCATTTGTTGAACATGCATGATTACAAACCGAACCACCTTCTTTGAGTTTACATGACGTTAGGGCTATAAAAATCTCAAACCGTTCCTGCGATTCCTTTTGTTGAAACATTTCAGCCAATTGCAAACTCATTTCATACACCTAAGTGTTCTCAAAAGCCTTTTGAAGGTTCAAGGACATGGCGGAAAACAAAATGCAAGACACCTTATTCAAGTCATCCATGTGTTTGGCGTAAACAACTTTTTCTTCATTAGTTGAGTTATAATCGATTTATAAAATACGCTTATTGATCACGTATTCACGATTGTCATACCTCAATGTGATCCTTAGGTTTCTCATCCAATCAAGATAATTAGCCCCACCACGGAGCTTCTCTCTTTGGAGAATATAAATTAGGGAAAAATTGGATTTTATGGGTGGAGAAGGTGGTAGAGGAAGACCATTGACACACGACATCTAAAAAGTGAGACAAATTTAACTTACTTTATTTAATCCTTAAATAATTACCCAATTTATTTTAAGGCTATGCTCCATATTTTCAATTCGATTTATGAGGAAGGATATCATAATCACATCACAAATTTATCTTAGGTTGGTAATGCACTTTACCAATTTCAATCACTATGAAATTTCTAGATCTTTTGAGATTCATTGAAACTCTTCAATGACATGTTAATCTCAAATTTGCACATCCTCTATTTGCGCCTGGGATACTAAGGTCTTACAAATAAGAGTGTTGTAAAAATCGGTCTAGGCAGCCGATTAATCGGTAGGCGGTCTTCAACCGAATAGGATTAAGGCTAATCTATCGGCTTAATCGGTTTTGGTCAAAGGGGGTCAAAGTCAGAGCCAGACAGTTCTAATCGGTCCTAGGCAGCCTAATCGGCCAAATTTTCAAATATTAAACCAAATTTTTCAAAATTTCAAAAGTTCATAGTATTTCAATGTTCAACTAATATATATAAAAAATTTTAAAAATTAAATTTTAAAGTTTTTCTCCAAAATTTTCAAAATTTCTATGTTTTCAAATATACAAATACTCAAATTTACTTCTTTTCTTAAGATATATTAAAATTTGAATAACTTTTTCTTATTAATTGGATGATAAATTGTTGTGCTTGTTAAACTTATTATTAAACTTTTATGTTTATTTATTTATATTCTTACGATTAAAGTTAGATTTATAACTTTTTGAATAATTTTCTTAATAATTAATGATCCCTGATTAATCCTGTCTAGCAGATTAATCCCTAGACTCCAGTCCACCGACTAACTAACGTCTAACGTTTTCTGCAACCTTGCAAATAAGACGGTGAACCAACCATGCAAAAACATGTGGCCCTTTGATTATGTCATGGTTCTCTAATTGATGTGTCGTTTAACGACACATGCTCCACTAACAAACCACAACCACAATTGCCACACGATATTCTTCTTACTTCTCAAATTTATGCGCCGGTTAACTACAAACGCTCCATAAATTTACAATAAGAAATAATGTGTGTTACTCATGGATTAGAAACTATTCATATTTTCCTAAAATAACTAAGAACGAGAATTTTATTTTTAGTACTTTTATATGTTATGCTTTTAACAAGACATCGTCCTATCAAACTATTTTGGCTAAGGACAATCCACCACACAAAGAAGCGGTGTGAAAATGACACTCATTCAAAGTTCATTTTATATATCATTTTCTTATAACTCTTTTATAGTATGACTACATGAATGATGTCTACTCTTGATTCGGCTAACTATCTTTAATTAAACATGTGAGGAAATATGTTGTATTATTCTTTTACATATAGTAATCATATTACATATATAAATCTTTTGGGTTTTTAAATATTCTTTTATAAACTTCTATAATTATATGTAATGTGATTATTTTTTAAACAATTTAAAAATTAATGATTTAACCAAATTATCTCTAATTAACTTTTAATTAATTAATTTAAAATCATTATCTATAATTTCATATCTCTTAAGCATATTTATCATCATAGTTTATTTATCTAATTTTAACCGATTAAAATAATATTTAAAACTAAAGATAAACCCTAAAATTCGAAATTGTAGTACAAATATCAAAACATGAAAATTTGCGAAAGCACCTCACGACCACAGGGGCGTCGCACCCTACGAATAACAGGTTTCTATTATTTTTCTTAGTTTTATCAAGTAGTGTCTATAATTAAAACCTAATGGATCTGATACCACTGTTGTATTCTCTATGCATTTATACACAAAATTAAGCAACAAAAGCATTCAGTAGTAGTCTTAAGTGTACATGCACCTTAGATCTAGATTTTACTATTATGACAACATACTTTCAAAACTAGGAATATAAACTAACAAGAGAGATTGGCTTACTAACCTTCCAAGTATAATTGTATATACTTGTGAATCCTTGGAGATTTTGAATTCCTTTGTTGCTCTTCGAAGATCTAGTACCCAAAGTAGGAATGCCTCTAATGACTCACACCCAAAGGAATAAAACTCTAGAAACTTTAAGAGAGAGGAGAAAGGTTATGAAATCCGAAAAGCTAAAACTTGGGGAGAGTAGAATCGGATTTATGAAGACCTAGAGAAGTCTTTATATAGTTGTGGTAACTTTCAGATAAACCTTATTTGAACCAATTAAATAATCATATTTAATCTTGATTCAAATCTTTATCTTTATCTGTTACCTGAATTGATTCTGAAAGTTCTCCACATAAGCCCGTTTATATGCGCAAGGATCATAAAACTTAGTCACCAATGTTTTATGACTAGGATGCAGATGGTGACATTAACTACAAGTCTGTAGCCTAACCCGTAAGTCTCGTATTTTATTCATTGCTTCTATGTTTTTTCGATTTGATTTAATTTCTTTGATTTGATGAATGAGGAAGTTGAGTAATGGTTGGAAATTTAGTTTCTGATTAGACAGCAGGGCCGGCCCATGGGCCTGGGCAAGCTGGGCGACCGCCCCGAGCCCCCAAATGCTAAAGGCCCCATATTTATACATGTTATTGGGTTATATTAGTTACAAGTTACAACACATATTTTTAAACCTTTATTAGTCATAGCCCATAATTTTTGGCCCAATATTAACGAGTTGCGCCCCAATTGAAGAAGCGGGAGACGGGAGTGTGACCTACCGCATTTGCTGATTTGCATTTCTCAGTTTCAATTTCCAAGGGCTCAAATCGCAATCGACGGCTTCTCTTCAGCTTCGCATCCATGGAAAATCCAAACGACACCATCTCTAACGGTTAGTTCTCGTCTTCTCGATTCTGCTTCTTCTATTTCTAGTTCAAGATTTCAAGTTAATCGGTTACCCTTCTCCAATCTCTTCTTATTTATTAACATAGGTCAAGCGTCCAAATTAGCCGATATATGTATCTTTTGTTCCCTTAGAAAGCAAAAAAAAAAAAAGACTATTTAAAACATGTAAGTTGATTGAACAATAGTGACATGACGGTAACCCTTACAAAAACTAGCAAACACATACAAATATACAATTTCCTTGTATGGTTTGGATTTTGGAAGACTAGTAACCGGAAAAGTTATGTTCTTCTTCAACATCCAAATGATTATATACAGAGGCGAAAATGAAATAGTCTTTCCATATTGGTTGCAAACGCTCAAACTGTTGTTATAACTACAAGTCTGTAGCCTAACCCGTAAGTCTCGTATTTTATTCATTGCTTCTATGTTTTTTCGATTTGATTTAATTTCTTTGATTTGATGAATGAGGAAGTTGAGTAATGGTTGGAAATTTAGTTTCTGATTAGACAGCAGGGCCGGCCCATGGGCCTGGGCAAGCTGGGCGACCGCCCCGAGCCCCCAAATGCTAAAGGCCCCATATTTATACATGTTATTGGGTTATATTAGTTACAAGTTACAACACATATTTTTAAACCTTTATTAGTCATAGCCCATAATTTTTGGCCCAATATTAACGAGTTGCGCCCCAATTGAAGAAGCGGGAGACGGGAGTGTGACCTACCGCATTTGCTGATTTGCATTTCTCAGTTTCAATTTCCAAGGGCTCAAATCGCAATCGACGGCTTCTCTTCAGCTTCGCATCCATGGAAAATCCAAACGACACCATCTCTAACGGTTAGTTCTCGTCTTCTCGATTCTGCTTCTTCTATTTCTAGTTCAAGATTTCAAGTTAATCGGTTACCCTTCTCCAATCTCTTCTTATTTGAATTTTGATTTTCTGATTCACCATCGCCCATCGCTGATTAGTCGATTATACACGATATTCTTTCTCTTCTATTTTCTGATTTCATTTTTCTAAATAGTTGGTTCCTTTCAATATTTCCGAATCTTTTGGTGAATGGTGAATTGGTGATTTCCGATTACGTATGACATTTGAAGTAGAGTACAGACGCATAGCAACACTCTTTCAGAATTGGTTGCAGTCGACAAGTCGTTTTTTTGAATACATGTAAGTCTATTTTTTTTAATTTGTGAACTATTATGATAAGAATCTGCAATTGAATCAATTTTCTTATTTAGAATGATTAATCATTGTTTATTGAAATAAATTTTCTTATTTTGATTTTATATGAATCATTGCTTAATTGTAGGTCATCAGATTTGTGATTTGAGGCAATTAGATATGAAATTAATTTTTTGATTTCTCTTTTTAACTGTTTTCTATCTTTAGATAATCAGATTTGGGATTTTTCATTTCTATTTTGGGCTGCTCAAAGATTATTAACATCTAAACAGGTTACAGACTTGCAACCTACAGGTAGTTTCTTTTCAATAAAATTTGTTAATTTGTTTTTGTGATTTTGCTAAATTCAAAAATTATGATATTCAAAGATGATTTTATACTTTTAATCTGCAGATTTCTTATTGCTTTGGGCTCAAAGGACTGGGGATATAATGATGTAAACAATCAACAGAAAGCCAACTGCTGAGCAACACACATTAGTCATCAGGTAGTCTATTTTCCCATTAGTGTGTTAATATGTTTTTTTGTGAATCTGTGTGATTGTTTGTTATCTGCTATATATCTTGATTGTTATCTGTTAAAAATGTCTCATAGAAAATATATATCTGGAATAGAAAAACGAAAAAAAAAAACAAAAAATTGGACAATTTAATGATTCTAAAAAAGGATCTATGAATAAGTATGTTATAAAAATAAATTCTTCTAATGTAGAAGATAATGTCGCACATCAAAATGTTTTAGATGAAGATGATAATGTCATACATGAAAAAGATTTGTTGGATAATATTGAACTTGATTTTATAATTGATCACTTTGCATCTAAAAAAGCTAGTAAATGTAGATTTCTTTAGTTGTTTCTTTGTTATGTTTATAAGTATTTAATAAGGTTCAGAGAGCATGTTCTGGCCTTTTAATTTTGTTTTGTTTTTTAATTTTTTGTATTAATGGTTGCTAGGTTGTTTGGCTTTTGGGGCATTTTCCGAAGCCTTTTTTTTCCGTAGGTGGGGAGTCCCCAGCCTTCAATTGTATTATTTTTTTTAATTAATAAAAATTTTATTGTTTTTTTTTATTAATAAAAATTTCTGGAGGTGCAGCTCTCCTTTATAAAAAATTGTAAGGGCCCCAAATTTTTTTTTGCCCCGGGCCCCAAATTGTCTCGGACCGGCCCTGTTAGACAGAGTAGATGAATTGCTATATTGAATTTTAAAAACGAATATTGGATATCTTGATTGATGATGCTTTGCGTGTTGTTGTTAAGCCGGCCAAATACATGGGCGGGTTCGACGGAGGCCCATAGAAGCAAAGAGGAAGGGGCATAAATTTAGCCCATGTTAATATTATAGGTATTATTTTAGCCCAAATTGAGTTCAACATCTCCCATCGGCTGCTGTGGAGTTTGCTAACTTCGACTCATGGGGTCTGGTTTCCTTCTTCCCAATCTGACGCCTAGAAAGACGAGGAGTAGACTGGTTTTTTCAATCATCGATATCGGTCAAGAGGCTCTTATTCGGATACGCAATAACGGAGTACCCTCTCCCGTGAAGAACACAAGAAAGAACTGTAATTTCTCTAAATTCTCCTCTCTCGTCTATCGATTCCTCTAAACTCTCCTCTCTTGTGTCTCGATTTCTGTCAAGAACACAAGAAATTTTCTGGACACCCTCTCCTATCCTCTCTGGTTTTTTGTGACCATGTCAATATCTCTCCTCTACGATCTTAAAACTCATCAGTCTTCACCTATTTTCTTCGACTTATGATTTGGTTTTAATCTACTTCTAGGTGTACTTACTTTTGACTTTATATAACAAGTGGTGAAGTGGAGAATCGTTTCTAATTTTGACAGTGAACTAATAGTACTTGTTTCAGCTTTAAGATTATGTTACAAATGGATGAAGACAATTACATTTTTGTTATCTGACTTTGATATTATATAGACATTTATATAGAGACATTAGGGTTAGTGTGTTTGACATTTTTGTATTTCTTTGCCTAGTATTATTTCATACGATTCATTTATTAATTATTGAAGAAATTAAACATGATTCTATGTGGACACTCAAAATAGAAAACAGAAATCGAGGATTACTTATAGGAATCATTAAATAAATATTTTGTTAGACAAATGAAAGATTTTGTCGATAATCTAATCACACTTTGTTGAAAATGCCAATGTTAACTATGATATAGTAATTGATTTGTTCGATTCAAAGAATGCACAAAGATACAAAGATATTGTTTTAGTCACCTTTGTAAGTTTTAGTTAAATGGACATGAATTCATTTGAAAAGAAAAACAGTTACATTTATTTTAATTGTTATCATGTATGTTTTTTTTCGCATTCAATGGAGTTTTGTAGACGATGACACAATGCAATATGGAACTTATTATCATTACCACACTTGCTCTCATACTAATTCAGTTTCTCATGTTATTCACAGCATTGATTTTGATGCTCTATGGATCTACTCTTCAATGCTTACTCAACTAATACAGATGAAGATGAAGAAAATGAAAAACATCCACCTCCTCCCTTCAAACGAGCTAAACCTGAACTCCCACATACATCCATCAATTTTGATCATCGAAAACATATTTCCACCGAATCTTCAATTTCAGGAAGATACATTTCAAAGCAAGAACGTGCACTCATGGCTTCAGCTCCTCCTCAAATTCCCAATCCAGACCCCCCATCTTCCTCAGCCTGTTCACCTGGTTTGTTTTCATGAATCTAATAAATTTCATCTTCTCAATATTCAATAAAGCGTTTTATTTTCAGTTCAAGGAAGCATCTTGGATTCTTCCATAAGAAAAGACATTTTGTCGTCGTTAAGGAATCCAAAAGGAGGAGGCTATGCGAATTCTGAGAAGAAGTCCACAGCTCTTATCGGCCATACAAAAGCTGTGAATGCTCTACAATGGTCAAATAGTCATTGTAAGTTTGTTACTTTCAATCTTTTCGTTAGGATTTAATGATCAGAAAAAGAAGAGAACATTTTGTGTGTTGAAGACTTCAGGTCATCTTCTTGCATCGTGTGGTATGGATTCTTCCATAAACATATGGAATGTTTGGAGCAATGAACAGAAGAAAGCACGGGTATTAAACGTTCATACTGCAGCTGTGAAAGACATCAAGTGGTGTGAGAAAGGACTTTCTTTGCTTTCTTGTGGATATGATTGCACATCAAGATTGATAGATGTTGAAAAAGGGATAGAAACTCGGGTGTTTAAAGAGGATCAAGTTGTTGGGGTTGTTAAATTTCATCCTAACAACTCCAACCTGTTTTTGTCCGGAGGATCAAAAGGTGTGATTCGTTTATGGGATATTAGAACTGGAAATGTGGTAAATCAATTTTCTCGAGGTCTTGGCCCAATTCTTGATGTGGAATTTATGAATGATACAAAACAGTTTATTTCTTCTAGTGATGAATCAAAAAGCAATGTTAGTGAGAATTCTATCATTGTTTGGGATGTTTCTCGACAACTTCCTCTATCCAATCAGGTAATAATATAACAAACAATCAAAATCAAAATACATGTCTTTTTCTTACATTTATTTTTGCTTATTATTTTCAGATCTATGTGGAAGCGTATACGTGTCCATGTATACGACATCATCCATACGACCCATATTTTGTGGCACAATCAAATGGAAATTACATTGCAATATTTTCTTCCAAATCTCCATTTCGGCTCAATAAATACAAAAGATATGAAAGTCATTTTGTTTCCGGTTTTCCCATCAAATGCAATTTCAGTACAGATGGGAAAAAACTTGCATCTGCTTCTTCAGATGGTTTTATTTACATATATAACACCAAGTCATGCCACCTCATCAACAAAATCAAAGCTTATGAACAAGCGTGTGTAGATGTTGCATTTCATCCCATTTTGTCTAATGTAATCGCTTCTTGCAGTTGGAATGGGGAAATATCAGTTTTTGAATAATTGGAAAATATGTATATCATTTAATGTCACATTCCAGTCTTGTACCCCACATACATGTATTATTGATGAGCTGTATTTGTATTGTTCTTGTGTTTGGGCAAATCAGATGTGACACTTTTAAAGCCGAAAACATTGCCGAATTGTTAGTTTGACTAGGTTTAATGAACCAAACATACATGACCCATCTCTAGTTTAGTATTTTTGTTTGCTTCAAAGTACATACCTTATCTAATGGACGCGTTATTGACTAGGTCAGAGTTTGACAGCGGCTTTTAAGAGCTACGATTGCTAGTCGGGTTGTAGATTCGTACTTGCAATAATAGTTATTAGAGTTATACAAGTGGGAGACTGTTGGATTAGGTGTCTAAGCCCATAACTATAATTGGTATGTACTTGACCCGAGTGTAGCATGGTCCATTTAGGTTGCCTTCACTAGAGCAATTTGATAGGATGTACTTTTGAGAAGAGGTTATTTATGATTTATTAATATATTATAAGTTCTAATATATTAATATGAAATCATGTTCTTTAATTTGTATTGATGAAGAATTAATTTGAAATTAATTCAGTGATCAAAAGAGACTAATTAAATTAACGGGGACTGATTATGTAAATTAATGATATATATTGTTTGGGCTATTGATCCATGTTGGGATAAGTTTATGTAAGTATCCATAAGAGTTAGCCTACATGAAATATGGATCATAACCTAAGTGTATGGATTAGGGTTTACCCATGGCTCTTGGATTCCTACACTATATATATGACGCCCCTTTGGCCTAAAATTGGTTGAACATGTATTCTTGGAGAAGCATAGCCGAATTTTAGTGCTCCATATTCTCTCTCAAAAGTCCTCCATTTGTTCATGGTGTTTGTGAACCATTTGAGGCACCACATTTGAGGTGCTAAGTTCTTAAAGGTCAAAAATACAGGCTACAACAAAGAGGTATCTATAACTAAATTCTATGTTGTTTATGTTAATTGTATGCTTCATGCTTTTGAAACAATATTGCATGTATAATTAGAGAAAACATATGTCCAAAGCATTTAGGGTTGTATGTGCACCATAGGATGTTGTAGTATACAAAACGCAACATGTTGGGCGTACCCTCTAGGTACACACAATGTAACGGGTTTAGCCTATATTCTCATTCGGTAAAGGTCCAGTACACTAGGCATACATAGGGTGTATGCATGACGTACTCACCCGAAGCCTAATTGGGCCATTTTGGACCTTGGGCCGGTTTGGGCCTTGGTCCATCGTTAGTTGGGTCCAGAATAGGAAGGGTAAAAGAGGCCTATTATTTTTTGTAAGAGAGATTATGAATTGGACCTTTATTTGTGGGTTATTACCCTAAATAGTAATTATGTTTAGTTTAAATGTGTTGAGTGTGAGGAGCCGTTGTAGCAACAACTTGTGTGTGTGATTGTTTATCATCGGATTGAGGTGAGTCTCTTCACTGTACTCATGGGTTGAAGGTACCAATGTTGGCCTACTGGAGTATGTTTGTAGGATGCTAGTTGTCAGTGTGATACTTTCATGTTTTGTATGTTGGGTGGGGCCCGTTATTCAAGTTAGGGCGAGATTGTTAAACTCATTGGGACCCGTTATGCAAGTTAGGGTGAGGCTCGTTATACTTATTGGGCGGGGCCCATTGCTTGTATGGTATGTAGTATTTTGGGGAACTCACTATGCTGTTTGCTTACAGTTTGTGTTTAAATGTTTTTAGGTACTTTTGCTTCAAAAGGGAATGGCCCGACTTGATTGCAACGCATCCACATGTGTCCAGCATTTTACGATTTTGGGATTGTACTCTGACAACTATTTTCTATCTTGACATACTTTGAGATTTGAGATGAACGATTGATGATTTTGGTTGATTTAAAACTAAAAAAAATTACTTTGTATTTTTTGGATGTTACATGAGGTGTACCATGAGTTTTCCTTACACTAGCTTCAATTGTCTGGAGGAGGTCACAGAGCTCCATCAATGTCTTGTCCACACTATTTAATTGATAACTCATGATGAAATTATCATATGAATAGGGAGAAAACCAAGGACTAGGTCCAAAAATAGGTTCTTATCAAAGATAACATCGAGGTTCTCAAGTCGGTCTATGCAGCTCTTCATTTGTTGAACATGCATGATTACAAACCGAACCACCTTCTTTGAGTTTACATGACGTTAGGGCTATAAAAATCTCAAACCGTTCCTGCGATTCCTTTTGTTGAAACATTTCAGCCAATTGCAAACTCATTTCATACACCTAAGTGTTCTCAAAAGCCTTTTGAAGGTTCAAGGACATGGCGGAAAACAAAATGCAAGACACCTTATTCAAGTCATCCATGTGTTTGGCGTAAACAACTTTTTCTTCATTAGTTGAGTTATAATCGATTTATAAAATACGCTTATTGATCACGTATTCACGATTGTCATACCTCAATGTGATCCTTAGGTTTCTCATCCAATCAAGATAATTAGCCCCACCACGGAGCTTCTCTCTTTGGAGAATATAAATTAGGGAAAAATTGGATTTTATGGGTGGAGAAGGTGGTAGAGGAAGACCATTGACACACGACATCTAAAAAGTGAGACAAATTTAACTTACTTTATTTAATCCTTAAATAATTACCCAATTTATTTTAAGGCTATGCTCCATATTTTCAATTCGATTTATGAGGAAGGATATCATAATCACATCACAAATTTATCTTAGGTTGGTAATGCACTTTACCAATTTCAATCACTATGAAATTTCTAGATCTTTTGAGATTCATTGAAACTCTTCAATGACATGTTAATCTCAAATTTGCACATCCTCTATTTGCGCCTGGGATACTAAGGTCTTACAAATAAGAGTGTTGTAAAAATCGGTCTAGGCAGCCGATTAATCGGTAGGCGGTCTTCAACCGAATAGGATTAAGGCTAATCTATCGGCTTAATCGGTTTTGGTCAAAGGGGGTCAAAGTCAGAGCCAGACAGTTCTAATCGGTCCTAGGCAGCCTAATCGGCCAAATTTTCAAATATTAAACCAAAATTTTCAAAATTTCAAAAGTTCATAGTATTTCAATGTTCAACTAATATATATAAAAAATTTTAAAAATTAAATTTTAAAGTTTTTCTCCAAAATTTTCAAAATTTCTATGTTTTCAAATATACAAATACTCAAATTTACTTCTTTTCTTAAGATATATTAAAATTTGAATAACTTTTTCTTATTAATTGGATGATAAATTGCTGTGCTTGTTAAACTTATTATTAAACTTTTATGTTTATTTATTTATATTCTTACGATTAAAGTTAGATTTATAACTTTTTGAATAATTTTCTTAATAATTAATGATCCCTGATTAATCCTGTCTAGCAGATTAATCCCTAGACTCCAGTCCACCGACTAACTAACGTCTAACGTTTTCTGCAACCTTGCAAATAAGACGGTGAACCAACCATGCAAAAACATGTGGCCCTTTGATTATGTCATGGTTCTCTAATTGATGTGTCGTTTAACGACACATGCTCCACTAACAAACCACAACCACAATTGCCACACGATATTCTTCTTACTTCTCAAATTTATGCGCCGGTTAACTACAAACGCTCCATAAATTTACAATAAGAAATAATGTGTGTTACTCATGGATTAGAAACTATTCATATTTTCCTAAAATAACTAAGAACGAGAATTTTATTTTTAGTACTTTTATATGTTATGCTTTTAACAAGACATCGTCCTATCAAACTATTTTGGCTAAGGACAATCCACCACACAAAGAAGCGGTGTGAAAATGACACTCATTCAAAGTTCATTTTATATATCATTTTCTTATAACTCTTTTATAGTATGACTACATGAATGATGTCTACTCTTGATTCGGCTAACTATCTTTAATTAAACATGTGAGGAAATATGTTGTATTATTCTTTTACATATAGTAATCATATTACATATATAAATCTTTTGGGTTTTTAAATATTCTTTTATAAACTTCTATAATTATATGTAATGTGATTATTTTTTAAACAATTTAAAAATTAATGATTTAACCAAATTATCTCTAATTAACTTTTAATTAATTAATTTAAAATCATTATCTATAATTTCATATCTCTTAAGCATATTTATCATCATAGTTTATTTATCTAATTTTAACCGATTAAAATAATATTTAAAACTAAAGATAAACCCTAAAATTCGAAATTGTAGTACAAATATCAAAACATGAAAATTTGCGAAAGCACCTCACGACCACAGGGGCGTCGCACCCTACGAATAACAGGTTTCTATTATTTTTCTTAGTTTTATCAAGTAGTGTCTATAATTAAAACCTAATGGATCTGATACCACTGTTGTATTCTCTATGCATTTATACACAAAATTAAGCAACAAAAGCATTCAGTAGTAGTCTTAAGTGTACATGCACCTTAGATCTAGATTTTACTATTATGACAACATACTTTCAAAACTAGGAATATAAACTAACAAGAGAGATTGGCTTACTAACCTTCCAAGTATAATTGTATATACTTGTGAATCCTTGGAGATTTTGAATTCCTTTGTTGCTCTTCGAAGATCTAGTACCCAAAGTAGGAATGCCTCTAATGACTCACACCCAAAGGAATAAAACTCTAGAAACTTTAAGAGAGAGGAGAAAGGTTATGAAATCCGAAAAGCTAAAACTTGGGGAGAGTAGAATCGGATTTATGAAGACCTAGAGAAGTCTTTATATAGTTGTGGTAACTTTCAGATAAACCTTATTTGAACCAATTAAATAATCATATTTAATCTTGATTCAAATCTTTATCTTTATCTGTTACCTGAATTGATTCTGAAAGTTCTCCACATAAGCCCGTTTATATGCGCAAGGATCATAAAACTTAGTCACCAATGTTTTATGACTAGGATGCAGATGGTGACATTAACTACAAGTCTGTAGCCTAACCCGTAAGTCTCGTATTTTATTCATTGCTTCTATGTTTTTTCGATTTGATTTAATTTCTTTGATTTGATGAATGAGGAAGTTGAGTAATGGTTGGAAATTTAGTTTCTGATTAGACAGCAGGGCCGGCCCATGGGCCTGGGCAAGCTGGGCGACCGCCCCGAGCCCCCAAATGCTAAAGGCCCCATATTTATACATGTTATTGGGTTATATTAGTTACAAGTTACAACACATATTTTTAAACCTTTATTAGTCATAGCCCATAATTTTTGGCCCAATATTAACGAGTTGCGCCCCAATTGAAGAAGCGGGAGACGGGAGTGTGACCTACCGCATTTGCTGATTTGCATTTCTCAGTTTCAATTTCCAAGGGCTCAAATCGCAATCGACGGCTTCTCTTCAGCTTCGCATCCATGGAAAATCCAAACGACACCATCTCTAACGGTTAGTTCTCGTCTTCTCGATTCTGCTTCTTCTATTTCTAGTTCAAGATTTCAAGTTAATCGGTTACCCTTCTCCAATCTCTTCTTATTTATTAACATAGGTCAAGCGTCCAAATTAGCCGATATATGTATCTTTTGTTCCCTTAGAAAGCAAAAAAAAAAAGACTATTTAAAACATGTAAGTTGATTGAACAATAGTGACATGACGGTAACCCTTACAAAAACTAGCAAACACATACAAATATACAATTTCCTTGTATGGTTTGGATTTTGGAAGACTAGTAACCGGAAAAGTTATGTTCTTCTTCAACATCCAAATGATTATATACAGAGGCGAAAATGAAATAGTCTTTCCATATTGGTTGCAAACGCTCAAACTGTTGTTATAACTACAAGTCTGTAGCCTAACCCGTAAGTCTCGTATTTTATTCATTGTTTCTATGTTTTTTCGATTTGATTTAATTTCTTTGATTTGATGAATGAGGAAGTTGAGTAATGGTTGGAAATTTAGTTTCTGATTAGACAGCAGGGCCGGCCCATGGGCCTGGGCAAGCTGGGCGACCGCCCCGAGCCCCCAAATGCTAAAGGCCCCATATTTATACATGTTATTGGGTTATATTAGTTACAAGTTACAACACATATTTTTAAACCTTTATTAGTCATAGCCCATAATTTTTGGCCCAATATTAACGAGTTGCGCCCCAATTGAAGAAGCGGGAGACGGGAGTGTGACCTACCGCATTTGCTGATTTGCATTTCTCAGTTTCAATTTCCAAGGGCTCAAATTGCAATCGACGGCTTCTCTTCAGCTTCGCATCCATGGAAAATCCAAACGACACCATCTCTAACGGTTAGTTCTCGTCTTCTCGATTCTGCTTCTTCTATTTCTAGTTCAAGATTTCAAGTTAATCGGTTACCCTTCTCCAATCTCTTCTTATTTGAATTTTGATTTTCTGATTCACCATCGCCCATCGCTGATTAGTCGATTATACACGATATTCTTTCTCTTCTATTTTCTGATTTCATTTTTCTAAATAGTTGGTTCCTTTCAATATTTCCGAATCTTTTGGTGAATGGTGAATTGGTGATTTCCGATTACGTATGACATTTGAAGTAGAGTACAGACGCATAGCAACACTCTTTCAGAATTGGTTGCAGTCGACAAGTCGTTTTTTTGAATACATGTAAGTCTATTTTTTTTAATTTGTGAACTATTATGATAAGAATCTGCAATTGAATCAATTTTCTTATTTAGAATGATTAATCATTGTTTATTGAAATAAATTTTCTTATTTTGATTTTATATGAATCATTGCTTAATTGTAGGTCATCAGATTTGTGATTTGAGGCAATTAGATATGAAATTAATTTTTTGATTTCTCTTTTTAACTGTTTTCTATCTTTAGATAATCAGATTTGGGATTTTTCATTTCTATTTTGGGCTGCTCAAAGATTATTAACATCTAAACAGGTTACAGACTTGCAACCTACAGGTAGTTTCTTTTCAATAAAATTTGTTAATTTGTTTTTGTGATTTTGCTAAATTCAAAAATTATGATATTCAAAGATGATTTTATACTTTTAATCTGCAGATTTCTTATTGCTTTGGGCTCAAAGGACTGGGGATATAATGATGTAAACAATCAACAGAAAGCCAACTGCTGAGCAACACACATTAGTCATCAGGTAGTCTATTTTCCTATTAGTGTGTTAATATGTTTTTTTGTGAATCTGTGTGATTGTTTGTTATCTGCTATATATCTTGATTGTTATCTGTTAAAAATGTCTCATAGAAAATATATATCTGGAATAGAAAAACGAAAAAAAAAACAAAAAATTGGACAATTTAATGATTCTAAAAAAGGATCTATGAATAAGTATGTTATAAAAATAAATTCTTCTAATGTAGAAGATAATGTCGCACATCAAAATGTTTTAGATGAAGATGATAATGTCATACATGAAAAAGATTTGTTGGATAATATTGAACTTGATTTTATAATTGATCACTTTGCATCTAAAAAAGCTAGTAAATGTAGATTTCTTTAGTTGTTTCTTTGTTATGTTTATAAGTATTTAATAAGGTTCAGAGAGCATGTTCTGGCCTTTTAATTTTGTTTTGTTTTTTAATTTTTTGTATTAATGGTTGCTAGGTTGTTTGGCTTTTGGGGCATTTTCCGAAGCCTTTTTTTTCCGTAGGTGGGGAGTCCCCAGCCTTCAATTGTATTATTTTTTTTAATTAATAAAAATTTTATTGTTTTTTTTTATTAATAAAAATTTCTGGAGGTGCAGCTCTCCTTTATAAAAAATTGTAAGGGCCCCAAATTTTTTTTTGCCCCGGGCCCCAAATTGTCTCGGACCGGCCCTGTTAGACAGAGTAGATGAATTGCTATATTGAATTTTAAAAACGAATATTGGATATCTTGATTGATGATGCTTTGCGTGTTGTTGTTAAGCCGGCCAAATACATGGGCGGGTTCGACGGAGGCCCATAGAAGCAAAGAGGAAGGGGCATAAATTTAGCCCATGTTAATATTATAGGTATTATTTTAGCCCAAATTGAGTTCAACATCTCCCATCGGCTGCTGTGGAGTTTGCTAACTTCGACTCATGGGGTCTGGTTTCCTTCTTCCCAATCTGACGCCTAGAAAGACGAGGAGTAGACTGGTTTTTTCAATCATCGATATCGGTCAAGAGGCTCTTATTCGGATACGCAATAACGGAGTACCCTCTCCCGTGAAGAACACAAGAAAGAACTGTAATTTCTCTAAATTCTCCTCTCTCGTCTATCGATTCCTCTAAACTCTCCTCTCTTGTGTCTCGATTTCTGTCAAGAACACAAGAAATTTTCTGGACACCCTCTCCTATCCTCTCTGGTTTTTTGTGACCATGTCAATATCTCTCCTCTACGATCTTAAAACTCATCAGTCTTCACCTATTTTCTTCGACTTATGATTTGGTTTTAATCTACTTCTAGGTGTACTTACTTTTGACTTTATATAACAAGTGGTGAAGTGGAGAATCGTTTCTAATTTTGACAGTGAACTAATAGTACTTGTTTCAGCTTTAAGATTATGTTACAAATGGATGAAGACAATTACATTTTTGTTATCTGACTTTGATATTATATAGACATTTATATAGAGACATTAGGGTTAGTGTGTTTGACATTTTTGTATTTCTTTGCCTAGTATTATTTCATACGATTCATTTATTAATTATTGAAGAAATTAAACATGATTCTATGTGGACACTCAAAATAGAAAACAGAAATCGAGGATTACTTATAGGAATCATTAAATAAATATTTTGTTAGACAAATGAAAGATTTTGTCGATAATCTAATCACACTTTGTTGAAAATGCCAATGTTAACTATGATATAGTAATTGATTTGTTCGATTCAAAGAATGCACAAAGATACAAAGATATTGTTTTAGTCACCTTTGTAAGTTTTAGTTAAATGGACATGAATTCATTTGAAAAGAAAAACAGTTACATTTATTTTAATTGTTATCATGTATGTTTTTTTTTCGCATTCAATGGAGTTTTGTAGAATATGACACAATGCAATATGGAACTTATTATAATTACCACACTTGCTCTCATACTAATTCAGTTTCTCATGTTATTCACAGCATTGATTTTGATGCTCTATGGATCTACTCTTTAATGCTTACTCAACTAATACAGATGAAGATGAAGAAAATGAAAAACATCCACCTCCTCCCTTCAAACGAGCTAAACCTGAACTCCCACATACATCCATCAATTTTGATCATCGAAAACATATTTCCACCGAATCTTCAATTTCAGGAAGATACATTTCAAAGCAAGAACGTGCACTCATGGCTTCAGCTCCTCCTCAAATTCCCAATCCAGACCCCCCATCTTCCTCAGCCTGTTCACCTGGTTTGTTTTCATGAATCTAATAAATTTCATCATCTCAATATTCAATAAAGCGTTTTATTTTCAGTTCAAGGAAGCATCTTGGATTCTTCCATAAGAAAAGACATTTTGTCGTCGTTAAGGAATCCAAAAGGAGGAGGCTATGCGAATTCTGAGAAGAAGTCCACAGCTCTTATCGGCCATACAAAAGCTGTGAATGCTCTACAATGGTCAAACAGTCATTGTAAGTTTGTTACTCTCAATCTTTTCGTTAGGATTTAATGATCAGAAAAAGAAGAGAACATTTTGTGTGTTGAAGACTTCAGGTCATCTTCTTGCATCGTGTGGTATGGATTCTTCCATAAACATATGGAATGTTTGGAGCAATGAACAGAAGAAAGCACGGGTATTAAACGTTCATACTGCAGCTGTGAAAGACATCAAGTGGTGTGAGAAAGGACTTTCTTTGCTTTCTTGTGGATATGATTGCACATCAAGATTGATAGATGTTGAAAAAGGGATAGAAACTCGGGTGTTTAAAGAGGATCAAGTTGTTGGGGTTGTTAAATTTCATCCTAACAACTCCAACCTGTTTTTGTCCGGAGGATCAAAAGGTGTGATTTGTTTATGGGATATTAGAACTGGAAATGTGGTAAATCAATTTTCTCGAGGTCTTGGCCCAATTCTTGATGTGGAATTTATGAATGATACAAAACAGTTTATTTCTTCTAGTGATGAATCAAAAAGCAATGTTAGTGAGAATTCTATCATTGTTTGGGATGTTTCTCGACAACTTCCTCTATCCAATCAGGTAATAATATAACAAACAATCAAAATCAAAATACATGTCTTTTTCTTACATTTATTTTTGCTTATTATTTTCAGATCTATGTGGAAGCGTATACGTGTCCATGTATACGACATCATCCATACGACCCATATTTTGTGGCACAATCAAATGGAAATTACATTGCAATATTTTCTTCCAAATCTCCATTTCGGCTCAATAAATACAAAAGATATGAAAGTCATTTTGTTTCCGGTTTTCCCATCAAATGCAATTTCAGTACAGATGGGAAAAAACTTGCATCTGCTTCTTCAGATGGTTTTATTTACATATATAACACCAAGTCATGCCACCTCATCAACAAAATCAAAGCTTATGAACAAGCGTGTGTAGATGTTGCATTTCATCCCATTTTGTCTAATGTAATCGCTTCTTGCAGTTGGAATGGGGAAATATCAGTTTTTGAATAATTGGAAAATATGTATATCATTTAATGTCGCATTCCAGTCTTGTACCCCACATACATGTATTATTGATGAGCTGTATTTGTATTGTTCTTGTGTTTGGGCAAATCAGATGTGACACTTTTAAAGCCGAAAACATTGCCGAATTGTTAGTTTGACTAGGTTTAATGAACCAAACATACATGACCCATCTCTAGTTTAGTATTTTTGTTTGCTTCAAAGTAGTTCAACAATATGCCAAAACATTATCGATGCTGTCTTATCTGTTTTATTTTCTATATTTAGATACGACAGAATATGTCGTATTGTGTTTGATGTGTATTACACTGTTGTTGGACAAAAATTAAATTTTTTTGTTCCACTCAAGTAAGGTGAAACTAGATTCAATTTCAATTTTTTGTCTATAGAAAAGATGTGAATGTCCGAACATATAAGTGTTAATGTCTCATGACATACTTACAAACTTTTTGATGGCTTTATTGTGCGGTTTGTCCGAACATCATAAGATTCTCATCTAGTGCATCAGGGGAAGTGGCATATGTTAGTTGACGAAGTGTGACAGTGTATTTTTTCAAGGGAGTAAAACCAACTGTACCTCTAGCATCTGCATGTTGGAAGTATGAACACGTTGTCGCGATCTCATTGACGATACGCCGAAACAAATGTTTGTGCATACACAACCACCGACGAAAATAATATCCTTCAAAAGCCATGTGTATGAACCTATTTTTTATGTCGAACATTTTCGACATTTTGTTGACGTTGCTCTTCTATCTTCTATTCAGCCTCTTGAACGACCTCTATGGTCGATTCGAGCAACACAAAAAAAACTCGGCGATGAAGATGAAGATGAAATTTTTAGAGAGAGTGAGGAAGAAGTCTTTGATGTGTTGTGTGAAGGAATGAGGGTTATATTTATAGTTATTTTTAAAATATAACTTTAAAAAAAGAGTCGTTAGTTGTTGATTGGTTGAAAGGAGGTTGCCAAACTCGGTAGAAATCCAACGAGTACCAAAGCCGAATAGAGGTTACCGAGGTGGTGGCACGGTGTTTGCCAAGTCTACCTTGGATTTGCTGAACCTCGCCGAGTACCACTCCATGCAACCTTAGAAATATGTAATTCGGGGTGTGTACTATTATCATAACCAATACTACCATTTTTTCAAACCTTAGTGGGATCCAGCCTTTGGTACAATAGGAATTGTTAGTCAACAAATGATGGACAAAATAAGTGGACGATGGATGAGTAAACTAAAAATATATTGATGAATAGGAAGGATGATGCAAATTGTATGAATAATGTAACGTCCCAAAAATATCAAATAAAATTTTCGTTTTTAGATCAACCAAAACATTCATTCATTTCTTTCCAGGGGTAATCAAAGAGTCAGATGTGTTTCAAAGTAACATCAGAATATTAACAAAATCATAAGTGCATAAATTCTAGTGGATGCGATGCAATCATATCAATCCCTTCCCTTTGGAACTAGATGTACCTGAAACATTTAAAATCAGTAAGCACAAAGCTTAGTGAGTTTCCCAAAATACCACATTCTATACATATCAGTGGGCCAAAACCTAGGGTATATTTCAACCCATGTGAATGTTATGATCCAACCATAGTCTAATAATCACTTTTGTTGGTACAGCCCAACTGCAGTCTTTCCTATCATGATCCAACCATGGTCTTCCATGCAAGTGACAAAGACAAACATGTGTTGTGATCCAACCACAATCTTTCATACAAGTGTTGTGATCCAACCACAATCTTTTATACAAGTGTTATGATCCAACCACAATCTTTCATGCAAAACTCACAAGGACGATCTAGCAACTTACATAGTATAGTGAGAAAAAATCACCTCGCACATGATATCGAATACACCGCTCGCAGAGATGAGAAACTGATGCTGTGCCATACCTATCAAAACATCCAAGGTAAAACTTAGTCGACCTTCTAAAACTATCCTTCGGACCAAAAGTCACCAAAGTAAAAAAAGGTCAACGGTTAAATTCAACTTAAGTGACCACCATGTCGTAGTCAACCCATGGCCATTTTGTGGCCATCCAACTCAGTTATGATAAAAAACAACCACCACGTCGTGGTAGTATCCAGATAAAACAGTCACAAATTTTCCCCTTTCCACATCGTGGCATCCATCTAGCCACACCGTGGCTACCACATTTGGACAACTCAATGAGTTATGTCCTTTATCTAAAAAGCTCCTTGTTTAAACTTTCCAGTAAGCTTCTTGGGACCCTAAAGGTCCATAAAAATCCAAACTTTATGGACATGCTTGAACCATGCATGTCCTTCCCTAAACTAGGTCAAAAATATGAGAAAAGTGACCTAGAACCCATGCATTGCTACCAAAACTATACCAACTTCTAGATCCATAGATATAATGACCAATGGACCAAGGAGATCCATAAAGTTGCAAACTTTATCTCTTTCAACCAACTAAACTTAAGTATATACCAAAACATACCAAATAACCTAGATCTATCAGGAAGACATCACCAAGATGAGAACTTGAGAACTCACAAATGGTCTAGAAGATGCACACAAGAAGTAGTGATGGGTAGCTTGCTTGATCTATGCACAAGAGTTCCTTCTTTGTCTTTACAAGACCACAAAAACACCAAAATAAGTCAAGAACTTGAATGAGGGACTAGGGTTTAGGTTTCTGAGTTTGAAGAGTGATAGAGGCTGAGGATGGATGATGTAGCACCCCATTTTCGTCTTACAGTAAAAACGATCAGTTACCTAAATAAACATTTTAATAGAGGATTATTTAGGATAAATAGTCTTAAAGAAATTCATAGTAATCATAAAAGCGAGATCGTACATATAGAGAACGCCCAAATTTGACTTCATATGAGGAAGTTAGGATTGTTAGAAGTTTCAAGGCAACAGTGTGCGAAACAAAAATCGAAATAGAAATCGGCTGATTGTTAGCTGAAACAATCTAAATGAAAGTTGAAGATCTTGTAAATACAATTCCTTTGATATAAAGATAGTCGAGAATGGATGTAGTATGGAAGAGTTATGATTTTTATGTAGATGAATTGTAACGAGTAATCAAATGTAAATCAGAGGAATTCAAGTAATGATCAAGTAAAGAACACATGATGTAAATATGATCTGGTTTCAGATTCTATTACTTTCAAAGAACTTGAGTACAAAACAGATAACATAAGTGGGAAAACTCTCTTACCTACACTCAAGTTCATACCCTATTTATAGGATACTGAAAGTACAAAAAATACTAAGGACTAAACATTAAGTTTGGACTAAACAAGTGCCTTAGTAAATACATATGAAATACAAAGCGTACATTTCAACTCTTTACAATATTTCGACCCTTACAATCTCCCCCTTTGTAAACGAGTCGAACTACTCAATTCGTGATAATCTGAGCAGCGAAGTGCATCGTCCTCCGAATCTCCGAGTACCAAGTTAACACGTTACTTAACTCAGTCTTATCTTCTTCATTATTCTTCTTACAACTATTCATACGAACTATGAAATTCGTATATTGAGAAGTTGTGTAGCGTTCGATCTCTGAAGCTTGAAATAAAAATCCCTTTGCCTTTCCCTTAGTGTCTTTTCCAGAGAATACAAGACCAAAAGGCTTCAAGCATATCTCTCCATCACCATACTTCTTCAATTCTGCTTGTGGCTTCGTAGTTTCCATAGCAACAGTAATATTTCTTCCCATTGCCGATGCCAACTCCACATTGGTCAATGCTAGACAATCATAATAATTGTCTATGAAAATATTGATGTGTGCTAGACCAAGTTTGAAAACATCTTTATTGTGACAACCCGATATTTCAAGACAATATGATGGAACACAAGTCAAATTTAGGTCAAAATTTAACTTTCCTAAAATCTTATTTGGGTTAAATAAAGTAGTAGGAGTCGTATCAAGGTTTTCATACATATAAAGAACCCAAAAATCCGAGTTATAACGAAGAAGTTATGACCAACCGAAGATTCTCGGCAAAACCGGCAATACTGATAGACGTAAAATACGAAGTTTCAATACAATAGTTTTTAGCCTTAGGTATCTAAATAAAAGTTTTAGATATCATTAAACCGTAAACGTACATAATAAGAACGTCCAAATCTGACTTCGTATGAGGAAGTTGTGATTTATCTAAGTTACAGATATAACAGTAGACAACTAAAAACTCGAAATAGAGATCGAGAGACTTTTAGCCGACACAATCTAAATGAGAATCGAAGGGCTCAACAATACTAGCGCAACGGTAAAAAGTCTGAAGAAAACGGACGTCGGATGAAGAAGTTATGGAACTTTAACGGACTTTTCCTGTCCCGACCTATTAAAAATATAATATTAAAAATAAATTCAAAACTAGCCGACGGAGTCTAAACGAAAGTTGTAGATCGTAGTCTCACCTTCGCATGGATTTAAAGAACGTCAAAAACGAAGTTCGTATGAGGAAGATATTAAATTTTGAAGTTTACTAGTTAATTAAAATATAAATTTAATTAAAACCCGGTATTATCCGAAGAGTGAGTCAGCGGTCCGATCCTTCGTACGCCCCGCGTACCCTCGTATGCCCAGCGTACTCAGATGCTAGGCTCCGGTTCGTCCATGTCGCTTCGATGCTTCGACCGAGGATGCGGTCATCCATGACGTCTCGTACGCCCTGCGTACAAGCTTACGCCCCGCGTATGCGAGGCTTCCAGACCCTATAAAAGGGATGCGAGGGTGCCGGCCAATTTTGCTCATTTCCTTACTTTCTCGCGCTGAAGCTCTGCGTTTCAACCCTTGGAGCCATCCCAAAGTCCCGGTTTTCATATCCAAGTATGGGATGAAGTTTTACGCTCCCGAGATTCCTAAGATTCCCGAGAATCTCGAGAGATCCGCTTTCTCGAGTAGAAGTTCTGCTCGGTTTTCGTCTCGCTTTCTTCAATCAATCAAGTGAGTCCATACCCCTATAATCCACACTTTTAAATGTTTTATAAATGTTTATATATGCTTTTAAGGGGGGGGGGGGAATACAAGTAAAACACACGATGATTATCGTATGTTATATAAAGTTTCATTATACACTTTTTATCAACGGAATCACATGTGATTTATAACTATTATAAAGAAACTTTCGTATGCAAAATGTATCACGATAGCATCATATCTTTTGAAATGAAAAGTGTTGTTATTTATGTATAAATCAAACACACTTCTTATACTGTATATATATGTGTCCACCTTTGGCACTACAAAAATTATATCTTTCATAACAAGTGGGCATTTCACTAGGGATTATTATACAAACGAGACACACTTTTACAAAACTATAATAGGTATAGTTTTGTGACAACATCACGAACTTTTATATACTAGAAATACTATTGCAAGGAGATACATTCATATACAAGAATAAACGAATATTTTCATAGATACTTCAAATAGTTTTCACAAACGTTTTTACATGTTGAAACACTTTTAGAAACTGTCTTACAAACTGTATCTTTCTTTTTTGAATCTGTTATAGTTGTGCTTCAAACAAAGGTTTTCTCACATTTAAACTGTCTTGTCAAACGGTTTTCGAATCGATTTATAAACTGACATCAAGTCATAAATTCTTATTTATTGAACTTTTCAAAGGTTTTACAAAACTTCTTTTATGCTTTTACATTATAAAATGCATGCCTCTATATGTATAGTTATATAAGAAATGTTTAAAATAATTAGGAAGGCTATCCACCCTGTTTCCTTTTCCTCGATTTGGATGTGGTCTGGTGGGATTTCGGGTACTCTTCCGAAGGTCGTTTAAATATTAGTTATATATCATGTGTACATATATAGTCATAAATGTTCCATCAGTTAATTTAGTTCCGATACTCTTGGGTAACAAGGGTGTATAAACCTACTTGGACACTCATCAATTACATTCTAGTAAACTATTATAGGAATAGTTTAGAGTATACAAAACATTATCCCTATTATAAGAAATTACACCAGAGTCAGTTCATTCATGAGTCTAGACTACATGCTATATGAAAGGATACTCTTATAGAGATTCCGCTTACATGAATATGATTACATAGATACGCTTAGCTGAGTACATTTACATAGATCATATATGACGAGTTACTACTACATATGATACATGTAGATACTGTTATATAGATCACCTTCTTATCTTTACCTTGTGATGCAATCACATAATCGACGAGATGAACTGGACTTTATATCCTAGTACCAAAGGATACCTTGAGGGACTAACCATTCCTATAGCCACTGTTAGCTACAGAGGATGATGACATATCTACGGATGTCTACGGTTGATCAGTTTATGGTGAGTTTCCACGCCGTGTGTATCTTTACTTAAGGGACTAACTATTCCTAAACCCAGCTGTTAGCAACAGAGGTAAATGCACATCTACGGATGTCTACGGTTGATCAGTTTACGGCGAGTTTCCACGCCGTGTGTATCTTAGTACCAAAGGATACAACATAAGTTATTATTACTTTTAGAGTTTTATAATAATAGTTAAACAGGGAAAAACCGTCACATTTTCAAGTGATGCGCACTTTCAAAACAGTCAGGTCTTAGTAAAAGACTACTTTCAAAACATTCGGGTCTTGGTAGAAAACTACTTTTATACTAGTAGGAAATATGGGATTTTCTAGAGTTTTCATACTTATACTAAATGTTTCATCAATCATTCACCAGTCTTTCATAACAACTAATCAAATCAATGACATTAAATACTTATGAACTCACCAGCTTAAATGCTGACCTACACTTTCAAAATAACTTGTATTCTCAGGTTATAAATAGACAGGTGCCGATGCAAGGTTTAGAGAAGACGAAGCAGTCCAGACTCGTCTTTTATTTTGATCAGTTATCATGTTGTCTTGTACTATAAAAGAAAACACTTGTAACTAAAATTATACTATTAATGCAATGGATGATGTTGTTGCTTGTTTACTACTTTACATTTGTTGTGATGCATACATGACGTCCTCCGCCCCAGAACGTTTCCGCCGTTCTTGGTTTTAGGGTGTGACATTTATCAGTTCCCTTGAGTTGAGAAGCTTCTATATCCTTACGTATCAAAGCTACTTCAATCAGGTCGTTCAAGTTCATTAGAGGAAAATCAGCAACAGAAAAATCACATCTTTGATTATTTGCACGAACAACATGATATCTAAATTTTTGAATCATGTTTTCGAATAAAACGTCCTTCGTTATGCTCACAACTTTCTTGATCTTATCAATGACCAAACCTTATCTGGCTCCTTCCCAAGAACTACATAAAATCTGATCTTCATGTGAATGAAGTCATCTTTGTTGTCGAACTTTTCAACAAGCTTGTACCGAGCCATGATGAACATCATCTCATTTATAGGAAAATCCAGTTGGCTTATGTTAGTGTTTGCAATCAAATAGCTTTTCTTTGGATTCTTCTTAAAAGCATACATTTGATTGAATGCTACCCTGAATTCTATGTTTTCATAACTATAGAGCTTATTCGGATCTCCTTTCTCCATGCCAGGAGGATCACTTGCTCCTAGCCTCAATATGCTTTGTATTTGTCTATGCTTTTGTATTTATGCTTCTAACTCATCCTTCTTCTCTTCCTTGGACTTTTCAATAGCAACACCTTTCCCTTTACCATCATCCGAAGGCTTTGGTTTAGATGAGCTTGAACTTCCTCCTTCAGTAGAAGAACTAATAACAATTCCCTTAATAGGTCTTGTTGTTGTTTTGATTGATTCTGTTATGACCTTCGTAACAAAAGGAGTTGAGACTTGAGTTTATATAATTTTAGATGGAATTCCTGAAGTTATAACTTTCAATTTATCAGCAGCCTTTGTGACATTTGAAACTTTGCTTTTGCCTTCATTGAATTTCTTTTCTTCCCCTTGCACCCCTATGATAGCAGGTGGGGCATTCGAAGGCAGCATTTGAGCAAATTTCGTTATAGGTGCTACAGCCTTCTGAATGACTTGATCAAGAACATTCAATTTCTGAGTAAGAAACTCAGGAGTTAAAAAGGACTGTGGGGATGGCTTCGAAACAATACTTTTGAGTTCACCAAGCAACTCCTTCAGCTTAGCAAATTGTTCTTTATCATCCGAGGCCTTAGCTTCGATAGTTGGTACCATGATTTTAAAAGTTTGAATGAAATTCGTCACTGCCCCAACAATAATATCGACCTTCTGTTGAATGGAAGTATAACGAGCATTAACTTCACTAATTTCCTGAGAAACTTCCTTCTTCATTTCTTCTAACTTGAGATTAACGTCTTCATGAACCTTCTTAACGTCTTGTACAAACATCACATGACGTTCGTTTGCGACATTGCGAAGTTCTTTGATTTCTAAATCAATCAAGTCTCCTTGAGCTTTCACCCATAGCTCATTGTTCTTATCATTCGTATCTAGCTTCCTTTGCAATCTAAGCTCAACAACTTTTAACATTACGTCTACCTTGATCCCGGAAACCGAATTCTTGGCTCCTGAATCGGCTTGTGATTGCAAAATTGAATTAAGTTTTCGATTTAGGATCTTGAACTGTTTTCCTGACATCAGCATGTGATCAGGAACATCCTCCTCTTCAGAATCAAAATGAAGATCATCAAATGTTCCTCCAAAACCTCCTCCGTCTGTTTCATCATTGAAATTTGGCTTTGGTGGATTAGTGGATTGTGACTGAAAAGGAGTATTGATAGGTTGTTTAAGGATGTTTTCAAATGTGGGTGATGTGGTGATAGTTTGAATTTGAGTAAAGAAAGGAGATAAGGTAGTATCTGTAGTCGAAGAAACTATAGAGAAAGTGATAAGAGGAATAGATTTAGAAACAAGATTTGTATTGTCGACACTCATAATGACTCTGACACCCATATCAGATACGTTTGTACCAAAATCATAAATGGGTACCTTCTCAGAAACTGAATTGGTAACACCAGTTTTGAGTGGAATAGAAATAGTGGAGAAAATGGTGGTGGTTGGTGAAGCTAACGAAGAAATGATGGGAGTAGATACCTTTGGAGAAATTGCTAGAATCTCGCTGTGGGATGACTCGTCACGAAAAACCAGTTTTCGTTTCTTGCGCTTCTTGGAAATGTACTTTGCTACATCCTTAGCTCTTCTCTTTTTCGACTTTGGAGAGACAGGAGCCGGTATTTCATGAATCTTCATCCCCTTTCGGTTTAACTGAGCCTTTCGTATGATTGAAGATGAATCATCAGATGACTTCCTCAATCTTTTTAAAACACCGGATTTTGAAGGTACTAATTCCTTTGATGATTCAGCAATAATCAACGCCTTCTCTATCACATATTTCTTCAAATCCTTTACTTTATCAGTATCATTTTTCTTTGGAAAGTTAGCCTTTTTAGGACTTTCAGAAACAAGAACAACACCATCACTTTGTTTCGATTTCTTTGATTGTTTTGAAGACCCTGCAGCAACTTCAAGTAACACCCCAGTTTCGACATCAGGGTTGATGGTCTTCAAATATTTCACCAACACTTCATTTGTTGGATCAACCTTCTTCAACATGCCATCTGGAATTCTGGCAATTTTAGGGAACATTTCTGAATCATCCTCGACTGACTCCGGAAAGTGATACTTTGTAAAGTTCACCTTTTCTTCATTATCAGGAACTTGAATTCCCTTTTTTTCGTAAATTTTCTCAAGAATGAGACTCTAATACCTCGCACAGGAGATACCTTCACCATATTAGTATTCTCCAGGCTTTTCACAAACTCCTTCCATAATTAAGTCACATAGTCAACATTGTGATCGTAGTATAATCCCATCACCATTGCGTAGACTTCAAGTCTTCCTTTGTCAAGACCAACACTTCTGCCACTTAGACACCGAAGATAAATGCCAAAGAAGAAATTCCACATACAGGGTAATCCGGACTTCCTGAAATCACTAATTTTTGTGAGTGGGGGATGATGCCTCATCTCGTTGAACATAAACATGATCTGATCATTATTTGGTTTGAAGAATGGTAGAGAATTGGGGATATTCAAGAACTGAGTGAACATCTTCTTGGTCAGACAAATTCGTTTCTCATTCACAAGATTAAAAGTAATCACATCTGTTGCCTTGCTGTAGGAAGCAGTTGAAGCAGCCATGGATAACCATGTTATCGGAACTGCGAAAGAGTTGAACATAACAGTAGCAAGACCAAAATTTTGAAGAGCAACTATCAACATCTTCAACTCCTCAGGATATAGTGAAATATGACCCTCAACCTAGTAATTAGTACTTTAAATCTTCATGATTGGTTGTGAAAAAACTTCGTCAGTAGTGTTGGTTTGAATAGCAGCCATTGATGAAATCTTGAAAATTTGAGAATTAGGGCTTTTGTTCATCTGAGAGTTTTTGAAAGCGTAGTGATCAAAGGGAAAATAATTTCCTTTTATATGTAACCCCAAAAGAATTGCAAACTATTTCATTAATTAGTTTTCCACGTCTTTCCTTGAAAATTGCACCACTAGCCATTATACACGCCATATCAGATAAAGTACCTTGAAACTCTGCCAAACGGTTACATGAAAACTGTTCGTGAGTACCAAGTGAATAAAATCGAAAACCTTCAGCATGGAGGTTAGGCTCTTTCGTTTTTGGGCTTAGAAATGAAGTCATTTTCCAGTCCTGTGAAATCTTCAGCCTGAGTTAGTATTACTTAGAACCTCAGGGATTTCGTGAGTGCAATGTGCCAATGAAATAAGATAAGAATCAAATTTAACGAAAAATTTTGTATCTGTGTTGTCAAAAATAAAATTTTGACACGAAAGCAGTTAAACCCCAAAGGTTACTTCGTTAATTATCAAGAGAGATAATCAACTGCTTGTGTGGTTTCCTATGAATTACAATCGAAAACTTACAGAGAAGTATCGAAGGGCTTCTTTTTCAAGGCTTCATGGGTAGCTCAAAAATTTCATTACATTTCATCCTTCACATCAGGTGAGTAATTGCAACATAAATTACTTGTTTGACCAGTGTAGTCGGTGACAACTATGCTTTGGAAAATATTTGAAAGTCACAAAGGATAATAATTGATACTCACACAGAAATCATATGCAGAAATTAAATTTTGTAATTGGATCCGCTTGGGAAACAAATGTCGTAGGCTTCGAACATTTGGTGAAGACCACTCAAAACAAAAGAATATGATTTGGAGTATCGAAATTTTTGGTACTGAAACAAATTTTTCGTGAAAATCTGGAACATAGTTCCCCGTCAATTTCTTAATTGGTTAGAAAATTGGGTTTCACTTTCATCACGGCCTCATGAACCAAGATCATTAACACATAGTTTTGATATGTCTAAGTCATGATTGGATTGTTCAATGACCTCTTGGACATACGTCATTGTGTGTGAAAAGTGTTAGAAATTTAAGATAAAAAAGTCGGTTCAAGAATTTATTGTACCTCTAATTTGAGTGGACCAAACAGTAAACTCTTAACTCATTTGAGAAGAGTAAGGTAGCTCAGTTGACTAATGTGAATCCAAGCCTTATTGGGAAGAAACTTTCGGAACGAAAAATATCATTAAGGCTTTCTAAATCACACATTGAGTCATTGGAGGCTTGGGTCTACATGCTGCAGCATGCTTCCAGGGACAGCTTAACTAGTACAATGAAATTTTGAAAACATACCTTCCGTTAGAAAATCAAGCATGACCCTTGAAAAATATTCGTGAGAACCTGCAGTTAAGAAAGATCAAAGCAACAACAATCTTTTCGGATTTTATATTTTTGAAAAGAAAGAAAAATATTTTTGTGATTTTATATTTTTCAAAAACTAAAACAAATAACAAAAGAAAATCTTTTTGATATTTTTGATTTTTCGAAAATAAATACAAACAAACGAAAATAATTTTGTGTTTTTCAGTTTTTCGAAAATAAAGACAAACTAACGAAAATTTTAAGAATGTACCAAACTAACGAAACTTTTCAGCTCCAATTTATGAAAACGAAGCGTGTCGAAGCACTTAACGTGAATAGTAACCTCTTAATGATTAATACTACAAGAACCTGAATCATTCTGCACTGCCTATGAATCGACACCTTTTCAACTTACTTCTTTGCCATTCTTTCGAAATTAGTCCTGGAACAGAACTTGATTCAATCATGCCCAATCCTGTCAAAATTCTAACAAATGATTTTTCATCCAATGGTTTTGTGAAAATATCAGCAAGCCGATCAGTTGTTTTCACAAAATGAACTTCAATATTTCCATCTTCCACATGATCCTTAATAAAATGATAACGAAGTGCAATGTGTTTAGTTTTCGAATGTTGTACTGGATTATGACAAATGCGTATAGCACTTTGTGAATCACAATACATTGGAATCTTCTTCATGTTAATTTCATAATCACACAATTGGCTCTGGATCCATATGATTTGCAAAGTGCAAGCGACAACTACAACATACTGAGCTCCAGCAGTTCAAATTGCAACACATGTTTGCTTTTTCGATTTCCAACTTACAAGTTTCCCATCCAATAACTGACATCCGCCATTTGTACTTTTCCTATCAAAAGTACATCCTCCCAGGTCTGAATCCAAAAAAGCTTTAATGAAAATCCTGATTTTGAAGGATACCATAATCCTAACAAAATTGTTCCTTTGAGATAACAAAAATTATTTTTCACTGCAGTCAAGTGTGGTTCTCTTGGAGTTGCTTGATACCTAGCACAATTGCATATAGAAAACATGATATCAGGTCTACTTGCTATAAGATAAAACAATGAACATATCATACTTTTGTATAATGTAATATCAACAACAGGTTTGTCTAACAAAGGTGTTAGCCTTGTTCCAACTGTCATTGGTACTCTTAACTTCGTGCTATTCATCATCCCAAATTTTTCGAGTAAATTCCTTGTATATACCTCTTGATTGATGAAAATCCCTTCTCTGCTTTGATGAATATTTAAACCAAGAAAATTATTGATTTTACCTATCATGCTCATTTCAAATTGGTTTTTCATCAGGCTTTCGAATTTAGTAGACAAAGCAGGGTCAGTAGAGCCAAAAATAATATCATCAACATAAATTTGAACAAGCATTAGATGATTCCCAACTTTCTTTCGAAATAATGTGGGGTCAACTGATCCTTGTTTAAATTTTGATTGTTTTAAGAAATCGGTAAGAGTTGCATACCATGCTCTCGGTGCTTGTTTTAACCCATATACAACTTTATCTAAAATATAAACATGATCAGGATGTTTTTCGTCAACAAATCCTGGAGGTTGTTCTACATACACCGTTTCTTCGAGTTCACCATTAAGAAATGAACATTTTACATCCATTTGATAAACGTCGAAATATTTATGAGCTGCATAAGCCAAAAATATTCGAACAACCTCGAGTCTTGCGACAGGGGCAAAGGTTTCTTCATAATTGATACCTTCTTGTTGCGAATAACCTTTAATAACTAATTGTGCTTTGTTTCGAATAATATTCCCATCTTTGTCGGTTTTGCTTTTAAAATTCATTTTAATCTGACAATAGAAACATCATTAGGTTTAGGAATTAATCTCCAAACCTTGTTTCGTTTAAATTCAACCAATTCAGATTGCATTGCAACAACCCAATCAAAGTGTTCCATTGCAACCTTAACTATCTTTGGTTTTATTTTGGAGATGAAAACATTAAACATGCAAAATTCTTGATGAGTATCAAGTACCTCATTCTTTGCACGAATTTGAGCTCTTGTAAAGAATCCATCATGTGGATTTCCAATGACTTGTTCTTTCGGATGATTTCTTGTCCACTTTTCCAATGGTCGATATGCTGGATCAAATTCCAAAGGTGCATCTTCGTACATCTCTTCATTTTCAGATCCTGCAATAGAAATATTATCATTTAGGTCATGAAATTTATCATTTTGATTAAGATCTATGGTTTCACTATCATCATGCTCCCCCTCGGCAAGATTATCATTCTAATGCTCCCCCTCAAAGAGTTCATTCATACCGTTATTCTCCCCTTGAAAGAATGCTCCCCCTCAACAGTTAAAGGTGTATTCAAGTGCTTCCCTTCCACTTGAGCATCTAGCATGCTTTTTGTGACAACCCGAAATTTTCATTTTTATAATTTCCACAGTCAAACACTTCAAATATTAGTCAAAACATTTCAATACATTTTTGGCCGGATTTAAGTCCGTTTGGTGTTTTATTTTATTTTTTGTCAAATGATTAAATAAAAGGAAGTGTCGTTATTAGTGAGGTGTAACAAACAAAACAACCAACACATTAGCTAGGAGTTTACGGCCAAATAATTGGTGTTTGGGCCGTAAACACCTTTTCCCCAAGGACTCATGCATATAGCATGAGCTTACACCCTTTTTCCTCATTCTCCACTTCCCACCTCAAGAACACGAGGCTTTTTCTCTCAAGTATCATAAGTCCATTCTTCCAAATCCGCCAAAAGTGTAAGTTTTCCTTCCTAAATTCGTTCATATAACACTTAATCTAGTGTTTATACATCATTTCATCCATGGATTTTCGATTTTTACATAGATCTTCAAGTATTCTTCAAAACACCAAGAACACCAAGAACACACACTAGTGTTCTTGGGTCCTAAACACTCTTACAAGCTTCCTTTAAGTAAGTATACTCTTCCTAATTAGTTATTTGCTTAGTGTGCTTATAAACCCATGGAATGAACACCAAAAATCCCCAAGAACATGTGTTTACGGTTTAGGGATCTCCCAAAACCGTAAACACCCCCAATGGGTGTTTTGATGCCCCTAACACCTTCTAATGCTTGGACAAGAGGCTAGAAACTTGCATGCATTATCTAAGAACCACAAAACACGAAAAGGATGAAGTGGACAAGAGTTTACAGCCGTCAACCCAAGGGTTTACGACCGTAAACTCCCATGGAGTGGTCCAAAGGCCGCAAACTCCAAAGGAGTGCCATTTCGAGCCCTAACCACTTCTTAAGCCTTTGATTCAACCCTAGAGTACTTCTTTATGAAACATGAGACCTTGAAACACATAAATACACCATTCCCATGAGTTTACAGCCGTAAACTCATGGGGGAAATGGTCCAGAAACCGTAAACTCCCCTAAGGGCTACCATTTGAGGAGTAAACTCGAAAGTGAGGCCATACTCTCCTTAGATACAACCCTTAACACTCCTAGCACTTGAAACAAAGTGTTTTCATGCATTAGAGTGTCTTTACTTACTTAATTAGTGATTAAATAACTAATTGGATACAATTATGTATCACTACATGTTACATAGGATCCGCATGTGTGTTCAAGTCCTCACTTGACACCAAGCATCCTACCTGGCACTTCCATCCACTCCACTCACTGCAGGTGAGTTCATACCCCTTAATCAACCTTTTAAATGTTTTTAAATGCTTTTATGGGGGGGGGATACAAGTTGAATCAAACAAGTTATAGTATCAATCACATGTTATTTATAAATGGCAACGAAAAGGATTTTCTATATTTTTAACTGCTTGTTCAACAAAACTGCTTTAAATGTTTATCAAACTCATTTTCATGTTAAATTGTTATAAAAATATTTCTAAACTCTTTTAAACTTCTTTTGCTCCCAAACCATATCTACACTAATATATTTATATAAGTAAGACTTGAAGGACTTAGGACTAATAGCTCACCGTACTTCCTGTTCTTGTTTGATTGTGGACTTAGGGTATATTGTTATCTGTCCGACTGTCATTGAATTCTTAGTTATATATTATATATATTTATGTTGGATATAAAAGTTTTCACTTCAGTTCAATACCTTTGTGTATCAAAGGCATGCAACCAACGTTTCTATTTAACTATAATAGGTATAGTTAAGGATTACCGCTCATTACTACTATTACCATGACACTTACTAAAGTTAGTACAGTTATGAGTCAATACACGCTAAATACTATGTAAAGAGAATACTATATACTATACAAGAGAACACTCTATTCATTATACCAAGAAATACATTATACTCTAATACAAGAGAATATACTAAAACAGAATGTGATATACTACTTCTCGATACGACACTTCACTGTGCTATCACCGTGTAACCAGAGTCTCCTGGAGGGAGAGAGGGCATTATGTGTATAGATCTATACAGGATAGACACTCCCACATCCCGACTGCTAGCTACAGTCCGAGCCGACTAGGCCCAGGGGTGACAAAATGTCACCATACTACGTGTGACCTGGAGGGTCATCTGTTATTCGATCGTCAATCAGCATGGTTACTTACGAGTTCACATTCAAACCTTTAATTAACATATTAAGAATTAAAGGCAAAACAAACTCCCCGAGGTGTATTGTATATTTAATACTACATGGAGTCTGCATTTTATTACATTCAGCTAGCAGTGACTCTACTGGGGTAAAACATTATTTTCCCAATTACTTTACATGACGGAAGTCTAAAACTATATTTTCATACTGATAGTTTCACCAGGAAAAACTTTTACATTTTTCAAAGGATCAAACATGCAAACAACCGGGTCTTGGTAGAAGACTACTTTTACTGGAAAATATAGGATTTTCTAGGGAGCACACTAATTTCAAAAATTGATATCAGCTATTATACTACATGTTTGTAAACATTTTTATACAAGCAATGACACTAAATAATTATGAACTCACCAGCTTTATGCTGATACTCGTTTTCAAAATAACTTGTAATCTCAGGTCATCAGTAGACAGGTATAGATGCAGCTTTTGAGAAGATAGAGCACATACAAGACTCATCTTTTATTTTAATTATACTTTTGGTGTCTAACAAACTGTACAGAACACGCTTGTATTACAATTATTATATTAATGCAATGGATGTTGTTGCTTGTCTTTACTATTATGCATTGTTATAATACTGTACATGACGTCCTCCACCCCAGAACGTTTCCGCCGTTCTCGGTTTTGGGGTGTGACACTTTCGCTATTAATATTTAAAGTTGAGGTGATTGTCGAATCATCAGTATGTTTTGAAGATTCAGGAATTTGATTGTCAGCAGCATGTACTTCAGCATCAACAGCCCTGTCTGGAATACCAAAAATTAAATCATAATCAAAGTCAGATGAATTAGATTCTTCAGTTTCATCAGTTGATTCATTAAGAATTGGTTTTTGTTCAAATTGTTTTTCAACTTGTTTCACGTAGTAATCATCAAAAGTGAGATTAAACGTTTCTTCAACTTTTCGATTTCGTTTGTTTAACACTCTGTATGCAACCGAATTGTTCAAATATCCCAAAAATATTCCTTCATCAGCCTTAGCTTGAAATTTCGAAAGATTATCTTTGAGATTCATTATAAAACACCTGCAATAAAAAACATGACAAAATTTGACATTAGGTTTTCGGTTATTGATTATTTCATATGGAGTTATATTGAAATGTTTATGAATGAAAGATCTATTCTGAGTAAAACATGCTGTCCAAATTGCTTCTACCCATAAATATTGAGAAAGATTTGCATATGTCAACATTGTCCTCGCCGCTTCGCAAAGTGACCTATTTCTCCTTTCAACTACTCCATTTTGTTGAGGTGTATATGGAGAAGAAAAGTTATGCCAAATTCCTTTTTCTGTTAAGTACGAATCCAACACTTTGTTCTTAAACCCATAACCATTATCACTTTTGATTTTTCTAACTTTCTTCTTTAGACTTATCTCAATTTTCTTGATAAATTCGATCATTGTTTGAGCGACTTCAGATTTTAACCTGAGAAAATACACCCACGTAAATTGTAAAAAATCATCAACAATAACCAAAATGTACCGTTTCTTTTTGAGAGTTTCAATAGTTGATGGTACACAAAGGTCAATATGAAGAAGTTCCAATGGTTCAACAATTTTCGAATCAATGACAATTGGATACCCTTTACGATGCTGTTTTCCTTATTCGCAAGCTGCACATAAAGTATCATTATAAAACTTTAACACATGTAAACCTCAAACAAGATCTTCTGCAACCAATTTATTTAAATTTTCAAAGTTTAAATGAGATAAATGTCGATGCCAAAACTAGCTAACATCGGTGGGAGCTTTCGAAAGTAGACAAACTGATGGTTTTCCAATTATAGGTTTGATGTCGAGGGTAAACATATCTCCATATCTTTTTGATTTCAACAATACTTCGTTTGTCTCAACTTTAGAAATGATGGTTCCTTCTTCGTTAAACACAACTTGATTGCCAGTGCCTACAACATGTTGTGAAACACTTATGAAATTATGTTGAAGACCTTCCACATAAGCAACATGATTCACTGTAAATTGACCATTCGTTACTTTACCATAACCTTTAACTTGACATTTATGATTATTTCCAAACTTCACTACACCAACATTTTCTAAACTTCTAAAATCATGTAAATTCTCCTTCCTTCCAGTCATGTGACGTGAGCAACTACTATCAATATACCATTTCTCATCATATTGCTCATCACATAGCACCTGCAATCAATGAAAGAATTTAGGTACCCAAGGCTGTTTGGGTCCTTGGTTATTAGCTTGAAAGAGAGAATGAATTTTAGAATTTAAAGCCCAGCTTCGAACTTTAGTTTTGAAAGAATCAATTAAGTCACATAATCAGTTAAACATATCGAAATATAATTTTTCGATAGTTTTGGACTTTTACCAACTTTCTTCTCATGTTTCGTAGATTGTTTTTCTTTTGAGATTGGTTTCCATCTTTGAACTGGAGTATTTGACTCTTTCGAAGATGAACTTCCAACTGAAGTATCACTCAAATACTATTCATAGGCCTTTTTGATTTATTGTTGTGAAAACTTCCCAGATTGATTATTTTTCCCATTGTTTTCAAGCCAATGATTTATGGTTTCCACTTCAGATGTACCTTTTGTGTATGAAACTTTGGTCTCTTTTTGTGCAGATGTTTTGGAAAATTTGGTTTTTGTGGAATAAACTTTGAAGTTGTTTTGGAAATTTCTATTACAAATTTTTGATTGTTTTCAGATTTTCGAAAATTTTCAAATTTTTGAATATTTTCAAAGTTTCAAACATTCTCATATTTTTGAATATATTCAAACTTTTGATATGTTCTGTTTGAAGAAAATCTGTTGTTTACATTTGTTGATTTTGTGAAAGATGAATGTGAATTTGAAATTTTTTGATGAATGTTTGAATAAGAATGCTTTTGAGAATTATTTGTTTGAAAAATCTTAGGTGATTATGATTTTCAAAACTTCGTTGGATAATCCTTTGAATTTGACTTTTGATATGCATACGAAATCAATGGAACAAGATTTTTCTTTTTGTCTGAATAAGTTGAAAAATTTGACTGAACAGTTTTAGTCAACTTATTCTGAGATATTTTCTTTGTTGGTTCATTTAATTGCTTTTCAATTGTCACAATATGCCAAAACATTCTCTTTCTAGCCCGTCTTTTCGAAATTCCTTTTTCTTTCGAAAATTTTTCAATAAGATCTTTAAATTCTTGTGAATTAAGTTTCACATTCTCATTTGTTTCACTTGATTCTTGTTTCAAAATTTCTTTTGTAACTTCTTGTTTTTCAACCCATTTTCGTTGTGGTTTTTGTCTTTGAAAAACATATGAAGTTTTTGTTAGATTATTTTCAACAGTGCTTTGATTTGAAATGAATTCTTCGTCTGATGTTTTCTTGTTATCTTCTTCAACCAATATGTTGAATTCAGGTTTGATATTTTCCACATTCCTAGTAGTGACAAACACTTGATTCAGAAATACTACATCATATGTGCACATGAAATTCGGATAAACCATTGTGTTTGTTTCCAAATAGTGGGCACCTTTTTCAGATAACACTCAGTCAAAATTTTTAGTGTCTCCAAACACTTGATCAACAACAATTCATGGAATTTTTTGTTTCGTTAGAAACATTCTTTTTCTTTTTCAAAATTGTTCGACATATCTTTTTCATTCTCGTCTTCACTATCATCAGTTTGACTGTCTCGTACATCCACATCATCAAAATCACAAACTTTGAAATAGAGGATCTATCGGTGTCATCCTCAACCTTTGAATCATTATAAATTTCTTTACCTTTTAACTTAAATGTGACATTAATGATTGATAACTGAGAACAATTGACACTTTCCTCCTCCTCAATTTCACTGATTTCGTTAAAACAATCAGAATTATCTTCGATATCAGCAAAATTAGATTAAGAGTCAAGTTTCGAATTCTCAGTTCTTTTCAAAATTTTCATTTGTTCACTTTTTGTCAAACTTTCATTCACAATCTCAACAAGTTCATTAGCATTCATAAATTCATCTATCTTAACAATACCATAAGTAAATCTATCATCAGACACTTTGTTAAAGTCTGCTATGGTTTGTTCACAATCATAGGACAAAATATCAACCTTCTCTCACTCAAAAGTAAGAAAAGGTAATAATTTCTTATGTTGTTCTTTACTAATATCACATAAATGATGCAATGCAGTCAATTTAGCATAGAGACGTTTAGCCGAATTACAATATATGTTTCTTTGTGTAAGCAACATCCTTACATCTCTATCCAAATTCTCTCTATCATTACTGACATTTTTATTTGCAATTCTAAATACTGAACCCTCCTATGTTTTGAATCTAGAGGTTTCCGGGTCTCTAGCAGTTGAGTACTTAATTTATTGGCTTCATTACTAGCTGACACAACAATAGTATCGAAATAAGCAATAGTATCATCAAATACAACTATCTCAGAATCATAAGCTTGTAGAGGAATATTAAAAGATTGAAGAATAGAACGTACATTTGTAGTCATTGGTGATTTGTCTCCAGATTTAGACATGAAAAAATGACCAGTCACCTTTTCATTCTTGTCCTCCTCAAACTGTGCGAACAAAGCTCCAAGACTTGGATTTCGCATTTGTTCATCATCAAAACCCGAGGACCAGATTTGATATGTCGCACCCTCTACAACCTCTCCTTGTGCAACCAAAGACATCCCTTTAGCTTTTGCACGAACTTCCGCCAGCTTTTCCACATAATAAGCTTCGTCCTTGACTTTATTTTTCCTATCATCCTTCTTATGAAGCACACAATCATTTGCTAAATGATTTGCTCCGTTATAGTAATGACATCCAACACCTGAATCTCCCTTAAGCTTCTTTTCATTCTTCGACTCTTTTATCTTCTCATCATTTTTCTCAAACTTTTTCTTTTCCTGTCACACCCCAAAACCACGAACGGCGGAAACGTTCAGGGGTGGAGGACGTCATGTACAGTATCACAACAGTGTAATATAATAAACAAGCAACAACATCATCCATTGCATTATAAGTAAAGTTTAATACATGTGTGTTCTTTCATTGTAATAAGACACCAAAAATATACAATCAAAATGAAAGACGAGACTTGTCTGCTCCGTCTTCTCAAAACCTGGTCTCCGTACCTGTCTACTGATGACCTGAGAATACAAGTTATTTTGAAAGCGAGTATCAGCTTTAAAGCTGGTGAATTCATAAGTATAACACTGTCATTGCCTTGTTTGTGAAAATCTGTTATGAAGGCCATGTAAACCTTTAAATGAAAATGTTGAGGTAAGTATGAAATCCCTAGAAAAACCCTTATTTTCTATAAGTATGAAATGTAGTCTTCTACCAAGACCCGAATGTTCTGTACCTATGAAGTGTAGTCTTCTACCAAGACCCGAATGTTTTGTAAGTATGAAGTGTAGTCTTCTACCAAGACCCGAATGTTCTGTTTGTAAAATGATAGTTTTTCCTTTGTATTGACTAGTACTAAAAGTGCTTAGTCTAACTCATCGTTTATGTGAATGTATCACAAAATAAAGTAAACAGGGAAATGTAGTACTGTAAGTGTTGTCACTGGGTACTAGGACCAACACAGCATCGCATTAAGCGAAATGTATAACCTAATGAACATCCGAAGGTTGTCCAATTTTTCCTCTGTAGCAGCAGCAGGTGGGTGGAAGGGTTAGTCCCAATCGATCTACCTAATATAAATAGTAACCTTAGACCTCCGTAGATGGTCATCGACCACTGGTGCTAATCAGTGGGGTTCAGAATGGTAAGTCCCGCCTAGCTATCCCATTGAACCGAGATAAGAAAGACAATTTACACAGTAAGTACTAATAAATCATCCTCGTAGTCCTAAGTACAAGTATCCAGGTAAGTGAATACAGGATAATGCACCTATGTAAAAGTGTTCCTGTATGGCATTCATGTATGTGTGTCCATGTAACAGGTAAGTATATGTGAACATATTCATGTATCAGGTAAGCATCTGTAAGTACTCATGTATCAAGAAATGTACTAGTATAGACTCATGAATGAACTGACTCTTGTGTGATTCCTTGTAATAGAAATAATGTTTGATATCTTCAAATTATCCCTATGATAATTTACTGTAATATAACTGGTTGATCATGTAGGTTTATACACTCTTACTACTCAAGGGTGTGGGAAACTAAATGAAAGATGTAAACTATAACCTCAATACATATATAAAAATATAAGTGTATATGCATAGTTTAGTTCAAGAATGTAAAATGGTTTTGTAGACATCTTATGGGTTTTGAACAATAATTAACAATGACTTGATGTCATTTTAATTAACATTTCAAAGGTAAAACATTTGGTAACAATGTGTTTTTAAGATGTAAAATCATTTCATGCATCACATTTTGTAGCATGTGAAATCTGTTAAATGACAAACACAGTTATAAAATACATATCAATGATTCAATAACATGTTTATTTCTACTTGTATCCCCCCATTAAAGCATTTAAAATCATTTAAAATATTGATTAGGGGTATGAACTCACTTGAAAGTTTGAAGATAGCGAGATGTAAAACCGGGCAGAGTTTCGTCTCAGGAAACGGATTTTTCTCGGGATTCTCGGGAATCTCGGGAGTAAAATCGACCTTCGGGACTTGAGCAAAATGACCAGGGCTTCGGGTTTGAACGGGCACGGAAAACGAGGTAAAACGCAAGAGAAATGAGAAGAAATGAGCAAGTTTTTCGGAAACCCTCGCATCCCTTTTATAGGGGTGCTGAACCGCCTCGGTACGCTGGGCGTACGAGGGTACGCAGCGCGTACTGGGGCGTCATCGCTTACGTACTTCGGATGGGAGGGCATAGAGGAGTAGGGGCGACGTGGACAAACCGAGGCCCTTGATTTGAGTACACGGGGCGTACGAGGGTACGCAGGACGTACTCCGGTCCTATCTGCTGACTCCTCTTCGGATATTACAAGAGTTTATATTTAAATTTATATTTATTTTAAACAAACTTCTAAAATTCATATCTCCTTCATACGAACTCCGTTTTCAATGTTCTTTATATCCACGCGCAGGTGAGACTAAGATCTACAACTTTCGTTTAGATTCCGTTGGCAAATTATGAAATTATTTTTATTAACTATTTATTAAAATGACGTGATTAAGGAATTTCTTTAAAAATTCATAACTTCTTTATCTGACGTCGGTTTTTGCCAGACTTTTTACCGCTGAAATACCATTTTCGAGACCTTCGATTCTCGTTTAGGTCATTCCGGCCAAAAGTCGCTCGATCTCCGATTCGAGTTTTTAGTTGTCTGTTGCTAAGCCGAACTTGGAAAAATCTTAACTTCAGTATACGAAGCCGGATTTGGGCATTCTTTTTACGTACGATCATGGTTTAATGACATTTAAACATAGAAGGAAATTTAAATAGAAACTTTTTGGACACTTTATTATCAAAGTAAATTTTATTAACTCAAAAGTGGTTACAATACTTGACCCTTTTAGGTCATTACAAAGAGTTGAAATATCGGGTTGTCACATCATCCCCCCGTTAGAGGGAATTTCGTCCCGAAATTTAAAGTAAGAAAACACTTGTGGATTAGGGAAACAGATGCGGGTACTTGTGTTTCATCTGATCTTCGCGTTCCCAGGTGTATTCAGGTCCTTGCTTTGCATTCCAACGGACCTTCACGATGGGGATGCGACTTTGCTTGGTTTGCTTGACCTCTCGGTCCATGATTTCTACTGGTTCCTCCACGAAGTTGAGGCTCTCGTTGATCTCGATCTCGTCGAGTGGAATAACAAGAGTCTCGTCGGATAGACATTTTTTAAAGTTTGACACGTGGAAGGTATACGTTACTGAGTTCTTGCGGTAGATTGAGTTTGTAAGCTACAGGACCGATCCTCGTAAGAATCTCAAAAGGCCCTATGTATCTTGGATTGAGCTTCCCACGCTTTCCAAAGCGTATCAAGCCCTTCCAGGGTGAGACCTTCAGTAGGAATCGGTCGCCTACCTGGAACTACAATGGTTTCCTACGCTTGTCAGCGTAGCTTTTCTGTCGGTCTCTAGAGGCTTTCAATCGTTCACGAATTTGAACGATCTTCTCTGTCGTTTCCCGAATGATCTCCGGACCCGTGAGAGTGCTTTCAGGAGCTCGTTCGTTAGCTAACTGGGTATCACCCACCTCAGCCCAGCACAGAGGGGTTCTGCACTTTCGGCCATAGAGGGCCTCGAATGGAGCTGCCTTCATGCTCGTGTGATAACTGTTGTTGTAGAAAAACTCGACAAGAGGTAAATGGGTATCCCAAGCTTTTCCAAAGTCAATCACACATGCACACAACATATCTTCTAAGGTTTGGATAGTTCTCTCACTTTGCCCGTCGGTCTGTGGATGGCAGGCTGTACTCATGTCCAGCCTAGTTCCTAGGGAATTTTGTAATGACTGTCAGAACCTCGAAGTGAATCTACTATCTCGGTCTGAGATGATAGATAAAGGAACACCGTGCAGCCTTACAATCTCCCTAATGTAAGTTCTGGTAAGTTTCTCCATCTTGTCTGTTTCTTTGATCGGTAGGAAGTGTGCAGACTTGGTCAGTCTATCGACGATGACCCATATGGAATCAAGTCCACCCGTCGTCTTGGGCAACTTGGTTATAAAGTCCATAGTGATCCGCTCCCACTTCCATTATGGTATCTCCGGTTGTTGTAGAAGACCGGAGGGTTTCTGGTATTCAACCTTGACCTTTGCGCAAGTAAGGCATTTACTCACGAAGGTAGCAATATCTGCTTTCATGCTAGGCCACCAGTATAACATTTTAAGATCCAGATACATCTTATCTGAACCCGGGTGGACGGAATAACAAGTGTTGTGAGCTTCTGTCATCACCAAGTCTCTGAAGCCACCGTGTTTCGGTGTCCAGATCCGATCCATGAGGTATAAGGCTCCGCCACCCTTGGCTTCTAGGTTCTTATCCATCCCTCTAAGGGATTCACCAGCCACGTTTTCAGGTTTCAAAGCGTCGAGCTGAGCCTCCTTTATTTGCGTGGACAAGTGTGAATGGATAGTTAGAGTCAAAGATTTGACTCTACGACCGGTATATTCTTTCCGAATTAGGGCGTCGGCTACTACATTGGCTTTGCCCGGATGATAACGAATTTCGCACTCGTAATCACTAAGTAGCTCGACCCACCGTCGTTGTCTCATGTTGAGCTCTTTCTGGTCGAAAATGTGTTGTAGACTCTTATGGTCTGTAAAGATCGTGCTTTTTGTACCATACAGGTAATGTCGCCAGATCTTCAGAGCGAACACCACCGCTCCTAGTTCAAGATCGTGGGTTGTTTAGTTAACCTCATGTGTCTTTAGCTGTCTCGAGGCATAGGCGATGACTTTACCTCGCTGCATCAGAACACATCCAAGTCCTTGATTGGATGCATCTCAATAGACAATGAAGTCTTCTATTTCTTCGGGAAGGGATAGTATCGGGGTGGTGCACAAGGCTCGTTTGAGCGTTTGGAACGCTCTTTCCTGTTTCTCTTCCCAGTCGAAGGCCACGCCTTTCTGGGTCAGGGTTGTAAGGGGTTTCGCTATGCTGGAGAAGTTCTGAATGAACCTGCGATAGTAGCCAGCTAGACCTAGAAATTGACGAATTTCAGTAGGTGTCTTTGGTGCTGACCAGTTCTCGATGGCCTTAATTTTGGAAGGGTCCACGTGTATACCTTCTTCGCTAACTACATGGCCCAAGAATTCGACTCGTCGAATCCAAAATTCGCACTTTGAGAAATTCGCATAGAGCTTCTCCGATCGTAATGTTTCTAAGATTTTACGAAGATGTTGACCATGCTCCTCCTTACTTCGAGAGTAGATGAGTATGTCATCAATGAAGACGATGACGAACTGATCCAAATAAGGACGACACACCCTATTCATCAGATCCATGAATACCGCGGGCGCGTTAGTTAATCCGAATGGCATCACTACAAACTCGTAGTGTCCATAACGAGTTCGGAAGGCTGTCTTGGGAACATCCTCCTCTAACACTCGTAGTTGATGATATCCGGATCGCATATCTATCTTCGAGAAATAATTGGCTCCTTGAAGTTGATCAAATAAATCGTCAATGCGGGGCAAGGGATAACGATTTTTAATGGTAAGTTTGTTGAGTTCTCTATAGTCGATGCACATGCGAAACGATCCATCTTTCTTCTTGACGAACAAGACCGGTGCTCCCCATGGTGAGAAGCTTGGTCGAATGAATCCCTTCTTGAGAAGTTCGTTAAGTTGACTAGAAAGTTCCTGCATTTCAGCCGGTGCCAGACGATACGGGGATTTGGCTACGGGGGTAGCCCCTGGCACTAAGTCGATTCTGAACTCGAATTGGCGTTGTGGTGGTAAACCGGGAAGTTCTTCTGGGAATATGTCGGGAAAGTCGTGTACTTCTGGGATTTTCTAGATGTCTTTCAGTTCTTGACTGGTATCGACGACGTGTACGAGAAATGCATGGTACTCCTTCCGCAAGCACTTCTGGGCTTGAATGCACGAAATGATGCGTAGGCTCGTACTAGGTTTGTCGTCGTAGATAATTAAAGTTTCGTTGTTAGGAAGGTTAAGACGAACTGCTTTTTCGACGCACATAATGTCGGCACGAAGAAGACTCAACCAATCCATACTGATGATAACGTCAAAACATTTAATTGTGACTGGCATGAGATCTATCTTGAAAGTATGGCCATCTAAAGTTAAAGTACAACCTACGTATATGCAGTTTGTACTCTCAGTTTTCCCGTTAGCCATTTCTACCGTGAATGAATTATCTAGTGCACATGGTTTTTGTTTAAGCAGGTGTGCAAATCTGTGACTTACAAAACTTTTCTCGGCTCCACTATCGAAAAGTATGCAAGCATATGAGTTATCGAGGAGGAACGTACCAGTAACTATCGTAGGATCAGCTACTGCTTCCTCGTGGCCTAGGGCCATAACTCTTCCTACCCCTCCAGCCATTCCTGCTTTAGGGCAGTTCCTCTTGTAGTCGCCCACTTCGCCACATCCGTAGCAAGCTTGGCCCATACCGGCGTTAGGAACCTGGGCAGCTTGAGCTGTTGGAGTTTGGCAGAAACGGGCGGTGTGCCCCTTCCTGTTGCAGTTGGTGCATTGCATCTCCCTGCAAGGCCCGCGGTGGTGGAAGTTGCACTTGGTGCACTTCAGGAGAGACCCAACATAAGTTTTTGCTGGTAAGGGGTTCACAGGGACAGCGGGTGTCACTGTGGCAGCATTGATTGCCACAAGTTGTTGTCTCTTGGAGGATCCTTGCGAAGCCACCTTTTTCCTCTTAGACCACACTTTCTGGTTGTTTCCAGGGCTGGACTCTTGGGGTACGGGTGTAGGGATTGTTGTGTTCTGAGGTTTCCGGTGATCGATAAGAGATTGTGCCAGTTCCTTGGCACTATCAAAGGTGATAGGCCTGGAAGCGATCACACTTGACTGGATCTGGGGCGACAGTCCCTAGATATATCTCTCGATCTTTTTTCTCTGGAGAGCAACCATATCCGGGCATAAGTTTGCCAAATCACAGAACCTATTTGTGTAGGTAGTGATGTCGGATCCAACCATTTGTAGACCCCAGAATTCTTGCTCGAGTTTTTGTATTTCACCTCGAGGATAGTATTCTTTCATCAGCATGTCTTTCAACTTTTCCCAGCCGATGGAATACGCCACCACCAAAGTTAGATAGTTAACATGGCTGTTCCACCATGTTAGTGCTCGGTCAGAGAAGGTACAAGCTGCGAACTTGACCTTGTTGCCTTCTTGGCATCCGCAGATCTCGAAGACAAATTCCATCTTCTCAATCCATTGTCTCAACACCATAACACCCCCAGTTCCATTGAAGTTGCGGGGTTTGGCGTTAGTGAATTCCTTGTAGGTGCACTCCCGAGGGTGTCCATGGCTTTCGCCGTGGTTCGAGGGTGATGCACCTGTTCCTGATCCACTAGGGGCAGGAGCGTTGATTGCTGACACAGCAGCTGCAACTGCTGCTGTGAAAGCTGCCTGGAACATAGTGGCATCGAAAGGATTTGGTGGTTGAAGGGGTACAGGTGGTGGTGGAGGTGGTGGTATCGGTGCTTCGTTGTTTGGGTTACGTCTTGTACTTCTTCGTGGCGGCATCTTTAACTATACGTTTAAAAGATGACGACATGGATAAGAATAAATGATTACTGAATGTGTCTCATGGACTAATCCCCATAGTCCAACAACAGAAGGAATAATTAAAATAGACGACTGACTAAGGTACTTATAGTAAGCCCAAATACCCATATGATGTTTCTTTATGGTTGTGTTGGTAAGTTTTTAGACTTGTTGCCATATCAGAACCATTCTTGGGCATATTCTAATCACTCCTCGGACCAACATAGTTGATCAGGCTATGCCATTCCTAAGACTGACCATATATCCCCAGGCTTACTTGTGATATTCAACAATCGTAATACTTTTGTTTTTGTCGTAGTGACATTGATTTTAGTATGAATGCAGGCACGTCTACTTTTTTAAATATTTTATTATTTAAAAGCATAACTATGAGACAGAGTGTTTTAATCCCGTTGTATTTATAGTTAGTATATCTTTTATGGGTTGATATACTATATTCACTATAAACAATGCTCTGATACCAATTTGTCACACCCCAAAACCACGAACGGCGGAAACGTTCAAGGGTGGAGGACGTCATGTACAGTATCACAACAGTGTAATATAATAAACAAGCAACAACATCATACATTGCATTATAAGTAAAGTTTAATACATGTGTGTTATTTCATTGTAATAAGATACCAAAAATATACAATCAAAATGAAAGACGAGACTTGTCTGCTCTGTCTTCTCAAAACCTGGCCTCCGTACCTGTCTAATAATGACCTGAGAATACAAGTTATTTTGAAAGCGAGTATCAGCTTTAAAGCTGGTGAATTCATAAGTATAATAGTGTCATTGCCTTGTTTGTGAAAATCTGTTATGAAGGCCATGTAAACCTTTAAATGAAAATGTTGAGGTAAGTATGAAATCCCTAGAAAAACCCTTATTTTCTATAAGTATGAAATGTAGTCTTCTACCAAGACCCGAATGTTCTGTACGTATGAAGTGTAGTCTTCTACCAAGACCCGAATGTCTTGTAAGTATGGAGTGTAGTCTTCTACCAAGACCCGAATGTTCTGTTTGTAAAATGATAGTTTATCCTTTGTATTGACTAGTACTAAAAGTGCTTAGTCTAACTCATCGTTTATGTGAATGTATCACAAAATAAAGTAAACAGGGAAATGTAGTACTGTAAGTGTTGTCACTGGGTACTAGGACCAACACAGCATCGCATTAAGCGAAATGTATAACCTAATGAACATCCGAAGATTGTCCAATTTTTCCTCTGTAGCAGCAGCAGGTAGGTGGAAGGGTTAGTCCCAATCGATCTACCTAATATAAATAGTAACCTTAGACCTCCGTAGATGGTCATCGACCACTGGTGCTAATCAGTGGGGTTCGGAATGGTAAGTCCCGCCTAGCTATTCCATTGAACCGAGATAAGAAAGACAATTTACACAGTAAGTACTAATAAATCATCCTCGTAGTCCTAAGTACAAGTATCCAGGTAAGTGAATACAGGATAATGCACCTATGTAAAAGTGTTCATGTATGGCATTCATGTATGTGTGTCCATGTAACAGGTAAGTATATGTGAACATATTCATGTATCAGGTAAGCATCTGTAAGTACTCATGTATCAGGAAATGTACTAGTATAGACTCATGAATGAACTGACTCTTGTGTGATTCCTTGTAATAGAAATAATGTTTGATATCTTCAAATTATCCCTATGATAATTTACTGTAATATAACTGGTTGATCATGTAGGTTTATACACTCTTACTACTCAAGGGTGTGGGAAACTAAATGAAAGATGTAAACTATAACCTCAATACATATATAAAAATATAAGTGTATATGCATAGTTTAGTTCAAGAATGTAAAATGGTTTTGTAAGACATCTTATGGGTTTTGAACAATAATTAACAATGACTTGATGTCATTTTAATTAACATTTCAAAGGTAAAACATTTGGTAACAATGTGTTTTTTAAGATGTAAAATCATTTCATGCATCACATTTTGTAGCATATGAAATCTGTTAAATGACAAACACAGTTATAAAATACATATCAATGATTCAATAACATGTTTGTTTCTACTTGTATCCCCCCATTAAAGAATTTAAAATCATTTAAAATATTGATTAGGGGTATGAACTCACTTGAAAGTTTGAAGATAGCGAGATGGAAAACTGGGCAGAGTTTCGTCTCGGGAAACGGATTTTTCTCGGGATTCTCAGGAATCTCGGGAGTAAAATCGACCTTCGGGACTTGAGCAAAATGACCAGGGCTTTGGGTTTGAACGGGCATGGAAAACGAGGCAAAACGCAAGAGAAATGAGAAGAAATGAGCAAGTTTTCCGGAAACCCTCGCATCCCTTTTATAGGGGTGCTGAACCGCCTCGGTACGCTGGGCGTACGAGGGTACGCAGCGCGTACTGGGGAGTCATCGCTTACGTACTTCGGATGGGAGGGCATAGAGGAGTAGGGGTGACGTGGACAAACCGAGGCCCTTGATTTGAGTACTCGGGGTGTACGAGGGTACGCAGGGCGTACTCCGGTCCTATCTGCTGACTCCTCTTCGGATATTACCAAGAGTTTATATTTAAATTTATATTTATTTTAAATAAACTTCTAAAATTCATATCTCCTTCATACGAACTCCGTTTTCAATGTTCTTTATATCCACGCGCAGGTGAGACTAAGATCTACAACTTTCGTTTAGATTTCGTTGGCAAATTATGAAATTATTTTTATTAACTATTTATTAAAATGACGTGATTAAGGAATTTCTTTAAAAATTCATAACTTCTTTATCTGACGTCGGTTTTTGCCAGACTTTTTACCGCTGAAATACCATTTTCGAGACCTTCGATTCTCGTTTAGGTCATTCCGGCCAAAAGTTGCTCGATCTCCGATTCGAGTTTTTAGTTGTCTGTTGCTAAGCCGAACTTGGAAAAATCTTAACTTCAATATACGAAGCCGGATTTGGGCATTCTTTTTACGTACGATCATGGTTTAATGACATTTAAACATAGAAGGAAATTTAAATCGAAACTTTTTGGACACTTTATTATCAAAGTAAATTTTATTAACTCAAAAGTGGTTACAATACTTGACCCTTTTAGGTCATTACAAAGAGTTGAAATATCGGGTTCTCACATTTCCTCAGCAACAAACTTGCTCACAAAGTTTCCGTTTACTTCACTCTGCTTCACTTTTGGATTAAACGGTTTCTTGAAAAACTTTTTAACTCGGTTATTTGTGTAAAAAGCAACCGCCTCTTCATCAGATTTCATGAGAAAACCTTCTTTATCACAATCATCTTTCTCTTCTTCTTCCTTCTCAGACATTTTCGAAACTAGAGCTAAAGGACCTCCCAAGCTAAGTTTCGACTCTTCCGCCATTTCATTAACTTCACTTTCGTGAATTTTCAGCTGATTATACAAATCATTCAACGATGAAGTATCGAAGCTTTGTTGATTCTTCACCATCATGCTTACAGTTATCCATTCCTTATGAAGTCCCATCACAAAAGTGAGATTGAACTCCATAGATAACCTTGTGATTCCATAAAGATTGCATCGATAGATCAATTCATTAAAACGATTATAGCAAACCTCAATCGTTTCATTCTCTTTTTTTCTGAACTCCTTCTGTTCCACAAGACACTGCTTAACTGAATTAATCTTTGTTTTCTCGCTTCCCTGATACGCTTCCTTAAGATATTCAAGATGTCTTTTCCAGTTTTACAACCACGGATGTATTTGTAAACAACAGGTGGAAAAGCACCTCTCAGCTCTCTCATACAACACTTCTCATTGTTTTTCAGCCTTGTTGATTGTTCTTCTACTACAGAAGTTGATCCATATGATCCTAAATTTTGAGCATTCGGTGGTGGTTGAATACTTCCTTTGATGCAATTCCATAACTCCTCATCCAATCCATTGAGATAGTCTTCCATACAATCCGCCCATTGATCGTAGTAATCTGGAATCAGCATTGGGATTTTTGTTGATGATCCAAACAGATGAGAATACGATGTTATCGTGTTCATGTTGATGTTTGCCATTGTTGTACATATGAGAATTTTCAGAAAACTTGAGGAACTTGAAAATGGAAAGACTGAATTGATCATAAACTTTAAATCGATCACTCGATTATACAATTCGAACACATAATCTAAACAAAACTGTAGATCTAAGATCATTTTCAGAATCAAAATGTGCGGAATCTTTTGAGACAAACTTTTGACTAAAAAACGAACGATTCAAATGAAAATCAGATCATTGCAGTTTGATTCTTACTCCGATACCAATTTAAACCCTTTAAAAGTAAAGTGAGAATTAGCCGACAAAGTCTAAATGAAAGTTATAGATCTCATCAATAGCTACGCATGGATATAAAGAGCATAGAAAACAAAGCCCGTATGAAGAAGTTACAAAATTTACAAAATTCACATTTTGTGTCACGCACACATACACATGGCGCACACTTCTTGAAAGTGGCTACACGGACCGGTAGGAGAATGACACGTGGTACCACTTGACACCAACGGAAATCATGACAGATAAGGAAAAAAACATGGCATGCCCTGCTAGAATTTTGGCTATAAATAACTATGAACCCCTCCCCTCTTCACTCTCATACCATTCCCTCTTTGATCTCCTTCTAAAAACCGACTTTTGGGAGCTTTCAAGGGTTCAGAGGAAACGTCCTCTTATCTAGATTAGGAGGCTTGAGCAAGGCCTGCTGATAAAGGTGTGTGGTAACAAACCCCTACACATAACCTACCTGATTTTTGCTAAGAACTCTTTAAATTAGGCTACACTTAATACACTTTAAGTGTAACTTATGTTTATATTCATAATCATTATTATTAATGTGTAAATAAAATTTATCAAGAAATCTAGTTATAATACTGATTGATCCACTTATGAGAGAGGTTTCTAGAATGGTCACGTTGGCTTAGTTGTTGGAATTCAGAAAGGCTTGTAACACCTCAAATTTCAAGACAAATTTTTCATTTTTATTTCACCAAACATTATGAATAACTTCAAGTTATCACATAAATTATAAGTTATTATCAAAACTATATCAGGGTATCCCAAAATCCACAAGATCTCATAAGCCGGCGAATGTGTACAATCATGCATCCGCCTTCTAGGAATCTACAGAAGTGCCTGAAACACATTTAAATCCACACTGTAAGCACGAAGCTTAGTTAGTTACCCAAAATACTACATACACAAATATTTAGTCTTTCATGGCTATATCTCGATAAGGAGCCTCTAGTCTTGAGTCTTAGTGAAGACCTTCCGGTCTCACGTCTCGGTATGGACCATCTAGTCATAACTCAATATATATACACACACACACAAAGTAATATAACAACATAAGTCACAAAGACATAATGTATAGTAACACATATATCAATATAAGAAAATAAAACCCTCCGGTCGGTGACACGAATAAGACCCTCCGGTCACACATAAATTACCACACAGGTAAGTATAGTGAGAATAATCACCTCAACCACTACGCGAGTAATCCTACACTGCCACTGCTCTATGAAATGGCTCCCGAACTAAGCCAAACAACCCAACACAATAATCAATAACTAAGCAAGGCTAAACCTTAGCACTAGGCCCAAATATGGCCTAACTAACCAGGCTTAATAATGACCTAAACCCATTGGGCCCACCAAGGCCCAAGACTAAAAGATCTATAAAGGTCCACTAATGGCCCAATTTTCAAAATTGGGCCCAAACCCTCACTGGGGCCTTACCCTAAATCCCACTGCTTAACCGTTCACCAAAACACACCTTCTCAGATGGCCCTAGAAGACACGAAGCAACCAGGCCCAATAAGGTAGCCCAAATTGAAGCCCAAATGTACAAACCTACCCCGACAGAGTACGTGGGGTGTACAAGAAAATGAGCTCATCTACCTCTAAATGAGCTCCAAAACTAAGTTCTTCAATGATTCTAACCCTAATAATACCCAATCCTTGACCGCCATTCCGAAACAAAAACGACTTGAAACAGGATGTTACAAGGCTATATGTCAAAATGGCCACCCCTCCCAATTGTGCTGCCTGGCTGATCCTTATTTGATAAAACGCTCAATATTGTTTGAGATTAATGAAATATCTAGCTTTCATTACCAGGCTGTGATAGAGATTAATAAGTTATAATATTGTGAAAGATCTAGTATGCTTGAGAATCATATTAAAGTGATATTGCTAATTAACATATAATTCTAACGTCACACTAACAACTTGATACAATTTATTATTTATTAGAAATTGGTTTTAATAATTATTCAATAAACTCTTATATTTAATTGAAAATTATTTATTTATTGGAAATAAAAATTTTCATTAACAAATAACACATTAAATCATATGGTATGATTTATTAAGTCATTTACATATTTTGGACTAGAAAGACTTTTTTTTTCTTTTAGATAAAAGTTAAAGTTTATATTTTATAAAGGATTATGAGAATTTTTATAAACTTCTTTTTTTTAACAAAAACCGAATGCATGATACTTGGAAGCATGTGACGACCTTTTGATTATTTAAATAGAAAGTATGGTTTGTCTTAAGGATCATGGGGGACATGTAGGCGTAGGTGCATGGATAGCTAAAAGGGTTAAGGAGTTAAGGGTAAAGATTAAGCTTTATGAATGCTTGCACTCTTGCCTTTTCTTTGGTGCTTAGAATCGTAACATGCAACATACACACATACTCTCTCATATTGTTCATCCCTTTTGAAGATTGCTTGCATCTCATTTTCTCTCTTTAAGTTCTCATTTTGATATGAACTTAAAGTTTAAGAGATTAAGAGTTTTTACAAGACTAACTCTTAAATCAAGTTGAGCTCTTTTTGGTGTCTCAAAGGTTCCACACTCTCCATCAACTTCCAAGCTTCCCTTAGAGGATTCAAAGACTACAAAGGTTGTTAAACTCTTCTTCTACCTTGGTGGTTATTTTCTTTCGAAACTTTGCTATAAGATCCATGGTTGGTTATAAACTTTTTTTATGTTGTTCAAAATATATAAAGTCTTTCATTGCTGAAATCTTGTTTTTAAAACTAATTTTTGAATAAAAACCCAACAATTGGTTTCCGAGCTATCCTTGCAAGTTTTGTTAGATCTTATGAGTTTTGAAAATCTTAGTTTTTGGAAAATATGGATAACTTGTTTTTTTTTTAAGAAAATAAGTTCATACATATTTTCTATGACAACTTTATAATTGTTATTTTTATTGTAAAATTTCACGCATATTTTGTCATTAAAGTTGTCCTAGAAAAACAAAGGTTGTTTTATGTGTATGTTGATATGTATGATGTATATAAACTAGCCAATGACCATTGTGATTGTCGTGTTGTTGTATTTGTTATAAAAATGGTTGTAGTAATTTATTTATTCATATAGTATGTAGTAAATTAAATAGATTAGTTTTCTTGGTTTATTTTTGTAAGTAGTAGATTAGTTTTTAAAAATAATTTATTGTACAAAAATATAACAAGAAACGAAAATGGAGGCATTTTTTTGAAGACAAATGGGTTATTTTCAAAGTGAAAAAGTGTGATGGGAAGATAGTGACAGTTTCTATAAACTGTCACTAAAGCTATCAGCAATGCTTGTTTCTTTAGGGTTGTTGACATCTCGCGACAGTTTCAGCAACACTTTCTAAAAGTGTTGCATGTTGTTGAACTATTACCTTTAAGAACCTTTTCATTTTTTGCAAGCAATGAGTGTTTTCTTAAGTAGGAGTTTCTACAACAAGATTACAAGAAGATTTTTGGTCCCTTTAATTATCCCTTTACAAATGGACTTGGCAACTTTTGTGTTAGCTCTCAAAAATGTCATTAGTTGGTTATGTTTAAGCACATATGTTTTACGCGTGCGTGTGTTGTTTATTTTTATGCAATTATTATGTGTGGTTGATAAATTAGTTTTCAAATGCTAAAATAATTTTGGACAAAATAAACATCACATAGAGATTGGTTTTCAAAATTTATATTGTGTACATAAGATGTAACAAGTTATTGTTTTAAAATAAAATCAAGTTTTATAAAAACGTTAATAACGGCAAATTTTGAAATACTCAATTATAAGCTTTAAAATGGTGATTTTTGTAACTTATACAAACTCCATATATATAAGTAATAAAAGGAAGTTTTATTAAAGATATAAAAGGTTCAAATGCACTCAAACTTAAACTTAATATTGGTTATTATATTTAAAATTGAATCGCACGTACCAAATTATATAAAAAAGTAGCTTTTTATATAGAACCTTTAAAAGTGGTTTTCTTTTGAAAATTGGTACCATGGCTTATTATGTGCATATAATAACCATGATATCATATGTTTTTTAAAACTCGAATTATAAAACATATAAAAAACCCATTACAAACCTCAAATCTATGTAATCCTTTTTTGAATAATACTCGCACATCTCTTGTATGCACTAGTGGGATAAATGATACCTAACCTCTTAGTATTATCTTTTGATGACAGAGGTGTCTTCACGATTTCTATAACCATGTTGTATGCCGATTACACAAGTTTTTCAAATTGGGTGATTTGATCGGAAATCTTTTGTTATAAAGGATACATAAGCAAGAGAGTTCTAAGGCATGGATGGGATCAAACATGTCTAATTAAATTTGTTATTAGTGATCCCATAAATCTAGGAATTGTATAGTAAGATATAATTGATAATCTAAATCTATTGGGTTTGATTCAAATAATAGGACAAAGGTTACCTAACTATTTATTTGTTTTGCAACTTGAATCCTACACTTTGATAATTAATATTTTTGGAAACTAAAAGGGTACTTATTATTAAAGAGTTAAATATTGAAAAATACTAAATGGATTTTGTTAAATTGTATAGATGAGAACCAAATCCAATCTCACTACCATACATCAGTATGATCTTGTAAATCAACACGAAGATTTAATATTTTATGGGTACAATATTATACAATGGAGGCTTGTTTTGAAAGACAGTATCCAAAGGGATAACAAATTGTATGTTTTTAAAGGACCTATTCCTGAACAACCTGATATTAAGAACATACTGAATCATAATGTTTGGTGGAAGTATTGCAATGATTATAATGACGTTTCAAAAGAGATATTGTATTCAATTATTCCAGAACTCTAGGAGGAACTGGAAGGCTTAGACGCATTTTATATATTTTGTCAGGTTGACCAAATATTTCGAAGATACAATGATTTTTGGTATGAACTAGCTCATACAGAGGAAAGATGTAAGACTAAAAAGAGTTACCATATGTGCTCTACAAGGTCATTAGTTCATGGAAAGGACTCCTTTAATACCAAAAGATCAAAGACGAAACATATAGACGGATCATGTTTCTGCTGTGGAGAAACTGGACACTGGAAGAGGCAATGCTCCTCTTATATGAAAAGAAAGTCTGGAAGAGACTAGTACATCGGGTATCTACTAAGATACAACTCATATTTTTTATATAACACTCAAGTACGTGGTACTTAAAATTTAATCTAATATTTGTAAATGGCTTGCATATATTTACAAAATAGTAACCAGCTGAGCATAATCAAGTTTAACCTACACTCTCAGATTTTAGTTTATTAATTATGCTAGGAACATAGTGTACTTGTATTGTAGAACAATGTTTGTTTTGGAACAATATATGTTTTAATTTAGTTTGTCTAAACATATGTCTCAGTTTAATTTATGAATGATTGACTATTTAGTTTAATCATTTTTCATAACGATCAACTACATATTCAGATATGATTAAGATTTTGTTTATGAGACTAGATCTCTTAATAAGAATTATAAAGTAAATATAAATGTTTTATAAATAACAAGTTTTATATGTAAATTACCTTTTGACTTAAACTTGTTTTAAATCAAACTCATCTTTGACATTGTTATCTTTATTTTATAAATGATATTCACATATTCCAACTTCAAGAAAGGGATCTATGAAGGAAAATATGTAGCTTATTTAAAATATGTGAAATGTATTTATATATAAAAGATTCCTAATGATATTTTCAGTAATTAATAGAGAAACTAAGTTATAAAGGGACTATACACTGTGATGTATGACTTCCTTTCGATGAATGTCTAAAATTTAGTACAAGATACTAAATCAACTTTATAAACAACTATAGTAGTTATAATTATATTTTACATGTTAAAGCGTAATTGTGAAATCTTGAATAAAGCTTTCAAATATAAACTTGAGATACAAACCGGTAAGAAATATCTAAAGTCTTTATGATAATAAAGGATGAATTAAATCTTACTTGGTATGATTTACTTTCTAATCGGAGGAAATTATCTTCCTTTATTACTTTGGGATCATTATTTAATCACTATCAATTATATTTTGAGTACAATTACCAACTAATAAGTGGATAGAACATTTTATTTATTAGATTTTGTATGTAAAGGCTCCATCCCTATCTTGTTTAAATGTTTTGTGGATTTGGAGCCTATGTTGGACTAAAGCTTCTAAACATAATATCTACTAAATGCATATTAATATAATGCCCTAATTGTGGCTTAGATTATTATATACAAACCCACCAAGAATAAGTTCTCTTATTCTTCTGAAAGTTAAATTAGTAGAAAGCAAGATCTTAATGACAAAGTAATTAGGAGGCACAAGGAACTTGAAACAACTCAAGAACCATAGCACAATGTAGTAATAGTTAGCACTAGTTTTAAAAAGGGATTGTTAAGCTTGAATAATAGCTATTTAAAAACACAAATTGTTCACATTAATGGTAAAAGTTATCTATGACTTGAGAAATATGAAATCTCTCATTGATGAGCTTTTCTTGATGGTTTCTAGAAAATCCATCAACAACAAAATGCTATATCAAATCTCGAATCTGATAAATGACTTAGAGTCATAAACATGAGATGTAATCCGTGTATAATAATAAAATGTGGTCTTGATTAAACTTCCTCCCTATAGCAATGCTAGAAGGAGAAAGTGGTTAACTATACATATTTAAAGCAAGACTTGTTATAAAAGGATTTTCGCATACTCATGTCATTGATAGTGGTCATCATTATACTCATGACATTGACTATGATCAAACCTTTTTCACACGTAGCTATGATTAGATCAACAAGGATATTGTTTACTTGTAAAAACGTGAAATTTCCAAAACAATTTTATTTTTTTCATTTTTAAAACATAATTTCATTCATAACAAAATCTATTTTATCACATAATATCTCAATAAACAGCCCCAGAATCTCAAGTATATAAATCTTCATCAGTGTGTACAGATCATGCCGACGCCTTCCCGCGATCCTCGCTAGTACCTGAAACACATATCACATAACACGGTAAGGATAAATGCTTAGTGAGTTCCCCAAAATACCACATACAACACATACACCACTCAAGGCCATGGCTCTATGGGACCTTCCGATCCATGTGTCTCAGGGGATTGCCGTCCCAACCCTGGTAAACCTTCCGACCCTACCCGTATGACCTTCCGGTCCTCATCATCTTCACCTTCTGGTCCATACGCTGTTGACCTTCCGGTCCATATCATAATGACCTTCCGGTCCATAGCATGATGAGCTTCCGGTCCATTCCATGCCACTCATAACATAACATAACACATACATATCACATAGCAACATATATCACATACTCTGCATAGCATATAAGACCTTCCGGTCACACATAATTACCACTATTGGTAAAGTATAGTGAGAAGACTCACCTTGTAAGAAGTCGGATAAATTCTCGTGCTCGAATATCCCGACCTAGCCTCCTCCTATCAACATGATAACATCTCTAATCAAAATCCTCTCATGTTCTCATCTCTAATAATGGGTAGAAGAACATTCTACCCCTCTCTGACCTCTCTTGAATCAGCTTGACCAAAACCCCAAGGTCAATTGAAGTCAACTCTAGTCAACGGTCAAACTTTGACTAGACTCGTCGAGTACACGTGGGTGACTCGGTGAGTCCAAGCGTGTCCTCTGGATCCTTCTAAAGCCTCACTCGACTCTTCGAGTGAACCTTCTCTTTGACGAGTTACCATTGTTCATGAATCGCAGGGCAACCCCGACTCGACTCGTCGAGTTCTCTTATGGACTTGGCGAGTTTCTTCCATAGCCACACTCATCTGACCTTCTGAGGTCAGATCTGTTTCTCTAACCTATAGATCTGACTTCCCAATGCTCAATAATCACGTACGGGTCCAATCTTTACACTCATGCAACGTCCATATTGCTTCTTTTGGTGAAATAGCTTCTAAAATGGCACCCTGGGTTCATACCTCTAATGGAACAAGATAAAGTAGAATGGTTGGGACTCTCTGGACCTCTTAAGGTCTAGCTATAAGAGTTATTCCACCTTGGGACCTCATAAGCTTCAAATCCAAGCTAATGAAGGGATAAGAAAACCCTAGATTCAAGTAGATCACCATAAACACGATATTGTCCATAGATCCATACCTCTAGTAGCCTCTTCTGATAAAATGGTATCATATCTGAGCTCCTTAAGCCGTCTAGCTTGCCCTCCTTCCTTCTTCCTTGCAAAATCGCACTAGAGATGATGAAAATGGCTTTCTCTCTCTCTCTCTCTCTACACTTGTTAGGGTGCAAAGTCATTCTTGGATGTAATGTTTTAGGCTTACCTTCTTGTATGTGTAAATGGGTTGAGTCTTTCCTATAATTAGGAAGTGAGTGACTCCCATTATGTAAGGAACCATTTGGAGTGTTAGACTAGAGAGAGAAATTGTGTACAAACCCATTTGTATATTATTTCTAGATCTAATATGAGCTTACACATATTTATTTACTCATTGTGTTCTTGATTTTACATGATGATTCACTAGATCTTTCTAATTCCGCACATGCCATCTTAATCAACACCACTACAATTGGTATCAGAGTAGGATTCAAACTGCATTGATCCGATTTTCATTTTAGAACCATTTGCTTTTTGAGTAGTGATTTTACTCAAAAATCTTCCGCGCATTTTGGTTCTGAAAATCTCTCTTGATCTTCAGATTTGAATCGATTCTACATTTGAATTGTTTAGTCGAGTGATCGATTAGCAATCGATGATCAATTCACAAATTTATCAAGTTTTTTAAGTTTTTCTAAAAAATTTTCGTGTTCATCAATGGCAAACTTCAACATGAATACCATGAATTCTTTCTCTCACTTGCTTGGTTCTTCAACCAAAATTCCAATGTTAATCCCTGAGTACTATGATCAGTGGGCTGATAGGATGGAGAATTACTTAAATGGAATTGATGAAGAGCTCTGGAATTGTATCAATGGAACAATTCTACCTCCTAGAAATGTTCAATCAATTGGAGCATCTGCTTCTTCAAACGATGTTACTGAACAACAAAATCGCTTGAAGAAGAATGAGAAAAGGTGTATGAGGGAGCTAAGAGGTGCATTGCCTCCTGTGGTTTACAATTACATTCGTAGTTGTAAAATAGCCAAGGAAATTTGGATTACTCTGAAAGAGAAGTATCAAGGAAGTGAGAAGACAAAGATCAATTCCGTTAACCAATGTCTTGTTGAGCTTAAGGAATTCAGACAAAAGGATGCTGAAACAATTGAAAACTACTATGATCGTCAGAATGAGCTTGTTTATCATTGCAGCAGGTATGGAATCACAAGATCTCTCATGGAATTCAATCTCACATTCATCATGGGTCTTCGCAAGGAATGGCGTAATATGAGTATGATGATAAAGAACCAACAAAGTTTTGATACTTCCACATTGAATGACCTCTATAATCAGCTAAAAACAAATGAAAACAAAGTTATAGAAATGTTTAAAGAATCAAACTGAGTCTAGGAGGTCCATTGGCTTTAGTTTCGAAGGTTACTGAAATTGATGCTGGTGAGAAGGATGAATTTGACAATGAAGGTTTCTTAATGAATTCTGATGATGAAGCAGTTGCATTTTATTTGAACAACAGAGTTAAGAATTTTTTCAAAAAGCCTTTCAATCCAAAAGGAAAGCAAACTGATGCAAAGAATGGTTTCATAAAAGTTGGAGGTGAGGAGAAGAAGAAATTTGAGAAGGTTGAAGAAAAGCAGAAAGATGCGAAAGAAGAGAAGAAACTAAAAGGTGACTCTGGAATTGATTGTCATTACTGCAATGGTGCGAATCATTTCGCAGCTAATTGCATGTTAAGGAAGAAAGAGGAGAAGAAGAGCAAAATCAAAGACGAAGCCTACTACTCAGAGAAGCTTGAGGAGGTGCGTGCGAAGGCGAAAGGATTGTCTTTGGTTGCGAAAGGAGAGTCTGAAGAAGAAGAAAGTGGAACTTATCAGATCTGGTCTTCAGGATCTGATGATGAAGAGATGAGGCACCCAACTCATGGTGCAATGTTCGCAAGTTATGAAGAAAATTGCAAAGAGAAAGTTTCTGGACGGTGCTTTGTGTCCAAGTCCACCGATAAATCTCCAATGACCACTAAGGTATGTGCTATTCTTAAATCCTTTAATATTCCTTTATCTGCTTATGATGCTGAAATAACTTCATTTGATGATACTGTTGCTTATTTTGATTCTGTTATTGTGTCTGCTAGTACAAAAGCACAAAATCTAAAATCGCAACTAGTTGAGACAAGAAGACAATTAGAAATAAAACGAAGCAGAGTAGATAAACTTGAATTACAAATGACAAATGTAAATTGTGATAGGGACAATCTTGACAAAGAAGTTAGGTTGTTACTAGCACAACGAAACATTTATTTTAACTCTGCTAAATGTTTATATGAGAAGTTAACAACTTTACATCATTCATCTGAGATAAGCAAAGAACAACATAGGAAACTACTACCTTTTCTGATTTTGAACACGAAAAAGTTGATGTTGTTTCTTATGACTGCGAGAATACTGTTGCTCAATTTGACAAAATACTTGATGATAGATTCGCATATGGTATTGTCAAAATTGATGAATTTTTGAAAAATGAACTGGTTAATATTTTTAATGAAAGTTTTACAATGAATGAACAAGTGAAAATCTTAAAGAAAACTGAAACTTCAAATTCTCAACACAATTATGCTGATGTCGATGATAATTCAGATAATGTGAGTGAAATCAGTGAGATCGAAGAGGAAGAAGAGATTGATTGTTCTTAACTGTCTATCATTAATATAACATCTAAGGTCAAAGGTGAAGAAATTATAGTTGATTCGATAGTGAAGGATGAAAATGATAAACCCTCTACTTCTCAAACTTGTGACTTTGACAATGTGGATGTTGAAAGCTGTAAGTCAGATGACACTGATGAAGACGAAGATGTCACACCCCCGAACCAGACGGCGGAAACGTCCGAGGGCTATTGTGACTCAATTGAATACCATCACAATGAATATACATGAATCATAACATCATGATGAGATTAAAATAACTTTTAATCTATGAAGATCGATTAGATCTTGAACAAGTGTATGAATATAAAAACAGTAAGAACGCAATAAAAAGAACAAAACAAGATTGAATCAAACGAGTCGAATGATTAAAATAAAATCCTCAGAAGAGCTCGATTAAGAACATCAACTGTAGAGGATTGATAGGTTACAAAACGATTAAGAAACCTGCTGTACTCTAGATGAATCGCTATTCGTAAAATCTCTATAATCGTAAACCTCTATCTCGTTGTTGCCCTAATATGCATGCAAGCATTAACTTATATACAATACATCAAAGGCTCTCGGTTGGACAGGCCCAAACCGGAGTGTACATGGCTAAACTATCGAGCCCAAAAGACGCAACATCAAAATAAAACTTCAGCCCAACAATCTCCCGCTTTGCGTCAATTTGGAGCGAGACCTTCACTTTTTACTTGGGCCGGCAGCGGAAGCTGGTACCTTCTTCTTCACGGTGTTAAATAGACACTTGGTTATGGAGAGGATGGTCTGTCTAAACCGGACGTACCAATTGATCATATTATTAAAGTACTTGATGTCATCAGCCGAATTCTCTTTACACCGCTTGATAATTGATAAGACGTGCTCCAAGCAAGCTGTGGTGTAAAGGTGCTTGTCAGCTAAAGCAAAGAGACATTTTTGTCCTTCGGCTCTAGTGAACATTACTGAGTTTCGCCTCAGATCAATCTTGCCCATTTGCATTTGATTTAGATCACTGGCCGATCCCACAGGTGCTATCTTCGGTTTCTTCTTAAACACTGTGGCAACCTCCTGATCCATTAGGGCAACCTCCATGATATAGCAGGCCAACATCCTTTTGACATGGTCTATGATGGGACCATATTCGGCTTCATTTGTCAGAAGGATATTGTATAAGACAATCCAATCATGAGGATTCAGATTCGGCAGATCCGCCAGGGAGATAATATGAGCAGTTCTTGCTGATCCACGAATGAGCTTGAACTTAACGTTTGTGAATCTCCCCACGGCATAAGGCTTCGGCACCCGAACGCTTACAATCTTTTGGGCGCTCCAGGTAAGATATAGAGGGCGAGCGGCCTCCAGGTAAAAGTCAATGAGCTCCCTGTCAAGCTCATCGTTCGGATGCGGGACTTCAAAAATATTAGAGAAGGCGTGGAAGATGAATGCCTTTCGAGTCAGCGGTATATCAAACTGCGAATCGATAGTGTTGTTGCAGTCGAATGATATAACCGGCTCGAGCCATAATATGCTTGGAGTTTCTATGGCCTCTTTTATCATACGATCCCTGGTCCAGGCAGGGAAGAGCATCTTTCGGCTCTCAAGGAGATCGTGGGCTTCTTTTTGCTTTCGTTCGGCTTCTTCAGCCTCACGCGCCACACGACTGGCATCGTCTTCAGCATTGCGACTGTTCTTTCTTTTTAACATGTCAGCAATGGTCTCCTTGTCTTCATCTTCATCTTCATCTTCATCTCCTCCCTCAGCTATATTTTTTCCCTTGTTCTTCACACCCGAACCCGAAGCATGATCAGCAGAGGGTGGTTCGGTTGTGTGAGTAGCTTTGGAGGAAGGAGGTGGTTTCGATCCTTTCTTTTCATCTCCCCCTTGTTTCGGAATGGACACGAAACTCGGTAGGCCTTCGATTTTGCTTAAAAGGTCCATGGCCGGAGAGAGTTTTTCAGCGAGGGTACGCCTCACTGAATGGTTTAGGATGGGGTCGTGTGCTTCCAGGATGTTTGATAACACTGCGTGGACATCCGAAACACACGTCTTTATTACCTCCCTTTCGGATCAAAGAGCTTCCAATTGTTCTTGTGAGTTGGAGAGTTGCGTGCTCTTGACCTTAAGGGCGGTTGTCTTACTCGCCAAGACGTCCATCAGAGAATTTTCAGCTGCAAGATCCTCTTATAGCTTTGCCAGGCGGGCATCGATGGAGGCACGAAGTGCCGAGTTGTCATCGCTAATATGTTGTCTGAGTGTAGCGAACGAAGACAGATCCGTCGAGACGAACTTGGCCAATTGTTGAACAATCGGTTCCAGAGTTGTCTTAGTGGCGTCGGCGCTTTCATGCAAGGACTTCAGCAGGACGGAAGCGTCGTTGAATAGTTTATCGACTTTTTCGGTCACAGCCTCACAGGCTCGGGTGGAGGCATCGATTGCAGCAGTTGCTGAGGCCACCGAATCATGTTGAGCCCTGGAGAAGGCGTCAACGATCTTCTGAAGGGCAGCTTCAGACAGAGATGACTGCTGGTTGGAAGAGGAGGCGAGAAGTTGATCAACCTTCTCGTTAAGCTCTTGGAGATGCTTCTTTGTCACTGGAGCATCATCCTCCTCGTCACTCTGAACTTGAAACGGACTATAGTAGACCGAATCGAAGTTCATGTGATCACCACCAAGGTATTGGTCGTCGCCATCGGAGGCGTCTTCTGGAGATGGAGGTGGTGGTGAAGCTGAGGGTGTTGTGGATTTTGTGGGTTCAGGTTGAGTGGGTGTTGGATTAGTTTCGGGTGGTGGTTGTGTATGGGTAGGTTCGATTGTATGTGTTTGAGTTTGTGGTGGTTCGGTTACTGGAGGGGTTTCGGTAACTGGTGGTGTTTCGGTTGATGTGGTGAATATGGGTGGAGGTATAGGGAATGAGGTTGGGGGAATAGTGGGGTTTATGGTGGGAATGGAAATAGGAATTGTTGGTGGAGGTGAAGGAACTGGGGATTGATGAGGTTCCATCTCTGGGGTTGGGGACCGAGGTGTGAAAGTCTCAGCAAATGGTCGAAGAGTGATTCTTGATTCAAAAAGGAAAATAGGAACCCAAAATCAATTCAAAACCCAAATAGTCAACAGCAAGTCTTTGACTTTTAGGCCCACAATTCAAAAGCTTGGAAAGAGGAAAAGATCAACTGAATGCAAAAACAAATGTGGATCCTGTTCAAGAAAAACTTTGCTAAAAAACTACTCAAATTTCATCAAGAGTGGACTACCACAACGTCTACTGTATTCCCAAGATGGTCAATGGGTTGACTTTTCACAAGAAGTCATTGACTTGGTCAAAGACGATTTTCGTTCTAAGAAGGCTGCAATTGAAGTGAAGGTTAATGGGAGTCATTTCATGTTACAGATTTTGTACATGATTCAGATTGATTTGAAAACCGGGGCCCAAAAGCCGATTGCTTGGATTGATGACGGGGGTAATTGTGTCTTTCCGAAATCTCATTCCACCTGTCACGGGAATCATGATGATGTGGATCTTGCTGAGTCGTCTTCTGTGGCTCCTGAAATTAAGTTGCATTTGGAGATTGAGCTTAACAATAAGTTTGAGGAATGCATGGATGAGTCAAACGTGAAGAGGATCAAGGTTGACCAGGAAGGTCAAGGTGTAAATGACGAAAATGCCCCTCAAAAGAGTGATGAGTACGCATCCCCGATTTCTGAAACGATCTGTGGGAATGTCGATGTTGAAACGGCTAGAAACATGTTTGTGATGGGGATTGGTCAAGATTTGAAAGTTGACATTTTTGATGTCAAGAAATGTTCCGGAAGTTTCATGGAAGCAAGACAGAAGCTTTTTCAGACACAGGTTGAAATCACACAAAAGCTTCGTGGAAAGGCAAATGTGGTGTATGCTTGGTGTGTAGCCAATGGGGATGCGCCATCTGGCGTTCTGTTTTATGCTCACAATGGGCCAAAGCTTGGGCCTTATGGTTATGGTGTCCACCTGGCAGCTGTTCAATCTGCCCACAAAAGTGCTATGTTATGTGATGTTGACGAAAATGGGGTAAAACATATGGTTTTATGTCGTGTGATTTTGGGGAATTCAGAAGTTGTTGAAATTGGATCAAAACAGTTTCATGCAAGTGATCCATGTTTTGATACTGGAGTTGATGATTCATAGAATCCAAATTCTTATATAATCTGGAACATGGATGTCAACACACACATCTTCCCTGAATGTACAGTTGCTTTCAAGATGCCTCCAACTCTCAAAGGGAATGCTGTTTTTGAAGAAAGTAGGCTTGATATGTCAAGAGTCACTACAACTCATGATCAACATAATACCTCTTCGAGTACACCAAGGAAAAACTTCCCACCTCAGGAGAAGGTTCCTATTCCTAGTGTTGGTTCAAGCACAGCTAAAGATCCTAAATCACCATGGATGCCATTTTCTATGTTGTTTGAAGCAGTTTCTGCTAAAGTTGAACCTGATCATATGAGATTGGTGCATATTTTGTATGAATCTTTTAGGGCGAAAAAAAATGAGTCGAGAAGAGTTTATTAAGAAGCTTAGATCGGTTGTTGGGGATCAGATATTGAGGTCAACGATATCCAGCCTCCAATGCAAGAATGTTTCGAATTCGGGAAGTGTGTCAGAAGTTAAAGATGGGCAAGAAGTTTGAAACAGGTTAATAAAAACATGTTTCCCTTTTGATGTCTTTTATTTATATATGTTGGGATGATGTTTTTGGTTCTAGTAGTTTTCATTTTATAAACTCTAATGATAATGATATATGTTGGTGTTTTTGGATTGTTGTTTACCTATTTTAAAGGTATGATGTGTTAGTAAAACATGGATTGGTGCTAAAAAAAAAAACATGATCTTTGATGAAGTGATACCTCAGTGCTACGGTCGAGTCCACATCCTCCAAGGTCAGCATCAGAATAGGCTTGAACAAAGAAGCCTGAGTTGGATGGATACCATAGACCTAAGGAGGTGGTTCGCTTGAGATAGCGTAGGATGTTCTTCACTGCCAGCATGTGAGGTTCGCGTGGGTTAGCCTGAAATCGAGCACAATAACACACAGAAAACATGATATCAGGCCTGCTAGCAGTTAGATACATCAGTGAGCCTATCATTTGACGATAGAGCGTGATATCGACAGCCGGTTTGTCTAAAGATGGGGTAAGCTTGGTGCCGAATGCCATTGGGACTTCGACTTTTGAGTCTCCCATCATGCCGAACTTCGCTAGGAGAGTCTTCGTGTAAGCTTCCTGATTTATAAAGATGCCTTCGGGTCCCTGTCTTATATTTAAACCAAGGAAAAAGTTAATAGGACCCATTGAGCTCATTTCAAACTTAGTCTCCATCAACTTTCTGAATTCAGCTGTTAAGCTGGGATTCGTGGAGCCAAAGATGATGTCATCGACATAAATTTGAACTATCATAAGGTGGTTACCTTCCTTTTTGCGAAAGAAGGTTGGGTCAACCGAACCTTGTTTGAATTTGGACATCTTTAAAAATTTTGTAAGCGTTTCATACCAGGCTCTCGGAGCTTGTTTGAGACCGTACACAGCTTTATCCAGAATATAGCAATGATTTGGATACTTTTCGTTCACGAACCCAGGAGGTTGCTCCACATACACAGTTTCTTCGAGTTCTCCATTGAGAAATGCACACTTGATGTCCATTTGGAAAACCTCAAAGTTTTTGTGAGCAGCATAGGCCAGAAATATTCTAACAGATTCTAGTCTAGCTACTGGAGCGAACGTCTCTTCGTAATATATTCCTTCCTCCTGACAGTATCCCTTGACCACAAGACGAGCCTTGTTCCTTATGACATTGCCTTCCTTGTCCATTTTGTTCCTAAAAACCCATTTGAGACCAACAACCGAAGCATCTGGAGGATTTGGAATGAGGCGCTAGACCTTGTTCCTTTCAAACTCGTTTAGTTCGTCTTGCATTGCTTGAACCCAATCAGAGTGATCGAGGGCAGTGTTCACTGTCTTCGGTTCAACTTTTGATACGAATGAGTTAAACATACAAAACTCAACCTTTGAAAATAAGGATGTCTGTTTTGCCTTCAGTTGAGATCTGGTTAGAACCTTTTCAGATACATCTCCAACTACTTGAGAGATAGGATGATCTCTGGTCTATTTGGGAAGAGGAGGGTAATTCGGATCAAAGGTTAGGTCTAGTTCAGCGTCGATCATTTCTTCTGGCTCAAATTGGCTATCGTAATCAAGCGTCATATCATCATGCTCCCCCTCAATTGATGAGTCTTGAGAAACATGAGGTTCAGGGGTTTCTTGTCGTGCTGGACTTTCAGGCGTTGAAGCACCTTCGTTTGGAGGGGCATCTTCGGTTGGAGAGGCACCTTCAGTTGGTGAAGGACCTTCGGTTGAAGTTGTAGAGCTTGGCTCCCCCTGGACTTGTGAGCTTAGCTCCCCCTCGACTGAAGCATTGTTGGATGGAGATTCATCAGTGGGCGATTCTCCTTCATGCATTCTTCTTGCAGCATCTTCGACAATCTGCTTCATATGATCAACTTTGTTGTCAGCTGCACCTGTTTCTGAGAGAGAAGCATTTTCCAGTTCGTCAAAGAGTTCCAGAAATTTCTCGTATAAATTGGCGATCGAGACTGTGACTTGGCCAGTTTGAGGAAATATTTCCCCGGCAGTGTTGTCTATGGCTTGTAGCTTCTTGACATAGCTATCGTCAAAGGTCACATAGTATGTCTCTTCAATCCTTCTTGAACGTTTGTTTAGGACCCTGTACGCCTTGGATGTGAGTGAGTAACCCAGAAAGATTCCCTCGTCGGCTTTGACATCAAACTTGTTGCGGTGTTCTTTAGAGTTAAAAATGAAACACCTTGAGCCAAACACATGGAAAAATTTCACATTGGGCTTTCTGTTGTTTATTATCTCATATGGTGTGAGCGTGAATCGCTTATTGAGATAGGACCTGTTCTGTGTAAAACAAGCGGCAGAAATAGCGTCAGCCCAAAAATAAAGAGGTAAGGAGGCAAAACTTAGCATAGTTCGGGCAGCTTCACACAAAGACCGGTTTCGCCTTTCGACTATTCCGTTCTGTTGTGGTGTGTAGGGAGCTGAGAAATTGTGACTAATTCCCTTTTCTGCAAGAAACTCTTCAAACTCCCTGTTTTTGAATTCGAGACCATTGTCGCTTCTGACGTTGCGAACGACCTTCTTGAGCTGTATTTCAATTTGCTTGATAAACACTTTCAGCTTTTGAGTCGCTTCAGATTTGAGCTTTAGAAAGAACACCCATGTAAATCGTGAAAAGTCATCAACGATAACAAGAATATACTTGCTACCACCGATGCTTTCGATAGATGAAGGACCACACAAATCGATATGAAGCAATTCGAGTGGTTCAACAACTTTTGTGTTGATTACAGATGGGTGACTTTGACGACTCTGCTTTCCTATTTCGCATGCAGCACACAAATGCTCTCTGTCAAACTTGAGCAATGGAAGACCCCTAACATGACCTCCAGTGACAAGACGGTTGAGATCCTTGAAGTTGAGATGAGAGAGTCTTCGGTGCCACAACCAGCTTTCGTCGGATTGAGCTTTTGATAACAGGCATATGGCTGGGTTTCCTTTGATGGGTTTCATGTTCAGAGGAAACATTTCACCCTTTTGCTCTGACTTTAGAATCACTTTCTTAGTCTTTTTCTCTATGATTTCAGAACCTTCATCATCGAATGAGACTTTGAGACCTGTACCTCCAACAAGCTGAGATACACTGATGAGGTTGTGTTGGAGTCCTTCCACATAAGCCACCTTCTTTATAGTGAAGTCTCCATTCGTTATCATCCCGTATCCCTTTATGGTGCCGAAAGAATTATTTCCAAATTTGACGTTGCCACCATTTGCAAGAGATCTGTATTCCCTGAGCTTCTCTTTCCTCCCAGTCATGTGACGTGAGCAGCCACTGTCGATATACCATTCTTCGTCGAACTGCTCGTCACTTATAACCTGCAAAAATTAAGCAGATTTAGGAACCCAAAGTTTCTTGGGTCCATGTGAGCTTTTCATGGGAACGGGAATAGCAAGAGAGATGTCAACTAGATATGTTCGTTTTATTAGAGTTGTTTCATCTTTCTTTTTAATGGTAAAGACTTTTATTTTGTTAGGATTGGGTGTGTTCGTTTTGGACTCTGGTTTGGATTCATTGACTTTCTGCTTTCCCTTTTGTTCAGCTGATGAATGAGGTTTTTGAGAACAAGCGGAATTAGCTTTAGAGCAAGATGGAGATGAATTGGTGGAAGTAGAAGAATTAGAAGAACGAGAAGAATTAGAATGAGAGGATTTGGATGGAGAAGACTTCCTGGCTGGTGACTCTAGGTGATCCTTTTGCTTTTGATCATTGGAAGGACTGACCTTAGAGTCTTGTTCTCTTTTGACTTCAGAACCGAACCTCTGCGTTCGGTTGGAGTTGTTCTTGGAACCGAACCTTTGGTTTCGGTTGAAGTCCTTTTCAGAACCGAACCTCTGCCTTCGGTTGGTATTTTCTTGTGAACCGAACCTTGGCTTTCGGTTGTTGGAATATTCAGGCTTTCTTACAGGATTGTTTTCATACTTCAGATTCTTGTCTTGGTGTGAGTAGTATGCATTCTGTGAGTGCCAGAATTGTTTCCTTTCAGAAAGGTTTTTCCTGTATCTTTGGTTCCTTTCTATCTTCTTATTCCTCATCTGCTTAGGTTGATGATGAACGTTCGCTTTCGTTTTTGTTGTATCCTTGGCTGGTTTCTTTTGAACTTCAGGAGTTTTACTTTGAGCCGAGGGAGCAGAGGGAATATCCGAAGAAGATTCAGTTTGCAGTGAGGGAGTAGAAGGAATATTTGAAGAAGTTCCACTTTGTGCTGTTGGAGTAGAGGGAATGTCTTCTTTTGCTGAACGATCATCCTCCTGAGGAATATCTTTCGTACCACTGGTACTTGGCTCATTGAAATTATCCGGCTTGTTCAATGGTTCAGGGATGTATCTTCCTTTGCTCATCCAGGAGGTTCTTTCAGATAAGCCAACGGTTTCGTTTGCATTATCAATTGGAGCTTCCCAGAAGTACTCATCACAGCCATCAGCATTGTCTTCGTTAACAATAGCTGTGAGTTCTGCTGTTTGATGTTCGGTTACTCCAGTCACCTTGTATACTTGATTCGGAGTGGTCCTGACCTTTTGATACACAACTGCTTTTTCTACTAATTTCGGGGACTTTTGTTGGGACAATCGAGCGAACTCCACAGAATTTTCAGAAATTAGATTTTTGTGGTTTTCAGTTTCGCTTTTAACAAATTCTGAGCAGTCAACCGTATCCTCTACAGAAATTTCACTCATGTTTTCGTCCTCGTTAAGATCAGATGCATTTTCAACATCAATTTTGTTTTCTGAGCTTACATTGGCGTTTAAAGAGTCAAATTTTTTCATGGTTTCGGTTCTCAGTTTAAGTCTGTCATTTTCATCCAAAAGATTTTTGAGCATGTCCTTGTGGTCTTTGGATTTAATGAAGGACTCAATTTTGTCCAGTCGATACATGTAGGTCGGATTGACATCATCAGACGATATCACACTCTCACAATTGTAGGCTTCGGCATCAATTTCATCCTCCTTAAACTCTAGGAAGGGCAAAATCATGCGATGGATCTTTTGGCCTATCTCACAGTCTAAGTGAAGTTGAGTAATATTGGAATATAAGCGTTTAGCAATTAAACAAAAAACATTTCGTTGTTTTAACAATTTTAAATTGTCTCTCTACAAATAAATGTTTTCGTCTTTAACTTTAACTAATTCCGACTCTTTTAACTCAATCCACATTCGCCGCTCCTCACTCTTCGACGCCACCCTGCTTAATTGATCAGTCAGGTTAGAATTGGTGACTCGAGTTTGAGTTAAGCTACTATCTAAATGAGAAATTCTTGTATTAACATTTTTTAGTTCTTTCTCATATGAGGATGGTGGTACTTTAGATGAAATAAAAACAGATTGTACCTTCTTTATCAGTTCATCGAGCTCATTGAACTGCTGGCTGAGTGGTTTGGCCGTAAAGCACATATCCTCCTGTACCTTCGGTCCATCGCTTCCTCCATCGGTGTTGTATCCCCTCATTTGAGATACGTCAGTCACCATGAAGCATTTTCCTCCACTACTTTCCTCCTTAGCCACATACGCCTTTCCATGGGTAGGCTTCCTCACTTCTTCGTCTTCTGAGTCAGTAGACCAAACTTCAGTGCTACCGAACTCGTCATCATTAACCGAACCCTGCACAATAAGAGCATTAATAGAAGGGTTAGCGGTAGACTTCTTCTTTCTCAACTCATCCAGTCTCTTCTGCAGCACGGCTTCCTCATCATTTCCATCGTCCTTTTCAACCATCTTTTTAAGAACACAGTCCTTAGCATAGTGGTTCTTGCCACCACAGTAGAAGCTGCTAACTCCGGAATCGCCATCTGCCTTCGGTTCCTTCTTGGGCTCCTCAGCCTTCGGTTCATTGTTCACCTTTTCAGAGCTGTAACTCCCCTGCCAGTTTCGGTTCAGAATCTCTTCTTTATGAACCTCTTAGGATTGGACACCATCATGGCATAATCCTCAGACGTGAGGTCATATTCCTCCAAGTTGAGCTCTTCATCCTCCATCACAGCTTTACTTTTAGATAGGAGGGCCAACGAACCAAGACTAGAAACAACGTTCTTCTCTTGTACCACAAACTTCTCTTGGGACTTTAGAATACCCACCAGTTTCGCCAAAGAGTATGATTTAAACTGCTCATGGGCTTTGACTGTGGAAACCACTGCTCTCCACTCAGACCTCAGTCCGTTCAAGAAAGTAACCTTCTGTTCTATAAGCTTCCTTTCAATGTCGTGTTTGATCATCTTGCTGAGAAGATGATTGAAGCGATCAAACGTCTGGGTCACCGTTTCTTCGGCCCCTTGCCTGAATTCTCCAAACTCAGATAGAAGCAAGGTTTGGATAGAATGTTCAAGATCTTCGTCTGTGGAATACAGTTCGCGAAGTCTATCCCAAACTTCCTTCGCCGTCGTGCATGAGCTGACCAATCTGAAAGTGTCAGACTGAAGGGAGAATCTGATCAACCTTAACGCCTTAATATTGCACTGGAATTTGTCTTTTTCATCTTGTGCAATGTCTTTCACGTCCTTTAGCAGATCATTGTACTCCTTTTGTGTTTTAATGATTCTAGACGTAGCAGAATGAGAAAACGGTCCATTGATGATGGCTTCCCATATGAGGTACCCATTATCCTCCGATCCAATCACGTAATCTTCAAAGTGATACGCCCATACTTCATAATCATGGGTGTATAAGATTGGAATCTTTGTCGTCGAACCGATGCTGTTAGAAATATTAATAGGGTTTGATTGCGTCGCGTCCATTATGATCGTAAAAACCTGTTCAAAGATCAGACTTGTAATAAAGCAGATTAGGGCAAAACAATAAATATTAAGATACGTCAATTAAGATGACGGCTCAATAAATACTGATGATTGCGGAAAACCCTAATGGAAATCTTTTTCACAGAAAAGATGTGTATCGATTACACAGCCTCCTGCTCTGATACCAATTGATGAGATTAAAATAACTTTTAATCTATGAAGATCGATTAGATCTTGAACAAGTGTATGAATATAAAAACAGTAAGAACGCAATAAAAAGAACAAAACAAGATTGAATCAAACGAGTCGAATGATTAAAATAAAATCCTCAGAAGAGCTCGATTAAGAACATCAATTGTAGAGGATTGATAGGTTACAAAACGATTAAGAAACCTGCTGTACTCTAGATGAATCGCTATTCGTAAAATCTCTATAATCGTAAACCTCTATCTCGTTGTTGCCCTAATATGCATGCAAGCATTAACTTATATACAATACATAAAAGGCTCTCGGTTGGACAGGCCCAAACCGGAGTGTACATGGCTAAACTATCGAGCCCAAAAGACGCAACATCAAAATAAAACTTCAGCCCAACACATCATTCATCACCATGCATTGAAATATTACAACCGGTATTGTTTACATTTAGTACATTGTTTCAAAACATTACATTTCCAAAACGTAAACTGTTCGATACTAATTAAACAAACATCATGACATTATTGGATACATTTTTCCTTCGATTTACCTGTTACCTGAGAATACAAGTATTTTGGGAAAACGTCAACATATGAAATGTTGGTGAGTTCATAAGTAAGGTTTGGAAAGAAATGATTTGTATAGTTTTGAAAACGACATAAAATCCGATATTTTCTAAAAAAAAAGGGTTGTATGTAAGAAAAAGTGTAAAGATCCGTAAGTATGCTTGTTGATTATTGTAAGCGCGAATTGTTAGGCTTTGTATATATCACGTACTTAAGAGTGTTGAATTCCCAAGGAAAACCCGATGTTTTCCCACTACATTAAATTACGTGGCTTAGTTAGTATTATTCCGATACGACGTTGTTTTCGATAATTCCAGGTGACACTGGATTAATTACGGGCTGTGAGTCGTTATAATCACGCATTAATGAAAATGACTAGTTTACAACTAACAAATACAAACGATCCCTTAGGCGTCGTCCGTACTACTCACTTAATCCAACCACCCTGACTTCTCATAGCCCCACAACCGAGGAGAAAAGAGGGTACGAAGCCCCCGTTATTTCCATAAGTCATTCAAGGCTGTCGTGAATGTGAAAGGCCCTTGGCCCGACTTGCATTTGACTTCTCGACTTTGCTAGCAGTACCAAAGGACCCTTGGGGCCCAACATCACAAAAAGCTATTGAAAGTCCTTTTACACGGAATTAGGTCATATAAGGCCCAATAACATGTAAGCGCGTTCCCTTTAGGCCTAAAGATCATGTCATTGGGCTAGCTAGGCCTAACAAGCACGATTTGAAACTTTCGAGCCCAAAGATGGTGTATTGACTTCTCGTAAATTTCCACTTGTGTATTGAAGTACCATTGTTTATTGATTTTTGATTCGTTATTGATTCGAGACCGAATCAATTCGTTTGGTAACGATTTTGGTGTTGAAGGTGTATTTATTATTACGTTTCACCGGTAGACGTAGTACTCGTATTTTTATCTTAAGGGATTTGTTGTCTTAAGAATTAGAGTTTATCTTTCTAAGCCCTTTCTTGGATAAAATTTACACTTTTAACCCTTTCTGTATAAAAGAATTTCCATTTTAGTCCTTAAACTATCTTTCTTGACACTTTAGTATCAAAACTTATTGGAACGACATTTTTAGCACAAATTTACTTGATAAACAGCTTAAGTCCTTCAAAAATGAAATTTTCTCGGTTGAAACCTCCATTTTTGCAACTTTTTCAATTTTGGCCCAAGATGGAAAATTTTTGCATCTTTGGTCCCTTTTTAATTTGAAAAGCATTTTGAACCTTGAAATATATTTGGTACACTAATAATCCCCTGTTTTATAGAAATGTGCAGTTTCAGCCCCTATAATTCAAAAATCTCACAATTTGGGGCTTTATTGGGCCGAAAAGCCCATTTTGGCCCATTATGTTTAAAATTCACATTTTTAACCCTTCAAAAGTGTTGATATTCAGAAAATACATATTAGAAACTGTTCAGACTCATCTCAACCTTCAGAATTTGTATATTGTTGTTTTGGGCCCCTTAGTTTTGTATTTTTAACATTTTGAGCCCAAAAATGGGTTTTAATTCCAAAAATGTTCATATTAACCAACTTGGTTATTTTTCTAGACTTGATTAGTGTGAAATGATATAAGTTATACTTATTTCATACTTCATATTGTAGATCTCGGTTTTTAAGCTCTTTTTGGCTAGTATAAACATCATAATCACATGAGATCATACATATAAGCATAAAAATCATACAAAGCTTACATATACTCATAGATCTACACATTTGCTTGTATTCTCCCCCACAAAACTTATAAAAAACGAAAAAGAGGGGGTATGAAGCTCACCTTAGGGTGTGGTTTCGGTTTTTTGGAAGAAAATGACAAGAAATTTGGCTTTAGCAACCTTCCTTGGAAGATTTCGAACTTGAATGCTTCTTAGGTGCTAGATCATGAGTTTGAATGAATTAAGAGGAGATTTGCGGATGAAATGAAGTAGCTAGCTTAAGGATCTAAGAGATTTCTTACCTTAGATGATGATTTTTATGTAAAAATCCCCTTGATTCCTTCTTAGATCTCGAAATATGGATGAGTTATGAGAGTGTTTCCTTGAGAGAAAAGTGAGTGAAATGTGTGTGTGTGTGTGCTTGAACTCGGCCGAGAGTAAGATAGATAGGGAGAAAAAGAGTTAGCTAGTCATGGAAGTATGTGAGTGCATGGATGTTTGGGTCTTCATGCATGGATGTCCTTTGAACAATTGTGAGGTGTCACTCACAAAGTCAACTCTCCTCTTCTTTTGGGCTTGGGCCGAGAATGGGGAGGGTGAGAGGAGGTTTTTGGGCTTTTTGCCCTTAAGCCCATGTTATAGCTAGGTTGGATGATTTTTGGCCCTAAAAAATATAAATATGATTTTTATGACCTGTTGGGTTAGATTAGGTTAATTATAGTCCAAAATGGTTCATATAATTAATCTATCTCATGCTAGGCCCAATATGGCCCAAAATATTGAATTAAATGGAAGTGGGTCCAATTAGAGCCCATTTAACAGTTCTAAGCCCAAGATAGCAAAATTGGAAGCTTATTGGTCCGTTGGGCCCAATAAGGAAGTCCTAGTCCAAAATGGACTTAAACAAGAACTTCTAGGGTTTCCAATTGCTTAATGGCTATTTGAATTGCTTGCATGGGGTGTTTGATTGAAATTTTGCTGACATAGAGTATGCATCATACATGCTCTTATGTTTTTGATTCATAAATTGGTTTAAGTGTTGGTTACAAGGCACAAAAAAATTCCTAATTGTGACAGAAGAAGAAGTGAAAGATTCGCAATATTAACAAGCTTTGGCATAAAAGATTGTCTCATTTGAATTTTTGCAATATTAACAAGCTTGTTACTGAAGATTTGGTTTGAGGTTTACCTGTACTGAAATTTGATAATGATACTTTGTGTGCAGCTTGCGAACAAGGAAAACAACATAGAAAACGTCATCCAATTGTGATAGATTCAAAAATCATGGAACCGTTGGAACTTGTTCACATTGACTTATGTGGACCATCGACTATTGCTACAATCAGTAAAAAGCGGTACATCTTAGTTATTGCTGATGATTTTTCTCGATTTACATGGGTATTCTTTCTCAGGTTAAAATCTGAAGTTGCTCAGACGATGATTGATTTTATCAAAAAGATTGAGATGAGTCTTAAAAAGAATGTTCGCAAAATTAAGAGTGACAATGGATCTGAGTTTAAAAATCAAACGCTGGATTCATTTCTCAAAGCCAAAGGCATTTCGCATAATTTCTCATCACCATATACTCCACAACAAAATGGTGTTGTTGAAAAAAGAAATAGGTCTCTATGCGAAGTGGCAAGGACCATGCTAACATATGCGAACTTACCTCAATATCTTTGGGCTGAAGCTGTGTCGACTGAATGTTTTACTCAAAATCGTTCATTCATTCATCGCAGATTCAATATTATTCCATATGAAATACTCAACAATCGAAAACCTAATGTAAAATTTTTCCATGTTTTTGGTTGCAGGTGTTTTATAATGAATCTAAAAGATAATTTGACAAAGTTCCAAGCGAAAGTTGATGAACGCATATTCTTAGGATATTCGCAAAATTCAAATGGATACAGGGTGTTAAACAAGCGAACAAGAAAAGTTGAAGAAAATTTTAACTTAACCTTCGATGATTACTATCTTAAACAAAAAGATAGTAAATTTGAAAATATATCAATTCTTGTTGATTCAGACACTCAAATTGACAATTCAGATATAAATGATTTTGATTATGATTTAATTTTCGGAATTCCTGACAGGGCAATTAATGCGGAAGTTCATACTTCTGATAATCAAACATCAGAATCAACAAAACATACTGATGATTCAATAATTACTACAACTTCAATATCATGCGAAAGTGTGCCTGAAGTTCGTATGGAGGGGGAGCATACGACCACAAAAATTGTAACAGCCCAAAATCTCTAGTATTGTTAAATTGCATTTTTGGGGTGTTTAAAGGGGAGACTCGGCGAGTTGGAGCCAGACTCGCCGAGTAGGGTCGCAGATTTGGTCGCGGGTTCGCGACTGGACTCGACGAGTCCAGGTATGGACTCGGCGAGTCGACGCTGTTCAGCAGAAACCCTAGCCGTTTCGTATTGGGTCGTATTTAAGGGTTGTTATGTCGTCATTTCACGTCTTTTGGCCGATTGTGGAGAACCCTAGACGACTGTGGCATCTGGAGCAAAACTTGAAGGCCATTATTGACTTTGAAGGAATTGTGGTGCAAGAAGAGGAAGGATTTTGGCCAAAGGAAGAGCAAGGGGGTCGAGTTCTGAGGTTTGGGGACACAGAGAGTATGTTTTCAGGTAAGGTTTCGGATCATTCCTGTTATTTTGATGTGTACACGAATTTAGGGTTTATGAAACCCATTTGGAGATTTGATGGATTATTATGTTGTTATACAAAGGTTTCTACCCTAGTAATAGGATGATTAGAGGTCCAGAAGTCCCATGAGTGTGTATATCGGGAAAAACGTATCTCAGGAAGCAGTTGGATCGACTGCATGGCATGGACTCGCCGAGTCGGATGATCAGACTCGGCGAGTAGCTTGAAGATTCACTGGGACTCGCCGAGTTGTTCTTCAGACTCGGCGAGTGGAGTCGGGGTGGCCCCGCGATTCTTCCAGGAGTGACTCGTCGAGTCAATGAGGATACTCGACGAGTAGAAGGGGAATCTTAGAGGATTGAAGGACGACCAGACTCGCCGAGTCGCCAGGGAACTCGCCGAGTCCAGTCGAGCTGACAATGGACTGTTGACCAGAGTTGACCTGTGTGTAACGTTGTAGGGTCAGTTAGCGTGGGAGATAGAAGTATTAAAAAGAGATATATGATGAGACAGGGAGCTTGTAGCTCGGAGGATCAAGTGCAAGAGATTTCAGGAGTTGCTATCTTCCCGTGTTCGCGAGGTGAGTCTTCTCACTATACCTCACCCGGAAGGGTTTGATTGTGTGACCGGAAGGTCAAGTATGTTATGTGTTATGATTATATGCTATATATGGAAAGTTAGCTGCTACGCGTGATATACATGTTTATATATGGGCCGGAAGGCAAGGTATTATGTGACAGAAAGGTCAGGTATGATATATGATATATGTGCTTTATGTGTTAGAGTATTTGTATTATGTGTTGTATATGTGTATGGGCCGGAAGGCGATATTTATTGTGGATCGAAAGATCCGGGCCGGAAGGCAACGTTATGTGGATCGAAAGATCCGGGCCGGAAGGCAACGTTATGTGGATCGAAAGATCCGGGCCGGAAGGCAATGTTATGTGGATCGAAAGATCCGGGCCGGAAGGCAATGTTATGTGGACCAAAAGGTCCGGGCCGGAAGGCGTATGTGCGTAAGGTATATTGGGGAACTCACTAAGCTTCGTGCTTACGTTGTTTATGTTATGTTGTTTCAGGTTCTTACAGTAACGCGGGATGGCAACGGTTCGATTGTACACACCGAAGAAAGAGTTGTGTTTTGGAGGATCCTGGTCTTCAATTATAATGAAAATGAAACTACGTTTTGTAATTCGAATGTGAATACGATTTTAAACAAATGTTTTTAATTTTAAATTGATTATTTAAATGAAATTTTTGTTTTTGGAAATCTTGGTGTTACAAAAATATAGGGAGAGCAAACTTTCGAGGGGGAGAATGAGACTATGAATCATCAAGTTGATGGGGAGCATTCACAATTACCTTTAAATGAGCATCAAGATGAACATCATGTTGAGGGGGAGCATGATGAAACAGAGACAATTAATCTTGATGAAAATGATGAATTTCATGAATTAAATGATAATTTTTCTGTTGCAGGATCTGAAAATGAAGATATGTATGAAGATGCACCATTGGAATTCAATCCTGATTTTCCACCACTTGAGAAATGGACAAGGAATCATCCCAAAGAACAGGTGATTGGGAATCCACAAGATGGTGTGCTGACAAGAGCTCAAATTCGTTCGAAAAATGAGGTACTGAATGCGAACCAAGAATTATGTATGTTTAATGTTTTTATTTCGAAATAGAGCCAAAGACAGTAAAGAATGCTATGGAACACTCAGATTGGGTTGTTGCTATGCAATCTGAACTAGCTGAGTTTGAACGAAACAATGTTTGGAGATTAATTCCTAAACCTTCTGATGTTTCGATTGTCGGATTAAAATGGATTTTCAAAAATAAAACCGACTAAGATGGCAATATTATTCGAAATAAAGCTAGACTAGTTGTTAAAAGGCTATTCGCAACAAGAAGGAATAGACTATGAAGAAACATTTGCTCCTGTCGCAAGACTCGAAACAGTTTGCATATTTTTAGCTGATGCAACTCACAAAGACTTCGATGTTTTTCAAATGGACATTAAGTGTGCATTCTTAAATGGAGAACTAGAAGAAACAGTTTATGTTGAACAACCACCAGGATTTGTAAATGAGGAACATCCTGATCATGTTTACAAACTAGACAAAACAGTTTATGGGTTAAAATAAGCACCAAGAGCCTGGTACGCAACACTTACAAATTTTTTGAAACAATCTAAATTTAAACAAGGATCAGTTGACCCCACATTATTTCGCAAGAAAGTTGGGATTCATCTTATACTTGTTCAAATTTATGTTGATGATATTATTTTTGGCTCAACCGACCCAGCATTGTCTACTGAATTTGAAAATCTCATGAAGAGTCAATTTGAAATGAGCATGATAGGAAAAATTAATAATTTTCTTGGTTTAAATATAAGACAGAACAGGGATGGAATTTTTATCAACCAAGAAAAATATACAAAGAATTTTCTCGAAAAGTTTGGAATGACAAACAACACGAAGCTTAGAGTACCAATGGTAGTGGGAATAAGACTAACTTCTTCGTTAGATACTCCTGCTGTTGATTTAACACTTTATCGAAGCATGATAGGGTCTTTATTGTACTTAACTGCAAGCAGAACTGATATTATGTTTTCAGTATGTAATTGTGCTAGGTATCAAGCTAATCCCAGAGAACCTCGCTTAACTGCAGTGAAAAATATTTTTCACTATCTTAAGAGGACAATTTCGTTAGGACTTTGGTATCCTTCGAAATCGGGATTCTTCGTTCAAGCTTTTTCAGATTCTGATCTAGAAGGATGTACTTTGGATAGAAAAAGTATTAGTGATGAATGTCAACTATTGGATGGAAAATTGGTGAGTTGGCAATCGAAGAAGCAAACTTGTGTTGCTATATCAACTGCTGAAGCTGAATATATTTCAGCTGCTGCTTGCACTTTGCAAATCATTTGGATTCCGAGTCAACTTCGTGATTATGCTATCAATATGAAAAAGATTCCTTTGTATTGTGATTCTCAAAGTGCAATTCGCATTTTTTATAATCCAGTACAACACTCAAAGACAAAACATATTGCTCTTCGATATCACTTTATCAAAGATCATGTGGAAGATGGGAATATCGAAGTACATTTTGTTAAAACCACTGAACAACTTGCTGATATTTTTACTAAACCTCTTGATGAAAAATCATTTGTGAGAATTTTAGCAGGTTTAGGGATGATCGAAGTGAATTCAGTGTCAAAATCAATCACTCAAGAATGAAAAGTTCATTCAGCAGCTCTGAATCCGAATCATTCAGAAGTTACTGTGCATTAAGAGGCTTCGCATTGCTTCGCATTCACACATTTGGTAACTGAGGTTCAATTTAATTTTGTTCTTTTCTGCTTTGCAAAAAACACGAAAAACCAAAAATATTTTCATTTCTTTGTTTATTTTTTGAAAAATTCAAAAACAACAAAAAGATTTTCTTTTATTTTGTCTTTCATTTTCGATAAATATAAAACTCAAAAATATTTTCTTAAGATTGTTAAAATTAGATTTTGTTTTTGTTATTTTATATTTGAAAAATACAAAATCACAACAATATTTTTCTTTTAACCTTGTTCTTTAAGTTTTGTGTGTTTTTAGTATTAATTAAGAGCCAAATGCAAAGAGGTCATGCTTATGTTTCTATGGGAAGGTATCATTTCTTTCAACTATGTACTAGTTAGGATGTCCCTAGAAGCATGCTGCAGCATGTTGACCCAAGCCTCATATGACTCTATGTGTGAGAAACGAAAGCCTTAATGAAATTATCTTATGAAAATTTCTTCCCAATCAGGCTTATATCCGCATTAGTCAAAAGAGCTACCTTACTCTTCTCAAATGAGTAAAGAGTTTTCTGTTTGGTCCACAAATAACAGAGGTACATTCGATCTTATAACTAGTCTTTTTCATCACAAAATTTTATAACACGATACACACACGAAGAAACATGTCCATGCGGTAACTTGATCAAACCAATCGTAATTTAGACACGTCATCATTTTGTGTTAATGATCTTGTTTCATGAGTCTGTGAAATAAGTGAAACCCACAAACTTCGCAAATTAAGGAATTGACGGTGAAGTATGTTCTAGATTTTTATGAAACACTTGTTTTTGTACCTGATATTTCATATACTCCAAATTATATTCATTCTTATGAGTGATCCTGATCAAATTTTCGAAGCCCACGAAGTTTGTTTCCCAACAGGGTCCAGCACTTAAATTTTTTTTTAATATAATTTCTGTGTGAGTATATATCTGAAATCCTTGTCACTTTTCAAAAATAATCCAAAGCAATCTTGTCCCTGAAGACAATGTTCAAAAATGTAATTTCGGTTACAATTACTCACCTTATGTTTAGGATGATATGTAACGAAATTCGCAAACCACCATATTAAGCCTATAAAAGAAGCCCTTCGATACTTCTCTATAAGTATTCCATTGTATGTCACGGGAAAATGCGAAAGCAGTTGATTACCTCTCTTGGTAATTAATGAAGTAACCTTTGCCCGGGGTTTTGCTACTTTGTGTCAATAAATTTTGACATCATGGTATTCTAATTTTTTTTTTAAGTTGCTTCTTATCTCATTTCTTTGAATCACATGCACTCACGAAATCCTTGAGGTTCTAAGTAATACCAACTTAGGCTGAAGATTTCTCAAGACTGGTAATGTCTTCATTTAAAATCGCATAAACGAAAGAGCCCAACCTCGATACCGAAGGATCTTCTTTCACACAGCTGTACTCACGAACAGTTTCCAGTAACCATTGGCCCTAGTTTCAAGGCACTTTATGCGGCATGATCATTACAATGGCTATCGATTGCACGTTTCTAGGAACACGTAGGCTACTCTATTTTTGGAAACGGTTCATCTTTGAAATTAACATATAAAAGGGATAATCTTTTATGAGGTCAAAATCAATCACTCAAGAATGAAAAGTTCATTCAGCAGCTCTGAATCCGAATCATTCAGAAATTACTGTGCGTTAAGAGGCTTCGCATTGCTTCGCATTCACACATTTGGTAACTGAGGTTCAATTTAATTTTGTTCTTTTCTGCTTTGCAAAAAACACGAAATACCAAAAATATTTTCATTTCTTTGTTTATTTTTTGAAAAATTCAAAAACAACAAAAATATTTTCTTTTATTTTGTCTTTCATTTTCGATAAATATAAAACTCAAAAATATTTTCTTAAGATTGTTAAAATTATATTTTGTTTTTGTTATTTTATATTTGAAAAATACAAAATCACAACAATATTTTTCTTTTAACCTTGTTCTTTAAGTTTTGTGTGTTTTTAGTATTAATTAAGAGCAAAATGCAAAGAGGTCATGCTTATGTTTCTATGGGAAGGTATCATTTCTTTCAACTATGTACTAGTTAGGATGTCCCTAGAAGCATGCTGCAGCATGTTGACCCAAGCCTCATATGACTCTATGTGTGAGAAACGAAAACCTTAATGAAATTATCTTATGAAAATTTCTTCCCAATCAGGCTTATATCCGCATTAGTCAAAAGAGCAACCTTACTCTTCTCAAATGAGTAAAGAGTTTTCTGTTTGGTCCACAAATAACAGAGGTACATTCGATCTTATAACTAGTCTTTTTCATCACAAAATTTTATAACACGATACACACACAAAGAAACATGTCCATGCGGTAACTTGATCAAACCAATCGTGATTTAGACACGTCATCATTCTGTGTTAATGATCTTGTTTCATGAGTCTGTGAAATAAGTGAAACCCACAAACTTCGCAAATTAAGGAATTAACGGTGAAGTATGTTCTAGATTTTTATGAAACACTTGTTTTTGTACCTGATATTTCATATACTCCAAATTATATTCATTCTTATGAGTGATCCTGATCAAATTTTCGAAGCCCACGAAGTTTGTTTCCCAATAGGGTCCAGCACTTAAATTTTTTTTTAATATAATTTCTGTGTGAGTATATATCTGAAATCCTTGTCACTTTTCAAAAATAATCCAAAGCAATCTTGTCCCTGAACACAATGTTCAAAAATGTAATTTCGGTTACAATTACTCACCTTATGTTTAGGATGATATGTAACGAAATTCGCAAACCACCATATTAAGCCTATAAAAGAAGCCCTTCGATACTTCTCTATAAGTATTCGATTGTATGTCACAGGAAAATGCGAAAGCAGTTGATTACCTCTCTTGGTAATTAATGAAGTAACCTTTGCCCGGGGTTTTGCTACTTTGTGTCAATAAATTTTGACATCATGGTATTCTAATTTTTTTTAAGTTGCTTCTTATCTCATTTCTTTGAATCACATGCACTCACGAAATCCTTGAGGTTCTAAGTAATACCAACTTAGGCTGAAGATTTCTCAAGACTGGTAATGTCTTCATTTAAAATCGCATAAACGAAAGAGCCCAACCTCGATACCGAAGGATCTTCTTTCACACAGCTGTACTCACGAACAGTTTCCAGTAACCATTGGCCCTAGTTTCAAGGCACTTTATGCGGCATGATCATTACAATGGCTATTGATTGCACGTTTCTAGGAACACGTAGGCTACTCTATTTTTGGAAACGGTTCATCTTTGAAATTAACATATAAAAGGGATAATCTTTTATGAGAATCATTACGCGATTCAAAATTCTTAGACGAACAAAAAGCCCTAATCTTTCTTTCAAGAAATTTGTCAGATTAACAATGGCTGCTACTCAATCAAACACAGAAGTAGTTATGTCACAGTCCCTAATGAAGATTCAAAGCACAAATTTCCAAGTTGATCCCAATGTCTCGTCTTACCCAGAAGAATTGAAGATGTTGATCATTGCACTGAAAAGATCAGCATTGTCAACAACTATGTTCAGTTCATTCCCAGTTCCTATGACTTGGTTGTCAATGGCAGCATCAACTGCGTCATTCAACTATGTAACAGATGTGATAACCTTCAACCTGGTGAATAACAAGAGAGTTCGTCTTACCAAGAACATGTTCATTGACTTCTTGAACATTCCTTATAACCCACCGTTCTTTAAGCCAACCAACTCACGGATTATCTTGATGTTCAATGAGATGGGACATCAACCCACTCTTGAAAAGATAAGTGATTTTAGGAAATCAAGCTTACCTTGCATTTGGAACTTCTTTTTGGATTTTTTGTACGATGCTTGATCGGAAGGAGTGTTGGTCTAGACAGGGGAAGAATGGAGGTTTATGCAATGGTCATGGGCCTTTACTACGATCTAAGTGTCAATTATGGAACTTAGATTTGGAAGGAGTTCAACAAAAGCTTAGAAAACACCAGTGTTGATAAGGGGATTTCTTGTGCAAGGTACTGGAGTTTGATTTTGGAAAAAGTATATGCGAAAGAAGGAATTCAAGTTCCTGAAGGAGGAGATGTCGCAGAGTTCTCTTTGTACCAATTTCCCAAAGCTGTTGAAGATGATGCGAATATCTTCACAAGTGTTGCAAGAATTCCTGATGCACTGCTTCGCAAAGTGTCCTCTACTCACAAGGTGTTAGTTCGATACATGAAGACTTTTGATCCTAATGTGCGAACTGGAGTGCTACTTGAAGTTAGTGGTGAGTCATCCAAGAAGAAGAAGAAGACTCAAAAGGAGGAAAAACACGAATTTCCAAAAGTATCAAAGGCTGAAGAGGTTGAGAAAGTTGAGCTTTCTACCAAACTTACGAAGGAGATCATACCGACTAAGTCAGGGGTCTTAAAGAAGCTTCACAAGTTATCAGATAAAAAGACTGCCTCTCCTACTATTCGCAAAACTGAAGTGAGTAGTAATGGGGCTATGGTTAGAGAAATTCCGGCTCCTATTTCTCCTATGTCAAAGAAAAGAAGAGGTCAAGATGTTGCGAAGCATATCACTAAGAAGCTATACAAGAAAAGGAAGATGATTATTCGCAATGAGTCATCAGATGATGAAGTGGTTCCTAAGACTCCACCTATTTCAACTTCATCAATGGTAAACATCTCTCTTCCCATTACTTCACAAATTTCCACTAGAACAACCATTCCACTCGAAGTAGTCACTACCAAATCAGTTCATGAGGAGGTACCTACTTCTGATATGGTTGTTAACATATCTGATATGGGGGCACCTATCACGAGTGTTGAACCTACAATGCCAATCATTTTATCTACTTCATTACCCATCTCATCTAAGAATTTATCTACTTCATTACCACCATTCATTCTCCCGAATACAAATATAACCACATCATCAATCTTTGATCATACTTTACAAAATCCCTTCATAACATTATTTCTCTCACAATCCTATGAAACACCACAACCTATATCTTTGCAAGCTCAGTTTGATGAAGAAACCGAAGAAGGAGGTTTTGGAGGAACATTTGAAACTTTACACTTTGATTCAGAGGAGGAGGAAATCCCTGATCATATGTTTATGTCAGGTAAGCAATTTAAAATCCTGAATCAAAAGTGAATGCAATCCTTCAATCACAAGCTGATTCTGGTACAAAGTCTTCTGTATCGGGTTTGGAGGTTGAAACAATGATCAAAGTTGCAGAGAAAAGAATAGCTGCGAAAGTTGATGATTCTGATAAGAATAATGAGCTTCGCATTCAAGCTCAAGGGAAATCTTTTGATAGTGTTGTAAAAGATCTGACAAATGCTACAAAAGAACGATATGTTCTTTTTGTACAAGATGTGAAGAAGGTCAGGGAAGATGTTAACTTCAAGGTTGAGGAGTTAAAGAAGGAGATTGCAAAAGAGCTTCAAGATCTTAATTCGCAAAACTTGGAAGTGCAAAAATGTGTTGATGTTGTTGCTGAAGTGCTTACCAAGATTGTCACTGATTATCAGTCACCTGCTCCAGTTATCGAAGCCAAGCACAAAGAAGATAAGGAGCAGTTCGCAAAACTAATTCAATTGGTGACTGAATTAAAAAGTTATGTTTCGCAGCCTTCTTAACAATCAATTCTTACTTCGGAATTCTTAATGCTTAAAGTCAATACTTTGGAGCAAGCTATTCAGAAGGCATTGGCCCCAATCACAAATATTACTTCCGTTTTACCGAAGAATGCCCCACCTGCTTTCACAGGGGTGCAAGGGGGAGAAAGAAAAGGAAGTCAAGGGGATGATGTGAAAACTGTTGGAAAGCTATATTCGACTCAGCTTAAGACAACTTTGTCTGTACTCACGAAACCAATTCCTTCAACAATAGTAACAACAAAGCCATTTACAAAGCCAATTCATAAGGGAATTATAATTGGTTCAATAGAAGGAGGGAGTTCGAGTGCGAAACCTCAAACAGTGGATACTGGAAAAGGTAAAGATGTGGCTTATGAAAAGTCGAAAGAAGAAAAGAAAGCAGAGGCAGAAGCTGAAATGGAAAAACAAAGACAGATTCAGAGCCTTCTAAGGCAAAGAGCAAATGATCCACCAACTTTGAACAAGGGTGATCCTGCGAAGTTGTACTCATTCAAAACCATCGAATCCAATGTCTTGGGAAATCACATGTATGAATTTGAGAAAAAGTCTAGAAGAAGTTATGATGTTGCGAATTCAGACAGATGCTAACTTGACTTTCCGATAAACGAAATGATGTTTATCACAGTGCAATACAAGATCAGTGAAAAGTTTGAAAATGCTGATGACTACAGCTACATGAAAATCAGATTTCATGCTGTACTAGCGAAGGATCAAGAGGAAGTTTGGTCTCTGATGAAGACAAGAAGGATGAAATGTTCGAGAACATGCTTCAAAATTTTCGATGCTTCGTTGTCCGAGTAGATAACAAGTCTTTCGATTTTACCATTGCTGACTTTCCCTTAATGAATCTAAATGATCTCATTCAAGTGGCTCTTATCCTGAAAGACATGGAAGAAAACAAGCTCAAAGGATATGATACTGATGTGTTCAGATTTGGTTTCACACATGTCAAGATATTCATAGATAACTACTCTGATTGCTTGGCGTTAACTGATGAAGAACTCACATCAGGCCTTGGAAGAAAAGTCACAGTTCCTTGGGAATCAACATTGCCTCAAACAGAAATGAAGAAGTATGCAGACGGGGAGATATGCCTTAAACATTTGGGCATGGTTTTCGCATGCAAAGATACCAAGGGAAGCCTAAAAGATTTTTGTTTAAAGTCTCAGATATTGAAAGATACACCACTTCGCAATTTACGAATTTCATTGTTCGTATGAATAATTGCACGAAGAATAATGAAGGAGACAAGAAGGAGCTTAAAAAGATCATCACTTGGTATTCAGAAATCCGAAGAACAATGCACTCAGCTGTTCAAAATCTCACAAACTGAATAGCTTCGACTGTTTACAAAGAGGGAGAATGTAGAGTCTAGAAATTATGAAAGTCAAAGTGTTTGTTCTTAGTTTCGCATGTTTATTATTTTACTAAGTATTCATTTGTGCAAAGCGTATTGTTAAGGACTTAGTATATTTTTTGTACACTCATGTTTCCTATAAATAGGGACTGAGGTTAGAAGTAGAAAAACGATTAACTAAATGAGTAATTCATTAGTCATTCGCTTGTTTTCTCTGCTTAAGTTTGTAATAAGTTTCTTCATCAATATAAGATTTGATTAATATTTACTCCTTTTCTTCAAACTTTTCATTCATATAATCATGATTTCTTTCTAAATCTCGATAACTATTCCCTTCAATTGGTATCTGAGCAGCTGTTCTTGATTTCATCAAGAATTGATCCTTGATGGCGATTTTGATTTAGTGATTCATTTATGATCTTGGATCTTCGTGTTTTAGAGAGTTTTTGGATTCTAGAAATGGAATTCATCTTTGATTCTATTCATAATTCGATTTTCTTCACTAGAATTCAAGTGATTTTTTTGCTTTCTCTCTCTAGAAAACTCAATCAAAATCACTTTCTCTCTCTCTAGAAATCTTCAAGTTTTTGTGATCATGGTGAATTTTCCTTACAATTCTTGGATTGTGATCGTTGAAGTTATCAAATACAAAGTCAATAAAGATCAATATTATGGGTTGGTGTTAAACAAGAAGATATATTGGGAAACTATGGTTTCTTATAGAGGATTGAAGGATGATCATGGAAGCTTGATATTTCAACCACTTTGTGAGATCAAATGGTTGGCTGATATTACATGGTCCGTATCATCACGTAGTAGTGATAAGATTGGAGAAGAAAAATATTTGTTCAGAAAGAAATATATTTCTCTTACTGACGACCCAAATGATCTTCGTGCTCTTAAGGTTGTTGAAGTTGTTGACAATGGAGTTCAATGTGATGTTCTTGAAGTTCATGATAAGAAGGTTGAAGTTGATTTTCAAGAGGAAAAGGTTTTTTGCTCGATTGGAGTTCAAACCGATGATATTTTGTATTCTTGTGATTCGTTTGAAGGAATGATTCCTTATCGGAAGCCAGTGATCCAAGAAAATCACAAGTATCAAACTACAAAAGATTTGATTCAAACTCACAAAGTTTAAGTTGTGGTAAGTGGGTTTGTTCATGAGGTCAAGTCTTCAAGATGCAAAAACATAAGAAAGAAAAACAAGAAGAAGATTAAAAGGAAGAACAAGTGGGTTTATTCACAAAAATCATTAAATGTTGTTGTGAAGCTGAAATCCGTGAAGTAAATTTGGGTTCCAAAGCAACAATATCCATGTGTTGCATTGAATTTGAAGTCAAAACCCAAAAGTGTTGGTGGTTCTTTTGAAGATGTTCTTGGATCGTTGAAGAACACGAAGAACACGAAGAAAAAGTTGTACATCTCGCATAATGGGTGGTACAATGTTCAAATTGGGGATTTTCTCATTCCAACAAAAGAACCAACATCTTCAAAATTTGATTCGCTCGTTGCAAATGGATCTCGATTTGTCAAAAAGGTATCGCAAATTCTCAAATGGATTCCAAAGCGTCAATGATTTCGATTCATATTTTGTGTTTTTCATTTTTGATCGATTTGCCTCATTGGATCAAAACCGTTCCAAACCCCATTGATTGATCCAATTATTTTTGTTTAGATCAAACATCAAAACCAGAATTATTTTCTTCGAAATCCAATTGCCCACTGTTCATCAAATTATAAGAGGACAATCCACAAACCAAATAACTCGTTACTATTCACGAGTTTTTAAGCCCAAATGATAATAGTCCGATATTGTTCATCAATCCTATATTCAAGCCCAAATTGAATCTTGTCAATGTTCACTCATTATTATTTGAGCCCAATTTGTCAATGAATTTGAGTTTGACTAGTTGTACACTCGTATTTGATGTCGATTGTCTATCGAGGTCGATTGGTGATTTCTTGAATCGAGAGTTCCATATCAATGTTGAGTCGACTAGGTCCTAATGAGAAATCAATTTCGAAAGTCTATTAATCGATGGTTTACTATCGATATTGAGCGTTATTGATTTGGATATGAAATTGATTGATATCGACTGGTGTTAGTCGCTATTTGATATCGTTATCATGAAGAACAGTTGGAATAGTGTGTTTGATCTGAAATAGCTCTGAAAAGTTGATGATTTGTTGTTTGTCATCAAATGAACGAAAAATCAAATTAACAAATGTAAAAATTAGGTTCTTAACTATGTTCGATATCTCATTTTGATTTGGAAGTCAAAGTATATGAAGCAAAAGTCAAAATTGGATCGAAGGGTGATGATTTGGTGTCGATTTTGAATGAAAAGCGACGAACGAAGTCTGTACTTTGAATCGAGATGTCGATTTTGGTCGATGGGTATTACTAAACATCGATGATCGATAGTCGCTACTTGTTTTTAATGTCTTATTCGACCGGAACACCGTGATTTGGGGAAGAACAAAAAGAGTTTCAGTTTGCACCCCTGGACTTTCAACAAAATGGCAGAAAAGGTGCAGATTCGAGATGGGAGTAAAAGTGATGATATAACCTAAATTTTTGCATTTAGCCCCTACAGTTTCGAAACATTGGCAGAAAATACCCAACTTCGAAATTGGGCTAATTTTCTGAGATATTGAAGAATGTTCATTTCTGGTCCCCGCAGTTTGTGCGAATTAACATTTTCTACCCAGTTTCGTAAATGGGGGAGAATTTTGCATATTTGGCTGTTTTTGGCGCAACGGGTTCCTGCAGAATTCAGAAAGTTACATTTTTTTACTCGAATTTTGAAAAATCTTGCAACCTTCACCCAATAAGTCAAAAATTTTCATAAATTGGAAATTTTTTGTGGCTTTTTCGTGATTGTTTTTCCATGCAAGATTTTTGGTGATTCATTTTTGGTACACATCAAGGGGGAGTATCGTGAAGACTCTTCCTCAGGCGCTTCTCACCCTTAGTGGATTTTATAATCATTTTTTGATTATAAAAAGGGGAGAATGATGGGTATTCGAAGCTTCTCGGGTTTGTCGAATATTCATTTGCGGATTCGAAGACCGGTGTTACTTCGAAGGGGAGTTTGGTCTTGATCGTGCTAGCTCGTTGGAGACTGAAGCCGGGACATCCAATCCTAACTTTGAGGGGGAGAATGTTAGGGTGCAAAGTCACTCTTGGATGTAATGTTTTAGGCTTACCTTCTTGTATGTGTAAATGAGTTGAGTCTTTCCTATAATTAGGAAGTGAGTGACTCCCATTATGTAAGGAACCATTTGGAGTGTTAGACTAGAGAGAGAAATTGTGTACAAACCCATTTGTATATTCTTTCTAGATCTAATATGAGCTTACACAGATTTATTTACTCATTGTGTTCTTGATTTTACATGATGATTCACTAGATCTTTCTAATTCCGCACATGCCATCATAATCAACACCACTACAACGCTCTCTGGTTCTCTGGTGCTCTCAAGGGTGAAGGTGGCCGCAAATGAGGGCCACAAGATCCATTAAATAGGGCACATGCCTGAGGATTTAGGGTTTCTGCCCACAACACGGACTCGTCGAGTCCTTTCATTAAATCCAGTCAGCAAATCGCGATCCTACTCGACGAGTCTAGGCGTCAACTCGTCGATTCCTTCTTTTGACAAAAATAAATAATTAAAATATGGTAACTGGAATTCCGGATGTTACAATTCTCCCCCACTAGAATCAGACTTCGCCCTCGAAGTCTCGCTCTACAAACAACTCTGGATGCTACTCCCACATCTCCAACTCCGGCTCCCATGTCAGCTCCGACCCTCTCCGATGTTGCCACTGGACCTGAACCAGGGGTACCTCCTTGTTCCTAAGAACCTTGATCCTCTGATCCAGGATCGCAATCGGGCTCTCAACATAATTCAGGCTCGCATCCACCTGTATATCCTCTAGTGGCACTACCGCCAACTTGTCGGCTATGCACCTCCTCAACTGAGACACATAGAAGGTATCAAGTATCTGGCTTAACTCCACAAGTGGCTCTAAACAATACGCTACCCTGCCCACCCTTGCTGTCACCCTGAAAGGACCAATGTACTGGGCCCCCAACTTGCCCCTCTTACTGAATCGGATCACTCCTTTAAAAGGAGATACCTTCAGGAGTATGAAGTCACCAACCTGAAACTCGAGCTTGGATCGTCGCCTATCTGCATAGCTTTTCTGACGACTCTGAGCTGTCAGCGACCTTTGTCTAACCTACTATATCTGCTCAGTCTTCTGTGTAACATCCTGAAATATCAAGAGTAGAGTGGAAGGGCTAAAAGAGTAAATTGGGAAAGAGTGACTCGGTGAGTCCATGGGTGGACTCCGCGAGTAGAGTCACGACTGGGTCGCGTGTTAAGTAGCCAACTCGGCGAGTCAGTAAGATGGACTCGGCGAGTAGGCGCTGAGTGGAGTAAACCCTAATTCTCGGGGTTGAGCCCTATATAAAGAACATAACAGCCCACTCTTAGCCTCTTTATTCATCCTCAAGTCCAGAAACCCTTAGCCTTCGTGTGTGAGTGATCTTATCTCATTTGGGAGCTTGAAGGAGGTGTTTGTTGAAGGAATTTTGGGAGTTTGAAGGCTTGGAGCAAGGGGCTTTGCTTGGATTCGAGTTTCAATTGCAGTTGGGGCATTCCTTGGAGGTAATATCTCGTTCTTGGGCTGTTGTTATGTTGTTTCTTCATTTTGGGGTTTGTGGGAACTTGTCTTTGGATGTAATTGGAGTCTAGAGGTTAGATCTGAGGTTGCTACCTCAGATCTGGAATGGAGAAGGATCAGAGAACATGAAAGTCCCTGTGTTGTAGTGTTTTGTGGAGCTATCATCTCCCAAACCTTAGCCCTTATGTGCAAAATGCATAGATCTCTTTGGATTCACGTAAAGTTTGCCACTTTACATGATGGATGAGTTGTAGGATGCTAGATCTATGTTTTGGAGCAATTGCATGGCCTGGAATGCTTTTGAATAGATTCAGACCGGTGGTACTCGGCGAGTCACATGGGTGTACTCGACGAGTTGCTTGATGATGAGCTGGAACTCGACGAGTTGGAAGAACAAGTCGGCGAGTTGGATGAAGATGACCTGGAACTCGGCGAGTTGTATGAACAACTCGGCGAGTAGGTTGAACATAGCCTTAGACCCGGCGAGTCTGTTCTTGGACTCGGCGAGTCTTGTCGAAGAGTTCCAATATTTTCTGGTTGTGTCGAGAATCGGCGAGTCAGGGGATGACTCGGTGAGTTGTGGGCGAGTGAACTCAGAGTCGTTGGACTCGGCGAGTCTCGGGGTGACTCGGCGAGTTAGGTCGCGGATGGAGGGAAATTCTGAGTATGGGGACTCGGCGAGTCAACGGGTTGACTCGGCGAGTAGAGTCAGTCAGGGGTTGACTTTGACCTTGTCTTTGACCAAGGATTAACTAGTGGTTTCCAGGGGCATTTTGGTAATTGTTGATTATTGTTTTGAGTTCAATGCTTTGGTGGTTGTCCAGTGGTGGAGATCGTATCGGTGATCAGAGCAGCTTGGGTTATCTGTTCAGTCAGCAGTTTCGAGGTGAGTTATCCTCACTATATCATCAGGGTCTATGGCACCAAGGCCGACCCTTATCGGATTGAGATCCGGGTAGTTGTTATGTTGTTGTTGTGATATGTTTGCATCCTGAGAGCTAGGGTGGTATATGTTAGAGACCTGATTGAGATTGGTATCCTGAGAGATAGGGAGATGCTGTGCTAGTGACCTTTTAGGTCGGTATCCTGGTTAGGATGATGATATGTTATGTGATCTGTTTGATCTGCTTGTTGACTGTGAATTGCTATATGATTGTATGTATATGTGCACATGGTTGTTTGGACTGGAGTTGGGTTGAGGCGCGTCCTACTGTTTGCTGTAGGCCAAGATACCCAGGGCGGACCGATTGTCCCGAAGGCCCAGCGAGCGGACCGGATAGGCTGTAGGCCCGGAAGGGCGGACCAGACGTGCCGAAGGCTCGGAGAGTGGACCAGATAGACTGAAGGCCCGGTGCGGGCAGACCAGTCATACTGTAGACTCAGAGAGTGGACCAGGTGGATTGAAGGACCGGGAGCGGGCAGACCAATCACACTGCAGACTCGATGTATGTGGATAGACTCAGAGGGTGGACCGGGTGGACTGTAGGCCGGTGCGGCGGACCAGTCACATAGTAGACCCGATGTGCATGGCTGTTTTGTGATCGGATATGTTATGGCATGTTATGCGTGTATGGTATTTGTGGTTGGTATTTTGGGGGTATCTCACTAAGCTTTCGGGCTTACAGTTGTGGTTTAAATGTTTTTCAGGTTCTTCAGGAGATCGTGGCAAGGCGAAGGCGTGATCGTACCGTTCCTCATGATTTTGTAGTATTGTGATTCTGGGAACACGTTAAATGTTTTGTATTGAAAACCCTTTTTGTAAAGATTTAATGGAATCGAGATGTTTTTGAAAAATTTAAAATTGTTGTATTTTCCGGTCGTTACATTCTGAAGGACTATCTTAATGCTACCCATCACTCGTTGCCCCACCTCTCCCCAGCAGATTGGAGTCCGACACCTCCTCCCATACAAAAACTCGAAGGGAGGCATACCAATAATCGAATGGTTGCTGTTGTTATTGGAAAACTCAGCCAATGGTAAGTACGGGTCCCAACTTCCTCCGAAGTCCAACACACATGCTCGAAGCATGTCCTCGAGCGTATGAATCATCCGCTCTCTCTATCCGTCCGTCTGTGGGTGGTAAGCGGTGCTGAAATGCAACCTCGTACCCAACTCCTCATGGAATTTCTTCCAGAACTTGGAAGTGAACCGCATGTATCGATCTGACACAATCGAGATTGGCACCCCGTGCCACGACACCACCTCCCTCACGTATATCTTCGCTAGCCTCTCCGTGGAAGATCTCTCACTAATAGCAAGGAAGCGAGCGCTCTTCGTCAGCTGGTCAACGATCACCCAAATTTCATGGACACCCCTCACGATCCTCGACAATTTGGTGATGAAATCCATGGAAATTTGTTCCCACTTCCACCGAGGAACCTCAAGTGGCTGCAACTTGCCATGCGGACATTGGTGCTCGACCTTAACCCTGCGACAGGTCAAGAACCTCTCAACAAACCACGCCACATCCCTCTTCATATAGGGCCACCAATACTCTCTCTTCAGGTCCAAATACATCTTAGTGGTCCCCGTATGGATCGAGAACCTCGATCTGTATGCCTCCTCCATCAGGATGGTACGTGCCCCGCGCATAAATGACACCCAAATCCGACCCTGAAAGGTCATAAGCCCTCGGCTATCGGTAACAAACTCAGATACCTGCCCAATCACCCGCTCTCTCTTGCGGTTCTCTGGTCTCATAACCTCTGCATGGGCCTCTCGGATGGTATCCAACACCGGAGTCATCAACGTCATCTCATACAAATATCTCATATCGGGGCACTCTCCTCTCTACGGCTCAGGGCATCGGCTACAACGTTAGCCTTGCCCGGGTGGTACAGGATCTCGTAGTCATAATCCTTTACCACATCCAACCATCTCCTCTGGAACATGTTTAGGTTGTGCTAATCCATTAAGTACTTCAAACTCTTGTGGTCTATGTATTTGATATACCGAACCCTATACAAATAATGATGCCATATCTTGAGAGCGAACACCACGGCCCCCAACTCCAAATCGTGGATGGGATACCTCACCTCGTGAGGCTTCAACTGCCTCGTTGCGTATGCTATCATGTGTACTCTCTGCATAAGCACCGCACCCAACCCTGATATCGATGCGTCACAATACACCACGAAATCCTCCATTCCCTATGGAAGGGCTAACACCGGGGTTTCGCACAATGTCTGGCAGAGAGTCTCAAATGAGGTCAGCTGCTCTGGACCCTACGTAAAAGCAACGCCCTGCCAGGTCATCCTGGTGAGAGGCACGATAATCTTGGAGAAATCCTTGATAAATCTCCAATAGTAACCGACCAACCCAAGAAAAATCCTGATCTCGATGTGGGATCTCGACACCTCCCAGCTCATAACCACCTCAATCTTGGCCGGATCGACCAATATCCCATTCTGGTTGATGAGGTGTCCCAGGAACTGGACCTCTTGTAACCAGAAACACACTAGAGAATTTGGCGTAAAGCCTCTTTGACCTCAATACTCTAAGAATCTCTCTCATAAGCTCCCCATCTTGCTCTCTAGATCTTGAATACAACTAGTATATCGTCGATGATCACAATCACCGATCTATCCAACATCGGTCTGCATACTCTGTTCATGAGATCTATGAACGCTGCTGGTGCATTGGTGAGCCCGAAAGGCAACACCACGAACTCATAGTGCCCATAACGAGTCCTAAACGCCGTTTTATGGATATCCTCATCACGCACCCTCATCTGGTGATATCCAGACCTCAAGTCTATCTTGGAGAACCAAGATGCTCCCTGCAACTGATCGAATAGATCATCGATTCTCTATAATGGATAACGGTTCTTGACAGTCAACTTCTTCAACTCCCGGTAATCAATGTACATCCGGTGTGAACCATCCTTTTTCTTGAAAAAAAGGATCGGCGCTCCCCACGGCGAGCTACTCGGTCGAATAAAACCCTTCCCCAAGAACACCTGTAGCTGCAAGGATAACTCCTGCATCTTTGGCGGTACAAGGCGATAAGGTGCCTTGGCGATAGGTGCTGCCCCCAGAACCGATTCGATGCGGAACTCCACCTGCCTCTTGGGAGGCACACCCGACAACTCCTCGGGAAAAACATCTGGGAACTCACGCACTATCGGAACATCATCAACCGAACTTCGTCTTTCAGCAGCCACCCGTGTATCCATCACATAAGCTACAAACCCGTTGCAGCCCTGCTGTAAACTCTGTCTCGCTCTGGCAGCCAAACAAAATGCTGACCCACATCGGGTATCCTCGCCATATACAGTCAGGACTCCCCCACTAGGGTCTCATATCGTCACCATCTGCCGCACGCAGTCTATAACCGCCCCAAATCGGCTCAACCAATCCATGTCCACTATAACACAAATGTCCCCCATCGCAATCGGGACCAGATCTATCGGGAACTCAACACTGAAGATCTCGAGTACACATCCTCGAATCACGTCAGAAGCATACATCGCTCACCCGTCAACTATGGAAAATCGTAGAGGTCGACTCAACGCCTCTCGTCGAATACCAATGTGCTGACTAAACGCTAACGACACAAATGATCGGCTTGCACCCGAGTCAAATAACGCTAAAGCGGGTACATAACTGACAAGAAAAGTACATACACTTATCATAATATAAGCATAATATCTCAACTCAATATAAATAAATGAAAGAATACGTACCAGCAACGACATCCTGCGCTACGCGGACCTCCTCCACTGTCAACTAGAAGTCTCTCCCGCGAGCCTTCGGTGCCTCGGCCTTCACTGGCCAACCATCAGTAGCTTGTTCAATAGCAGGGGCAGATCCCTGCACTGATCCCTGTAATAACTGTGGGCACTCGGCCCTCCGATGAACCGTCTGGTTTCAATGAAAGCAAACCATAAATCCCTTGGGGCAGTCCTTGTCTTTATGCCCCTCCTTGCCACATTTGTAGCAGGTACCCGCTCGACACACTCCATCATGTCCCTTGCCGCACTTCCCACAAGTGCGGCTCTTCTGGCCTCCAGATCTCATATCAGCGGACTTAGCCTGCTTGGCTACCGGCTGAGACTGTACCGGCCGCCTATCCTTCCCCTGAGACTTGGCCTCCCCGCTGGCTTGAGTCTCTAGCTTAGTCTCCTCTTCCAGGTATTTTCCTGGAGCTCAGCAAATGTCTGGTAAGTCGAGTTTGCTGTGAACTCCTGAATGTCCCTCCTCAGAATGCTCAAATACCGGCTCATGCGTGCCTGCTTAGACGACACTTTCTGAGGGCAAAACAACGTTCTCTCGTGAAACATCCGTGTAATCACAGTCCCGGACTCCGTCCCTTGTTTGAGGGAGAAGAACTCATGTGCCAACCGTTCCCTCTCCACCGGGGGAAGATACTCGTCTCTAAACATAGTGGTCAACCTCTCCTAGGTCACCTATGAGATCTCTGCAAGAGTGAATTTTGCCATCACAAATTTCCACCAGTCCTTCGCTTCTAAGCGAAGCTGGTTCAGTGCAAACCGAACCCTCAGATGCTCCAGACATGAACATGTGTAGAAGCATCCCTTGATATCAGAAATCCATCTCATCGCAACAATCGGATCCTGTATCCCATCAAACTCTGGTGGCTTCGTGTTGCTGAACTCCCGGAACAGCAACGTGTCACCCCCTAAGGTCTAGCAGCAGCCACAATTGCAGTAGCTGCAACAGCCACAGCCTCAGTAACCGCTGCATATCTCTCGACAAACGTCTCAATAAGGTGGTCGTGATAGACCCAAACATCTCTGGTATGTCTGCGCAGATAGCCGCAGCGACCTCATCGTGGATCATCTGACGAAGCTCCTCGTCACTCACACTGCTGGTCTTTGGTCTATGGCGTGTCCCAACCATGATGTCTTTGAAATACAAAATAAAAATATTAGAGAGTCGATTGAGTATACTCGCACTTGATAACACAACCCTAATTGTTCCCTAGTACCCTAAGGATTCTTACTTGGACTGCGCACTGATCCGGTGTTTTCAGTAGTACGGGCCCTATACTACCTTCCACACCGCATCAACATTCATTCCAAGTCCTCCTCCTAGGATCCCAGATCACAAGGCTACCCTTCAGTAGACTTCTCATAAGCTCCTCATTGCTACCTACTCACTCTTGAAGCATCTCATAATAGTAGTAATCTTCCTAGGCTAAGGCATCACAAATCAGGCCACTCTAGTCCTAATATGAATACCTAGCCTACTCTAGCATGCATAACATATCATATCATATCTCATAACACATAATGTAAGGGTATTTTGGGAAATCACCGTTCGAGCGCTGGTTGATCGTACACACTGCTTCTCTCCGCTTTCCTCAAATTCCTTTACTTTTTAGAAATATTGTTTCTTTTATGAAAAGCTTTCTTAAATCCTTAGTTTGAGTTCAAATACACCCTAAGGTGCATCCGAATCCCTCAAACCAAGGGTCTGATACCAGATTGTAACAACGTGAAATTTCCAAAATCTCAAGTACATAAATCTTCATCAGTGTGTACAGATCATGCCGACGCCTTCCCGCAATCCTCGCTAGTACCTGAAATACATATCACATAACACGGTAAGCATAAATGTATAGTGAGTTCCCCAAAATACCACATACAACACATACGCCACTCAAGGTCATAGCTCTATGGGACCTTCGATCCGTGTGTCTCAGGGGACTTCCGTCCCAACCTTCGTAGACCTTCCGGCCCTACCCATATGACCTTCCGGTCCTCATCATCTTGACCTTCCGGTCCATACACTATTGACCTTCCAGTCCATATCATAATGACCTTCTAGTCCATTCCATGCCACTCATAACGTAACATAACTGTAATGCCCTGATTCTCAGGTATGGATGTTAATAAAAGGTTCTTTGGTTTTATGTCCTACTCAACGAGTTGGTTGCCCTACTCGTCGAGTAGCAGCGGGGTGGGACCGCATGTTTGGTGACCTACTCACCAAGTCCAGGGAGGGACTCGACGAGTAGGAGCTGGCAGAGGAAACCATAAATCTTGGGGTTTTGCACCCTATTTAAGGAGGCCTAATCCTCCTTTGGCCTCTTTGCAGTCTGTGAGAGCTAAGTAAAACCCTAATTCGTGTGGTACTCTTTTTGGTGTGTTTTAATCCTTGGAAAAAAGGTTGGCTAGGAGGGAAAAGCTTAAAGAGAAAATGGGTTGAAGCAAGGAAGGTGTGGGAAACATAACTTACCTCAGCCTGCATCTTTTGGAGGTACCAAGTTGCAATCTTTACTCCCCTTTTCTTCTAGATCTCTTTGTGGTTGAGTTTAAGGGTTTTATGGATTTTTTGAGTGAATTTGGTGCGTTATGGGCTAGATCTAAAGTTGTAACTTCAGATCTGGACCCTTCTCAAGTTCTAGAATCATAAAGTTTCTGTTTTGGTCGTGGACGAGGCCCTCCTAGTGCATGAAACCCCATTAAGAGCTTAGAATTGGCATTAAGAGCCTTTTTAGTCATGCATGCACGTAAAGTCTACAAATTTACGTGAAAAGCATGCCCTAGAAGCTTGGATCTGTAATTTGGAGCCATTGCATGGCTTAAATGAGTATGTATGGATTAAGGACTGAAGGAACTCGCCGCGTCGCAAGGTTGACTTAGCGAGTCACATGAAGATGGCCATGAACTTGACGAGTTGGATGAACAACTCGGTGAGTCCAATGAAGATTGCCATAGACTTGACGAGTTGTATGAACAACTCGGCAAGTCGGATGAGTTTTTCCCAAGTTATGAATGCGTGTATATCTGTCGTGTTGCCAAAAGGAAACTTGACGGGTGGTCTTAGGGTTTCGATCGAAAATCGTAGGAACTTGACGAGTCACCTTGGTGACTCGGCGAGTAGACGAAGGTACTCGGCGAGTTAAGGTCAACAAGGACTGTTGACCTTGACTGAGGACTTTGACTTTGACCAGGGGTTGACTAGCTGGTTTATGGAGTACCTTGTAAGGTTGATGACTTATGAGTATATTCGTATTATGGTAATAGGTGGTGGAGTCTTTGGCAAGTGATTTGAGAGTTAGGATTTATCTACCAAGTCGACATCTGCGAGGTGAGTTATCTGTTGGATTAATGTCTAAGTCCATAACTGTATTTGGTATGTAGTTGACCCGAACCGGCATGGTCCATTTGGGTTTCACTTCACCGACACAATTTTTATGGATAGTCTTTTAAGAATTGTATATTTATGATTTATATTAATATATTATTGATGGGTTTTAGCCATAAGAACTTTCCTATGTGCGCATGCAAAACCCTAATGCTTGGATCTAGGCTTTCTAATAAACATGCTTTGAATCCAAGACTTCTAATGACTAATTAGGTTATATAACAACATTGAAACAGATCTAGAATCATACCTTTGAGTTCCTTGTTGATCTTGAGGTCTTGGAGCTTCTAGAGTCACAAATGTCACTCCTCTAATGGCTTACAAACACCAAAGCGAGGAGGATGATTTGGGAGAGAGGAGAGGGGAGGAATTTCGACCATAGGTTCCTTACTTTAGGTCAAGTGTCGAATTCCATAAGCCATAGGGTCTATTTATACTTATAGACTCCTTAAGGGTTACAACCAAAACCCTAATTGGATAATCTTCTCTTAAGGCTATCCAAATCCATTCCATAGATAAGCCTTTGGACGATTTTGGCTATCCTAACACTCTTAGAATTCGTCGAAAGCATATCCCAATGGATTTACAGTCTAAAGCTTAACTATCAAACAATTGGCAGTTTATACCCCTTTATTTAATTAATCTCTTTAAGTCACCAAATTAATTCTAATTAATTCTATGACTTATAACAAATATATTATTCATTATATTATTCTCATAATATATTAATAATATTTACTCTCTCTTAATAAATCATCCTATCAAGTTGCTATGGTGAAGGCAACCCAAAAGGACCATGCACAACCGGATCAAATACTTGCCTAATATAGTTGCAGCCTTAGACACTATTCCAACAGTCTCCCACTTGGATAAGTCTAGTAACTATATTTACAGGTACAATTCGGTTTGCAATCGTAGCTCTCAAAGACGCTGTCAACTCTGATCTAATTAATCTTGTCCTTTAGATAAGGGAGCGCACAGTCCTCTGTTAGATATCATGCTGACAATCCTATGGAATGGTTAGTCAAGCATTTAGGTTTCTCGATCTCTGATTTATTTGACATAGAACTTAATCGAACACATCAATTTAGTTTTGACCGGGCCCGGCACATAAGTCATATCAAATCATCGAGCGGCCGAGATATCGCTTTTACCTTCTTAGATAAAAGTTACAGATAAACTTCGACTTATATGCATTTACTTATTCATTAACCAACTATACACAACAATACGTTTTATAACACCAAGTTACTGATGCGTTTTCGTATTATCAATGTACAATCAATTAACAAATAATAAACCATATATCTAGGTTTTAAGACTATATGATATTATCATCTTGCGATCACCTTTTATATCGTATTCGATAAGATGATTCCAGCAAGCACGGGTTTATTCCAATGCTCAAAACTAGTTCATAAGCACTCATGAACATTGTAGCAATCCTTTGCTATGTCTAACACCATTTAGACATTCTATACATCAATTCATGACAATCTTCATTCATATCTACTCCCAACATATGAACGATTGTGGACCATTTGACCAATTCGATTATTCCTAATAAACTCAATTATTCTGGAAGTCAAAACATGCAAAGTGAAACAATAGCTAAACAATTAACATAAGATAGTAACATTACTCATAAATAAAACTCCTTTATTTAATCATCAAATGTTAATTACATTTATCTATTACACGTTTCTAATACTATCTAATCTATGCTAATATCATCCTTCAGCCCAATACTCCTAGCATGCTGCAAGTGCTTAACCCTACTCAGTCCCTTCGTAAGAGGATCTGCTGGGTTATCTTCTGATGATATCCTCTTCACTACGAGTTGTCCTTCTTCTTCACGATGTCTAATGATATTTTCTGTCGATATGTCTTGATCTACCATGATCCCTCGGTTCCTTGGTCAAGGCAACCGCGCCTTCATTATCACAGAAAATCTCCACTGGCTCCTTTATGGTAGGTACAACTCCAAGATCACCGATGAAGTTCTTTAGCCATATTGCCTCCTTCGACGCTTCGCTCGCTGCAATGTACTCTGATTCGCACGTTGAATCAGCTACGGTTTCCTGCTTGGAACTCTTCCATGTCACTGCTCCTCCATTTAGGGTAAAGACCCAGCCCGACTGCGAACGGTAGTTGTCCCTATCGGTCTGAAAGCTGGCGTCACTATACCCTCGCACCTTAAAGTCATCACTCCCTCCGAGGACTAAGAACCATTCCTTCGTCCTCCGAAGGTACTTAAGGATGTTTTTCACCGCAATCCAATGTGCTTTGCCAGGATTCCCTTGATATCTGCTAACCATGCTCAAAGCAAAGGCTACATCAGGGCGAGTACAAGTCATAGCATACATGATTGAGCCAACTGCGGAAGCATATGGTACTCGGCTCATTTCTGCTATCTCAGCTTCGGTACTCGGACTTTGAGTCTTACTCAATTTGGCATTACTTTGTATCGGTAGTTCTCCCTTCTTTGAGTTTTCCATGCTAAAACGTTTTAGTACCTTCTCTAAGTAAGTATTCTGATTAAGTCCAGTTAGTCTCTTACTTCTTTCTCTTACTATCCTTATTCCCAAAATGTAAGAAGCCTCTCCGAGGTCCTTCATAGCGAAGCACTTCCCGAGCCAGGACTTAACCTCCTGCAGAGTCGGGATGTCATTTCCTATGAGTAATATGTCATCGACATATAGAACGAGGAAGCTTACTATACTCCCACTGGCTTTGACATATACACAAGATTCGTCTTCGCTTCGTACAAATCCAAACTCTTTGACTTTCTCATCGAAGCAAAGATTCCATCTGCGAGACGCTTGCTTAGGTCCATAAATGGACTTCTCAAGCTTACACACTCTATTCGGATGCTTCGGATCCACAAACCCCTCTGGCTGAGCCATGTAAACATCCTCAGCCAACTTTCCGTTAAGGAAAGCGGTCTTGACATCCATTTGCCAAATCTCATAATCATGAAATGCGGCAATTGCTAGCATCACTCTAATAGATTTAATCTTCGCAAATGGTGAGAAGGTCTCATCATAGTCAACTACGGGAGTTTGAGTAAAGCCCTTCTCAACCAATCGCGCTTTATATGTGTGTACGTTTCCATCCACGTCGGTCTTCTTCTTGAAGATCCATTTGCACCCAACGGTCTTACGTCCGGGCACATAATCAACCAAATTCCAAACTTGGTTATCATACATGGATTGGATCTCGCTATCCATTGCCTCTTTCCATTTCGCAGACTCCGGGCCTGCCATGGCTTCCTTATAGCTATTAGGTTCATCAAGATTTATTAGTGTACCATCACTAATATACGTGTCCCCTTCGGTAGTAATATGAAGGCCATAAAACTGGGGATGAACTCTAACTCTATCGGAACGTCTAAGAGGTAAGGACTCGTCAATCGGTTCAACCGGAGTTTCCTCCTCGGGTTGAGTGCCAGCGGTAGAGGTTCCTTCATCTATCGACTCTTGAATCTCTTCAAGTTCGATTCGCCTCCCACTGTCTCCTTGGCTTATGAGTTCTCGCTCTCGGAAAACTCCTCTCCTCGCAACGAAGACAACATTGTCCTTCGGTCTATAGATGAGATATCCAAAGGATGTCTGCAGGTAGCCGATGAAAATACATCGCTCACTTCGAGGTTCAAGCTTGTCGTGAGTATCTCGTCTTACGAAAGCCTCGCAACCCCAAACCTTGATATGTGCCAACGAGGGAGCTTTCCTTGTCCACATCTCGTGAGGTGTTTTGGCAACCTTCTTAGTAGGGACTCGGTTAAGGATATGGGCGGCAGTCTCTAAGGCATACCCCCAAAAAGAGATTGGTAGTGAAGCACGACTCATCATAGAGCGAACCATATCTAATAAGGTTCGATTACGCCTTTCTGCCACACCATTCAACTGCGGTGTCCTAGGAGGCGTCAATTGTGAAACTATTCCAGACTCCTTGAGATAATCGTGGAATTCAAGACTTAGGTACTCTCCTCCTCGATCGGATCGAAACATCTTGATTTTCCTGCCCAATTGATTCTCCACTTCATTCTTGAACTCTTTGAACTTTTCAAAGGTGTCTGACTTTTGCTTGATTAAGTAGATATACCCATATCTACTATAGTCATCGGTAAAAGTCACATAGAAGCGGTTCCCATCCTTCGTGGTTGATCTAAATGGTCCACATACATCGGTATGTATTAGGTCCAATAGACCCTCGCCCCTTTCACATGTACTCGTGAAGGGTGACTTAGTCATTTTTCCAAGTAAACAAGACTTGCATGTGTCATCTTCCCTAAGGTCGAATGACTCCAACACTCCATCCTTTTGGAGTTGGGCTATGCGTTTCTTGTTGACATGTCCAAGACGACAATGCCACAAGGATGCTTTATCCATACTAGTGGAAGAATCAATATTCAAAACATCATTTCCTAAGTTATCAACAATCATAATGGTTTCATATATTCCATTACATGGTATAGCTTCAAAGTAAAAGACACCATTTAGATAAGCCAAAATAGAACCATTCTCATTATTAAAAGAAAATCTAAATCCTTGTCTATATAAACCATGAAATGAAATGATGTTTCTAGCCATTTCTGGCGAATAGCAACAATTGTTCAAATCTAAAACCAAACTATTCCTAAGCACTAAAGAATACACTCCAATCTTGGTCACAGGGGACGATCTTCTGTTCCCCATGATTAGATTGATCCTTCCTTGCTCCACATCCCTACTTCTTCTTAGTCCCTGCACATTAGAACAAATGTGATAACCACAGCCGGTATCAAGAACCCAAGAAATAGCATGATTAGAATCGTTAGATTTGATTGTGTATATACCTGCGAAAGATGGCTTGATCTTTCCCTCTTTGATTGCTTGCAGGTAATCCGGGCAGCTTCTCTTCCAATATCCTATCTTGTGGCAGTGGTGGCACTCTGCCTCCTTCGGGTTAGAACAGGTCTTAGCGGGATCAACTTTGGTCCCACTAGAAGAGGCACCATCTCGGGCTTTCACCTTGCGATAGTTCTTCGATGAAGCTTTCCTCTTCTTTCCCTTTCCTTGACCAATAGCCAAGACAGGAGCAGCGGACGGAGTGGGAGTAGGTGCAACAGACTTGTCCTTGAAGTTGCTCTCAGCGACCCTCAAGAGACCATGGAGTTTGCTTAGGGTGGCCTCTTTTTTGTTCATGTGGTAGGTCATCCTAAATTGGTTGTACATCGGAGGCAAATAGTGAAGCACTATGTCGATCGCCAAGTCCTCACCGAAGTCAACATTTAACTTGCGAAGGCGGTCGACATACCTTTGCATCTTTTGCAGGTGCACGGTAAGAGATTCTCCATGACCCATCTTCGCGGAAATGATGTTAGTGAAAATCTCATACCGCTCTTGTCTCACGTTTTGGTGGTACCTCTCCAATAAGTCTTGGTGCATCTCGTACGGATACATGTCCTCGTAGGACTTTTGGAATTCGGAGTTTATGGTGGCGATCATGATGCAATGTACCTTCGTTGCATCTCGCTCATGAGTTTCAAAGGCGGTGATTTCGGCTGGAGTAGCGATTTTGGTGTTGATTTTCTCGAGCTTCTCATCAAGGACATACTCCTTGTCCTCATAGCGAGCAATGATGCGAATGTATCTTATCCATTCGCTAAAGTTCGTTCCATCGAAGGTGACCTTTTGGCAAAGGCTCATCAACGTGAAAGAACTAGCAGCAGCGTTGTTTGCGTTCGACATCTATAATTAGAAAAAGACAAAGATAGATTAGAATAAGAATCCCTAATTATCACCCAATAAGAAAAATTAGGGCTAGGATCCAACAATAACATTTACATATTAGAAAAGGGATGCCGTAATCTAACATGCAAATAAATTGAAGGTAAGTGAATGACGATTCACCAATTCTCCATCATAAAACTTAAACTATTAGTCCTAAGTGTTTTTGAGAATTCCTAGGTTCGGATGAAATTCATTGAAACTATTCAATGGCATGTTTAAATCTCAATATGCCCCTCTCGTTTGTGACTGGGATGCCGAGGATCACAAAGCGGGTGTGAATTACCATGCAAATTCACGTCGTGCCTTCATTGTAACGATCACCTATTCGATGTGCCGGTAAACCACACACGCTCCATCGAACTATGATAAACAATGAATCACCCTTTGCCACCTTCACTTAGAACCAATTAGTGTGCCGGTAAACCACACACGCTCCACTAACTTCTTAGCAAGGTGCAAAGTGTAATTTCATGGGATTGCATCAATTCACTTTTCCTAAAGTAACTAGGATTGGGAAATTTTAAAAATATGTGTAGTTACTTTGTATTTCTTAGTATACTTTTAATGAGAGGATGAGGTTGCCCTATCCTACCCGTTCGGCTAACGACCCTCCACCAATCAAGCAAGCGGTGGGTGTCAGTGTACACCCATTAAGCGCCATTTTATAGGCCGCAACCTTATACCCACCTTATAGATCGGCTTCGTAAATGAGGCCTACTAACGGTAAGACTAGCATTTAGTTATACATATATATATTATTCTAGTAATATCATATTAGTATAGGGTTGTATTTTAAAACTTTTAAAATCTAGGGTTTTAAATTTAAGTTGTCTAAATTAAAACTTTTAATCACAAATATAAATTTCAAAACTTGAGGGTAGGTTTTTAAACATTTAAAACATGGAGGATCAAATAACAAATAATTCCAATTAACAATTAATATCCTAATTATCTATATTTGATTTTATTCAAGATAATTACCAAAATAATTAAAATAATTAATTAATTATCATATAAGGAAATTAAATATTTTATTAGTTGATAAATACCTTTAACTAGATCAAGATAATAGTCATATATATCAAAAAATCGGATTTAGATTGATCTATTATGATTAAGGTAAGTTTCCATAAGAAAATTATGAAAAAATCCCAAATCTGGCCATTCCTGACGCCTGGACTCGCCGAGTGCACAAGGGGACTCGCCGAGTCAGGCCTACTCGCCGAGTCCACCTTGGGACTCGCCGAGTCAGTGACTTAGAAACCTAAAAATCGAATTTTGCAGGTTTGTTTCAGTTAATCAAGCAACAATTTAAAGAAAACCAAGCTAGGCTCTGATACCATTGATGGGTTTTAGCCATAAGAACTTTCCTCTGTGCGCATGCAAAACCCTAATGCCTGGATCTAGGCTTTCTAATAAACATGCTTTGAATCCAAGACTTCTAATGACTAATTAGGTTATATAACAACATTGAAACAGATCTAGAATCATACCTTTGAGTTCCTTGTTGATCTTGAGGTCTTGGAGCTTCTAGAGTCACAAATGTCACTCCTCTAATGGCTTACAAACACCAAAGCAAGGAGGATGATTTGGGAGAGAGCAGAGGGGAGGAATTTCGACCAGAGGTTCCTTACTTTAGGTCAAGTGTCGAATTCCATCAGCCATAGGGTCTATTTATACTTATAGACTCCTTAAGGGTTACAACCTAATCCCTAATTGGATAATCTTCTCTTAAGGCTATCCAAATCCATTCCATAGATAAGCCTTTGGACGATTTTGGCTATCCTAACACTCTTAGAATTCGTCGAAAGCATATCCCAATGGATTTACAGTCTAAAGCTTAACTATCAAACAATTGACAGTTTATACCCCTTTATTTAATTAATCTCTTTAAGTCACCAAATTAATTCTAATTAATTCTATGACTTATAACAAATATATTATTCATTATATTATTCTCATAATATATTAATAATATTTACTCTCTCTTAATAAATCATCCTATCAAGTTGCTATGGTGAAGGCAACCCAAAAGGACCATGCACAACCGGATCAAATACTTGCCTAATAGAGTTGCAGCCTTAGACACTATTCCAACAATTATAAGTTCTGATATATTAATATGGAATCATATTATTTAATTAGTATTGATCAAGAATTAATTTAGAATTAATTAAGTGATCAAAAGGAACTAATTAAATATGAACTCTTATATATATATATATATATATATATATATATATATATATATATATATATATATATATAATGGGCCAAGTTCGTTTAGGTTGAGCTAAGCTATCATGGATAGTCCATGGAGTTTTAACCCATGGATCCTATGAAATGAAAGGTCGGGTATTAAGGTTTACATGGATGTAACCCTAATCCTCCATACTATATAAAGAGGCCTTTGGCACAAGAAATGGCACTAGTGTGTGAGGACATAAGAGTGAGCTGATTTTAGTGTGCATACATATTCTCTCAAGTTCTTCCAAGGTGTTTTGTTGATTTGTGATTCCACTTGAGGCTTCCACACTATTGGGGTTATGCTCTTAAAGCTTGAAGACATCAAGCTACATCAAAAGGTATGTCATCTAACTAGAACTTTGTAGTATAGATACTTCATAATATGCTGGTTAGGATGAAACTTTGGAGTATTTAATAGTTGCATGTATAATAGAGAAAACATAGATCCAAGGTTTATAGGGTTGCATGTACACCATAAGAGTGGTAGTATACTAAAACTCAATAGTGGTATTAGAGCCATGGGTTGTTTTCTGTTATATTCATGCAAATGTTTGATTTTCAAAGTTGAAAAAAAAGAAAAAAAATGAAGTTTGTCAAATTTTAAGATAATTACTTGTTTTGTGGAAAACTAATATTTTTAATATTTGAATCATTTGCTATATGAGTCGAATTAGGTCAAATTAAGTAAAAGATAAAATGATATGATTATTTTATTAGTTTTAAAAGTTCGATCTAAATATTTTAAGAAGTTACAAATTTTGTCATAAAATTTTGGAGATAAAAAGTTTTTTTTAAAGTTGTGATCTTAAGTTTTTTGAAACCTCCATAAGTGATGGATATGAAAAGGTTTAAAAAAAATTGATTCAAAGGTTTTATGGAGTTACAAAATTTGGTGTTAGTGTTTTAAAGAATTCCATAACTTATTCTTAAGTTATGGAACATGAAAAGTTTCATCATAAAACAAGCATTAAACACCATAAGTTATGGATTACCAAAAGTTTTTTTTGTGTTACCTTGTTTTTTGAGTTATTTTTTAGATTAATGAATTTTCTTTTGTGTTTTAGTTGTTTTCAATCCTAATTTATCTAGAGGTAGTTCATAAAATGTGTTTTTGTAACTTGTCCTCAAGTTACATAAAAGGTCACATTTATGAATCTTAAAGCTCATAAAAGTGTCATAGGTTACATAAAAAAATGAAGAGTTTTTTTCATTAAATAGTATTATGACTCCATAACTTGTCCTCAAGTTATGGATGTTTAAGAGTCACTTCTTTAAAAGTGTTATTAAAGAATAAGAGGTTACATAAAAATGAAGAGTCTTCATTTTAATGAACCATTAAACTCATAAGTTATGAATGAAAAGTTTGAATAGTTTCAAAAACTTGCCCTAAAGTTTTGGAATTTGTAAAGTCTTCACTTATGAATACTCTAATTCCAAGTTAAGCCCTTAGAATTTTAAAAGTTAAAATTCAACTGTTATACTTTATAATATTATATATTAATAATATATATATATATATATATATATATATATATATATATATATATATATATATATATATATGTATGTATAAGAGTAAAGTTGTCTTACCATTAGTAGGCCTCATTCACGAAGCCGGTCTATAAAGGGGGTATAAGGTTACTGCCTATAAAATGGCAGTTTAATGGGTGTCCACTCTCACCCACCGCTTCCTTGACTGGTGGAGGGTCGTTAGCCGAACGGTTAGGACAAGAACTATAATTCTCCCTTCATTAAAAGTATTAATGATAAATACTAAGTAACTAAACCATTATTAATACCCAATCTTAGTTACTTAGGAAAATGTGAATTTGGTGCTAACCCATGAAATTACACTTTGCACTTTGCTTAAGTCAGTTATTGGAGCGTGTGTGGTTAACTGACACACTAGCTTGATTTAACAAGGTAGGCAAAGGGTAACTTCATGTTTATCATAGTATCGATGGAGCGTGTGTGGTTAACCGACACATCGATTGAGGGGTAAATATTATGGGTACCAAGTATATTTGCATGGTTATTCACACCTTGTTTTGTAATCCTTGGAATCCCAGTCACAAAACCTGAAGGACACACTCGAGATTGAAACATGCCTTTGAAAAGTTCAATGAATCTCAAAAGAATCTAGGAGTTTCAAAACCAATTAAAACCTAATAATATATTTTGTTTATCTTGGTGGAAATTAGTGAATCGTCATTCACCTACCTTCAAGTTATAAAATAGTTTGCTGGGTCCTAGCCTTAATATTTCATATTGGGTGTTATATTAAGGACTTTAGATCAACTATCTTGAATATCTCCCAAAAAGATGTCTGGTTCAGACATCTATGATCCTCCGAAATCTCTTGGAACTTCATTTCCTACACCTCCTCCAATTATTCTCCATAACCCACAAGTTCAAGGTCACTCAAGCCCTATTGGAAAAAAAGGTCTATGTGTGATCACATCTTGTAGATAAAGTCACATATTGACAAGTCGGGAGAGTTGGGTGTCAAAATCTTGAGAAAGTTGGATGTCCAATCACTTTCTATGTCACATAGTGAGTTCCTTTGGGACTACTATGGAACAGACTATGACATGACCCTTAATGATGTTATCTATTTGCTTGGTGCTTCTAAATCAACAATGATTAAGAGCACTAGTAAAGAAAATTTGATTAGAAGATCAACTTCCCAAACTTCCATGGACATTGAAAATGGTACATGGTAAGGGGCATTGGTTACGAAGCTGCCAACTTTACCCGAAAGATCTTCAGGTAAAGTCCACTATCTAACTCTGTTAAGTTTCTATTCTGAGATTCTTGTTACATGATGTGACTGGGTCACATGTTGATGTTTTAAGAATCAAAGAAAAGTGAAGAAACTTAAAGAAAGAGTATGCTGAATCTGATCGTGTAGATGGATTTCTATCGCATAGTTTGAAGATCAGATTCTTGAGCTACTTCTTAGAAGTTATGATATATTGCTTAGGAATAGATAACAACAAAGTTTTCTTGTGCTTTTGCACTGTAAGGATAGTTTTTCTGCAAAGTTTTTAAAATAAAAGGAAAAAAAAATTATTTTATTTTTTTTAAAATATCCTTACAATGGCATTTGTGAAAAAAAATTGTTGCTTATATGATTCCATTAATAGCAAGATTAGAAATATGAATTTGATTCTTTCATTTGTGGTAGTGTCAAAATTTACCAAATAAGGAAAGATTCTCATCACCCAAGTTTCAATTGGACCGAAACTTGGAATCATACAAGGTGTTTAGTGTGATGTATGAGAATTTTCAACTTTGGAAAAATTAAGACTAGTTCTGTGTTCACATGTATATATGACTCAAGAGAAGGACTAAGGGATCAAGTAAACATTCTTGTGCACTAGCCAAAGTTCACCACAAAAGATGGATAAGACTATTCATCATGATTTACTAAGGTTTAGTAAATATGATTATACTTACAAGCTTAAGTATAATTATGAGACATTGGAAAAATTTCAATGTATGACATAATGAATAAGAAGAATCAAATTCGACAGAAGGATAAAAGTTTCTCAAATCTGAAAAGATGGGAGAGTGCTTTAGTATTATGTTTTAATATCATCTTAATGATTTTGAGACCTTATCACAATTCATCCTCTAAGTGCATTCTGATAGTTAAGAAGAGGAGCTATGAATTGTTGAACTGGGTAAATCAAGAAGATGCTTCATACTTCGTTCCAAAAACAATTCTTAGAGTTATACTGTGACAACCCGAAATTTTCAATCTGAACAAACCATATCAAGCCAATAGAAGTTAGAACAGTTATAGAGAAATTCCAGACTTTGGGTATAAGTTTGAGTATTTCAGGTTTAACACTTAAGGAGATATCAAGAGAGTGGATGCACTAGGGTTTTGTGCAACATTGTTATTCCAATACTCTATGATATTAGAGTTCATTCCGGGAATAAAATATTTTCTGCCAAAACTCTCAGGACTATATATATAGAAATCTGAGCCATATTCATTCATTAGTTACATTTCCAACTAAAGAAAAGCCATTTTCTCTCTCACGGATCTTCGGGTTTTTATCCCAAATCATGAGTACTTCAATCTAGCTGTATTATATAGCTTAGATTGTGCTTAATAACATCAAAATCACGACAGAACAACATGATCTGTGAGTTTACCACCCAAGAACATCTTGGGGAGTAAACTCCTTTTCAAGATCCAAATAGTGCCTAGTCCTTCCTTAAGCCATGAAACTAGTTTGGACTTGTACACAAATGAGTTTAGGGACAGAAAACAAACTCAAAACAACAAGATTTGAGAGTTTACCGCCCAAGAACATCTTGGGGAGTAAACTCCATTTTAAGGGCCAAAAGTGTCCCAATGTCCCTCAAAGCCTTGGAACTCAACCTAGGGACTACCATTACATGTTTAGACCACCAAAACAATTAAGAATAAAGGGTTAAAGTGAGTTCACGGCCAAGGAAGTTCTTTGGCCGTGAACTCCATATTTAAGTGCCAAAATGCCTTAAAAACCCTCCTTAAGCCAAGAGACTAACTTAGACATGTACACAAATGAGTTGGGGACTAGAAAACATCCTTAGAACACTAAGAGTAAGGTGTTCACGGCCCAAAAAGTTCTAGGGCCGTGAACTCCATAAAATGGTGCCAATTGGTGCTATAAACTCCCTAAAGCCTTGGACAATTTTCTTGCTTCATTCTTGGATAAATTAAGGACTTGAAAACACCACAAACACCCTCCCGAGGGAGATTACAACCGTAATCTCCATGGGAAATGGTCCATGGGCCGTGAACTCCTCAAAGGGTTTAATAGGAGGCCCAAACACTTGTTTAAACCTAGAAGCTCTTCACCACTTGAGTTGTTTTAATGTTAGACTTCATTTAGTGACTCTATGGAGAGTTTACGGCCAGGAGTTTACTCCCCTGGGCCGTAAACTCCAAAACATATGGTCTTTTGACCATAAACTCCCATACAAGGCCTTGCACTCCTTTGTTGCAACCCATTAGCCTCCTAGCATTTGACCAAAGTGTTTTCCTCGCATTAGAATGTTTATTCACGTTTTATTAGTGTTATAATCACTAATTGTTATTATACATATGTCTTCATATGTAATTAGGATCATTGTGTCTGTGTAAAGTCTTCACTTGACACAAAACACTTGTCCGATCCTTCCTTGCGATACAGTCCGTTCAATTCCAATCGCTTACAACAGGTGAGTTCATACCCCTAAATCAATGTTTTAAATGATTTTAAATGATTTAATGGGGGGGGGGGGAGGGGGGAATACAAGTAGAAAACAACATGTTATTAAATCATTCTTACGTGTTTCATTCAGCAGACTTCACATACTACAAAATGCGATGCATGAAATGGTTTTCTATCTTAAAATACCTTGATAACAAAAGTATTAGTTTTGAAATGTTTATTAAAATGACATCAGGTCACTCTTAATTATTGTTCAAAACTCTTAGATATCTTACAAAAGCATTACTTTTACCTTCTTGAACAAAACTATACTTATACACTTATGTTCATATAAATGTTTTTGAGATTATAGTTTTCATCCTTCATTCAGTTTCCCACACTCTTGTGTAGCAAGGGTGTGTAAACCTACTTAAACAACCAATTACCTTTCAGTTAATTATCATAGGGATAGTTAGAAGATACAAAACATTATTCCTATTACAAGGAATCACACAAGAGTCAGTTCATTCGTGAGTCTATACCAGTACATTACCTGATACATGAGTACATTTACATATGATTACATGATACATGAGTACGTTTACATATGCTTACACGATACATGAATACGTTTACATGAATACATTACATGAGTACCTTTACGTAGATACATTTATGTCACACCCCCGAACCAGACGGCGGAAACGTCCAGGGGCTGTCGTGACTCAATTGAATACCATAACATTGAATATATATGAAACATAACAACATTCGTCACCATTCATTAACATAGTACAACCAGTAGTGTTTACATGTCATACATTGTTTAAACATTACATTCCCAAAATTAATTTGTTCCATTCATACAAAAATAAACTGCAACCGTCACTGAATATGGTTTCCCTTGATTCACTGGTTCCCTGAGAATACAAGTATTTTGAAAAACGTCAACATATGAAATGTTGGTGAGTTCATAAGTAGTGTTTGAAATCGAATGTTTGTATTGTTTGAAAAACCACCAGAAAATCCGATATTTTCTGAAAAGAAAAGCTTTTGAAAACGTTTGTGAAGATCCATAGGTATGCTTGTTTGTTTCTATACTTGTGACAAAAAATGTTCATTGAAGATGTATGCATTTCAAATCTGTATGTATTAAAAACCCTAGGAAAACCCGATTTTCCCCTAGTTCCTTGAATTACATGAAGTTACATTGAAACCATTGCATAGCGTATAGTGTCAGTCCCAGGCGACGTTGGAAGGTTCTCGAGCAGGATTATTTACTACAAACCCGCGTTACACAAACGCCCAGTTTATAGTTATACTAACGATTCCCGAAGGCGTCGTGAGTACTAATCGCGTTATCCAATCGCCCTGACTAGGTGTAGTCCCACATCCGAAGAGAAAGAGGACACGAAGGCCTCGATGACTCTATAAATCGGTTGGGGATAATATGCGTGCGAGGGGTCCCCGACCCGCCTCGTAAAATATGCAGACTTTTCTAGCAATACCAAGGACCCTTGGGGACCAGTGGTATACAAGCCATTGAAAGTCCCTCTACGTTGTGCCAAGTCGGTGAAACTCAACACCTCGTAGAAAAATATGCGTCTTCGGGCCTTAAGATCAGGTCATTGGGCTAGCTAGGCCCAACAAGCAAGATTTTACACTTTTGGGGCCCGAAGATGGTGCGTAGACGTCTGTGCACACTCGTATGTAAGCTAAGTTCCCAAACGTTATTTATATGAATCGTGGTGTCGTAGTGTTAGTAGTTGTAGGTTTCTATTGGCTCGAGACCGAGCCAATTCGTTTAACAACGACTTTTGGCATTGTAATGTATTGTATTTCGTCGATAGTCGCGGTGCCATTATTTGATCAAATCGTATATATTGAATTAGCCTTGAAATATTTCTGTTTTCAGCCCCTCATTGTTTGTAAAATTTACATTTTCACCCCTTTTATTAAATACTTCCCGGTTTGGTCCTTGAACTAATTTTCTTGACATTTTAACCCCAAAAATTATTGAAATTATTATTTTTCAGCATATTTATCATAGAAAACAGTTTAAGTCCCTGAAAAAGCAGTTTTCTCGGTTTTAATCCCTTCTTTTCGCAACTTTGACAATTTTGGCCCAAATTGGAAAATTTTTGCAACTTTGGTCCTTTTTAATTTAAAAGGCATTTTAAACCTTTGAAAAGGGTTTGGAATATTTATAGTCCACTGTTTTACAGAAAATCACAGTTTTAGCCCTCCAAAACAGAAAAATTCGCATAATGGGCCTCATTGGGCCGAAATTTCCATTTTTAGCCCATTAAGCTTGAAATTTATGTTTTTAATCCCCTAAATAAATGTATTTCCAGAAATTGATTTATGGAAACTGTTTTAGCACACTTCATCCATCAGAATCTGTGAAATGTCAATTTGGGCCCTTAATTTTGTATTTTTCACATTTTTGGCCCAAAATTTGTGTTTTTAGCTTAAAGAAAATTTGTTGTTAACCACCTAGCTATTTTTCTTGTAACACTTTATATGTAGAAATATATTTGAAGCTAAGATCATAAAACATAAGTTATATCTCGGTTTTGAGGGGTTTTATGGCTAGATCCAACATTAAAACACATAAAAGCATACATATAAGCATGGAAATCATACAAGGCATACAAACACATATAGATCTACACTTTCACTTGTATTCCCCCCCCATAAAACTCTTAAAAACGGAAAATAGGGGGTATGAAGCTCACCTTAGGGGGTAGTTTCGGTTCTTGAAGAAAGATTGGAAGAAATGAAGTGATTTTTGGCCTTTGCACTCCTTGATGAACTTTTCGAGATTATGGGGTTTCTAGAGTGCAAGATCATGATTTTTGCATGGATTAGGAAGAGATTTTTGATAACAAAAAGAATTTAAATCATAGATCTATGCATAATCTTACCTTAGATGATGATTAACTTGCAAGATCCTCTTGAAAGTCCCTAATTTTCGAGATTTTTGGAGAGGGGAGGAAGGAGAGTTCTTGAGAGAGTTGAGAGATTTTTGTGAGTTTGTGTGTGTGAGTATGGCCGAGAGTGAGAGAGGAGAGAAGAAGAAATGATATTTGAGGTGATGTTTGCATGGAGATATGAGTTTCTTGCATGGAAGTCCTTTGGTTAATAGTGAGGTGGCATGAGAAAGTCAAACCTTTCTCTTGGGCTTGATTTGGGCCGAAAACATGGAAGGAAAAAAAAGGAAATTTGGGCCTTTTGCTCCTAAGCCCAATATTTGAGTTAGTTTGGGTAAATTTTAACATAAAAGAATATAGCATGCTTTTTTTTCCATTTTTGTTGGACTAGTTTAGGGTGTTCATGGATCAAAGCTTTTAATTCATTTCATTCTAGGCCCAATATGGCCCATAATATTGAAATAAATTAGTGTGGGTCCAATTAGAGCCCAATGAGGGTTCTAAGCCCATGATAGTCTAATTGGAAGCTTATTGGTACTTTTGGATCCAATAAGGAAGTTCTAGTCCAAGGTGTACCTAAACAAGAACTTCTAGGGTTTCCAATAGTTTGATGACTATTTGCAGTACTTGTAAGATGTATTTACTTGAAGTTTTTGAAGTTATAATCATAGGTGTTACACATGTTCTTAAGCTTTTGATTCACATTAGCCTGAGTGTATAGATTACATGACACAAAATTTCCAGTTGTGACATCATCCCCCCGTTAGAGGGAATTTCGTCCCGAAATTCTGTTTGAAAGCTAGATTTGAGAATGCTAGAATAGGTGAGGGTACTTTTGCTTCATTTGATCTTCGCGTTCCCACGTGAATTCTGGCCCACGCTTTGCGTTCCACCGTACCTTCACGATCGGGATGAGGCTCTGCTTAGTACGCTTCACCTCCCTGTCCATGATTTCGATTGGTTCTTCGACGAACAGGAGATTCTCATTGATTTCGATTTTGTCAAGAGGAATGACAAGGGTTTCATCTGATAGGCACTTTTTCAGATTAGAGACATGAAACACGGGGTGTACACCATTTAGCTCCGCGGGTAGTTGTAGTCTGTATGCTACTGGACCTATTCGGGCGACGATTTCGAAAGGTCCAATGTATCACGGGTTCAGCTTTCCCCGTTTTTTCCGAAACGTATAACCCCTTTCCAGGGTGAGACCTTCAACAATACTCGATCGCCGACCTGGAATTCTAAGGGCTTTCGCCGTTTATCAGCGTAGCTCTTTTGCCGGTCACGCGATGCTTGTAATCGAGCTTTGATCTAGACAATCTTTTCTGTGGTCTCGCGAATGATTTCCGGTCCTGTTATTGCCCTATCCGACGTATGCGTTCTTGCTAGCTGGGTGTCACCTACTTCAGCCCAACATAACGGTGATCTACATTTACGCTCGTACAGTGCTTCGAAAGGAGCCACCTTGATGCTCGAATGATAACTATTGTTATATGAGAATTCAATCAACGGCAGGTGGGTATCCCAAGACTTTCCAAAGTCTATCACACATGCACGAAGCATGTCCTCAAGCGTCTGGATGGTTCGTTCGCTCTGACCGTCCGTTTGTGGGTGATACGCGGTGCTCATATCGAGATGAGTTCCCATTGCCTTGTGGAGTGATTGCCAAAACCGCGACGTGAATCTACTGTCCCTATCCGAGATGATAGATTTTGGCACTCCATGGAGTCTTACGATCTCTCGTAGGTACAACCGCGTCAATCTCTCCATCTTGTAGGACTCTTTGATTGGCAGGAAATGGGCAGATTTCGTCAGTCGGTCGATTATTACCCATATGGTGTCCAATCCGTCCGACGTCTTGGGCAGCTTGGTCACGAAATCCATAGAAATCCCTTCCCATTTCCACTCAGGGATTTCCGGTTGCTGTAACAATCCGGAAGGTTTCTGGTACTCCACTTTTACTTTGGCGCACGTAAGGCACTTACCAACATAAGTAGCGATTTCCGCCTTCATGTTAGGCCACCAATAGTGTTGCTTGATGTCCAAATACATCTTGTCCGAACCGGGATGAATGGAGTATCGTGTCTTGTGGGCTTCCTTCATAACGGTCTCCCTAAACCCTCCGATTTTTGGGACCCAAATACGGTTCATGAAGTAGTATACCCCATTCTCCCTGACTTCTAGGTTCTTCTCCATTCCGCGTAATGCCTCGCTAGTTCTATTTTCCGCTTTCATAGCCTCTGCCTGGACTGATGCAATTTGAGTGGCCAAATGAGACTGAATGGTTATCGAGTGTGTTTTCGTACGACGATTAGAGTACTCCTTCCGACTTAAGGCATCGGCTACTACGTTGGCCTTGCCTGGATGGTACTTGATCTCGCATTCATAGTCATTTAGTAATTCCACCCATCTTCGTTGTCTCATGTTCAACTCCTTCTGATTCAAGATGTGCTGGAGGCTCTTGTGGTCTGTGAAGATGGTGCACTTTGTACTGTACAGGTAGTGCCTCCAAATTTTTAGAGCGAAGACCACGGCTCCCAGTTCTAGTTCATGGGTCGTGTAATTTACTTCGTGCGTCTTTAGTTGGCGGGACGCATATGCTATCACTCTTCCATGTTGCATGAGAACGCAACCTATGCCTTGATTCGACGCGTCGCAGTAAACTACAAAATCTTCCGTTCCTTCAGGTAGAGATAGCACAGGAGCGCTACATAGGGCTTGCTTCATGGTTCGAAACGCAATCTCCTGTCGGTCTGTCCACTTGAATGGCACACCCTCTTGCGTAAGCAAGGTAAGCGGTTTGGCGATTTTAGAGAAGTTTTGGATGAATCTCCTATAGTAGCCTGCTAGGCCTAAAAACTGACGAATTTCAGTGGGCGTAGTCGGAGTTGCCCATCCTTCCACAGCTTTGACCTTAGAGGGGTCCACATGAATTCCGTCTTGGCTAACCATGTGGCCTAGGAAATTCACACTCCAGAGCCAGAACTCACACTTGGAGAGTTTGGCGTAAAGCTTTTCCGATCGTAGCGTCTCTAGGACTTGTCGGAGATGTTGGCCATGCTCCTCTTTGCTTCGAGAATAGACGAGGATGTCATCGATAAACACAATGATGAAGTTGTCCAGGAACGGTCGACAGATTCGATTCATTAGGTCCATAAATGCGGCAGGTGCATTTGTTAGACCGAAGGGCATTACAACGAATTCATAATGTCCGTAGCGGGTTCGGAAAGCGGTCTTAGGAATATCCTCTTCTCGGACTTTGAGTTGGTGGTATCCGGACCGTAGATCTATTTTAGAAAAATAGCTAGCTCCTTGGAGCTGGTCGAATAGATCATCGATTCGTGGGAGTGGGTAGCGGTTTTTAACAGTGAGTTTATTCAACTCTCTATAATCGATACACATTCTGAAAGATCCGTCCTTCTTTTTGACAAAGAGCACCGGAGCTCCCCATGGCGAGTAGCTAGGTCGGATAAATCCCTTGTCCAGAAGCTCACTGAGTTGGCTGGACAATTCCTGCATTTCAGCAGGAGCCAACCGGTATGGCGATTTAGCGAGGGGAGTTGCTCCTGGAACGAGGTCGATTCGGAACTCAACCTGTCTCTCTGGGGGTACTCCTGGAAGATCTTCGGGAAACACGTCCGGAAATTCACACGCTACTGGAATGTCTTGGATGTTAGTTTCTTCTTTGGTCTTGTCCACTATGTGAGCCAAGAACGCCAAATTGTTCTTTCGCAAGTGTTTTTGTGCTTTGATGCACGAAATGATACGAAGATTCGTACTGGGTTTATCTCCGTAAATTACTAGGGTTTCGTGATTTGGGAGACGAAGGCGAATGGCCTTCTCATGGCACATAATCTCAGCATGGTGGGGGCTTAACCAATCCATGCCGATAATCACATCAAAACTCCTAATTGATACTGGCATCAGATCTATTCGTAAGACGTGTTGATTGAGGGTTAGGGTACATCCGATGTAAATTTCCCTAGTGGATTCGGTTTTCCCATTGGCCATTTCCACTGTATAGGTTTCATTTAGCTTCTGGGGTTGTTGTTTTAATAAATGTTTAAACTTCTCACTTACGAAACTTCGCTCCGCTCCGGTGTCAAATAAGATGCATGCATAAGTGTGGTTTAGGAGGAACGTACCGGTCACAACTGCGGGGTCCTAACTGCATCACTCTGACCCATAGTCAGCATTCTTCCTGCTCCTCTGTTTCCTGAGTTGTTGTTGTTAGGGCAATCTCGACGGAAATGTCCCGTCCTTCCACACCCAAAACAGGTGTGGCTAGGCCCTGCATTGATGCTGCCGGTATTGGTGTTGTTGTTATTGCGGTGGTTGTTGTTGTTGTTCTGGTTGTTTCCCTGACTCTTGTTCTGAGAAGGATAAGTCCTGCAGAACCTTGCAGTGTGTCCCCTTCGGTTGCAACTGGTGCAATGGAACTCCTTACATTCTCCATGGTGATGGAAACTGCACTTATTGCACTTGGGAGCATTGCCGGAATAGGGTCTTGAAGCATTTGAAGTAGCTGAGGCTGGAGCATGTGATGTGACTGGAACTGGCGCAGTAACAGCGTTAACTGCCACCGTTTGCTGCTTTTTAGAGGTCTCGGGGCCCTGACGCCCCTTTCTCTTGTTGTTCCATCCTTTCTTACCATCACCCTCCTTCTTCTTCTCAGTCTCCACTGGTTTTTCGCCCTTTTTGTTGTTATGATCATATAGTCTCTTTGCCAATCTCTTTGCACTGTCAAACGTTTCAGGGTTTGCAGCTATCACATTCCCTTGAATGGGGGATGTCAGTCCCCAGATGAATCGTTCGATCTTCTTTCCTTCTGATGTGATCATACCCGGGCACAACAGAGATAGTTCGCTGAATCTCGATATGTAAGCATCGATGTTCCCATTCTGCACCGTGAGATTCCATAGTTCCTGTTCCATCTTCTGTATTTCGCCTCGGGGGCAGTACTCAGCCGTTAACATCTCTTTCATTTCTACCCAGGGTATAGAGTTGGCGACAGGGAGTGTCATAGCTTCTATGTGACCATTCCACCAAGTGAGTGCTTGATCCACAAAAGTGCAGGTCGCGAACTTCACTTTCATCTGCTCGGGGCACTCGCATATCTCGAATACCGACTCTACCTTCTCGATCCATCGCTTCAGAGCGATCACTCCTCCAGTGCCGTTGAAAGTTCGGGGTTTGGCGTTCACAAAATCCTTATAGGTGCACGTTTTAGTGAGTCCTTGGTTCGTCCCGTTGTTCGAACTTCCGGAGCCTTAACCATTGCCTCCTCCGTTGTTCCCTCGGTGAAGTTGTGCCATAGCTGCTGTGACCGCAGCAGACACGGCTGCCTGGAAAACAGTGGAGTCGACTTCAGGCGGGATTGGTTCGGGATTTCCGCGAGTAGCTGGGCGAGGCATCTTTCTGTCATGAAACGGAAAGATGTTGAGTGTATGTGGTTTCTGTGAGGTTGTGATCCTACTAACTAGGTGTATGGTGCGAACCTCAACATTACTACTATCGGGCATACAATCATAACGTCTCAACACATAACAACTGGTAATATCATAACAAAACACACAAATGTTCATTAATATTATCCGCATTTAATACAAGAAAATTTGCTCGTAAGAGCATACATATGTAACACTAATCCGACAGCATAACGGCTCCATGAGTAGTGTAGTCACTTAAACATAGAGCCGGAGTACATAACATAGTTCCTAATAACCTACTATGATAAGTCTATCCCTAACCGCGATGAGCTGCATCAGGAGGTGGTGCCGAAGTCATATGCCGAAATGTTGGGCCAGTAACTGCGCCATCTCTGCCATGTCTCCTATAACCTCATCCCTCTCATGCTCTGCTTGCACTGCCCGAGCCTCCATAGCATACAGCTGTTGTCGCAGTGCGGCGATCTCAGCTTCGAGGGAACGGTTCTCTCTTGGGGGGTTCGCTGGTGGAGCAGGGTGATCTAGTCGTGCCTCGTCCTCGCATGGCGGGACGGGGTCCTGGTCCCCGACCTGGCCGTCTTCGTCGTCATCGTCGAGCTCTCCAAATTCGTAGTCAGTGTCCACGTATTCGTCGGGTCCGACATCGTGTGCTTCACCTGGATTCTCTCCTGGCTCATCCACAAGCATCACGTGAGCTACTAAGGCCTGATGAAACTGGATACCCTGCTGTTCCTCCTCAGGCTCCTCCTCCTCCTCTAGCCACCCGTTGTTTCCCTGATTAGGGAAGTAGGGGTCTCCAGGGTGATGAAAGCCAGCCATGCTGTCTGCGCGAGTACGTAAATATGCTACATTATCCTAGGATGCTATGACTATTGCACAGAGTAAGCAAACATTCTCTTTTTGGGTGATAAAGGGTATAGTTTTAGGTTCCCTGGCTATCCCGATCTCATCAAGACGTGTGTTAGTTTTACCTTGGAGAGAATGTAGTTGATCAGGCTACATTCACTCCTTGATATCACTAAGAACAGTCCCGAATTAATCGAGATACCAGCATTATTGTGTTTGATTCAGCGTTAGGTCCTTATTCCTAATGCAAGCAAGTGTGTTTTATTTACTTGTTTTGTTCAGAGTTATGTTAATCCCTCTTTTTGGTTTATAGTTGCATATCAATGTATGGCTCGACATGCTAGTTCACTATAAACAAAGCTCTGATACCAACCTGTCACACCCCCGAACCAGACGGCGGAAACGTCCGGGGGCTGTCGTGACTCAATTGAATACCATAACATTGAATATATATGAAACATAACAACATTCGTCACCATTCATTAACATAGTACAACCAGTAGTGTTTACATGTCATACATTGTTTAAACATTACATTCCCAAAATTAATTTGTTCCATTCATACAAAAATAAACTGCAACCGTCACTGAATATGGTTTCCCTTGATTCACTGGTTCCCTGAGAATACAAGTATTTTGAAAAACGTCAACATATGAAATGTTGGTGAGTTCATAAGTAGTGTTTGAAATCGAATGTTTGTATTGTTTGAAAAACAACCAGAAAATCCGATATTTTCTGAAAAGAAAAGCTTTTGAAAACGTTTGTGAAGATCGATAGGTATGCTTGTTTGTTTCTATACTTGTGACAAAAAATGTTCATTGAAGATGTATGCATTTCAAATCTGTATGTATTAAAAACCCTAGGAAAACCCGATGTTCCCCTAGTTCCTTGAATTTCATGAAGTTACATTGAAACCATTGCATAGCGTATAGTGTCAGTCCCAGGCGACGTTGGAAGGTTCTCGAGCAGGATTATTTACTACAAACCCGCGTTACACAAACGCCCAGTTTATAGTTATACTAACGATTCCCGAAGGCGTCGTGAGTACTAATCGCGTTATCCAATCGCCCTGACTAGGTGTAGTCCCACATCCGAAGAGAAAGAGGACACGAAGGCCTCGATGACTCTATAAATCGGTTGGGGATAATATGCGTGCGAGGGGTCCCCGACCCGCCTCGTAAAATATGCAGACTTTTCTAGCAATACCAAGGACCCTTGGGGACCAGTGGTATACAAGCCATTGAAAGTCCCTCTACGTTGTGCCAAGTCGGTGAAACTCAACACCTCGTAGAAAAATATGCGTCTTCGGGCCTTAAGATCAGGTCATTGGGCTAGCTAGGCCCAACAAGCAAGATTTTACACTTTTGGGGCCCGAAGATGGTGCGTAGACGTCTGTGCACACTCGTATGTAAGCTAAGTTCCCAAACGTTATTTATATGAATCGTGGTGTCGTAGTGTTAGTAGTTGTAGGTTTCTATTGGCTCGAGACCGAGCCAATTCGTTTAACAACGACTTTTGGCATTGTAATGTATTGTATTTCGTCGATAGTCGCGGTGCCATTATTTGATCAAATCGTATATATTGAATTAGCCTTGAAATATTTCTGTTTTCAGCCCTTCATTGTTTGTAAAATTTACATTTTCACCCCTTTTATTAAATACTTCCCGGTTTGGTCCTTGAACTAATTTTCTTGACATTTTAACCCCAAAAATTATTGAAATTATTATTTTTCAGCATATTTATCATAGAAAACAGTTTAAGTCCCTGAAAAAGCAGTTTTCTCGGTTTTAATCCCTTCTTTTCGCAACTTTGACAATTTTGGCCCAAATTGGAAAATTTTTGCAACTTTGGTCCTTTTTACTTTAAAAGGCATTTTAAACCTTTGAAAAGGGTTTGGAATACTTATAGTCCACTGTTTTACAGAAAATCACAGTTTTAGCCCTCCAAAACAGAAAAATTCGCATAATGGGCCTCATTGGGCCGAAATTTCCATTTTTAGCCCATTAAGCTTGAAATTTATGTTTTTAATCCCCTAAATAAATTTATTTCCAGAAATTGATTTATGGAAACTGTTTTAGCACACTTCATCCATCAGAATCTGTGAAATGTCAATTTGGGCCCTTAATTTTGTATTTTTCACATTTTTGGCCCAAAATTTGTGTTTTTAGCTTAAAGAAAATTTGTTGTTAACCACCTAGCTATTTTTCTTGTAACACTTTATATGTAGAAATATATTTGAAGCTAAGATCATAAAACATAAGTTATATCTCGGTTTTGAGGGGTTTTATGGCTAGATCCAACATTAAAACACATAAAAGCATACATATAAGCATGGAAATCATACAAGGCATACAAACACATATAGATCTACACTTTCACTTGTATTCCCCCCCCCCCCCCATAAAACTCTTAAAAACAGAAAATAGGGGGTATGAAGCTCACCTTAGGGGGTAGTTTCGGTTCTTGAAGAAAGATTGGAAGAAATGAAGTGATTTTTGGCCTTTGCACTCCTTGATGAACTTTTCGAGATTATGGGGTTTCTAGAGTGCAAGATCATGATTTTTGCATGGATTAGGAAGAGATTTTTGATAAAAAAAAGAATTTAAATCATAGATCTATGCATAATCTTACCTTAGATGATGATTAACTTGCAAGATCCTCTTGAAAGTCCCTAATTTTCGAGATTTTTGGAGAGGGGAGGAAGGAGAGTTCTTGAGAGAGTTGAGAGATTTTTGTGAGTTTGTGTGTGTGAGTATGGCCGAGAGTGAGAGAGGAGAGAAGAAGAAGTGATATTTGAGGTGATGTTTGCATGGAGATATGAGTTTCTTGCATGGAAGTCCTTTGGTTAATAGTGAGGTGGCATGAGAAAGTCAAACCTTTCTCTTGGGCTTGATTTGGGCCGAAAACATGGAAGGAAAAAAAAAGGAAATTTGGGCCTTTTGCTCCTAAGCCCAATATTTGAGTTAGTTTGGGTAAATTTTAACATAAAAGAATATAGCATGCTTTTTTTTCCATTTTTGTTGGACTAGTTTAGGGTGTTCATGGATCAAAGCTTTTAATTCATTTCATTCTAGGCCCAATATGGCCCATAATATTGAAATAAATTAGTGTGGGTCCAATTAGAGCCCAATGAGGGTTCTAAGCCCATGATAGTCTAATTGGAAGCTTATTGGTCCTTTTGGATCCAATAAGGAAGTTCTAGTCCAAGGTGTACCTAAACAAGAACTTCTAGGGTTTCCAATAGTTTGATGACTATTTGCAGTACTTGTAAGATGTATTTACTTGAAGTTTTTGAAGTTATAATCATAGGTGTTACACATGTTCTTAAGCTTTTGATTCACATTAGCCTGAGTGTATAGATTACATGACACAAAATTTCCAGTTGTGACAATTTACCTGTGTACATTTACATGAATACTTGTATCTCAAATTGCGAGGATGATTTATTAGTACCTTCTGTGTAAATTTTCCTGCCTATCCCTAGTACCTCAGGATATCTAGACGTGACCCTAGCCCTAGTACCTCGGGATATCTAGACGGGAGCCTATCCCTAGTACCTCGGGATATCTAGACGGGACTAACTATTCCGAACGCCAGCTGTTAGCACCAGTGAGTGATGAACATCTACGGATGCCTATGGTTATTACTTATATTAGGAGTCAATTATGGGACTAACCCTTCCTCCGCCCTGCTGCTGCTACAGAGGACAATTGGACAATCTTCGGATGTTCATTAGGTTATATATGTCGTGTTAGCCCTAGTACCTCGGGATAACAATTACTTTAGTATATTTTCCTATTTACTTTATTTTGTGATAGGTTATACATTTTGCTTTACGCGATGGCGTGTTAGCCCTAGTACCTCGGGATAACACTTACATTAGTACTTTTTCCTATTTACTTTATTTTGTGATAGGATATACATTTCGCTTTATGCGATGGCGGGTTAGCCCTAGTACCTCGAGATAACACTTACATTAGTACTTTTTCCTATTTACTTTATTTTGTGATATATTCACATAAACGACGAGTTAGACTAAGTACTTTTAGTACTAGTCAATAAAAAGGAAAAACCATCATTTTAACTTACAGAACATTCAGGTCTTCCTAGAAGACTATCATATCATTTTCCTGTTTTACTTTATTTTGTGACACATTCACATAAACAAAGAGTTAGACTAAGTACTTTTAGTACTAGTCAATTGAAAGGAAAAACCATCATTTTAACTTACTGAACATTCAGGTCTTGGTAGAAGACTCTCATATCATTTCCTATTTTACTTTATTTTGTGATACATTCACATAAACGATGAGTTAGACTAATTACTGTTTGTAATAGTCAAAAAGGAGGAAAAACTATCATTTTTACTTACAAAAACTTTCGGGTCTTGGTAGAAGACTACATTTCATGCTTATATCAACTGTTCCATTTAAAGATTTACATGACATTCATAACAACATTCCAAAACAGGACAATAACACTTAAATACTTATGAATTCACCAACTTTAGGCTGATACTCGCTTTCAAAATAACTTGTATTCTCAGGTCATCAGTTAGACAGGTCCGATGACCAGGTTTTGAGAAGACGGAGCACAGACAAGACTCGTCTTATTTTGATTATTCATTTTATTGTTGTACATTATGAAAGAACACACATCTATTAAAACTTTATTTTTAATGCAATGGATGATGTTTTTGCTTGTTTACTACTTTACACTGTTATGATACTTAACATGACGTCCTCCACCCCGGAACGTTTCCGCCGTTCTTGGTTTTGGGGTGTGATAGATTGGTATAAGAGCACTGTTTATAGTGAATTAAGTATATCAACCCATAAAAGATATACTAACTATAAATACATTGGGATTAAAACACTCTGTCTAAGAGTTTATACTTTTAAATAATCAAACATTTAACAAAGTATACGTGCCAACATTCATACTAAAATCTATGTCACAATGACAAGAACAAAAGTATTGCGATTGTTGAATATCACAGGTAAGCTCGGGGATGTATGGTCAGTCTTGGGAGTAGCATAGCCTGATCAACTATGCTGTTATGAGGAGTGATTAGCACATGCCCAAGAATGGTTGTGATATGGCAACAAGTCTAAAAACTTAACAACATTACCACAATGAGAACGTTATAACAAAACCTAAGTCAAAAATACCATAGGGGTGTTTTGTGTTACTATAAGTACTTTATACTTGAGAACTAGAGTGGGATCTTCATTACCAAGTTGATAGTTGCTAAGTGGATACACTAAAGTTATATGTAACTAGGATGTTATAGACTTAGAATCGGTGAAATTTTTGCTTTACCCCTATTCCTTGTGAATTTGGAGTTGAGGTCACTTATTCGAAGGCCTATCCTGTGTTGATTACATATAACTGGTATGCACTTTACAAATAGCAATGTAACTAATGAAGATTTCCTAAATAATTATCTAGATAGTTCGTCTAATAATTATTTTCTTACCCGAAATTCTGACATAGATAACATGGTTGGATTCCATCCCCACGACAACCTGTTCGTTTCGAACGCGGTTATAGCTGGATGGTTTGGAGAAGAACCAGATAATGATCATCCGATCCCTCTGAATGATCACCATGCTGAAGACCTTTCGGATGGTGCTAACTCCGAACCCGAGGTTGAGAACCTACCCCATGCAGCTCCCTTTCCAATTCCTAACCCTCGTCTGGCTTTTCATGGCCCGACGCCAGAGTGGGTGGAATGTTTGGAAACATGGAGCCAAGGACAAGATCAGCCCATTCCATTTAATGGTGACTGAAGCTTCTATGACCTAAGCAATGGGGGCTCAACAGACAGAATCATGCCAATTCTGATCCGAAGAGTTGCCCGAAACGAAATTCAGGGCAGGACAACTCTACAACGTATCGCAGAAGTTGATACAAATGGAGGAAGGGATATGCTTCGCACCAGTCACCTTGAACATGCTCGTGAAAGGTCTGAGAGAGACCATGAAACCTTGCTGCAAGCACTAGCTGAAACTCGAGCCAAAGTCATAGAACCGTTGCTAGTAGTAGATACTTTACCTTATATTCCTTATTAGAAAGGGATCGTGTTCCTGTCTATGCCCGATGTGGCATTTTCTATGAAACTATCTTGTACTGTAAGTACTTTAATTAGGTCTTTATACTGTCAGGAACTATCTTCTCTGGATATGATGTGATACCTTTTTACAAGGTCATTTTCCCGAACTTGTACGTCATGAATATCAAAGGTATTGATAGTCGGCTAACTTCTGTGTCATTCTTTATTCAAATACCCTTATCATACTTTCATTAGAGCCTATTTGAAACATGCTCTAGTCAAGTCATTGGACTATAACAATATAACTCCGGAGACATCTCCAAGTCTCTTGTAATGGTTGGATCATGTTACTCACCAACCAACGATGCCTCGGCTAGAACGCCAAATGTCTTGAGACCATTGTACAAACTAACTTCCGACCTTTGCTAGGACTGCATCATAGGGATGTAGGTCAAACCTTCGTGAACATACTTCCATTCGGTAATACGACTGCATCATAGAGATGTAGGTCAAACCTTAGAGAACATACTTCTATCCTTTACATGAGCGATCGAACTACGTCTAGGTTCAACCATTCTCGCTCACAAATTCATTTTTCTTACGGTGTAACAGAATCATGTCGCCCAAGAAAGACGACCAGCCCATCAACCAAACATTAACTCTTCAGATTGATGCAGCTACCTTTCAAGCTGCAGTCTCGGCTGCCGTGTCAGCTTTTCTGACCCACATGAACGCTAACAACGCAAGTGTTAGCGGGATTGTTAACAAAAATTCCAATCCAAGTAACAATCAAGCACTACAACAAGCAGCTAACCACCACGACACTCAGAGTCTCAAGACCAAGTGTAACAAATGGAAGTCTTGGGTTAAATCTAAGGACAAATCGCTCCGAAGGGCGAACAAGAAACAACCACCAGTAACAACTTTCACAGCCACGACATCAGTACCTCCTACAACCATCCCTTCAGACATCCCAATTGTCCCTAAACCAGCCAAACTTTATATTGGAAATCTCCCAAAATGCATTCAATGCAGTTTTCACCACCATGGACCTTGTAGGGAGATGCAGTGCTCACACTGCAACAGAAAGGGTCACACCAAGCGTTACTGCAAGAGCCTAGCAAGGCTGAACAACCAAATGCCAAGCACCAGTGTAAACCAATCTTGCTACGATTGTGGTTATTGGATTAATGTCTAAGTCCATAACTATAATTGGTAAGACTTGACCCGACCCGGCATGGTCCATTTGGGTTGCATGGCATCATGCACTTGGATAGACTATAATAAGAGAAATAAGACACTTATGGTTATTAATATATTATAAGTTCTAGTATATTAATAATAAGAATAATAAGATTATTTAATTAGTATTGATCAAGAACAACCAAATGCCAAGCACCAGTGTAAACCAATCTTGCTACGATTGTGGTTATTGGATTAATGTCTAAGTCCATAACTATAATTGGTAAGACTTGACCCGACCCGGCATGGTCCATTTGGGTTGCATGGCATCATGCACTTGGATAGACTATAATAAGAGAAATAAGACACTTATGGTTATTAATATATTATAAGTTCTAGTATATTAATAATAAGAATAATAAGATTATTTAATTAGTATTGATCAAGAATTAATCTAGGATTAATTAAGTGATCAAAAGAAGACTAATTAAATATATGGGTTGATTGTGTAAATCATCCATACTTGTATAGTGGGCTAATGCTCCATGGATAATCAAGTTGGGCTAAAACCCAAAGGATGGTCCATGGATGCTCCATGGTGTATTTGAACCCATGGATCCAAGGAAATGGAAAGTCATGACAATTAGGGTTTACCCTAATTGTAACACTATATAAAGATCTTATTCTTGACAAAATCGGTCACTAGTATCAGACTTGAGAGAGTAAGAAAGGGCTAGCCGATTTTCATGAAGTGTAGAATTCTCTCAAGTTATTCCAAGTGTATTTGGTGTTGTGTGAACCATTTGAGGTGTCACACTTGGGGCACTAGGCACTCAAGCTTCATGAAGACATTCTACATCAAAGAGGTATGTATTCTATCTTGTTATATTGATAGTTTTGTATGCTAGATTAGGATAATACCTTGGATGTTCATATTTGCATGTATAATAGAGAAAACATAGATCCAAGGTATTTAGGGTTGCATGTACACTTAGGAGTGTTAGAATGCTCAAAACCCAACAGTGGTATCAGAGCCTAGGCTTGTTTTCTTGTTATACATGCAAAAGAAGCTGGAAAATCGAGTTTTGATGTTGTCTGCCCAACACAGTCGCCGAGTCCATGAATGGACTCGCCGAGTCCAAGGCAAATTGCATCCAACTCGCCGATTTGGTTCGTGCACTCGACGAGTTGGACCCCCAGACAGCATAAATTCGACTTTTTTGGCTGGAATTGGACTAGGAACATTACCCTAAGATGTTTTTGAACTTATAAACTTGTTTTTGATGTGGTAATGTTCATGCTAATCCAATTTCAAAGATAATTGTCAATAGATTCATGTTTTGTATTAGTTTAAGGTTTAGACTAATTACATGAAAAAATTTGATTTGAATTATCATGTTCTTATGAGTTGCTTAGATTAATAGAAAAGTTGAGTGAAATAGTTGTTTTCAATCCAAATTAATCTAAGAGTTGATTCTAAAATGTGTTTTTGTAACTTGTCCTCAAGTTATATGAAAAGTCACATTTAAGTTTCATAAAACTCATAAAAGTTGGCACAGGTTACAAAAATGAAGAGTCTAGTTCTAATTAAATGGGTTTATGACTTCATAACTTGTCCTCAAGTTATGGAGGACCAAGAGTCTGTTCATTAAATAATAAATAAATAAATAAAGTGTAACCTTAATTAATTCCATAAGTTATAAAATAAAGGAAAAAGTTAATTCTTTTATTAGTTTAAAGTCTTCCATAACTTGTCCTCAAGTTATGGAACTTGAAGAGTTTTTGGATTAAAACTACTTTAAACACATAAGTTATGGAATTAATTAGTTTTGAATAGTTTCAAAACTTGCCCTCAAGTTTTGGAATTTGTAAAGTTTTCTCTTATGAATACTTTAATTCCAAGTTAGCCCTTAGAATTTTAAAAGTTAAAATTCAACCCTTATACTTTATAATATTATAAGTTAATAATATATATATGAATAAGAGTAAAGTCAGTCTTACCACTAGTACGCCTCATTCACGAAGCCGGTCTATAAGGCGGGTATAAGGTTGTTGCCTATAAAATGGAAACTTAATGGGTGTCCACTCTCACCTACCGCTTGCTTGACTGGTGGAGAGTCGTTAGCCGAACAAGTTTGACAGGACTATAATTCTCCCTTCATTAAAAGTATTAATGATAAATACTAAGTAACTAAACTCTTAATAATATCCAATCTTAGTTACTTAGGAAAATGTGAATAAGGTGCTAATCCATGAAATTACACTTTGCACTTTGTTTAAGTCGGTTAGTGGAGCGTGTGTGGTTAACCGGCACACTAACTCGTATTTAACAAGGTAGGCAAAGGGTGACTTAATGTTTATCATAGTATCGATGGAGCGTGTGTGGTTAACCGGCACATCGATTGAGGGGTGAACACTTAAGGGTACCAAGTAATTTGCATGGTTACTTCACACCTTGTTTTGTGATCCTCGGCATCCCAATCACAAAACCTGAAGGGCACACTCGAGATTGAAACATACCATTGAACAGTTCAATGAATCTCAACAGATCTAGGAGTTTCAAATCCAATTAAAACCTAATAATATATTTCGTTTATATTGGTGGAAATTGGTGAATCGTCATTCACCTACCTTTAAATATTTTATAGCTTGGATTACGGCATCCCTCTTCTAAGTTATAAAATAGTTTGTTGGGTCCTAGCCTTAATATTTCATATTGGGTGTCATATTAAGGACTTTAAAATCAACTATCTTGAATATCTCCCAAAAGATGTCTAGTTTAGACATTTATGATCTTCCCAAATCTCTTGAAACAAGCTTTCCTAAATGAAGATGATGTCCCATGCAAATCATACTTCTTTCACCTCCTCCAATTATTCTCCCTAACCCACAAGTTCAAGGTCACTCAAGCCTTATTGGCAAGGCAAGGTCTAGGTGTGATCACATCTTGGAGATGTAGTCACATATTGACAAGCCGGGAGAGTTGGGTGTCAAAATCTTGAGAAAGTTGGTGGTTCAATCACTTTCTAAGTCACATAGTGAGTTCCTTTGGGACACCTATGAAATAGACTATGACAAGACCCTTAATGATCTTATCTATTTGTTAAGATCAACTTCCTTAAAACTTGATGGACATTGACAATAGTGACACAGGAAATCCAGAAAAGCATTCTCTTCCCAATGGAAAGGGATCGGCCATAGTCAACTCGGTTGACCAAATGGTAAAGAGAAAAGCTAAGTCTGTGATAGTCCCGTGTACCATTACCAAAGGGTCCATATGTTTATATTGCCAAAGGAAGGGGCATTGGTTGCGAATCTACAGATTTACCTAAGGATGTTAAAGTCAATAAGTTTGACTCTACTTCAGGTAAAGTCCACTATCTAACTCTGCTAAGTTTCGATTCTGAGATTCTTGATACATGCTGTGACTGGGTCACATGGTGATGTTTAAGAATCAAAGAAAAGTGAAGAAACTTAAAGAAAGAATATGCTGAATCTGATCACGTAGATGGATTTCTATCGCGTAGTTTGAAGATCGGATTCTTGAGCTACTTCTTAGGAGTTATGAGATATGGCTTAGGAATAGATAACAACAACTTTTCATATGGATTGTAAGGATATGTTTTTCCGCAAAGTTTTAAAATAAAAGAAAATTTTTGATTTTATTTATTTTAAAATATCCTTACAATGGCATTTGAGAAAAATTGTTGCTTATATGATTCCATTAATAGCAAGAGTGGAAATATGAAATTGATTCTTTCATGTGTGGTAATGTCTAAATTCACCAAATAAGGAAAGATTCTCATCGCCCAAGTTTCAATTGGACCGGAACTTGGAATCATGCAAGTTGTATAGCATGATGAATGAGAACTTTCAAGTATTGGAAAATTAAGACTAATTACTTGTTCACATGGATGTGTGAGTCAAGTAACAGACTAAGGGATCGAGTACACATTCTTGTGCACTGATTAAGTCCACCACAAAAGATCGATAATACTGTTCGTCATGGTTTACTAAAGCTCAGTAAATATGATTATACTTACAAGCTTAAGTGTAACTCTGAGACATTGGAAAAGGTTCCAATGTATGGCAGAGCGAATAAGAAGAATCAAATTAGGCAGAAGGATAAAAGTTTCTCAAATCTGAAAAGATGGGAGAGTACTTTAGTATCAGTTTTGTGATCATCTTAATGATTAAGAAACCATAGCACAATTAGTTCTCTATGGAAAATCTTAGTGCATTCTTATGACTAAGAAGAGGAACTTGAATTGTAGAAGTGATTAAATCAAGAAGATGAGTCATACTTCGTTCCAATACAAGTCTTAGAGTCATACTCCAAGATTGTAACTTGAGTGACATGTCTCAAAGAAGGTTTAAAACACTTGTCAAATGTAAGAGTAAAAGTTTTCTACTCTTGTACATTTGAAATTGGTAAGTTGTGATGTTTTGGATAAAACAAAGACCAACTTAAGCCAATTGTGTGAAGTGTTTGTCTTGGTTAGAATCCACACTATCTCTTGAATAACTGAAAAGAAAGTCTTATAGGTCAAGAGGACAGTGGGAGTCTTAAAGGTCTTGAAAGTCTCAAGAACTAATCAAGAATAGAACCTGAAGTTCTTCACTAGCACACGACTTAAGGTTTATAACCTATCGTGTTGACATATTTTGTGCCCATTCCAGTTAAAGTTGGCTTTGCATATGAGTTCTTAGAGTTCTCAATTTGTTGCAAAACAACTTGGAAGCAATGGCAGGCCCTTGAGCTGCCAGGTGGCAAGAAGTTAAGATTGAGTTCAATCATTATAAGTTTGGATTTGTCATTATCCTTGTCTTGTGACTATGGTTTTGACAATTCACATGGATAAGAACACATACACCATAAAAATCTAAGTCTCATAAGGTTTCTCTCCGATTCATGAAAATGATGGTGAGGAAACACTTTCACTAAGTAGATTTTAGCTAGATAGCAATTGTGATATTTGCATTCTCAAAGTCGTTAGTGGAGCGTGTGTGGTTTACCGGCACACTAACCTGGACTTGTGAGAAGTGGCAAAAAGGTCTAACCATTATGATTACGACGTCCCTCTTCATAATTGTTTAGACACACAAGTGTGCTATCTAACGGAAGGTGTATGATTTTGATAAAGTCTTATCAAAACAATCTAGCATCAGAAATCTGAACTTTGGTAAGAAAGTCAATGAAGTATTGATTTCTAGAAGTCCAGCTGATTTCTGAGTACATGTCAAAGCTAGTGGGAGCATAAGTGTTATGCTAATAATCATCATGTTAGTGGGAGCATGATAATTATGATAAGTATTGCAAGTTAGCAATGTTAGTTATAGAAAACAAAAGTTTCAATTGGGAAAGAGTTGTTTTGCTATAATTAAGGGAGGGGAATTATACTTCATCTCAAATCTATAATCTTAGATTGTGAGGTTTTAATCATTTATTCAAGGATGTATATATGAATTTCATGTTGGAATGGCTCAACATAAGGAAATTTTGTATATGGGTCCATTTTTTGCGTTCTTAAATTCGATTATGATTACAGCATCCCTTTTCATAATCTGAATTATGAGAACTTGGCAAATAGAAATGGTAATGTTATATCAAAAGACTAGTTTAGTCTTTATGTGAGACATCATGAATCGTGTCCCATATGCTTCGAATATAGGATCGATTACATGTGCTATATTCATCCTTTCTAAAATTTTCCAAATGCCTAGGGCATTAAGAAGGGAAAAGATTTAGAACTGGATATGACTAAAAGGATTAAACAATTGTCGGGGACAATCTAAGGTTTACCAAAGATTGGTTGCTCAATGACAGTTGGAAGTATAGTGATAATTCTGGAAGGATTTGGGAGTGTGAAAAGAGAATCATTGAAGTTATGTTCAATGGATCTAGTTCACAAAGTAAAGATCATAGACAAACATAGTATGCATACTTGGTGTATGGCATGAGTAGTGTTTAGAAAACATAGTGTACATGCTTGGAGCATAGGACAACTATTGTTTTAAATTCAAGAATAAAGTTGATAGCTGAAACAGTATACAATAAATAATGTGTAATCATATGGTGATAAATAAAAGGTGTTTTATTTATGTTCATTGGTTTTGATACCATATTGGATTCAATTATTATTGTGTTTCACTTTGCATGTTTTGACTTCCCGAATAGACTGGGTTATTCTTCCGGAATGACTAAGTTATTCAAACCATCCATAGTCGGTCATATGTTGGAAGTAGATATGAATTAAGACTGTCATGGGTTGGCTTGTAGAGGACTAAGGTGTTGGACAAAGGGCTACAACACTCATGAGTGCTCATAAGTTCTGAGTATTGGATTGAAGTCGCGCTCATTGGAATCACTTCATGGATTTTATCACGAGTGATCATGAGACGATAATATCTTATATTCTTCAAACCTAGAGATATGAGTTGTTACTATGAGTTGATAGTACATTGATTGCACGAAAACGCATTTGGTAACTCGGTGCTATAAAACGTGTCTTTGTGTATGATTCAACAAGTAGTAGAACAACCCATATGAGTCGAAGTGTATCCATTCCTTTTACCTTCGGGATAAAAGCGATATCTGTGGGCCCCTCGATGATTTGATGATGATAAATGGAAGTGCTCGGCCGGGCCAGGACTGATTTGATTTGTTCAATTAGTCATTCGTCATAAATCGGAAATCGGGAAACAACAAATGGACAGAGAGAATGATTATAATCCATGTCTCAGTCCATATGATATCTAGAATGGAGGAATATATGATCCCTTATCTAATGGACAAGTCACTGACAAAGGTCAGAGTTCATCTACAAGGTCAGAGTTCGACTGAAGCTTTTGATAGCTACGATTTCCAGTCGGTTACTGAAGTCATACACAATATTAGTTTTAGACTTATCCAAGTGGGAGACTATTGGATTAATGTCTAAGTCCATAACTATAATTGGTAAGACTTGACCCAACCCGGCATGGTCCATTTGGGTTGCATGGCATCATGCACTTGGATAGACTATAATGAGAGAAATAAGACACTTATGGTAATTAATATATTATAAGTTCTAGTATATTAATAATAAGATTATTTAATTAGTATTGATCAAGAATTAATCTAGGATTAATTAAGTGATCAAAAGAAGACTAATTAAATATATGGGTTGATTGTGTAAATCATCCATACTTGTATAGTGGGCTAATGCTCCATGGATAATCAAGTTGGGCTAAAACCCATAGAATGGTCCATGGATGCTCCATGGTGTATTTGAACCCATGGATCCAAGGAAATGGAAAGTCATGACAATTAGGGTTTACCCTAATTGTAACACTATATAAAGATCTTATTCTTGACAAAATCGGTCACTAGTATCAGACTAGAGAGAGTAAGAAAGGGCTAGCCGATTTTCATGGAGTGTAGAATTCTCTCAAGTTATTCCAAGTGTATTTGGTGTTGTGTGAACCATTTGAGGTGTCACACTTGGGGCACTAGGCACTCAAGCCTCATGAAGACATTCTACATCAAAGAGGTATGTATTCTATCTTGTTATATTGATAGTTTTGTATGCTAGATTAGGATAATACCTTGGATGTTCATATTTGCATGTATAATAGAGAAAACATAGATCCAAGGTATTTAGGGTTGCATGTACACTTAGGAGTGTTAGAATGCTCAAAACCCAACAGTGGCAAGGTAGGTCACTACAGAAAAAACTGCCCAGAGGTAGCAGATGCTGGCACAGACGGCAGTATGCTACCGACCACCGCCGCAGGAGAGTCTACTTCGGACCCACGTTAATGTAATTTAGGCGTTTCGTTGTAAGAGACTTATGAACCATCCCAAAACTAGTGCAACCAGAGTCTTATCTTTTGCGGGACCCCGTCCGTTTAGGGATGCTCGTAATGTGTGTACTTGTCTTTTGTAGTATACCTTGTTCGCAACAATAGTCTTGTAGTAAATCCTAAGTACAGTAACACTGTTAAAAGTTGCACTGTTGTCTTTTGTCTGTAATGCCTTATATTCAAATCTAATGTTGTTAATTTCCGTATGATTCCGACTTTATCATATGACTCGAGTAAATTCGATCCTCGCAATACCAGCTTCATAAGTACATCTCTTTCTCAGTAAACGTCTTTTAGCGAAGCCGTCATATCAGAACACCGAGGCACTCGTGCATGGAGTACCTTATAGTTCTTTTCCTTTCCGAAGAAATCCCCACAGTATTACTCGTGCAGTACGTCAAGTTCAATTCAAGGATTCATACGGTTGATCTATCACTGAAGAATATATACATGAGAGTGATATATAATCAATGTTCTATAGGTTTAGAATTGATGATTCCACTTTAACTTCTTTTCCCTCGATGGGATGTGAGATTAAGGAAGAATCCGTTATTCGACTACCTTTTCAATCTTAATTATATACGACTCGTATACACGAGATTGTGATCATTGAACCATATATGAATTCTAATATGAACTTTAGGACGGAGACTACCCAAGGGTACGAGAAATTGCATTGGCATAGGAACAAACTTTAGAACCCAGTATGACTCTTATAACCAGATCGCCTTACTGTCTAAACACCTACGGAAGATACAAGAACAACCCGGACAACACAACGAATTACTCAATAATAGAATTAGAAGACCAAGCTTCTCAACCTTGAGAGCTCCGGTCTTATTATTGTTGGATAAGGTGTCTAAGTCCATAACTTATTTGGTACATACTTGACCCGACCCGGCATGGTCCATTTGGGTTGCACTTCACCCGAACTATTTATGGATAATTTTATGAGAGTTATACACATATGTTTATTAATATATTGTAAGTTATAATATATTAATATGAAGTTATTTAATTAGTCTTAGTCTTAAATTAATTATGAATTAATTTAGAGATTAAAAGGAAGACTAATTAAATTGTGGGCTATTGTTCTATATGGTGTGGGCTAACACTCATTTGTTAATGGGCTAGGCTTATATGGAAGTCCATGGATGATCCATGGAGCTTTTAACCCATGGATCCTTGGAAAAGGAAAGGTCATGGGTTATTAGGGTTTCACCCTAACCATGCACACTATATAAGCATGCTTATGTTGCATGAAATAGCCACTAGTGTGGTTTTGTGTGTGTGGCCGATTTTTATGTGTGTATACACTCTCTCAAAGTTTTCCAACAGTTTGTGGTGATTTGTGATTCCATTTGAGGCATTCACACTATTGGTGCTTGGCCCTCAAACTCCTTAGGAATCAAACTCATCATCAAAAGGTATGTAATCTTATCTAATTCTTTTATGTTTAAAAGTACCCCATGCCATGTTAGATAGGTTATGAACCTTGGAAAATTATTATTTTGCATGTATTTAGACAAACATAGATCCAAGGTTTATTAGGGTTGCATGCACACTTAGGAAGTGTTAGATTGCTCAAAACCCAACAGTGGTATCAGAGCCTAGGCTTGCTTGTTTGATACTTGATGCAAAATAAAAAAAAATAAAAAAAACATAATTTCGCCTTTTGTTGCTGGAAATGGACTAGAAATATTACCCTAAACTGTTTTGGTGTTTTAAAACTTGTTTTAGTTGGTGTAATGGTTATTCTAATCCATTTACAACAGCATATATCAAAATTCCATGATTTTATGTGTTCATATAATTCTTGAAATTTTGATGATCATGTTCATGTTCTTATGAATTTAGAAGTTGATAGGAATTATTTGCTGAATTGTTTAGAATTAATTCTTGGTCATTTATGTGTTTTAATGGAGTCCATAATTTGTCCTCAAGTTATGGATATCCAAAGGTCACTTTTCTTTAACACACATTAAACACATAAGTTACATAAAATGAAGAGTCTTCATTTTTATGAACCTTTAATTCATAAGTTATGAAATGAAACGTTTTGGATAGTGGATGTTCATGTTCATATGAGTTTTGTTAGATCATAGGAATTATTTGCAAATTGTTTGTTAGTTAATTCTTGATCTTAATGTGTTTTAATGGAATTCTTAATTTGTCCTCAAGTTATGGAATTCCAAGAGTTTTTCTTTTAAATGTTTTTAAGAAGTTGTAGGTTACATTTTCTTGAAGAGTTTTTCCCATAAATGCTTTTATGGACTTCATAACTTGTCCTCAAGTTATGGATTTCCAAGAGACTCTTCATTAAAAGCTTTAAAACACATAATTAAAACTCATAAGTTATGAATATCCAAAAGTTTATGAATTGTTCAAAACTATCCCTCAAGTTTTGGAATTTGTAAAGTCTCACACAAACTTTAATTCCATACCCTAGAAGTTTTAAAAGTTAAAATTCTAACCTTATACTATTTATAAGATTAATGGTTAATTATTATATATATGTATAAGAACAAGTCATTTTACCGCTAGTAGGCCTCATTCACGAAGCCGGTCTATAAGGTGGGTATAAGGTTGTTGCCTATAAAATGGAGACTTAATGGGTGTCCACTCTCACCCACCGCTTGCTTGAATGGTGGAGGGTCGTTAGCCGAACGGGTAGGACAATGACTTTAAATTCTCATTAAAAGTATAATGATTATTATAAAGTAACTAAATATTTTTTATTTAATTCCCAATCTTAGTTACTTTAGGAAAAATGTGAATTTGGTGCTAGCCCATGGAATTCACACTTTGTACCTTACCAAGTCGTTGGTGGAGCGTGTGTGGTTAACCGGCACACTAACTTGGACTAGTAAGGATCACGAAGGGTGACTTAATGTTTGTCATAGATCAATGGAGCGTGTGTGGTTAACCGGCACATTGATTGGGTGATAATATTAAGGGTACCAAGTGAATTGGTATGGTTATTCACACCTTGTTTTGTGATCCTCGGCATCCCAGTCACAAAATTTGAGAGGGCATACTCGAGATTGAAACATGCCATTGAAAAGTTCAATGAATCTCAAAAGATCTAGGAATTTCAAATCCAATTAAAACCTAATAAATTATTTCGTTTTTCATGGTGGAAATTGGTGAATCGTCATTCGCCTACCTTCAAATATTTTATAGCTTGGATTACGGCATCCCTCGTCCAAATTATAAAATACTGTGTTGGGTCCTAACCTTAATATTTCATATTGGGTGTTATATTAAAGACTTTGAATCAACTAACTTGATTTTCTCCCATTATAGATGTCTGGTTCAGAAAACTATGATCTTCCCAAATCTCTTGAAGATGGTGTCCCTCAACATCATGCTTCACTTCCTCCACCTCCTCCAATTATTCTCCCTCACCCACAAGTTCTTGAAAAGTTTAAAGTCACTCAATCTCTATTGGCAAGCATAGTCTATGTGTGCTCACATCTTGGAGATAAAGTCACATATTGACAAGCCGGGAGAGTTGGGTGTCAAAGTCTCGTGAAAGTTGGATGTTCAATCACTTTCTTAGTAACATAGTGAGTCTCTTTGGGACTACTATGAGACAGACTATGACATGACCCTTAATGATGTTATCTATTTTCTTGGTGTTGTGGAATCAGCAATGATTTGGAACACCAGTAAAGCAAATTTGATTAAAAGAACAACTTCCCAAGTCTTAAATGGACATTGACAATGGTAGCATTGGATATCTAGAAAAGGATTTCTCTTCCCAATGGAAAAGGATCGGCCATAGTCAACTCGGTTGACCAAATGGTAAAGAGAAAGGCTAAGTCTGAGATAGTCTCATGTGTCGTTACCAAAGGGTCCATGTGTTTTGTTGCCAAAGGAAGGGGCATTGGTTGCGAAGCTGCCCTATTTACCTGAAAGATCATAAGATTGATCAAGTCCAAAAGTTTGACTCTACTTCGGATAAAGTCCACTGTCTAACTCTATTAAGTTCCTATTTGGAGATTCTTATTACATAATGTGAATGGGTCACATGCTGATGTTTTAAGAATCAAATAGGAAGCTTAAAGTAAGTATATGTTGATTCTGATTGCGAAGGTGGGTTTCGATCGCATGGTTCGGTGATCAGAATTTTGAGCTGTTGCTTAAGAGTTATAATATATTGCTTATGAATAGATAACAACAAGGTTTTCATGTGAATTGTAAGGATAAGTTTTTCCGCAAAGTTTTAAAAGAAAAAAGGGGTTTTAATTTTATTTATTTTAAAAATATCCTTACAATGGCATCTGTGGAAATTGTTGCTTATATGTTTCCAGTAATAGCAATATTGGAAAGTGGATTTGATTCCTTCATTTGTGGTAGTGTCTGAAATTACCAAATGAAGAAAGTTTTTCATCACCCAAGTTTCAATTGGACAGAAACTTGGAATCATACAAGTTGTATTGTATGATGAATGAGAATTTTCATCTTTGAAAATTAAGACTAATTCTTTGATCACATGTATATGTGAGTCAATTGAAGGACTAATGAATTAGGTACACTGGGTGTGCGCTGGTCAAGGTCCACCACAAAGATTGATTTGTCATGATTTACTAAAGATTAGTAAATATGATTATTCTTATGAGGTTGAGTATAATTCTGTAACATTGGAAAGGTTACAATGTATGACAAAACAAATGAGAAGAATCAAATTAGGCAGAAAGATAAAAGTTTCTCAAATCTGAAAGGATGGGAGAGTACTTTAGTATCATATTTCATGATCATCTTAATGATTATGAAACCATATCACAAATTCGTACTCTAAGGACGTCTTAGTGCATTGTTATGGCTAAGAAGAGAGGTCCTGAATTGTTGGATTGGTTAAAATCAAGAAGATGAGTCATACTTCGTTCCAAAACAATTCTTAGAGTCATACTCCAAGATTGTAACTTTGAGTGACATAAAGGAAGATTTAAAACACTTATCAAATGTAAGAGTAAAATGTTTTCTACTCTTGTACATTTGAGATTGGTAAGTTGTGATGTCTTGGATGAGACAAAGACCAACTAAGACCAATTGTGTGAAGTGTTAGTCTTGATAAGAATCCGCACTATCCCTTGTATATTTGTTTTGTCAAGGAATCGTTCTTGACTGGGGAAACTTATATGTCAAGGGGACAGTGGGAGCCTTAAAGATCCTGAAAGAGTTTCAGGATTTAATCAAGAGTAATGCCTGTAATTTATCACTAGCACACGACTTAATGTTTGCAACCTATCGTGTTGACATAATTCTTATTTCTGTACCTACTTCAAATAAGTTGAATTTGGATGTGAGTTATCAGAGTTCAACTTGGAAGCATTGGTGGGCCTTGTGCTACCAAGGTGACAAGAAACTATGATTGAACAAGTTTAATCCATGTAAGGCTGAATTTGTCACTAACCTTATCTTGTGATTATGGTTTTGACAAATTCACATGGATAGGAACTCATACACTATAAAATCTAAGTGTCATAAGGTTTCTCTCCGATTCATGAAAATGATGGTGAGGAAACGCTTTCACTAAGTAGATTTTACGTAGATATCAATTGTGTTATTTGCATTTTCAAAAGTCGTTAGTGGAGCGTGTGTGGTTAACCGGCACACTAACATGGACTAGTGAGAAATGGAAAAGGTCTAAGAAATTGAGACTATGATTATGGCATCCCTTTTCATAGTTCTTGAAATTGCTTAGACACACATATGAGCTATCCAAGAAAGGGTGTATGAATCTAAATTTTAGAAGTCCAACAGATTTCTGGAAATATGTTAGAGCTAGTGGGAGCATAAGTGTTTTGCTAATAATCATCATGTTAGTGGGAGCATGATAATTATGATTAGTGTTGCAAGTTAGCAATGTTAATTATAGAAAACAAAGTTTCAATTCGTGAAGTTGCAGGGGTTGAAAAGTTGTTTTGCTATAATTAAGGGAGAGGAAATTATACTTCATTTCAATTCTAAAGCTTAGATTGAGATTTTAATCATCTTTAGTCAAGAATATATATATATATATATATATATATATATATATATATATATATATATATATATATATATATATATATATATAAATTTTATGTTGGAATGGTTCAACTTGAAGAAATTCTATATATATTGCGTTTTCAAAATTCGATTATGATTACGGCATCCCTCTTCATAGTTAAATTTTGAAAACATGGCAAATAAAAAAAAATTGTAGCAAAAGAATGGTCTAGTATCGTGTCCCATATACTTCGGATATAGGATCGATTGCATGTGCTATAATATTCATCCTTTCTAAATTTTCCAAATGCTTAAGGCATTGAGAAGGGAAAAGTCTAGAACTGGATATGACTAAAGTGATTAAGCAATTGTCGAGGACAATCTGAGGTTCGCCAAAGATTGGTTGCTCAGGGAAAGTTGAAAGTATGATGTAAGTTGTCGAAAAGGACCCTATTGACATATTCTGAAAAGAAGTAACTCTTGTTCGGAAGTGATAGTCAAAATGGGACTATGGAAATGTCTCCATAGGTGGAAGTTATTCAATCTATGTAAGATTAGAAAACCTTAATGCAAAGAAGGATGTTCAAAGCAATGTACTTTGAATATGAGACTTCCTTTCCATAGAATTTGACCTTCTCTGGAATACTCTGTAATGACTGGTGACAAGGTTTTGGTGACTTTGTGCATAATCATTACAAGAGGAACATTGCATAAAAGTCTAAACTAACAGGTTTTTGGTAAATGATAGGAATCGGGGATTCTCACATTTACAATAAGGATTTGGGATTGTGAAATGAGTATCATTGGAATCATGTTCAATTGATCTACATCACAATGTAAGGATCCTAGACAAACATAGTGTGCATACTTGGATTATGGCATAACGATTGTTTAGAAAAACAAAGTGTACATGCTAGGAGCATGGAACGACTGTTGTTTTTATTCAAGTCTTAAGCTGATTGTTTGAAACATTATACAATGAATAATGTAATTAATATGGTGATAAATAAAAGGTGGTTCAATTTATATTCAAAAGGGTTCTGAGACCATATTGGATTCGATTATTATTGTGTTTCACTTTGCATGTTTTGACTTCCAAAATAGCTAGGTTATTCTTTCCGAATGACTAAGTTATTTAAACACACCACAGTCGTTCATATGTTGGAAGTAGGTATGAATCAAGACTGTCATGAATCGAGTTTGTAGATGGCTAAATGGGTTTAGTCATAGCAATGGTTGCTACAACATTCATGAGTGCTCATAAGTTATGAGTATTGGAATAAACCCACGCTCACTTGTATCACTTCATGGAATTTATCTCAAGTGATTGTGAGACGGTAATATCATATAAATCTTCAAACCTAGAGATATGAGTTGTTACCTATGAGTTGGTTGTGCATTGATTGCACGTAAACGCATCAGTAACTTGATGTTATAAAACATGCCTTTGTGTACAATTCAACAAGTAGTAGAACAAGCATATGAGTCGAAGTTTATCTGTTCCTTCGAGAAATGGAAGCGATATCTGGGCCCCTCGATGATTTTGTTGTGACCTATGTACCAGCCGGTCAGAACTAAATTGATGTGTTCGATTAAGTTCTTTGTCAAACAAATCGAAAATCGGGAAACAAACTGCTGGACAATAAGTACGACGTTGTTCCATGTATTTGTCCGGCTGATATCATGAGAACAGAGGATTATATGATCACTTATCTAAAATGGCGCTTCATAGTTCAACAGAGTTTTCGAGAGCTACGATTGCTTGTTGGTTCCTGAAGTAACATACGCAAATATAGTTATTAGACTTATCCAAGTGGGAGTCTGTTGGATAAGGTGTCTAAGTCCATAACTTATTTGGTACATACTTGACCCGACCCGGCACGGTCCATTTGGGTTGCACTTCACCTGAACTATTTATGGATAATTTTATGAGAGTTATACCCATATGTTTATTAATATATTGTAAGTTATAATATATTAATATGAAGTTATTTAATTAGTCTTAGTCTTAAATTAATTATGAATTAATTTGGAGATTAAAAGGAAGACTAATTAAATTGTGGGCTATTGTTTTATATGGTGTGGGCTAACACTCATTTATTAATGGGCTAGGCTTATATGGAAGTCCATGGATGATCCATGGAGCTTTTAACCCATGGATCCTTGGAAAAGGAAAGGTCATGGGTTATTAGGGTTTCACCCTAACCATGCACACTATATAAGCATGCTTATGTTGCATGAAATAGCCACTAGTGTGGTTTTGTGTGTGTGGCCGATTTTTATGTGTGTATACACTCTCTCAAAGTTTTCCAACAGTTTGTGGTGATTTGTGATTCCATTTGAGGCATTCACACTATTGGTGCTTGGCCCTCAAACTCCTTAGGAATCAAACTCATCATCAAAAGGTATGTAATCTTATCTAATTCTTTTATGTTTAAAAGTACCCCATGCCATGTTAGATAGGTTATGAACCTTGGAAAATTATTATTTTGCATGTATTTAGACAAACATAGATCCAAGGTTTATTAGGGTTGCATTCACACTTAGGAAGTGTTAGATTGCTCAAAACCCAACAATTATTACCAAAAGTCGACGGAGTGCATCATATGTACCTTGACGACCGGAGACTTCATTAAGATTTCCTTTAGAAATCGTTGTCTCTTCCTCGCATAGACGAGTCGATTGAGAAAACATAGGGAAAGAATTACTTTCAGAAATGAACCTCAGATCCGAATATCACCAGTTCGTGTGTTAGGGAAGGATATCCTAAGGACTACCCTCCGAACTCGATGCGGATAGTACTCCACTCATTTAGCTCATGAATACTATGGGCATATTGGTCCTATTCGAGGGGTATCACTTCGAGTCCGTAGTGATACCCCTCGAATAGGACCAATACGCCCATAGTATTCATGAGCTAAAAGAGTGGAGTACGCCTTTCTTACTGGGATCAGTTCGTCATTTCTCCATGTAATGACTTACTTATCTACCCTCGTAGTAAGAAAGAACCCATAGAAACATTACCCTCGGAGATACTTTTTGCGAAGTTCTCTGAACATTAGTTTTGGAATTAAAGATTCAAATTTCCTAAGACACACTATTAGTGATGTGGAAATTCTGGAGTACTCTGGCAAATTATCCAAAACCGTTGGGAATTTGTCGGCACTGTAGTCACCAATGTTAAATTCGCCAAATACTAGGTCTTACAGACCTACTACCATAGTCCATTCAGAACTCCTCGCAAATTTCAGAAACCCTTTCGACTTTGAACCAGCAAGGGGTGGACCTTGACTTGGAAGTTAAGCGAGAGAAAGAACCTTTGGAATGCCAAGTGAGAGACCAAATTCTTTAGGAAACCTCACTCTGGGAACGACTTAATACGCTTCGTAAAGCGTGGAAAGCTAAATCCAATGTAGTTAGGGCCTCCGAGATTCTTACCAGAATCGGTCCTGCATCTCACTAACTAGATCTACCCCACGAACTCAGTAACCTGCAAGTTACCCTTCACGTCTCAATTTTTAAACCGTACCTATCCATTGGGACTTTCGTAAGCCCTCTTGACGAGATCAATATTTACGAGATCCTCACCTTCGTATTAGAACCATAGTGACCCTCGGCCGAGTTGTCAAGTGGACGAAGCAACTCCGTCGCCCGTTAGTGAAGGTTCATTGGGATACCAACCAAGAACCCGTGTAACATCCGAAATTTCAGGTATTATATTTATTCATTTTATTTTGAGTTTTGTGGAAGAACTCAACGAGTTGGTGTGTAGACTCGCCGAGTAGAGACGCGGTTTCTCACCCGGATTAATGACCGGACTCGACGAGTCGCATTGGTGGACTCGGCGAGTCCGTGCTGTTTAATGAAACCCTAATTTCTCGGCTTTGGGGCCTATTTAAAGGGCCTTATGGCCGTCTTTTTTGCTCACCAGCCCCAGAGCGAAACCCTAGTGAGCTTAAGCATTTGGAGTGAGAGAAGGAGCCATTGTCGACCTTGGAGGTGCTGTCTAGAAAGGGAAAGGAAGCTATAGCCAAGAGGAAGCAAGAGGGTTAACTTCCTGAAGATATGATGTCCAGAACATCACGTTTGAGGTATTATTTTCGAACCATTTTCTATTGTGGTGATGTTCATGTTGATTTAGGGCTTATTGAGCCCTTTTGTGACTAGATCTAGTGCTCCCATGGTCCGTTAAGCGAGTTAGGTTCTGGATCTGGACCCATGGAGGTCCAGAGTGCCTCTTTGTCCAAGCTTTATATGAGTCTATGCAGGTTTTGGTTTGGGATCATTGTGTTTGAGGTTAAAACACCATTTATGAGTCAATAGGTGTGATATGAGCGCCAAGACATAAATTTTACGTGATAAATAAACTTGGAAAGACTAGATCTATGAGTTAGTGGAACAGATCTGACCTCAGAAGGTCATTTGGGGTTGTGCATGGAATGCACTCGTCGAGTCCATAGGCAGACTCGACGAGTTGGAGCGAATTGTTCCTTGTTTTCGAACCAGGGGTTGAGTAACCGAGTTGGGTGAGTGACTCGGTGAGTCGGAAGGGATTCAGAGGAATCGGGTCACCGTAGGGACTCGGCGAGTCCATGCCAGACTCGACGAGTTGGGTTGACCGTTGACCATTGACCAGAGTTGACCGGTGTTGACTTGATAGAGTTAGTCAACCCTAGTTGGTAAAGTGTTAATTAGAGATGTATTTGTGTTATAGGAGGACTATAGCTCGGGTGATCAAGCACTAGTGATTTCAGGGATTTACGAGTTACCGAGATACGCGAGGTGAGACTTCTCACTATGCTTTACCTTGAGTAGGTAATTAGAGTTATGTGATACAGTGTTGTATGCTATATATGTGTTATGTGTTGCACTACATTATTCTATGTGATTTATGTTGTGCATGCTACAGAGTTAGAACCGGAAGGTTCACAGAGATAGAGCCTGAGAGTTCATAGAGTTGGGTGCACGGACCCAAAGAGTTATAGCCTCGAGTGGCTAATATGTGTTATATATATGGTATTTTGGGGAACTCACTAAAATTTGTGCTTACAGTGTTTGGTGTTACAAGTTGGTATCAGAGCCTTGGTTTGAGGGATTCGAGTACACCTTCGGGCGTATTTGAACTCAAACTGAGGATTTGAGAAATATTTTCAAAAAGAGCAAAAGATTTTTGGAAAATGCAGAGTAGAGTTGTGTGTACGATCAGTCAGCGCCCGAACGGTGATTTTCCAAGATACCTTTATGTTATATGCTTATGATGTTGATATGATGTATTCTTGTGCTAGAGTGGGCTAGGTACTCCTATTAGGACTAGAGTGGCCTGATTTGTGACGCCTTAGCTTAGGGAGAGGTGAGCTGCTATGAGATGCTTGAGAGTGAGTAGGTAGCAGCGAGGAGCTTATGAGAGATCTGTTAGAGAAAGGTTTTGCATAATAGAGTACGTGGGACTTGGGATCCTAGGAGGAGGACTTGGGTTGTATAGTGACGCGGTGTGGAAGGTAGTATTGGGCCCGCACTACTGAAAACACCGGGACGGTGTACAGTTCAAGTAAGAATCTTCGGGATACCGGCGATCAAGGAGGGACGAGTTATGGAGTGCGAGTATGCTCGAGAGAGTTTCTAATATATCATATGTTGTTTTTCAGAGGTAGATCATGGTGAGGACACATCATGCGCCAGAGAGCAGCGAGACCAGTGATGAGGAGATCTGCCGGATCATGCATGAGGAGGTGGCTGCGGCCATCAGGGCAGAAATACCAGAGATGTTCGGGTCTATCAAGACCACGCTGATTGAGACTTTTGACAAGCGTTATGCCGCTCTTTCTGAGGCTACTGTTGCAACGGCCACAGCAGCCATTGCTACTGCTAGGCCGCAAGGGGGTGACTTGTTGTTGTTCAGGGAGTTCAACAACACGAAGCCACCAGAGTTTGATGGTACGCAGGATCTGATTGCAGCGATGAGATGGGTATCTGACATTGAGGGGTGTTTCTATACATGCTCGTGCCTGGAGCAGTTGAGGGTTCGGTTTGCGCTGAACCATCTTCGCCTGGGGGCGAAGGATTGATGGAAGTTCACGACAACACACTATTCTCCAGCAGAGCTTACTGCGGTGACCTGGGAGAGGTTCACCACCATGTTTCGTGATGAGTACGTTCCCCCAGTGGAACGGGATCGGTTGGCACAGGAAGTTTTGACCCTCAAGCAGGGTACAGAGTCTGTTATGGTTATCACCAGGATATTTCATGAGAGGGTGATGTTCTGCCCTGAGCACGAGTCTACTGAGCAGGCACGTATGAGCCGTTATTTAAGTATTTTGAGGAGAGATATCCAGGAGTTCGTGGCGAACTACTCGTACCGGACATTTGCCGAGCTTCAGGCAAATGCCCGGAAGAGGGAGATTGAGCTAGAGACTCAGGCTAGGGAGGAGGCGAAGTCTCAAGGGAGGGATCGGTGACCGGCAGAGTCGCAGCCGGCAGCCAAGCGGGCCAAGCCCGCTGATCCCAAAGCAGGGAGCCAGAAGGGCCGCAGTTGTGGAAAGTGCGGCAAGGGTCATGATGGAGTTTGTAGAGCTGGATCTTGCTACAAGTGTGGCAAGGAGGGGCATATGGCCAAGGACTGCCCCAAGGGGTTTGCAGTGTGTTTCCACTGCAACCAGACCGGACACCGGAAGGCCGAGTGTCCGCTGCTGGGAGGGTCAGCACAGGGAGCTTCTCAGGGGATGCCCCTGCTGCGATTACAGCTTCAGATAGTCGGTCGGTGAAGACCGAGATGCCGAAGGCTCGGGGGAGAGCCTTCAAGTTGATTGCAGAGGAGGTCCGCGCAGTGCCCAATATCATGGCTGGTATGTATTCTTTCATGTATTTATTTTAATGTTTGAGATTTTCTGCTTATTTTATGTTATGCGTAGGTACTTTTCTTGTGAGTTCTGTACCTGCTTTGGACTTTTAACACGTGGATCCTATGCAATGAAAGGTCATGGGTATTAAGGTTTACATGGATGTAACCCTAATCCTCCATACTATATAAAGAGGCCTTTGGCACAAGAAATGGCACTAGTGTGTGAGGACATAAGAGTGGGACGATTTTAGTGTGCGTACATATTCTCTTAAGTTCTTCCAAGGTGTTTTGATGATTTGTGATTCCACTTGAGGCTTCCACACTATTGGGGCTATGCTTTTAAAGCTTGAAGACATCAAGCTACATCAAAAGGTATGTCATCTAACTAGAATTTGTAGTATAGATATTTCATAATATGCTAGTTAGGATGAAACCTTGGAATATTTAATATTTGCATGTATAACAGAGAAAACATAGATCCAAGGTTTATAGGGTTGCATGTACACCATAGGAGTGGTAGTATACTAAAACCCAATATTATCCTCACTATATCAAAAGGGTCTAAGGCACCAACGTCGGCCCTTTACTTTGTTATTGCTATGATATATATATATATATATATATATATATATATATATATATATATATATATATATATATATATATATATATATATATATAGGAATGAGTTCTATGGAAAATAAATAACTAGGGCAACATCTACCGGAACCAATAATCAAATGACACGTGTCCATTTCTTTCTTCACAAGTAATGTATTGTGTAAGTTATTGTCACACCCCCGAACCAGACGGCGGAAACGTCCGGGGGCTGTCGTGACTCAATTGAATACCATAACATTGAATATATATGAAACATAACAACATTCGTCACCATGCATTAATATAATACAACCAGTAGCGTTTACATGAAATACATTGTTTAAATATTACATTCTCAAAAGTAATTGTTCGATACTAATTAAGCAACAACGAAACGTCATAGAGTACAATTCATCCTTCACTTAATCTGTTACCTGAGAATACAAGTATTTTGAAAAACGTCAACATATGAAATGTTGGTGAGTTCATAAGTGGTATTTGAAGAAAAACAATGTTCGTATCGTTTGAAAACCACCAGAAAATCCAATATTTTCTGAAAAGAGAAGCTTTCGAAAATGTTTGTGAAGATCCATAGGTATGCTTGTTTGTTTCTATACTTGTAAAAAAAATGTTCATTGAAGTTGTATGCATTTCAAATCTGTATGTATTGAAAACCCTAGGAAAACCCGATGTTCTCCTAGTTCCTTGAATTACATGAAGTTACATTAAAACCATTGCGTAGCGTATAGTGTCAGTCCCAGGTGACGTTGGAAGGTTCTCGAGCAGGATTATTTACTACAAACCCGCGTTACACAAACGCCCAGTTTATAGTTATACTAACGACTCCGAAGGCGTCGTCAGTACTAATCGCGTTATCCAATCGCCCTGACTAGGTGTAGTCCCACATCCGAAGAGTAAGAGGACACGAAGGCCTCGATGACTCTATTAATCGGTTGGGGATAATATGCGTGCGAGGGGTCCTCGACCCGCCTCGTAAAATATGCAGACTTTCCTAGCAATACCAAGGACCCTTGGGGACCAGTGGTATATAAGCCATTGGAAGTCCCTCTACGTTGTGCCGAGTCGGTGAAACTCAACACTTCGTAGAAAATATGCGTCTTCGGGCCTTAAGATCAGGTCATTGGGCTAGCTAGGCTCAACGAACAAGATTTTACACTTGTGGGGCCCAAAGATGGTGCGTAGACGTCTATGCACACTCGTATGTATATGTATTACCAAACGTTACTTGTATGAATCGTAGTGTCGTAGAGTTAGTAGTTGTAGATTTCTATTGGCTCGAGACCGAGCCAATTCGTTTAACAACGACTTTTGGTATTGTAATGAGTTGTATTTCGTCGATAGTCGCGGTGCCATTATTTGATCAAATTGTACATATTGAATTAGCCTTGAAATATTTCTGTTTTTCAGCCCCTCATTGTTTGTAAAATTTACATTTTCAACCCTTTTATTAAATACTTCCCGGTTTGGTCCTTAAACTATTTTTCTTGACATTTTAACACCAAAAATTATTGAAATTAATATTTTTCAGCATATTTTTCATAGAAAACAGTTTAAGTCCCTGAAAATGCAGTTTTCTCGGTTTTAACCCTTCTTTTCGCAATTTTGACAATTTTGGCCCAAATTGGAAAATTTTTGCAACTTTGGTCCTTTTTAAATTTAAAAAGCATTTTAAACCTTTGAAAAGGATTTGGGACACTTATAGTCCACTGTTTTACAGAAAATTACAGTTTTGGCCCTCCAAAACAGAAAAATTCGCATAATGGGCCTCATTGGGCCGAAATTTTCATTTTTAGCCCATTAAGCTTGAAATTTATGTTTTTAATCCTCTAATTGGGTATAATTCCAGAAATAGTTCTATGGAAACTGTTTTGGCACACTTCATCCATCAGAATCTGTGAAATGTCAATTTGGGCCCTTAATTTTGTATTTTTCACATTTTAGGCCCAAAATTTATGTTTTTAACCCAAAGAAAATTATTACTAAACCACTTAGCCATTTTTCTTGAAACACTTTGTGTGTAGAAATATTTTTGAAGCTAAGATCATAAAACATAAGTTATATCTCGGTTTTGAGGGGTTTTATGGCTAGATCCAACATTAAAACACATAGAAGCATACATATAAGCATGGAAATCATACAAGGCATACAAACACATATAGATCTACACTTTCACTTGTATTCCCCCCCCAAAAAAAAACTCATAAAAACAGAAAATAGGGGGTATGAAGCTCACCTTGGGGTTTGGAAGTCGGTTTTGATGAAGAAGTGAAGAGATCTCGACCCTAGATGTGTTATGGAGATGATTTTCGAGCTCTATGGTGCTATAAGAGTATGATTCACGAAAGTATGGTCTAAGAGGAGATCTTTGAGTAGATCAAGGAGTGAAATCATAGATCTAATGAAAAACTTACCAAAGATGATGACCTAGGTGGGAAAACCTTCTTGAAATTCTTAAAATCTCGAAAAATTGAGAGGAAGTAAGGGTGGTTTTTCTTGAGAGTGTTTAAGAGGAATGATGAGAGAAAATGTTGGGTTTTAGAATGAAATTTGGAGGTAGAGAGGCCATATGGCCGTGAGTTTGAAGGAGGGAGAGAAAGAAATGATTTCCTTGCCTAGATACATGAGCTTACCTTGTTGTATGGTGGTTATTATGCATGGATGACCACCATGCAATATTGAGGTGGCAAGGTTAGGATAATTCATTTTTTTTTTTTTTTTTGTTTTTGGAATGATCTTGGGCCGAGATTGGGCTAAGGTAAATGAGGATGAGGTGTTTTTGCCCATTGTTTGTCTTGGCCGAATTTATGAGGCCCAAAATAAATTTTCGGCCCATTGGGCTCTTAAGGAGACTCACGGCCCAAAATGGTAAAAGAAATGGGTTTAGGGTCCATTAGGGGTAATTAAATCCCTTTGTGGCCCATCATGGCCTAAAGTGGTCAAGTTTAAGACTTATTGGTCCATTATGCCCAATAGGAGAATTTTAGTTCATAAGGAACTTGAACCGGAATTCCTACGGTTTCCAACCCCTAGTTGAACCTATAAGAGGTATTTGAACGAGGAAAGGGTATAGCATTCACTTAAATTACAAGCCCTACTATAGTTGGTGGTTTCATGAGAATAGAAACTCCTAGCAAAAGTGCCAGTTGTGACAGTTATTATGGAAGTGATGTGTTGTCATGTTTTCATTGGTTTAAATATGTGTTGCCCTAACCATTCATTTTCCATATAACTCTTCCCTATATATATATATATATATATATATATATATATATATATATATATATATATATATATGGTTATGATTTGATAGATCAGAACCAGGATAGACCATATGTTATGATTCTATGATCCTTAGGGATCGCTATGTTAGTGGCCTGCTAGGTCGATGCTTTAGCTATGAGAGATTGCTATGATTTATGATCATGAGTAGATATGTTTGATTCTTATGTATGCCAGTATATGTTAGTTATACACACATGATTAGTTGCTCGTTGATTGGGTTGAGGTGGGTCTTCTTTGTGCTAAACGCCAACTTACCCTATGAGCTGTCCGGGGAGACTATAGGCCCATGTGGCGGTCTCGTCATGCTGAAGGCTCGTTATAGATCCAGTTAGACTGTAGGCCCTGTAGGGCCGTCCAGTCAGGCCGATGGCCCTGTATGAATGTTGTTGATTGATAGTTACCGACTTGGTATTTTAGTGTGGTATTGGTATTTTGGGGGTAACTCACTAAGCCCTTGGGCTTAAAGTTTTCAGTTATTGTTTCAGGTACTTCAGGAGATTGTGGCAAGGAGAAGGCGTAACCGGACCGCTCCTCATCCATATGATCTGTTTTTGAGACATTCTGATGAATAATGATTTGAAAACAATTTGTAAACAAACACAATTTGGGTTTTAATTATGATTGGAAAAGTTTAAATTTGCGTAAAATTTATGGATGTTACAAGTTGGTAATAGAGCCTTGGTTTGAGTGAATTGGAGGAGCACTCATGTGAATCCAGTCTCAAATCAAGTAGATTTTCGGAAAGCAAATTTTTTAAAATGGTTTTCAAAATAAAGGATGGAGGATGCAGAGGGTACAATCAGCCAGAGCATGTAAGTAAACCCAAAATACCACAAAGTTATTTGATATTATGATATGTTAAGACAACATGCTAGTGCTAGGTTAGGGATCTTCCGGAATCGCATGATAGACTTGCCTGATTATATGATGCCTATTAGCCTAGGGTTTCTTGCATATGGAATCGACATCATAATTGTAGATGTTTAGTGTATGTATCACGACTGTACATAATTAAGATCTTATAGCCTGAGAATGTTAATTCAGCCTTCGAGTAGGATTGTATATTCGAAAGTCTATTGGGTCCAACAATATGTGCGGAAAGCATACACTAGCGCTGCAGGGGGTGATGACAGTTTCATGGATGAGTGGGTTGCGGGAAGCTATGAAGCTAGACACAAGATAGTCGATATGCCTCTAGGAGCGACGGTTAAGCGCATGTTATATTGATAGTAGTGTTAGGGCATTGTGATGATACTTGAGACAAATATGGGTAGGTGTGGAAGGTAGTATGGGTCCGTACTGTAACACCCCGAGATTCAGGTATTCTCCTTTTATCCTTGTTCTTTATTGATTGGGCATGTGTTAGTCCTTGAGTGGTGGGAGTGTAGCAAGTGAGTACGTTGGGCGTACCATAGGGGTACGCTGCGCGTACTCATGTGCTTAATTTGGACGCGGAGTCGCCAAGGTACGCTGGGTGTACCTAGAGTTATGTCGGGCATACCCGGCCCAGGTGCAAAAACCCTAATCCACCTTGTGCACTATTTAAAGGGTGTTATGGCTCATTCCTTAGCCTCTTTATTAATGAGTGAAACCCTAAAAGAGAGCCCCATCGTCCTTAGTGTGTGAGAGTGTTGATTTGAGCTTCTTGATGCTTTAGTGCCTTAGTGAAGAAGAAGGAAGGGAGTTCTTGGAGGCTAAAGCTTGAGGTGCCATTTTGGATCTGAGATCTACAGAGGAAAGGGCTACACTTGGAGGTATAAAGTTCAAAACTTTCCTCTTCTTTTGGTTGTTGTTGTATGTGCCCTTTTTAGGGCCAAAAACCCCAAAGGTGGAGACTTTATGAGTGTAAAGTGCTCCATGGTCCGAGATCTGTCCCCTTTCAGTGTTATTGGTCATTTAGAGCCATAAAGTTTCCATCTTGGATGTTAGTTTGAAGTCATGCATGTGTATTTAGCCTTCTAGAGTTGACGATTGGATCATTGTGAGAGTTGGTGACTTGTTCAGCCATGTAAAGGCTTAAAGTCAGCAACTTTATGGATTAAGGGGCTTAGATGGGGTCAAATCTAAAATATAAACATAGGTCTTAACTGTTTAAGACCTCAAGAGCTAAAGGGCTGGTGCAAAGGAGTACACCGGGTGTAATTCCTAGTACGCGCCGCGTACTGGGTGGTGCTCCCCGATTCTGAGGTGCATCCGGCTACGCTCAGCGTACACATCTGGTACGCGCAGCGTAACTTGGGGAGTTGACTTTTGGTTGACTTTTAGGGTATGGTCTATTGTGGGGCCTTTGAGCTATGAGAGGGGTAAAATGGTCTTTTACCCTTCTGAGAGTGTCATAAGAGAACAAAGTCTAGCCTTTTAGAGTTATATTAAATAGAGTGTTATTTTCATATGAGTAGGCGGAGGCTAGGCCAGCGTTAACCGAGTCAGAGATTTACTGAGATACCCGAGGTGAGTCTTTTCACTATACTTTACCTAGTGTGGTAATAGAGTTAAGAGACAGAGTATTATAGAGTTATATGCCAGTGTGATTGCATGTTATTATGTGATGTGATTTATTGTGATATGTGATATGCATGATTCAGAGTTACAGAGTTGGGACTTTCGGGTCCCTAGAGTTAGGGCCAGAGGGCCCACAAAGAGTTGGGGCTGGAGGGGCCCACTGAGACACATTGACCAGAGGGTCAACAGAGTTACAGCCTCGAGTGGCTATTACGTGTTAGTGTGGTATTTTGGTGAACTCACTAAGCTTATGCTTACAGTGTTTAGTGTTATGTGTTTCAGGTACCAGTAATGACCGCGGGAAGGCACCGAATTGATTCGTACACACACATGAGATTGGATGTATTTTGATCTTGGGAGACATTTGTGAAATAAAACATGATGTTATGACATTTTATGAATGACTGGTTTTATTTAAAATGTGTTTTCAAATGTGAAAAATTGTTTTAATTTTTACGGTGTTACAAGTTGGTATCAGAGCCTAGGTTTGAGGGATTCGGGTGCACCTTCGGGCGTATCTGAACTCAAACCGAGGATTTGAGAAAATTTTGATAATAAAACAAGTTTTCAAAAGAAGAACTTGCGAGACAAATAGACCAGAGTCGTGTGTACGAACAGCCAGCGCCCGAACGGTGATTTCCCAAAATACCATTATTATAAGTGTTATGAGATATGATGTTATATGTTATATGATGAGCTATGATATGGATGCTAGAGTAGGATAGGTATTCTTATTAGGACTAGAGTGGCCTGATATGTGATGCCTAAGTCTAGGAGTCTTGCTGCTATGAATATTTCAGAGTGGTTAGGTAGAAGTGAGGAGATTGTGAGAGATCTGTTTGCGAGTATCATATGATTAAAGAGAGTAGAGTGCTTGGGACTTGGGACTTTGGGAGGAGGACTTGGGGTGGATGCTGATGCGGTGTGGATGGTAGTATTGGGCCCGTACTACTAAATACACCAAGACAGTGCACAGTCCAAGTAAGAATCCTTAGAGTACTAAGGAACAAGTAGGATGGAGAACTCGAGTGTGAGTATACTCGAGTGAGTCCCTGATATTATTCTTATATTGTATTTCAGAGAGCACTTGCCACATGCCAGGGACCAGTGATACGAGGGATGAGGAGATCCGTAGGATCATCCAGGAGGAGGTGGCTGCGGCCATCAGGGCAGAGATACCAGAGATGTTCGGGTCTATCAAGACCACGCTGATAGAGACATTTGATGAGAAGTACGCTGCTCTTTCTGAGGTTGTTGTTGCTATAGCCACTGTAGCTATAGCTGCGACGAGGCCGCAGGGTGGTGATGCGTTGCTGTTCCGAGAGTTCAGCAACACAAAACCACCGGAGTTTGACGGGACCCAGGACCCGATTACGGCGATGAGATGGATTTCAGACATAGAGGGGTGTTTCTTTACTTGCTCATCACCTGAGCATTTGAGAGTCCAGTTCGCGCTAAACCAGCTTTGCTTGGGAGCGAAGGACTGGTGGAAATTTGTGACGGCGCACTATACGCCTTCTGAGCTTGCAGCAGTGACCTGGGAGAGGTTCACTGCTATGTTCCGAGATGAGTACATTCCCCAGGTGGAGAGGGAGCATTTGGCACAGGAGTTTCTGATCCTTAAGCAGGGTACTGAGTCTGTTACGGTGATTACGATGATGTTTCATGAACGGGCGATGTTCTTCCCAGAGCACGTGTCCTCCGAGCAGGCACGTATGAGTCGATATTTGAGCATTCTGAGGAGGGACATACATGAGTTCGTGGTGAACTCGACATACCAGACATTTGCTAAGCTTCAAGCAAATGCCCGGAAGAGGGAGATAAAGCTGGAGACTCATGCTAGGGAGGAGGCTGAGTCTCAGGGGAGGGTTCGGCGACCGGTGCAGTCTCAGCCAGTAGCCAAGCGGGCCAAGCCCGCCGATTCGAGAACAGGGAGCCAGAGGGGCCGCACTTGTGGCAAGTGCGGCAAGAGCCATAACGGGGTATACAGAGCAGGGTCTTGCTACAAATGTGGCAAGGAGGGACATATGGCCAAGGACTGCCCCAAGGTGTTTGCAGTATGTTTTCACTGCAACCAGACCGGACACCGGAAGGCAGAGTGTCTACAGTTGCGGGGATCAGCACAGGGAGCATCTCAGGGATCTGCCCCTGCTGCCATCAAAGCTACCGAGAGTCGGCCAGTGAAGTCCGAGGCACCGAAGGCACGAGGGAGAGCCTTCCAGTTGACCGAGGAGGAGGTCCGCACAGCGCCCGATGGCGTGGCTGGTATGTATTCTTTCGTGTATTTATTTTGATGTTGAGATATTGTGCTAATATTATGTTATGCGTAGGTACTTTTCTTGTGAATTATGTACCTGCCTTGGTGTTATTTGACTCGGGTGCAATTCGGTCTTTTGTATCTTTCGCTTTTAGTCAGCATATCAGTGTTAGTCGTGAGGCGTTGAGTCGGCCTATGAGAGTTTCCATAGCTGACGAGAGGGTGATATACGCCTCAGAGGTGATACGAGGGTGCGTATTCGAGATTTTCGGTGTTGAGTTCCCGATTGATTTGGTTCCTATTGCGATGGGTGATGTCTGTGTCATTGTGGGCATGGACTGCTTGAGCAGATTCGATGCAGTTATCGACTGCGAGCGACAGCTGGTGACAATACGAGACCCTAGTGTGGGAGTTCTTACGATGTACGGCGAGGGTACACGTTCTGGGTCAGGGTTTTGTTCGGCCGCTAGAGTGAGGCAGTGTCTACAGCAGGGCTGTAAGGGCTTTGTGGCGTATGTGATGGATATGCGGGTTGATTCAGAGAGACCGAGGTCAGTTGAGGAGGTTCCGATAGTGCGTGAGTTCCTGGACGTATTTCCAGAGCAGTTGTCGGGTGTGCCTCCCGTGATGCAAGTGGAGTTCATTATCGATTTGGTTCCGGGGGCCGTGCCTATTGCCAAGGTGCCATATCGCCTTGCACCTCCAGAGATGCAAGAGTTATCCTCGCAGCTTCAGGAGCTGTTGGGAAAGGGGTTTATTCGGCCGAGTAGCTCGCCGTGGGGAGCGCCTATCCTTTTTGTCAAGAAGAAGGATGGTTCACACCGGATGTGCATTGATTACCGAGAGTTGAACAAGCTGACGGTCAAGAACCGTTACCCGTTGCCGAGGATCGATGATTTGTTCAATCAGTTGGAGGGAGCATCTTGGTTCTCCAAGATCGATTTGAGGTCGGGGTATCATCAGGTAAGGGTACGAGATGAGAAAATTCCGAAGACAACATTCAGGACTCGTTATGGGCATTATGAGTTTGTGGTCATGCCTTTCGGACTCACCAATGCCCCGGCAGTGTTCATGGATCTCATGAACAGAGTGTGCAGGCCGATGTTGGATTGGTCGGTGATCGTGTTCATCAACAATATTTTGGTGTATTCGAGATCCAGAGAGCAGCATGAGGAGCATTTGAGGGAGATCCTCGGAGTACTGAGATCGGAGAGGCTTTACGCCAAATTCTCCAAGTGTGATTTCTGGTTGTGAGAGGTCCAGTTCCTAGGGCACCTCATTAACCAGAAGGGGATATTGGTCGACATGGCCAAAGTGGAGGCAGTGATGAGTTGGGAGGTGCCGAGGTCACCGTCCGAGATAAGGAGTTTCTTGGGGTTGGCAGACTATTATCAGAGATTTATCAGGGATTTCTCCAAGATCGCCGTGCCACTCACCAGGTTAACCCAGAAGGGTGTCGCTTTTTCATGGGGGCCAGAGCAACAGACCTCCTTTGAGACGCTTCGCCAAAGGCTATGTGAAGCCCCAGTGTTAGCCCTCCCAGAATGGATGGAGGACTTTGTGGTGTATTGTGATGCGTCGATCTTGGGCTTGGGAGCGGTGCTGATGCAGAGAGGGCATGTGATAGCATACGCATCGAGGCAGCTGAAGCCTCATGAGACGAGGTATCCCACCCACGATCTTGAGTTGGGGGCAGTGGTGTTCGCCCTCAAGATTTAGCGTCACTATCTGTACGGGGTTCGATGTACGATATACACAGACCACAAGAGCCTGAAGTATTTGATGGATCAGCCCAACCTAAACATGCGACAGTGGAGGTGGTTGGACGTGGTCAAGGATTATGATTGTGAGATCCTGTACCACCCGGGCAAGGATAATGTTGTAGCCGATGCACCGAGCCACAGGGCGGAGAGCACCCCATTGCGAGATGTAGTTTTGAGATTGATCGTGATAGCTCCGGTGTTGGACACTATTCGTGGGGCATAGGCTGAGGCAGTGCAGCCTAAGAGCCAGAAGAGAGATCGAGTTGTTGGGTTAGTATTGGAGTTCGTCACCGATAGCCGGGGGCTTATGACATTTCAGGGGCGTATCTGGGTACCGTTTGTGGGAGGGACGCGTACCATTCTGATGGAAGAGGCTCATCGGTTGAAGTTCTCGATCCATCCTGGGGCCACTAAGATGTATTTAGACCGAAAGAAGGAGTATTGGTGGCCCTGTATGAAGAGGGATGTCGCGTGTTTTGTTGAGAGGTGCTTAACCTACCGTAGGGTTAAGGCCGAGCACCAGAGACCGCATGGTAGGTTGCAGCCTTTGGAGGTTCCCGAATGGAAGTGGGAACAGATTACCATGGATTTTATCACCAAATTGCCAAGGACTGCTAGGGGAGTCGATGCAATTTGGGTGATTGTGGACAAGTTGACAAAGAGCACCCACTTCCTTGCTATCAGTGAGAGCTCTTCTGCAGAGAAGTTAGCAGAGATGTACATGAGAGAAGTGGTATCGCGGCATGGAGTGCCGATCTCGATTGTCTCAGACTGAGATGTGTGTTTCACTTCTAGATTCTGGAAGAAATTTCACGAGGAGTTGGGTACTAGGCTGCATTTTAGTACCGCGTATCTGTTGGGTTTTGAGCAATCTAACACTTCCTAAGTGTGCATGCAACCCTAATAAACCTTGGATCTATGTTTGTCTAAATACATGCAAAATAATAATTTTCCAAGGTTCATAACTTATCTAACATGGCATGGGGTACTTTTAAAAATAAAAGAATTAGATGAGATTACATAGCTTTTGATGATGAGTTTGATTCCTAAGGAGTTTGAGGGCCAAGCACCAATAGTGTGAATGCCTCAAATGGAATCACAAATCACCACAAACTCTTGGAAAACTTTGAGAGAGTGTATACACACATAAAAAGTCGGCCACACACAAACACACACTTACTAGTGTCACTGGTTGCCATTTCATGCTCCATAAGCATCCTTATATAGTGTGCATGGTTAGGGTGAAACCCTAATAACCCATGACCTTTCCTTTCCTAAGGATCCATGGGTTAAAAGCTGCATGGATCATCCATGGACTTCCATAAAAGCCTAGCCCATTAACGAATAAGTGTTAGCCCACACTATATAAAACCATTAGCCCACAATCTAATTAGTCTTCCTTTTAATCTCTAAATTAATTCATAATTAATTTAAGACTAAAACTAATTAAATAACATAACCTCATATTAATATATTATAACTTATTATACATTAATAAACATATGCGTATAACTCTCATAAAATTATCCATAAATAGTTCGGGTGAGATGCAACCCAAATGGACCATGTCAGTCGAGTCAAGTATATACCAAATAAGTTACGGACTTAGACACCTTATCCAACAGACTCCCACTTGGATAAGTCTAATAACTATATTTGCGTATGTTACTTCAGGAACCAACCAGCAATCGTAGCTCTCGAAAACTCCGTTGAACTATGAAGCGCCATTTTAGATAAGTGATCAAATAATCCTCTGTTCTCATGATATCAGCCGGACAAATACATGGAACAATGTCGTACTTATTGTCCAGCAGTTTGTTTCCCGATTTTCGATTTGTTTGACAAAGAACTTAATCGAACACGTCAATTTAGTTCTGACCGACCGGTACATAGGTCACAACAAAATCATCGAGGGGCCCAGATATCGCTTCTATTTCTAGAAGGAACAGATAAACTTCGACTCATATGCTTGTTCTACTACTTGTTGAATTGTACACAAAGGCAGGTTTTATAACATCAAGTTACTGATGCGTTTACGTGCAATCAATGCACAGCTAACTCATAGGTAACAACTCATATCTCTAGGTTTGAAGATTTATAAGATATTACCGTCTCACGATCACTCGAGATAAATTCCATGAAGTGATACAAGTGAGCGTGGGATTATTCCAATACTCATCACCTATGAGCACTCATGAATGTTGTAGCAACCATTGCTATGACCAAACCCATTTAGCCATCTACAAACTCGATTCATGACAGTCTTGATTCATACCTACTTCCAACATATGAACGACTGTGGAGTGTTTAAATAACTTAGTCATTCGGAAAGAATAACCTAGCTATTCTGGAAGTCAAAACATGCAAAGTGAAACACAATAATAATTGAATCCAATATGGTCTCAGAACCCTTTTGAATATAAATAGAACCACCTTTTATTTATCACCATATTGATTACACATTATTCATTGTATAATGTTTCAAACAATCAACTTAAGACTTGAATAAAAAACAACAGTCATCCCATGCTCCTAGCATGTACACTTTGTTTTTCTAAACAATAGTTATGCCACACTCCAAGTATGCACACTATGTTTGTCTATGATCCTTACATTGTGATGTAGATCAATTGAACATGATTCCATTGATACTCATTTCACAATCCCAAATCCTTATTGTAAATGTGAGAATCCCCGATTCCTATCATTTACCAAAAAATCTGTTAGATTTTAAACTTTTATGCAATGTTCCTCTTGTAATAATTATGCACAAAGTCACCAAAACCTTGTCACCAGTCATTACAGAGTATTCCAAAGAAGGTCAACTTCTATGGAACGGAAGTCTCATATTCAAAGTACATTGCTTTGAACATCCTTCTTGCATTAAGGTTTTCTAATCTTACATAGATTGAATAACTTCCACCTATGGAGACATTTCCATAGTCCCATTTTGACTATCACTTCCGAACAAGAGTTACTTCTTTTCAGAACATGTCAATACGGTCCTTTCCGACAACTTACATCATACTTCCAACTTTCCCTGAGCAACCAATCTTTGGCGAACCTCAGATTGTCCTCGACAATTGCTTAATCACTTTAGTCATATGCAGTTCTAGACTTTTCCCTTCTCAATGCCTTAAGCATTTGGAAAAGTTAGAAAAGGTGAATATTACAGCACATGCAATCGATCCTATATCCGAAGCATATGGGACACGATTCATGATATTTGACATAAAGACATGATACTAGACAAGTCTTTTGCTACAATATTTTTTATTTGCCATGTTTTCAAAATTTAACTATGAAGAGGGATGCCGTAGTCATAATTGAATTTTGAGATCGCAATATATATAGAATTTCCTTAAGTCGAACCATTCAGACATAAAATTCATATATATGTCCTTGACTAAAGATGATTAAAATCTCAATCTAAGCTTCTAGAATTGAAATGAAGTATAATTTTCTCTCCCTTAATTATAGCAAAACAACTTTTAGCCCCTGCAACTTCACGAATTGAAACTTTGTTTTCTATAATTAACATTGCTAACTTGCAACACTAAACGTAATAATCATGCTCCTACTAACATGATGATTATCAGCATAACACTTATGCTCCCACTAGCTCTGACATATTTCCAGAAATTTGCTGGACTTCTGAAATTTAGATTCATACACCCTTTCTTAGATAGCTCACATGTGTGTCTAAACAATTTTCATAACTATGAAAAGGGATATCGTAATCATAGTGTTAATTGCTTAGGCATTTGCCATTTCTCACAAGTCCATGTTAGTGTGCCGGTTAACCACACGCGCTCCACTAACGACTTTTGAAAAAACAAATAACACAATTGATATCTACGTAAAATCTACTTAGTGAAAGCGTTTCCTCACCATCATTTTCATGAATCGGAGAGAAACCTTATGACAGTTAGATTTTATAGTGTATGAGTTCCCATCCATGTGAATTTGTCAAAACCATAATCACAAGATAAGGTTAGTGACAAATTCAGCCTTACATGGATTAAACTTGTTCATTCTTAGTTTCTTGTCACCTTGGTAGCACAAGGCCCACCAATGCTTCCAAGTTGAACTCTGATAACTTACATGCAAATTCAACTTATTTGAAGTAGGTACAGAAATAAGAATTATGTCAACATGATAGGTTGCAAACCTTAAGTCGTGTGCTAGTGATAAATTACAGGTTTTACTCTTGATTAAATCTTGAAACTCTTTCAGGATCTTTAAGGTTCCCACTGTCCCCTTGACATATAAGTTTCCCCAGTCAAGAACCATTCCTTGACAAAACATATATTCAAGGGACAATGCGGATTCTTATCAAGACTAACACTTCACACAATTGGTCTTAGTTGGTCTTTGTCTCATCCAAGACATCACAACTTACCAATCTAAAATGTACAAGAGTAGAAAACATTTTACTCTTACATTTGACTAGTGTTAAATCTTCCTTTATGTCACTCAAAGTCAAAATCTTGGAGTACGACTCTAAGAATTGTTTTGGAACGAAGTATGACTCATCTTCTTGATTTTAACCAATCCAACAATTCATGACCTCTCTTCTTAGCCATAACAATGCACTAAGACGTCATTAGAGTATGAATTTGCGATATGGTTTCATAATCATTAAGATGATCATGAAATACGATACTAAAGTACTCTCCCATCCTTTCAGATTTGAGAAACTTTTATCTTTCTGCCTAATTTGATTCTTCTCATTTGTTTTGTCATACATTGTAACCTTTCCAATGTTACAGAATTATACTTAACCTTAGAAGTATAATCATATTTACTAATCTTTAGTAAATCATGACAAAACAATCTTTGTGTTGGACCTTGACCAACGCACACCCATTGTACCTAATTCCTTAGTCCTTTAATTGACTCACATATACATGTGATCAAAGAATTAGTCTTAATTTTCAAAGATGAAAATTCTCATTCATCATACAATACAACTTGTATGATTCCAAGTTTTCTATCCAATTGAAACTTGGGTGATGAAAAACTTTCTTCATTTGGTAATTTCAAACACTACCACAAATGAAGGAATCAAATCCACTTTCCAATATTGCTATTACTGGAAACATATAAGCAACAATTTTCCACAAATGCCATTGTAAGGATATTTTTAAAATAAATAAAATTAAAACCCTTTTTTTCTTTTATTTTAAAACTTTGCAGAAAAACTTATCCTTACAATCCACATGAAAACCTTGTTGTTATCTATTCATAAGCAATATATTATAACTCTTAAGCAACAGCTCAAAATTCTGATTGCCGAACCATGCGATCGAAACCCACCTTCGCAATCAGAATCAACATATACTTACTTTAAGCTTCCTATCTTTTCTTTGATTCTTATAACATCAGCATGTGACCCATTCACATTATGTAATAAGAATCTCCAAATAGGAACTTAATAGAGTTAGACAGTGGACTTTACCCGACGTAGAGTCAAACCTCTTGACATGATCAACCTTATGACCTTTCAGGTGAATAGGGCAGCTTCGCAACCAATGCCCCTTCCTTTGGCAACAAAACACATGGACCCTTCGGTAATGGCACATGAGACTATCTTAGACTTAGCCTTTCTCTTTACCATTTGGTCAACCGAGTTGACTATGGCCGATCCCTTTCCATTGGGAAGAGAAATCCTTTTCTAGATATCCTAATGCTACCATTGTCAATGTCCATGCAGACTTGGGAAGTTGTTCTTTTAATCAAATTTGCTTTACTGGTGTTCCGAATCATTGCTGATTCCACAACACCAAGCAAAAAGATAACATCATTAAGCGTCATGTCATAGTCTGCCTCATAGTAGTCCCAAAGAGACTCACTATGTTACTAAGAGAGTGATTGAACATCCAACCTTCACGAGACTTTGACACCCAACTCTCCCGGTTTGTCAATATGCGACATTATCTCCAAGATGTAAGCACACATAGACTATGCTTGCCAATAGGGATTGAGTGACTTTAAACCTTTCAAGAACTTGTGGGTGAGGGAGAATAATTGGAGGAGGTGGAGGAAGTGAAGCATGATGTTGAGGTACACCATCTTCAAGAGATCTGGGAAGATCATAGTTGTCTGAACCAGACATCTATAATAGGAGAAAATCAAGTTAGTTGATTCAAAGCCCTTAATATAACACCCAATATGAAATATTAAGGCTAGGACCCAACACAATATTTTATAATTTGGAAGAGGGATGTCGTAATCCAAGCTATAAAATATTTGAAGGTAGGCAAATGACGATTCACCAATTTCCACCATGAAAAACGAAATAATTTATTAGGTTTTAATTGGATTTGAAATTCCTAGATCTTTTGAGATTCATTGAACTTTTCAATGGCATGTTTCAATCTCGAGTGTGCACTCTCAAATTTTGTGACTGGGATGCCGAGGATCACAAAAGAAGGTGTGAATAACCATACCAATTCACGTGGTACCCTTAATATTATCACCCAATCAATGTGCCGGTTAACCACACACGCTCCATTGATCTATGAAAAACATTAAGTCACCCTTCGTGATCCTTACTAGTCCAAGTTAGTGTGCCGGTTAACCACACACGCTCCACCAACGACTTGGTAAGGTACAAAGTGTGAATTCCATGGGCTAGCACCAAATTCACATTTTTCCTAAAGTAACTAAGATTGGGAATTAAATAAAAAAATATTTAGTTACTTTATAATAATCATTATACTTTTAATGAGAATTTAAAGTCATTGTCCTACCCGTTCGGCTAACGACCCTCCACCAGTCAAGCAAGCGGTGGGTGAGAGTGGACACCCATTAAGTCTCCATTTTATAGGCAACAACCTTATACCCACCTTATAGACCGGCTTCGTGAATGAGGCCTACTAACGGTAAAACGACTTGTTTTTATACATATATATAATAAGTAACCATTAATCTTATAATAGTATAAGGGTAGAATTTTAACTATTAAAACTCTAAGGGTTGGAATTAAAGTTTATTAAAGTGTGTGAAACATTACAAATTCCACAACTTGAGGGCAAGTTTTGAACAATTCATAAACTTTTGGATATTCATAACTTATGAGTTTTAATTAAGTGCTTAATATTTTTAATGAAGAGTCTCTTGGAAATCCATAACTTGAGGAGAAGTTATGAAGTCCATAAAAGCATTTATGGGAAAAACTCTTCAAGAAAATGTAACCTACAACTTCTTAAAAAACATTTAAAAGAAAAACTCTTGGAATTCCATAACTTGAGGACAAATTAAGAATTCCATTAAAACACATTAAGATCAAGAATTAACTAACAAACAATTTGCAAATAATTCCTATGATCTAACAAAACTTATATGAACATGAACATCCACATCAACAATTTCATAAATCATATGAACACATATAAACTTGAAATTTTGATTATAACTTTGAAATTCGTCCACCATCATCATTACCAAATCAAAAACAGGTTTTATGAGTCCAAAACAGTTTAAGGTAATGATTCTAGACCAATTCCAGCACCAAAACTCGAAGATATGTTGTCTGGGGGTCCAACTCGTCGAGTGCATGAACCAACTCGCCGAGTTGGATGAGTTTTGCCTTGGACTCGTCGAGTCCCTTCATGGACTCGGCGAGTCAGCTGTGCAAACAGCATAAAATCTTCGATTTTCAGCAATTTGCATCAAGTATTCAAACAAGCAAGCCTAGGCTCTGATACCACTAATGGGTTTTGAGCAATCTAACACTTCCTAAGTGTGCATGCAACCCTAATAAACCTTGGATCTATGTTTGTCTAAATACATGCAAAATAATAATTTTCCAAGGTTCATAACCTATCTAACATGGCATGGGGTACTTTTAAACATAAAAGAATTAGATGAGATTACATACCTTTTGATGATGAGCTTGATTACTATGGTGTTTGAGGGCCAAGCACCAATAGTGTGAATGCCTCAAACGGAATCACAAATCACCACAAACTCTTGGAAAACTTTGAGAGACTGTATACACACATAAAAAGTCGGCCACACACAAACACACACTTACTAGTGTCACTAGTTGCTATTTCATGCTCCATAAGCATGCTTATATACTGTGCATGGTTAGGGTGAAACCCTAATAACCCATGACCTTTCCTTTCCTAAGGATCCATGGATTAAAAGCTCCATGGATCATCCATGGACTTCCATACAAGCCTAGCCCATTAACGAATGAGTGTTAGCCCACACTATATAAAACCAATAGCCCACAATCTAATTAGTCTTCCTTTTAATCTCTAAATTAATTCATAATTAATTTAAGACTAAAACTAATTAAATAACATAACCTCATATTAATATATTATAACTTATAATATATTAATAAACATATGTGTATAACTCTCATAAAATTATCCATAAATAGTTCGGGTGAGATGCAACCCAAATGGACCATGCCGGTCGGGTCAAGTATATACCAAATAAGTTATGGAATTAGACACCTTATCCAACAGTATCACCCCCAGACAGACGGACAGAGTGAGCGGACGATTAAGACGCTCGAGGATACGCTCCGGGCATGTGTGTTGGATTTCGGGGGGAGTTGGGACACGTATTTGCCCTTGGCAGAGTTTTCCTACAACAACAACCATCGTTCGAGCATTGGTATGCCACCCTTTGAACTGTTATATGGGAGGAGGTGTCAGACCGCCATTTGTTGGGGAGAGGTCGGGCAGTGTGTTATATGTAGTACCGAGATTGAGCTGCAGACGACTGAGCAGATACAGCAGGTTAGGCAGAGGTTATTGACCGCTCAGAGTCGTCAGAAGAGTTTTGTGGACAGGCGCTGGTCCGAGCTCGAGTTCCAGGTCGGCGACCTTGTACTCCTGAAGGTCTCTCCTTGGAAAGGATTGATCCGATTCAGGAAGAGGAGCAAGTTGGGGCCCCGTTATATCAGTCCTTTTCGGGTGATTGCAAGGGTAGGGAGGGTAGCCTACCAGTTGGAGCTACCTATAGAGCTAGGTCAGATCCATGAGACTTCCATGTGTCGCAATTGCGGAAGTGTATAGCCGATGAGTCGGCAGTGTTACCATTGGAGGATATTCAGGTGGATGCGAGCCTGAATTATGCTGAGAGACCGGTGGCAATCAGAGATCGAAAGATCAAGGTTTTGAGCAACAAGGAGGTACCTTTTGTTTTGGTTCAGTGGCAACATCGGAAGGGTTCCGAGATGACTTGGGAGTCAGAGTCGGAGATGCGAGGGCAACATCCAGAGTTGTTCGAAGAATGAGACTTCGAGGGCGAAGTCTAGTTCTAGTAGGGGAGAATTGTAACACCCCGAGATTCAGGTATTATCCTGTCATCCTTGTTCTTTATTGATTGGGCATGTTTAGTCCTTGAGTGGTGGGAGTGTAGCAAGTGAGTACGTTGGGCGTACCATAAGGGTACGCTGCGCGTACTCATGCGCTTAATTTGGACACGGAGTTGCCAAGGTACGCTGGGCGTACCCGACCCAGGTGCAAAAACCCTAATCCACCTTTTGCACTATTTAAAGGGTGTTATGGCTCACTCCTTAGCGTCCATATCAGTGAGTCAAACCCTAAAATAGAGCCCCATCGTCCTTAGTGTGTGAGGGTGTTGATTTGAGCTTCTTGGTGCTTTAGTGCCTTAGTGAAGATGAAGGAAGCGTGTTCTTGGAGGCTAAAGCTTGAGGTGCCATTTTGGATCTGAGATCTACAGAGGAAAGGGCTACACTTGGAGGTATAAAGTTCAAAACTTTCCTCTTCTTTTGGTTGTTGTTGTATGTGCCCTTTTTAGGGCCAAAAACCCCAAAGGTGGAGACTTTATGAGTGTAAAGTGCTCCATGGTTCGAGATGTATCCCCTTTCAGTGTTATTGGTGATTTAGAGCCATAAAGTTTCCATCTTGGATGTTAGTTTGAAGTCATGCATGTGTATTTAGCCTTCTAGAGTTGAAGATTGGATCATTGTGAGAGTTGGTGACTTGTTCAGCTATTCAAAGGCTTAAAGTCATCAACTTTATGGATTAAGGGGCTTAGATGGGGTCAGATCTAAAATATAAACGTAGGTCTTAACTGTTTAAGACCTCAAGAGCTAAAGGGCTGGTGCAAGGGAGTACACCAGGTGTAATTCCTAGTACGCGCCGCATACTGGGTGGCCCTCCCCGATTCTGAGGTGCATCCGGCTACGCTCAGCGTAACCCAGGGAGTTGACTTTTGGTTGCTTTTAGGCTATGGTCTATTGTGGGGCCTTTGAGCTATGAGAGGGGTAAAATGGTCTTTTATCCTTCTGAGAGTGTCATAAGAGAACAAAGTCTAGCCTTTTAGAGTTATATTAAATAGAGTGTTATTTTCATATGAGTACGCGGAGGCTAGGCCAGTGTTAACCGAGTCAGAGATTTACTGAGATACCCGAGGTGAGGAGTACGCCGGGCGTAATTCCTAGTAGGCGTCGCATACTGGGTGTCACTCACCGATTCTGAGGTGCAGCCAGGTACGCTCAGCGTACACATCTGGTACGTGCAGCGTAACCTGGAGAGTTGACTTTTGGTTGACTTTTAGGGTATGGTCTATTGTGGGGCCTTTGAGCTATGAGAGGGGTAAAATTGTCTTTTACCCTTCTAAGAGTGTCATAAGAGAATAAAGTCTAGCCTTTTAGAGTTATATTAAATAGAGTGTTATTTTCATATGATTAGGCGGAGGCTAGGCCAACGTTTACCGAGTCAGATATTTACCGAGATACCCGAGGTGAGTCTTTTCACTATACTTTACCTAGTGTGGTAATAGAGTTAAGAGACAAAGTATTATAGAGTTATATGCCAATGTGATTGCATGTTATTATGTGATGTGATTTATTATGATACGTGATATGCATGATTCAGAGTTACAGAGTTGGGACTTTCGGGTCCCTAGAGTTAGGGCCAGAGGGCCCACAGAGAGTTGGGGCTGGAGGGCCCCATTGAGACACATTGACCAGAGGGTCAACAGAGTTATAGCCTCGAGTGGCTATTATGTGTTAGTGTGGTATTTTGGGGAAGTCACTAAGCTTATGCTTACAGTGTTCAGTGTTATGTGTTTCGGGTACCAGTGATGACCGCGGGAAGGCACCGGCTGGATTCGTACACACACATGAGATTGGATGTATTTTGATCTTAGGAGACATTTGTGAAATAAAAACATGATGTTATGACATTTTATGAATGAATGGTTTTATTTAAAATGTGTTTTCAAATGTGAAAAATTGTTTTAATTTTTACGGTGTTACACGTACTACTGAAAGCACATGACCCATACGCGTAGCAAGGAAGTCACGACCCCTAGGGTTTGTGGGAATTGGTATCTCGATATTATGATTGTTTATCTGACGTCTTGGGTATATTTTCAGTATGGTGGTGACGAGACGTTTTGCTACTGGATTCGGGTCAGGATCGGGGTCAGGAGACGGAGGGTCGGAGGTGCCTGTAGCACCTAAGCCCTTGGTACAGATACGGACAGAGGAGTTGGATGCCAGGATCTAGGAGATTCTGCACAATGAGATTGCCGCGGCGTTCCGAGCGTAGCTGCCAAAGATGTTTGGGTCGATTAAGACTGTGATGGTTGAGTATTTTGATGAGCGATATGCAGCTCTAGCAGAGACAGCGGCCGCTGCAGCCACATCGGCTGTAACCAAGGCAGGGGTTGGAAGAGGAGCCGGCAGGGCTTTCCAATACCAGGAATTTGATAACATGAAGCCCCCGACGTTTGATTGTACACAAGATGCGATTAGGGCTATGAAGTGGTTGTCTGATGTGGATGGTTGTTTCTTCAAGTGCTCATGTCCTGCTGACCAGAAGGTTAGGTGTACCCTGAACCTGCTAAGGCTCGAGGCAAAGGACTGGTGGAGATTGACGATTGGGTCATATACTGATGATTAGCGAGATGCTGATACTTGGCAGCAATTTTGGGATATGTTCATCAGCCGCTACGTTTCACGCGTTGAGTGGGAACGACTTGCTCATGAGTTTTTGACATTGAGTTAGGATGGGGAGTCTGTGACAGAGATTACCCGTATGTTCACGGAGAGGGCGATGTTTTGCCCGGTGCTTGCTTTAGAGCAGTCTCAGATGACTCGTTACATGAGTATGCTCAACACTGAAATTCAACAGTTTGTGTCTACACAGCATTGTGATACCCTCCTTGATCTTCAGGAAGCCGCAAGGCGGCATGATTTGGAGATAAAGCTGCAGTTGAAGGAGTAGCATTAGGCACCATCACAGTCTCAGCCGGCGCCTAAGCAGTCTAAGACCGCTGATACACGGACCGGGGTTCAGCAGAGCCGACCGAGTGGAAAGTGTGGCAGGGTTCATTTTGGGGTTTTTCGAGCAGGAGGTGGGTGCCATAAATGTGCCAAGGAGGGGCATTATGCTAGGGACTGTCGCCAATCCGCCCCTCCAGCAGATATGAGGATTTGTTATCATTTTCACCAGGTTGGTCATGTGAAGACCAACTGTCTGCAGCTCACTGCCCAGCCGACGCAGGGTTCCGCACCACCTACTGTGAGGATTGGGGATGGGAGGCGAGTCAAGGTGGAGCCTCCGAAGGCTCAGGGTCGTGCTTTCTAGCTCACGGCCGAGGAGGCCAAGGCAGCACCAGATGTGGTTGCTGGTATGTTTCTATTTTCTGTTTCATTTATTATATTTGTGTTATGCTTATTGGTTGTACCTGTGTTTAGGTACGATTTTAGTTAACTCTTTGCCTGCTTTGGTTTTATTCGACTTAGGGGCGAGTCGGTCATTTGTATCTCAGAATTTTAGTAGAGCGCTTAGTGTGCCGGTAGATGAGCTTGAGTGTCCGTTGCGGGTTTTGATCGCCAACAAGCACGGGGTCTCTGCTTCTTCAATCTATCGTGGATGTAAGTTGGAGATCTTCAGGGTGTCCTTCCCGATAGATTTGATTCCCATTCCCATGGGCGAAGTATGTTCGATCATAGGGATGGATTGGCTCATTCAATTTGGCGTCATGATCGACAGTGAAGGACAGCGAGTGGTGGTTCGAACCCTAAATGGGGGAGAACTAGTGGTATATGGCGAGGGCATCAGGATGGGATCAGGTTTTTGTTCGGCAGCCAGGGCTCGACAGCATATTCAGCATGGGTGTGTCGATTATTTAGTGTATGTGGTGGATACGCGGGTTAGGGTTCAGCCCTAGGTTTCTGTGGTCCCAGTAGTTAGAGAGTTTGCTGACGTGTTTCCGGAGGAGTTACCCGGAGTGCCTCTGGAGAGGCAGGTTGAGTTAAGGACTGATCTAGTGCCGAGTGCGGCCCCTATCGCTAGGGCGCCATAATGTCTGGCACCGCCTAAGATGCAGGAGCTTTCATCTCAGTTGCAGGAGCTGCTGGGTAAGCAGTTTATTTGTCCGAGTAGTTCACCATGGGGAGCATCGATCCTTTTCGTCAGGAAGAAGGAAGGTTCGCACAAGATGTGCATTTACTATAGGGAGTTGAATAAGTTAACGGTGAAGAACCGTTATCCACTCCCGAGGATAGATGATCTTTTCGATTAGCTGCAGGGTGCATCTTGGTTTTCCAAGATCGATTTGAGATCTGGATATCACCAGGTCAGGGTGAGGGAGGAAGACGTGGAGAATACTGCATTTCGGACTCGTTATGGTCATTACGAGTTCGTGGTGATGCCGTTTGGGCTGACCAACGCTCTGACAGTGTTTATGGATTTAATGAATCGAGTCTGCAAACTGATGCTCGATCGCTCGGTCATTGTGTTCATAGACGATATCTTGTTATATTCCAAGACCCGAGAGCAGCACGAGGAGCATCTCAGGGAGCTGTTGGAGGTTCTGCGGCAAGAGCGGCTGTATGCCAAGTTCCGAAGTGTGACTTTTGGTTACGAGAGGTCCAGTTCCTAAGACATCTCGTTAACCAGGAGGGGATTTTGGTCGATCCGGCCAAGGTGGAGGCGGTTATGCAGTGGGAGACTCAGAAATCTCCCTGACACATCAAGAGTTTCTTGGGTTTAGCAGGGTACTATCAGAGATTTATTCGAGATTTCTCCAAGATTGTAGTACCCCTCACTCGTCTTACGAGGAAGGGGTGGATTTCTGGTGGGCCCTTGAGTAGCAAATGACGTTTGAAACCCTCCGACAGTGTTTATGTGAGGCGCCGGTGTTGACACTCCCCGAGGGAGTCGAGGATTTTGTAGTATTTTGTGATGCATCCATCTCAGGTTTGGGGGCAGTCCTCATCCATAGGGGATGACTGATAGATTATGCATCGTGGCAGCTGAATCCGCATGAGACGAGATACCCTACGCACGATCTTGAGATGGGAGCGGTGGTTTTCGCTCTCAAGATTTGGAGGCATTATCTGTACGGTGTCCGTTGCACTATATATACGGATCACAAGAGTTTGAGACACATCATGGATCAGCCAAACCTGAACATGAGGCAGCGCAGGTGGCTAGATGTGGTCAAGGGCTATGATTGTGAGATCCTTTACCATCTTGGTAAAGAGAATGTGGTTGCGGATGCTTTGAGCCGCAGGTCAGCTGGGTCTTCTACCTCATCAAGGTGTATGAGGATAACAGTGGATTCCCTGCTTCTGGGCTTGATTAGTGTAAGAAACCGTTATTTCAAACTTATGTAATAGTGTAGGTCAAATTGTTCTTCTTTTTAATTAAATAAAGAGAAATTTTGGCATACTATGTATATTTACATAATTGACCCTAAAAAATAAATTATTAAATAATCTCAATTGGGTTGAACCAAGTGATAGAGATTGTAACAAGGTTTCCAAAAATATAAACAACACTAAAATCCGAGTTATAACGAAGAAGTTATGACCAATCGAAAATCCGCGACAAAACCGGCAAAACATTGTTCAGTGTAAAAACTGAATTTTTGATAAAAGGCTTTCTAGCCTTAACAATCTAAATGAAAGTTATAGTTTATGTTAAACCGAAAACTTTCATAAAAAGAACGCCAAAATCTGACTTCGTATGAGGAAGTTATGATTTTTCGAAGTTTCAGGATAGCAGTGTACAGCTAAAAACTTGAAATAAAGATTGAGTGGGTTTTAGCCGACACAACCTAAACGAGAATTGAAGGTCTCGTCATTAATAGTACAACGGTAAAAATAAAGACAAAAACAGACGTCGTATGAAGAAGTTATGAATTTATAACGGATTCACGTCCCGGTCTGTTTAAAATAACAATATTAAAAATAACGTCAAAATTAGCCGACGAAGTCTAAACGGAAGTCGTAGAATATAATTTTAGCTACATGTGCATATAAAGAACGTCAAAAACGGAGTTCGTATGCAAAAGTTATGAGTTTTACAAGTTTTGGAAAAAAAATAAAGAAAAATACCAAAAACCGGGAAAATTCGCATGAACAGTGACTGCCACGTCACCCTCGCATGCGAGGCCTCCACGTGTCGGCTGCTGAGTGGACCGATGTCTCGCGTGTCACCTTCTGATTCGGCCAACTATGCGGTCCAATCCTACTCGGACAACTTCGCAGGAGACACCCCGGAGACGCCCCTTGCATGCTCCTCGCACGCCCCTCGCACCCTCCTCGAACACCCCCTTCGCACGTGGCTTCTTTTCATTGGACCGAGGGTTAGACCAATCCGAGCCTACCACCTTCGAACCGAAGCTACTTCTCTTCTCAAAGTGTCAGCCTCACATAGCCTCGCATAAGCTTCGGATCCGAGCCTTCGGGCTATATATAGTGTACGAGGGTTTCCGAATTATTTCACATTTTCACCCTAAATTTCACACTTTTTCACATTTTCCACTCCCTTAAGCTCATATACAACCCCTAAAGCCCCAGTATCAAGACTCGAGCCCGAAGTAAGCCGTGAAGCCCCGAAATTCTCGAGAACTCATCCTCTCTCCTGTCAAAACTCTGCCCAATTTGAGCCGATTTCTCCACAAGTAAACTCCTTTTCGTGAAACGAAACTCTGTCCGAATTACCACCTATCAAGTGAGTTCATACCCCCATTTTTTCATAATTTCTACTGTTTTAAGGGGGGAAATACAAGTATAACAAAATAACTTTGTGTTACAAATAAATGATTTCAAATCACAAAAAAATGATTTTAAAGCATCAAAAATACTTCAAATATTGAACTCTTTTATAAACTTATATTTTTCCCAAATATACATATTTGCATGTATAATTTAATATAAATAAGATTTAAAAGGCTTAGGACTAATAATTCATTCTAGGTCCTTTTCCTCGTTTGGATGTGGACTTATAGTATCGGTTATTTGTCCGAAGGTCGTTTAAATTTTACCTATATATAAAATTGTATACGTATATAAATATAAAAGTTATTTCATTAGTTTAATTAACCTTTGTAATACGTTGAACAAAGGATTACATGCAAGAATAGTTATTTACTAGTTCCTAAAGTACGTATAAATTATAATAGGTATAACTTATGATACATAGAGCTATAATTCATATGAATACACTGTTTTACGTGCTACAAGAGTTTTAATTCAAAACAAATCAAGGGTTTACACTTATCAAATACATGTTTGGGATACTAAGTCAATAACATACTGTCAATCATTTATTTTAGAATGATTGGGTTTTCATAACTAATATACATGTAACGTTTATATGCTTTTTATGAGACATTCCATTCAGGTTGTTTAATTAAGTTTAGACAACCAAAGTAAAGCCCTAACATTATAACCAGAATCTCCAGTCCGGGGATCGAAACAAGTTGTGTGTAGATCTATATCGGGATTGACAACCCCGCACTCAAGCTGCTAGCTATAGTCAGACATACACGCCAATGAGTGGCAATTGTTATCAACAGTTTAAGTGCTCATCAGGCGTTTGTTTCAGGCGTTCATGTCTTAGTATGGTTATAATAACTCATTAAAAAGATATTAACAACACGTTAGTGTATAAACAACTAAACGTAAGTATATCTTCAAAGTACCAATTTACAGAACGCAAAGTACAATGCTATACTGTAGTTTTCAATAACAGGTGGTGAAGCCAGGCATACTCTCAAATACAATTTTTACAAATACAATGGTTTACAAATTAGACGGTTTTATGGGAATAAAACTACTTCTCACATACCACAGAAAATATGGGATTTCCTAGAAGTGTTTTGATAATAAAAATACAAATACACCCATTCAAACATAAAGAATTATGTACTCACTCAACTTATTGTTGATACTCTCTTTTCAAATTACTTGTATTATCAGGGAAATAATAACAGGTACTCCCCGATCTTTTTGAGAAGATGGAGCCATTAGGAGTCTTATCTTCTTCTTTTTGTATAACTATTTTGGTTTCAATATACAATGATTGAACACATGTAAATATTATACTTTTAAATACAATGGTTGTTTGTACTTTGATTACTATGATACATGTGTTGTGATACTACAAATGAAGTCCTCCATCCCCGGACGTTTCCCCCGTCTGGTTTGGGGGTGTGACAGATTGGTATCAGAGCATTGTTTATAGTGAACTCAGTATACCAATCCATAAAAGATATACAAACTATAAATACATTAGGACTGAGAGCTTTGACTACAAGTATACTTTTAAGAATTCTAAGTATTTTTAAAAGAAGTATACTAACCCTCATACCTACAAGTACATAGTCATAAGAACTTAAAAGTATTTGGATGTTGAACATTACAGTTAAAGCCGGGCAGTTATGTAATCATATCTAGAATTAATATAGCCTGATCAACTATATTGATTTCAGATATGACCAACATGTGTTTGGGAGTAATAGTAGTGTTGTGACATGTCTAAAACTTATCCACTACTGAAGAAACTCTAAGAACAGAACATAAAATACTATAAGAACATTATAAAAACCAATATGCTTTAGTTTTCTTTTTAGGCATTTCTCATAACCTTATTCTCGTACAGACACAATGGCAGGACATCATCTACTAGGGGACCCTTATTTTCCAAATCATGGCAATCAAGGATGGATAGTGGAAGATCCGGAGGAGAATCCAGAAGAAGACTCAGATGAAGAACCATTTGAGGACAACGAATCAAGCGGTACAGATACAGAGCCACAAGTCTGCAACCTGGGGATACGTCCCCCGAGACAAGAGGAAGCAATACCCATACCCGAGTGGGGCCAATACATAAACCATTGGAGTCGACAAGACGGCCAACGCCCTCCCTACGGAATGGAACAGGGTTTCTATAACGTCTCAGAAGGAGGAATAGCCGACAGAGCTCTTCCAGTTATAGTGAACTGAACTGCACAAAAATTTGATCAATCAAGGATGTCAATCAATCGTATCCTAGAAGTGAATGCGGCTGCGCAAGCTAACGCTGTCGATATCCTTCGTCTTGACGAGATGCAAGATGATACCCAACACCATACTGAAGCCCTTCAAAGGCAACTTAATGCTGCCGAATCAGAGATCAGAGGACTGAGGGAGCATCAAGCATCAAGCCCTTCATTCTTGATATCTCACTATCTTTTTATCTGTTGACTTTTATAGAAAAAGATGCCTCCTCGTAGGAATCCAAGACGTAACAAAGAAAAGGAAGCACCGACACCACCTCCACCACCACCCCCTCAATTTGATGTTGCCATGTTCCAAGCGGCAGTCACGGCAGCTGTAGCGGCTGCCTTATCTCATATCAATACTCCTGGTGCTAGTGGGTCGGGAGCTGATCCACATCCTTCTAGCCTTGCCGAGGGTCATGAGCACTCGAGAGAGTGCACTTATAAAGACTTCTCGAATGTCAAACCCAGGACCTTTAATGGAACTGGAGGAGTGATGGTTTTAAGGCAGTGGATTGAGAAGATAAAAGCAGTCTTTGTAATCTGCTCCTGTCCAGAGGGTAGCAAAGTTAAATTTGCTGCCTTTACTTTCTTAGATAGGGCCCTAACATGGTGGAATGGCCGTGTTAAGTCACTAACTTTGGTAGTGGCTTATACTATAAGCTGGGAGAACCTAAAAACCATGTTGATGCGGGAATATTGCCCACGAGGGGAAATTCAGAAATTAGAACAAGAACTCTGGAGTATTACTATGGCTGGTGCCGACATAACAACTTACACGAATCAGTTTTGTGACTTGGCGATTCTGTGTCCGGAGATGATTGCTCCAGAGAGCAAAAAGATTGAAAGGTATATTTGGGGATTGTCGCCCCAGATACAAGCAAGTGTCATTACATCTAAACCTTTCACTTTTGACAGTGCCAAGGAAATGGCACAGTCACTTATTGACCACGGAAACCGTCAAAACTCTGTGGTTACTGCCCCAGAACAACCTAGGGAGAACAACAACAACAACAAGAAGAAGGTTTGGAACAAAAGGAAGGGAAAATCTCCTCTAGAACCTTCAAAGAAGCAACAAATAGTGGCACTCCATGCTACTACTGTGCCTGCTACCATACCTACTACTACACCTGCTGTTGCCCCTAACTACTCAGCACCAACTAAGCCCTATGCCGGTAGCCTACCTAAATGCAACAAGTGCAATTTTCACCACACCGAAAATTGCCCTGAAATTCAATGTCGTAACTGTAACAGGAAAGGGCATACTGCTCGATTCTGTAGAACACCACCTCAACCACTTAACCAAGTACCTGCCGCTGGAGTAAGTCGAGCATGCTACCAATGCGGTGATGTGGGGCACTTCAAGAAAGATTGTCCAAAAGCTGGAAATGCCGGTGGGGTTGGGAGAATACTAGCACTAGGTCACGAAGAAGCGGTGGCAGACCCTGTTGTGCTCACGGGTACATTCCTTCTCAACAATACTTATGCATGCATTCTTTTTGATTGTGGTGCCAAGAGGAGCTTCGTAAGCCATAACATTAAACATCTACTAAATCAGAACTCCCAACCACTAAATATAACCTTCACAGTAGAAATGGCTAACGGGAAATCCGAATCCACAAATGATATATACATAGGATGTACCCTTACGTTAAATGACTTGTCTTTCCCAATAGACCTTATGCCGGTCTCTATCAAAAGTTTTGACATCATAATAGGTATGGATTGGTTGTGCCCCAACCATGCCGACATCCTATGCTGTGAAAGAGCTATTCGTTTGAACTTGTCAACTAACGAAACTCTTATTATCTATGGCGACAAACCCGGAACGAACCTTCAGATCATCTCATGCATCAAGGCACAGAAATACCTTCGCAAGGAGTATTGTGCATTCCTAGCTCATGTGGTAGACAAAAAGCATGAAGTGAAAGATATCGCAAGCATTGTTGAGGTCTCCAACTTTCCCGATGTATTTCCCGATGATCTTCCAGGGGTGCCTCCTGAACGACAAGTCGAATTCCGAATTGACTTAATCCCTGGAGCTACCCCTGTAGCCAAATCCCCTTATCGTCTTGCACCTTCTGAAATGCAGGAATTATCCAGCCAACTTAACGAACTCCTAAGCAAAGGTTTCATAAGACCGAGTTTCTCACCTTGGGGAGCACCGTTTTTGTTCGTAAAGAAGAAGGATGGATCATTCCGCATGTGTATAGACTACTGCAAGCTGAATAAACTTACCATCAAGAATCGATACACTCTGCCTCGCATTGACGATCTGTTCGACCAACTTCAAGGGGAGAAATACTTCTCGAAGATAGACTTAAGATCCAGGTATCACCAGTTACGAATTTTGGAGGAAGACGTTCCCAAAACCGCGTTCAGAACTCATTATGGTCATTACGAGTTTATAGTGATGCCATTCGGATTGACGAATGCACCTGCAGTGTTCATGGACCTAATGAACAGAGTGTGTCGTCCATTCTTGGACAAATTCGTTATAGTCTTCATTGACGATATCCTTATCTACTCAAAGAGAAAAGAGGAACATGGCCAACATCTTCGTCAAATATTACAAACTCTTAGATCAGAGAAGCTCTATGCGAAGTTTTCAAAATGTGAATTTTGGATCAGGAAGGTAGATTTCCTAGGTCACGTGGTCAGTTCAGAAGGAATACACGTCGACCCTTCCAAAATAAAGGCAATTGAAAATTGGTCAGCACCTAAAACACCTACAGAAATCCGTCAATTCTTAGGTCTTGCTGGATATTATCGCATATTTGTTCAAAATTTCTCTCGAATAGCTAAGCCTCTTACTACTCTGACCCAAAAGGGTGTAACTTTTAGCTGTGGAGAAAAGCAAGAAACAACGTTCAAATGTTGAAGCGAGCCTTGTGTAGTGCACCGATCTTGTCTCTCCCTGAAGGGACAGAGGATTTCGTAGTGTACTGTGATGCTTCTAATCAAGGGCTTGGATGTGTTCTTATGCAAAGAGGAAAGGTTATATCCTATGCCTCAAGACAGCTAAAGACACATGAAGTCAATTATACAACACATGACCTTGAACTAGGAGCAGTGGTGTTTGCTCTGAAGATCTGGAGACATTACTTATATGGCACGAAATGCACAATATTCACGGACCATAAAAGTCTCCAACACATCTTCGATCAGAAAGAGCTGAATATGAGACAACGACGATGGGTAGAGCTACTGAACGATTATGATTGTGAAATTCGTTATCAACCTGGTAAAGCAAACATAGTAGCTGACGCCCTTAGTAGAAACGAATACTCGGGACGCCGGGTAAAGTCGTTGACCATGACAATCCATTCGGATCTGTCCACGCAGATCAAGGAAGCTCAAATTGAAGCCTTGAAACCGGAAAATGTAGCAGGTGAAACTCTAAGAGGAATGGATAAGAACTTCGGAGTTAGGGATGATGGAGTCTATTATTTCATGAACCGGATCTGGACACCAAAGTTCGATGGTTACAGAGATGTGGTTATGAATGAAGCACACAAAACCCAATACTCCATCCACCCAGGTTCAGACAAGATGTATCTGGACCTTAAGAAGCTATATTGGTGGCCTAACATGAAGGCCGAAATCGCTACCTTTGTGGGCAAGTGCCTTACTTGCGCCAAAATTAAGGTAGAGTACCAGAAACCTTCAGGCTTATTACAACAACCTGAAATCCCTGAATGGAAGTGGGAGCGGATTACAATGGATTTCATAACCAAGTTACCCAAGACTTCAAGTGGTTATGATACTATTTGGGTAAGCGTCGATAGATTAACAAAATCCGCACACTTCTTACCAATCAAGGAGACTGACAAGATGGAAAAGCTAACCAGAACATACCTCAAGGAGATTGTTAGACCACACGGTGTACCAATATCTATTATTTCAGACCGAGATAGTAGATTCACCTCTCGTTTTTGGCAGTCTTTACAACACCCTTTGGGAACTAAGGTAGACATGAGTACAGCCTACCATCCGCAAACCGATGGACAAAGTGAGAGGACGATTCAAACGTTAGAAGATATGTTACGAGCTTGCGTGATAGACTTTGGAAAGGCATGGGATATTCACTTACCCCTTGTTGAGTTCTCTTATAACAACAGCTATCACACTAGCGTAAAAGTTGCTCCATTCGAAGCCCTCTATGGCGTGCAGATCCACTCTGTGCTGGGCTGAAGTGGGTGACACGCAGCTAGCTAGAGGTCAAACTCCTGACAATGCTCTCACTGGTCCAAAAATTATTCGAGAAACTATCGAAAAGATCGTACAAATTTGAGAACGACTTAAAGCTTCTAGAGATAGATAGAAAAGCTACGCAGACAAAAGGAGAAAACCCTTGGAATTCAAGGTTCGCGACCGAGTTTTGCTAAAGGTCTCACCCTGGAAAGGCATGATATGCTTTGGAAAGCGTGACAAACTGAACCCAATGTATATAGGACAATTCGAGATTCTTGCCCGAATCGGCCCTGTAGCTTACAAACTTCGATTACCCGAAGAACTAAGTAACATTCATTCTACCTTCCATGTTTCGAACTTGAAAAAGTGTCTTTCCGATGAGACTCTTGTGATACCACTCGAGGAAATCGAGTTAAACGAGAGCCTCAATTTTGTGGAAGAACCCGTAGAGATACTAGACAGGGAAGTTAAGAAAACCAAACAAAGCCGCATCCCGATAGTGAAGGTTCGCTGGAATGCAAGATGGGGACCTGAATTCACTTGGGAGCGGGAGGATCAAATGCAACAAAAATACCCACATCTTTTTCCCAAGTCTATCAGTAAAGTAAATTTCGGGACGAAATTCTCTCTAACGGGTGGATAATGTAACAAACCGTTATTTCAAACTTATGTAATAGTGTAGGTCAAATTCTTCTTCTTTTTAATTAAATAAAGAGAAATTTTGGCATACTATGTATATTTACATAATTGACCCTCAAAAATAAATTATTAAATAATCTCAATTGGGTTGAACCAAGTGATATAGATTGTAACAAGGTTTCCAAAAATATAAAGAACACTAAAATCCGAGTTATAACGAAGAAGTTATGACCAATCGAAAATCCGCGACAAAACCGGCAAAACACTGTTCAGTGTAAAAACTGAATTTTTGATAAAAGGCTTTCTAGCCTTAGCAATCTAAATGAAAGTTATAGTTTATGTTAAACCGAGAACTTTCATAAAAAGAACGCCAAAATCTGACTTCGTATGAGGAAGTTATGATTTTTCGAAGTTTTAGTATAGCAGTGTACAACTAAAAACTCGAAATAAAGATCGAGTGGTTTTTTGCCGACACAACCTAAATGAGAATTGAAGGTCTCGTCATTAGTAGTACAATGGTAAAAAGACAGACAAAAACAGACGTCATATGAAGAAGTTATGCATTTATAACGGATTCACATCCCGGTCTGTTTAAAATAATAATATTAAAAATAAATTCAAAACTAGCCGACAAAGTCGAAACCAAAGTCGTAGAATATAATTTTAGCTACGCGTGCATATAAAGAACGTCAAAAACGGAGTTTGTACGCAAAAGTTATGAATTTTACAAGTTTTGGCAAAAAAATAAAGAAAAATACCAAAAACCGGGAAAATTCGCATGAACAGTGACTGCCACGTCACCCTCGCATGCGAGGCCTCCACGTGTCGGCTGCTGAGTGGACCAATATCTCGCGTGTCACCTTCTGATTCGGTCAACTCTGCGGTCCAATCCTACTCGGACAACTTCGTAAGAGACACCCCGGAGACGCCCCTCGCACCCTCCTCGGACACCCCCTTCACACGTGGCTTCTTTTCATTGGACCGAGGGTTAGACCAATCCGAGCCTACCACCTCCGAACCGAAGTTGCTTCCCTTCACAAAGTGTCAGCCTCGCATAGCCTCGCATAAGCTTCGGATCCGAGCCTTCGGGCTATATATAGTGTGCGAGGGTTTCCGAAGTAGTTCACATTTTCACCCTAAATTTCACACTTTTTCACATTTTCCACTCCCTAATGCTCATATACAACCCCTAAAGCCCCGGTATCAAGACTTGAGCCCGAAGTAAGCCGTGAAGCCTCGAAATTCATCCTCTCTCCTGTCAAAACTCTGCCCGATTTGAGCCGGCTTCTCAACAAATAAACTCCTTTTCATGAAACGAAAATCTGTCCGAATTACCACCTATCAAGTGAGTTCATACCCCCGTATTTTCATAATTTCTACTGTTTTATGGGGGGAAATACAAGTATAACACAAAAACCATGTGTTATAAATAAATGATTTCAAATCACGATAAAATGATTTTAAAGCAACAAAAATACTTCAAATATTGAACTCTTTTATAAACTTCTATTTTTCCCAAACATACATATTTGCATGTATAATTTTATATAAATAAGATTTAAAAGGCTTAGGACTAATAATTCATTCTAGGTCCTTTTCCTCGTTTGGATGTGGACTTATAGTACCGGTTATTTGTCCGAATGTCGTTTAAATTTTACCTATATATAAAATTGTATATGTATATAAATATAAAAGTTATTTCATTAGTTTAATTAACCTTTGTAATACGTTGAGCAAAGGATTACATGCAAAAATAGTTATTTACTAGTTCCTAAAGTACGTATAAATTATAATAGGTATAATTTATGATACATAGAGCTATAATTAATATGAATACACAATTTTACATGCTACAAGAGTTTTAATTCAAAACAAATTAAGGGTTTACACTTATCAAATACATGTTCGGGATACTAAGTCAATAACATATTGTCAATCATTTGTTTCAGAATGATTGGGTTTTCATAACTAATATACATTTAACGTTTATATGCTTTTTATGAGACATTCAATTCAGGTTGTTTAATTCAGTTTAGACAACCAAAGTAAAGCCCTGACATTATAACCAGAATCTCCAGTCTGGGGATCGAAACAAGTTGTGTGTAGATCTATATCGGGATTGACAACCCCGCACTCAGGCTGCTAGCTACAGTCAAGCATACACGCCAATGAGTGACAATTGTTATCAACAATTTAAGCGGTCGTCAGGCGTTTGTTTCAGGCGTTCATGTCTTAGTATGGTTATAATAACTCATTAAAAAAATATTAACAACACGTTAGTGTATAAACAACTAAACGTAAGTATATCTTCAAAGTACCAATTTACAAAATGCAAAGTACAATGCTATATTATAGTTTTCAATAACAGCTGGTGAAGCCAGGCACACTCTCAAATACAAGTTTTACAAAATAAGACGGTTTTATGGGAATAAAACTACTTTTCACATACCACAGAAAATATGGGATTTTCTAGAAGTGTTTTCATATTCAAAATACAAATACACCGATTCAAACATAAAGACTTATGTACTCACTCAACTTATTGTTGATACTCTCTTTTCAAATTACTTGTATTATCAGGGAAATAATAACAGGTACTCCCCGAGCTTTTTGAGAAGATGGAGCCGTTAGGAGTCTTATCTTCTTCTTTTTGTATAACTATTTTGGTTTCAATATACAATGATTGAACACATGTAAATATTATACTTTTAAATACAATGGTTGTTTGTGCTTTGATTACTATGATACATGTGTTGTGATACTACAAATGAAGTCCTCCACCCCCAGACGTTTCCGCCGTCTGGTTTGGGGGTGTGATAATTAGGGATGCTCAGGTTAAGGGTATGAGACCGAAGAACTGGAAGTTGAAGATAATTAAGGGAGATAGGGCCCAGTTTTTTCAGGATAGCCATGGGTTGTTGACCCGATACGGTCGGGTTTGGGTTCCGATGTCCGCAGGGGTTCCGTAGACAATGATGGAGGAGGCTCATATGTCTCAATTTTTTATTCATTCGGGGCCACCAAGATGTATCATGATTTGAGTTTGAGTTATTGGTGGCCCGGAATGAAATGAGAAATCATTGGGTATGTTGAGAGGTGCTTGATGTGTAGGATGGTCAAGGCCAACCATCAGAGGCCGCATGGTAAGGTGCAACCTCTAGAGATTGCCATGTGGAAATGGGAGCAGATCATGATGGGTTTCATTATGAAGTTGCTGAGGACGACGAAGGGGTTTGATGCTATATAGGTCATCGTGGATCGGTTGACCAAGAGCGCCCATTTCTGGGCCATACAGGAGAGTTCGTCAGCTAAGAAATTGGCCGACATGTATGTCAGCGAGATTGTCTCTCGCCATGGGGGTTCCAGTTTCTATCGTTTCCGATCGGGATGTCAGGTTTACTTCCTGTTTTTGGCAGTAGTTCCCTGATGAACTTCATTTTAGTACAACATTCCATCTGCAGACCGATGGGCAGAGTGAGCGGACCATCCAGACCCTCGAGGATATATTGAGGGCGTGCGTCATCGACTTTGGTGGGAGTTGGGATTCCCACCTACCGCTTTTAGAGTTCGGGTACAACAACATCTATCATTTTCAGTGTTGGCGCCCTGCCTTTCGAGCTGTTGTATGGTCGGAAGTGTAGAACCCGAGTCTATTGGGGTGAGATTAGGCATAGGGTGATGGGGCGGACAGAGGTAGTTCTGCAAACTACCAAAAAGATACAACAAATTGGGTACTTTTGGAGGTCTCACCTTGGAAGGGTGTGATTCACTTCATGAAGAGGGGAAAAGTGGGTCCCCGCTATATTGGGCCATTCAGGATCATTGCTAGGGTTGGCAACGTGGCTTATAGGCTCAAGCTCCCAGAGGAGCTTAGCCGGATCCACAACACGTTCGATGTTTCATAGTTGCGAAAGTGTATTATGGATCAGGAGGCAGTAGTATCATTGGAAGACATTCAGGTCGATGAGCGACTGAATTATGTGGAGAGGTCGGTGGCCATTTTGGAAAGGAAGAAGAAGATTCTTCGGAACAAGGAAATACCTTTGATGAAGGTGCAATGGGAAGATCGGAGGGGATCTGAGTGGACATGGGAGCCGGAGGCGGATATGTGCGAGTATTACCCAACATTGTTTATTTCAAGGGACTTCTAAGGCGAAGTCTAGTTCAATTGAGGGAGAATTGAAGCGCCCCGATTCTTAGGTATGGATTTAAATAAAAGATTCTTTGGTTTTAAGTCCTACTCGACGATTTGGTTGCCCTACTCTTTGAGTAGCAGCAGGGTGGGACCGTGTGTTTAGTGACCTACTCGCCGAGTCCAGGGAGGGACTCGACGAGTAGGAGCTAGCAGAGGAAACCCTAAATATTGAGGTTTTTCACCCTATTTAAGGATGCCTAAGCCTCCTTTGGCCTCTTTACAGTCTGTGAGAGCTCAGTAAAACCCTAATTCATTAGGTACTCTTTTTGGTGTGTTTTAAGCCTTGGAAAGAAGGTTGGCTAGGAGGGAAAAGCTTGAAGAGCAAAGGGGTTGAAGCAAGGAAGGTGTGGGAAATAGAACTTTCCTCAACTAGCATCTTTTGGAGGTATCAAGTTGCAATCTTCACTCCCATTTTCTTCTAGATCTCTTTGTGGTTGAGTTTTAGGGTTTTATGAATTTTTGGAGTCAATTTGGTGAGCTATGGGCTAGATCTGAAGTTGAAACTTCAGATCTGGACCCTTCTCAAGTTCTAGAATCATAAAGTTTCTGTTTTGGTCGTGGATGAGGTCCTCCTTGTGCATGAAACCCAATTAAGAGCTTAGATTTGGCATTAAGAGCCTTTTTAGTCATGTATGCATGTAAAGTCTGCAAGTTTACGTGAAAAGCATGCCCTAGAATCTTGGATCTATAATTTGGAGCCATTGCATGGCTTAAATGAGTCTGTATGGATTAAGGACTGAAGGAACTCGCCGAGTAGCAAGGTTGACTCGGCGAGTCACATGAAGGTGGCCATGAACTCGATGAGTTGGATGAATAACTCGGCGAGTCCGATGAAGATTTCAATAAACTCGAAGATTTGTATGAACAACTTGGCGAGTCAAATGAGTTTTACCCAAGTTATGAATGTGTGTGTATCCGTCGTGTTTCCAGAAGGAAACTCGATGGGTGGTCTTAGGGTTTCGATCGAAAATCATAGGAATTCGAGGAGTCACCCCAGTGACTCGGCGAGTAGCCGAGGGTACTCAACGAGTTAAGGTCAACATGGACTATTGACCTTGACTAAGGACTTTTACTTTGACCAGGGATTGACTAGCTGGTTTATGGAGTACCTTGTGAGGTTGAGGACTTATGAGTATATTCGTACTATGGTAATAGGTGGTGGAGTCTTGGCAAGTGATCCGAGAGTTGGGATTTATCTACCGAGTTGACATCAGCAGGGTGAGTTATCCTCACTACATCACTATGATATATATGGTTATTATCTGATAGATTGGAATCAGGATAGACCGTATGTTATGATTCTATGATCCTTAGGGATCGGTATGTTAGTGGCCTCCTAGGTCGATGCCTTAGCTATGAGATATTTCTATGATTTATGATCATGAGATAGATATGTTTGATTCTTATGTATGCCAATCTATGTTAGTTATGCACACATGATTAGTTACTCGTTGATTGGGTTGAGGCGGTCCTACTTTGTGCTGAAGGCCAACATACCCTATGAGCGGTCCAGGGAGACTGTAGGCCCATGTGGCGGTCCCATCATGCCGAACGCTCATTATAGATTCAGTTAGACTGTAGGCCCTGTAGGGTGGTGCAGTTAGGCCGATGGCCCAGTATGCATGTTGTTGATTGATTGTTACCGAATTGGTATTTCAGTGTGGTATTGGTATTTTGGGGGTAGCTCACTAAGCCCTTGGGCTTATAGTTTTCAATCATTGTTTCAGATACTTCAGGAGATCGTGGCAAGGCTAAGGCGTGACCGTACCGCTCCTCATCCTTATGACCTATTTTTGGGACACTGTGATGAATAATGATTTGAAAACAATTTGTAAACAAACACTATTTGGGTTTTAATTATGATTGGAAAAGTTTAAATTTGGCATAAAATTTATGGATGTTACAATAACACATACATATCACATAGCAACATATATCACATACTCTCCATAGCATATAAGACCTTCCAGTCACACATAATTACCAGTCTAGGTCAAGTATAGTGAGGAGACTGACCTCGTATGAAGTCGGATAAATTCTTGTGCTCGAATATCAGGACCTAGCCTCCTCCTATCAACATGATAACATCTCTAATCAAAATCCTCTCATGTTCTCATCTCTAATAATGGGTAGAAGACCATTCTACCCCTCTCCGATCTCTTTTGAACCAGCTTGACCAAAACCCCAAGGTCAACTGAAATCAACTCTAGTCAACGGTCAAACATTGACCAGACTCGTCAAGTGCACATGGTAGCAGATCTGAGCTCCTTAATCCGTCTACCTTGCCCACCTTCCTTCTTCCTTGCAAAATCGCACTAGAGATGATGAAAATGGCTTTCTCTCTCTCTCTCTCTCTCTCTCTATGCTCTCTGGTTCTCTGGTGCTCTCAAGGGTAAAGGTGGCCGCAAATAAGGGTCATAAGATCCCTTAAATAGGTCACATGCCTGAGGTTTTAGGGTTTCTCCCCCACAGTGCGGACTCATCGAGTCACTTCATTAAATCCAGTCAGCAAATCACGATCATACTCGACGAGTCTAGGCGTCAACTCGTCGAGACCTTCCTTTGACAAAATTAAATAATTAAAATATGATACCTGGAATTCCAGATGTTACATTACTATAAATACTATTCTTAATGTGAGATATAGCAAATAGATTTCAAGAAAGGCCATTTTTCTTAATACACATCTACTTAAAGATTAGCGTGGAGGTTTTCTTAACCCATGTTATCCTATCAAAATGTGTAAATATTGAGATCCATTTATGGATATAAAGAAAAACTCTCAAGGTTGCAATCATCATTTTAATATAAAACCACAAGGTATGCTTTTATATTAAAATGAATAAAATATGCATGTTTACTAAGAACTAGTTGGAGAAAAGTGATAGTCCTAATCTTGTGTGAAAGAGACATACTTAATCATGAGAAGTTACATTTTGACCATTCCAGGTCTTTTCACCTTAACTCAGAATGTGTTTCTAAAATGAAAGACTTCGGAAGAACGAGGTACATTCTTGGAATATAAAATCTATAGAAATAGATAAAGATGTATGTTAGAAGTTTTATATCTTTAAATATATATTAACAATGTATTGAAAGAGATCATGATAGAAGATTCCTTTGGAGGAATATTCACATTGCACATGACACTAAGTTTGAGCTAGCCTCAAAAAGACCTAACTCATAGGTTTGAACTACCTGAAATTATTTATATTCGGTTTGCTTGATAAATGAATCCATCATTTATATCATATTATGCGTAAGACCTAGTATATGATCATGTTGTGAGCATATCACAAGATACAAATTAAATACATGGTTAAGTTACTGGATGACTAGGAGAACATTCTAAGAGTACTTAAGAAGAACTAAGAGAATTTATATGAGACAATTAGTTTAGAATAAAATCTTCATATAAAGAGATACGTAAGCTTATGATTTCTAAACAAATATAGATAATTATGAATTATAATTGGATGATGACTTCTATGTGGGATGAAGAGTAAGTTTAGTTGGAATGAGGTCTAATCAAAACAAAATGACACGATTTACTACAAAGTAAGAATACATCACTTTAAAAGTTAAAATCAAATGTGATTGGATGAATAAGTTCATTGAAAATCTATGTTGATTTCTGCCATTTAAGTATCACATAGAATCTTTGTGAGTTTTATAGTATACTTAATCAAGCTAAGAGACTCTATGTCATGAAAGAACACCAATCATATTCTCCAAGATAGTTAATTGTACTTAGGGTAAAGTCAAATATGGAGATGATGGTATTCATAGAATTCACAAAAATTAAATTTAGTCAAACCCATTAATAAAGTAATTCTTTTGATCTAAGTATGAATGGTCACATCTTAGCTATAAGACTTTATTGTTCTAGAAATGAGATTTTTATTTGGATTTAGTATTTAGATATAAGAACATTATGACAACTACTGGATAATGTCTTGATATACCTGGATATAATCATCACATTAATACTTGTTGTGTTCTATATTAACATGTTTAATCCATGTATAGTCTTATTATTCTAAAATTTCATAGTCATTTATAATTGTGGGAGAAATTACGAAGTAAGACTAACATGAATTTGATTGGTTGACTCTCATCGGGTGAAAGTAAGCAAGTGGTTGTAACCAAGTTTCGTAGGTACTTTTCAGAGAACTAGTATTGAACTGACCCGCATCAAGATCACCTCATGGATCGCTATCATGAATGAAACTTGATTAAAAAGTACTATCTTTGTATCCTTAATACCTGAGATACATAATAGGACATAAGTATAGGGAGTTTTGTGATTTGATATGGTAAATTGTTGGTCCTTAATCGAGCAGTTATAAAAGTCATTGTCAGGTATGTTGTGAACAATAAAAGAGGCTTATGTAGTCAAGATGAGATTCTTCCTCTTATGTGTTAAGAGTCGGACATCTAAGGCGCCTTACCAAAAGTTGAACACTAGATGATATTGATTGTAATTCGTATCTCATGTTCAACATGATGTATGCGATAAAGGGATAACTTATAACTTACCTTATACACCAATTTTATCTTTGAGCTTTTAGGGAATTGGGCGTTGATAGAATGGCATAAAAGTCGTATGTTGTTAGGGGTAGTGAAATGTTTCAAGATGTTTACCACTATAAATATCAGTCTATTGTGAGACTTGCACACGTGGGAAATTGAAAAATCTAGTACGCTCACAAATCATATTAAATTGATATTGCTAGTTAACATATGATCCTAAGGGTCACACTAACAACTTAATACAATCGATTATTTATTAGAAATTGGTTTTAATAAATATTCAACAAACTCTTATAATTAACTCGAAATTATTTATTTATTGGAAATAATAATTTTCATTAACAAGTAGCACATTAAATCATATGGTATGATTTATTAAGTCATGTACATTATTTTGTACTAGAAATACTTTTTTTGTCTTTTAGCTAAAAGTTAAATATTATATATTATATAGGAGTAAAAAGAATTTATATAAACTTCTTATTTTTTTTAAGCAAAACCGAATGCATGCTTCTTGGAAGCAGGTGATGACCTTTTGATTAATTAAATAGAAAGTATGGCTTGTCTTAAGGAGCATGGGGGACATGTTGGTGTAGGTGCATAGATAGCTAAAAGGGTTAAGGACTTAAGGGTAAAGATTAAGCTTTATGAATGCTTGCACTCTGGCCTTTTCTTCGGTGCTTATAATTGTAACATGCAACATATACATATACTCTCTCATGTTGTTCAACCCTTTTGAAGATTACTTGCTTCTCCTTTTCTCTCTTTAATTTTTTCTTTTGATATGAACTTGAAGCTTAAGATCTTAAGAGCTTTTACAAGAATAGCATCTTAAATCAAGTTGAGCTCTTGTTGGTGTCTCAAATGTTCCACATTCTCCATCAACTTCCAAGCCTCCTTTAGAGGATTCAAAGTCTACAAAGGTTGTTAAACTCTTCTTTTTCTTTTGTGGTTGTTTTCTTTCCAAACTTTGCAAGAAGATTGTTAGTTATAAACTTTTTTTTATGTTGTTCAAAAAATATAATGACTTCGATTGCTAAAATCTTGTTTTTGATACTAATTTTTTGAATAAAAACCCAAGTAATTATAGGTTAATACTTATTAGGCGTATTACCTGCCAGTTGGATCGCTGGTAGGATCACCCAGATAGCTGCCAATCGTCTAAGTAATTATCCAGGTGAGTTTTCTCACTATATTATTTGTTCAATATATATCCTATGTATGTTAGGATATAGTTACCTTATAGTAGAATATTAGACCATATCAGTTAGTTGCCTGTAGTGATGGAATGATGTTTGTTGTATGTGTTGATATATTATGTGGGGAGTTGAGGGTGGACCAACTTCGTGCTGAAGACCATTAGACTCGAGCTGACTAGAATTATGCTAAAGGAAAAAGTAGCGGACTAGCTTTATGCTGAAGGCAAAAAGGTCAAACCAACTTTATGAGTTTCTGCTAGAAAAAAAGAAGTTTTGTGCTAGACTACCCATAGGCTATGAGTTTCATGCTTCTCAAGGAAAGGTTGGTCTTTGATCCCCATCGATTAATAGGATTTAGGAAGTAGTCGAATTCCTAAGTGTGGCTTAAATAGCCAAGAGAATTATCTACGTTCGTACCTTCACGGATGAGGGATATATCCTCGTAGCAGAGGATCAGTTGCTCAATAGGTGGCATAATTTTCCATAGAGGGCATCGAGTACAAAAGGGATACATCGTACTTTGAAAGCTTAGTTAAGATCATAACAAGGATTTATTTACCCTTTACCAACTGATGGAAACCATAGGATCGATGTCAAGAAGAAATCATTTCCGTACTACGAACGTTTCAAGTCATTGTCCAGTGTTCGTTTAAATATACCTAGAAGAGAATCATTTGGGATGGACAATGTTGATTAAGAAATGTGACAGTGCTTTCCATGGGTTGTAGTTGTATCAGTAGTATATATAATAGGATTGATAGATCAAATTTTTGATCCAAGTTCAACCATGTAATCTTGATGTTATCAATGATAGTTAAGATTAACTAGGAGTCCCTAGCATATAGTGGCAAGAGTTCAATTTTAGGAGTGTCTCGGTGTTAAAACATGCAGTAATAGTTGTTGAAGATTCAGCTCTGAAGATGCTTCGTCAAATGTCAAATAAGGATCGACGTGCAAGGATTTCCTCTGAGGTTTAGAACTATAATAAGATGGTATAATATTATCATCGAGTTATTCAAGCTTTTAGGATGTAAGGTTTTGATTGGTGATAGAGAACACAAAAGGATCGTAAGCGATTAGTATAAATTCCCAGACACGTTGATTTAGTTAAGATACATGTTAGATAGATCATTGAGTGCAAACGTATATGTGTTATTGGTCTTTAGGGTAAGCTTCGTATTTAGGTTAGTTAATCCTTTAGCCAATAAGTGTAAGAATTAACAGAAAACTAAGATCGAATTACAACATCCATAGGTTGATATAGGACGACATATACACTTTAGTATACATTCAGTGTAGATTAAGGACCTCTAATCAGTTGTAGCCTCAAAAGTTTTAAAAGCAAAGATCTATGGTGATAAGTAGATATCAAGGAAGGATGACTAGGATAGTCGGATAATGGGTATGAGTCTTTAACAACATTGAAGGGTTGATTATGAGTCTTTGGCCCGAAGGGGGGATGATAACAAGAACTATTTGGCATCAAAATCCTAGTAGTTGGATAGTATCACGGCATATCGTGAGTAGGCATAGTAATGAATTGCACGAACAATAGTTGTACCTTGATATAGGAAAAGTAGTTAGATCCTTGAGAGAAAGATATTGGTGACCTAGTGTTCATTATAATCTAGTAGGTTGGAAGATAAGCAAGCCTTATAATATTAGAGTATTTGTTCCAGTGTTTTCAAGCCGGTAAACCCATTATAGTAGTTTTGGTTAAAATCCAGAATATTGGAACACCTGAACTAGGTTGGAATACCATTTATAATCTAGATTCACGTGTGTTTTAAGGATATGCCATAAGCCTTTTTAGAGGCATGTTTCATAAAGTGGATTCTACTAGAATGTCGTAGATAAATTTCTTTAACTAATCGCCTTATATTGAGTCAAAGGTTTTCTTAGTAAAAGAACAAATCGCCATTTCACGTCTGAAGGTGATCGTTCCTCATAGTGTATAGATTCTGAAAGTCCAGACCGACGAGTTCTCGGTTTTGGAAGACTTCGCGGGGTGTTCAGGAGTACGTCTAAGGTAGAAAACGAAGTTGTACAATAAATATAGATGCGGAAACATTATCTAGATCACAATTTAATCTTGATAACTTTTATAAAACAACGTCTAGGTGTACTAGGAGTAGGATTTTGGGGACGAAATCACTGTAAGTGGGGGAGAGTTGTAACACCTTATTTTCGTCTTACATTAAAAACGACCAGTTATGTAAATATAAGTTTTTGATAGAGGACTATTTAAGGTAAATAATCTTGAAGAAAATCAAAGTAATCATAAAAGCGAGAGCATGCATATAAAGAATGTTCAAATTCGATTTCATATGAGGAAGTTATGACTTTTAGAAGTTTCAGCGTAAAAGTGTGCGACATAGAAATGGAAACAGAAATAGATTGATTGTTAGCCAAAACAATCTAAACGAAAGTTGAATATTACGTAGATAAAATTACATCGATATAAAGACAGTCGAGAATGAATGTCGTATTTAAGAGTTAGAATATTTATACAGGTTTTAATAGTCTAAGCTCTTTAAAAATACAACTTTAAAAATAAGGTGAGAATTAGCCAAAAGAGTCTAAATGAAAGTTGTAGACCTCGTTGATATATACGTATGGATATAAAGAACGTAAATAACGTAGCTCGTATGTAGAAGTTGTGGAATTTACAAAATTCATCTTTTCCGTCATGTGTGCATACGAATGGAGCGCGCTTCTAGAAGGCAGCTATGCGGGCAAGTAGGAAATCGACATGTGGCACCACATATCATCACCAAAAATCACAGTGAGCAAGGAAAAACGCATGGCGTGCCCAACCAGAATTTTGGCTATAAATAGTTGTAAATCCCCCATCATTCTCACACCTTTCCCTATTTGATCTCTCTTTAAAAACCAACTTTCGGGAGCTCTTTAGGGTTCGTAGGAAACTTCCTCCTAACAAGGTTATGAGGCTTCATCAATCCCGTCTGATAGAGGTGTGCGGTACCAAAGCCATGCCTGCGATCTTCCTGGTTTTCACTAGGAACTCTCTATGCTTTATATGTAACATATAAACATATATTCATAGTTTTTATTATGAATATGTAAATAAGATTTATTAGTAATTCTAGTCATAATACTGATTGATCTAATTATGAGAGAGGTGTCTAAAATGGCCACGTTGGCTTGGTTGTTAGATTTCTGATAGGCTATGTCGAAATGGTCATGCCTCCTAATTAGCTAGCATGTGTGATCCTTATTTGATAGAACTCTCAATATTAATTGGTATTAATGAAAGATCTAGCTTTCGTTACCAAATTTTTATAGAGATTAGTAAGATATAGTGTTATAGGTTAATACTTGTTAGGCACGTTATTCGCCAGTTGGATCGCCAGTAGGATCGCCTAGATAGTTGTCAGTTGTCTAAGTAATTATCTATGTGAGTTTTCTCACTATATTATGTGCTTCATTGTTATCCTACGTATTTTAGGATATAGTTGCCCGTAGTAAGGAATTTGACTAGATCAGTTAGTTTCTTGCAGTGATGGAATGTAGTTGACTATATGTGTTGATATATCTTATGCGGAGTTAAGGGCGCCTAATAGACTCGGGCGGACTAGCATTATGCGAAAGGCAAAAGTATCAAACCAATTTTATGCTGAAGGTTAAGAGGCGAACCATCTTTATGCTAAGGGCTACTATGTGTATGCATTGTATATGTATTATGGGATATGTGAACCAATTTTATGATGAAGACCAATATATGTATTACAAACCTGTTTTATGCGATTTTGGGCTATTATGTGGATGCATTGTATATCTTTTTGTTGAAGGCTATTAAATGTTTTTCTAGTACTTCATTGCATCATGAGAAAGGCAAGGTTCGCTTGCAGATACACGCATTCGTATCATGTTTTCTGCAAATGTAATTATACTATGATATATTTGAATAAATAAAAATGAAAAATTTGGGTTTAAAATCAGGATGTCACAAACGAGATCTTAACCATCGCTTCCCTTAAACAGGGTCGAAGGCCAGGAAAATTTGGGTTTCTCAATAACACATCACCATGCTGTGGTGACCTTAATGATTAGCGTGCACCAGAAGAGATTGCCATGTCGTGGTGATGCTTTCACCATGCCATGGCTGTGATATCCCCATTTTTATGAACATAAAAGACCAGTTTATGCATATTTTAAAATCAGAGTTTTAATTTACAAATGTAGAATTTGTCTTGTAAATTATTCCTGACGGAATGCTTTTCATTGATTTATTAAAAACTCGGGATGTCATCGTCGATACAAGAAACATAAGCATAAATGAAGACTTACAACATCTCCTTATACTATTGGTCTACGGTTTTTTGAATCTCTTATTGGATACATGTATCGTCATATATGTAATTACACGTGATACAATTAACTGAATGGGTCAGGTTGGAAAACCTGGTGACTTCTTAGGGTTTTTAGCCCACAATAATATAATTTACCTCTTTTATAATTCACACCAAACAATTAACTCAATTGCCCAATCCTGTTATATACACACACGTACACACACACTGTAACATCCGGATTTACAGGGACATTATTGGGTATGTTAATCTTGAGATTTGAGGAGGGACTCGACGAGTTGAGGGACCAACTCGCCGAGTCGAGTCGAGATTTGCCGCGTGGATTTAATGAGCGGACTCGACGAGTCCTAGGATTGACTCGCCGAGTAGGTACTGGGCAGAGAAAACCCTAAGTTATGGGGTTGGAGCCTATTTAAAGGAACTTATGACCTAGGGTGCGCCTCATATCTCCTGTAAGAAACCCTAAATCATCGTTGGAGCCAAGGAAGAGTTCTTGTGATGAAATCAAGTAATTTTGGTGTGTGTTTTTAATTAAACTGAAAGGATTCAGCTTGAAGGACCAATGGAGGTTGTTATTCTAAGACATCTAAGCAAGGATCTCTATTTTGAGGTAGTATTTCGCCCCTTCCTTCTGTTTTGTGTAAAAATCGTTGAATCTTGGGTTTTCTTTACCCTTTCTTGGATAGTATATGATGCCTACGAGATCCCAATGTGGTATAAGCTTTAGATCTGGACCTAAAGAGGTCCAGAGAGTCCCAGTCTTCCAGCTTTATGCAGTCCCTTTGGGGCTATGGATCTAGGTTGCTATTTTAGGAGCTATTTCTTCATTTAAGGGCATAAGGGTGTTGCATGAGCTTAAAGATTGAACCTTTACGTGATTATTGCATGTAAGAATGTCAGATCTATAAGTTAGAGAAACAGATCTGACCTCAGAAGGTCTTTTCATTGCTGCCATGGGTGGAACTCGCTGAGTCCATATGGGGACTCGACGAGTCGAGTCGGGTTGCCCCGCGATTCGTGACCAATGGTAACCCGTCGAGTGAAAGGTTAACTCGACGAGTCGAGTGAGGCGTTTAAGGATTCAGAGGACACAGACGGACTCGCCGAGTCACTCTTGTGCACTCGACAAGTCTGGTCAGAGTTGAGCTTTGACTTGAATTCACTTCTGTTTACTTTGGGGTTTTGGTCAACATAATTAATAGAGATCATAGAGGGATAAAATGGTCTTTTACCCACTACCCGATTAGAGAGGGAAAGAGCAATTGTCGGTCTAATTAGAGATATTTGCCTTATGTGTTAGGCGGTGGCGATTTCGAGATTCAAGTGTAAGGATAACTGCTTTCTGTTTCCAGGTGAGTCTTCTCACTATACTTTACCTTGAGTGGTAGTTATGTGTGACCGGAAGGTCTTATGTGCTTATATTGAGTATTATGTTATTTTGTTATATGTGACATGCTATGCATTACGTCTTTGTGATTTATGCTATGCGGAGTTTATACACCGGACCGGAGGGTCCAACGATTCATGAGGCCGGAAGGCTCAAGCAGACCAGACCGGAGGGTCCAACGAGCTTAGGACTAGAGGGTCCACAGAGTTATCGGACTGGAGGGTCCCATTGAGACACATTGACTCGAGTGGCTAATATGTGTTGTATGTGGTATTTTGGGGAACTCACTAAGCGTCGTGCTTACTGTGTTATGTGTTATGTGTTTCAAGTTTTTTTCAGGATCACGGGACGGCACCGGCTCGATTGTACACACCAGAGGAAGAGTTATGTTTAGAGGATCCTGGATTATTATTTAATTGATTATGGAGTTATGTTTTGCAATTTAAACAAAATGAGATTTTTGCGAAAAGTGTTTTAAGAATTAAGTGCATTTAAATGAAAATTTTAGTTTTGGAAATTTTGGTGTTACAAGTTGGTATCAGAGCCTTGGTTTGAGAGATTCAGATGCACCTTCAGGTATATCTGGAATCAACCTGAGGAAGTAAGAAAAGATTTCAAAGAAATGATTTTCTAAAAGTGAATAAGAGCTCAAAGAGAAAGCGAGAAAGTGCAGTGTGTACAATCAGCCAGAGCCCGAACAGTGATTACCCAAAATACCCATACTTTTGTGTTATGAGATATTTATGATACATTTTTTGAGATATTATGCATGCTAGAGACAGGCTAGGTATTTCATATCTTAGGACTAGAGTTGCCTGATTTGTGATGCCTTAGCCTAGGAGTTGTTGTTATATGTGATGTGGTTTTGAGTATGAGTGAGAGTATTCAGTTGGAATCCTTTAGGGGATTCGAGTAGAGAATTAATCTAGAAGAGGTATCTATATGAGCATATGAGGAGTCTGTCGAGAGGGTAGCCAGAGGCCATGTGGGACGAAGATGTTAGAGTTCGGTGATAACCTTCGAGTATGAGGAAAGCGAGTGGATAATAACCTAGGGAGGTTTTATGTGCTGAAGTAGATATTTCATTGCCCGAATGTTGCTTGCTTTGTGCTTTGTGGAACTCTCGACGATGGGAGTCAGCTACTAAGTGAGTATGACGATATTCAGGAGGTAGATGGTTGGCATCATTAGGAGTTCTTCAGCAGCTGATGGCGGAGAAGTGTGAGAACCAAGGAAGAGCCTAGGGAGTAGCCTTGGTCAGATGAGTACGCTGGCAGAGTAGGGCATTTCGCTGAGGAGCTAGCACGCGTGACGGGATTGGTGAATGAGAGGGTTGAGCTGCTACTTAGGAGCTCTGGGATGGTCCGTGTGGAAAGTATGGGTAGATGTGGCAGGTAGTATGGGCCCGTACTACCGAAAGAAGAGGACCCATACTCAATACAGAGAGTATTATGAAGGTTCGAAGTAGCAGATTGGGAAGTGATGCCATGGTTCGAGTACCATGCATCTTAGCAGATTGGGGAGTGATGTTATGGTTCGAGTACCATACATCGGAGCAGATTGGGAAGTGATGCCATGGTTCGAGTACCATGCATCTTAGCAGATTAGGAAGTGATGCCATGGTTCGAGTACCATGCATCTTAGCAGATTGGGGAGTGATGTTATGGTTCGAGTACCATACATCGGAGCAGATTGGGAAGTGATGCCATGGTTCGAGTACCATGCATCTTAGCAGATTGGGGAGTGATGTTATGGTTCGAGTACCATACATCGGAGCAGATTGGGAAGTGATGCCATGGTTCGAGTACCATACATCTTAGTAGATTAGGAAGTGATGCCATGGTTCGAGTACCATGCATCTTAGCAGATTGGGGAGTGATGTTATGGTTCGAGTACCATACATCGGAGCAGATTGGGAATTGATGCCATGGTTCGAGTACCATGCATCTTAGCAAATTGGGGAGTGATGTTATGGTTTGAGTACCATACATCGGAGCAGATTGAGGAGTGATGTTATGGTCTGAGTACCATACATCGGACCATATTGGGAAGTGATGCCATGGTTCGACTACCATCCATCTTAGCAGATTGAGGGGTGATGGTATAGTTCGAGTGTCATGCATTGTAGCAGATTGAGAAGAGATGTCAGGGGTTGAGTACCGTAGTTCTTAGCAAATGATGCTTGTGATTCTCTGGTTGTTCGATCAGGATTGATTGGTGGAGTTTGGACGCGATGGGGTTTTAGGCATAAGGGCCATGATTGAGTTCGAAAAGGCATCCCTTGAGAGGGAGGTCGAGTGAATTTCAGAGTACCTTGGTAAGATATCAGATGTAGTCACAAGACTCAGGGATTAGTATAGAAGGCTTTTATGGGGGATTACGGTCTGAGTGACCAATCATCCGATGGAGGAGAATTCACCTTCTATGACTTGTTGGGTGCTATTTATGTTTCCTATGGGAAGTAGGAGAGGCGTGAGATTTCAGTTTTGGGTTTAGGAGTAAACCCTACGGGTTGACATTGATGACGATTTTTCCACTAGAGTATCGGGTAGCATGTCTGCCGCGAGGAAATGATCTACCATGAGCAGGTAGTCAGTGGGGACTGAGATGGTCAAAGACCACATTACAACCTAATTGAGTATAGTAGGGTGTGTGGTAGCAGTATCAGCGAGTAATCCAGAAATAGTTATGGACTTAGACACCTTATCCAACAGTCTCCCACTTGGCTAAGTCTAATAACTATAATTGCAAGTATGACTTCAGGAACCGATCAGCAATCGTAGCTCTTTCAAGGTCTCTCGGAATTGAGAAGATGATGATACGCCATTTAAGATAAGTGATCATATAATCCTCTATTCTAGATATCAGCCGGACAAATATATGGACCAATGTCTTACTTATTGTCCAGCAGTTTGTTTCCAGATTTCCGATTTGTTTCACAAAGAACTTAATTGAACACATCAACTTAGTTCTGACTGGGCCCGGTACATAGGTCAAAACAAAATCATCGAGGGGCCTAGATATCAGCTTCTCATCCAAGAAGGAACAAATAAACTTCGACTCATATGTTTGCTCTACTACGTGTTGACTTATATACAAAATCACGTTTTAGAACATCAAGTTACCAATGTGTTTTCATACAATCAATGCATAATCAACTCATAGGCAACAAATCATATCTCTAGGTTTGAAGACTTATATGATATTACCATCTCACTATCACTTGAGATAAATTCCATGAAGTGATTCCAATAAGCATGGGTTAAGTCCAATGCTCAGAACTTATGAGTACTCATGAGTGTTGTAGCCATGTCCAACAACTTAGACCTCTGGAACCGATCATGATAGTCTTAATTCATACCTACTTTCGACATATGACTGACTGTGGAGGTTCGAATAATATGATATACCAAACATGATTATTCTGGAAGTCAAAACATGCAAAAGAAATATAGTAAGCGATTGATAAGAGATAGCAACACTTTACTCATAAATAAACACACCTTTTATTCATCATCTAATGTCAATTACACTTTATAAATTTCGAAAATTATCTAACTACTAAAACTAATATCATCCTTCAGCCCTATGCTCCAAGCATGCTAGAGATGCTTAACCCGAGTTAGTTCCTTCGTGAGGGGATCTGCTAGATTCTCATCCGATGATACGCTCTTTGCCACGAGGAGTCCTTCTTGTATTCGATGTCTGATGAAATGGTATTTTCTGTCGATGTGTCTGGATCTCCCATGATCCCTTGGTTCCTTGACTAAGGCAACTTAGTTCTGACTGGGTCATTACCTTAAATGGGGGAGCAATTTCTTGGGGACCAATGTCTTACTTATTGTCCAGCAGTTTGTTTCCTGATTTCCAATTTGCTATATACTCTGATTCGCAAGTTGAATCAGCCACGGTTTCTTGCTTGCAAATCTTCCAAGAAATTGCTCCCCCGTTTAAGGTAAAGACCCAGCCTAACTGTGAGCGGAAATTATCCCTATCAATCTGAAAGCTAGCATCCCTATACCCTACAACTCTCAAGTCATCACTCCCACCGAGGGTAAGGACCCAGTCCTTAGTCCTCCGTAGGTACTTAAGGATATTCTTTACCGCAGTCTACTGTGCCTTGCTAGGGTTCCCTTGATACCTGCTACCCATGCTCAAAGCAAAGGCTACATCAGGTCGAGTACACGTCACAGCATACATGATCGATCCTACAGCTAAAGCATAAGGTGATCGACTCATTTCTGCTATCTCAGCCTCAGTACTCGGGCTTTGTGTCTTACTCAATCTAGTGTTACTCTGGATGGGTAACTCTCCTTTCTTCGAGTCCTGCATGTTGAATCTCTTAAGCACCTTATCCAAGTAGGTACTCTAACTAAGTGGAATTAGTCTTTTACTCCGATCTCTCAAGATCCTTATCCCTATAATATAGGCAGCTTTTCCTAGGTCCTTCATAGAGAAACACTTCCCAAGCTAGGACTTAACTTCCTGTAGAGTTGGTATGTCATTTCCTATGAGTAGTATGTCATCCACATACAATACCAAAAAGCTAAGTATACTCCCACTAGCCTTGACATATACACAAGATTCATCTTCACTCCTAGAAAAGCCAAATTCTTTGACTTTCTCATCAAAGCAAAGATTCCATCTGCGAGGTGCTTGCTTTAATCCATAAATGGATTTCTCAAGCTTACACACTCTATTAGGGTACTCTGTATTGACAAAACCCTCAGGCTAACTCATGTAAACATCCTCAGCCAACTTTCCATTAAGGAAAGCAAAGATTCCTAATAGACTTATTCTTGGCCACTGGAGAAAAGGTCTCATCATAATCAACTCTAAGAGTTTGTGAGAAACCCTTTGCAACCAGTTGCGCCTTATAAGTGTGTACATTACCATCCATGTCGGTCTTCTTCTTGAAGATCCATTTTAACCCTACAGTCTTACGACCTGGTACATTCTCAACCAAGTTCCAAACTTGATTGCCATACATGGACTGTATCTCACTGTCCATTGCTTCTTTCCATTTTGCTGACTCGGGGCCTGCCATGTCTTCCGCGTAATTGTTAGGTTCATCCAGAGGTACACACTTGTCAATTAGCTCAACAGGAGTTTCCTCCTCAAGTTGAGAGCTAGGGTTTGAAGTTCCTTCACCAGTTGACTCTTGAATTTCTTCATGGTCAACATGCCTCCCACTGTTTCCTTGGCTTATGAACTCTCTCTCTCTCTCTCTCTCAAGACATCCCTCCTAGCTACAAAGACAACATTTTCACTAGGTGTGCAGAAAAGGTAACCAAAGGATTTCTGTGGGTAGTCGATGAAAATACACCTCTCACTTCGAGGTTCGAGCTTATCATGAGTCTCGCGTCTCACGAAAGCCTCGCAACCCCAAATCTTGATGTGGTCTAGTTTGGGTACTTTACCAGTCCGCATCTCATGAGGATTTTTGGCAACTTTCTTTGTAGGAACTAGATTAAGGATATGGGCGGCAGTCTCTAAGGCATACCCCCAAAATGAGATTGGTAGCGAAGTTCGACTCATCATGGAACAAACCATATCCAACAAGGTTCGATTATGCCTCTCAGCTACACCATTCAACTGCGGTGTCCTGGGAGGTGTCAAATGTGAGACAATCCCACATTCCCTAAGATAGTTGAGGAACTCTGAATGTTCCTGCCCAATTGATTCTCAGATTCCTGTTTAAATTCTTTAAACCTTTCGAATGTCTATGAATTATGCTTGATTAAGTAGACTTATCCATATCTACTGTAATCATTAGCAAAAGTCAAATAATAACGATTAGTATCCCTTCTAGCATGTTTGAAGGGTCCACACACATCCGTGTGTACAAGATCCAACAAACCTTCACCCCTCTCACAAGAACCAATGAAGGGTGACTTTGTCATTTTTCCATGTAAGCATGATTCACAACTATCATCTGACTTTAGGTCAAATGACTCCAAGACTCCATCGTTTTGCAGTTGGCCTATGCGATTCTTGCTTATATTTCCAAGACGATAATGCCATAATGATGCTTTATCCAAGTTATTATCATTAACAGAATCAATACACAATACATTATTTCCTAAGTTATCAACCACATATATATAGTTTCATAGACACCATCACAAGGTAATTCTTTAAAATAAAGAACCTTATTAAAGAAAGCATTAATCGAACCAACTTCATTAAGGTGAAACCTTGTTTATACAATGCATGGAAGGAAATAATATTTCTTGCCATTTTTGGCGAATAACAACATTTATTCAAATCTAAACTAAACCCACTACTTAGCGATAAAGTATAAACTCCAATCTTGGTAACAGGTAAAACTTTCCTATTCCCCATGATTAAGTTTATTCTTCCATCCTCCACGTTCTCACTTCTTCTTAGTCCCTCCAAATCAGAACATATATGAATACCACAACCGGTATCAAGGACCCAAGAGTTTGAATGGGGTGAGTTATTAGATAAGATAGTGTAAATACCTGCATGGTTGGTTTTAACTTTCCCATCCTTCACATCTTGATGGTATTTTGGGCAGTTCCGCTTCTAATGTGACTTTTCATGACAATAGAAGCATTCAGCTTCTTTTGGGTGAGAAGAAGGAGTGACAACACCTTTCTTGGTTCCACTTGAAGAAGAGCCATCAAGGGTCCTAGCCTTGGTACCCTTCGAGGAGCTCTTCCTCTTCTTCCCTCTACCTTTCCCGATTGCCAAGACAGGGGCAGAGTTTGTAGTAGGAGTGTTAACAACCGACTTACCTTTAAGACCTGTTTATGCGGTGTTGAGGAGTCCCTGAAGTTTGCTGAGTGTGACCTCTTCCTTATTCATGTGATATGTAATGCGGAATTGATCATAGCACGAGGGTAAGGATTGCAAAATTATATCTATTGCAAGCTCCTCAGGGAAGTTCACATTAAGCTTCAACAAACGATCCACATACCTTTTCATTTTCTGCATGTGGCTCGTGATAGATTCCTTGTCCTTCATCATGGTTGTTATGATGGAGAAGATGATTTCATACCTCTCTTGTCATGCTCTTTGATGGTATCTTTCCATCAGATCTTGGTGCATTTCAAAAGGGTAGAAGTCCTCATAGGACTTTTGGAGTTCTGCTGTCATGGTGGCCAACATGATGCATGCCACTTTGGTAGCTTCCCTTTCATGTGCCCGGAAGTCAGCGATCTCCTGGGGAGTTGCAGTGGTATCATCAATCTCCTTATGCTCCATGTCAAGGACATATTATTTGTCCTCGTAGCAGGTAATCATCCTGATGTTTCTGATCCATTCATTGAAGTTGGATCCATCAAAAGTGACTTTCCCACACAAGCTCATAAGAGTAAAGGAGCAATTAGGATTAGAGCCAGAAGCAGCATTGTTTGAAGACATCTGAAAGAAGAGGAAAAGATTAGTTTAGATAGTAAGAGAGTCCTTAATAAAACACCCAAATGTATTATTAAGGCTAGGATCCAATCACAATATATTATAACTTAGAAGAGGTATGTCATAATCCAAGCTATAACATATTTGAAAGGTAGGTGAATGACGATTCACCAATTTCCACCATGAAAAACAAAATATAAATATTTGGTTTTTAATTGGTTCTTAGAAATTCCTAGATTCTTTTGAGATTCGATGAACTTTTCAAAGACATGTTTCAATCTCGAGTGTGCCCTCCAAGTTTTGTGACTGGGATACCGAGGATCACAAAACGAGGTGTGAAGTAACCATGCAAATCACTTGATACCCTTAAAGTTTATCACTCAATCGATGTGCCGATAAACCACACATGCTCCGCCGATACTATGATAAACCTTAAGTCACCCTTTACCTACCTTGTTAAGTCCAAGTTAGTGTGCCAGTTAACCACACACGCTCCACCAACGACTTAAAACAAGTGTAAAGTGTAATTTCATGGATTAGCACCTTATTCACATTTTCCTAAAGTAACTAATATTGGGAATTTAATAAAACATTTTAGTTACCTACCTTGTTAAGTGCTACCCGTTCGGCTAACGACCCTCCACCGATCAAGGAAGCGGTAGGTGAGAGTGGACACCCATTAAGTTGCCATTTTATAGGCAACAACCTTATACCCCTCTTATACACGGGCTTCGTGAATGAGGCGTACTAGTGGTAAGACGAATTGATCCTATAAATATATATATTATTAACTTATAATTTTATAAAGTATAAGGGTTGATTTTTAACTTTTAAAAATGTAGGGGTTGGAACTAAAGTTTATTAAGTGACTTCACATGTTCCAAAACTTGAGGGAAAGTTTTGTAACTTTACAAAACCTTTCATATTCATAACTTATGAGTTATTAAATTGAATACTCTTCATTTTTATATCTTATGTGTTCTTTTAATGGTTTTTAACACAATGAGACTTTTGGTTATCCATAACTTGAGGACATGTTATGGACTCCATTAAAACCCATAAAGATCATGAATTAATTATATAAACAAGTAACTCCTATGATCTATCAAGAACTCATAAGAACATGAACATTCATATCAAAATTTCAAGAACATATGAACACATATAATCATGAAAATTGATATTAGCCATTGTAAAAGGATTAGAACAATCATTACACCCTCTAAAACAAGTTTTATAATACCAAAACAGTTTAGGGTAGTGTTTCTAGTCCATTTCCAGCAGCACAAATCGAATTTCTGCATTCTGCATGACCAACTCGTCGAGTACACGAACTGACTCACCGAGTTGGTTGCATTATCACTTGGACTCATCGAGTCCTCCCCATGGACTCGTAAAGTCCCCTGAGAAAACAACAAAAAATCGGTTTTTCAACACTATTTTGCATCTAGTATTCACAAACAAGCCTAGGATCTGATACCACTGATGGGGTTTGAGCATTCTAACACTTCCTAAGTGTACATGCAACCCTAATATACCTTGGATCTATGTTTGTCTAAATACATGCAAAATATGGTTTCCAAGGTTCATAATCCTATCTAGCATACATGGGGAACTTTATCCTAGAAGGATGGCTAGAATTACATACGTTGTAGTTGATTTAGATTCATTGAAACCTTGTTAGCCTAGCACCCTAAGTTTGATGCCTCAAATGCTTCACACAATACCAAACTATTTTGGAAAGACTTTTGAAAGAATACACACACTCTAAAAATCGGCTTAGCCCTCACTTGTTCTTGTGTAGCCGATTTTGGTGGATAAGGAGTTCTTTATATAGTGTTGACACATCGAGGGTTACACCATGTAAACCCTAATGTGTCATGGCTCTTCATTTCCATGACCCATGGGTTTGTAACTCCCATGGAGAATCCATGGAGCATCCTATGGGTATAACCCAACTTGATAATCCATGGAAACTCTTAGCCCACTATACAAGTTATGGATGATTTACATAATCAACCCATATATTTAATTAGGTATCTTTTGATCAGTTAATTAATTCCAAATTAATTCTTGATCAATACTAATTAAATAATACTATTAATATATTAGAACTTATAATATATTAATAAACCACAAGTGTTATTTCTCTCATTTAGTCTATCCAAATGCACGATGCCATGCAAGTCAAATGGACAATGTCGGGTCGGGTCAAGTACATACCAGAAATAGTTATGGACTTAGGCACCTTATTCAATACTCTTTGCCCTAACTCCGATGTAATCTCTCACCACAATTCTGTCTTTGGAATGGTTTCTCATCGTTATCTATTTCTTTCATGGTCTCTCACCAATATCTCTGCTCTTATAGGCCTTAAATAATATCTCATTTCTGTTATTTCTTTCTACCCGTCCTACCCAATACATTATGAGTACGACAAAAATACATATATGATATTTTAGGAAAAATCATTATCTCATATAATACGGATATAAGGAACTCAGATAATAAGCATATTTAGCATTTAAGCAATTTAAATACTTGATATCCATGTTTAAACTAAAAGTAACTATGTACTCACCTGATAGAGGTAGATGACTGAAAGTTAAGATATCGATTCACTTTAATACCCTAGATATTCCCTTGACATGACCTAAGTTTGATTAATACATAGTTTTAGTCTAATGATCTTGGTGACTAACTATAGTCTAGATCCTCACTAATCCTAATGTCTACATCAAGATCTAGCAAGCCAAGATCAGCCAGATAGGACAGTTGGGAGGCAGGATCATTTCAACATATAGCTTTTCTAAAATCCAACAACCAACCCAACGTGACCATTCTATACATCTCTCCCATAAGTAGATCAATCAGTATATGACTTGGAGTCATTGATAATTCTTAATTATAGGTTCATAACAACAACTATGGCTTTAATTATAAATTACGAGAGAGCAAAGTACATGCATCTCACTTAAAGAGTACTATAGATGAGAATCGGGATCTAAATGGGAAAAATATTGACTCAGGGCCTTCCTACTTGAAGAATATAGCAAGATGAATACACATGAGTGTTGCAGGGCTTCACCATAGGCTATAATGAAAGAAACATGAGTCTACATGAGGGATAATCGAGAGAGAGTGGTTGTACGAGTATGTGGAATGAATGAGGGATTGTTGGCTATTTATAAGGCCAAAAATGCATATGCATGCCGTGCCTAAGTGGTGCGCGCCACACATTTCAAACACATCGATCCATCGGTTAGCTGACATATGTCACTCATTGGCTGGAGTAGTGTGGTTGACTTCGCGTGCAAGCTATGCGCGTCGCGCTACGCGTGCCGAATTTCAAAATTTAGAAATTATGTATCTCCTTCATATGAGCTCCGTTTTTGACCTTCTTTATATCCACAGAAAGCTCTCGACGAGATCTACAACTTTACTTTAGAATCTGTTGGCTTGTTGTGACTTCATTTTAGTGACACAAGCTTAGCCTATGAAAGATTGTATAAAATGCATATCTCTCACATCCAATGTTTGTTTTTGATGGTTTTTATATTTTTGGAATCCTATTAATGAGAACTTCAATTCTCATTTAGTTTGTTTTCGCCAAAAATCAACCGATCTAAAACTCAATTTCTTTGCGCACAGTGCTACACTGAAATCTAAAAAAATCATAACTTCCTCTATTGATGTCAGATTTTGACGTTCCCCATATGCACAAATTCATTTTTCCTAGTACTACGAAATTCTTTTAGATTGCTAGGGCTAATAAGTAACCTATCTCCAATCACTATTTATGACATATACTATAACTTGGTTAAGATTATTTATCCTAAACAATCTCTTATTTAAAAGTCATTATTATGGCTTATAAAAACTTTATTGTCTAGCCTGAATTTATGGCTGTTACACTTATCTCCCCCTTAGGATGATTACGTCCCATAATCATCATCAAAATAGGGCTTCTATACTAACTTTGCACGTTACCTTTCCATCTTTGGTGGTAATTGTAACTCCCGTGTCCTCCGATTTCTAGACTCTTGTCTTTATGAGTCCATAAAATATGCCCTCCCACTTGCCTTTGGTATGGAATTCGACCTTGTAGTTCCCTCCTTCATCGAGTAGTCTTGCTTGAAGTGTCCTTCACCACAATTGAAGCCGACTTCCTTCTTGTCCATGCATTCATTAGCATAGTGACCAGTTTTCCCACACTTGTAATAGGTCATTCCTTCAATGCTATCTCCAAGGTGCTTCTTTTTGTATTTGTCGCAATACCTCTCCTTGTGACTTCCAAGCTTCTATCTTTAGACTTTATGGACTTACCTTTCTTATTGGGTCTTGATGATCGCTCCTAATTCTTCTTCTCTCCAACCCACACCTTCTCCAGACCCTTCTCTATATATGTTCTTAGGTACTCTAACAGTTTCCTTCAGAGTAGTTATCATCTTCAACGTTAGACGAAAGTCTGTTGGTAATCTGTTAGCAAATCTCTCAATCTTGGAGAGTTCAGTGGGCACCAAGTAGGGAAATAGCTTCATCTTCTCTGTAAATGCAATAGCATACCCCATGACGCTTAATTTATTCTTCTTCAAGTTCGGGAACTCGTTTTCATCTCCAATAGGTCTGTTTCTGAGCAATACTGCCTCTTCAACTGCTCCAAAATGAAACATCCCAAAAAATATGGTCTAAAAATTTCGTTTAAATTCATTAGTAAAAACCATCAATATCATGCATCACATAAAATTCATCAACCATGTATCTCAAAGTATCATATTATCTATCACTGTATCAGAATCATATGTCAAGAATCAGAGTAATTCCTCCCGGGCTAACAACTGTGGTGTGTGCCATGCAGTCATCCTGAGCTCTTCCCCTTGCTAGTGTAAGTACCTGAAACCAAAAATGAAAACTATAAGCACGAAGCTTAATGAGTCTCCCCAACTACCACATACCGTGCATATATCATATAAACATATCTTGGGCCCCGCCCCTACTACATCGAGTCAGGATTGACATCGGATTTCCCGGCATCGGGCCCTGCGCGACATCGAACCCTATTCGGTATTAGGCCATGCCCGACATCGAGCATATCTCAGAATACCTGTGGACATAGCAAAATAATACACATAAAACTAAGCATATTTCATTAGCATTTAAACATTCCTCGGGCCCCGCCCGACATCGTACCATAGCCCGGAAACATACTAACATTTCGTGGGACTGCATCGGCATCGGATTGAAGTTTGGAAACATACAATTACAAACATATGCAAGAATCACAAAGACATCAAGCACACAAGCATTCCTTGGGACTGCCCTGGCATCAGATCGAAATCCGGAGAAGCATATAAACCAACATCTGGCCCGGCTCAACATCGGACCTTAGTCTGGAACCATTACTAACTAAACATGTCGGCCTTGGTGTAACATCACGAGTTCAGGAGTGCAAGTTTAGGGTTCTAAGTGAAAATGTGGACGGTCAACTCGGCGAGTCCATGGGTAAACTAGGCGAGTAGGGTCGCGATTCTGGTGGCGTGTTAAGTGGCCAACTCGGCGAGTCGGCGGCTGGACTCGGCGAGTTGGTGCTGTGTGGAGAAAACCCTAATTCCAGGGGTTGAGCCCTATATAAAGGACATAATACCCTCTCCCCAGCCTCTTTACCCTTCCTTGAAGTCCAGAAACCCTAATATTCGTTTGTGAGAGAATTAGAGAGCATTTGGATCTTGAAGTAGTGTTGTTGAAGAGATCTTTGAAGATTAAGAGGCTTGGAGCAAGGGGCTTTTCAAGGTTTTGGCTTATTCTTCTGTTGGAGTCTTCTCTTGAGGTAATGATTCGTTGTTTGAGCCGTTATCCATCTAGATCTACCATTTGTGGGATTTTTTGGAGTATATCTAATGCTATCTTGAGTTTGGAGGTTGGATCTGAGGTTGCTACCTCAGATCTAGTGTAGTGATGATCCAAAAGAGCATAAAGTCCCTGTTCAAGAGCTGTTGATGAAGCCTTTTAGTCCCAAACCTTAGCTAAGAGTGTATTATGCTTAGATCTCCTTGGATTCACGTAATGTTTGCCAATTTACGTGATGGATGGCTTGTATAAGAGTAGATCTATGGATTTGAGACCCTCCTATGGTGCACATGCAACCCTAGATTATTTGGATCTATTTTTTCTCTAATTATACATGCATTTTACAGTTTTCCAAAGCATACATATTAACTAGCATACAATAGAGGTTATAGAATATAAAACTCATAATTTGATGAATACTTCTTTGATGTATATGTAGTTCTTGGCCTTTGAAAGCTTTAGCACCTCAAGTGTGATGCCTCTAATGTGTCACGAACACCAAATGCAAGAGGAGACTTGAGAGAATAAGCTAGTTAGCAGAAAATCAGTATCAAACTCTTAGAATAATAGGTGTAATCGATTTTGGCTCTAGGGGATTCCTTTTATAGTGTAACAAATGCTAGGGTTACATCTTTACAAACCCAAATGTACCATGACCTTTCATATTACCTAGGCTCCATGAGTTAAGCTTCCATGGACTATCCATGGACTATCACGTTGGTTTAGCCCGTCCTAATTACCCATGGATCACTGGCCCTCATGATAAGAATCATTGATTTAATTAATCAGTCCCCGTATATTTAATTAGTCTCTTTTGATCACTAAATTTATTCCAAATTAATTTTTGATCAATAGTAATTAAATAATATAATTTCTTAATTAATATATTATAGTTATAATATATTAAGAAATCACAAATAGCCTTGTTCTCAAAACTCCGTCCTATCAAATTACACTGGTGAAGGCAACCTAAAAGGACCATGCTACAATTGGGTCAAGTACATCCCAATTATAGTTATGGGATTAAACACCAAATCCAACAGATATCACTCAACAACATCTCATGATATCAGGCCTTTTTAATCTCCTCGTCTGCCACGCATTGCGGAACAAGAAGGTCCCTCTCCCTAAACGTTTTGGTAATCTCCGCCACTGTCTCTGTCGTCTGCTTAAGATCCTGGAACGCCCTCGCAAGCTGTTGCACCTCAATCATATGTGCAAACTCGGCCCTGAATCTACTCGAAAAATCACTCCATGTCATAGCATCTAGAACTTTATCATCCCCAATGGCTCGCTTGACATCCTCCCACAAGTCACGTGCCCTGTCCTTCAGAAGACAGCCTGAAATTCGAAACTTGTCCCCCTCACGATATTTGCTCGTACGGAACGCAATGGCGACATCAGCCAAGCATCTGCTGCTATCAATGGGGTCTTGAGCCCCATGATTGTCGGGAGCTCCACAAGCCCTGAACTCCCTAAAAGTCAGTGTGTGAGACTTCATCATGGCCGTCATCTCGGTGCAGAAAGCGCTCAACTTCTCATCTAGAAGCTCCAAAATACCCTCCTTGACCGAACCAAACATCACAGGAGTCTGGTCTTGAATGCTGCATGTGATCTCAAACGAGATGAACTCCCTCTTCTACTCATCCAGTTACCCAACTCCATATCTCGATCCTGATCCCTCATTAATGCCTGAAGTGCCAACTGGCCTAGTGTGTGGCGTCACCATAATGAAAATAAACCATAACAAACATCAATATACTACCTTCCAGTAGTATATTGATTCGAGTATGGCTGCTCTACTTTCAGTAGCACGGGCCTATACTACCTTCCACATTTATCTGTACTTCCTCAAGAACTGCCTTGAATCCACCAAGTTCCTTCTACGACTACTGCTTCACATGCTAATCTCATCCTAGGCTTGCCCTAGGGTAATCAACAATCTACTCTCCAACAAAAGCTACATAAGAAGTCCCTGTTATCTCCCCTTTACCAGCTCGCGAATACTATTACATATCACTAAGACTAGATAATTCTTCGAATGAGAGATCCTACCCTACAACGGTTGGCCTCAGACAAGAGCTGCGAAATAGAGCTAGACCGAACCTTCTGAAATTACTTAGTCCTCACAATATGTAACTTAACATATTCGTTTGCTAGATAGTAAAAGAAAACTAGAACTCCTAAAAGCACAAAGCAAGCAACATTCGGGCATTGAGTAACCATAATCAAGCATATATTAATCAGGCCATCAGATTGACTAATATGTAGTAGCATGCAATTCATAAAGCTGATACACATAAAATTGGCACATAAGGCATCCTTCCTAGATTCTTAGTCCTAATCAAGTATGCAGTTCTCGTAAAGTTGATACACATATCATAACATAAACTTGTATGGGTAATTTGGGACTACTTACCTGAGCATGGCTGATTGCATGCACCACACCCTTTTCTCTTTTTCAAAGTTCTTTTTGCTCTTTCTAAAATTCTTTACTTTTTCTCAAAGTCATTTTTATAAAAAAGTTTTTCCTTTTGAAAATTACTATACCAATTCCTTAGTTTGAGTTCAGACACACCTGAAACTGTGACTAAATCCCTCAAACTAAGGCTCTGATACCAACTTGAAACATCCCAAAAAATACGATCCAAAAATTTCGTTTTAATTCATTAGTAAAAACCATCAATATCATGCATCACATAAAAGTCATTAACCATGTATCTCGAAATATCATATTATCTGTCAGTGTATCAAAATCATATGTCAAAAATCAAAGTAATTCCTCCCAGAATAACAATTGTGGTGTATGCCATACAGTCATCCCAAGCTCTTCACCTTGCTAGTGGAAGTACTTGAAACCTAAACTGAAAAACTATAAGCACGAAGCTTAGTAAGTCTCCCCAACTACCACATAACATACATATATCACATAATCATATCTTGGACCCCACCCTTGCTACATCGAGTCAGGTTCGGGATTGGCTTTCTCAACATCGGGCCCCGCCCGACATTGAACCCTATTTGGCATCGGGCCCCGCCCAACATCGAACCTCGCCCGACATCAAGCATATCTCAGAATACATGTGAACATAGTCAAATAATAAACATAAACCTAAGCATATATCATTAACATTTACACATTCTTCGGGCCCCGCCCGACATCGTACCATAGTCCGGAAACATACTAACATTCCTTGGGACCGTCCCGACATTGGACCGAAGTCTGGAAACATACAAGTACAAACACATGCAACAATAACAAAGACATCAAGCATACAAGCAATCCTCGGGACCGCCCCGACATCAGATTGAAATCTGTAAAAGCATATAAACCTACATCAGGCCCCTTCCGAAATCAGACCGTAGTCCGAAACCACTACTAACTAAATAAGATGACCTTGGTGCCTTAGACCTGTTCATATTGGAAGGAACCTCACCTTGTACGCAAGCTGTGAAATCTCATATGAGGAATCTCTTACGGCTGCTCCAACGACTCCTCGGCTATCAATTTCATAATAACACTTAATCAAAATCTGATAATCCTTCTTAGGGTAAAATTACCATTTACCTCTGTTCAAAGTCAACTTCCTGGTCAAAGTAAAATTCAAGGTCAACTCCTAGTCGACTCAACTCCTCGAGTTACCTCCTAACTCGACGAGTTCGAATACTACTCAGACTCGTGATCAGTCGAGTCAACTCGTCGAGTGCCTTTCTAGATTTATCGAGTTCTACCTTGCATGGAATCGGGGCAACCCAAGTCAACTTGTTGATTCCCTTTTTGGACTCGGCGAGTTCCCTATCCGTTTGGGCTATCTTAACAGATTAAGCCCTTACACTTCAGATCCAACCTTCATACTTCACAAAAATCCTTAAAATGTCCTGTTATGGGTAAAGTTTCTAACTTTACCCATTAATGCCTCTTCTAAAAGCGTTTAGCTCAAACCCTAATTCCTTGGGACCTAGAACTTCGTCGTTATGCCATCCATACACCCAACTAAAGCTTACAACCTCAGATCTGTATCCCTAACACTACTTGTACATGTAAAGTTCCCTCCTTTTTTCAACATGCATGGCCTTTTAGGGCTAAAAAGGCCAATATGACACTCTATAGATTGCATGGGGCTCCAATGGCATAAAGTTTCCACCTTTATGTCATATAGGTCCTAGATCTGGAAGAATACCCACTTGGGTCGATCATTCTCTAAAAGCTATCATTCTTGGACCAACAACCCTCATAAAGATGGACATAAAGAGATCTAATGAACTAATAGCTAAGCTTGAAACTTGATTACCAGAAAATGTAGCAAATGGTGTGTAGTTTCTGTATCTAATCATTCCCTCTTGAGCCCTCTACCTTCTTCTTCTTCCACAAGCTTCAAAAGTACACAAAGCTCACTCAAAATGGCTCACACTCTCAAATAAAGCTCTAGGGTTTCGTTGATTAGGGTTTGGGACAGGGAGGCTTAAAATGAGGCCAAAGGGTAGGGTTAAGGAGCTTAAATAGGGTGCAAAACTCCGAAATTAGGGTTTCACTCTGGCCGATCTACTCGCCGAGTCGATGGCTCTTGAATCATCGAGTAGGTAACTTAAACCCCACCTGCGTATAGTCTGCCCTCTACTCAATGAGTTAGGGCCACCAACTCGTCGAGTTACACTTTCAAAATAAATAATTTAATGAGTTAAATACATACCAGGAACCATCAGTTACACAGAAATTTCTCCCCATGACATCTTGATAGCCTCTCTTTTGGGCATCGTATCAGCCAATAGCTTTCACCAACTCAACACCCCAATATTTAGTTTCCTAACATCAAAGACATCTTCTGTCTATCACTTCAGTCACGATTATCAAACACTATCTTCGTCTCAGAGATCCAATCCATAACCTCTAGTGGTGTTGGGCTTCCTGAAAGAGTCGGTGGTTTGGGACTCAGGAAGTCCTTATGCTTACAACCATCCTTTCCACCTGCTCTATTAGGATGGTTTATCCCTACTACCTGGGGTTCAACATGGCTAACAATTCTAATGTAGTTTTCTTCTTCCGATGGCTCCTTTTCCAGCTCACGATGTACAACTGTTGCGGTAGACTCTCTTCCATTCTCCCTGATCAACTATCTCATATCCTCTCTTTTCTCGGCTAACAGAGCCCTAAGCATTTCCATGGTTACAGGTGCGGCTACTAGCAGTGCTTCAAGCGCACGCTCAACTACTCGAGGCTCGGGCTGAGGACTCTCATTATCGTTTCCTAGTCCACTACGTGTCCTTACCATCACGTTATATACAACGAAGCAAGTGTTCAGTGTATAGTGATGAGAATATAAATAAGGAAGATAGATATATATACCTCCTTATTACTTCAAAAAGTTATATTTTAGTTCTAGTACTATAATTAAACGTTTAGAAATCTGAACACATAAAATTTTCATATCCGGTCAACAATAGACCATATATCTGAACATCCTAAGGCATCTAAAGGCATCCTATAGCATCCTAAGGCAGATTATAGTTATAGCATGTATAAATCATTTAGCACATATAAGCAAATTAGGCATTTGTCCTAAAGTAACCTAGTGGTTGTGTCTATTCAGGTGTAATACCTAAAATATACTAGACATTCTTCTCACGATCATTGCTTAACATTCTAAGTTTAAGTCTAAAAATAAATCCTCACTCTTAGTTCGCTTAAAGTAATGCTATCACGACTAGAAAATAATAGATTATGCTTATTTTAGAATAGGGTTTTAATTTACAAATGTGGAATTTTTCCCACAAAATATTCTCAAAGGAATGTTTTTCGTTGATTTATTAAACACTCAGGATATCATCTTCGATGCAAGAAATATAAGCGTAAATGAAGACTTACAACTTCACTTTATAATAATGGCCTACGTCTCCTTGAATCTCTTGTCGGATACATATATCAACATATATGTAATTACCTGTGATACAATCAACTGAGTGCGTCAGGTTGGGAAACCTGATGAGTACATAGGGTTTTCAGCCCATAATAATATAATTTATCTCTTTTATACTTCAAACCAAACAATTAACCCAATTACTCATTCCCGTTACTGTCTCTCTCTCTCTCTCTCTCTCTATATATATATATATATATATATATATATATATATATATATATATATATATATGTTTATCATATAGAACTTATCTCATGTATTCTACCCTAAGGATTACTGACAATTCTACTTATGGTATTAGCATTATATGTCAAACTGGAAGAATAGTTGGTTTTACAGGAGGGATAATCGAGAGAGAGTGGTTTTCAGCCTTATATGTCAAACTAGAAGTAACTATGTACTCACCTGACATAGGGTTTTCAGCCCATAATAATATAATTTATCTCTTTTAGACTTCAAACCAAACAATTAACCCAATTACTCATTCCCGTTACTATATATATATATATATATATATATATATATATATATATATATATATATGTTTATCATATAGAACTTATCTCATGTATTCTACCCTAAGGATTACTGACAATTCTACTTATGGTATTAGCATTAAATAGCTGATATCCTGGTGACCAACTACATTCTTGATCTTCACTAATCCCCATGTCTACATTAAGATCTAACAAGCAAGGATCAGCCAGGCAGGATAGTTGGGAGGCAAGATCATTTTGGCATATAACTTTTCTGAAATCCAACAACCAAGTCTACGTGGCCATTCTAGAAACCTCTCCTGTAAGTAGATCAACCAGTTTATGACTTGGAATCACTGATAAATCTTAATTATAGGTTCATAACAATAACTATGACTATAATTATAAATTACAAGAGAGCAGAGTATGTGTAGCTCACTTATATAGTACTATAGACAATAATCATGATATAAATGGGGAGAATATTGACTCAAGGCCTTCCTACTTGAAGATTACAGCAACCTAAACACACAAGAGTGTTGCAGGGTTTCACTGCAGGCTAGAAAGAAAGACAAATGGTTTTACAGGAGGGATAATCGAGAGAGAGTGGTTGTAAGAGTGTGTGGAATGAATGAGTGACTGTTGGCTATTTATAACGCCAAAAACGTATATGCACGCCGCACCTAATAGGTGTGCACCGCGCACTTCAAACACGTCACTCCATCAGTTAGCTGACATGTGTCACTCATCGGCTGGAGTAGTGTGGCTGACTTTGTGTGCAAACTATGCATGTTGCGCCGTGCATGCCAATTTTTAGAATTTAGAAATTGCGTATCTCCTTCATACGAGCTCTATTTTTACGTTCTTAATATCCATGAAAAGCTCTCGACAAGATCTACAACCTTCTTTTAGACTTCGTCGATTAGTTTTGAATACATTTTAGTTTTGACTCCTTCGGCATCCGTTTTCAATGGTTTTTATATTTTTGGAATCCTATTAACGAGACCTTCAATTCACGTTTAGTTTGTTTTGGCCAAAACTCAATAAATGTTAAACTCGAGTTATGTGCATATACTGCTACACTGAAATCTTAGAAAAATCATAACTTCTTCTATTGAAGTGGATTTGGACTTTCCCTATATACATAAATTGGTTTTTCCTAATACTACGACTTTCGTTTAGATAATTTGGGCTAATAAGTAACATATCTCGAACTCACTATTTACAACATATACTATAACTCAGTTAAGATTATTTATCATACATAATTTTTTATTTAAAAATCATTCTTTTAGCTTATAATTACTTTATTGTCTAGCCTGAATTTACGGGTGTTACCGTGGCCACCCAATAAATACCAAAACAATAATTAAAGCGTGTTACAGTGGCTAGCCAATAAATCACAAAATAATAATTAAAGCTCACACCAAAAAGTGAGTGTTACAAATAAACTGATATAGCACCCCTCCCCCCATTTCTGTACAGTTCCCCTTATTTGTAGGACTAAGTGAATATGACACGACCTATGTATCACTAAAAAGTTAAATTTGTGTTTTTTTATTGTCTTGGCAAGTGTTCTAGAATGATATTTAAGTTGATTATTTAAAAAAAACATATATTTGTATACCACTTGGTTGTGCCCATCTTTTTATTCATTAAATCAAGAAAAATATAAAAATCAAAAGATGAGAGAGAGAAAGAGAGAGAGAGAGAGAGAGAGAGAGAGAGAGAGTGTGTGTGTGTGTGAAACATCCAAAAATATGGTCCCAAAAATTTCAGTTTAATAATAAATAAAATAGTATTTTCCCAAAACATTCGAACACATGAATAAAACCAATGTATCAATTTATCATAAATCAGAGTAAAACATTATGGCGGAATCTCTATAGTGTGTGTGCAGTGCAGTCATCACGAGCTCTTCCCTTTACAAACAGAAGTACCTGAAATATAAATAAATAATCGTAAGCACAAAGCGTAGTAACCCCAAAATACCACATATCAAACATACAATAAATACATAGTGGGCGACACCCGTCATCGGGCCCCGTCTGGTATCAGGCCCCACCGACATCGACCTGAGCTATATAAAACGAGACCCACCCAATATACAATAACATATATATATATATATATATATATATATATATATATATATATATATATATATATATATATATATAGGTAAACACATACACATGCAATAATCACAGAGATAAATAGCGTAAAGATATGCAACAGGCCCCGGATGACATATAAACAAAAGCACATGCAAGAGTCACAAAGACAACTAGAATAGTAACAACATAATATAAACATGGGCTGGCTGTGGTGCCTTCGATTCACTAAACCCGGTAAGGAAACTCACCTCGAATATAGAAAAGGCAGTTGAACGGATACCGACTCCTAGTATCGAGTTTACTCAACCCCTAAGTATAAAAGATTTCCTTAAGTTCAACACAAAATCTCCAAAATCCCCTTATAGGAAAGACTTGGTCAAAGACTAAAGTCAAAGTCAAATCCAACAATCCGAGTTGATCCAACTCGTCGAGTTCATCCATAAACTCGCAGAGTTTATCCACCATTCTGCAAATTGAGGAGAAACCGATCCAACTTGTCGAGTTCCTCCATAAACTCGTCAAGTTCACTAGAAATTCAACATCTTAATCCATTAAGTCGTCCTTAACGAAATTAAGAACTTCATGGCTCAGATCTTAACTAAAATAGCCTCAACAAGGGTAACGTTTCCAACTTTACCCCTAGGAACCACCAAAATTGGTTCAAAATCCAAACCCTAGGCATAAAAGGGTAAGGACATAATCATTAAGCACTTAATCACCAAAGGCATAATCCCAAACTGTAGATTTGGCCATAAAAAACTAAAGGACCCCATAAAGTTTCCAACTTTACCTTCAAGCATGATTAGAAGAAGCTCAAAAGGTCAAATGAAGTCATAAGATGGACTTACTCAATGCATGGAGCCCTTAAGACCATAAAGTTGGCACCTTTATGCCAAAAGATCTCATGGGGATCATAGATCTGAAAGAATAGCACTTGGGACATCCTACAACCCCATGAACACCCCAAGCATGACTAAAGGAGTCTAAACTATCCCAAAAAGAGATCTAATCACATATTACGCAAGGTTAGAACTTTATACCCGAAATATGTTGGAAATGGTGTAAACAATCAAGATCTACAAGTTCCTTCTTGAACCACCACTTTGCACCAAGCATTTCTTCCTTCCAAAAGCTTCAAACACATCAAAACACACTCACAATAAACTCGCAACACTCAAAGGGGCTATAGGGTTTCGAGATTAGGGATGGATAATGCTCCCTCATTTCCTCCTCGAGCTCCCAAATCTACTCCAATCCCTTGCGATGCAACCACTGCACCTTCACTAGTTCCACGACCTTGTTCCTCAAGGTTTTCGTCCTTTGATCTACTATTTCCACGAGTTTCTCAACATAATTCAGGCCGTCATCCACCTGAATATCCTATAAGGGTACAACTGTGGAATCATTTACCAAACACTTCTATAGCTGAGAGACATGGAATGTGCTATCAATCTGGTTGAGCTCGGCTGGAAGATCTAAATGATATGCAACTCAGCCTACCTGAGCCAAAGCCCTGAAGGGACCAATATATTGGGGCCCAACTTGCCCCGCTTCCTGTACTGTATGACACCTTTCTAATGTGACACCTTTAGGAGAACCATATCTCCGACCTGGAACTCCAAATGTAATCGACGCTTGTCAATATAGCTCTTCTGCTAACTCTGGTCTATCGGGAGCCTACTTCAAACCTGTTGAGTCATCTCGGTAGTCTTAAGTACCACCTTGGTACTCCCCATGACACGCTAACCGGCCTTGCCCCAACAAATCAGGGTCCTACATTTCCTCCCGTAGAGCATCTCGATGGGAGGTCGATTAATGTTATCGTGATAGTTGTTGTTATACGAAAATCCCGCTAACGGAAGATATGTATCCCAACTCCCACCAAAATCTAATACGCATGCACGCATCATATCCTCAAGGGTCTGAATCGTCTGCCCACTCTGCCTATCGGTCTGTGGATGAAAATTTTTATGGAAATGGAGACGAATGCCCATCGCGTCATTAAACCACTTCCAAAACCTAGAAGTAAAGAGGACATCTAGATCCGAAACAACTGATACCGATTCCCCATGACGTACGACCACCTCTCAAACATAAATCTCGGATAACTTATCTGCAGCAATACTATCCTGGATTGCTATAAAATGCACACTCTTGGCCAATTGATCCATGATGACCCAAATAGAATCCACTCCGCACGGAGTTCTAGGTAGCTTCGTGATAAAATCCATCGTCATGTCTTCCCATTTCCATACAGGAATCTCAAATGGCTGCATCTTGTCGTGAGGTCATTGTTGCTCGGCCTTGAATTTCCAGCAAGTCAAGCACCGCTCCACAAACCATGCTATATCCCGCTTCATGCAGGGCCACCAATAACTAGGGCGAAGATCCTGATACATCTTCGTTACCCCAAGATGAATGGAGAATCTCGACTTGTGAGTATCCTCCATCAGAACTTGGCGCACCACGCCCCAATACGGAACCCAGACCCTCCGATGCAAGGTCAAGAATACACGACTATAATAATCGAAGGAAGCTAGCTGACCCACAATCTTCTAACTCTTCCGACACTCTTTCTTCATAGCCTCAACCTAACCCTCCCGAACCCGTTCCAGCAACGGAGTAATCACTGTCATTCTCAAGCATATACCACAAATCAGAGTCGCGACCACCTTGCAGGTGAGAGCATCGGCCACCATATTGGCCTTCCCCAGGTTGTATAGGATCTGACAATTATATTCCTTCACCACATCCAACCAAAGACGTTGCCTCATATTCAGATTCAATTGATCCATCAAATACCTTAGGCTATTATGGTCCGTGTAAATAGTAAAACGAACCCCATAAAGGTAATGCCTCCAAATCATGAGGGCAATAACCACAACCCTCAGCTCAGAATCATGTGTCGGATAATTCGGCTCATGAGACTTCAATTGCCTCGGAGCGTATGTGATCACCTAACCCCGCTGCATAAGAATTGCACCCAAACCTATGATTGAAGCATCACAGTAGAGCAAAAAATCATCGAGACCCTCTGGTAATGTTAGAATCTACGCCGTACATAGTCGTTGTCTAAGAGTCTCAAAAGCTGCTCAGTGCTCAGGCCCCCAACAAAATGTCACCGTCTTCCTGGTCAGTCGGGTCAACGGAACATCAATCATGGAGAAATCCTAGATGAATCTCGATTAATAACCAACCAAACAAAGAAAACATTGAATCTCAAATGGAGACCTCGGAACCTCCCACTGCATCACGACCTCGACCTTGGCCAGATCGACCAGAATACCCTTCTGATTGACAAGGTCCCCCAGGAATTGCACCTCGCATAACCAGAACTCACACTTGGAGAACTTTGAAAAAAGTCTCTCTCTCCTCAGTGCCTCAAGCACCTCCCCAAATGCTCCTCATACAGCTCCTGCGTCTTGGAATAGACCAAGATATCATCAATGAAGACTATCTTAGACCAATCCATCATCGGTCTGCACACACAGTTCATGAGATCCATAAACACGGCAGTAGCATTGGTGAGCCCAAATGGCATCACCAAGAACTCATAATGGCCATAGCGAGTCCGGAAAGCCATCTTATGCACATCCTCGTCCCTGACTCGCATCAGATGATAACCCGATCCCAGATCAATCTTGGAAAACCAAGATGCACCCTGAAGCTGGTCGAAAAGATCATTAATCCTCGGGAGGGGATAACGGTTCTTCACGATTACTTTATTCAACTCCCGGTAGTCGATACACAACCGATGCGATCTATCCTTCTACTTCACAAACAGAATTGGGGATCCCCAAGTCGAATTGATCGGTATAATGAATCCCTTGTCTAACCGCTCCTTCAGCTATGTAGAGAACCCATACATCTCGGGAGGAGCCAACCGATACGGTGCTTTGGCTATTGGAGTCGCACCTAGAATCAAATCAATTCTGAACTCCACGTGCCTCTTCGGAGGTACCCCAGGCAAATCCTCCGAGAAAACATTCGGATATTCATGTACAATCGACACATTGTCCATGGTCGCCTTTGTTGGATTAGGTGTCTAAGTTCATAACTATTCCTAGAATGTACTTGACCCAGTTAGCATGGTTCATTTGGGTTGCATGGCATTGTTACACTTGGATAGACTAAATGAGAGAAAGGACACTTAAGGATTATTAATATATTATAAGTTATAATATATTAATTATATTATTTAATTAGTATTGATCAAAGAATTAATTTGGAATTAATTAAGTGATCAAAAAGAGACTAATTAAATATATAGGGTTGATTGTGTAAATCATCTATTCTTGTATGTGGGCTAATGATCCATGGTTTGTATGGATTGGGATAAAACCCATAATGTGCTCCATGGATAGTCCATGGAGGTTACAAACCCATGGATCATGGAATATGGAAAGCCATGACAATGAGGGTTTACATGGTGTAACCCTACTTGTGTCACAACTATATAAAGACCCCTTGTCTAGCAAAATTGGCACTATTACAAGCAAGTAAAGAGGGCTAGCCTATTTTGAGGTGTTAGTAAACTTCTCTCAAGGTTATTCCAAGTGTTGTGGTGTTGTGTGAGACATTTGAGGCATCAAACTTGACGTGTTAGGCTCAAAAGGTTGTCAAGGAATCCAAACAACAAAAGGTATTTTCTTCTACTAGCTATTATGTTTCAAAGTTCCCCATACCATGCTAGTTAGGTTAAAAACCTTGGAAAATCAAATTTGCATGTATCTTAGTAAAACATACATCCAAGGTTTCTAGGGTTGCATGTACACTTTAGGAGTGTTAGAACGCTCAAAACCCTTTAGTGGTATCAGAGCCTAGGCTTGTTTACTTGATACTTGATGTAAACTTGTTAACAAAATCGACAAAACTATTTTCTACTTGGGTGAACTCGCCGAGTCCATGCCTATCTTCAACCAACTCGGCAAGTCAGTTCTTGCACTCGACAGGTTGGCTTGTCATAGTGTAGTTTTTCGACTTTTGATGTTGGAAATGGACTACAAACATTACCCTAAACTTATTTGGTGTTATAAAACTTGTTTTAGATGGTGTAATGGTTATGCTAATCCATTTTCAATGGCTATTATCAAAATTTCAAGTTTTTTATGGTTTATTTATGATTCTTGAAATTGTTGATATGAACATTCATGAACTTATGAGTTTAGAAGATCATAGGAATTATTTGTAACTTGCTTGTTAGTTTAATTCTTGATCTTGATGATTTTTAATGAATCCATAATTTGTCCTCAAGTTATGGATTACCAAATGCCACTCTTTTAAAGTCCATTATTAAACACATAGGTTACATAAAATGAAAAGTCTCTCATTTTGTTAATCCATTAACTCATAAGTTATGAAAGTTGAAATGTTTTGAAAGTTACAAAACTTGCCCTCAAGTTTTTGGAACATGTAAAGTCACTTTAAAAACTTCAGTTCCAAACCCTAGAATGTTAAAAGTTAAAATTCAACCCTTATTCTTTATAATATTATCAGTTTAATAATAATTATATATGTATAAGAACAAAGTCATTTTACTGTTAGTAGGCCTCATTCACAAAGTCGGTCTATAAGGGGGTATAAGGTTGTTGCCTATAAAAGAGTAGCTTAATGGGTGTCCACTCTTACCCACCGCTTCCTTGACTAGTGGAGGGTCATTAGCCGAACGGGTAGGACAAGGACTTTAAATCCTCATTAAAAGTATGATGAAAGTAAAGTAACTAAATGTTTTGATAAATTCCCAATCTTAGTTACTTTAGGAAAATGTGAATAAGGTGCTAACTCATGAAATTACACTTTTCAATTTGCTTAAGTCGTTAGTGGAGCGTGTGTCAATAACCAGTACACTAACCTGGACTTAACAAGGTAGGCAAAGTGTGACTTAAGGTTTATCAAAGGTCAGTGGAGCCCGTCTAGTTAACCGGCACATCGATTGAGTGATAAACATTAAGGGTACTAAGTAATTTGCATGGTCACTTCACACCTTGTTTTGTGATCCTCGACATCCCAGTCACAAAACCTGAAGGGCACACTCGAGATTGAAACATGCCATTGAAAAGTCCAATGAAACTCAAAGAATCTAGGAGTTTCAAAACTAATTAAACCTAATAATTTATTTCATTTTTTAATGGTGGAAATTGGTGAATCGTCATTCACCTACTTTCAAATATTTTATAGCTTGGATTACGACATCCCTCTTCTAAGTTATAAAATATTGTGTTGTGTCCTAGCCTTAATACCATATTTGGGTGTTTTATTAAGGACTATCTTTATATCCAATCTAAAGTTGTCTTTCTTTTTCAGATGTCTTCCAACAATGTTGCTTCTAGCTCAAACCCTACCGACTCCTTCTCTCTCATGAATGTTTGTGGGAGAGTCATCTTTGATGGATCCAACTTTATGGATTGGATCAGGAACATCCGGATAGTCACTCGGTATGAGGACAAGGAATATGTCCTCGACAAGGAGCATAAGGGACATGAGTCATCTGTTGCTCCTGAGGAGATCGTTGAATACCAGGCACATGAGAGAGATGGTAGCAAAGTGGCATGTATCATGTTGGCCATAATGACAGCCGAGCTCCAAAAGTCCTATGAGGACTTCTATCCTTTTGAGATGCACCAGGATTTGATGGACTGCTACCATCAGATTGCTCGTTAAGAGTGGTATGAAATCATCTCCTCCATGATAACAACCCGGATGAAAGATGGTGAACCCATCACGGTCCATATGTAGAAAATGCAAAGGTATGTGGACCGTTTGTTGAAACTGAATGTGAACTCCCCCAACGAGTTGGAAATTTACATCATTTTGCACTCCTTACCTTCATGTTCTGATCAATTCCGAATGACATACCACATGAACAAGGAAGAAGTTACACTCAGCAAAATTCAAGTACTCTAGAAGACCGCATAAATTGGTCTTAAGAGTAAATTGGTTGTTACTACTCGTACTCCTACTGCCGCCCCTGTCTTGGTAATCGATGAAGGAAAAGGAAAGACGAGGAAGAGCCCTTTGAAGGGTAACAAGGGAAAGTCTCTTGATGGCTCCTCTTCAAGTGGAACAAAGAAAGGTTTCGTCACTCCTTCTGCCAACCCTAAAGAGGCTGAATGCTTCTATTGCCATGAAAAGTCGCACTGGAAGCGAAACTGCCCAAAGTACCTGCAAGATGTTAAGGATGGGAAAGTGAAACCCAACCATGCAGGTATTTACACTATATTGTCTAATAACTCACCCTATTCTAACTCTTGGATCCTTGATACAGGTTGTAGTATTCATATATGCATTGATTTGTAGGGACTAAGAAGAAGTGAGAATGTGGAGCATGGGAATATAAGTGTTGTTACTCGTCTGAAATGGATCATGGGGACCAGGAAAGCTTCACCTGTCACCAAGATTGGAGTTTATTCTTTGTTGTTATGTACTGGTTAGTGTTAGATTTGAATAAGTGTTGTTACTCGTCTGAAATGGCGAGAAATATTATTTCCTTTCATGGTTAGTACAAACAAGGTTTTACCTTTTCGTTTGATAATGAATGTGGTGGCATTAATGCTTTCTTTAATAATGTTCTTTACTTTAAAGCATTACCTTGTGATGGTCTGTATGAAACTGTGTCGGTTGTTGATAACCTACAAAATAATGTATTGTGTATCGATTCTTCCACTATCTTGGATAAAGATTCATTATGGCACTGTCGTCTTGGACATGTAAGCAATAAACACATAGGCCAACTCCAAAAGGATGGAGTCTTGAAGTCATTTGACCTAAGGTCAGATGATAGTTTTGAATCTTGTTTGCTCAGGAAAATGACAAAGTCACCCGTCATTGGTAATTGTGCTAAGGGTGAAGGTTTGTTGGATCTCATACATATTGATGTGTGTGGACCCTTCAGAACCGCCACAAGAGATGCTAACAACTTCTATATGACTTTTACTGATGATTATAGTAGATATGGATATGTCTACTTAATCAAGCATAATTCAGAGACCTTTGAAAGATTCAATGAGTTTAAACAGGAAGTGGAGAATAAGTTGGGCATGAACATTAAGATGCTTCGATCCGATCGAGGTGGTGAGTATCTTCGTATAGATTTCCTTGACTATCTTAAGGAATGTGGGATTATCTCACAATTGAGACCTCCCAGGACACCACAGATTAATGGTGTGGCTGCAAAGCGCAATCGAACGTTGTTGGATATGGTTCGTTCCATGATGAGTCGGACTTTGCTACCAATCTCATTTTGGGGGTATGCCTTAGAGACTGCCACCCATATCCTTATCTAGTCCCTTCCAAGAAGGTTGCCAAAACACCTCATCAGATGTGGACTGGAAAAGTTCCCAATCTGGACCACATCAATATTTGGGGTTGCGATGGTTTTGTGAGGCGCGAGTCTCATGATAAGCTCGAACCTCGAAGTGAGAGGTGTATTTTCATCGGCTACCCACATAGATCCTTTGGTTACCTCTTCTACAAACCCAATGATAATGTGGTCTTTGTAGCAAGGATAGTAGTCTTTCGTGAGAGAGAGTTCATGAGCCAAGGAAACAGTGGGACGCAAATTGACCTTGAAGAAATTCCAGAGTCAAGTGGTGAAGGAACCTCAAACCCTAGCAATCAACCTGTGGAGGAAACTCCTATTGATCCGACAGATGAGTCTGCACCTCTGAGGATGTTAAATGGAAAGAGGCTATGGATAGCGAGATATAGTCCATGCATGACAATCAAGTTTGGAACTTGGTTGACAATGTACCAGGCTGTAAGACAGTTGGGTGTAAATGGATCTTCAAGAAGAAGACCGACATGGATGGTAATGTATACACTTATAAGGCGTGACTGGTTGCAAAAGGCTTTTCTCAAACTCTGGGAGTTGATTATGATGAAACCTTTTCACCAGTAGCGAAGATTAAGTCTATTAGGGTTATGTTAGCCATTGTTGCATTCCATGACAATGAAATATGGCAAATGGATGTCATAACTGCTTTCCTTAATGGAAAGTTGGCTGAGGATGTTTAAATAAGTTATCCAGAGGGTTTTGTCAGTACAGAGTACCCTAATAGAGTGTGTAAGCTTGAGAAATCCATCTATGGATTAAAGCAAGCACCTCGCAGATGGAATCTTTGTTTCGATGAGAAAGTCAAACAGTTTGGCTTTTCGAGGAGTGAAGATGAATCTTGTGTATATGTCAAGGCTAGTGGGATTATAGTTAGCATTTTGGTACTGTATGTGGATGAAATACTACTTATAGGAAATGACATCCCAACTCTGCAGGAGGTGAAACCCTGGCTTGGGAAGTGTTTCGATATGAAGGACCTTGGAGAAGCTGCCTAGGTCCTAGGGCTAAGGATTTTGAGAGACAAGAGTAAAATACTAATTAGACTTAGTCAGAGTACCTACTTGGAGAAGGTGCTGAACAGGTTCAACATGCATAATTACAAGAAAGGAGAGTCACTGATCTAGAGTAACGCTAGACTGAGTAAGACTCAGAGCCCGAGTAAAGAGGATGAGATAGAAGAGACGAGTCGAGTAATGTATGCTTCCGCTGTAGGATCGATCATGTATGCTATGACTTTTAGTCGTCCTAATGTGGCCTTTTCATTAAGCATGGTTAGCAGATATCAGGGGAACCCTGGCAAGGCTCACTACACGGCAGTAAAGAACATTCTTAAGTACCAGCGGAGGACTAAGGACTGGGTTCTTAGCCTTGGTGGGAGTGATGACTTGAGAGTATTAGGGTATAGTGATGCTAGCTTCCATACTAATAGGGATAATTTTCGCTCTCAGTCAGGCTGGGTCTTTACTTTAAACGGAGGAGCAATTTCTTGGAAAAGTTCCAAGCTGGGGACATTAGCTGATTCAACTTGCGAATCAGAGTATATAGCGGCAAGCGAGGCAACAAAGGAGGCTATATGGCTAAAGAACTTCATTGGAGACCTTGGAGTTGTACCAAGTATAAAGGATCCTATAGAGAATTCCTGTGATAGTGAAAGTGCAATTGCCTTAGCAAAAGAACCAAAGGATCACGGAAGATCTAGACAAATCAACAGAAAATACCATTTCCTCAAACATCGAATAGAAGAAGGAATCCACATGGCAAAGAGGGTACCATCGGATGAGAACCCGGCAGATCCCCTCACGAAGGGACTGGGTAGGGTTAAGCATCTCCGGCATTCGAGGCGCATAGGGCTGAAGGATGATATTAGTTTTAGTAGTTAGATAGCTTTGAAATGTGTATAGTTTAATTGAAATTTGATGATGAATAAAAGTTGTTGTTTATTTATGAGTAAAGTGTTGCTATCTTTTGTCAATCATTTACTATCATTTCATTTTCCATGTTTTGACTTCAAGAATAATTATGTTATGGTATTCCATATTATTCATATTCTGCACAGCCGGTCATATGTTGGAAGTAGATATGAATCAAGACTGTCATGTAGTTGGTTGTAGATGTCTAAGATGTTGGACATAGCAAAGTGTTGCTACAACACTCATGAGTGCTCATAAGTTATGAGTATTGGATTCAACCTACGCTCACTGGTATCACTACATGGAATTTATCTCGAGTGATCGTGAGACGGTAATATCATATAAGTCTTCAAACCTAGAGATACGATTTGTTGCCTATGAGTTGGTTAATACATTGATTGTACAAAAACACATTGGTAACTCGATTTTATAAAACGTTCCTTTGTGTATAATTCAACTAGTAGTAGAACAAGCATATGAGTCGAAGTTTATTTGTTCCTTCTTGGATTAGAAGTGATATTTGGGACCCTTCATGATTTTTTTTGACGCATGTACCGGCCCCGGTGAGAACTAAGTCGATGTGTTTAATTAAGTTCTATATCAAACAAATCAGGAATCGGGAAACAAACTGTTGGACAATAAGTTAGACATTGTTCTATGTATTTGTTTGGCTAATGTCTAGAATAGAGGAATATATGATCACTTATCCTAAATGGTGTATCATCATCATCTCAGTTCTACAAAACCTTGAAAGAGTTACGATTGTTGATCAATTCCTGAAGGCATTCTTGTAGTTATAGTTATTAGACTTATCCAAGTGGGAGACTGTTGGATTAGGTGTCTAAGTTCATAACTATTCCTGGCATGTACTTGACCCGGTTAGCATGGTCCATTTGGGTTGTATGGCATTGCAACACTTGGATAGACTAAATGAGACAAAGGACACTTAAGGATTATTAATATATTATAAGTTCTAATATATTAATAATATTATTTAATTAGTATTGATCAAAGAATTAATTTGGAATTAATTAAGTGATCAAAAAGATACTAATTACATATATGGGGTTGATTGTGTAAATAATCCATTCTTGTATACAGGGTTAATGATCCATAGTTTGGATGGATTGGACTAAATCCCAAAAGGTGCTCCATGGATAGTCCATGGAGGTTACAAACCCATGGATCATGGAATACTGAAAGGCATGACAATTATGGTTTACATGGTGTAACCCTACTTGTGTCACAACTATATAAAGACGCCCTTGTCTAGCAAAATTGGCACTGTTACAGGCAAGTAAAAAGCGCTAGCTAATTTTGAGGTGTTAGTGAAGTTCTCTCAAGGTTAGTCCAAGTGTTGTGGTGTTGTGTGAGACATTTGAGGCATCACACTTGAGGTGCTATGCTCCCAAGATTCTCAAGGAATCTAAACAACAAAATGTATGTTCCTTTACTAGCTATTATGTTTAAAGGTTCCCCATACCATGCTAGTTTGGAAAATCAAATTTGCATGTATCTTAGTAAAACATTGATCCAAGGTTTCTAGGGTTGCATGTATACCTTAGGAGTGTTAGAATGCTCAAAACCTAATAGTGGTACCAGAACCTAGGGTTGTTTACTTAATACTTTATGCAAACTTGTTAAGAAAATCGACAAAATTGCTTTCTGCCTGGGTGAAGTCGCCGAGTCCATAAGGGAAATCAACGAGTCGATGCATATCTTCAACCAACTCGGTGAGTCAGTTCTAGCACTCGACGAGTTGGCATTTCAGAGTGCAGTTTTTTGACTTTTCCTGCTGGAAATGGATTAGAAACGTTACCCTAAACTGTTTCGGTGTTATAAAACTTGTTTTAGATGGTGTAATGGTTATGCTAATCCATTTTCAATGGCTATTATCAAAATTTCAAGTTTTGTATGGTGTATTTATGATTCTTGAAATTGTTGATATGAACATTTATGAACAAATGAGTTTAGAAGATCATAGGAATTATTTGCAAATTTCTTGTTAGTTTAATTCTTTATCTTGATACCCTTGTTTCCACACAAAGGAATGCGAACTAAATCCACCAGATATTGATCGCAGGAGCAGGTGCTGACATCTGTCCTGCCGTAGCCAAACTCAAACAATGGGCCTTCCTGTGGCCCCTATGATTCCATTGAAAGCAAATCAGATCAGAGATCAGAGTGACGGGGGTGTTAGTAGTACAATCTCTGCTGATGTGACCAATCTGGCTGCAATTGAAGTAGCTAAAACCCACCCCTTTTCACGTCCCCTTGTGCGACTTCCAACATTTGACACAGCGGCTACAACCATGCTTTCCTCACGGTCTAGCATCAGATACCATGGGCCTCTTGCGTCTACCCTTAACACTCGCAGCAGAATCTGGATTCCTCTTTATCTCCATCTCTAAGTCAATCTCCTTTTCCCTAGCCCCTGTTATCATGTTTTCCAACGTCTTGCAGCTGGATCGGCTAACAAACTACCAAATGTCGCTCCTTAGAATCTTGTGGTATCGGGCCTTTTTCATCTCCTCACCCGCCACATACTGTAGAACCAGAAGCGCCCTCTCCCTAAACATAGTGGTGACCTCAGTCACCGTCTCAGTAGTCTAATGGAGATCCAGAAACTCTCGTGCCAGCTGTTGCACCTCGATTACCGGTGCAATCTCGACTCAGAACTTGGTCAAGAAATCACTTCAAGACATCGAATCAATAGCATCATCTCTTACAGCATGCCCTACCTCCTCCCACAAATCACGAGCCCTGTCCTTCAAGAGGCAGGAAGCTAGTTTGACCTTGTCCCCCTTGGGACAACAGTTGGTATAGAAGGCGTTGGAAAACTATACCAACCACCTATTGCTTTCAGTGGGGTCCCTAGCCCCATGATTGTCTGGCGATCCACATGCCCGAAACTCCCTAAAAGTCAAAGAGTGCATCCCGATTAAATCCATAATCTCAGCATGAAAGGCACTCAATCTCTCATCAAGAATCTCCAGAATACCCACATTGATTGTGCCAAATATCACCGGAGTCTGATCAAGGATGTTTCACGTAATCTCAGATGAGATGAACTCCCTCTTCTGGTCATCAAGCTACTCGACTCCAGAACCCGAGCCTGAACCCTCCCCAATAGAAGAACTGCCCACTGGCCTGCCTCGCAATACCACCATACTGAAAATAGACCATAAAAATATCAAAGTAAGCATCAATGCACATATTAAGGAAATCATAACTACACATGCTCCCTAGCTTCATTACAACCCTCTTTGAATTGAGTACTGATCCTTTTCTTCAAGTAGTATGGGCCCATACTACCTTCCACATCTATCCGTACTTTCCTCAAGAAGTGCCTTCACTCAGCCAAGTTACTCTACAACCAAAAGGCCCCTCACAAATAAGGCTCCTAGCACTAAATCTCATCCTAGGTTTTCCTAGGGCAGACCCCACACCACTACCCACCACCAGTTGTAGAAGGAACTCATGTTAACCTTCTCTAACTAGCTTGCGAATACAATTACATATTACAAAGACTAAATAATTCTTCGAATGAGAGGTCTTTCCCTACAACTCTTGGACTCAAACAAGAGTTGCGCAATAGAGCTGAACCTAACCTTTTGAAATTATTTAATTTTCATGATATATAACTTATCATATTCGCTTACTAACTAGCTAAGAATAGCAAGAACTCCTATAAGACAAAAGCAAGCAACAATCAAGCATCAAGTAAACAAAAGTGAGCATAACCTAATCATACCATCCTATTATTGACTGATCAGTACTAGCATGCAAATATACAAGCTCATATAATTGAAATATAAAGTCATCACTCCGAGATCCTTAGCCCTAATCTAGCATATGATTCATAATTTCTATAACATCCAGAATTTCAGGTGTGTCTCTTAAACCCTTTTCCTTACCAAAGTTGTCAAGTTAAGCCCTTAATTGAAATCTTAAGGCAAATGAGTACATTGGTCGTACTAAGGAGTACGTTGCGCATACTCATGCGCTTTAATTGGACGCGGACTCGCCTAGGTACGCTAGGCGTACCCAGGGTTACGATGGGCGTAGCGGGCCCAAATGCATACCCTAATTTATGGCTTGGCGCTATAAAAGGAATGCTAAGGCCTTATCCTCAACCAGCAAATCAGAGATAGAAACCCTAAGAGAGCATTTCCTTCGTCCTAAAGCTTATGTGTGAGTGTTTTGAGCTAAAGGTGCCTTTGTGTGTTAGTAAAGAAGAAGGAGACGAGCTTGTGGAGGCTAGTGTTTGAAGTTCAAGCTTGGATCTAAGTTCTTCAGAGGAAGGAGCTTCACTTTGAGGTAAAAAGCTCAGAACGTGCCTCTTTATTTTGGTTTGGTGTTTTATGGTCCATTTCTAGAGTTTAAGTCCCAAAGGTGGAGTCTTTATGAGCAAGAGGGGCTCCATGGACCTATATTTGTCCCATTTCAGTGTTATGAGTGATGTTGATCCATAAAAATCCCAGCTTGGTCGTCATGAGGAAGTCATGTTGGAGTTGTGGACTTTTGAGGGTTGAAAGTGGAGAGATTTAGGTGTTGGTGACTCTCACAGCCAAGCAAAGGCTTAAAGTCACCAACTTTATGGATTAAGAGGCTTAGGGGTGGTCAGATCTGAAAGTTGGATGTGGGTTTTAACCGTTTAAGACCCTAAAAGCTAAGGAGTCTGAAAACGGGAGATACACGAGGCGGAATCCCAGTATGCGCAGCGTAGGGGAACGCGTTCCCCGTTTCTGTGAGGTTGCCCGGTACGCCCAACGTACAAGTTTGGTACACGCAGCGTAACCCGAAGAGTTGACTTTTGGTTGGCTTTTAGGGGTTGGTCAGTGTTAGGGTCTTTGAGCCATGAAAGGGGTAAAATGGTCTTTTACCCTTCTAAGGGTGCTAAGAGAGGGATTAATCTAGCCTTGAGAGTTGTATTGATTAGAGTGCTTATTCCATGTGATTAGGCGGAGGCTAGACCAGATTTTACCGAGTTCGAGATTACCTAGTTACCCGAGGTGAGTCTTCTCATTATACTATACCTAGAGTGGTAATTAGAGTTATATGACTGAGTATCTTGTATGTTATTTATGTGATTGGGATACACTGCATTATTTCTATGTGATTCATGTCGTGTATGTTCCAGAGTTTACAGAGTTAGAACCGGAAGGTTCACAGAGTTAGGACCAGAGGGTCCATAGAGTTATAGCCTCGAGTGGCTATTATGTATTATATGTGGTATTATTGGGGACTCACTAAGCATTTATGCTTACAGTGTTGTGTTATGTGTTTCAGGTACCAGTGAAGATCTTGGGTTGTTTTTCTATGGATTGATATGTGATACAGTGACATTTTTATAATATTTATGAATGAAAGTATGTTTTTGAAAATGTGAAAAAAAATTGTTTCAAAATTTTGGGTGTTACAAGTTAGTATCAAAGCCTTAGTTTGAGGGATTCGGGTGCACCTTCGGGCGTATCTGAACTCAAGCTGAGGATTTGAGAGATTTTTAATATAAAATTACAAAATTTCTCTCAAGGAGTAAAAAGTTTTTGAAAAGAGCAGAGCAGAGCAGTGTGTACGATCAGCCAGGGCTCGAACAGTGATTTCCCAAAATACCCTTATATTATGTGTTATGAGATATGAGATAATATGTTATGCATGCTAGAGTAGTCTAGGTATTCTTATTAGGACTAGAGTGGCCAGATTTTGTGATGCCTTAGCCTAGGGGTTTTGCTGCTAGGAGGTACTTGAGAGTGAGTAGATAGCAACGAGGAGCTTATGACGGAGCTGCTAGAGAGTAGATTATGCATAGAGAGACTAGAGTACTTGGGATTTGGGATCCTAGGAGGAGGACTTGGGGTGAATACTGATGCAGTGTGGACGGTAGTATTCGGCCCGTACTACCGAAGGCACCGGATCAGTGCGCAGCCCAAGTAAGATTCCTTAGGGTACTAGGGATCGAGTAGGAATGAGATATCGAGTATGTGTACACTCAAGCGAGTCTTTGATATTTTGTGTTGTATTTCAGAGAGACATCATGGTTAGAACACGTCACACACCTGAGAGCAGTGGTGTTAGTGATGAGGAGATCTGCAGGTTGATTCACCAGGAGGTGGCCGCTGCCTTCCGAGCCGAGATACCAGGGATGTTTGGGTCAATGAAGACCACCCTGATCGAGACTTTTGACAAGTGTTACGCTGCTCTTACTGATGTTGTTGTTGATGCGGCTACCGCAGTCGTCGCTGATGCGAGGCCACAAGGGGGTGACTCGTTGCTGTACCGAGAGTTCAGCAACACGAAGCCACCAGAGTTTGATGGGATGCAGGATCCGATCACTATGATGAGATGGATTTCTAATATTGAGGGATGCTTCTATATGCGCTAAACAACCTTCGCTTTGGAGCGAAGGACTGGTGGAAGTTTGTGACAGCGCACTATTCTTCTTCAGAGCTTTCTGCGGTGACCTGGAAAAGGTTCACCGCTATGTTTCGTGATAAGTATGTTCCCTCGGTGGAAAGGGCACCTTTGGCCCAGGAGTTCTTGACCCTCAAGCAGGGTACCAAGTTTGTTAAGTGATCACCAAGATGTTCCATGAGAGGGCGATGTTCTGCCCTGAGTACGTGTCTTCCGAGCAGGCACGCATGAGTCGATATTTGAGCATTTTGAGGATAGACATCTACGAGTTTGTGGTGAAGTCGTCGTACCGGACATTTGCTGAGCTTCAGGAAAATGCCCGGAAGAGGGAATTTGAGATTGAGACTCAGGCCAAGGAGGAGGCGGAGTCTCAGGGGAGGGATCAGCGACCGACATAGTCCCAGCCGGCAGCAAAGCGGGCCAAGCCCGCCAATTTGAGATCAGGGAACTAGAAGTGCCACACTTGTGGCAAGTGCGGAAAGAGTCATGAGGGGGTTTGTCGAGCAGGGTCTTGCTTCAAGTGTGGCAAGGAGGGGCACATGGCCAAGGATTGCCCCATGTGGTTTGCAGTCTGTTTTCACTGCAACCAGACCGGACACCGGAAGGCCGAGTGTCCGCAGTTGTGGGGGTTGGCACAGGGAGCATCACAGGGATCTTCCCCTTCTGATGTACGAGCTACGGAGAGTCGGCCAGTGAAGGCCGAGGCGCTAATGGCTCGCGGGAGAGCCTTTTAGTTAAAAGCGGAGGAGGTCCGCGTAGCGCCATATGTTGTGGCTGGTATGTATTCTTTCAACTATTTATTTTGAGTTTGTGGTGTTATGATTATTTTATAATATGTGTAGCTACATTTCTTGTGAGTTTTGTACCTGCTTTGGTGTTATTTGACTCGGGTGCGAGTCGATCTTTTGTGTTGTTAGCCTTTAGTCAGCACATCAGTATCTGTCAAGAGGTGTTGAGTCGACCTTTGCGAGTTTCCATAGCTGACGAGAGAGCGGTGTATGCCACTGATGTGATTCGAGGATGTGTACTCGAGATCTTCGGCGTTGAGTTTCCGATTGATTTAGTCCCGATTGCGATGGGAGATGTCTGTGTCATCGTGGGCATGGACTGGTTGAGCAGGTTTGGAGCGGTTATCGACATCGAGCGACAACTGGTGAGCATACGAGACTCTAGTGTGTGTGTGGGGGGGGGGGTTCTTATGGTTTATGGCAAGGGTACCCGTTCTGGGTCAGCATTTTCTTCGGCCGCTAGAGCGAGGCAGAGCTTACAGCTGTTGGGTTTTGAGCATTCTAACACTCCTAAGTGTACATGCAACCCTAAATACCTTAGATCTATGTTTTCTCTATTATACATACAAATATGAACATCCAAGGTATTATCCTAATCTAGCATATAAAATAATGAATATAACAAGATAGAATTCATACCTCTTTGATGTAGAATGTCTTCATGAAGCTTGAGTGCCTAGTGGTCCAAGTGTGACACCTCAAATGGTTCACACAACACCAAATACACTTGGAATAACTTGAGAGAATTCTACACTCATGAAAATCAGTTAGCCCTTCTCTAGAATGATACTAGTGTCTGATTTTTTCAAGAATAAGATCTTTATATAGTGTCACAATTAGGGTAAACCCTAATTGTGATGACTTTCCATTTCCTTGGATCCATGGGTTCAAATACACCATGGAGCATCCATGGACCATCCTATGGGTTTTAGCCCAACTTGATTATCCATGGAGCATTAGCCCACTATACAAGTATGGATGATTTACACAATCAACCCATATATTTAATTAATCTTCTTTTGATCACTTAATTAATCCTAGATTAATTCTTGATCAATACTAATTAAATAATCTTATTATTCTTATTATTAATATACTAGAACTTATAATATATTAAGAACCATAAGTGTCTTATTTCTCTCATTATAGTCTATCCAAATGCATCATGCCATGCAACCCAAATGGACCATGCCGGGTCGGGTCAAGTCTTACCAATTATAGTTATGGACTTAGACATTAATCCAGCAGTCTACCACTTGGATAAGTCTAAAACTATTATTGCGTATGACTTCAGGAACCAACTGGCAATCGTAGCTCTCAAAAGCTTCTGTCGAACTCTGACCTTTGTCAATGACTTGTCCATTAGATAAGGGATCATATATTCCTCCATTCTAGATATCATATGGACTGAGACATGGATTATAATGATTCTCTCTGTCCATTTGTTGTTTCCCAATTTCCGATTTATGACGACTGACTAATTGAACAAATCAAATCAGTCCTGGCCCGGCCGAGCACTTCCATTTGTCATCATCAAATCATCGAGGGGCCCACATATATCGCTTTTATCCCGAAGGTAAAAGGAATGGATAAACTTCGACTCATATGGCTTGTTCTACTACTTGTTGAATCATACACAAAGGCACGTTTTATAGAACCGAGTTACCAAATGCGTTTTCGTGCAATCAATGTACAACCAACTCATAGTAACAACTCATATCTCTAGGTTTGAAGAATACAAGATATTATCGTCTCATGATCACTCGTGATAAAATCCATCAAGTGATTCCAATGAGCACGGGTTGAATCCAATACTCAGAACTTATGAGCACTCATGAGTGTTGTAGCCCTTTGTCCAACACCTTAGACCTCTACAAGCCAACCCATGACAGTCTTAATTCATATCTACTTCCAACATATGACTGACTGTGGATGGTTTGAATAACTTAGTCATTCCTGAAGAATAACCCAGTTTATTCGGGAAGTCAAAACATGCAAAGTGAAACACAATAATAATTGAATCCAATATGGTATCAAAACCTATGAACATAAATAAAACACCTTTTATTTATCACCATATGATTACACATTATTCATTGTATACTGTTTCAGCTATCAACTTTACTCTTGAATTTAAAACAATAGTTGTCCTATGCTCCAAGCATGCACGCTATGTTTTCTAAACACTAGTCATGCCACACACCAAGTATGCATACTATGTTTGTCTATGATCTTTACTTTGTGAACTAGATAAATTGAACATAACTTCAATGATTCTCTTTTCACACTACCAAATCCTTACTGCAAATGCAAGAATTCCAAATTCATGTCATTTACTGAAATCTGTTAGATTCTAAACTTATATGCATTGATCCTCTTGTAATGAATATGCACAAAGTCAGAAAGACTTGACAACAACCATTACAAAGCATTGCAAAGGAGATCAGCTCCTTGGGAACATCCTTCTTGCATTAAGTTTCCTAATCTAAAACAGATTGAACATTCTAACTTTGAAATATTTCTAGATTCCATTTTGACTATCACTTCTGAACAAGAGTTGCCTCCTTACAGACTATGTCAATATGGTCCTTCCAGAATTATCACTATACTTCCAACTGTCCTTGAGCACCCAATCTTTGGTAAACCTTAGATTGTCCTCTACAATTGTTTAATCATTTTAGTCATATCCAGTTCTAAACCTTTTCACTTCTTAATGCCCCAGGCATTTGGAAAATTTTAGAAAGGATTAATATAGCAAATGTAATCGATCCTATATCCGAAGCATATGGGACACGATTCATGATGTCTCACATAAAGACTAAACCAGTCTTTTGCTATAACATTTCCATTTCTATTTGCCAAGTTCTCATAATTCAGATTGTGAAAAGGGATGCCGTAATCATAATCGAATTTTAGAACGCATATAATGGACCCATATATAGAATTTCCTTATGTTGATCCATTCCAACATGAAATTCATATATATATCCTTGACTAAATGATTAAAACCTCACGATCTAAGCTTATAGATTTGAGATGAAGTATAATTTCCTCTCCCTAAATTATAGCAAAACAACTTTTCCCAATTGAAACCTTTTGTTTTCTATAATTAACATTGCTAACTTGCAATACTTATCATAATTATCATGATCCCACTAACATGATGATTATTAGCATAACACTTATGCTCCCACTAGCTTTGACATGTACTCAGAAATCAGCTGACTTTCTTACCAAAGTTCAGATTTCTGATACTAGATTGTTTTGATAAAACTTTATCAAAATCATACACCTTCCCTTAGATAGCACACTTGTGTGTCTAAACAATTATGAAGAGGGATGCCGTAATCATAATGGTTAGACCTTTTTGCCACTTCTCACAAGTCCAAGTTAGTGTGCCGGTAAACCACACATGCTCCACTAACGACTTTGAGAATGCAAATATCATAATTGCTATCTTAGCTAAAATCTACTTAGTGAAAGTGTTTCCTCACCATCATTTTCATGAATCGGAGAGAAACCTTATGACACTTAGATTTAATGGTGTATGTGTTCTTATCCATGTGAATTTTTAAAACCATAGTCACAAGAAAAGGTTAATGACAAATCCAAACTCATATAGACTGAACTCAATCCTAATTTCTTGCCACCTGGCAGCTCAAGAGCCTGCCATTGCTTCCAAGTTGTTGTGCAACCAATTGACAACTCTAAGAACTCATATGCAAAGCCAACTTTAACTGGAATGGGCATAGAATATGTCAACACGATAGGTTATAAACCTCAAGTCGTGTGCTAGTGAAGAACTTCAGGTTCTATTCTTGATTAGTTCTTGAGACTTTCAAGACCTTTAAGACTCCTACTTTCCTCTTGACCTATAAGACTCCCTTGTCAAACTTCCAAGATGAGGTGCGGATTCTAATCAAGAAAAACACTTCACACAATTGGCGTTAGTTGGTCTTTGTTTTATCCAAAACATCACAACTTACCAATTTCAAATGTACAAGAGTAGGAAACTTTTACTATTACATTTGACAAGTGTTTTAAACCTTCTTTAAGACATTTCACTCAAATTACAATCTTGGAGTATGCTTCTAAAACTTGTATTGGAACGAAGTATGACTCATCTTCTTGATTTAATCATTTCAACAATTCAAGATCCATCTTCTTAGTCATAAGAATGCACTAAGATTTCCTTTAGAGAACTAATTGTGCTATAGTTTCTTAATCATTAACATGATCACAAAACTGATACTAAAGTACTCTCCCATCTTTTCAGATTTGAGAAACTTTTATCCTTCTGCCTAATTTGATTCTTCTAATTCACTCTGTCATACATTGGAACCTTTTTCCAATGTCTCGGAGTTACACTTAAGCTTGTAAATATAATCATATTTACTGAGATTTTGTAAACTATGACGAATAGTTTTATCAATCTTTTGTGGTGGACTTGACCAGTGCACAATAATGTGTACTCGATCCCTTACTCCTTCACTTGACTCACACATCCATGTGAACAAGTAATTAATCTTAATTTTCCAATACTTGAAAGTTCTCATTCATCATGCTATACCCCTTACATGATTCCAAGTCTCGATCCAAATGAAAATTGGGTGATGAGAATCTTTCCTTATTTGGTAAATTTTGACATTACCACAAATGAGAGAATCAAATTCATATTTCCACTCTTGCTCTTAATGGAATCATATAAGCAACAATTTTTCCTCAAATGCAATTGTAAGGATATTTTAAAATAAATAAAATCAAAAATTTTCTTTTAATTTAAAACTTTGCGGAAAATCTTATCCTTACAGTGCAAAAGCACATGACAACTTTGTTGTTATCTATTCCTAAGCAATATATCATAACTCCTAAGAAGTAGCTCAAGAATCCGATCTTCAAACTATGTGATAGAAATCCGTCTACGCGATCAGATTCAACATATTCTTTCTTTAAGTTTCTTCATTTTTCTTTGATTCTTAAAACATCACCAAGTGACCCAGTCACATCATGTATCAAGAATCTCATAATAGAAACTTAGCAGAGTTAGATGGTGGACTTTACTTTAGAGTCAAACTTATTGACTTTAACATCCTTAGGTAAATTTGACAGCTTCGCAACTAATTCCCCTTCCTTTGGCAATATAAACAAATGGACCCTTTGATAATGGTACACGGGACTATCTCAGACTTAGCCTTTCTCTTTACCATTTGGTCAACCGAGTTGACTATGGTCGATCCCTTTCCTTGGGAAGAGAATGCTTTTTCTGTATTTCCAGTGTCACCATTGTCAATGTCCATAAAGTTTTAGAAAGTTGATCTTAGCAAATGGATAAGATCATTAAGGATCTTGTCTTAGTCTGTTTCATAGGAGTCCCAAAGGAGCTCACTATGTAACTTAGAAAGTGATTGAACCACCAACTTTCTCAAGACTTTGACACCCTACTCTCCCGACTTGTCTATATGTGACTACATCTCCAAGACGTGACCACACCTAGACCTTGCCTTGCCAATTGGGCTTGAGTGACCTTAAACTTTTCAAGAACTTGTGGGTTTGGGAGAATAATTAGAGGAGGTGAAAGAAGTATGATTTCCATGGGACATCATCTTCATTTAGGAAAGCTTGTGTCAAGAGATTTGGGAAGATCATAAATGTCTAAACCATACATCTTTTGGGAGATATTCAAGATAGTTGATCTTAAGTCCTTTATATGACACCCAATATGAAATATTAAGGCTAGGACCCAACAAACTATTTTATAACTTAGAAGAGGTATGCCGTAATCCAAACTATAAAATATTTGAAGGTAGGTGAATGACGATTCACCAATTTCCACCAAGATAAACGAAATGTATTATTAGGTTTTAATTGGTTTTGAAACTCCTAGATCTTTTGCGATTCATTGAACTGTTCAATAGAATGTTTCAATCTCGAGTGTGCCCTTCAGGTTTTGTGACCGGGATGCCGAGGATCACAAAACAAGGTGTGAAGTAACCATGCAAATTACTTGGTACTCTTAAGTGTTTACCTCTCAATCGATGTGCTGGTTAACCACACACGCTCCATCGATACTATGATAAACATTAAGTTACCCTTTGCCTACCTTGTTAAATACGAGTTAGTGTGTTGGTTAACCACACACGCTCCACTAACCGACATAAACAAAGTGCAAAGTGTAATTTCATGGATTAGCACCTTATTCACATTTTCCTAAATAACTAAGATTGGGTATTATTAAGAGTTTAGTTACCTAGTATTTATCATTAATACTTTTAATGAAGGGAGAATTATAGTCCAGTCAAACCCGTTCGGTTAACGACCCTCCACCGGTCAAGCAAGCGGTGGGTGAGAGTGGACACCCATTAAGTTGCCATTTTATAGGCAACAACCTTATACCGACCTTATAGACTGGCTTCGTGAATGAGGCGTACGAGCGGTAAGAATGACTTTACTCTTATACATATATATATATATATATATATATATATATATATATATATATATATATATATATATATATATATATATATATATATATTATATATATATTATTAATTTATAATATTATAAAGTATAAGGGTTGAATTTTAACTCTTTAAAATTCTAAGGGCTAACTTGGAATTAAAGTATTCGTAAGTGAAAACTTTTCAAATTCCAAAACTTGAGGGCAAGTTTTGAAACTATTCAAAACTAATTAATTCCATAACTTATGTGTTTAAAGTAGTTTTAATCCAAAAACTCTTCAAATTCCATAACTTGAGGACAAGTTATGGAAGACTTTAAACTAATAAAAGAATTAACTTTTCTTTATTTCATAATTTATGGAATTAATTAAGGTTACACTTTTTTTATTTATTTATTATTTAATGAAGAGACTCTTGGTCCTCCATAACTTGAGGACAAGTTATGGGGTCATAAAACCATTTTAATTAGAACTAGACTCTTCATTTTTTGTAACCTTTGCTAACTTTTATGAGTTTTATGAAACTTAAATGTGACTTTTCATGTAACTTGAGGACAAGTTACAAAAACACATTTTAAAATCAACTCTTAGATTAATTTGGATTGAAAACAACTATTTCACTCAACTTTTCTATTAATCTAAGCAACTCATAAGAACAAGATAATTCAAATCAAACTTTTTCATGTAATTAGTCTAAACCTTAAACTAATACAAAACATTAATCTATTGACAATTATCTTTGAAATTGGATTAGCATGAACATTACCACATCAAAAACAAGTTTATAAGTCCAAAAACATCTTAGGGTAATGTTCCTAGTCCAATTCCAGCCAAAAAAGTTGAATTTATGCTGTCTGGGGGTCCAACTCGTCGAGTGCACGAACCAACTCGGCGAGTTGGATGCATTTTGTCTTGGACTCGGCGAGTCTGCTGGGCAGACAACATCAAAACTCGATTTTTTAGCTCCTTTTGCAAGTATAACAAGAAAACAAGCCTACGCTCTGATACCACTGTTGGGTTTTGAGCATTCTAACACTCCTAAGTGTACATGCAACCCTAAATACCTTGGATCTATGTTTTCTCTATTATACATACAAATATGAACATCCAAGGTATTATCCTAATCTAGCATATAAAATAATGAATATAACAAGATAGAATACATACCTCTTTGATGTAGAATGTCTTCATCAAGCTTGAGTGCCTAGTGCCCCAAGTGTGACACCTCAAATGGTTCACACAACACCAAATACACTTGGAATAACTTGAGAGAATTCTACACTCATCAAAATCGGTTAGCCCTTCTCTAGAATGATACTAGTGTCCGATTTTGTCAAGAATAAGATCTTTTTATAGTGTCACAATTAGGGTAAACGCTAATTGTCATGACTTTCCATTTCCTTGGATCCATGGGTTCAAATACACCATGGAGCATCCATGGACCATCCTATGGGTTTTAGACCAACTTGATTATCCATGGAGCATTAGCCCACTATACAAATATGGATGATTTACACAGTCAACCCATATATTTAATTATTCTTCTTTTGATCACTTAATTAATCCTAGATTAATTCTTGATCAATACTAATTAAATAATCTTATTATTCTTATTATTAATATACTAGAACTTATAATATATTAATAACCATAAGTGTCTTATTTCTCTCATTATAGTCTATCCAAATGCATGATGCCATGCAACCCAAATGGACCATGCCGGGTCGGGTCAACTTGATTATCCATGGAGCATTAGCCCACTATACAAATATGGATGATTTACACAGTCAACCCATATATTTAATTATTCTTCTTTTGATCACTTAATTAATCCTAGATTAATTCTTGATCAATACTAATTAAATAATCTTATTATTCTTATTATTAATATACTAGAACTTATAATATATTAATAACCATAAGTGTCTTATTTCTCTCATTATAGTCTATCCAAATGCATGATGCCATGCAACCCAAATGGACCATGCCGGGTCGGGTCAAGTCTTACCAATTATAGTTATGGACTTAGACATTAATCCAACAACAGCATGGTTGTAGCAGGTTTTGTGGCTTATGTGGTGGATACGAGAGTACATACAAAGAGACCGAGGTCGGTCGATGAGGTCACGATAGTGCGTGAGTTCTCGGACGTTTTTCCTGAGGAGTTGCCAGGAGTGCCTCCCGAGAGGCAGGTAGAGTTTCGTACGATTTGGTCCCAAGGGCAGCGCCTATCGCCAAGGCAGCCTATCGCCTTGCGCCACCAGAGATGCAGTATTTATCCTCACAGCTGCAGGAGCTGCTGGGGAAGGGGTTTATTCGGCCCAGTAGCTAGCTGTGGGGAGCGCCGATCCTTTTTGTCAAGAAAAAGGATGGTTCACATCGGATGTGCATTGATTATCGGGAGTCGAACAAGCTGACGGTCAAGAACTGTTACCCCTTACCGAGGATCGACGATTTGTTGGATCAGTTTTAGGGAGCGTCTTGGTTCTCCAAGATTGATCTGAGGTCTGGATATCATCAGATGAGAGTGCGTGATGAGGATATCTAGAAGACAGCGTTCAGGACTTGTTATGGGCATTACGAGTTCGTGGTGATGCCATTTGGGCTCACCAATGCACCAACAGCATTCATGGATCTCATGAACAGGGTGTGAAGGCCGATGTTGGATCGTTCGGTGATCGTGTTCATTGATGATATATTGGTGTATTCGAGATCCAGAGAGCAGCATGAGGAGAATTTGAGGGAGATCCTTTGTGTTTGAGAATTGAGAGGTTTTACGCCAAATTCTCCAAGTACGATTTCTGGTTATGAGAGGTCCAGTTCCTAGGACACCTCGTCAACCAGAATGGGATATTGGTTGATCCGGCCAAGATTAAGGCTGTGATGAGTTGGGAGGTACCGAGATCCCCTTCAGAGATCAGGAGTTTTCTGGGGTTGGCGGGTTATTATTGGATATTTATCAAGGATTTCTCCAGGATTGGTGTTCCTCTCACCAGGTTGACATGCAAGGGTGTGGCTTTCAGTTGGGGCCCAAAGTTGCATGCTTAATTCGAGACACTTCGCAAGAGATTATGCGAAGCCCCAGTGTTAGCCCTTCCAGAGGGGATGGAGGATTTTGTGGTATATTATGACGCGTCGATATCGGCCTTAACCTCGTCTCATGAGGCTTCAGCTGCCTTGATGCGTATGCTATCACATGCCCTCTCTGCATCAGGGTTAAGGCCGAGCACCAGTGTCCACATGGCAAGTTGCAGCCACTTGAGGTTCCCCAATGGAAGTGGGAATAGATTTCTATGGATTTCATTACCAAATTGCCGAGGACCGCGAGGGGCATCGATTCAATTTGGGTGATCGTCAAACAGCTGACAAAGAGGGCTAATTTCCTTGCTATCAGTGAGAGCTCTTCCGCAAAGAGGCTGGCGGAGGTGTATGTGAGGGAGGTAGTATCGCGGCATGGTGTACCGATCTCGATCATGTCAGATCGAGATATGTGTTTCCCTTCCAGGTTCTGGAAGAAGTTCCATGATGAGTTAAGTAGGATGCTGCATTTCAGTATCGCTTACCACCCACAGACGGACGGACAGAGTGAGTGGACGATTTAGACGCTCGAGGACATGATTCGGGCATGTGTGTTGGACTTTGGAGGGAGTTGGGACATCGATTTTCCATTGGCTGAGTTTTCCTATAACAACGGTCACCATTCGAGCATTGGTATGCCTCCTTTCGAGTTGTTGTATGGTAAAAGGTATCGGACTCCCATCTGTTGGGGAGAGGTAAGGCAGCGAGTGATGGGTAGCACTAAGATAGTGCTTCAGACGACAGAGCAGATACAGCAGGTAAGACAGAGGTTTTTGATGGCTCAGAATCGCCAGAGGAGTTATGCGGACAGGCGACAATCCGAGCTTGAGTTCCAGGTAGGAGACCTCGTGCTCCTAAAAGTGTCTCCTTGGAAAGGAGTGATTCGATTCAGGAAGAGGGGCAACCTAGGTCCCCGATATATTGGGTCGTTTAGGGTGACCGCGAGGGTGGGCAGGGTAGTATATCGTTTGGAGTTACCTGTGGAGTTCAGCCAAATTCATGATACCTTCCACGTGTCTCAGTTGAGGAAGTGTATAGCCGACGAGTCGGCAGTGGTGTCGTTGGAGGATATCCAGGTGGACGCGAGTCTAAATTATGTTGAGAGACCGATCGTGATCCTGGACCGGAAGATCAAGGTTCTGAGGAACAAGGAGGTGCCTCTGGTTCGGGTCCAGTGGCAACATTTGACAAGGTCTGAGCTGACTTGGGAACCAGAGTCATAGATGCGGGAGCAATATCTGGAGTTTTTTGTGGCATGAGACTTTGGGGGTGAAGTCTGGTTCTCGTGGGGGAGAATTGTAACATCCCAAATTTTAGGTGGGTCTCTTAAACCCTTTTCCTTTCCGAAGTTGTCAAGTTAAGCCCTTAATTGAATTAATAAGGAAAATGAGTACGTTGGGCGTATTGAGGAGTACATCGTGCGTAGTCATGCGCATTAATTGGACGTGGACTCGCCTAGGTACACTGGGCGTACCCAGGGTTACGTTGGGCGTAGCGGGCCCAGATGAAAACCCTAATTTGTGGCTTGTGCACTATAAAAGGAATGCTACGGCCTCATCCTCAGGCACCATATCAGAGAGTGAAACCCTAAGAGAGCATTTCCTTCGTCTTAAAGCTTATGTGTGAGTGTTTTGAGCTAAAGGTGCCTTTGTGTGTTAGTGAAGAAGAAGGAGAGGAGCTTGTGGAGGCTAGGCTTTGATGTTCAAGCATGGATCTGAGTTCTTCAAAGGAAGGAGCTTCACTTTGAGGTAAAAAGCTCAAAACTTTCCTCTTTATATTGGTTTGGTGTTTTATGGTCCTTTTCTAGGGTTTAAGTCCCAAAGGTGGAGACTTTATGAGCAAGATCAGGGGCTCCATGGACCTAGATCTGTCCCATTTTAGTGTTATGAGTTATGTTGATCCATTAAACTCCTAGCTTGGTCGTCATCAGGAAGTCATTTTGGAGTTGTAAACTTTGGAGTGTTGAAAGTGGAGAGATTTGGGTATTGGTGACTCTCACAGCCATGCAAAGGCTTAAAGTCACCATCTTTATGGATTAAGAGGCTTACGGATGGTCAGATCTGAAAGTTGGATGTGGGTCTTAACTGTTTAAGACCCCAAAAGCTAAGGAGTCTTAAACTGGGAGTTACGTGGGGTGTAATCCCAGTACGCGCAGCGTAGGGGGTCGCATTCCTTGTTTCAATGAGGTTATCGGGTATGCCCAGCATACAGGTTTGGTACGCGCAGCGTAACCCAGAGAGTTGATTTTTGGTTGACTTTTAGGGTTTGGTCAATGTTAGTGTATTTGAGCCATGAAAGGGGTAAAATGGTCTTTTACCCTTCTAAGGGTGCTAAGATAGGGATTAGTCTAGCCTTGAGAGTTGTATTGATTAGAGTGCTTATTCCATGTGATTCGGCGGAGGCTATACCAGATTTTACCGAGTTCGAGAATACCGAGTTACCCGAGGTGAGTCTTCTCACTATATTATACCTAGAGTGGTAATTAGACTTATATGACAGAGTATCTTGTATGTTATTTATGTGATTTGGATACGCTACATTATTTCTATGTGATTCATGTCGTGTATGTTCCAGAGTTTACAGAGTTAGAACTCGAAGGTTCACAGAGTTAGGACCAGAGGGTCCACTGAGTTAGGACCGGAGGGTCCACTGAGTTATAGCCTCAAGTGGCTATTATGTGTTATATGTGGTATTTTGGGGAACTCGCTAAGCATTTATGCTTACAGTGTTGTGTTATGTGTTTCAGGTACCAGTGAGGATCGCAGGAAGGCGCCGACATGATCAGTACACACATGAGGAGTTTTATACATTATGATCTTTGGTTGTGTTTCTATGGATTGATATGTGATACAATGACATTTTTATAATATTTATGAATGAAAGTATGTTTATGAAAATATGAAAAAAAATTTGTTTGAAAATTTTGGGTGTTACAATTTCACAATTCATATCATATATAAATATGTTCAGGTATTTTGGGGTGACTTACTTTAGCTCGGCTGATTGCACACACCACACCCTTTCCACTTTTAGAAACTTTTTTATAAAAATGTTTTCTTGAAAGTTTCTACCAAGTCCTTAGTTTGAGTTCAGACACACCGAGAGCGCGCCCAAATCCGTCAAACCAAGGCTCTGATACCAACTTGAAACATCCAACAATATGTTCCCAAAATTTTCAATATAAGAATAAATAAAATTGTATTTTCCATTAACATCCGAACACATGAGTAAAGCCAATGTATCAATTTATCAGAAATCAGAGTAAAACATTATACTGGAATCTCCATGGTGTGTGCAGTGCAGTCATCTCAAGCTCTTCCCTTTACAACCGGAAGTACCTGAAACATAAACTAATAATCGTAAGCACAAAGCTTAGTAAGTTCCCCCAAAATAGCACATATCAAACATACAAGAAACACATAGTGGGCCTCGCCAGGCTTTGGACCCCCGCCCGGCATCGAGCTGAGCTCGGTGAAATGTGCCGCACACAACATAAAATAACATATATATATAAAGGTAAACACATACACATGCAATAATCATAGGGATACATAGCATATAGATATCCAACAGGCCCCGCCTGGCATCGGGCCTTTGCCCGGTAGACATATAAAAACAAGCACATGTAAGAGTCACAAAGACAACTATCATACTAGCAACATATGATAAACATGGGCCAGCCTTGCTGCCTTCGACCCGCTAAACCCGGTAAGGAAACTCACCTCGAATACATTAAGGTAGCTGAACGGATCTCGGCTTCGAGTATCGACTCTACTCAACCCTAAGCATAAACGATTTCCTTAAGTTCATCAAAAAAATGTCTAGAAACCCCTTATAGGTCACACTTGGTCAAAGACTAAAGTCAAAGTCAAAGTCTTCAAGTGGACTGAACTCGCCAAGTTCGCCAAAAATTCAACATCTTAATCCATTAAGCCATCCTTAACGAAACTATGAGCTTCATGGCTCAGATCTTAACTAAAATAGCCTCAAGAAGGGTAAATTTTCCAAATTTACCCCTAAGAACCACCAAAATTAGTTCAAAATCAAAAGCCTAGCCATAAAAGGGTAAGGACTTAATCATTAAGCACTTAATCACCAAAGGCATAATCCCAAAATGTAGATTTGGCCCTAAAAACTGAAAGACCACATAAAGTTTCCTACTTTACCTTCAATCGTGATTAGAAGAAGCTCAAAAGCTCAAAAGAAGTCATAAGACGGACTTAATGAATGCATGGAGCCCTTAAGACCATAAAGTTGGCACATTTATGCCAAAAGAGCTCATGGGGATCATAGATCTGAAAGAATAGCACTTGGGATGTCCTATAATCCCATCAATCACCAAAACATGACTAAAAGTATCTAAACTAACCCAAAAATAGATTTAATCACATATTAAGCAAGGTTAGAAATTTATACTCGAAATATGTTGGAAATGGTGCAAAGAATCAAGATCTTAGAGTTCCTTCTTGAACCACCAACTTCCAACAAGCTTTTCTTCCTTCCAAGAGCTTCAAACACACCAAAACACACTCAAAATTAACTCACAAAACTCAAAGGGGCTCTAGGGTTCTGGGATTAGGGTTAAGGGATATGGTGGCTAGAAATGAGGCCAACACCTGGGAATTAAAGCGTTTAAATAGGGTGAAAAACCCTAAAATGAGGGTTTCCTTCCCTGCTAACAACTCACCGAGTTGAGGCACCTCAACTCGTCAAGTTGACTCATTAAACCTCGCGGCCAAATCAACTTCAACACGTCGAGTTGAGGCTTCGAACTCGACAAGTCCTCCAGGGAAAAGGAAATAATTTGAAATAAAAAATCATACCAGGAACAAGGCGTTCCAGAGAGAGAAAAAGAGAGATACAAAGAGAGAGAGAGAGAGAGAGAGAGAGAGAGAGGGGGGGAGAGAGTATGTGTGTGTATGTGTGTGTGACATCCCCATTTTCACGGCCAGAAAAGATGGATTTTGTTTAAGCTTTATAATAAAATTAGAGTAACTTTTTAAACAAAGTGTTGTGGAATTTGATCCCAAAACATAGATAAATATTTATCAAAGCAATTCCGAAGAAATGTATTTTCATAACATTACAAAACACGGGATGTCATCGTCAATACATATCAAAAGCATAAACTAAAAACAACATAGGCCTTACAACATTTCTATTTATTTCTACTGACCTATAATATATAATCACTCATCAGATCATTGCATCTATGTCCTTGTGTCACTACGTGTAAAACAAGAAACTGAGTGGGTCAGGCTTGGGATCCTGGTGAGCACATAGGGTTTCAACCTACACTAAATAAGTTTATTATTTACATCAAATCAAACAACCCGATTACCCATTCCCATTATCTTCACTTTACATCCGAAAAGCATCTATTATAAGGGACCTAGCCTAAAGAATTTCATCAGGGTGACAACTCTGCTTATTGGATTCCTGAGCATTTTATGTCAAATAAGGAAACTGTGAGGGGGATCAAGTACAACTGATGAGCACGTAGTTCAAATAAACACCTATAGGTTGTGAGCCTGCTAGCGTTCCACTCAATTGTCTAGAAAAGTCTGTGATCGTCATCCATAGTCTGCTAGATGATTGGATCATTGTCAAACTGAGGCCTCTCATCATTTTATTTCATCACACACCACTTATTACATCTACCGATGTTTTACCCAAAATATTTGTAGATATAAAATACATATATAGTTCAGATCTGAAAAGAAAATACATATGTGGTTCAGATCTGAAGAAAAGATTTAGATCTAAGAAGAAAATATATATGCGGTTTAGATCTGAAGAAAAGGTTTAGATTTCAAAAGAAAATACATATACGGTTCAGATCTAAAGAAAAAGTTTAGATCTGAACAGACAATACATACACGGTTCATATCTTAAGAAAAAAATTCTAGATCAAAAAAAAACAAAGTTTAAATCTTTCATCCAACATAGATCTCAAGTAAACAGATAATATGCACACATAACATGTAATTTATATAAAATACTTCATATCTATGTGTAAGTTGAAAGCAACTATCCACTCACCCAATAAGATGAAAGTAACTATGCATTGACCTGATAAGCTGGTGACTCGGACAACGCTTCACTTCTTAAAATAATCTCCTTTGACGAAACTGGGAGGTTTGCTTGAAAATCAGGTTCTGCGCGGGCAGAGTCTCAAACCGAAAAACTCTTTTTCTCAGAGCCTTCGGACGCTAGGGGCTTTTCTTCTAGTGATAGGGTGGTTTCTTAGGCTTCGTGGTGATTTAAGGAGGTTTAGAGAGAGAGAGAGAGAGTATAGAGATAAAAAAGGTGTAAAAGATGTGAGAATGAAGGCTGGCCTCACAACCCTTTTATAGCCAAGATGCCTCGGTCTACGCGGGGCGTAGTGAACGCGCGTCAGACATCGGCTGGGGGCTTCATGGATAATTTTCGGCTGCAGGAGAAAGAAGACCGCACAACGTAGCATCTTCATACATGGGGCGTACTTCGGTACGCAAGGTGTCCGAAGGTACGCTGGGCGTACCCCTCACATCAGCATCATATTTTTCCTCTCACCTTCTAAAAAGCGTAACTATTGTATACGTGATCCGTTTTCGATGCTCTCTATATCTACGTGTAGGTAGAAATGTACTCTACAAATTTCTTTTAGACTTTGTCACCTAATTTTGACTTTATTTTTAAAGTTATAATTTTAACAGGCCAGGACAAGAAAGTTTGTTAAAAATACATAACTTCTTCATCCAAAGACCATTTTCGTCTATCTTTGTACTGTTGAGATACTATTAACGAGACCTTCGATTCTCGTTTAGGTTGTGTCGGTTGAAAACCGTTCGATCTACTATTCGAACTCCGGGCTTCATACTACTAATCTGAAACTTGGAAATATAATATTTTCCTCATACGAAGTCTGATTTAGGCAGTCTTTTTATGCAAGCTCTTGGTTTAACGAACACTAAGACTTTATTTTAGATTGCTAAGGCTAAAATGTATTTTGCCGTAAATTCACTTTTTTTAGGTCACGCAGCGTCGTGTCGGTTTCGTTGTGAAACTTCGATATACCATAACTTCTTCGTTATAACTTGGATTTTCGCGTTCTTTATATGTCCGGAATCCTTGTCACGACCACTACAACTTTCTTTATAGATATCACGTTTATCTAACATTTTATTTTTGACGCATATTTTTATTATATCATTACAAACAAGTATATAGTCACATAAAAGCACATAATTCACATAATATTCAGGTAATTCATGTTTATTACTTTAAAATAGGTTACAATGGTTGACCTTGACTATTACATCATAGAAATACTGCTTAGCCTCGAAACATGTGCATTACAATTCACTCCCCTTGGGATGATTCCGTCCCAGAATCATGGATCAACAAACAAATGCGGATAGCGACATAGCATGTCACTCTTCGTTTCCCAGGAGGTGAGGTTTGGCACATTCGTATGTTTCCAACGCAAAAGCACAAAGTCGACCATCTTGCGTCACAACTTCTTCGTCTTACAGTCGACAATCGCTTCGGATAATTAAATTAACCTCTTATTTTGATCCATCCTTAACTCAGAAATTGGAATTATGTAGGGAACTTCTCCCTTGAATCTCTCAAATAACACACATGGAAGAACATTGAATGGTCCAATACACCTTAGACTCAATTTCCCTCTTTTCCCAAATCTTATCAGTCCCTTCCATGGTGAGACTTTAAGCAAGACTGAATCTCTAACATTGAATGTCATCGGTCGTCTTTTCTTGTCAGCATAGCTCTTTTGACGATCCTGATCTGCTTACATCCTTTCCCTAATGACTTTCAACTTTTCAGCAGTCTGGTGGATTATTTCAGGGCCTATAAACTGCTTTTCTATGGCCTCAAGCCAAAAAGATGGCGTAAAACAGTTCTGTTTGTACAAAGCTTGATAAGGTGTCATCTTGATGCTCGAGTGGAAACTATTATTGTAAGAAAATTCTACCAAAGGTATGTGTTCATCCCAGTTACCTTGGAACTCTAGCATACATGCTCTTAGCATATCTTCAAGTGTTTGAATTGTTCTTTCACAATAACCATCGGCCTGCAGATGCTAAATTGTACTTTAACACAACTTCGTATCCAATTCCTCTTGAAGACTCCTCCAAAACCTTGACGTGAAACGACTATCATGATACGATAAGATAGTTAAAGGAACACCAAGAAATCTTACAACCTCCTTCATGTAAACATTTGCAAGCTTATCTACAGACCATCTTTCATTGGCTGCTATGAAGTGTGCACTCTTAGTGAACCGATCAACGACCACCCAAATTATGTCGTGACCGATCTTTGCCCAAACGCTGTTCCTTTCGGTCATTTTTTTCTGAAGCTTCTTCCTGAGCTTTATTGATGCTTTCCAAAATCCTTAAGACAACTTCAATTCTTAACGCTCTTGTCATTCTCTTTTCAAGGCTCACTTTCCGACTTAGAGCATCAGCCACAACATTTGCTTTACCAAGATGGAAAAGTATCTCACAGTCATAATCCTTGAGTAACTCTAGCTAGCGTCTTTGTCTCATATTCAATTCCTTCTAATTAAATATATACTGAAGACTCTTATGATCGATGAAAAGTTTGCACTTTATGCCGTAAAGATAATGCCACCATATTTTGAGGGCGCATACTACCACAACCAATTCCAGATCATGAGTGGGGTAGTTCTTTTCATGCTCTTTCAGTTGTCTCGATGCATACACTATCACCTTATCCCTTTGGGTGAGAACACAACCTAACCCAACTCCAGATGCATCGCTATGAACTGCAAAGTTTTCAACTCTGTCAGGTAAAGAAAGAATTGGTACTTCACACAACTTCTTCTTTAGCTTCTCGAATGCTTCTTCGTGTTTCTCACTCGAAGTATATGGAGCTCCTTTATGGGTCAAAGCTGTCAATGGAGCAGTTATCAAAGAAAAGCCTTGGATAAACCTTCGTTAATATCCAGCTAATCCCCGAAAGCTTAGGATGTCCGTGCGACTTTTCGGTCATTCCCGCTTCATCACAGCTTCGATCTCCGCCGGGTCAACAATGATCCCTTCTTTGTTAACCACATGACCCAAGAATTAGACTTCTCGAATCCAAAAATCACATTTCGAGAACTTTGCATACAACTTCTCTTTCTTTAGAACTTCTAACACTGCGCGCAGGTGCTTGCCATGTTCCCATTGGCTCTTTGAGTAAACCAAAATGTCGTCTATGGACAGAATCACAGATTTATCGAGGAATGGTTTATAAACCATGTTCATTAAATCCATGAATCATGTTGGAGCATTGGTTAGTTCAAACGACATAACCAAGAACTCATAGGGTCAATATCTTGTTCTGAACATAGTTTTCTCAATACCGTACTCTGTCTCACCTTTAGCTGTCGATATCCTGACCTGGGATCGATTTCTAAGAAATAGCTCGAACTTTGCAGATGGTCAAACAGGTCATCAATCCTTCGCTATGGGTATTTTTTCCTCACCATATCCTTGTTCAACTCCCTATAGTCTATGCACATCCTCATGCTTCCATCCTTTTTCTTTACGAATAACACTCGAGCTCCCCAGGGTGATGAACTACGTCTAATGAAACCGCTGTCCAACAACTCCTGAAGTTGCGTCATAAGCTCCTTAATCTCCATCGGTGCCAATCGGTATGGTGCTTTTGCTATTGGTGTTGATCCTGGAAAGAAGTCTATTCGAAACTCTACTTGTCTATCTGGGGGCAATCCAAGAAGATCTTTGGGAAAGACTTCTAGATAGTCACATACCATTGGTATTCTTTGAATCTACTTCTTCTCTTTCTTAGCATCGATCACAAATGCAAAATATGATATTCATCCTTTAGACAAACATTTTTTGGCTATCATTAGGGAAATGATTCCTGAATTGACTCTGCGTTTTTCCCTGTATAACATGAATGACTCTTTTCCAGGTGGATTTACTCTTACTATCTTAATCAAACATAGTATATCAACATGATTGGCATTAAGGCAATCCATTCCTAGCATGATGTCGAAACCATTAAACTCAATGAGTAACAACTCTTTTTGGAATTTGCTTTCGTTCAAGTTGATGACGACATTTTTAATGCAATCGCTAACATGTATGAATCTGCCACTGGCAACTTCTAAAACTAGAGCATTATCAAGTTTTTCTATAGGTAATGCTTTTCTTTCACCAAATTTGTGCAATACAAAGGAGTAATTCTCTTCGGAAACAAACAATATACTAGCAGGAAATCCGTTTACAAGAAAGGTACCTGAAGCAACATCTGTTGAATCCTTTGCGGCTTCCAGGGTCATCTGGAATGCTCTCGCCTTTGGTTTCTGTGGGATATTGGGATTTGTTGCCTCCTTTTTCTTCGGTCGGTCTTACAAGATGTGCCAATCCTCGTGACACCCATAGCACACCATTTTGCTGGCGATGCACTCGTTGGCGTAATTGTCACACCCCAAAACCAAGAACGGCGGAAACGTTCTGGGGCGGAGGACGTCATGTAAAGTATCACAACAAGGCAAAGTAGTAAACAAGAAACAACATCATCTATTGTATTAATAGTATAACTTTAATTACAAGTGTGTATTTCATAGCATAAAACAACATAATGAATAGTCAAAATAAAAGACGAGTCTTGACTGCTCGGTCTTCACAAAACCTGGTCGTCGTACCTGTCTATTTGTGACCTGAGAATACAAGTTATTTTGAAAGCGAGTATCAGCGATAAAGCTGGTGAATTCATAAGTATTTTAATGTCATTTATTTGTAAATGAAACTTGTAATAAAAGACTTGTAATTGTTTTGAGGAAAAGTTTGTATAAGTATGAAAATGTTGTAAGTAATTGTAAACGTTTGAAAAGCCTAGAAAGTAGTCTTCTACCAAGACCCGACTGTTTTGAAAGTAGTCTTCTACCAAGACCCGACTGTTGTGAAAGTAGCCTTCTACCAAGACCCACCTGTTTTGAAAGTAGCCTTCTACCAAGACCAGACTGTTTTGAAAATAGCCTTCTACCAAGACCCAACTGTTTTGAAAGTATGCATCACTGTAAATGTGACGATTTCCCCCCTATATAACTATTATTATAAAAAAACTATAGTCTACCTCATCGTTCATGTGTATGCGTCACAAAATAAAGGTAATAAGGAAAATAGTATATCTCTATCAAATATATTCTACCTCGTCGTTTATGTGAATGTGTCACAAAGTAAAGGTAGGAAGGAAAATAATATAATAACTAAAATTGTATCCTTGTGTACTAGGATATTCACGGCGTGGAAACTCGATGGACAATACAACCATTGACATCCATCGATGTGCATTTTCCCTACTGTAGCTAACAGGTTTAGGGGTGGAATGGTAAGTCCTGAAACATATGTAATAGATTCTATGTAATAGTATCTATGTAAACGTATCTATGAAATTGTATCTATGTAAACGTATCTATGTAATCGTATCTCTTGTAATTGTATGTCCTGTAATTGTATGTCTTCTAATTGTTTGTAATCGTATCTCTTCATATAGTATGTAATGTATTAGTATTGACTCATGAATGAACTGACTCTTGTGTGATTCCTTATACATGGAATAGTAAGTGGTATCTCCTAACTATACCTATTATAGTTACTAGTAATGTACATGTGTAATCGAAAGTATGCCTTTGCTACCCAAAGGTACTGAACTAACTGATGGAACATTTATGTCTATATATGTATACATGATATATGACGAATATTTAGACGACATTCAGACGAATAACCGATGCCCTAAGGCCACATCCCAAGGAGGAAAAGGAAATAAAGTGAGCTAGCCGTCCTAAGTCCTTTAAACATTACTTATATAACTATACATATATAGGCATGCATATGGCAATATAAAAGTATAAAAGAAGTTTTATAAAACCCTTGAAAAGTTTAAGACCTAAGAAATGATTACTTGATGTCCGTATGTAAAACGATTTGAAATCAGTTTGTTTGATAAAAAAAAATTTTAAGTAAAAGAAAACCTTTGTTTGAAACACAATTGTAACAGAGTTTCAAAGGAAACACACAGTATGTAAGACAGTTTGACAAAAAGCTTTAACATGTAAAAATGTTTTAGTAAGTCATATGGAAGTAGTATACTAACTAAACAGCTAAAAGTCTAGTAAATCCATTTGTATGCTAGTTATTAATCACATGTGATTGATGTACTAACTAGCATGATTCAACTTGTATCCCCCCCATAAAAGCATTTATAAACATTTAAAAACATTTAAAAGGGTTAGTTAAGGGGTATGAACTCATCTGTAGTGAGTGGATCGGATGGAAGTGTCAGACAAGTGCTTGGTGTTAAGTGAAGACTTAAATACACAAAATGATCCTAATAACATATAAAGACATATGTATATATACAATTAGAGATTATATCACTAATTAGACAAGTATAAACATCCTAATGCATGGAAAACACTCTGGTCAAAGTGTTAGGAGTCCATTGGGTTGTAACAAAGGAGTGCAAGACATTGTATTTGAGTTTATGGTCTATTGACCATACTTAATGGAGTTTACGGCCCAGGGGAGTTTACTCCTAGCCATAAACTCTCTAATGGGTCTCCATTTGAGGCTTAAGGGAAAGATTTCTTCCGTGGTTAAGTGTTTTAAGGCTTAAACAAGAGGCTAGGTGAGTTTAAGGTCCAAGAATGACCCTAACTTGTGTTTACGGCCTGGGGACCACTTCCCCATGAGTTTATGGCCGTAAAATCATGGTGGGAAGTACCATTTCGTTGCTTGAAGTACCTAGTTCAATGGTGGTTGGTTCTGGGCTAAGTTCAAGTCATTTGGAAGGACAAGAGGGCATCAATGCACCCTTATAGAGAGTTTACGGCCTTGGGAAATCCTTGGTCGTAAACTCTCATTCAACCCTCTATTCTTGATGATTCTGTGCTCTAAACATGTTATACCTAGTGTACAATGAGTTAGAACAATATTACTTACGATATTGGAGCTTGAATGGTCGGTTTTGGCCAAGAACACTAGTATGTGTTCATGGTGTTGTTGGTGAAACTTGAAGATCTACACAAATGGAATGATTTCACGGATGAAATCATGTAAGATCACCAGTTCACGTAAGATATCAACTAGTTAGGGAAAGAAACTTAAGAGTTTTGAAGATCGGGGACGAAGATCGGGATGATACTTGAGAGGATTTGGGAGGAAATCAGCCAAGGGAAAGGATTGAATAAACAAATGGCCTATCTTTCATCATATAAGGTGGAGTTTACGGCCCACATGGAGTTTACGGCCGTAAACTCCCATGTAGTGGCCAGGAACTCCAAGTCAAAGTGATTCAGGCTCGATCTTTGTGCTATAGCTTCAGCAGATAAACTCCGAAACTTATCCCTTAAGTGTACAAGGCTCAGGACACTCAAACGGGCTCCAAATTGTGCTAGAAGATAGCATAAATGAGTTTGATTTTCAATGAAGTGTTATACTAAACAGGATTGAAAATTCCGGGTTGTCACATCATCCCCCCGTTAGAGGGAATTTCATCCCGAAATTCGAATTTAGGTAAAGGAGTAAGCATGAATAATCGAGAAAGGAGGCGGGGATACTACCTAATCGATTGAATCTCGTGCTCCCAAGTGAATTAGGGTCCTTGCCGACCATTCCAACGAAACTTCACTAATGGTATGCGGCGTTGCTTCATCCTCTTGACCTCTCGGTCCATGGTCACTACGGTTCTTCCACGAAGGTGAGGTTCTTGTTGAACTCGATCTCGTCGAGTGGGATTACAAGAGTTGTAACATCCGGAATTTCAGGTATTATATTTATTCATTTTTTTAGTTTTGTGGAAGACTTGGCGAGTTGGTGCGTAGACTTGCCGAGTAGAGACGCGATTTCTCACCTGGATTAATGACCGGACTTGATGAGTCGCATTGGTAGACCCGGGGAGTCCGCGCTGTTTAATGAAACCCTAATTTCTTGGGTTTGGGGCCTATTTAAAGGGCCTTATGGCCGTCATTTGTGCTCACCATCCCCCAGAGCGAAACCCTAGTGAGCTTGAGCGTTTGGAGTGAGAGAAGGAGCCATTGTTGACCTTGGAGGTGTTGTCTAGCAAGGGAAAGGAAGTTATAGCCAAGGGGAAGCAATAGGATTAACTTCCTGAAGATCTGAGGTCCAGAACATAACATTTGAGGTACTATTTTCGAACCATTTTCTGTTGAGGTGATGTTCATGTTGATTTAGGGCTTATTGAGCCCTTTTGTGGCTAGATCTAGTGCTCCCTTAGTCCCTTAGGCGAGTTAGGTTCTGGATCTTGACCCTTGGAGGTCTAAAGTGTCCCTTTGTCCAAGCTTTTTATGAATCCATGGAGATTTTGGTTTGGGATCTTTGTGCTTGAGGTTAAAACACCATTTATGAGTCATTAGGTGTGATATGAGCGCCAAGACATGAACTTTACGTGATAAATAAGCTTGGAAGGACTGGATCTATGAGTTATTGGAACAGATCTGATGTAACACCGTAAATTTCAAGACAAAATTTTCATTTTAAATAATCATTTTATTCTTAGAACACTTGTTTAAAATCTCATTCATAATCAAATTACAAAACATTGCTCCATTTTCACTTGCATAGAAAACCAGGATCCTCCAAAATATGACTCTTGCTCTGGTGTGTACAATCAACCCGGTGCTGTACCGTGATACTGAAAGAAACCTGAAAACAACATAACACAAAACACTGTAAGCACGAAGCTTAGTGAGTTCCCCAAAATACCACACACATAACACATATAAGCCACTCGAGGCTATAACTCTATGGGTCCGTGCACCCAAACTCTGTGAACCCTCAGGTTCTAACTCTGTGAACCTTCCGGTTCTAACTCTAGGAACCCTTCGGTTCCAACTCTGCAAACATGCACAACATAAATCACATAGAAATAATGCAGTACAACACATAACATACATAGCATACAAATACTCTGTCACATAACTCTGGCTACCTACTCAAGGTAAAGTATAGTGAGAAGACTCACCTGGTAAGCAGAAAGCAGATATCTCCATACTCGGATCTCGAACTCGCCACTGCCTAACACGTAAGGCAAAACTCTCATGACTATAACTCTCGAGACTAGAATCAATCCTCTCAATACACCCTCTTAAGGGTAAAAGACTATTTTTACCCTTCTCTTGGCCCAAAGGCCACATCGCTGACCAAACCCTAAAAGTCAACGGTCAACCCTTGGTCAAAATCAAAGTCCTCAGTCAAAGTCAACCTCTGACTGACCCTACTCGCCGAGTCAACTCTATAACTCGCCGAGTTTCTATAATCAGAACTTCACTCAATCCGCGACCTAACTCGCCGAGTCACTTCGAGACTCGACGAGTCCAACAACTCTGAGTCCACTCGCATACAACTCGCCAAGTCATCCCTTGACTCACCGATTCTCGACTCAACCAGGGAATATCGGGACTCTTCGACAAGACTCGCCGAGTTGTTCATACAACTCGCCGAGTTCCAGGCCATCTTCATCCAACTCGTTGAGTACACCCATGTGACTCGCCGAGTACCACCGGTCTGAATCCATTCAGAAGCATTTCAGGCCATGCAATTGCTCCAAAACATAGATCTAGCCTCCTACCACTCATCCATCACGTAAAGTGGCAAACTTTACGTGAATCCGAAGAGATCTAGGTCATTTGCACATTGGGCTAGGGTTTGGGACATGAAAGCTTCACTAAACACTCCAACACAGGGACTTTCATGCTCTCTGATTCTTCTCCCTTCCAGATCTGAGGTAGCAACCTCAGATCTAACCTCTAGACTTCCCATTACATCCATAGACAAGTTCCCACAAACCCCAAAATGAAGAAACACATAATAACAACCCAAGAACTAGATATTACCTCCAAGAGATGCCCCAAATGCAATGTAATTCGAATCCAAGCAAAGCCCCTTGCTCCAAGCCTTCAATCTCCTAAAATTCCTTCAACAATTACTTCTCCAAGCTCCAATCCACTCAACGATGGTGCTTCTCCGTGATTTAGGGTTTTCTGGGGCTCAAGGGGTGATAAGGAGGCTGGGAGGAAAACATAATGTTCTTTATATATGGCTCAACCCCGAGAATTAGGGTTTTCTCCAATCAACACCTACTCGCCGAGTCCTCCTCACTGACTCGCCGAGTCGGCTACTTAGCACGCGACCCAGTCGCGACTCTACTCGCCGAGTCCATCCATGGACTTGCCGAGTCACTCTTTCACAACTTACTCTTTTAGCCCTTCAACTCTACTCTTGATATTTCAGGATGTTACAATTCTCCCCCACTTAAATTAGGCTTCGTCCTCGAAGCCTATGGCAACTCAATTCCAAAATACTCCCACGACGCTCCACCTGGCCCTAACTGGACCAGGTTCCTCAAAGCATAACCATCGAACTCGAACGCACTTCCTCTTTCCTTGCGGTGTCCTGACCACCGTCTCAAACCGGGCACCGGCTGTACCCTCTAATAATCACACTCAACAATCGAGAATTACCCGAGATGCATCACTGCTCCAAATCTCAACAATCGCTTGACCCATAAGGGCTAGAAAGCCATGAACCATCGGATCCTCGATCCGAATCCCACTTTATCCATTCCGTGCTGACAGAAAGACCCACTCTTCAATCTCAGAGCAACTCCCACGAGTTCTCCTCTTGCAATCATATACGCATGCTGAACTTGCCCAGTACCCTCGGGTTGGGAAAAACCCGATGCACTGATGATATCCTCCAACATCTCCCCAGGATGAACCACTAGTACATATCCAATACCTTGATTAGAATCAAGCTGGGAGTCCCCGACTCCCTCCCTGCATTCATCCTGAGACTCTTGGCCCTACTCCCGTGGAACCCCTTCCACGTCCTCAGCAGACATCCCAACATGATGTCATTCCATACCACTGTCACAGACACAATGTTCAACCACCATACTCCAAATCATCCACTCTCACTACTACTTTCACTTCCGTGAACCAACACTCCCCCGGTTCAACACCCAGGCTCCAGAACTCAATACTAGGGATACTCAAGCCCAAAACTTTTCCACATCATACACTGATCGGAGATCATTCCATCATCACATTCTCTTGCCATCTAGTGAGTACTATGGCTCCCCGCAGTATCACAACACCCTCTGACTAGTGAGTACTACGGCTCCCCACAGTATCACAACACTCTCTGACTAGTGAGTACTACGGCTCCCCGCGGTATCACAACACCCTATGACTAGTGAGTACTACGGCTCCCCGCAGTATCACAACACTCTCTGACTAGTGAGTACTACGGCTCCCCGCAGTATCACAACACCCTCTGACTCCACTAGCTCATGCTCCGCAGACTATCACAGGCAGCTACCCATACTCGACTCGAATACACATTCCAGACTCTGGAAGCAATCGACATATCAAAATGCCCACCCTTGCGAAGTTCCATTCTCTTAATAATCTCCCTGGATGCCCATACTCGAAGGGCTCCCACTAGATCCGTAGATACCTGATACACCACAAATCGTTTCAACTCAAGATTTACAAGTAACTCCGAAATAAAGGTATCATACCCGGATACCTCGGAATATCCCAACATAACATCACAAGATCCTGCCACAACCACTGATTCCCTTACTCCCAATACCATACACTCACGACAATACATTTCCTCTGAATCCCATAATAATTTCTGATATCACACGATGCGCAACTTCAGTGCATCCAAACACTCAATTGGAATACAAGGAAGGCGCTAACCCTTCAAAACACACCGATGATCCTCCGAAACCCTTTCCACTACCACTCAAAATTCAAGAAAGAATACACATGCTAGCCCAGGAATTGGCTACTCGATAATCGGCTACCCATATCTCAACCCAGAAGTTCTCAATTGCCCATACCATCATTACGAGCCTTCCACTCGAGACGACTCTGACCACCATCAGATTCCTGATCATTGACCACCCGCCGTGGAGACACCCATCCTTCTCTTAGACATATATCACATGCATTATCTCGCCCTGCACCTTCCTTAATCACCCATGACCCTGATCTCATGAATTCAAGCCGCAGGTTCTGCATCCAACCCCTAACCGCTCTTGCACCAATCTCTGGTTCTCTCAATAAACCACCCGGTTCTCCCCCACTTAGGGTTCGAACCATCACTATCTTACACATCAACAACCTCACGAACTATTTCCACCAGCAATAACGCACCTGCCGCTGGAAAGTGCTACGCAACACCCGATAATCCCCTTTAAGGAAATTAATCGATCTCATAACTCTGATCCTCAGATGAACTCCTCAAGAACTTCTCGCCACGACTACCTCTAGTCGTTCCAAATCTCGTACCAATCAAGTACCAAACAACTCAACTGCTCAATGACATCCCTGGCTCATAGACCGAACCACAAAATCATCGTACCCCTCACCTCAACTCATCAAACATTGCTCCAACACCGGGATCATCCCAAGAACAGGGACCCACTCCCATATTCAACACCCAACATAGATAGAAAACTCTCTGCACTGCTAAAATCGACTGAACTCCCCACTGATACCACTATAATACATCCTACTATACTCAAATAGGTGTAGTGTGGTCCTCGACTATCTCAGTCCCAACTGACTATCTGCTCATGACAAATCACTACCTCATGGCACACATGCTACCTGATACTCTGGAAGAAATCATCATCAATAACGACCTGCAAGGTTTACCCCCAAACCCAAAACTAAAACATCAGGCCTTTCATGTTCCGCACACGAACATAAATACCACCACTCACATAGAAGGTGACCTCTCCTCTATCGACTGATTGCTCAACTCATACCGAAATTCTCCTCTCTCTCTAACTCCTTACCAAAATACTGTGATAGGCTCTCGACTTCCCTCTCGAGGGATGCCTCTCCAAACTCAATAATGGCCTACAGGCCTAAAACCCATAGCGTCCAATCTCTACCTCATCAATCGTGATCGGATAACCAGAGAATCACAAGCATCATTCACTACGAACCATGGTACTCATCCCATGACATCCCTTCTCAATATGCTCCGATGTATGATACTTGAACCATAACATCACTCCTCAATCTGCTCCGATGTATGGTACTCAATCATATCATCACTCCTCAATCTGCTTCGATGTATGGTACTCAACCATGACATCACTCCTCAATCTGCTCCGATGTATGGTACTCAACCATAACATCACTCCTCAATCCGCTCCAATGTATGGTACTCAAACCATAACATCACTCCTCAATCTGCTCTGATGTATGGTACTCGAACCATACATTACTCCTTAATATGCTCATTAGAATCTTCAGAATAGTCCCTGTATCAAGTATGGGTCCTCTGCTTTCAGTAGTACGGGCCCATACTACCTGCCACATCTACCCATACTTTCCACACGGACTATCCCAGAGCTCCTAAGTAGCTGCTCGACCTTCTCGTTCAGCAATTCCATCATGCGCTCGCTCCCCAGCGAAATTCTCTACCCTGCCAGTGCACTCATCTGGCTAAGGTTACTCCCTAGGCTCTTCTCAAATTCCCACACTTCTCTGCCATCAGCTGCTGAAGAGCTCCTAATGATGCCAGCCATCTACCTCCTGAATATCATCATATTCGCTTGGTAGCTGACACCCATCATCGAGAGTTCCACAAAGCACGAAGCAAGCAGCATTCGAGCATCGTAGAATATATATGACTCACTCTGGGTGATAACTCCGCTTGCTCTGCTCATCCTCGGAAGTACCACCGAACTCTGCAACTCTTCCCCTCGCGGGCTCTAACTATTTTTTCTCCAAGAACCACAGTACTCATCTAGGTATCTTCCCTAGATTACTCCTCTACTCAAATCCCCTAAAGGATTCCAATCAAATATTCTCACTCATCACATACTCAAAAGCACGATGCATATCACAGCAATTCCTAGGCTAAGGCATCACAAATCAGGCCACTCTAGTCCTAATATATGGAATACCTAGCCTGTCTCTAGCATGCAATAATATGTCATAAAGTGCATCATAAATATCTCATAACACAAAAGTAAGGCTATTTTAGGAAATCACCGTTCGGGCTCTGGCTGATTGTACACACTGCTCTTTCTCGTTTTCTCTTTGAACTCTTATTCGCTTTAGAAAATTATTTCTTTGAAAACTTTTCTTACTTCCTCAGTTTGAGTCCAGAATTACCCGAATGCGCATCCGAATCCCTCAAACCAAGGCTCTGATACCAACTTGTAACACCGTAAATTTCAAGACAAAATTTTCATTTTAAATAATCATTTTATTCTTAGAACACTTGTTTAAAATCTCATTCATAATCGAATTACAAAACATAGCTCCATTTTCACTTGCATAAAAAACCAGGATCCTCCAAAATATGACTCTTGTTCTGGTGTGTACAATCAAGCCGGTACTGTACCATGATACTGAAAGAAACCTGAAAACAACATAACACAAAACACTGTAAGCACGAAGCTTAGTGAGTTCCCCAAGATACCACACACATAACACATATAAGCCACTCGAGGCTATAACTCTATGGGTCCGTGCACCCGAACTCTGTGAACCCTCAGCTTCTAACTCTATGAACCTTCCGGTTCTAACTCTAGGAACCCTTCGGTTCCAACTCTGCAAACATGCACAACATAAATCACATAGAAATAATGCAGTACAACACATAACATACATAGCATACAAATACTCTGTCACATAACTCTGGTTACCTACTCAAGGTAAAGTATAGTGAGAAGACTCACCTGGCAAGCAGAAAGCAGATATCTCCATACTCGGATCTCGAACTCGCCACTGCCTAACACGTAAGGCAAAACTCTCATGACTATAACTCTCGAGACTAGAATCAATCCTCTCAATACACCCTCTTAAGGGTAAAAGACTATTTTACCCCTCTCTTGGCCCAAAGGCCACATCGCTGACCAAACCCTAAAAGTCAACGGTCAACCCTTGGTCAAAATCAAAGTCCTCAGTCAAAGTCAACCTCTGACTGACCCTACTCGCCGAGTCAACTCTATAACTCGCCGAGTTTCTATAATCAGAACTTCACTCAATCCGCGACCTAACTCGCCGAGTCACTCCGAGACTCGCCGAGTCCAACAACTCTGAGTCCACTCGCATACAACTCGCCGAGTCATCCCTTGACTCACCGATTCTTGACTCAACCAGGGAATATCGGGACTCTTCGACAAGACTCGCCGAGTCCAAGACTATCATCAACCTACTCGCCGAGTTATTCATACAACTTGTCGAGTTCCAGGCCATCTTCATCCAACTCGTCGAGTACACCCATGTGACTCGCCGAGTACCACCGGTCTGAATCCATTCAGAAGCATTTCAGGCCATGCAATTGCTCCAAAACATAGATCTAGCCTCCTACCACTCATCCATCACGTAAAGTGGCAAACTCTACGTGAATCCAAAGAGATCTTGGCCATTTGCACATTGGGCTAGGGTTTGGGACATGAAAGCTTCACTAAACACTCCAACATAGGGACTTTCATGCTCTCTGATTGTTCTCCCTTCCAGATCTGAGGTAGCAACCTCAGATCTAACCTCTAGACTTCCCATTACATCCATAGACAAGTTCCCACAAACCCCAAAATGAAGAAACACATAATAACAGCCCAAGAACGAGATATTACCTCCAAGAGATGCCCCAACTGCAATGTAATTTGAATCCAAGCAAAGCCCCTTGCTCCAAGCCTTCAATCTCCTAAAATTCCTTCAACAATTACTTCTCCAAGCTCCAATCCACTCAACGATGGTGCTTCTCCGCGATTTAGGGTTTTCTGGGGCTCAAGGGGTGATAAGGAGGCTGGGAGGAAAACATAATGTTCTTTATATAGGGCTCAACCCCGAGAATTAGGGTTTTCTCCAATCAGCGCGTACTCGCCGAGTCCTCCTCACTGACTCGCCGAGTCGGCTACTTAGCACGCGACCCAGTCGTGACTCTACTCACCGAGTCCATCCATGGACTCGCCGAGTCACTCTTTCACAACTTACTCTTTTAGCCCTTCAACTCTACTCTTGATATTTCGGGATGTTACATCTGACCTCAGAAGGTCGTTTGGGGTTGTGCATGGAATGCACTCGCCGAGTCCATTGGCAGACTCGACGAGTTGGTGCGGGTTGTTCAGTGATTTCGAACCAGGTGTTAAGTAACCGAGTTGGTGAGTGACTCGGTGAGTCGGAAGGGACTCAGAGGAATCGGGTCCCCATAGAGACTCTGCGAGTCCACGCCAGACTCGGCGAGTTGGGTTGTCCGTTGACCATTGACCAGGGTTGACCGGTGTTGACTTGATAGGGTTAGTCAACCCTAGTTAGGAAAGTGTTAATTAGAGATGTATTTGTCTTATAGGAGGACTATAGCTCGGGAGATCGAGCACTAGTGATTTCAGGGATTTATGAGTTACCGAGATACGCGAGGTGAGTCTTCTCACTATACTTTACCTTGAGTAGGTAACCAGAGTTATGTGATAAAGTATTTGTATGCTATATATGTTATGTGTTGTACTGCATTATTTCTATGTGAATTATGTTGTGCATGTTTATAGGGTTAGAACCGGAAGGTTCATAGAGTTAGAACCAGAGGGTTCACAGAGTAGGGTCCACGGACCCGTAGAGTTATTGCCTCGAGTGGCTAATATGTGCTATGTGTGGTATTTTGGGGAGCTCACTAAGCTTTGTGCTTACAATGTTTGGTGTTGTTCGTTTCAGGTACTAGTGAGGATCGCGGGAAGGCTCCGGCCTGATCAGTACACACACGGGATTTTTATGTTATGAGATCCTGGGATTTTTATATGCTATGAATTTGAGTTTCAAACAATGATGTTTTTATGAATATTGAATGAATTGTGTTTTGTATAAAATGCGAAAAAAATTGTTTTGAAATTTACGGTGTTACAAGTTGGTATTAGAGCCATGGTTTGAGGGATTCGAGTACACCTTCGGGCGTATTTGAACTCAAACTGAGGATTTGAGAAATATTTTCAAAAAGAGTAAAATATTTTTGGAAAACGCAGAGCAGAGTCGTGTGTACGATCAGTCAGCGCCCGAACGGTGATTTGCCAAGATACCCTTATATTATATGTTATGATATTGATATGATGTATTCTCATGCTAGAATGGGCTAGGTACTCCTATTAGGACTAGAGTAGCCTGATTTATGATGCCTTAGCCTAGGGAGAGGTGAGCTGCTATGAGATGCTTGAGAGTGAGTAGGTAGCAGCGAGGAGCTTATGAGAGATCTGTTAGAGAGGGGATTAGGCATAATAGAGTAGTTGGGACTTGGGATCCGAAGAGGAGGACTTGGGGTGTATACTGATACGGTGCGGACAGTGGTATTGGGCCCGTACTACTGAAAACAACAGGGCGGTGTACAGTCCATGTAAGAATCTTCGGGAGGCCAGGGATCAAGGAGGGATGAGTTTTCGAGTGCGAGAATGATCGAATGGGTTTCTAATTTAACGTATGTTGTATTTCAGAGGTAGGTCATGGTGAGGACACGTCTTATGCCAGAGAGCAGTGGGGCTAGTAATGAGGAGATCTGCCGGATCATCCATGAGGAGGTGGCTGCGGCCATCAGGGCAGAGATACCAAAGATGTTCGGGTCTATTAAGACCATGTTGATTGATACTTTTGATGAGCGTTATGCTGCTCTTTCTGAGGCTGTTGTTGCAGCGGCCACCACAGCTGTTGCTGCTGCGAGGCCGCTTAGTGGTGATGCGTTGCTGTTCCGAGAGTTCAGAAACACAAAACCGCCGGAGTTTGATGGGACCTAGGACCCAGTTGCGGCTATGAGATGGATTTCATACATAGAGTGGTGTTTCTTTACTTGCTCATCTCCTGAGCATTTGAGAGTCCGGTTCGCACTGAACCAGCTTCGCTTGGGAGCGAAGGACTGGTGGAAGTTTGTGACGACGCACTATACGCCTGCTGAGCTTGCAGCAGTGACCTGGGAGAGGTTCACTGCCATGTTCCGAGATGAGTACGTTCCCCAGGTGGGGAGGGAGCGTTTGGCCCTGGAGTTTCTGACCCTCAAGCAGGGTACTGAGTCTGTTACAGTGATTACAAGGATATTTCATTAGCGGGCGATGTTCTGCCCCAAGCACGTGTCCTCCGAGCAGGCCCGTATGAGTCGATATTTGAGCATTCTGAGGAGGGACATACGTGAGTTTGTGGCAAACTCGACATACCGAACATTTACCGAGCTTCAGGAAAATGCCCGGAAGAGGGAGATAGAGCTGGAGACTCAGGCTAGGGAGGAGGCTGAGTCTCAGGGGAGGGATCGGCGAATGGTGCAGTCTCAGCCGGTAGCCAAGCGGGCCAAGCCCACCGATTCGAGATCAGGGAGCCAGAGGGGCCGCACTTGTGGCAAGTGTGGCAAGAGCCACGACGATGTGTGCAGAGCAGGGTATTGCTACAAATGTGGCAAGGAGGGGTATATGGCCAATGACTTCCCCAAGGGGTTTGAAGTATGTTTTCACTACAACCAGACCGGACACCGGAAGGCAGAGTATCCGCAGTTGCAAGGATCAGCTCAGGGAGCACCTCAGGGATCTGCCCCTGCCGCCATCAGAGCTACCGAGAGTCGGCCAGTGAAGGCCGAGGCCCCGAGGGCACGAGGGAGAGCCTTTCAGTTGACCGCGGAGGAGGTCTGCGCATCGCCCGATGTCGTGGTTGGTATGTATTCTTTCGTGTATTTATTTTGATGTTGAGATATTATGCTTATATTATGTTATGCATAGGTACTTTTCTTGTGAATTATGTACCTGCCTTGGTGTTATTTGACTCGGGTGCGAGTCGGTCTTTTGTATCTTTGGCGTTTAGTCAGCATATCAGTGTTAGTTGTGAGGCGTTGAGTCGGCCTCTGAGAGTTTTCATAGCTGACGAGAGGCTGATATACGCCACGGAGGTGATCCGTGGGTGCGTATTTGAGATTTTTAGTGTTGAGTTCCCGATTGATTTGGTTCCTATTGCGATGGGTGATGTCTGTGTCATTGTGGGCATGGACTGGTTGAGCAGATTCGGTGCGGTTATCGACTGCAAGCAACAGCTGGTGACCATATGAGACCCTAGTGGGGGAGTTCTTACAGTGTACGGCGAGGGTACACGTTCTGGGTCAGCGTTTTGTTCGGCCGCTAGAGTGAGGCAGTGTCTACAGCAGGGCTGTAAGGGCTTTGTGGTGTATGTGATGGATACGCGGGTTGATTCAGAGAGGCCGAGATCAGTTGAGGAGGTTCCGTTAGTGCGTGAGTTCCCGGATGTATTTCCAAAGGAGTTTTCGGGTGTGCCTCTTGTGAGGCAAGTGGAGTTCAGTATCGATTTGGTTCCGGGGGTCGCGCCTATCGCCAAGGTGCCTTATCGCCTTGCACCTCCAGAGATGCAAGAGTTATCCTCGCAGCTTCAGGAGCTACTGGGAAAGGGATTTATTCGGCCGAGCAGCTCGCCGTGGGGAGCGCCTATCCTTTTTGTCAAGAAGAAGGATGGTTCACACCGGATGTGCATTGATTACCGGGAGTTGAACAAGCTGACGGTCAAGAACCGTTACCCGTTGCCGAGGATCGACGATTTGTTTGATCAGTTACTGGGAGCATCTTGGTTCTCCAAGATCGATTTGAGGTATGGATATCATCAGGTAAGGGTGCGAGATGAGGACATCCAGAAGACAACGTTCAGGACGCGTTATGGGAATTACGAGTTTGTGGTGATGCCTTTTGGGCTCACCAAGGCCTTACAGTGTTCATGGATCTCATGAACCGAGTGTGCAGGCCGAGGTTGGATCGGTCGGTGATTGTATTCATCGACGACATTTTGGTACATTCGAGATCTAGAGAGCATCATGAGGAGCATTTAAGGGAGATCCTCGGAGTTCTGAGATAGGAGAGGCTTTATGCCAAATTCTTCAAGTGTGATTTCTGGTTGCGAGAGGTCCAGTTCCTAAGCAATCTCGTTAACCAGAAAGGGATATTGGTCGACCCGGCCAAAGTCGAGGTAGTGATGAGTTGGGAGGTGCTGAGGTCACACTCCGAGATCAGGAGTTTCTTAGGGTTGGCAGGTTATTATCGGAGATTTATCAGGGATTTCTCTAAGATCGCATTGCCACTCACCAGGTTGACCCGGAAGGGTGTCGCTTTTTCATGGGGCCCCGAGCAGCAGGCCTCCTTTGAGACGCTTCGCCAAAGGTTATGCGAAGCCCCGGTGCTAGCCCTCCTGGAGGGAATGGAGGACTTTGTGGTATACTAAGATGTGTTGATCTTGGGGTTGGGAGCGATGCTGACGCAGAGAGGGCATGTGATAGCATACGCATCAAGGCAGCTGAAGCCTCATGAGACGAGGTATCCCACCCATGATCTAGAGTTGGGGACAGTGGTGGTCTCCCTCAAAATTTGGCGTCACTATCTGTATGGTACGATATACACGGACCATAAGAGCCTGAAGTATTTGATGGATCAGCTTAACCTAAATATGTGGCAGAGGAGGTGGTTGGGTGTGGTCAAGGATTATGATTGTGAGATCCGGTACCATCCAGGCAAGGCTAATGTCGTAGCCGATGCACTGAGTCCCAGGGCGGAGAGCGCCCCATTGCGAGATGTATGTTTGCGATTGACCGTGATGGCTTCGGTGTTGGACACCATTCGTGGAGCACAGGCTGAGGCCGTGAGATCGGAGAACCAGAAGAGAGAGCGAGTTGTTGGGTTGGTATCGGAGTTCGTTATCGATGGTCGGGGGCTTGTGACATTTCAGGGGCGTATATGGGTACCGTTTGTGGGAGGGACGCGTACCATTTTGATGGAAGAGGCTCATCGGTCGAAATTCTCAATCCATCCTGGGCCACTAAGATGTATTTAGACCTGAGGAGAGAGTATTGGTGGCCCTGTACGAAGAGGGATGTTGCGTGGTTTGTTGAGAGGTGCTTAACCTGCCGTAGGGTTAAGGCCGAGCACCAGAGACCGCATGGTAAGTTGCAGTCGTTGGAGGCTCCCGAATGGAATTGGGAACAGATTACCATGGATTTTATCACCAAATTGCCAAGGACTGCTAGGGGAGTCGATGCAATTTGGGTGATTGTGGACAGGTTGACAAAGAGCACCCAGTTCCTTGCTATCAATGAGAGTTCTTCAGCAGAGAAATTAGTAGAGATGTACGTGAGGGAAGTGGTATCACGGCATGGAGTGCCGATCTCGATTGTTTCAGACCGAGATGTGCGTTTCACTTCTAGATTCTGGAAGAAGTTTCACGAGGAGTTGGGTACTAGGCTGCATTTTAGTACCGCATATCACCCCCAGACTGACGGATAGAGTGAGCGGACGATTCAGACGCTCGAGGACATGCTTCGGGCATGTGTGTCGGACTTCGGGGGGAGTTGGGACACATATTTGCCGTTGGTAGAGTTTTCCTACAACAACAGCCATCATTCGAGCATTGGTATGCCACCCTTTGAGTTGTTGTATGGGAGGAGGTGTCGGACTCCTATTTGTTGGGGAGAGGTGGGGCAACGAGTGATAGGTAGCACAGAGATTGTGCTTCAAACGACAGAGCAGATACATCGCGTCAGGCAGAGATTGTTGACCGCTCAGAGCCGCCAGAAGAGTTATGCGGATAGATGACGATCCGAGCTCGAGTTCCAGGTCGGTGATTATATTCTCCTGAAGGTATCTCCTTGGAAAGGAGTGATTCGATTTAGGAAGAGGGGCAGGCTAGGGCCTCGGTATATTTGGCCGTTTAGAGTGATCGCGAGGGTGGGCAGGGTAGCGTATCGCTTGGAGCTACCTGCAGAATTGGAGCGGATTCATAATACCTTCCACGTGTCTCAGTTGAGGAAGTGTATAGCCGACGAGTCGGCGGTAGTGCCGTTAGACGACAGTCATGTGGATGTGAGCCTGAACTATGCGGAGAGACCAGTTGCGATTGTGGATCGGAAGATCAAGGTTCTGAGGAACAAGGAAGTGCCTCTGGTACAGGTTCAGTGGCAACATCGGAAGGGATCCGATTTGACCTGGGAGCCAGAGCGTGAGATGCGGGAGCAGCATCCGAAGCTATTTCAGGAATGAGACTTCAAGGGCGAAGTCAGATTCAAGTGGGGGAAAGTTGTAACATCCGGAATTTCAGGTATTATATTTATTCATTTTTTTTAGTTTTGTGGAAGACTCGGTGAGTTGGTGCGTAGACTCGCCGAGTAGAGACGCGATTTCTTACCCGGATTAATGACCGGACTCGACGAGTCGCATTGGTGGACTCGGCGAGTCCGCGCTATTTAATGAAACCCTAATTTCTCGGGTTTGGGCCTATTTAAAGGGCCTTATGGCCGTCATTTGTGCTCACCAGCCCCCAGAGTGAAACCCTAGTGAGCTTGAGCGTTTGGAGTGAGAGAAGGAGCCATTGTTGACCTTGGAGGTGTTGTCTAGCAAGGGAAAGGAAGCTATAGCCAAGGGGAAGCAAGAGGATTAACTTCCTGAAGATCTGAGGTCCAGAACATCACGTTTGAAGTACTATTTTCGAACCATTTTCTGTTGAGGTGATGTTCATGTTGATTTAGGGCTTATTGAGGCCTTTTGTGGCTATATCTAGTGCTCCCTTGGTCCCTTAAGCGAGTTAGGTTCTGGATCTGGACCCTTGGAGGTCCAGAGTGTCCCTTTGTCCAGGCTTTTTATGAATCCATGGAGGTTTTGGTTTGGGATCTTTGTGCTTGAGGTTAAAACACCATTTATGAGTCATTAGGTGTGATATGAGCGCCAAGACATGAACTTTACATGATAAATAAGCTTGGAAGGACTGGATCTATGAGTTAGTGGAACAGATCTGACCTCAGAAGGTCGTTTGGGGTTGTGCATGGAATGCACTCACCGAGTCCATTGGCAGACTCGACGAGTTGGTGCGGGTTGTTTAGTGATTTCGAACCAGGGGTTGAGTAACCGAGTTGGGTGAGTGACTCGGTGAGTCGGAAGGGACTTAGAGGAATCGGGTCCCCGTAGAGACTCGGCGAGTCCACGCCAGACTCGGCGAGTTGGGTTGACCGTTGACCATTAACCAGGGTTGACCAGTGTTGACTTGATAGGGGTAGTCAACCCTAGTTGGGAAATTGTTAATTAGAGATGTATTTGTGTTATAGGAGGACTATAGCTCGGGAGATCGAGCACTAGTGATTTCAGGGATTTATGGGTTACCGAGATACGCGAGGTGAGTCTTCTCACTTTACTTTACCTTGAGTAGGTAACCAGAGTTATGTGATAGAGTATTTGTATGTTATATATGTTATGTGTTGTACTGCATTATTTCTATGTGATTTATGATGTGCATGTTTATAGAGTTAGAACCGGAAGGTTCACAGAGTTAGAAACAGAGGGTTCACAGAGGAGGGTCCATGGACCCACAGAGTTATAGCCTCGAGTGGCTAATATGTGCTATGTGTGGTATTTTGGGGAACTCACTAAGCTTTGTGCTTACAGTGTTTGGTGTTGTTTGTTTCAGGTACTAGTGAGGATTGCGGGAAGGCGCCAGCCTGATCAATACACACACGGGACTTTTATGTTATGAGATCTTGGGATTTTTATATTCTATGAATTTGAGTTTCAAACAATGATGTTTTTATGAATATTGAATGAATTGTGTTTTGTATAAAATGCGAAAAAAATTGTTTTGAAATTTACGGTGTTACAAGAGTCCTGACGGAAAGGTACTTTTTCAAGTTCGAGATGTGGAGGGTAAAATGTACGCAGCTGAGTTAGCGAGTAAGTTGAATTTGTGAGTTACAGGGCCGATTCTGGAAAGAATCTCGGAGGTCCTAACTAACTTGGATTTTAGCTTTCCACGCTTTTCGAAGCGTATCAAGCCTTTGCAGAGTGAGACTTCCAAAAGAATTTTTGTCTCTCACTTGGAATTCCAAAGGTTTCTTCCTCTTGCTTCTCTTCCCAGTCAAGGGCCACTCCCTTCTGGGTCAAAGCCGTAAGAGGTTCCGTAATTCACGAGGAGTTCTAAATGAACTACGACAGTAGGTCAGCCAGACCTAGAATTTGGCAAATTCCAATCGGCATCTTCGGTGCTGACAATTTCTCAACGGTTTTGATTATTGGAAGGGTCCTCATGAATTCCCACATCACTAATAGTGTGTCTTAGGAATTCTACTCTTTAATTCCAAAACTTGTATTTTAGAGAACTCCGCGTAGAGCTTCTCTGATCGAAATGTTTCCATGGTTTGTTGTAGATGCTCTTTCTGATTTCCTTCTTACTAAGAGAGTAGATAAGTAAGTCATTTACAAGGACAATGACGAACTGATCCAGGTAAGAACGGCATACCCTATTCATTAAGTTCATGAATACTACAGGCGTATTGAACTTATCCGAGGGGTATCACTACAGACTGGTAGCGTCCGCATCGAGTTCGAAAGGTCGTCCTCTGGACATCCTTCACTAACACTCGAAACTGGTGATATTCGGATCTCAGGTCCATTTCAGAAAGGTAATTCGTTCCTTGCGGTTGGTCAACCAATTCTTCAATGTGAGGCAAAGAGTAATGATTTCTAATGGAAATCTTGTCGAGGTCTCTGAAGTCGATGGACTTATGAATGATCCATCTTTCTTCTTGAAGAATAAATCTGGAGCTCTCCCGGGCGAGGAGCTTTGTTTTCCAATTCCATTGCTGAGTAGTCGTTAAGTTGTCTGGACGGTTCTTGTATATCTGTGGATGTTAGACTGTAGCTCAATTTGGTTACAAGAGTAGTATTGGGTTCTAAGTTTGTTCGCATGACGATGCAATTACTCGTAGTCTTGGGCAGTCTCCGTCCTGAAATTCATATTAGAAGTCATACATGATTTATCAATCACAGTCTCGTGTATATGAGTCGTATATAATTAAGATTGAAAAGGTAGTCGAATAAATGATTCTTCTTTAAGATCATATCCCAACGAGGAAAAGAAGTTAAAGTGGAATCGTCAATTCTAAACCTATAGAAGCTTGATTATATACCACCCATGTGTATACATTCTTCAGCGATAGATCAACCGTAAGGGTCCTTGGATTGAATTTCACGTACTGTTCGAGTGGTATTCGGGGAGGTTTGCTGAGGTTTCTTTAGAAAGGATAAGAAACATGAGGTACTCTATACATGAGTACTTCGGAGTTCTGGAATGACGACTTCGCTAGAAAGACGATTTCAGAGAAAGAGATTTACGCACGAAGCTGGCATTGTGAAGATTGAATGGACTCTAGTTGTATGATAATGTCAGACTCACTTGGAAATAACGGCATTAGATTTGATCATAAAGGCGTTACAGACAAAACACAACAGTGCAACTTTTAACAGAGTTACAGTACTATAGATTTACTACAAGACAATTGCTGGGAACTAGGTATACTACAAAAGACAAGTATATGCAGCACGAGGGTCCCTTAACTGACAGGATCTTGTAAAAGATAAGACTCGAGTTGCACTAGTTTTTAACAGTTTATGAGTCTGTTACAACGAACGCCTTAGATACTTTAACGTGAGTCCGGAGTAGTTTCTCCTGCGGTAGTGATCTTTAGTATCTTCCGGTCTGCATCAAAGTTCTTTGTTATTGCCCAATGCTTTTTGAGGTGTGCTATCTCGCTGCATTGGTAACATAGCTGGCTTGTAGTAGCATTGGTAGTGGAAGTGAGGTGTCGAGTCAGAGTTATGTGGACACGGGTGTTTTCCTTGTTCATCCACTTTGAAAATTTCCTTTTACATGGTCCGGTTTTACCACCACCATTGTGTGCAAGGCTGGTCCCGATGTCAGAGACTTGAGAAATGGGCCGTGTCGATGCTGAAATGGCAGGAGTTGCCACTTGTTGCTGTTGCATGGCAAGTCTTTGGGATCGCTTGCGCTCCTTTCGGGCTTGGCGATTTCGTTTCCTCTTCTCGGTTTTACGGCTTTTCAAGTCTGTGACTGTTGTCATTTGTTGGCTTCCCAGATCGGTACAACGATCGGAGTTGTCAACTCCTTTTCTAGTATTGTTTGTGTTGACAAAGTTGAGGTGTGCAAGGAAAGTTGTCATGACAGCTGTTACCGCGGCTTGGAATGTAGCGGCGTCGATATGAAGGAGAGGGGTTTCGTTGTTCGGTTGACTATTTTTAGATGACGACATGATTCTGTAACACGAAAGGAAAGGAGTTCGTGAGCTATTATGGTTGAACCTAGATGTATTTTGATCGTTCATGTAAAGAGCAGAAGTATATTCTCGAAGGTTTGATCCACATCCCTATGATGCAGTCCTAGTACAGAGTAAAAGTAACTTCATAGAATGGTCTCAAGATGTTTTACATTCAAACCAGGGTACCATCGGTTGGTAAATAACACGATCCAACCTTTGAAAGAGAATTGGGAATGATCCATGAGTTAAATTACTCTAGTCCAATAACTTGACTAGAGCGGGTTTCAAATAGACCCCATCGAAAGTATGATGAAAGTCTCTGAACAAAGTGTCACATAGAAGTTAGCCGACTTTCAATATCGATATTCCTGACGTAATAAGTTTGGGAAAAATTGAACTTGTACAAGGTCTTACATCATATCCGGAGTAGAAAGGTTTTAGCCACATAAAGGCCTAACTAAAGGTACTTACAGTACAAGATAGTTTCATAGAAAAATGCCACATAAGAAATAGAAAGGAAAATGATTCCTTTAAACAAGGAAGGAAAATAAAGCTTCTCCTACTAGTGACGGCCATCCATCTGGTGAACCCTCAGTTCAGCTAGTTGACATTCCATATCAAGCAGGTGTCTTTCGTACACCCTCTAGCGTACTTAGAGCTCTATGACTTCGAATTGTGTTTCAACTAGTGCTTGTAGCAAGGTCTCATGGTCTCTCTTAGATCTCTCATGAGTGTGTTCAAGGTGATTGGTGCAGATGGTATGCATTCCTGCATTGGCATCAACCTCTGGGATACGATGGAGAGTTTTCCTGCCCTGAATCTCGTTTCAGGCAACTCTACGGACCAAAATTGGAAGAATTATGTCCGCTGAGCTTCCTTTACTTATGTTGTAGAAGCTTCGGTCTCCATTAAACGGCATAGGCTGATCTTGCTCTTCGCTCCATGTCTCCAAACATTATACCCAAGGAGGCGTCGGGCCATGAAAAGTGGGACGAGGGTTAGGAATTGGAATAGGAGCTACTGGGGGTAGGTTCTCAACTTCGGGCTCGGAGTTATCATCATCCGAAAGGTCTTCAGCATGGTGATCATTCAAAGGGATTGGATGATCGTTCTCTGGTTCTTCTCCAAACCATCCAGCATTGCCTTCGTTCGGAAGGTACAGGTTGTCGTTGGGATGGAGTCCAGCCCTGTTATCTACGCAAGAATTGAGGTAAAGAACTAATTATTAGACGTACTAACTAGATAGTTATAATACAATCTTCATTAGTTACTTCACTATTTGTAAAGTGCATACCAGTTATATGTAATCAAAACAGGATAGGCCTTCGAATAAGTGACCTTAACTCCAAATTCACAAGGAATTGGGGTAAAGCAAAATTTCATAGATTCTAAGTCTATGTCATCCTAGTTACATATAACCTTAGTGTATCCACTTAGCAACTATCGACTTAGTAGTGAAGATCTTTTTAATTCTCACGTAAGTAATTATAGTAACACCAAATGCTCCTATAATATTTTAGACTTATGTTCTGCTCTAGAGTTCTCATTGTGGTAGTGTTGGTAAGTTTTTATACTTGTTGCCACATCACAACCATTCTTGGGCATATGCTAATCACTCCTCGGACCAACATAGTTGATCAGGCTATGCCACTCCCAAGACTGACCATACATCCCCTAGCTTACTTGTGATATTCAACAATCGTAATACTTTTGTTCTTCTCATTTTGACACGGATTTTAGTATGAATGCAGGTATGTATACTTAGTTAAATATTTTATTATTTAAAAGTATAAACTCTTGGTCAGAGTATTTTTAATCCCATTGTATTTATAGTTAGTATATCTTTTATGGGTTGATATACTTAATTCACTATAAACAATGCTCTGATACCAATCTGTCACACCCCAAAACCGAGAACGGCGGAAACGTTCTGGGGTGGAGGACGTCACGTAAAGTATCACAACAATGCAAAGTAGTAAACAAGCAACAACATCATCCATTGCATTAATATAAGAATTTTAATTACAAGTGTGTTCTTTCATAGCATAAAACAACATAATGAATACTCAAAATAAAAGATGAGTCTTGACTGCTCCGTCTTCACAAATCCTGGTCGTCGTACCTGTCTATTTGTGACTTGAGAATACAAGTTATTTTGAAAGCGAGTATCAGTGATAAATCTGGTGAATTCATAAGTATTTTAATGTCACTGATTTGTAAATGAAACTTGTAATAAAAGACTTGTAATTGTTTTGAGGAAAAGTTTGTATAAGTATGAAAATGTTGTAAGTAATTGTAAACATTTGAAACCCCTAGAAAATCTCATATTTCCTACTAGTATAAAAAGTAGTCTTCTACAAAGACCCGACTGTTTTGAAAGTAGTCTTAGACCAAGACCCGACTGTAATAGATTCTATGTAATAGTATCTATGTAAACGTATCTATGAAATCGTATCTATGTAAACGTATCTATGTAATCTTATCTCTTGTAATTGTATGTCTTGTAATTATATGTCTTGTAATTGTATGCACTCGTATCTCTTCATATTTTATGTAATGTATTAGTATAGACTCATGAATGAAGTGAATCTTGTGTGATTCCTTATACTTGGAATAGTAAGTAGTATCTCCTAACTATACCTATTATAGTTACTAGTAATGTACATGTATAATCGATAGTATGCCTTTGCTACCCAAAGGTACTAAACTAACTGATGGAACTTTTATCTCTATATATGTATACATGATATATGACTAATATTTAGACGACATTCGGGCGAATAACCGATGCCCTAAGGCCACATCCCAACGAGGAAAAGGAAATAGAGCGAGTTAGCCGTCCTATGTCCTTTAAACATTACCTATAAAACTATTCATATATAGGCACGCATTTGACAATATAAAAGTATAAAAGAAGTTTTATAAAACCTTTGAAAAGTTTAAGACCTAAGAAATGATGACTTGATGTCAGTTTGTAAAACGATTTGAAAGCAGTTTGTTTGATAAGAATAGTTTTAAGTATAAGAAAACCTTTGTTTGAAACACAATTGTAACAGAGTTTCAAAGGAAACATATAGTATGTAACACAGTTTGATAAAGAGCTTTAACATGTAAAAACGATTTAGTAAGTCAATTGGAAGTAGTTTACTGAGTAAATAGGTAAAAGTGTAGTAAATCCATTTGTATGCTAGTTATTAATCACATGTGATTGATGTACTAACTATCATGATTCAACTTGTATTCCCCCCCCCCCCCCCCATAAAAGCATTTATAAACATTTAAAAGGGTTAGTTAAGGGGGTATGAACTCACCTGTAGTGAGTGGATCGGATGGAAGTGTTGGACAAGTGCTTGGTGTTAAGTGAAGACTTAAATACACACAATGATCCTAATAACATATAAAGACATATGTATATATACAATTAGAGATTATAACACTAATTAGACAAGTATAAACATCCTAATGCATGGAAAACACTTTGGTCAAAGTGTTAGGAGTCCATTAGGTTGCAACAAAGGAGTGCAAGACATTGTATTTGAGTTTATGGTCTATTAACCATACTTAATGGAGTTTACGGCCCATGGGAGTTTACTGCTAGCCGTAAACTCTCTAATGGGTCTCCATTTGAGGCTTAAGGGCAAGATGTCTTAAGTGGTTAAGTGTTTCAAGGCTTAAACAAGAGGCTAGGTGAGTTTAAGGTCCAAGAATGACCCTAACTTGTGTTTACGGCCTGGGGACCACTTCCCCATGAGTTTACGGCTGTAAACTCATGGTGGGAAGTACCATTTCGTTGCTTCAAGTCCCTAGTTCAATGGTGGTTGGTTCTGGGCTATGTTCTAGTTATTTGGAAGGACAAGAGGGCATCAATGCACCCTTATAGGGAGTTTACGGCCTTGGGAGATCCTTGCCTGTAAACTCTCATTCAACCCTCTATTCTTGATGATTCTAAGCTCTAAACATGTTAAACCTAGTGTACAATGAGTTAGAACAAGAGTACTTACAATCTTGGAGCTTGAATGGTCGGTTTTAGCCAAGAACACTAGTGTGTGTTCTTGGTTTTTTTGGTGAAACTTGAAGATCTACACAAATGGAATGATTTCATGCATGAAATCATGTAAGATCACTAGTTCATGTAAGATATCAACTACTTAAGGAAAGAAACTTAAGAGTTTTGAAGATCGGGGACGAAGATCGGGATGATACTTGAGAGGATTTGGGAGGAAATCAGCCAAGGGAAAGGAAGAATGAACAAATGGCCTATCCTTCATCATATAAGGTGTAGTTTACGGCCTACATGGAGTTTACAGCCGTAAACTCCCATGTGGTGGCCGTGAACTCCATGTCAAGGTGATTCAAGCTCGATCTTTGTGCTATAGCTTCAGCAGATAAACCCGGCACTTATCCCTTAAGTGTACAAGGCTTAGGACACTCAAACAGGCTCCAAATTGTGCCAGAAGATAGCAGAAATGAGTTTGATTTTCAATGAAGTGTTACACTAAACAGGATAGAAAATTTTGAGTTGTCACAATAATGCCCTATCTTTCCACACTTGTAGTAGGTCACCTCCTCGATACATTTCCCGAAGTGTCTCTTTTTACACTTCTCGCACCATTTTGCTTCATTTCCTCCTCTTCCAGGCTTCCTTGAACCAGACTTGTTCTTTTTGTTGGACCTTGAAGATCCCTCAAACTTCCTCTTTTCACCAACCTCAACCTTATTGGCGGCTCTCCCCTTAATCAACTCCTCAACAAACATAGCAGCCCAGATACCTGCCTCCAGAGTAGGTGCCTGGCGGACTGGAACATCGTACACCCATGGAAGCCGCTTTGCATACTTATCAACTTTCTTTAGCTCGTCTGGAACGATGCGCAAACCAAACTCCATTTTTTAGTGAAAGCATTGGTGTATTCATCAATGGACATGCTTCCCTTTTTCAATGTCAATAATTGGTTCTCTAGCTCAAGCAGATTTTTGTCCAAGCAGTACTTGTGATTGAAGTGCACCAAAAACTCTACCTAAGTTAGTTGTAGGGGCTCATTACGGCTTATGGTTTTCTCTAGAGTATTCCACCAGCGAACAACACCACCTCTAAATTGTTGCACTACAAATGTGGTTTATAGCTTGCCTTTGCAACCACATGTTATGAAGGCCAACTTCAACTCCGATATCCAGTCCATGACTCCAATTGGATCTTCCTTCCCAGTGAAAGTTGATGGCTTGCAAGTTGTGAAGTCGTTATACTTGCATTTATTCTTCTCGACTCCTTCATCATGGTTCTTCCTCTTAATTACTAGCAGGTCAGCTTGACCAACGGTTCTACTATCGTACCCTTCTTCTGACTGTCTGTCATTCAATTCTAGCTGTTCAACAAGCGTCAAAGTTTCATCCCTATTATTCAACAACAATTGCCTCATTTCTTCCCTTTGGACAACCATCATAGCTCGAATCATGGCTTGTACTCCAGCCCCCGTGAATAGCTCAGGTGCAGCTTCTACTATCGGCACCTGCTTAATCACTTAGGGTTGAGGTTGTTGATTCCTATTTCTATTTGCGTTTCCGGCTCCACTTCGGGTTCCCACCATGTTGATCTATACACCAAAGTAGGTGAATTTAGATCTTTACTTACGATAGATGTTTAAATCCTCCTTATCACTCCAAAATGTTGCATGCTAGTTCTAATATCGTAATCGTACACTTAGAATCCTGAACACATAAGGTTTCCAGATCCAGTCGGCAACATACCATAGATCCGAACAAATAATAGCATATAAGGCAAACATAAAGCATTTAGCACATAAAAGCATTTTAGGCATCTTTCTTAAAATAAACAAACTTGTGTCTAAAATATGGTAGACACTCATCTCAAGATCATCACATAGCATTCTAAGTTTAAGTATAGAAATCCTACAAATTCCTAGTTCACTTAAACTAATGCTCTGATACCAACTGTCAGATCCCCATTTTCACGGGCATAAAAGACCGATTTTGTTTATGCTTTATAATAAAATCAGAGTAACTTTTTTAAAGAAAGTTTTGCGGAATTTGTTTCCAAAATATAGATAAGTATTTATCAAATCATTTCCAAAGAAATGTATTTTCATTACATTACAAAACCCGAGATGTCATCCTCAATACAGATCAAAATCATAAACCAAAAACAACATAGGCCTTACAACCTTTCTATTTATTTGTACTGGCCTATAATCCATAATCTCTCATCAGATCATCACATCTATGCCCTTGTGTCACTACCGGTAATACAAAAAACTGAGTGGGTCAGGCGTGGGAGCTTGGTGAGCATATAAGGTTTTCAACCCACAATAAATAAGTTTATTATTTTCATAAAACCAAACAACCAGATTACATATTCATGTTATCCTCATTTTACATCCCAAAAGCATCTAATATAAGGGACCTAGCCTAAAGAATTTCATCGAGGTGACAACACTGCTTAGGGTATTCCTGAGCATTTTATGTCAAATAAGGCAACCGTGAGGGGGATGGAGTACAGTTGGTGAGCACGTAGTTCAAATAAACACCTACAGGTTGCGAGCCTGCTAGCGTTCCACCGGACTGTCTACAAAAGTTTGTGGTCGTCATCCTTACTCCGCTAAATGAATGGATCATCTTCAAACAGAGGCCTCTCATTATTTTATATCATCACACACCACCTATTACATATACCCATGTTTTACCCAACATATTTGTAGATATATAAAATACATATACAGTTCAGATCTAAAGAAAAGGTTTAGATCTGAAAAGAAAATACATATGCGGTTCAGATCTGAAGAAAAGGGTGAGATCTGAAAAGAAAATACATATGCGGTTCAGATCTTAAGAAAACGTTTAGATCTAAAAAGAAAATACAAATATGGTTCAGATCTGAAAAAAAAAAGTTTAGATCTAAAAAGAAAATACATATACAGTAAGAAAAAAGTCTAGATAAAAAAAAAGCAAAGTTTAAATCTTTCATCCAACACATATCTCAAGTAAACCGATAATATGCATACATAACACGTAATTTATATAAACTACTTCATATCTATGTGTAAGTTGAAAGTAACTATCCACTCACCTAATAAGGTGGTGATTCGGACAGTGCTTCGCTTCTTAAAATAATCATCTTTGACGAAACCAGGAGGTTTGCTTGAAAATCGGGTTCTGCGCGGGCAGAGTTTCAAACCGGAAAACTCTTTTTATCGGAGACTTTGGATGCTCCGGGATTCTTTTTTTCTAGTGATAGGGTGGTTTCTTAGGCATCGGTATGGTTTAGGGAGGTTTAGAGAAAGAGTATAGAGAAAAAGAAGGTGTAAAAGATGTGAGAAGGAAGGCTGGCCTCGCAACCCTTTTATAGCCGAGAGGACTCGCAGTATGTAGGGCGTACTTCTTAGTCTACGCGGACATTGACAGGGGTTTCATGGATAATTTTGGGTTGCAGGAGAAAGAAGACCACACAACATAGCATCTTCGTACATGGGGCGTACTTCGGTACGCAAAGTGTCCGAAGGTACGCTGGGCGTACCCCTCACATCAGCTTCGTATTTTTCCTCTTGATTTCTAAAAAGCTTAACTATTGCATACGTGATCCGTTTTCGACGTTCTCTATATCCACGCGTAGGTAGAGATGTACTCTACAACTTTCGTTTAGACTCCGTCAGCTAATTTTGACTTTATTTTTAAAGTTATAATTTTAACACGCCAGGACAAGAAAGACTGTTAAAAATACATAACTTCTTCATCCGAAGTCCATTTTCGTCTGTCTTTGTACTGTTGAGGTACTATTAACGAGACCTTCGAACTCTAGGCTGTATACTACTAATCCGAAACATGGAAATATCATATCTTAGTCATACGAAGTCAGATTTTGAGCGTTCTTTTTATGCACGCTCTCGATTTAACGAACACTAAGACTATCACACCCCGAAAACCGAAGGCGGAAACATTTTCGGGGCGAACTCCACGTTGAGTATCAAATCCAATGCACATAGTAAGCAAAGTAAACAACCATTACATTACATATAAAAGTTTACATTTGTTCAAAAGTAAATTGTACAAGTCTGATACATAGTATATATGAACAAAAGTAAGACGTGTCTTCTAAGCACTCCGTCTTCGCCAAAAGGGATCATTGGGTACCTGTCTAATGTGGACCTGAGAATACAAGCAGTTTGAAAATCAGCATAAAGCTGGTGAGTTCATAAGATGTTTGTTTTCTAAAAAATGTACCAGTTTCCTTTAGTTTTCTAAAAAAGGTTTGTTATTCAAGAAAATCCCATATTTTCTTATGTAAAACAGTTTAGTTATCATTTGTTACCAATTTGATTACGTGTTGTATGTTACCCCAGGAAAATCCCATATTTTCCTAATAGTTTAGTTATCCATTAGTTTCTTAATTCGTTTACGAGTTGTTATGTTATCCCAAGAAAATCCCATATTTTCCTAAAAGTAAAGTTTAGTTGAATAACACAGTGTATAGTTTAATACATAAAACTATACAATGAAAATCATGGGATTACGATCCCGAACTAGATATAAGATAGTTTGATATACACGAAACTATAGATAGATATAGATTGAAAACCATAGGACTATCATCCCGTACTAGATATAGATTGAAAATCATGGGACTATCATCCCGTACTAGATATAGATTGAAAATCATGGGACTATCATCCCGTACTAGATATAGATTGAAAATCATGGGATTACCATCCCGTACTAGATATAGATTCTAACCATGGGACTACCATCCCGCATTATATATGTAATATGTATATATACTGAAAACCATAGGAATAACATCCCGCACTAGATACAAAATCTATAGACTGAAAACCATGGGACTATCATCCCGTACTAGATATAGGAACTATAAATAGAAAATAGATATAAAATCAAATCAAAACCATGAATAAACTTATATTAATACATATTGTGAGCCGGGTAACCATGTTGATACGACAACGAGACCTCCTTGACGTTAGTCAAACGTCGGACGATATCTAGAATTTGTCACCCAGGCGTGCCCGCCTAACTGTAGCTAGCAGTTAAGGTGTGGGATTGTCAGTCCTGAATAGATCTATTCACAAATCCCACGCTCTCCCTCTAGGAGACTCTGGTTACACTTCCGGGGAGGATTTACTGATAACCCAAAGGGTAATGACGAATCGCACAAGCTAGTATTAAATTATTCACGGTGTTCTCAGACGATATCAAACATACTAAACGTTATGAAATATAATACAGTGAATACAGTTATATACAATGAAATTATCTGGCAATACATTCTAAATGAAACAGAGATAAACTGAATCAGACATAGTTTATCTATTATCATTACTTGAAATCCGAATTCATAAAACGAGTACTGAAAATCCCAAATTACTCCCATAATAATTTGATTAGTTTCATTATTTCCTTTACTGAAATCTATGTAGTTAGAATTGATAAAACATCCCTTATGCTCAGCATAATACATAAGGGGTAAAGATATTTATAAGTTTGCCAGATATTTATTGAAATACATCAATTTAAGGTTTTGAAAACATTTCTATTTTGCATGTATTCCCCCCGCCCCCGGGTGGCATTTAAGGACACATAAAGCTTGGATATGGAGTTTACTCTTCAAGAGTAAACTCACACAAGAGTTTTCAGCCCTAATGTACCACTCCCAATGAGTTTACGGACTTAAACTCATGGTGGGGTGTTTTATGATGCTAAATGGCCTTATATCACTTGGGAAAATTAGCTAGGATCAAATCTAGGGCCTTGGAATTGATTAAACTCACTTATGGACCATTTATTGGAGTTTACGGCAGTAAAATATGAGTTTACGGCCGTAAACTCCCCCACACACATTCCTTAGTTAATTTGGTGATTCTAGGACAATCACATGTGATTCAAACAATTTTTACAAGCCTTGTATTGAATTAAGGGTGTCATTTAACATAGTTTTAGGAGTTTAGGGCCCAAGACTCCATCTTATGCCTGTGAACTCCTTAGGGGGTGTTTTCCTTATGTTTTAGGCTCCTAATTCGTGTGTGGTTACTTCTAGAATTTATCCCAAGGCTTATGGTGTGTTTAAGTGGCATCTTAACACATTGAAATGAGTATACTCTCCAAGAATATGAGTTTACGGCCCAAGCATGTTCTTGGGCAGTAAACTCATGTTTACTCCTCAAAAATGATGATTAAGGTGTTCTAAGTCCGAAATGGTAAGCCATAAAATCATATCTAAGTTCCAAAGTTGGTTTGGAGGGGTTTTAAGGCTCTAAAACACTCTTATTATGTGTTCACGGCCCAAGCATGCTCTAGGGCCGTAAACTCATGTTTGAGATCCTAAATCATTGATTAAACTTGAATTTGAAGGCTAATGAGGTCTAACAACAAGTTAGGGAAGTTACCTTGAAGATTTAAAGCCTTAATTTGATGTTTTGGACCTAGTTCTTTGTTTTGAGGAGAGAGGTTAGAGAGAGAGTAGTGAGAGTGAGAAAAAGCTTCAAATGGGAGCTTAAACATCTTTAAATAGGGTCTATGATTTTGACACGGTGGAATTCTACCCGATACCGATGTTAGACGGGGCTTTTGGTCGCACCCGATTAAGTTGTCGTAACCCGATATGGTTGATTTTAAAAATCTTCCGATTACTAGTATGGGACATTAATATGAGCTCTAAATGCGTTTGGACACCCCATTAAGTCATAATAGCAATCTCAATTAATGACTTAATTAAATAACGTAAACGGAAACGAAATTGTAGCAACTAATGGATTAACGAAAAGGGTTACAAAAAGGGTTATAATTGATGGTACGAACTTCGGGTTGTTACAAAGGCTTTCTTTTATATTGCTAAGGCTAAAAAGTATTGTACCGTAAATTAACTTTTTTTACATCACGTAGCGTCGTGCCGGTTTTGTTGTGAAATTTCGACAGACCATAACTTCTTCGTTATAATTTGGATTTCGACATTCTTTATATGTTTGAAATCCATGTCACGACCACGACCACTTTCTTCATAGATATTGGGTTTATCTAATAAGTACATTGGAATCCTGAAGCACCACCATGGGTCGTGAGTGGGAGCTTAGTTTCCGTCTAGGTATGCGACCTTGGCCCCTTTGGGTGTGGCTGTGTATGGATAGCCTAAGGCACCTTAGTGTGCAAGGGGCTAAGTCGTTCATTATTTTATTTTTGATGCTTATTTTTATTATATCTTTACAAACAAGTATGTGGTAACATAAAATCACATAATTCACATAATATTCAAGTAATTCATATTTATTACTTTAAAATAAGTTACAATGATTGACCTTGACTATTACATCATCAAATTATTGTTTAGCCTCGAAACACGGGTGTTAGAGAGAGAGAGAGAGAGAGAGAGAGAGAGAGAGAATATATATATATATATATATATATATATATATATATATATATATATATATATAACATATTTCATTATTTTGTATAAGGAAATCTCCAATAAAGTCCTAAAAGTTTAGCCCGATTTATGTTTTAGTCCTAAACTAATTTTTGTTTACGAAAAAGTCCCAAAAACCGGCAAAAGTTTGTATTTTGACCCTTTTTTACTGGTTGGAACCGGTAATAAATTAATTTCGGACTATTTCATAAATTGACCCAAAATATTTGGACTTTTCTGCAAAAACAAAAAATATTAGGGTTTTTCTACAAACACAAACCTTATTATTATTATAATTATTATTATATTAAAAATATAAATAAGTATACTATTTTTTAAATTTGTTATTATTAATATTGTGAATAATACATCTAAATACATTTAAATTAAAAAAAATATTAAAGACATTTTATAAAGGTGAAGGTTGAGTGGATGGTAATGCTTTAAGCTTTGAAATCATGAATGTCTGTTTGTATATTCTAACTTTGTATATGGTCATTTCACATTTGTTATTGTTAGGTCCAGTATTGTGTTGCGTCTATTGGGCTCGTTAGCTAGTCCAATGTTTATCTCCGGTATGGGCCTGTCCACCCGTGAGTTTTGTAGAGTTTAATATAAATAGATGCTTGCATGTATCCTAGAATATAATGATTAGTAACGATTAGAGAAGTATTGTTTAGCATATTCATCGTTCTTATTTTGTAACCCTAGAATCCTCTATAGTGGAAGTTCTTAGTCGAGCTCTGCTGAGGATTGAGTAATCTAATCATTCGACTCATTCAGATCCATACTTGTGTTTTGTTTTTACTATTTTCACGTTCATTACTTACCTGTTACGAAGATCTAATCGATCATAGAGTTTTTATAACTCATCAATTGGTATCAGAGCAGGAGGCTATGTAATTCATACACATCTTCTCTGTGAAAGAGTTTACGATTAGGGTTATTCCGCATTAACCAATATTTATTGAGCCGTCATTCCATAATTGACGTAACTCAACATTTATTTGTTTTGCCCTAATATTACATATTACAAGTCTGATCTTTCAAACAGGTTAAACGATCAAGCATGGACGAGTCACAATCTAATCCCATCAACATCTCAAACAACATTGGATCAACAACAAAGATTCCTATTCTTAACACCTAGGATTACGAAGTTTGGGCGCATCATTTTGAAGATTATGTCATCGGATTTGAAGATAATGGATATCTTATTTGGGAAGCAATCGTGTCTGGACCATTTGCTCACTCAGGAACATCTAAAATCATTAAAACTCAGAGAGAGTATAATGATCTGTTAAAGGATGTAAAAGACGTTGCTCAAGACGAAAAGGAAAAGTTTCAGTGCAACATTAAAACATTGAGACTGATTCGATTCTCTTTTCAATCAGATACATTCAGGTTGGTGAGTTCCTGCAGTACCGCTAAAGAAATCTGGGATAGGTTGCGAGAGCTATATTCCACAGATGAAGATTTGGAGCATTCTATTCAGACCCTGCTTTTATCTGAGTTTGGTGAATTCAAACAAAATTCTGATGAAACTTTTACTCAGATGTTCGATCGCTTCAATCATCTTCTTAGCAAGATGATCAAACATGATATAGAAAGGAAGTTGATTGAACAGAAGGTCACCTTTTTGAATAGCCTAAGATCCGAGTGGAGAGCTGTCGTGTCCACTGTTAAAGCTCATGAGCAGTTCAAGTCTTATTCGATGGCAAAGCTGGTGGGAATTTTGAAATCCTAAGAAAAGATTGTCTTGCAAGAGAAAAATGTGGTCTCAAGTTTGGGGTCCCTGGCCCTCCTGTCTAAAAGCAAAAGTGTGGTAGAAGACGAAGATCTCAACATAGAAGACTAGGATCTTACTTCTGAAGATTATATTATGATGGTGTCTAATCCAAAGAGGTTCATCAAGAAAAGGTTCCCTACCAATAAGAACCGAAATTGGCAGAGATGCTATAGTTCTAAAAAGGTTAGGGAGGAACCGAAGACAGAGGAACCAAAGAAAGAGGCGAAAGTTGAAGGAGATTCTGGTGTAAACTGCTACTACTGTGGAGGAAAGAACCATTATGCAAAAGATTGTGTTCTAAAGAAAATGGCAGAGAAGGATGAGGAAAAAGATGAAGAGGCTGTATTGATGAAAAAGCTAGAAGAGATCAAGAGAAAGAAAGCTGCTACTAACCCTTCAATGAATGCTTTAATTGTGCAGAGTTCGGCAGCGGATGATGAGTTCGGTGGCGTGCAGGTCTGGTCAACCGTCTCAGAGGATGATGAAGTCAGGAAGCCATATCATGGAAAGGCGTATGTTTCAAAAGGTGAAGAAAGCAGTGGGAAGTGTTTGATGGTGACAGATGTATCTCATATGAGGGGATACAATACAGACGGTGGGAATGAGGACACCAAGGTGCGAGAGGACTTATGCTTCACAGCAAAACCTCTCAGTGTGCAGATCAATGAGCTTGATGAATTGATCAAGAAGGTATAATCCCTTTTTATTTCATTCAAACTCCCACAGAAATCGTATGAAAAAGAATTAAATAGCTTAAATTCAAGAATCTCAAATCTAGATAGTTGTTTAACTCAAACACGGGTCACCAATTCTAACCTAACTGACCAAATAAGCAGGGTGTCATCAAAGAGTTAGGAACGGAGGATGTGGATAGAGCTGAAGGAGTCAGAGCTAATTAAATCTAAAGACGAAAACATTTATTTACAAAGAGAAATTTAAAACTTTTGAAATAGAGAAATGTTTTTTGTTTAATTGCTAAACGACTTTATGCTAACATCACCCAACTGCATCTGAACTGTGAAATAGGGCAGAAAATTCATCGCATGATTTTACCCTTCCTTGAGTTTAAGGAGGATGAAATCGATGCTGAAGCATATAATTGTGAAAGTGTAGTTTCGTCTGATGATGTGAATCCGACTTATAGGTATGGTCTGGACAAAATTGAATCTTTCATAAAATCCAAGGACCATAAGGACATGCTGAAAAACCTTTTAGATGAAAACGATAAGATGAAACTAAGGACCGAAACCATACAAAAGTTTGACTCGTTCAATGCCAATTTAAGTTCAGAAAACAAAATTGATGTTGAAAACGCATCTGAACTTAATGAGGATGATGATTTGAGCGTAATTTATGTTGAGGATGAAGTGGATTGTTCTGAGTTTGTCAAAAGCGAACCCGAAAACCACAAAAATCTTATTTCTGAAAACTCTGTGGAGTTTGCTCGTTTGTCCCAAAATAAGTCCCCGATTCTTGAAGAAAAGGTTGTTGTGTACCAAAAGGTGAGAACAACTACCAAATCAGGTGTATAAGGTCACAGGAGTAACCGAACATCAGACAGCTGAACTCACCGCCATAGTGAACGAAGACAATGCAGATGGTTGTGATGATTTTTTTTGGTCTGCTCCTATAGATAATGCTGATGAAACTGTTGGTCTGTCAGAGCGGACATCCTGGAAAACTAGAGGCAGATATGTGCTAGAGCCACTAAACAAGCCTGACAACTTTGATGTGCCAAGAACTAGTGGTACAAAAGAAGTTCCTGTAGAAGAAGTCACTTCTATAAGCAAAACATCATCTGTTAAAAGTGAACCAGCTGACAGAAAGCAGAAGCAAAATGCCAACATCCACCTACAGCCGAAACAAGTGAAGGATCAAAAGCAGCAAAGGAATCTGAGATACAAAAAGAATCTCTCAGAGCGAAAACAGTTTTGGCGATCTCAAAACGCCCATTTCTCTTATCATGACAAAAATTCAAAGTCAGAGAAAAGTGTTGTCAGGCCGCAAGAGAGTAACAGCAACCGAAAGGACAGGTTCGGTTCTGAAAGGAATAACAGCCGAAGGGACAGGTTCGGTTCAGAGAGCACCAGCTACCGAAAGCATAGGTTCGGTTCTGAAAGCAAAAGCTACCAAAGTTCAAGGTTCGGTCCCACTAATGACCAAAAACAAAAGGGTCACTTAGAACCTCAAGTCAATAAAACTTCTCAGTCCAAATTCTCTCGTTCTAATTCCTCTCAACCTCATTCTAAATCCAATTCTGTTCAAACTCAAAATCCAAAATCATCAACAGATTTGAAAGGAAAATCGAAGGTTTCCTCAGTCAAGAATGATCAAAAGCAGTCCAAGCCCCAAACGCCAAAACCTGAATCCAAACCGACTATAACAAATCCTAACAAAATTAAAGTATTCACTATTAAGAAGAAAGATGAAACAACTTTAATAAAAAGGACATATGTTGTTGACATTTCTCTAACTATTCCTGTTCCTGTGAAAGACTCACGTGGACCCAAGAAACTTTGGGTTCCTAAATCTGCTTGATTTTTGCAGGTTATCAGTGACGAGCAGTTCGACGAAGAATGGTATATTGACAGTGGCTGCTCACGTCACATGACAGGAAGGAAGGAAGAGCTGAGGGAATTTTGATCTCTTCCAAATGGTGGGAATGTCAAGTTCGGGAACAACTCATATGGAACGATAAAAGGTTATGGGATGATAACAAATGGAGACTTCACGATTAGAAAGGTTTGGTACATTGAAGGGCTACAGCATAACCTCATCAGTGTATCTCAGCTTGTTGGAGGTACCGGTCTTAAAGTTTCATTTGACGATGAGGGTTCGGAAATAATAGAGAAGAAAACAAAAAGGGTGATTCTCAAATCAGAGCGCAAAGGCAAAATATTTCCTCTCAATCTCAAACCTATCAAAGGAAATCCAACTATCTGTCTGTTATCCAAAGCACATTCTGACGAAAGTTGGTTGTGGCACCGAAGGCTCTCCCATCTCAACTTCAAGGATATCAACAAGCTTGTCACTGGAGGTCATGTTAGGGGTCTTCCATTGCTCAAGTTTATTCGAAACATTTGTGTGCTGCGTGTGAAATGGGGAAGCAGAGCTGTCAAAGTCACACATCCATTATAAACACTAAAGTTGTTGAACCACTTGAGTTACTTCACATTGACTTGTGTGGTCCATCATCTATCGAAAGCATTGGCGGTAGCAAGTATATTCTTGTTATTGTTGATGACTTCTCACGTTTTACATGGGTGTTCTTTCTGAAGCACAAATCTGAGGCTACTCTCAAGCTAAAGATGTTTATTAAGTTGGTTGAAGTGCAACAGATGAAAGTCGTTCGCAACATCGGAAGCGACAATGGACAGGAGTTCAAGAATAAAGAATTTGAAGACTTTTTGGCAGAAAAAGGAACCAGTCACAACTTCTCAGCACCCTACACCCCTCAACAGAACGGAATTGTCGAAAGACGAAACCGATCTTTGTGAGAGGCGGCCCGAACCATGCTAAGTTTCGCTTCTCTACCTTTATATTTCTGGGCTGATGCTATTGCTGCAGTATGTTTTACGCAGAACAGATCCTATCTCAATAAGCGTTTCACTCTTACTCCTTATGAGATCATCAACAACAGAAAGCCGAACGTTAAATTCTTCCATGTATTCGGCTCACAATGCTTCATCTTCAACTCTAAAGAACATCGTAACAAGTTCGACGTTAAAGCCGATGAAGGGATTTTTCTGGGATACTCTCTTACTTCAAAAGCATATCGGGTTTTAAACAAATGTTCGAGGAAGATTAAAGAAATGTATTATGTGACTTTCGATGACAGCTACGTCAAGAAGCTGAAGGCCACTGAAGAAACAGTTGGAGAAATTTTCTCTCAAACAGGTCAAGTCACGGCCTCAATTGCAAATTTGTTTGAGCAGTTTGTGGAGTTATTCGATGAACCGGAGAAAGCTACTCTCTCGGAAGCCAATGCAGTAGACAACAAAGTCGACCATCTGAAGCAAATCGTCGAAAATGCCGCAGGTACTGTAGCACCCGAAAGCTCTAAATCACCGGAAAGCTCTGAACCACCCAAAAACTCAACACCACCCGAAAGTCCTGTACCACCGGAACGTCCAGATACACCTGAAAGCTCATCAGTCGAGGGGGAGAATGTCGATGTGTTTTACGACGATGATAGCCAATCTGAATTAGAAGAAATGGTGAATGTTGAATTGGATCCATCCTTTGATCCAAATTACCCTCCTCTTGTTAAATGGACCAGAGATCATCCTGTTTCACAGGTAGTGGGTAATGTCTCTGAAAAGGTCCTGACCCAATCTCAACTGAACGCAAAACAAACATCTCTATTCTCAAAAGTAGAGTTCTGCATGTTTAACTCTTTCGTCTCAAAAGTTGAACCGAAGACAGTAAATACTGCTCTTGATCACTCTGACTGGGTTCAAGCTATGCAAGACGAACTCAACGAGTTCGAAAGAAATAAGATTTGGCGCCTCATTCCAACTCCTAAAGATTCCTCAGTTGTTGGTCTCAAATGGGTCATCAGAAATAAAATGGACAAGGAAGGCAATGTGATAAGAAACAAAGCTCGTCTAGTGGTGAAAGGATACTGCCAGGAGGAAGGAATTGATTATGAGGAAACTTTTGCTCCTGTAGCTAGGCTGGAATCTGTTCGAATATTTCTTGCCTATGCTGCACACAAGAACTTTGAGGTCTACCAAATGGACGTAAAGTGCGCATTTCTGAATGGAGAACTTGAAGAAACGGTATATGTGGAGGAACCTCCGGGAGTCGTTAATGAAAAGTACCCCAATCACTTCTATATTCTGGACAAAGCGGTTTATGGTCTGAAACAAGCACCTAGTGCATGGTATGAAACGCTAACCAAGTTTTTAAAGATGTCCAAATTCAAACAAGGTTCGGTTGACCCAACCTTCTTTCGTAAGAAGGAAGGTAACCACCTTATGATTGTTCAAATCTATGTCGATGATATCATCTTTGGCTCAACGAATCCTAGCTTAACAGCTGAATTCAGAAAGCTGATGGAGACTAAATTTGAAATGAGCTCAATGGGTCTGATTCACTTTTTCCTTGGTTTAAATATTAGACAGGGACCCGAAGGCATATTTATCAACCATGAAGCCTACACCAAGACTCTCCTTGCTAAATTCGGCATGATGGGAGACTCAAAGCTTAAAGTTCCAATGGCGTTCGGCACCAAGCTCACTCCATCTTTGGATAAGCCAGCAGTCGATATTACGTTATATCGCCAGATGATCGGTTCTTTAATGTACCTTACTGCTAGCAGGCCTGATATAATGTTTTATGTCTGTTACTGTGCTAGATTTCAGGCGAATCTTCGTGAACCTCATATGCTTGCAGTGAAGAACATACTCCGGTATCTGAAACGAACTACCTCTCTCGGCCTATGGTATCCATCAAACTCAGGTTTCTTCGTTCAAGCCTACTTAGATGCAGACCTTGGAGGTTGTGGACTAGACAAGAAAAGCACCACTGGAGGCAGCCAATTCCTTGATGGGAAGTTGTTTAGCTAGCAATCAAAGAAACAGACTTGTGTATCTCTGTCTACAGCTGAAGCAGAATACATCGCAGCTGCCTCCTGTACATCTTAAGTGATTTGGATCCAAATCCAGCTCCGGGACTATGGACTCAATATGAAAAAGATCCCACTATATTGCGACTCAGAGAGTGCAATTAGGATCTGTCATAACCCAGTGCAACACTCCAAGACTAAGCACATAGCACTGAGGTATCACTTCATTAAGGATCATGTGGAAGATGGGAACGTCGAAATTCACTTTGTTCGAACCACTAATCAACTGGCTGACATCTTCACCAAAGCTCTTCCTGAAGCTCTTTTCAACAAAATTCTACAAGGGCTAGGAATGATGGAATCGGACTTAGTACCAAAGATTACCTCTCAAGATCAAAAGTTAGAAGCGAAATAGACTGAACGTTCGGGTTCGGGTCTTGTTCTGGTGTACCGAAATGAACCGAACGCTCGGGTTCGGTCGTATCATCTAATCTTCGCTTATCACTCAAAGGTAGCTTTTTTGGTTGTAAATCTTTTGTATTATTTTCTCAAATTCATTTATCTTATTGTCAAAGTTCTTTTCTTTTTCAAACTTATTTTTTTTGGCAACTGAAATAGACCGATCGTTCGGGTTCGGTTCCAAAATTTTTCTCACCCGAAATAGACCGAACGCTCGGGTTCGGTTCCAAAATTTTCCTCAACCGAAATAGACCGAACGCTTGGGTTCGGTTCCAACATTTTTTTGTATTCATTTTTTTTATGTCTTATTTTCTTTTTTATCAAAAAAAATTCCAAAAATATTTTTTTATTTTTTTTCTTTTCGTAAATTCAAAAACTCCAAAAATAATTTTTTTTATTTTTTTTTCTTCTTTATTTTATTTTAATTTTGGCTCTTATCTTTTTAAATGTCAATTTGTGGGGAAATCATTTCACTAGTTAAGTGTCCCTAGAAGCATGCTATTGTATGTGTCCAAAGCCTCATCTGATTCTGAATAATAGCCTTACTGACTTGGTACAAACAAACCTTGTCTTCCCAATTAGGCTCTCACATTTATTCTAATCATTAGCTACCTAACTCTCTTCTCACATGAGATAAGAGTTTTTTGCTTAGTCCCTATTTTTTACAGCAGAGGTACTTTGGTTTCTTTACACCATCTACATTATTTTTCTCCATCTTATTCGCTTCACAAACGTAACCCTTGAGACTCTCAGACATTACCACTGAGGTTTATGGTTGCACAATTTTTGTGTTCATGATCTTAGCTTCGTGTCACTACGTGCTAAGTGAAACCCACAATTCAATACCTACTATGCATTAACGGTGAACAATAAACACTGATGAATTGACGGACTTATCCATGGGGATACAATGTGAAATCTCTACTTTTCTTTTGAGTGATTCCTATGAACTTGTTAAATCCCATAACATTTCTTCCCTTGGAATCCAATTTTATTTTTTTTGAGATTTTACATACATTAGTTTACCTTGCCACTTAAATTATCTCCAACCTACTTGTTCAACAAACTACACTGGTCTCACAAGTACTTCGTTCGATTTTTATCTTATATCAAGATTAGGAATTCCGAATTAAAGCAAAAGCCACCTAAATAAGCCTAATTAAAAGAAGCCTTTCAACACTTCTTAAGAAGTGTCTGATCTTAATTCAACGGGAAACCACACAAACACTTTAAGGTCTTTCCTGACTTTGAAGGAAGAGATTCGTGCTTGAGATCCATTGTTTCGTGTCATTATTGACATCACATAATCCCTCAAAAGTGTTGCTTTATTTCTTTTTCTTTTACACACTCAGCACGAAAATCTTTTTGATTTTCCAAAATTCTGGTTTCATTAATTACAAGGCATTTTAATTGGATTGGTTGTTATAAAAGGGTTGTGGGTAATTTCGATCCACGTGGGCGATTTTATTTTGAAGATGCCGTTAAACTCTAAAAGGATAAGATGACAAAATGCTGACTCAGGCGGGAGTCCAATCGATTTGATTTCAAACGGCGCAAGAAGGCCAAGCGTGCAAATTGGAACCGTTTCATCTCAAAACGGCGCCTGATTGGAGGGCATGTAAATCGGGACTTACACTCTCTCTCATGCGTAATCATCGGCAACACCAATTGTCACGCGTCACTCGCCTCTGAAAATCTCTTCGTATTTCACTCGAAGATTTGGGAAAGATTCTTCTCTCTCCTTTACCCACAGTATAAAAGGTAACGTAAACCTTTGTTTACCTCTTTACTGCACCCATATTTCCAGAGAGCAAGAAAACCCTCCAATACTCTACTGTTCATCATCTCTCCCATCTTCATCACAACAATGGCGGATTCTTCATCAGTTCACGCAACTTCTCACATCTTGCCGATTCGTCCCCAGCAGAGTTTGATCATTGATCTTACTCCTCAAGCATACGACGCTTTCATGTTCCCAATTATCGAATGCCTAAAGTACTCGCCAATCGCTCCTGCTCTTACAAGAGCTGAAGCAGTTCCCATGGAGTTCCTGTCCCAGATTTTTGCCACATCTCACTACGACAAGGTCGTCGATCGGATTTTCTTTGATGTGTTCGAGCACAAGGCGTCGATTTCCAAGCAGAGGTTCTGCACATTGTTAGGGTTTGAACCTGATTCGTCGAGGGTTAACCCTGAAAGCATTACGATGGGTCATCTTTTCAACATGTTCTACAACATGGGGTATACTGAGGTGTTGACTACAGTCACGAAGTTCAAGAAATCATGCCTGTCCCCTCAGTGGAATGGGATGTTCACATTGCTTTTCAAGGGGCTGTCTGAAAGAAGTGCTGGATCAGACGGGGAAAGTCGTCTTTTTCTCTCAATTCTGTACGGGGTCTACAATGGAATCAACATGGACTATGGGTCGGTCCTTTCGCAACAACTCATTCAGAGTCTTTCTTCCACTTCTCGAACTTCAGAGATTTCATACGCCCGGTTCTAGACACTTGTCACTAAATGGGTGATGGACAAGTACCACATCCCCATTGTTGTTGGTGCTCCAATGTCTTCGATTGGTACCTTCCATACCACGAAGATCATTGTTTCCGATGCCTCTAAATTTTCGTTCAACGGTTCAATTCCGGAAACAATGTATGGTGATGTTCCTGCCGACAGCCGGATTATTAGAACGTACAAGGAGTTCCGACGCTCTGGTCCGAGAGAGCTTACTCCAGAGACGCTAAAGTCAATTCACGATGCTGACAAGCCTGCCCCAAGAGGAAAGAAGGCTGACAAGGGCAAAGAAAAACAAGTTGCAAAGGGAGTCAAAGGCCCATCTCCCAAGAAAAGGAAAACGACCAAGACTGTTCAATCCCCACCGCAGAAGAGGAGAAAAACCCAACTGAGGCGTAAGATGGTCATCGCTTCATCCTCAAGTGAATCTGAGGAAGAGAGTTCTGCTTCTAAAGGCTCTCCTCGTGGTAACACTCCACCACGATCTCCTATCCCTGAAGTTCACTTCTCTACTTCTCCTATCTCCTCTCCTCCAGTTACAATTCCTGTTTCTATTCCCCCCATTACTTCCACCACTGCAATACCATCCACCTCCATCCCAGTACCACCTCCCATATTTACCGAAGCAATCACCACCACTACAGAGTAAGAACCAACGTATCTGATACGGGGGTTCATACTGACACACCCAAATCCACCTCAGCACCCGAACCCACACTAACAACCGAACATACCACCCAACCCGAACCTACTACTACTACCGAGCCTCCAGCTTCACCACCACCATCTTCTCCTGCTCATTCATCAGAGGGTGAAGAACCACTCCTTGGCGGGGAGGACATGACCTTCGATTTGGTCTATTACAGTCCGTTTCAAGTTCAGAGTGACGATGATGATGATGCTCCTGCCACAAAGAGGCATGTCAAGGAGCTACACGATAAAATCGATTCGCTCATCGCCTCATCTTCTACATCTCAGTCCTCCATCTCTGAAGCTGCCATTCAGAAAATTGTTGATGCTTTTTCCAAAGCTCATCAAGTTTCCCTTGATTCCGCCACTGCAGCCATTGATGCCTTAACCAAAGCTTGTGAGGCAGCGACCGAAAAAGTCGATAAACTATTCACTGATGCTTCTTCCTTGTTGCAATCTTTACAGGAAAGTGCTGAAGCCACCAAGACAAAGCTGGAACCCATTATCAACCAGCTGGCTACATCAGTCGCATCAGAGCTGAAGTCGTTTGCTTCACTTCGTCAAACGCTTTCTGACGACAACTCAGCTTTCAGAACAACCATTGAGGAGCGCCTCTCCAAGCTTCAAGAAGACTTAGCTGCTGAGAACTCCCTCATGGATGCTCTTGCAAGGAAGACTACCGCTCTGAAGGTCAAGAGTATTCAACTCTCCAACTCTCAACAGGAGATTGAGTCTCTTCGATCTGAAAGAGAGGTGGTTAAATCATGTGTTTCGGATGTCCACTCAGCTATCCCAAACATCCTTGAAGCACATGAACCGATCCTCAATTATTCTGTGAGGCGTGACCTTGCAGAGAAGCTTGCTCCCGCCCTCTCTCTACTGAGCAAAATTGAAGGGCTCCTTGATTTCGTGTCCATTCCGAAACAAGGGGGAGAAAAAGAGAATGTGTCTCAACCGCCTCCTACTTCAACAGCAACACACACAACCGAACCTCCTCCAGTAGGCCAAGCCTCAGGTTCCGGTGTAAAAGACAAAGGAAAGAAAATTGCTAAGGAGAGCGACGAAGATGATAAGGAGACAATTGTCGACCTTCTGAAGCGACAAGGTCGAGATAAAGAGGCTGACATTAGTGCTCGTGTGGCTAGAGAGGCTGAAGAAGCCGAAAGGAGACAGAAAGAAGCCCACAACCTTCTCGAGAGCAGGAAAACTCTTTTTCCTCCTTGGACTCTTGAGAAACTGATTAAAGAAGCCATCGAAACACCCACTATCTTGTGGCTAGAACCCGTGATCTCTTTAGATCGTTCTAACACTGTCGACTCTCAGTTTGGTATGCCACTGACCCGAAAGGCATTTATTTTTCATGCCTTTGCCAACATTGCTGAGTTCCCTCATCCTCATCCAAAGGTTGATCGGGACTTAGTCGAATTTTATCTGAGGGCAGCTCAACCACAATACCAAACTTGGAGTGCTCAGAAAATCGTCAATGTTCGGGTCCTAAAGCCGTACAAAGAAGGCAACTGCACCAACGTTCGGTTTAAGATACTATGGGGATCTGCCAAGACCGAACATGCCATCTCACTTGCAGATCTTCCCAACCTTAATCCCCATGACTGGATTATCTTGCACAACATCCTTCTTACAAACGAAGCAGAATATGGTCCGATCATCGACCACTTTAAGAGGATGCTTGTATGCTATGTCATGGAAGTTGCATTGATGGATCAGGAGATAGTGAGCGTATTCAAGAAAATGCCTACCATATCTCCTGTTGGCTCTGTTGGATAAGGTGTCTAAGTCCATAACTTATTTGGTACATACTTGACCCGACCCGGCATGGTCCATTTGGGTTGCACTTCACCCAAACGATTTATGGATAATTTTATGAGAATTATATACTTACGATTTATTAATATATTTTAAGTTATAATATATTAATATGAAGTCATGTTATTTAATTAGTTTTAGTCTTAAATTAATTATGAATTAATTTAGAGATTAAAAAGAAGACCGATTAAATTATGAGCTATTATATTTTATATAGTGTGGGATAATACTCATTTGTTAATGGGCTAAGCTAATATGGAAGTCCATGGATGGTCCATGGAGCTTTTAACCCATGGATCCTTGGAAAGGAAAAGACATGGGTTATTAGGGTTTCACCCTAACCATGCACACTATATAAAGAAGCATATGATGCAAGAAATGTGACACTAGTAGTGTGAGACTTAGTGGTGGCCGATTCCATAAGAAAGTATACTACTCTCTCAAAGTTTTCCAAGTGTTTGTGGTGATTTGTGATTCCATTTGAGGCATTCACACTATTGGTGCTTGGCTCTCAAACTTCAAACAATCAACCATCATCAAAAGGTATGTATTTCTACTAGTACTTTTATGATTCATAATCCTTATACTATGCTAGTTAGGAAGAAACCTAGGAAATTATTATTTTCATGTATTTTAGAAGAAAACATAGATCCAAGGTTTATTAGGGTTGCATGCACACTTAGGAAGTGTTAGATTGCTCAAAACCCAACAGTGGTATCAAAGCCTAGGCTTGTTTTCTTGAATACTTGATGCAAATTGCTGAAAAATGTCAAAAAACTGCATTCTGCACAGCAGACTCGCCGAGTCCTTTCATGGTACTCGCCGAGTCCATGTGTAGATTTAACCAACTCGCCGAGTCAGTTCATGCACTCGACGAGTTGGCAGGCCTGAATGCAGATTTTCGAGTTTTGGTGCTGGAATTGGTCTAGAATCATTACCTTAAACTGTTTTGGACTCATAAAACCTATTTTCGATGTGGTAATGATGATGGTGGACCAATTTCAAAGTTATAATCAAAATTTCACGTTTATATGTATTCATATGATACTTGAAATTGTTGATGTGGATGTTCATGTTCATATGAGTTTTGTTAGATCATAGGAATTATTTGCAAATTGTTTGTTAGTTAATTCTTGATTTTAATGTGTTTTAATGGAATTCATAATTTTTCCTCAAGTTATGGAATTCCAAAAGTTTTTTCTTTTAAATGTTTTTTCTTAAGAAGTCATAAGTTACACTTTTGAAGAGTTTTTCTAATAAATGCTTTTATGGACTTCGTAACTTGTCCTCAAGTTATGAATTTCCAAGAGACTCTTCACTAAAAGTTTTAAACACTTAATTAAAACTCATAAGTTATGAATATCCAAAAGTTTATGAATTGTTCAAAACTTGCCCTCAAGTTTTGGAATTTGTAAAGTCTCACACAAACTTTAATTCCACATCCTAGAGTTTTAAAAGTTAAAATTCAACACTTATACTATTTATAACATTAATGGTTAATTATTATATATATGTATAAGAACAAGTCGTTTTATCGTTAGTAGGCCTCATTCACGAAGCTGATCTATAAGGTGGGCATAAGGTTGTTGCCTATAAAATGGCAACTTAATGGGTGTCCACTCTCACCCACCGCTTGCTTGACTGGTGGAGGGTCGTTAGCCGAACGGGTAGGACAATGACTTTAAATTCTCATTAAAAGTATAATGATTATTATAAAGTAACTAAATGTTTTATTTAATTCCCAATATTAGTTACTTTAGGAAAAATGTGAATTTGGTGCTAGCCCATGGAATTCACACTTTGTACCTTACCAAGTCGTTGGTGGAGCGTGTGTGGTTAACCGGCACACTAACTTGGACTAGTAAGGATCATGAAGGGTGACTTAATGTTTGTCATAGATCAATGGAGCATGTGTAGTTAACCGGCACATTGATTAGGTGATAATATTAAGGGTACCAAGTGAATTGGTATGGTTATTCACACCTTGTTTTGTGATCCTCGGCATCCCAGTCACAAAATTTGAGAGGGCACACTCGAGATTGAAACATGCCATTGAAAAGTTCAATGAATCTCAAAAGATCTAGGAATTTCATATCCAATTAAAACCTAATAAATTATTTCGTTTTTCATGGTGGAAATTCGTGAATCATCATTTGCCTTCCTTCAAATATTTTATAGCTTGGATTACGGCATCCCTCTTCCAAATTATAAAATATTGTGTTGGGTCCTAGCCTTGATATTTCATATTGGGTGTTATATTAAGGACTTTGAATCAACTAACTTGATTTTCTCCAATTATAGATGTCTGGTTCAGACAACTATGATCTTCCCAAATCTCTTGAAGATGGTGTCCCTCAACATCATGCTTCACTTCCTCCACCTCCTCCAATTATTCTCCCTCACCCACAAGTTCTTGAAAAGTTTAAAGTCACTCAATCCCTATTGGCAAGCATAGTCTATGTGTGCTCACATCTTGGAGATAAAGTCACATATTGACAAGCCGAGAGAGTTGGGTGTCAAAGTCTCGTGAAAGTTGGATGTTCAATCACTTTCTTAGTAACATAATGAGTCTCTTTGGGACTACTATGAGGCAGACTATGACATGACCCTTAATGATGTTATCTTTTTTGCTTGGTGTTGTGGAATCAGCAATGATTCGGTACACCAGTAAAGCAAATTTGATTAAATGAACAACTTCCCAAGTCTACATGGACACTGACAATGGTAGCATTGGATATCTAGAAAAGGATTTCTCTTCCTAATGGAAAGGGATCGGCTATAGTCAACTCGGTTGACCAAATAGTAAAGAGAAAGGCAAATTCTGAGATAGTCTCATGTGCCATTACCAAAGGGTCCATGTGTTTTGTTGCCAAAGGAAGGGGCATTGGTTGTGAAGCTGCCCTATTCACCTGAAAGGTCATAAGGTTGATCAAGTCAAGAGGTTTGACTCTACTTCAGGTAAAGTCCACTATCTAACACTATTAAGTTCCTATTTGGAGATTCTTATCACATAATGTGAATGGGTCACATGCTGATGTTTTTAAGAATCAAAGAAAAGATAGGAAGCTTAAAGTAAGGATATGTTGATTCTAATTGCAAAGGTGGGTTTCGATCGCATGGTTCGGTAATCAGAATTTTGAGCTGTTGCTTAAGAGTTATAATATATTCCTTATGAATAGATAACAACAAGGTTTTCATGTGGATTGTAAGGATAAGTTTTTCCGCAAAGTTTTAAAATAAAAGAAAAAAAGGGTTTTAATTTTATTTATTTTAAAAATATCCTTACAATGGCATCTGTGGAAAATAGTTGCTTATATGTTTCCAGTAATAGCAATATTGGAAAGTGGATTTGATTCTTTCATTTGTGGTAGTGTCTGAATTTACCAAATGAAGAAAGTTTTTCATCACCCAAGTTTCAATTGGACAGAAATTTGGAATCATACAAGTTGTATTGTATGATGAATGAGAATTTTCATCATTGAAAATTAAGACTAATTCTTTGATCACATGTATATGTGAGTCAGTTGATGGACTAAGGAATTAGGTACACTGGGTGTGCGCTGGTCAAGGTCCACCACAAAGATTGATTTGTCATGATTTACTAAAGATTAGTAAATATGATTATACTTATGAGGTTAAGTATAATTCTGTAACATTGGAAAGGTTACAATGTATGACAAAACAAATGAGAAGAATCAAATTAGGTAGAAAGATAAAAGTTTCTCAAATCTGAAAGGATAGGAGAGTACTTTAGTATTGTATTTCATGATCATCTTAATGATTATGAAACCATATCAAAAATTCATACTCTAAGGACGTCTTAGTGCATTGTTATGGCTAAGAAGAGAGGTCATGAATTGTTGGATTGGTTAAAATCAAGAAGATGAGTCATACTTCGTTCCAAAACAATTCTTAGAGTCATACTCCAAGATTGTAACTTTGAGTGACATAAAGGAAGATTTATTAACACTAGTCAAATGTAAGAGTAAAATGTTTTCTACTCTTGTACATTTGAGATTGGTAAGTTGTGATGTCTTGGATGAGACAAAGACCAACTAAGACCAATTGTGTGAAGTGTTAGTCTTGATAAGAATCTGCACTGTCCCTTGAGTATTTGTTTTGTCAAGGAATCGTTCTTGACTAGGGAAACTTATATGTCAAGGGGACAGTGGGATGAAAGAGTTTCAAGATTTAATCAAGAGTAAAACCTATAATTTATCACTAGCACACGACTTAAGGTTTGCAACCTACCGTGTTGACATAATTCTTATTTTTGTACCTACTTCAAATAAGTTGAATTTGCATGTGAGTTATCAGAGTTCAACTTGGAAGCATTGGTGGGCCTTGTGCTACCAAGGTGACAAGAAACTAAAATTGAACAAATTTAATCCATGTAAGGCTGAATTTATCACTAATCTTATCTTGTGATTATGGTTTTGACAAATTCACATGGATAGAAACTCTGTAACAACCCGAATTTGTTCATCGCCGAAAACCCATTCTACCCGTATAACTCGCCGTATATCGAAACGTTCCAAAGTCGTTTTTGGGTTTAGTTAGTTAAATTTATATGTTTAATTGATACTAATGAGTGTCCAAATCCTTTAGAAACTCATGAATCTAGCCCAAAAATGTTTATTTCAAAAAGTTAGAAACGTCCCCGCCGGTTGACGGAAACTTAATCGGGTGCGACCTAAAGCCCCGTTTAACGTCGGTATCGGGTAGAATTCCACTGTGTCCTGAACTTAGGACCTATTTAAACATATTCAAGCTATCATTTGAAGCTTTTTCTTTCTCTCACTACTCTCTCTCTAACCTCTCTCCTAAAACTCGAGATTAAGGGTCCAAATCATCAATTTTAGGCTCCAAATCGTTGAGGTACCTTCCCTAACTTAATATGTAACCTTCCTAGCCTTCAAATTCGAGTTCAAATCATCGAAAAGGACCACATTCATGAGTTTACGGCCAAGGAACAATCCTAGGCCGTGAACTCATATAAAATGGGTTTTGGAGCACAAAAACCCTTCCTAAACACAATTGGACCTTAGATATGGCTAGATGGCTTTATGAAATGGACTAATAACATTTTAGACATGAATTTAGAAGGATTTGAAGGAGTTTACGGCCAAGCCTCATGCTTGGGCTGTAAACTCATACAATTGAGGTTTTCATGGCTTTAAACCCTTCCAAATCCCTTATAAGACTTAGATATGAATTTTAGGATAATGGTTTTAGCATTTGGACACCTTAAACACATTATTTGAGGGATTTATATGATTTTACAGCCAAGGCTTGTGCTTGGGCCGTAAACTCCTTGAAAAATGGTGTTAGAATGCCACCTAAACACCCCTAAAGCCTTTAGGTGAATTTTAGAAGTCCTTTCAAACAAGTTCTTGGCTTTAAAACATCTTGAATCACCCCATAGAAGAGTTTACGGCCATGAGGGGGGTCTCATGGGCCGTAAACTCCAAAAACACCCCATAAGATTCATAAAATTTCATGTAAAACCTTGGAATAATTTGTACAATCACATGTGATTTTCTTGGAATCCAAAGACACAATTTTTCATGGGTTTATAGTAGTTTACGGCCATGAGCCTCATGCTAGGCCGTAAACTCCCTTAAATGGTCTATTTGATGTTTAAAAATCATTCCAAGTCCTTAATCCAAATTCTAAAATTATTCCTTAAATGTTTCAAGCCATTTTGTGCCATAAATCACCCCACCATGAGTTTACGGTTGTAAACTCATGGGGAGAGGGTCATTATGGCCGTAAACTCCCTAAGGAGTGTTCTTTTGGAGTCCCAATTCAATATCCTAGCTTAATGTGTCCCCAAATGCCACCCAGGTCCCTCCAAACACTTGTATCGGGGTGTTTTCGCGACTAGAAGTAATTGTCCCTATCAAATAATCAATCTAAGTCCTAATTAGATACAAATATGTATCTTTACATTATACTTATGAACTTCGTGCATTTGCAAGCCCCGGACCAACACTTAGCATCCAAATCGTCACATTTCTCGTCCAGTGAGTTCATACCCCTACGCCTTTTCTGTGTTTTTCAATGTTTTCATGGGGGGAATACAAGCAAACCATAACTGTTTTCAGATCATAACATTAATATGTTTCAAATAATATCTGGCAAATTTATAAACATTTTTACTCCTTATGTATTATGCTGAGCATAAGGAATGATTTATCAATTACAACTAAATGGATTTTAGTTAAGAAAATAACCAAACTAATCAAATTATTATGGGAATAATTTGGGGTTCTATATTTCTCTTTATATCATGTACTGATATCTATATAAAGTTATTAGATAAACTATGTCTGATTCAGTTTATCTCCGTATCATTTAAATGTATTGCCAGATAGTTTCTTTGTATGTATCTATTTTCACTGTATCATGTTTCATAATCGTTGCATAATTGATATCGTATGAGAATCTTGTGAATAGTTTAGTACTAGTTTATGAGTAGTCACTACCCTTTATGGATGATCAGTAAACCCTCCCGGGAAGTGTAACCAGAGTCTCCTGGAGGGAAAGCAAGGAATTTGTGAATAGATCTATTCGGGACTGACAATCCCACACCTTAACTGCTAGCTACAGTTAGGCGGGCATGCCTGGGGTGACAAATTCTGGATATCGTCCGACGTCTGACTAACGTCAAGGAGGTCTCGTTGTCGTATCAGCATGGTTACCCGACTCACAATACGTATTAATATAAATTTATTCACAGCTGGAATTTTGTTTTGAATCTATATCTTGTTCGGGATGATAATCCCATGGTTTTGTATCTATATCTTGTTCGGGATGGAAATCCCATGGTTTTGAATCTATATCTTGTACGAGATGGTAATCCCATGACTTTATCCAATTATCTTATATCTCGTTCGGGGTAGTGACCCCATGGTTTTATCGAACAATCTTATAACTAATTCGGGATGATAGTCCCAAGGTTTTCAAACTACTTTCTATCTACAATTCGTGCATATTAAAGTATTTCATATCAAATTCGGGATAGTAATCCCATGATTTTCAATATATAGTTTTGTGTATTAAACTATACTCTGTGTTATTAAATCGGTCTTGTAATTAGGAAAATATAGGATTTTCCTGGGGTAACATATATCGTGTAATTGAAGTGTAATGAAAGATAACCAAACAAATTTTACATAAGAAAATATGGGATTTTATTGGATAACAAACCTTTTCGGAAAACTAGAGGAAACCGATACATTTTCATAAAACAAAACCGCTTATGAACTCACCAGCTTTATGCTGATTTTCAAACCGCTTGTATTCTCAGGTCCACGTTAGACAGGTACCCGGTGATATCTTTTGGTGAAGACGGAGTGCTCAGAAGACTCGTCTCAACTTTTGATTATATGATATATGTATAATTCTTCTACAATTTACTTTTGAACCAAATGTAAACTTTCATATATATGTAATGTAATGGTTGTTTATTGTGATTACTATGTGCATTGGATTTGATATTCAACGTGGAGTCAACCCCGGAAACATTTCCGCCTTTGGTTTTCGGGGTGTGGCAGATTGGTATTTGAGCCCTTGTTTATAGTGAACAGAGTATACCAAAACTTACATGGTATAAAACTATAAACATTAAGGGGCCTAAGTGCTCTGAACTAAAAGTATCCTACAGAATATAAGTATTTTCAAAAGTATTTAAGTATGCCGAGCCGTCGAGATCCGTAACTACAAATAGAACAAACCATAAGTAAATGGGTGTTGTACGCTGCAGTTAAACCTGGGCAGTTATGTAGTCGTGTCTAGGGTCAATATGGCCTGGCCAACTATATTCATTCGAGACACGGCCAACATGTGCTTGGGAGTGACTGTGGTATGCGGCATACCTAAAAGTTACCCAATATCCCAAACAACAAATCGTCGCTGCAGCGAACCATGAAATACTATGGGAGTATTTCTCGAGCCGATCCTTTGTAGAAATCCTCGTATACGCGTTATTCCTCGATCATTCCTTTAGCGATAACTTATCTGCCCTGATAATTCATTCCTGCTTTATCACTTAATAGAATTATATGTTTGTCTTAAAGAGATATCCCTTGTTTCATATCTCTTGATTTAATGTAGGGGACTTACCATCCTCTTTTCCTAATCACTTTAGATCAAAATGTCTTCAAAGAAAGAATCCAATTCAAGTAACAACATCCCTCCGTCGCCACCCTCATCTCGCTTCGACCCTGTGATGTTCCAGCTGGCTGTTTCTACTGCAGTGATGGCTGCAATGACGATCTTGAACCCTAATAAGTCCATTGGTCCAGGATATAACCCCTACCCCCAAAACCATGAAAATGTTCAGGCGCATCAAAATGAAAACGATAAGAGTAAAAAGCGAAAAGGTCAGAGTTCCCAAGGACCCTCCAAGAGGCGCGGAACTGTGGCAGTTCAAGCTGTCACTACTCCTGTCGTTATGTCTACAGTTCAAGCTGCTGTTACTCCTGTTGCTGTGCCTATAGCTCAAGCACCTACCATGTCACAACTAGAAATTTTGTGTCAAGTAATCTCTACACCCAAGTAAAATGTAGAATCAAAAACTTAAAGAGCATGTATGATGCTTACTCTATGACATCAAATTTTCAAAAAAATACCCCATACAAGTACTACAAATAGTCAACAATCAATTGGAAACCCTAGAAGTTCTTGTTAGGTCCATTTTGGACTAGGACTTCCTTATTGGACTCATTGGACCAATAAGCCTCCAATTTGACTATCATGGGATTAGAACCTTTAAATGGGCTCTAAGTGGACCCACATCCATTTATTTCAACATTTTGGGCCATATTGAGCCTAGAATGAAATGAATTAAAAATTATGAACCATGATTAACCTAAACTAGCCCAACAAAGTGTAAAAATCATATTATATTTTTTTTGGGCCAGAAATCATCCAACTTAACTCCTATGTGGGCTTAGGGGCAATAAAGCCCAAAAATCTTTTCTTCCTTCCCAAATCTCGGCCCAAGGCAAGCCCATGAGAAAGGAGTTGACTTAATACATGCCACCTCACTTACATCCCACATATCTCCATGCATGGACCAACATGCATCAAGGAATGTCAACTCAACCCTTTCTCTCCTCTTTCTTCTTGCTCTCGGCCAAACACAACACACACACACTCACAAAAATCTATTCCACTCTCTCTAAATCTTGAAGAACATCTCCTCCCCCCTTCTTCAAAAATTTCGAGAATCAAGAGCTTCTCAAGGAGGCTTTTCCCACAAAATCATCATCTAAGGTAAGTTGATGACTAATCCATGATCTAGCTACTTCATTCCATCAAAAATCTCTTCTAAATCTATTCCAACTTGTGATCATGCACCTTAGAAGTCACCAAACTCGAGATCTACCAAGGAAAGGTGCTAGGGCCAAAAATCACTTCATTTTTCTTCCATCTTCTCTCCAAAACCGAAACCACACCCAAGGTGAGCTTCATACCCCCTTATTTTTGGTTTTTATAAGTTTTGTGGGGGGAGAATACAAGCAAATGTGTAGATCTATGATTATGTGTATGCTTTGTATGATTTTCTATGTTTATTTTCATATTATTATGTGTTAATGGTGTTGAAACTAGTCACAATGACCTTAAAATCGAGATTTGCAATATGAAGTATGAAACAAGTGCTAAACATATCATTACACATAAGTAATTACTAGAAAAATAACCAAGTTGGGTTAGATGAACTCCTTGGGCTAAAAATCACATTTTTGGACTAAAAATGTAAAAATATGAAATTAAAGGGACCAAAATGTCAAAATACAAATTATGGGGGTTAATATGTGTCAAAACAGTTTCATCAAGGAATTTTCCAGAAATTGACACCTTAGAATGATTAAAATGTAAATTTTTAAACTTAATGGACTAAAAGTGAACTTTTCGGCCCAATAAGGCCCAATATGCGAGATTTGCAAAGTTAAGGGGCTGAAAATGTATTTTCCATAAAACAGGGGACTACTAGTGTCCCAAGTCCATTTCAAAGGTTAAAAATGCTTTTCATATTTAAAAGAGACCAAAAATGCAAAAATTCTCTATTTTGGGCCAAAAGTGTAAAATTTGCGAAAAGAGGGTTCCAGCCGGAAAAGTTTCATTTTGAGGAACTAAAACTGTTTTTCAAAAAGCTTTGAGCTGAAAAATACTTTTTCTACAAGTTTGATACTAAAGTGTCAAGAAAAATGGTCTAAGGACTAAAATAAAAAGTATTATATATAAAGGGTCCAAAAGTGTAAATTCATCCAAAAGGAAGGGGCTGGAAAATGTAAAATACTAATGTCTTAAATAATGAACCTGACACGATGAAATACTAGTACCACGACTATCGGCGAAATTCAATACACCTTCAACACCAAAATCGTTATCAAACGAATTGATTCGGTCTCGAATCAATAACAATCCGAAACTACTAACACGACGATATTTCAATACACACATGGAAATCTCGGGAATTCAATACACACGCGAGAATACACCAGACGTCAATACACCGTCTTTGGGCCCAAAAGTTTCAAATCATGTTAGTTGGGCCTAGCTAGCCCAATAGCATGATCTTTAGGCCCGAAGGAATTTTGCTTACATGTAGTTGGGTCTAATACGACTTAATTCCGTGTAAAAGGACTTTCAATGGCAAACATGCTGCTGGTCCCCAAGGGTCCTTCGGTACTACTAGCGAAGTCGAGAATTCACCAATGCGAGTCGGGCTAAGGGCCCTTCGCATTCACGATAGCCTTGAACAACGTAGGGAAATACTTGGGCTTCGCACCCTCTTTTTCCCCTCGGTTGTGGGGCTACATGAGTCCGGGGGGTTGGGTTAAGTGAATAAGTGCAAGCGACGCCTAAGGGTTCATTTGTACGGTTGTCAACTGGTCATTTTCATTAATGTACGTTACAACAATTCACAATCCACAATTAATCCAACGTCCCCGGAGCTCAACGAATACACCTGTCGTAACGAATACACCTGTCGTAATGAAATAACGAAACATAAAATTATTTAATGCAAAGTAATGGGAAAACGTCGGGTTTTCCTAGGATTTTCAATTAATACACCTACGAACTATATACTGAGTTTTACAAATTGTACGCTTACATCTATAGAAAACAAACAAGCATACTTACGGATCTTCACACCTTTTATACTATACTATTTTCAGAAAATATCGGATTTTCTGGTGGTTTTCAAAGTTATACAAATCATTTTCAAAAACATGCTTATGAACTCACCAAAATTTTTATGTTGACCGTTTTTCAAAATAACTTGTATTCTCAGGATACCGTCGAGGCAGGATGAACGAAACGAACTAATGGATATTGTGTTATATTTTGTCTCATCATACTTGTACTATTTTGACATGTAATATTCAAATACAATACTCGATGTAAACAATGAATGTTGTAATATTACATGTGTGATGATGATGATGTTATGTTTCAATTATATTCATTGTAATGATATTTCAAGATGACGCACAAGCCCCCGGACGTTTCCGCCATCTGGTTCGGGGGTGTGACAGATTGGTATCAGAGCTTTGTTTATAGTGAAGTAGCATATCTAGCCACACATTGATATGCAACTATAAACCAAAAGAGGGACTAACACAACTCTGAACAAAACAAGTAAAACACAACAATAAAACACCTTTGCTTGTATTAGGAAAAAGAACATAATACCGAACCAAACAAGATAATACTAGTATCTCGGTTAATCCAGGACTGTTCTTAGTTGTATCAAGGAGCGGATGTAGCCTGATCAACTACATTCCCTCCAAGGTACAACCATCACATGTCTTGAAGAAATCGTGATAGCTAGGGAATCTAAAAACATACCCCTTATTCTCCAAGAAGGGAACCTCAAGTAAATCTATGCAATAGTTGTAGAATTATAGGAGTAATTGCTATGCTATTTGATTCTAGTATTCATAGTCCTTCATGCAATACGCTGTAGACAAGTATCATTAGCCAGGAAACCCTATCTCCCTAGTCAAGGAATAGTAGGGTGGCTTGACCCAAAGGAAGAACCACAGGAGGAACACGAAGTAGAACTCGTAGGTGAACCCGCTGAGTCAATAGTGGACCTCGAAGAGGAAGAGCCCAAGGGCAATGATGATGATGACTCGGATGCAGAATCTGATGTCATCAATCATCCATGAAAAGCCAGAGTACCGACTTATCGTGTGGGCCCCGATGGCCCCATGCCCCATTGGACTTACGAAATTTGGAGATAGAGTCACCAGCAGGGGATACGATCACACTAGGGTAGGAACCGAGGTCTCTCCGACCATTAGCCATAGAGGACCAGCTGACCAGGCCCTCCCAATCATGGTCCGACGCACCCAATGTATTGATAACCAAGCTCAGGACACCCCAAATCGAACAGAACAAATGTGGTTTGCTATTGAGAGGGATGAGAGGCAAACACAGGAAGTGAATGGAGACTCTCGAGCGAGACAGTTAGTTTGGGGGGTACGCCTACGAGATACCGAGCAACAAGTAGCTCGTCTCCGAGGTGCATCCACTTCACCAGCACCACCACCAGACACTTCCCGCCACGATTAGGATCAGCCTTTACTATCCGACATGACTCTCTTTCGTGTACTAAGATGGTAATTACCCCTGAAACAATTATGTGTTATATTTATTTCATATTGCTACAAAGACTCAATTATATGCACAAGCGAACCCTCGAGACCACTAGATACTTAAGGATCTCGAAACCAAAACAACCCATATATTCTAAGGATAGACGTAACAATCGTGCCAAATCTGTGATTACCTACTACCGCAAATACATCATATGGATGTAGATGGAGGCAGTAAGAAGTATACAACAAGATGCAAAATTTATAGAGTACAACCAGAAATGACGATCATTACTTACAATCTGGATTATCAACGTGCATCAGGAAAATGCCATCCCGCAAGAATAACAAGCGCACCCGCAAGACACCACTCCTGCAGATGGACTCTGCTACATTTCAAGCTGCTGTAATGGCAGCAGTAACCGTTGCTATGACACAAATCAATGCAAACAACCCTAATGGAGACGGGAATAGCATTTACGACTCCAGCCAAAGGAACAAACATGGAAACCAACAAGTGACAACCTGTCAAGGAACTCCAAACCCCAAGCTCAAGAGCAGGAAGCTGAGGTCTGGAAGTAAGAAAAAGGGGCGACACACTTAAGGGTTCTCAAGGGAGCAACATGTTGTTGCTGTTCATGCGACCATGACCCCTATTACACCAGCAACTAGGAGACCATATGCTGGAAACCTTCCAAAATGCAACCAGTGAAAATTCCATCATAATGGAGCTTGTAGGGAGATGCATTGTAACAAATGCAACCGAAAGAATCACATCTCCAAATTCTGTAGAACTTATCCATGCCAGAATCGCCAGCCAAATGAAAACGACAACAATCGCAACAACCGTAACAACAACACCAATGATGAGACCAGTCACACCTGCTATAGGTGTGGAGGAACTGGTCACCTCAGGCGCAATTGCCCCAGGGATAACAATCAAGGAGCAGAAGGATCAGAAATGGTCCTGACCTTGGGTCAAGGCGAATCAATCCAAGACCCAACGGTTGTTACTGGTACGTTCCCACTTGACAACTCTTTCGCTTACCTCTTATTTAATGGTAAATCCGAGCGAAGTTTCGATTAGTAACATATTCAAACACTTACTAAAACCACATCCCCAAAGCTAAGCTAAGCCTTTTCAATGGACATGGCCAATGGGGAAAACCGATTTAACTTAGGATACTTATGTGGAGTACACCTTAACACTAAACAACCATTCATTACAAATAGATTTCATGCCAGTAAATATTAGGAGTTTTAATGTGATAATCGTCATGGTTGGGTTAAGCCCCCACCTTGCTGATACTATGTGTCGCGAGAAGGCCGTTTGCCTTCACCTTCCTAATCACAAAAACTCTAATAATCCATGGTGATAAACTTGGCGCCAATCCTTTTCCTATCTCGTGCATCAAGGCAAAGAAGTGCCTGCACCAGAAGAACTACGTTTTCCTCACTCATGCTGTGGACAAGACCAAAGAAGAGGTAGGCATACAAGGTATTCCAGTAACATGTGATTTTTCCAAATGTGTTCCCCAAGGAACTTTCGGGAATATCCCAGAGAGACAGGTCGAATTTCGAATCAACCTCGTACAGGGAACCACATCAATCGCCAATTAACCCTATAGGTTAGCTTCCGCTGAAATTCAGAAGTTATCCAGACAATCAAGAAAATTTCCGAGCGAAGGATTCATCATACCAAGCTTCTCACCTTGGAGAGCTTCGGTCTTGTTCTTCAAGAAGACGGATCCTTTGGAAGGTACATCGATTTTAGGAAATTGAATAAGCTCCCTATAGAAAATCGATACCCACTTCCTTGGACTGGCGATCTATTTGGCCAGCTACAAGGTGCTAGTTACTTCTCAAAAATAGATCTAAGAACCGGTTATCATCAACTTCAATTCCGAGAAGACGACATTCCAAAAACTGCCTTCCGAACTCGTCACGACCATTTGAAATTCATTGTGATACCCTTCGGTCTAACGAATGTTCACACACTATTCATGGACCTTACAAACCAAGTTTTCTCAACCACACCTGGTCAGCCTTTTCATTATTTTCATCAATAACATACTCGTCTGCCCACGAAGCAAGAACGAAACACTGTCAACACCTACTACCAGCCTTGAAAGCATCAAATCCAGAGAATATCGTGAAGAAAGCACTGCATGGATGGATAGAACTCTCGGAGTTGAAAGACAAAGCTTATAGGTACGCAAGTTGAATTGGGCGTTATCTGGGTGATCGTCGATAGGTTAACCCAAACTGCCTATTTCCTGCTAATACTAAAATCAAACAAGACAGAAAGATCTACATGGATCTATATCAAAGAGATCGTGAGACTCCATGAAATATCAGTACCTGTTATCTTGGATCGAGATAACAGGATTACTTCAAGACTTGGACAGTCATTCTAGAAGGCTATGGGAACATAGCTAAATATGAACATTGTTTTCTACTCTCAAACCAATAGTCAAGACGAACCATTCAACCACTCTAATTCATGCGACAATTCTGGGTGTTTGAGTTCAACAAGTCGGGGGATACCCGCTTGCCCTTGGTTGAATTCTCACGCAATGACAGTTATCACACGAGCATCAAGATTGCTCGTTTCGAAACCCTTTATAGTCATAAATGCCTATTACTCGCCAGTGCTCTCATGAGACCAGAAACCATTTGCGAAACAACAGAGAAGATAATCCAAATCAAAGCCTGACTTCAAGCATCGCGAGACCGACAGAAGAGCTACTCCGACAAGCGACGTAAGCCAATAGGATGTCAAGTCGGGGATCGCGTGTTATTAAAAGAATCTCCTTGGAAAGGAATGATTCTCTTTAGAAAACGGGGAAAACTGAACCCACAATACATTGGACCTTTCCAGATCGTCGCCCGAATAGGTCCAGTGGCGTATAAGCTGCAGCAACCCGCAGAGCTAAACAATGTTCACCCCGTGTTCCATGTCTCTAATCTAAAGAAGTGTCTATCGGATGAAACACTCGTCATTCCCCTTGACGAAATCGAAATCAATGAGAATCTCCTGTTCGTGGAAGTACCGGTTGAAATCATGGACAGGGAGGTGAAGCGTACTAAGCAAAGTCGCATCCCGATCGTGAAGTTACGGTGGAACGCGAAGCGTGAGCCAGAATTCACATGGGAGCGCGAAGACCTAACGAAGCAGAAGTACCCTCACCTATTCTAGCATTCTCAAATCTAGCTTTCAAACAGAATTTCGGGACGAAATTCCCTCTAACGGGGGGATGATGTCACAACTAGAAATTTTGTGTCATGTAATCTCTACACCCAAGTAAAATGTAGAATCAAAAACTTAAAGAGCATGTATGATGCTTACTCTATGACATCAAATTTTCAAACAAATACCCCATACAAGTACTACAAATAGTCAACAATCAATTGAAAACCCTAGAAGTTCTTGTTAGGTCCATTTTGGACTAGGACTTCCTTATTGGACTCATTGGACCAATAAGCCTCCAATTTGACTATCATGGGATTAGAACCTTTAAATGGGCTCTAATTGGACCCACATCCATTTATTTCAACATTTTGGGCCATATTGAGCCTAGAATGAAATGAATTAAAAATTATGAACCATGATTAACCTAAACTAGCCCAACAAAGTGTAAAAATCATATTATATATTTTTTGGGCCAGAAATCATCCAACTTAACTCCTATGTGGGCTTAGGGGCAATAAAGCCCAAAAATCTTTTCTTCCTTCCCAAATCTCGGCCCAAGGCAAGCCCATGAGAAAGGAGTTGACTTAATACATGCCACCTCACTTACATCCTACATATCTCCATGCATGGACCAACATGCATCAAGGAATGTCAACTCAACCCTTTCTTTCCTCTTTCTTCTTGCTCTCAGCCAAACACAACACACACACACTCACAAAAATCTATTCCACTCTCTCTAAATCTTGAAGAACATCTCCTCCCCCCTTCTTCAAAAATTTTGAGAATCAAGAGCTTCTCAAGGAGGCTTTTCCCACAAAATCATCATCTAAGGTAAGTTGATGACTAATCCATGATCTAGCTACTTCATTCCATCAAAAATCTCTTCTAAATCTATTCCAACTTGTGATCATGCACCTTAGAAGTCACCAAACTCGAGATCTACCAAGGAAAGGTGCTAGGGCCAAAAATCACTTCATTTTTCTTCCATCTTCTCTCCAAAACCGAAACCACACCCAAGGTGAGCTTCATACCCCCTTATTTTTGGTTTTTATAAGTTTTTTGGGGGGAGAATACAAGCAAATGTGTAGATCTATGATTATGTGTATGCTTTGTATGATTTCTATGTTTATTTTCATATTATTATGTGTTAATGGTGTTGAAACTAGTCACAATGACCTTAAAATCGAGATTTGCAATATGAAGTATGAAACAAGTGCTAAACATATCATTACACATAAGTAATTACTAGAAAAATAACCAAGTTGGGTTAGATGAACTCCTTGGGCTAAAAATCACATTTTTGGACTCAAAATGTAAAAATATGAAATTAAAGGGACCAAAATGTCAAAATACAAATTCTGGGGGTTAATATGTGTCAAAACAGTTTCATAAAGGAATTTTCCAGAAATTGACACCTTAGAATGATTAAAATGTAAATTTTTAAACTTAATGGACTAAAAGTGAACTTTTCGGCCCAATAAGGCCCAATATGCGAGATTTGCAAAGTTAAGGGGCTGAAAATGTATTTTTCCATAAAACAGGGGACTACTAGTGTCCCAAGTCCATTTCAAAGGTTAAAAATGCTTTTCATATTTAAAAGAGACCAAAAATGCAAAAATTCTCTATTTTGGGCCAAAAGTGTAAAATTTGCGAAAAAGAGGGTTCCAGCCGAAAAAGTTTCATTTTGAGGAACTAAAACTGTTTTTCAAAAAGCTTTGAGCTGAAAAATACTTTTTCTGCAAGTTTGATACTAAAGTGTCAAGAAAAAATGTCTAAGGACTAAAATAAAAAGTATTATATATAAAGGGTCCAAAAGTGTAAATTCATCCAAAAGGAAGGGGCTGGAAAATGTAAAATACTAATGTCTTAAATAATGAACCCGACACGATGAAATACTAGTACCACGACTATCGGCGAAATTCAATACACCTTCAACACCAAAATCGTTATCAAACGAATTGATTCGGTCTCGAATCAATAACAATTTGAAACTACTAACACGACGATATTTCAATACACACATGGAAATCTCGGGAATTCAATACACACGCGAGAATACACCAGATGTCGATACAACGTCTTTGGGCCCAAAAGTTTCAAATCATGTTAGTTGGGCCTAGCTAGCCCAATAGCATGATCTTTAGGCCCGAAGGAAATTTGCTTACATGTAGTTGGGTCTAATACGACTTAATTCCGTGTAAAAGGACTTTCAATGGAAAACGTGCTGCTGGTCCCCAAGCGTCCTTCGGTACTGCTAGCGAAGTTGAGAATTCACCAATGCGAGTCGGGCTAAGGGCCCTTCGCATTCACGATAGCCTTGAACGACGTAGGGAAATACCGGGGCTTCGCACCCTCTTTTTCCCCTCGGTTGTGGGGCTACATGAGTCCGGGGGGTTAGGTTAAGTGAATAAGTGCAAGCGACGCCTAAGGGATCATTTGTACAGTTGTCAACTGGTCATTTTCATTAATGTACGTTACAACAATTCACAATCCACAATTAATCCAATGTCCCCGGAGCTCAACGAATACACCTGTCGTAACGAATACACCTGTCGTAATGAAATAACGAAACATAAAATTATTTAATGCAAAGTAATGGGAAAACGTCGGGTTTTCCTAGGGTTTTCAATTAATACACCTACGAACTACATACTGAGTTTTACAAATTGTACGCTTACATCTATAGAAAACAAACAAGCATACTTATGGATCTTCACACCTTTTATACTATACTATTTTCAGAAAATATCGGATTTTCTGGTGGTTTTCAAAGTTATACAAATCATTTTCACAAACATGCTCATGAACTCACCAACATTTTTATGTTGACCGTTTTTCAAAATAACTTGTATTCTCAGGATACCGTCGAGGCAGGATGAACGAAACGAACTAATGGATATTGTGTTATATTTTGTCTCATCATACTCATACTATTTTGACATGTAATATTCAAATACAATAATCGATGTAAACAATGAATGTTGTAATATTACATGTGTGATGATGATGATGTTATGTTTCAATTATATTCATTGTAATGATATTTCAAGATGAAGTCACGCACAAGCCCCCTGACGTTTCCGCCGTCTGGTTCGGGGGTGTGACATACCACTAGGTATGCGGGTAATCTCCCTTGGTGCAACAAGTGCAAATATCACCATTATACCCCTGGCCTGTGCTTTGATAGGATCTGCAAAAGATGTGGCAAAAAGGGCCACTCCGCTCAAAATTGCAAAACACCAGTTCATCTAATCAATCAAGGTTCTGGATCAAGTACCGGACATGCCTGCTATGGTTGTGGAGAAATCGGGCATTTCAAGAGAAATTGCCCAAAGGCAGCAACCACCAACAACATCAATAATGCCAAGATAGTTTTAGCTATGAAGCAAGAGAAAGCAGCCTCTAATCCCACCGCCGCAGGTATATTTCTTCTCGACAATTCATATGTTCGCATTCTTTTCGAATCTAGTGTCAAGAAAGTTTTATTAGTCATTCATTCAAATATCTTCGTAAATATAGTCCTCGTCTAATAATTGAAACATTTTCCATCAATATGGTTACCAGTGAGAATGAGTGCACTAGCGACTTATCCCCAAGCTACATCCTTACATTGAGTAATCATTCTTTCCTCATTGCTCTGATGTCAGTTTCGATAAAGAGCTTTGATGTTATCTTTGACATGTATCAGTTGAGTCCTGATCATATTAATACACTTCGTTATGAAAAAGTTATTCATCTCAACTTTTCCCTCTCACCGGACCCTCATGAGATATGGTGTCAAGCTTGGCCCAAATCTTCGCATCAGTTTCTGAATCAAAGCTCGAAAACTCCTGCAAAAAGGAGTGTTAGGTATTCCTAATCCATGCAATCAGCAAGAAACAAGAAGTTAAAGATCTATAGAGCGTCCCTGAAAACTGTAGTATTCCTGATATCTTCCCGAAGAGCTCCCAAGAATTTCTTCCGAACGCCTAGCTTAGTCCCATATCAGGTCTTCCGAGATCTTCGTAGAAACCGATTCTACAATCTTCAGGGTTCGGATGCCCTTAGAGCTTGGTAACATCTATCCGGTACATCACATCTCGAATCCTTAGAAGCGTCTGCCCAACGAAACCCTAGTGATTCCTTTGAGGAAAACGAAGTCGTCCAGGGTTGCAACTTCCATGAGAAAGCCGATGGATATCGTAGATTGAGAGAGAGTCAATGTACAAAACGAAGACGCGTCCCGATAGTGAGGGATCGCTAAGACGCCTAATGTAAACCCGACTCCGCTTGAGAGCATGATCGTTCAAGGCAACAATCCATTCGTGTCCCATTTCAATTCATGTTCTATATCTTAATCTTTGAATTTCGGGACGAAATTCCCTCTAACGGGGGGATAATGTAACAACCCGAAGTTGTTCATCGCCGAAAACCCATTCTACCCGTAAAACTCGTCGTATATCGAAACGTTCCGAAGTCGTTTTTCGGTTTAGTTAGTTAAATTTATATGTTTAATTGATACTAATGAGTGTCCAAATCCTTTAGGAACTCATGAATCTAGCCCAAAAATGTTTATTTCAAAAAGTTAGAAATGTCCCCACCGGGTGACGGAAACTTAATCGGGTGTGACCTAAAGCCCCGTTTAACGTCGGTATCGGGTAGAATTCCACCGTGTCCCGAACTTAGGACCTATTTAAACATATTCAAGCTATCATTTGAAGCTTTTTCTTTCTCTCACTACTCTCTCTCTAACCTCTCTCCTAAAACTCGAGATTAAGGGTCCAAATCATCAATTTTAGGCTCCAAATCGTTAAGGTACCTTCCCTAACTTGTTATGTAACCTTCCTAGCCTTCAAATTCGAGTTCAAATCATAAAAAAGGACCACATTCATGAGTTTACGGCCAAGGAACAGTCCTAGGCCGTGAACTCATATAAAATGGGTTTTGGAGCACAAAAACCCTTCCTAAACACAATTGGACCTTAGATATGGCTAGATGGCTTTATGAAATGGACTTATAACATTTTAGACATGAATTTAGAAGGATTTGAAGGAGTTTACGGCCAAGCCTCATGCTTGGGCCGTAAACTCATACAATTGAGGTTTTCATGGCTTTAAACCCTTCCAAATCACTTATAAGACTTAGATATGAATTTTAGGATAATGGTTTTAGCATTTGGACAACTTACACAAATTATTTGAGAGATTTATATGAGTTTACAGCCAAGGCTTGTGCTTGGGCCGTAAACTCCTTGAAAAATGGTGTTAGAATGCCACCTAAACACCCCTAAAGCCTTTAGGTGAATTTTAGAAGTCCTTTCAAACAAGTTCTTGGCTTTAAAACATCTTGAATCACCCCATAGGAGAGTTTACGGCCATGAGGGGGGTCTCATGGGCCGTAAACTCCAAAAACACCCCATAAGATTCATAAAATTTCATGTAAAACCTTGGAATAATTTGTACAATCACATGTGATTTGCTTGGAATCCAAAAACACAATTTTTCAAGGGTTTATAGGAGTTTACGGCCATGAGCCTCATGTTAGGCCGTAAACTCCCTTAAATGGGTCTATTTGATGTTTAAAAATCATTGCAAGTCCTTAAACCAAATTCTAAAATTATTCCTTAAATGTTTCAAGCCATTTTGTGCCATAAATCACCCCACCATGAGCTTACGGTCGTAAACTCATGGGGAGAGGGTCATTATGGACGTAAACTCCCTAAGGAGTGTTCTTTTGGAGTCCCGATTCAATATCCTAGCTTAATGTGTCCCCAAATGCCACCCGGGTCCCTCCAAACACTTGTATCGGGGTGTTTTAGCGACTAGAAGTAATTGTCTCTATCAAATAATCAATTCAAGTCCTAATTAGATACAAATGTGTATCTTTACATTATACTTAGGAACTTCGTGCGTTTGCAAGCCCTGGACCAACACTTAGCATCCAAATCGTCACATTCCTCGTCCGGTGAGTTCATACCCCTACGCCTTTTCTATGTTTTTCAATGTTTTCAGGGGGGGAATACAAGCAAACCATAACTGTTTTCAAATCATCACATTAATATGTTTCAAATAATATCTGGCAAATTTATAAACACTTTTACTCCTTATGTATTATGCTGAGCATAAGGAATGATTTATCAATTACAATGTAACACCGTGAATTTCAAAATAATTTTTCACAATTTATAAAACACTTCTCATTAACTTTTCATAAAAACATTAAGTTTAAATCCCAGTTCACTTTATACAAAAACCCAAGATCATAAGCATATCAAAATCCCATGCGTGTGTACAGATCAAGCCGGCGCCTTCCCACGGTCATTGCTAGTACCTGAAACAACAACACTAACACTGTAAGCACAAAGCTTAGTGAGTTCCCCAAAATACCACAAACATATCACATATATTAGCCACTCGAGGCTATAACTCTGTGGGTCCGTGCACCCAAGCTCTGTGAACTGTAACATCCACCTCTGGCACGTATCACAATATTGTCCGCTTTGGGCCACTCGGCACGAAAACTTCCCAGGGGGTCACCCATCCTGGTACTACTCCCGCCCGAGCACGCTTAACTGCAGAGTTCTTATGGGATCTGCTGCCCTCACGGCTTTAAAACGCGTTGTGATAGGGAAGGTATCCACACCCCTTATAAGGAATGCTTAGTTCTCCTTCCCAGTCGATGTGGGATCAGATCTAACCCACTTTCACCCCCCATTATAGGGTTCGACATCCCCATCGAACACATCGACCCGTGCCCTAGCTCTGATACCATTTGTAACATCCACCTCTGGCACGTATCACAATATTGTCCGCTTTGGGCCACTCGGCACGAAGACTTCCCAGGGGGTCACCCATCCTGGTACTACTCCCGCCCGAGCACGCTTAACTGCAGAGTTCTTATGGGATCTGCTGCCCTCACGGCTTTAAAACGCGTTGTGATAGGGAAGGTATCCACACCCCTTATAAGGAATGCTTAGTTCTCCTTCCCAGTCGATGTGGGATCAGATCTAACCCACTTTATTTGTAACACCATGATTTCCAAAAACAAAATTTTCATTTAAATAATCAATTTAATATTAAAACACTTGTTTAAAATCTTATTCATACTTGAATTACAAAACATAGTTTCATTCTCGTTATAATAGAAGACCAGGATCCTCCAAAACACAACTCTTTCTTCGGTGTGTACAATCGAACCGTTGTCATCCCGCGTTACTGTAAGAACCTGAAACAACATAACATAACAACGTAAGCACGAAGCTTAGTGAGTTCCCCAATATACCTTACGCACATACGCCTTCCGGCCCGGACCTTTCGGTCCACATAACATTGCCTTCCGGCCCGACCTTCCGGTCCATGTGTCTCAGGGGACTTCCGTCCCTGCTGGGTAAACCTTCCGGCCTTACCCACGCCGACCTTCCGGTCCATCACACATCATATCGCCTTCCGGCCCATAACATATTCGCCTTCCGGCCCATAACATACATAGCACATATAACATATAACATACCACATATAGCATACATATCACATATCATATCCGACCTTCCGGTCACACAGTCAAACCCTTCCGGGTACAGTATAGTGAGAAGACTCACCTCGCGGACACTGGAAGATAGCAACTCCTGAAATCTCTTGCACTTGATCCTCCGAGCTACAAGCTCCCTGCCTCATCATATATCTCTTTTTAATACTTCTATCTCCCACGCTAACTGACCCTACAACGTTACACACAGGTCAACTCTGGTCAACAGTCCATTGTCAGCTCGACTGGACTCGGCGAGTTCCCTGGCGACTCGGCGAGTCTGGTCGTCCTTCAATCCTCTACAACTCCCCTTCCACTCGTCGAGTATCCTCTTTGACTCGACGAGTCACTCCTGGAAGAATCGCGGGGCCACCCCGACTCCACTCGCCGAGTCTGAAGAACAACTCGGCGAGTCCCAGTGAATCTTCAAGCTACTCGCCGAGTCTGATCATCCGACTCGGCGAGTCCATGCCATGCAGTCGATCAAACTGCTTCCTGAGATACATATTTTCCCGAATATACAAACATAGGACCTTCTGGACCTCTAAGGGGTACTAATGCAGGGTTATAAACGTTGGATAACAACACAACAATCCATCTAATCTCCAAATGGGTTTCATAAACCCTAAAATCGTGCACACATCAATATAGCAGAAATGATCCGAAATATTACCTGAATAACACCCTCTCTGTGTCTCCAAACCTCAGAACTCGATCCCCTTGACATTCCTTTGGCCAAAACTCTTCTTCTTCTTGCCTAACAAATTCTTCAAGATTCCAAAAGCTTTCTCTCCTGCTCTAGACGTCCACAACGATTAGGGTTCTTCCCAATCGGCCAAAAGACGGACAATGACGACATAACAACCCTTATATACGACCCAATACGAAACGGCTAGGGTTTCCGCTGAACAGCGTCGACTCGCCGAGTCCATACCTGGACTCGTCGAGTCCAGTCGCGAACCCGCGACCAAATCTGCGACCCTACTCGGCGAGTCTGACTCCAACTCGCCGAGTCTCCCCTTTAAAACACCCCAAAATGCAATTTAACAATACTTGAGATTTTGGGCTGTTACAATTCTCCCCCACTAGAATTAGACTTCGCCCTCGAAGTCTCACTCTGAAAATAGTTCTGGATGCTGCTCCCGCATCACACGTTTCGGCTTCCCTAAACACTTCCGATATCTTCCGAGGTCGCTACTGAACCAATACCAGAGGTACCTCCTTGTTCCTCAGAACCTTGATCTTCCGACCTCCGACGGCCACTGGCCTCTCGACGTAACACAGGCTCGCATCCACCTAATCGTTCTCCAGTAGAACCACTGCTGACTCATCCGCTATACACCTCTTCAACTGCGACACATATCAGTGTCATGGATCCGTCCCAATTCCGTTGACAGCTCCAACGATAGACCACCCTTCCTACCTTCGCACCTTCACGAAAAGACCCAACATACCGGGGCCCCCCATTTACCCCTCTTCCTAAACCGAAGCACCCCGTCAGAAATACGAAGTCGCCGACCTGAATCACATGCTCGCAACGGCGTCTGCCTGCATAACTTTCCTGTTAACTCTAGACGATCACTAACTCCCTAACCTGCTGAGTCTGCTTTGCCAACTAAAGTACGAACTCTGAACTGCTCATCACTCTCTGCAGTCGGAAATTACCCAAGATGCACTCCGCTCCAAATCTCAACGATCACTCAACCCATAAGGGTTAGGAAACCCTGAACCACCGGATCCCCGATCCAAAGCCCACTTTGTCCATTCCGGACCGACTGAGAGATCCGTTCTCCCTCTCAGATCAACTCTCACAAGTTCCCTCTTGCCATCACATACACATACTGAACTAGTCCCAACACTCGCAGGTGGAAAGACCCGATACACTGATGATATCCTCGAACATCTCCCAAGATGAACCACCACATCCACCCTACACTCTGATCAGATTCACACTGAGAATTTAAAATTTTCTCTCTCCATGCATCCCTTCTGAGCCTCAACAGACATCCCAACCGGATGGGTTCCTACTCCACTGCCGCGAACACGATGCTCAAAACCATACTCGAAATACTCTAACCATAACTCTGCTCTGCAGCTTTCACTTTCGTGAACTTGCACCCCCTTCGGAGTTACATACCCTCCTCTTTTCCTTTTCCACGGAACTCTCTTGAACATAATGCCACTCCAACCGGTGCCACGGTGCTCGCCCCAAGCGACACCACCCTTTTTGCGTAACTGCTATTCACATACTCTGGTTCTCATTGCAGGGGCTCTCAATCCCATGCACTCTCTCCACTCATCAAAATCGCTGCCTCCGCTAAACAAGATCAATAACCCGGGGCCAGACCTTCCAATGCAATCACACTGCAACATACGCGATCCGCAAATCTCGAGCTAATCCAGCAATACCAACAGAGTCTCCAGTATGACTGGACCGACTCTCATAACACATACTAGCCACTCGAGGCTATATCTCTGTGGGTCCGTACACCCAAACTCTGCGAACCCTCAGGTTCTAACTCTGGGAACCTTCCGGTTCCAGCTCTAGAAACATGCACAACATAATCCCGTGGGATTAATGCAGTACAACCCATCACGTACCTCAAACGTACCAATACTCTGATCGCAAAATTCCGATTACTTTCTCAAGCTTGATCCCGGCCTGCTCTCAGGCCTCCAAAATCGAATGCCCTAGGTCTGTATCCCGCCCCGCATACCCGACACTCGCTCTCGTCGGCCTATACTCTGCGCTGACAAACACTGCTGAATCCCGGCAGCTAAGCACCCTCACATACTCATCGATTTCCCGGAGAATTTTCTAATTCTCCCCCACTAAAGCACTGACTAACTGCCACCGATCGTCATTAACGACCTTTCCGAACCATCCTGCACAAGGAGAACATTTACCCACTGACTGCTTCCCACAAGCGTAAGCAACCCTCAGCAAAACACATCTCCTCCCTGATCAATCCGCTCAAAAGAATCCGATCTTTCAATCATCCACTCCACGATTGCAGATGCTACCTGACATTCAACCCAGTGCCGCGCCTCCCCTAACAACCCCCACGAACGATAACCAAAGGAATCCTCGACAATAATCCCATAACCAAACTCACAATCTGCCCAAAAGATGAACACCACATCGAAATCCGCACAAGACTACTGACACTAAAACACCAATTATAACCATACCCAACCATCAGGGAATAACGAATGCCAAAGCGAAAACCTGAAGCACCAATCCATAACCATGCCAAACCCGCGAAACAACGAATACCGCATCGAAATCCACACCAGACACCAGCACAAACAATACGCCACAATCAACGCAAACTACTCAAGACATCAAGAGAGCATCATACCCGCAACTGCCTCCGGAACTGCTCCGTCTCCCTCTGCCGCAAGCCGATAAGTACGACCCTGAGCCCTTGGGCTCTGCTCCATCCTGTCCTCCTCCTGAACTCCTCAAGGTGGCCGATGCTAGAACCTGCACCGGTCCTGCAGGAAACTGTGGACAGTTGACCCTCAAATGTCCAACCCGCGGCATGCGCCACCGGACCAGCAACTCCGGTGTGACTCCTCCCACACCTTCCCACAAGTGTGGCCGCTCCGATCCCCCATTCCAACGTCTACGGTCCTGAACCGTTTCGGCGCCGACTGCGACTGCATCGGGGCCTGCCTCAGCTCACGCGACTGCAACTCAACCTCTAACTCACGCCACATGGCGGGCTTCTGCAACTCCAACAGGGTCTCACACCTCCGCGCAGACACGAACTGTCTGATACCCCCTTGAGCATACTCAGATATCGGGGCATCTGAGCCTGCCCCTAAGCGAACTCAGGACAAAACATCGCCCTCTCAATAAATATCCCGGTGCTCTCAGTCACTGACTCCAAATCCTGCTTCAGCTTAAGGAACTTCCGAGCCAATTTCTCCTTTTCATCCCGCGGAACATAGCGAGTACTGAACATCCCTCTGAATTGATCCCATGAAACCGCAGCCCTCTGCGCATCGGAAAATGACCTCGTGGTCCATCTCCACCAATCCTTCGCCCCGAGCCTCAATAGGTTCAGAGCACACCCCACCCTCTGATCAGCAGGGCATAAACTCGTGGAGAAACACCCCTCCCTGTCTGATAACCATCTCATAGCAACAATCGAGTCCTGAACTCCATCGAATGTGGGAGGCTTCGCATAATAGAAGTCCCGATACTGAAAACCCCGACTAGCCCCTTTCTTTGCCGTTGCTACAGCCGCTGTAACCGCCGCGGCAGCCGTCTCTGCGAAAACCGCATATCGCTCATCAAACTACTTCAACCATAGTGGTCCTGATCGACCCAACAATTCTGGCGACTCAGCCCGCAACAATGCAGCAACCTCATCACGCCGGATCTCGCGGATCCTCGCATCCCGCTCGCTCGTGCTCGTCCGATCGATAGCCGGATAACAAGATAGCCACAAGCATCATCCACTACGAACCATGGTATTCATCCCAAGACATCCCTCCTCAACATGCTTCAGTGTATGGTACCTGAACCATAGCACCACTCCTCAATCTGCTCCAATGTACAGCACTCGAACCACAACATCTATCTCAATCTGTTCCGATGTATGGTGCCCTGTCCATAACATCACTCTGTATCCGCTCCGATGTATGGTATTCGAACCATAACATCACTCCTCAATCTGTTCCTTAGGACCTTCAGAATGCCCCCTGTATCAAGTATGGGTCCTCTGCTTTCGGTAGTACGGGCCCATACTACCTGCCACATCTACCCATACTTTCCACACGGACCATCCCAGAGTTCCTAAGTAGCTGATAAACCTGCTCTTTCACCCCATCTCATTGCGCGTGCTCGCTTTCCAGCGAAATCCTCTACTCTACCAGCGCACTCATCTGGCTAGGTTTACTCACTAGTCCCTTCCGCTGTCCTCCCACTTCTTTGCTATCAGCTGCTGAAGAGTTCCTAATGATGCCAGCCCTCTACCTCCTGAGTATCGTCATACTCACTTGGTAGCTGACTCCCATCATCGATAACTCCACAAAGCACAAAGCAAGCAGCATTCGAGCATTGAAGCATACATAGGACTCCCCATCTGTGGTAGCTCCACCCTCTCGGCTCATCCTCGGAAGTACCTCTGTACCCCGTAGCTTTACCCCTTGTGCGTTCTAACTAGATACTCTCACTCATCACATACACACAAAAGCATAACGCACATATAACAGCAAACCCTAGACTAAGGCATCACAAATCAGGCCACTCTAGTCCTAAGATGTGAAATACCTAGCCTGTCTCTAGCATGCAATAATGTCTCATAAAGTGCATAATAGATATTTCATAATACAAAAGTAAGGGTATTTTGGGAAATCACCGTTTGGCTCTGGCTGATTGTACACACTGCTCTTTCTTGCTTTCTCTTTGAACTCTTATTCACTTTTAGAAAACCATTTATTTGGAAACCTTTTTCTTACTTCCTCAGTTTGAGTCCAGATTTACCCGTAGGCGCGTCCGAATCCCTCAAACCAAGGCTCTGATACCAATTTGTAACACCATGATTTCCAAAAACAAAATTTTCATTTAAATAATCAATTTAATATTAAAACACTTGTTTAAAATCTTATTCATACTTGAATTACAAAACATAGTTTCATTCTCGTTATAATAGAAGACCAGGATCCTCCAAAACACAACTCTTTCTTCGGTGTGTACAATCGAACCGTTGCCATCCCGCGTTACTGTAAGAACCTGAAACAACATAACATAACAACGTAAGCACGAAGCTTAGTGAGTTCCCCAATATACCTTACGCACATACGCCTTCCGGCCCGGACCTTTCGGTCCACATAACATTGCCTTCCGGCCCGACCTTCCGGTCCATGTGTCTCAGGGGACTTCCGTCCCTGCTGGGTAAACCTTCCGGCCTTACCCACGCCGACCTTCCGGTCCATCACACATCATATCGCCTTCCGGCCCATAACATATTCGCCTTCCGGCCCATAACATACATAGCACATATAACATATAACATACCACATATAGCATACATATCACATATCATATCCGACCTTCCGGTCACACAGTCAAACCCTTCCGGGTACAGTATAGTGAGAAGACTCACCTCGCGGACACTGGAAGATAGCAACTCCTGAAATCTCTTGCACTTGATCCTCCGAGCTACAAGCTCCCTGCCTCATCATATATCTCTTTTTAATACTTCTATCTCCCACGCTAACTGACCCTACAACGTTACACACAGGTCAACTCTGGTCAACAGTCCATTGTCAGCTCGACTGGACTCGGCGAGTTCCCTGGCGACTCGGCGAGTCTGGTCGTCCTTCAATCCTCTACAACTCCCCTTCCACTCGTCGAGTATCCTCTTTGACTCGATGAGTCACTCCTGGAAGAATCGCGGGGCCACCCCGACTCCACTCGCCGAGTCTGAAGAACAACTCGGCGAGTCCCAGTGAATCTTCAAGCTACTCGCCGAGTCTGATCATCCGACTCGGCGAGTCCATGCCATGCAGTCGATCAAACTGCTTCCTGAGATACATATTTTCCCGAATATACAAACATAGGACCTTCTGGACCTCTAAGGGGTACTAATGCAGGGTTATAAACGTTGGATAACAACACAACAATCCATCTAATCTCCAAATGGGTTTCATAAACCCTAAAATCGTGCACACATCAATATAGCAGAAATGATCCGAAATATTACCTGAATAACACCCTCTCTGTGTCTCCAAACCTCAGAACTCGATCCCCTTGACATTCCTTTGGCCAAAACTCTTCTTCTTCTTGCCTAACAAATTCTTCAAGATTCCAAAAGCTTTCTCTCCTGCTCTAGACGTCCACAACGATTAGGGTTCTTCCCAATCGGCCAAAAGACGGACAATGACGACATAACAACCCTTATATACGACCCAATACGAAACGGCTAGGGTTTCCGCTGAACAGCGTCGACTCGCCGAGTCCATACCTGGACTCGTCGAGTCCAGTCGCGAACCCGCGACCAAATCTGCGACCCTACTCGGCGAGTCTGACTCCAACTCGCCGAGTCTCCCCTTTAAAACACCCCAAAATGCAATTTAACAATACTTGAGATTTTGGGCTGTTACATGAACCCTCAAGTTCTAACTCTGGGAACCTTCCGATTCCAACTCTATAATCATGCACAGCATAAATCACATAGACATCATGCAGTACAACACATAGCATACACATAACATACATACTCTAACACATAACTCTGATTACCTACTCAAGGTAAAGTATAGTGAGAAGACTCACCTCGCGTATCTCGATGACTCACGAATCCTGAAATCCCTCGTGCTCGATCCTCCGAGCTATAATCCTCCTATAACATCATATGTCTCTAATTAACACTTTTTATCACTAAGGTTGACTACCCCTAAGAAGTCAACACTGGTCAACTCTGATCAACGGTCAACGGTCAACGGTCAACTTTGACCGGACTCGGCGAGTGCACTAAGGCGACTCGGCAAGTCTAGACGTTTTCACCAACTCTTTAGGATTCCCTTTTTGCACGTCGAGTATTCCCCCTGACTCGACGAGTTCCACTTGGCAGAATCGCGGGACCACCCCGACTCAACTCGCCGAGTCTCAAGAACAACTCGGTGAGTCCCAGCTCGACTCAGTCCACTTGCCCACCCTCTCTAACTCGCCCTGACTCACTGAGTCAACCCATGAATCGACTGGACCACTCACTGGCCGATCTAAGGGCAATCTTCAAGCTGCTCGCCGAGTTTGCTCATCGGACTCGGCGAGTCCATGCCATGCAATCACTCAAACTCGCTTCTAAGGTCAGATTTGCTCCGACAATTCATAGATCTGGCCTTCCTAGACTGATTCATCACGTAAAGCCCCTATCTTGGTGTTCACAACTCACCCCATGGCTCATAAATAGCATTTTGACCTAAGGCATAAGGATTCCAATCCAAAACCTCCATTGATTCACAGAAAGCTTGGGCAAAGGGACACTCTGGACCTCCATGGGTCCAGATCTATGGTCTAAATCGCTTTAGGGGCCAAGGGGGCTCTAGATCTAGCCACAAAAGGGTTCAATAAACCCTAAATCAAAATAAAAATCAACATAGAAGAGGATAGCTCGAAGATATTACCACAATAGTGATGCTCTGGACTCCAAACTCTCAGAAAATGGCTCCTCTTGCTTTCCCTTAGCTGATCCTCCCTTTCCCTTGCAAGATGACACCTCCAAGATCAATAATGGCCTCCTACTTTGCTCCAAACGCTCACACTCGATTAGGGTTTCACTCAAAGGACTAGTGAGCACAAATGACGGCCATAAGGCCCTTTAAATAGGTCCCAAACCCGAGAAATTAGGGTTTCATTAAACAGCTTGGACTCGCCGAGTCTAGGCGCGAACGCGCGCCCAAATCGCGATCCTACTCGGCGAGTCTGAGCTCCAACTCGCCGAGTCCCCTCACAAAACATCAAAAATTGAAAGCATAAAAGATACCTGGAAATCCGGCTGTTAGAACTCTCCCCCACTAGGACTAGACTTCGCCCTCGAAGTCTCGCTCTATTAATAGCTCCGGATGCTGCTCACGCATCTCACGCTCCGGCTCCCAGGTCATCTATGATCCCTTCCGATGTTGCCACTAAACCAACACCAAGGGTACCTCCTTGTTCCTCAGAACCTTGATCTTCCGATCTCTGATGGCCACCGGCCTCTCGGCATAATTCAGGCTCGCATACACCTGAATATCCTCTAATGGAACCACTGCCGACTCATCGGCTATACACTTTCTCAGCTGCGACACATGAAAAGTGTCGTGAATCTGCCCCAACTCTGCTGGAAACTCCAAACGATAGGCTACCCGTCCTACCCTCGCAATCACACGAAATGGACCAATATACCAGGGCCGCAACTTGCCCCTCTTCCTGAATCGAATCACTCCTTTCCAAGGAGAGACCTCAGGAGAACGAAGTCGCCGACCTGTAACTCAAGCTCGGACCGGCGTCTGTCTGCATAACTCTTCTGTCGGCTCTGGGCGGTCAATAACCTCTGTCTGACCTGCTGAATCTGCTTTGTCGTCTGAAGCATGATCTCTGTACTGCCCATCACTCGCTGCCCAACCTCTCCCCAACAAATGGGGGTCCGACACCTCCTCCCATACAACAGCTCAAAGGGTGGCATACCAATGCTCGAATGATGGTTGTTGTTGTAGGAAAACTCTACCAAGGGTAAATACGCATCCCAGCTACCCCCAAAATCCAACACACATGCACGGAGCATGTCCTCAAGCGTCTGAATCGTTCGCTCACTCTGACCGTCTGTCTGGGGATGATATGCAGTACTAAAATGCAGTCTAGTACCCAACTCCTCATGAAATTTCTTCCAGAATCTGGAAGTGAAACGCACATCACGATCCGAGACAATCGAGATCGGCAACCCATACCGAGATACCACTTCCCTTACATATATCTCTGCCAACTTTCCCGCTGAAGAACTCTCACTGATGTCAAGGAAGTGAGCGCTCTTCGTCAACCTGTCGACAATCACTCAAATTGCATCAACTCCTCTGGCAGTCCTCGTTAATTTGGTGATGAAATCCATGGTGATCTGTTCCCACTTCCACTCGGGAACCTCCAATGGCTGCAACTTGCCATGCGGTCTCTGGTGCTCGGCCTTAACCCTGCGGCAGATCAAGCACCTCTCAACAAACCATGCGACGTCCCTCTTCATACAGGGCCACCAATACTCTTTCCTCAAATCCAAATACATCTTCGTAGCCCCCGGATGGATCGAAAATTTCGACCGATGAGCCTCTTCCATCAAAGTAGCACGCGTACCGCCCACAAACGGTACCCAAATCCGACCTTGAAAAGTCATAAGCCCTCGACCATCTGTAACGAACTCTGAACCCAAACCAACAACCCGTTCCGTTTTCTGCATCTCCGGTCGCACAGCCTCGGCCTGTGCCCCACGAATGGCATCCAGTACCAAAGCTATCACGGTCAATCTCAAACATACATCTCGTAGTGGAGTGCTCTCCGCCCTGCGGCTCAACGCATCAGCTACCACATTAGCCTTGCCTGGGTGGTATAGGATCTCACAATCATAATCCTTGACCACATCCAACCACCTCCTCTGACACATATTTAGGTTGGGCTGATCCATCAAGTACCTCAAACTCTTATGGCCCGTGTATATCGTACACCGAACCCCATACAAGTAGTGACACCAAATCTTAAGGGCGAACACTACTGCCCCCAACTCTAGATCATGTGTGGGATATCTCGTCTCATGAGGCTTCATCTGCCTCGATGCATATGCTATCACATGCCCCCTCTGCATCAGCACCGCACCCAGCACCAAAATCGATGCATCACAATATACTACAAAATCCTCCATCCCTTCCGGGAGAGCTAATACCGGGGCTTCGCACAACCTTTGGCGAAGTGTCTCAAAGGAGGTCTGCTGCTCGGGACCCCATGAGAATGCAACACCCTTCCGGGTCAATCTGGTGAGTGGCAATGCGATCTTGGAGAAATCCTTGATAAATCTCCGATAATACCCTGCCAACCCAAGGAAACTCCTAATCTCAAAGGGTGACTTTGGCACCTCCCAACTCATCACCGCCTCAACCTTGGCCGGATCGACCAATATCCCTTCCTGATTAAGAAGATGCCCTAGGAACTGGACCTCCCGCAACCAGAAATCACACTTGGAGAACTTTGCATAAAGCTTCTCCGATCTCAAAACCCCAAGGACCTCCCTCAAATGCTCCTCATGTTGCTCTCTGGATCTCGAATACACCAGAATATCATCGATAAATACAATCACCGACCGATCCAACATTGGCCTACATACCCTGTTCTTGAGATCCATGAACACAGCCGGGGCATTCGTGAGCCCAAAAGGCATCACCACAAACTCATAATGCCCATATCGCGTTCTGAACGCTGTCTTCTGGACGTCCTCATCCCGCACTCTCACCTGATGATATCCCGACCTCAAATCCATCTTGGAGAATCAAGATGCTCCCTGCAACTGGTCGAATAAATCATTGATCCTCGGTAATGGGTAACGGTTCTTGACCGTCAGCTTGTTCAACTCCCGGTAGTCAATACACATCCGGTGTGAACCATCCTTCTTCTTGACGAACAAAATAGGTGCTCCCCACGGCGAGCTGCTCGGCCGAATAAACCCCTTCCCCAGCAACTCCTGGAGCTGCGAGGATAACTCTTGCATCTCTGGAGGTGCAAGGCGATAAGGCACCTTAGCGATAGGCGCAGCCCCCGGAACCAAATCGATACTGAACTCCACTTACCTCATAGGAGGCACACCCGGCAACTCCTCGGGAAATACATCCGGGAACTCGCGCACTACCGGAACCTCCCCAACTGAACTCGGCCTCTCGGAAGTCACCCGCGTATCCATCACATACACCAGAAAACCCTTACAGCCTTGCTGTAGACACTGCCTCGCCATAGCGGCCGAACAAAACGCTGATCCTGAATGTGTACCCTCGCCGTATACCGAAAGAACTCCCCCACTAGGGTCTCGTATGGTCACCAGCTGACGCTCGTAGTCGATAACCGCACCAAATCTGCTCAACCAGTCCATGCCCATAATGACACATACATCACCCATCGCAATAGGAACCAGATCAATCGGAAACTCAACGCCGAAAATCTCTAACACGCATCCTCGAAGAACCTCCACGGCATAAATCACTCTCTCGTTAGCTATGGAAACTCTCAGAGGCCGACTCAACGCCTCACGACTAACACTGATATGCTGACTAAAGGACAAGGATACAAAAGACCAACTCGCACCCGAGTCGAATAACACTAAAGCAGGTACATAGTTCACAAGAAAAGTACCTACGCATAACATAATATAAGCATAATATCTCGACATCAAAATAAATACATGAAAGAAAACATACCAGCCACAACATTGGGCGCAGCGCGGACCTCCTCCGCAGTCAGCTGGAAGGCTCTCCCTCGAGCTCTCGGTGCCTCGGCCTTCACAGGCCGACTCTCTGTAGCTCTGATTGCGGCAGGAGCAGATCCCTGAGATGCTCCGTGCAACTGCGGACACTCCGCCTTCCAGTGTCCGGTCTGATTACAGTGGAAGCACACTGCAAACCCCTTGGGGCAATCCTTGGCCATATGCCCCTCCTTGCCACATTTGTAGCAAGATCCCGCTCTGCATACTCCATCGTAACCCTTTCCACACTTCCCACAAGTGCGGCCCTTCTGGCTCCCTGGTTTGGGATTAGCAGGCTTGGCCCGCTTGGCTGCCGGCTGAGACTGTGCCGGTCACCGATCCCTCCCCTGAGACTCTGCCTCCTCCCTGGCCTGAGTCTCAAGCTCAATCTCCCTCTTCCGGGCATTTGCCTGAAGCTCAGCAAATGTCCGGTACGAGGAGTTCGCAGCGAACTCCCGAATATCCCGCCTCAAAATGCTCAAGTAGCGGCTCATACGTGCCTGCTCAGTGGACACGTGCTCAGGGCAGAACATCGCCCTCTCATGGAACATCCTCATGATCGCTGTAACTAACTCAGTACCCTGCTTGAGGGTCAGAAACTCCTGTGCCAAACGTTCCCTCTCCACCTGGGGAACGTACTCATCTCGGAACATGACAGTGAACCTCTCCCAACTCACTGCCGCAAGCTCAGCAGGCGTATAATGCGCCGTCACAAACTTCCACCAGTCCTTTGCTCCCAAGCGAAGCTGGTTCAGTGCGAAACGGACCTTCAAATGCTCAGGAGATGAGCAAGTGAAGAAGCACCCCTCAATATCAGATATCCACCTCATCGCTGCCACCGGGTCCTGGGTCCCATCAAACTCCGGTGGTTTTGTGTTGCTGAACTCTCGAAACAGCAACGCATCACCACCTTGCGGCCTCGCAGCAGCAATCGCTGTGGTAGCCGCTGCAACAGCAGCCTCAGAAAGAGCGGCATAATGCTCATCAGATGTCTCAATCAGCGTGGTCTTTATAGACCAAAACATCTCCGGTATCTCTGCCCTGATGGCCGCAGCCACCTCCTCATGAATGATCCGGCGGATCTCCTCATCACTAGTACCACTGCTCTCGGGCATCAAGTGTGTCCTCACCATGATCTACCTCTAAAATACAACATACGATAAATTAGAACCCTTACGATCATACTCACACTCGTCAACTCTTTCCTCCTTGATTATTGGTATTCCAAAGATTCTTACTTGGGTTGCACACCGCTCCAATTCTTTTCAGTAGTACGGGCCCAATACTACTGTCCGCATCGCACCAGAATACACCCCAAGTCCTCCTCTTCGGATCCCAAATCCCAAGTACTCTATCATGCGTAGACCACTCTCTAATGGATCTCTCATAAGCCCCTCGCTGCTACCTACTCACTCTCAAGCATCTCATAGCAGCTCACCTCTTCCTAGGCTAAGGCATCACAAATCACGCCACTCTAGCCCTAATAGGAATACCTAGCCTACTCTAGCATGCGAATACATCATATCAGTATCAATATCACATAACATAAAGGTATTTTGGGAAATCACCGTTCGGGCGCGGACTGATCTTACACACAACTCTGCTCTGCATTTTCAAAATCTTTTATTCTTTTTGAAAATATCTCTCAAATCCTCAGTTTGAGTTCAAATACGCCCGAAGGTGTACTCGAATCCCTCAAACCAAGGCTCTGATACCAACTTGTAACACCGTGAATTTCAAAATAATTTTTCACAATTTATAAAACATTTCTCATTAACTTTTCATAAAAACATTAAGTTTAAATCCCAATTCACTTTATACAAAATCCCAAGATCATAAGCATATCAAAATCCCATGCGTGTGTACAGATCAAGCCGGCGCCTTCCCACGGTTATCGCTAGTACCTGAAACAACAACACTAACACTGTAAGCACAAAGCTTAGTGAGTTCCCCAAAATACCACAAACATATCACATATATTAGCCACTCGAGGCTATAACTCTGTGGGTCCGTGCACCCAAGCTCTATGAACCATCAGGTTCTAACTCTGGGAACCTTCCGGTTCCAACTCTATAATCATGCACAACATAAATCACACAGACATCATGCAGTACAACACATAGCATACACATAACATACATACTCTAACACATAACTCTGATTACCTACTCAAGGTAAAGTATAGTGAGAAGACTCACCTCGCGTATCTCGATGACTCACGAATCCTGAAATCCCTCGTGCTCGATTCTCCGACCTATAATCCTCCTATAACATCATATGTCTCTAATTAACACTTTTTATCACTAAGGTTGACTACCCCTAAGAAGTCAACATTGGTCAACTCTGGTCAACGGTCAACGGTCAACTTTGACCGAACTCGGCGAGTGCACTAAGGCGACTCGGCGAGTCTAGACGTTTTCACCAACTCTTTAGGATTCCCTTTTTGCACGTCGAGTATTCCCCCTGACTCGATGAGTTCCACCTGGCAGAATCGCAGGGCCACCCCGACTCAACTCGTCGAGTCTCAAGAACAACTTGGCGAGTCCCAGCTCGACTCAGTCCACTTGCCCACCCTCTCTAACTCGCCCTGACTCACTGAGTCAACCCATGAATCGACTGGACCACTCACTGGCCGATCTAAGGGAAATCTTCAAGCTACTCGCCGAGTCTGCTCATCAGACTCGGCGAGTCCATGCCATGCAATCACTCAAACTCGCTTCTAAGGTCAGATCTGCTCCGACAATTCATAGATCTGGCCTTCCTAGACTGATTCATCACGTAAAGCCCCTATCTTGGTGTTCACAAATCACCCCATGGCTCATAAATAGCATTTTGACCTAAGGCATAAGGATTCCAATCCAAAACCTCCATTAATTCACAGAAAGCTTGGGCAAAGGGACACTCTGGACCTCCATGGGTCCAGATCTATGGTCTAAATCGCTTAAAGGGCCAAGGGGCCTCTAGATCTAGCCACAAAAGGGTTCAATAAACCCTAAATCAAAATAAACATCAACATAGAAGAGGATAGGTCGAAGATATTACCACAATAGTGATGCTCTGGACTCCAAACTCTCAGAAAATGGCTCCTCTTGCTTTCCCTTAGCTGATCCTCCCTTTCCCTTGCAAGATGACACCTCCAAGATCAATAATGGCCTCCTACTTTGCTCCAAACGCTCACACTCGATTAGGGTTTCACTCAAGGGACTAGTGAGCACAAATAATGGCCATAAGGCCCTTTAAATAGGTCCCAAACCCGAGAAATTAGGGTTTCATTAAACAGCGCGGACTCGCCGAGTCCATGCCTTGGAAGTAGGTATGAATCAAGACTGTCATGAATCGAGTTTGTAGATGGCTAAATGGGTTTAGTCATAGCAATGGTTGCTACAACATTCATGAGTGCTCATAAGTTATGAGTATTGGAATAAACCCACGCTCACTTGTATCGCTTCATGGAATTTATCTCGAGTTATCGTGAGACGGTAATATCATATAAATCTTCAAACCTAGAGATATGAGTTGTTACCTATGAGTTGGTTGTGCATTGATTGCACGTAAACGCATCAGTCACTTGATGTTATAAAACGTGCCTTTGTGTACAATTCAACAATTAGTAGAACAAGCATATGAGTCGAAGTTTATCTGTTCCTTCTAGAAATAGAAGCGATATTTGGGCCCCTCGATGATTTAGTTGTGACCTATGTACCGGCCGGTCAGAACTAAATTGATGTGTTCGATTAAGTTCTTTGTGAAACAAATCGAAAATCGGGAAACAAACTGCTGGACAATAAGTACGACGTTGTTCCATGTATTTGTCCGGCTGATATCATGAGAACAGAGGATTATATGATCACTTATCTAAAATGACGCTTCATAGTTCAACAGAGTTTTCGAGAGCTACGATTGCTGGTTGGTTCCTGAAGTAACATACGCAAATATAGTTATTAGACTTATCCAAGTGGGAGTCTGTTGGATAAGGTGTCTAAGTCCATAACTTATTTGGTACATACTTGACCCAACCCGGTATGGTCCATTTGGGTTACACTTCACCCAAACGATTTATGGATAATTTTATGAGAATTGTATACTTACGATTTATTAATATATTATAAGTTATAATATATTAATATGAAGTCATGTTATTTAATTAGTTTTAGTCTTAAATTAATTATGAATTAATTTAGAGATTAAAAAGAAGACTGATTAAATTATGAGCTATTATATTTTATATAGTGTGTGATAATACTCATTTGTTAATGGGCTAAGCTAATATGGAAGTCCATGGAGCTTTTAACCCATGGATCCTTGGAAAGGAAAAGCCATGGGTTATTAGGGTTTCACCCTAACCATGCACACTATATAAAGAAGCATATGATGCAAGAAATGTGACACTAGTAGTGTGAGACTTAGTGATGGCCGATTCCATAAGAAAGTATACTACTCTCTCAAAGTTTTCCAAGTGTTTGTGGTGATTTGTGATTCCATTTGACGCATTCACACTATTGGTGCTTGGCTCTCAAACTCCAAACAATCAACCATCATCAAAAGGTATGTATTTCTACTAGTACTTTTATGATTCATAATCCTTATGCTATGCTAGTTAGGAAGAAACCTTGGAAATTATTATTTGCATGTATTTTAGAAGAAAACATAGATCCAAGGTTTATTAGGGTTGCATGCACACTTAGGAAGTGTTAGATTGCTCAAAACCCAACAGGCTCTGCCAGTGATCTCAACATGATGCAGATGGGGAAGATTGACCCAAAGAGAAACTCCGTCATGTTTACCAGGAACGAAGGACAGAAATGTATTTTCGCCTTGGTAGACAAACATCTCTACACCACTGGTTGTTTGGAACACGTCTTAGGGATCATCCATCGGTGCAAGCAGAACACAGCGGATGATAAAAAGTACTTTGATGATATGATTCAATGGTATATTCGCTTTAGACAGACTATCCTTGCACTTATCTCACGTCTGTTTGATACAACAAAGAAGGTTGCTGCTGCTGGCCCAAGCAAGAAGAAACAATAGTCTCGCTCCAAATTGACGCAAAGGGGGAGATTGTTAGGTCCAGTATTGTGTTGCGTCTATTGGGCTCGTTAGCTAGTCCAATGTTTATCTCCGATATGGGCATGTCCATCCGTGAGTTTTGTAGGGTTTAATATAAATAGATGCTTGCATGTATCCTAGAATATAATGATTAGTAACGATTAGAGAAGTATTGTTCAACATATTCATCTCTATAGTGGAAGTTCTTAGTCGAGCTCTGCTGAGGATTGAGTAATCTAATCATTCGACTCATTCAGATCCATACTTGTGTTTTGTTTTTACTATTTTCACGTTCATTACTTACCTGTTACGAAGATCTAATCGATCATAGAGTTTTTATAACTCATCAGTTATTATTGTTTTTAATCCAGAATATTAACATTTAACAATTTAAAAGAAGTTACACATTTTTCAAATTGTTTACAAATAGTGACCATGTGATATGCGTGTATGTCTTGTGTGTAAGAATTTGAATTACCAACATTTGTGTTGCTCTTTTTTCATTACTTTATCATTGTGGTTTTTGTGGAAAAATAGCAGATATAGTGTGATAAAGCAAAACAAGTCATAATACTTTCTATTAAATAATATATTTTAATTAATATTTTCGAATTTTGATATGGGTCACCAATGTAAATATTTATTGTGGATCTGTTGGATTTGAAAAGAAATCATTCTACCTTAAGAAATTTTATATAAAAAGTGAGAAATCATTTTATCTTAAACTATTTATACGCAATTTTACAAATAGACAAATTCTTTTAAATTGTCAAGTGTTAATATTTTGAATTGAAAACAATAATAAGAAATGTGAAACGATCATATACAAAGTGAGGACATACAATCAGATATTTATGATTTCAATGCGTAAAGCATTACCATCACCACCACCTTCACCTTTAAATAATTTATTTAATATATTTTTTATTTAAGTGTATTTATATGTATTATTAAAAAGATTAATAATAATGAATTTAAAAATTAGTATACTTGTTTATATTTTTAATATAATAATAATAATAATAATAATAATAATAATAATAATAATAATAAGGTTTTTATTTGCAAAAAAGTTCTAATTTTTTTTGCAGAAAAGTCACAATATTTTGGGTCATTTTGTGCAATAGTCCCAATATTTTTGATCAGTTTATGAAATAGTCCAAAATTAATTTGTTGTCGGTTCCAACCGGTCAAAAAGGGTCAGAATACTTACTTTTACCGGTTTTTAGGACTTTTTCATAAACAAAAATTAGTTTAGGACTAAAACGTAAACTGGACCAAAATTTTAGAACTTTATTGGAGATTTCCCTTTTATATAAGTATGATTGTAGGAATATATACGTGATATGAGGATATTTAATTTCTTTATTTAAAATACATGCCACATCAGTATTTGGTTCATTCCATGTGACAATCCATTTTAGTTGTGGTGTCTATCGTACAATCCAGTGTCTCACTATAGATTCAGCTGTCAGCATTCCTAAACTCTAACACATTATCCGTTCTAAGTGTCTTAACTTGTTTCTATGTCCATTTTTCAACCATAGTCTTTCACTCTTTGAAACTTCTAAACACGAGTATCCACAATGATATTTCATTGGAGAAGGACCCCATAAATCCAAGTGAACATATTAGAAAATTTCCTTGCTTATGTGTTTACCATAACTGAAGTTCACCATGAGTTGTTTTCCTTTGAAACAATATTCACATAATTTTACTTTACCGGTTATTTCTCCACGGAACAACCCATATTTTCACAAGATAGACATACCGTTATCACTCATGTTTCCGAATCTTCGATGCCATAACATGGTCTTGTCATCACGTTGTTCTAAGATTGAGACACAACCACTATTCTTCTAATTGTATGGTCTCTTTAAAACAACTTTCATCTTGCATGTTTCCAATTTTACGAATAGTTATTCTTTGAAATTTTCATTTGATTTTTTTTTTTTTTTTTTTTTTTTTTTTTTTTTTTTTTTTTTTTGTTTGTTTCGGCGTTCATTCTAGTCACCAAAATTTCAAGTCTCTCTTAATGACATGGGTCGATCAAATTATTTTCCTACCAACCTGATATTTAATATGTTATTTGTTTTCAATTGATAGATATACAACATCACAAAATAATAAATTATTTGTTAAACAACTAATTTTATATAATTTAAGCTTTGGAATATATATATATATATATATATATATATATATATATATATATATATATATATATATATATATATATATATATATATATATATATATATAAATTGTCTTTCTTTGACTTATCAAATCATTTCTATAATGAACCATCTTGTCATGTTTTTCCTTTTTAAAATTTTGGTAAAATTTATCTTTTCATAGTCAAACGACAATAATTAACATTTGTCCAAAGCCATTGATAATGCAACATGTATCCATAAGATGTCGTTACCTAAATAAACCTATTTACAAATTTTTTTGAAAAACCATAACATTATGTTTATAACGAATAATAATACCAAGTTTTCTAGGCTAATGCTATTACTATTTATCAAAATATAAGTAAAAATTAGAGATGTTACCAAAATAGTTATAAATTTTACATATAACATATAACAAACGAGCAAGCCACCTATGAAATCACAAAAACTGCTTTACTAGCGATTATCGAAGGTGGGTTGACCTATTTGGCAGATGTCAATTTGGTGGATCCTTAGTTTAAAAGTATAAAAACCTCAAACACAAAGCTATCAATGTTATTTATAAACACCAGTATTGTTTCAAATATAATTTTTTAAGGTATTCAAAATTTTAGTTAATATTATTTTAAATTTATTGTTTCTTTGTGGATTTTTGTTAACATAATTGTTGATTTTATGAGCGTTTAGTAGGATATTGGAGATTTTCGCTCATTTCTCAATGACAGTTTTACAAACAAATATTATTTTTGTAGGTGCCATCTATGTAGTTTTTAGTGAAATTTTTACTAAAGAATGACATTTTTGTAGGTGCCATTTACCATAATATCACTTCTCAAATTTTGATACGTTTGAATTTATATTTTTTTAAGAGCTGGATTAGATTAAAGAAAATGAATGGGGTCATGGAATCGAAAAAGTTTTATCTGACAAAAAAGAGGGGGGGGGGGGGGGGGTCTTGGAATCGGCAGTTTGTTCTCTTTCGATCGGGCTATGCTCTTTTGATGGCGCAGAAGATTCTTTCATAACCCTGACTTGATTTAGGTTAGGGTCGTTAAAGCAATTTATGGTTCTAATGGTGGTTGTAGCTCTTTGTCCCCGAAAAGAAGGTGGTCGGGTCCTTGGAATGGTATTATTTGGATGTTGGTTCAGGCCGTTCAGCTCAAAGACCGTGACTTAGATCTTCAGTCTTTTTGCCCCATTAGGATTCAGGATGGGAGAGTTACTTCTTTTTGGCTTGATGTCTGGAAGGGGGATGCTCCTCTGGTTATATCTTTTCATAGGATTTTTTCCCTGGACACTCACATATTAGCGTTGGTCGGAGATAGGATGTTATTTGGATGGAATACTGATTCTCTCAGACGGATTCCTAGGGGAGACATCAAGCAGACTCAGTGGGATGCTCTTACTTCTTTGATAGAGGACTTTCAGCTTCAATCAAGTCCAGGACCGTTTGGGGTGGAGTATTGACGTGATTGACTCTTTCTTTGTCTCTTCAGCTCGTGCTTTTTTGGATAATAGGATGTTGTTCACCGGTGGATGTGAAACTAGATGGAATAATTGAGTTTCTATCAAGTTGAACATATTCATTTGGAGATTGCGGTTATATAGTATTCCTACGAGACTTTCTCATCAAGGCATTACGGTTGATTCAATTTTATACCCTGTCTGCTCCACTGCTGTTAAGACTATTGATCACCTTTTTGCAGGTTGTAGCCAATTGATTAATATATGGACCTTGATTAATATATGGACCTGTGTTGCTATTTGGTGGGGTGTTTAGTCTCATCAACATTTTTCTATTGATTCCCTCCTTTCGTGGTCGAATTCTATTTCCCTTAGAGGTGGAATTCATCAAGCTTTTGATGCAGTAATTTTGACCACATTATGGTGTTTATGAAATTTCGCAATTCGATTATTTTTTGATAGACTTTGGCTACGAAATTGGTTCTTTTTGATTAGGTGATAGATAGGGTTTTCTTTTGGATTTCCATTAGGTATAGCAAAACCAAAATAGGTTGGACTTCTTGGTTACATGACCCTCTTTTAACTTGTAATATGTTGTGATGTCTTTTTTCTAGCTTCTTGCTAGTTTTTTTATAAAATTTTCGTCGTGCCAAAAAAAATAATAATAATAAAGAAAATGAAAGCGAGCGATAAACTAGGAAAGTACCAATTACAAGGTAACAAACATCAAAAGGTTTTTCATCCACCCGACTTAAATAATTTGTTTTTAATTTAACAGTTTTTCTTTTCAGGTTTTAAGAAATTTGTGCTATTAAAAAAGTAAGATAAGTTTGTTTTGCGGAAGTCGCAATAAACATGTGGGTATATAAGTGGTGATGGGTCAAATGCACAAAAATGTGTTGTTGTAAGCCACCGATATGAAGCAAGCATGCTCTCAAGAGAATAATTGAATAGGACTAAGAAGATTGAGAATATGAAACAAACAATTAACAATCAAGACATTTTGAATAATTTTTTTTTTGTAGCGTTTTACGACATTTTAATCGACTGTCTCCATAACACATTACAATTTAGGATGTTGGAAAGGGAAATTGATATTAGGTTATGTATTTAATTTGACCAAATGTAATAAATAATGAAATTCATATCTAACGAAAGTTCTACACCGCATTTCTCAACAAAAGTTCTAACAAAATGTATGTTTATTTAAAAAAAATATATAATAATAAATAAATAAATAAATAAATCAAATTTTCAGATGTTAGTTAATGACGCATGTCTGAAGCATTTTCCAAGAAAACTGAGTTTTTGTAGAGTCAGGAGACTTTATCAAAGAAAAAGAAGAAGTGGATATTGATAAACTGAAGAAGTGAATAATGATAAACTGAAAGCATGACACTCGATGATTGAGCAAATAAAGATTGTCTGAACTTTTGGTGCACTATTTAAGGTTTTATCGACCAAAACATTGGTACTACGTAAATATTTAATCACTATAATGCCTTGGGTTTTATATTCTTGTATACATATGTACTACTGATATTGTATATTTTGACATATACACTTCATATTAATACATGTATGTATACCGCAAAATAAAAATATAAAGATTATATATATATATATATATATATATATATATATATATATATATATATATATATATATATATATATATATATATATATATATATAAGAATTGTCTTAAATAAGAATACATACATCCTAAAATACATGATATTGTATTACCAATATGAATATATATAATTATGCATTTTGAAAATACATTATTTTTTTTCTTTCTAAAAAGGGTTTATACACACTTACTATTTACTCTTAAATCTTTATTTTTGGTCTACCGTATGACTCGAATTCAATGATAAATGAATTGTTATTACTAATATAAATATGCATATATTCATCCAGAAGAATTCAATGATAAAATTAAGTTATTGAATACCTATTCAGTTTTTTTAAATGATCATAAAATTATATGTTAAAAGAATGCTGAGCGAATTATTTTTCTTGTTATTTTCTCAAAAGTCATAATAAAATCGGATTTTGACGCAATGAGATCGAATATTATAAAATAGTTATGATATGAATAACCTAACGGATGAGATAAATTTGATACTTCTGAGTTATGACTCGTTCTAAATATCATTGAGATTTGGCCAATGATCATTTTTTTTGTAATTAAATTAACATTTACATTGATTATTTAACAGTTAAGCGGGTTAATAAAATATAATAAAGCTATACAATAAATAATAATTAGTCAAAATGATTGAAATAAGTTTGGATAATAAACAGTGTTATAAAAAGTTGATGTAACTTATTAAGATGATTAATATTATATCAATAATTTGTAATCCATGCACTGAAAATTATATATTACTACGGGGAAAAACTATATTAAAATGACATAATTGAAGGTGCATGAGAAAAGAAATGGAGTTAGTTTCCACATGCATCACTCATTATCTGGTTAACAAAATCCATCTCCCTTTAACCATGGGGTCAAAAGTGGATACCCCTCAATGTTTAATAATTCACCCACCTAAGCATGTCTTAATATATATAACAACTCATATCTCGAATCAACCTGTCTCAAAATATATGACATAACAAAGGTGATATGATGTAACCACTAACCACTCAAGACAAAATGTGAAGTAACGAGTTAGAGGAGTTTGTAGTCGAAATATGTTTCCCGAATTAAATTGATCCATTAAATTCTTTAATCTCATTTAAATTGTTTAAATAAGTATGTAATTTTTATGTAAAACATTAATAATAGTGTACCTATGCTTAGTATAATAACCCGATATTCACTAATTTTCTTGGGTTAGTGATTTTTTTTTTCTTGTTTTTTTTTAAACAACAAACTAGCTAATTTAGTCCTAAATATCTAATATACTCCAAAATATCACTTATATCTACTAAAAGACTTAAACTTATGACCTTTTATTTGATAAAGTCACTTCTTATCGTTAAATCAAGTCAAAAGAGGTCAATGCAAATTATCATATAAAGTATATTAAGTCTTGTTTTCTTACAAAGATGGATGATTTTGTTGTTATTAGACGATGTTTAATGGAGGGTTGTTTGAAAAATATTGAAGAAATTATTAATATCATAAAGATAATTGTGGTTTTAAATGAATTTTTTGTTTCTAAATGTGCATGGCATTGGCCAAAAGGATAAGTAGTCGGTGTCATCTTTATGTTCTAAACATAGAGTGATATTTTTTAAACTAGGTTTGATGAATGATTTTTCCATGCGTTCTATGTTAGGAAATTTCAACTATGATTTTGCTTATAGTGGAGCTATTGGAAAGTTAGGTGGTATTCTTTGTGTTTGGGATCCTTCAGTATTTGTTAAAAGAAGCTTGTTTTTCTCAAATTATTCGTGTTTGTCGTAAGGCACATGGAAACATTCTAATATGGATTTGATGTTGATTTCGATATACACCCCTTAGGATTTGTGTGAGAAGCGAGAATTATGGGATTATCTTTCACAAGTAATCCTCAGACGTTTGGTGACGTGATTCTTATGGTTGATTTCAATGAAGTGAGATAGGAGTCATGCCGTTTTGGTTTGGTTTTTTGAGCTTAGGGTGCTCACTTTTTCAAAAATTTATTTCTAGTTTGAGCTTAGTTGACATACATCTGGATGGTTATTCTTTTAATTGGTCTCATAGTGTTGCGGGTAAAATGAGTAAATTAGACAGATTTTTTGCCTCATAAGATATTTTGGAGCATTTTCCACAATTATTTGGTATCATTTTGGATAGCCATTTGTACGATCAACATATTCTGTTAAAGGATTCGTGTTTGGATTATGGTCCTACTACGTTTCATCTCTTTCATTCTTGGTTCTTGTTGGACGATTCGACATAATTGTTAGGGATTCATGGGCTAATAATGTGTTTAATGATTCTAATGCTTTGTTGTATTTGAGGAAGAAATTACAATCCCTTAAGAAAATACTAATGTGATTGGGGTAAGAAAAATATAATTATCGTTTAGTTAAGAAGTTGGAGCTGAAGAATTGCTTGGTGGAGTTGGGTAAAAAAATCGACTGTGGTGAAGATAATTCGAATTTTGAAGGTGAGAGAGCTTTGCTTCTTAAATCTTTACTTGATCTTTACAGGTTAGATGTGGTCGATTTAGCTCAAAAAGCTAAAATTAGATGGGTGATAAAAGAAGATGAAAATACCAAATACTTTCATGGTAGTACAAATAAAAAAACGATCTCCATTAGCTATTCATGGTATTTTCTGATCGGTTTGAAGCACCTTCTGGTTCTCGAATTCCCCTAGCCTTTGGTTTTCCTAAATTGGTTTCTTCTCTCTAACGTTTTACTCATGATGAGATTAACCAAGCGGTTTGGCATTGTGGAGCAGATAATTGGTGTGGTCCAAATGGGTTCTATTTTGAGTTCCTTTGGAAGTATTGGGATCTTGTGGTTCCTTGTTTTGTGTCTTCAGTTCGTGAATTCTTCTCTTCATCAGTTTTTCATAAGGGTTGTAATTTTTATTCTATACATTTGATTCCGAAGGTGATAGATGCGAAATATGTTACAAAATCTCATCATATTAGCTTAATAGGTTGCCAGGACAAGATTGTTGCTAAGATCTTAGTTAATCGTTTAAGTGTGGTGGTCGGAGAACAGATTAGTGTCAAGCGGTTAGCTTTATTCTTGATCGTCAAAAATTAAACAACCCTTTGATTTTGAATGAGGTTATGTATTGGTGTAAAGCTAAGAAAAATGACTATGATTTTTAAGGTAGATTTTAAGAAAGTGTATGACTCTGCATGCTATGACTTTCTTGATGGCATACTTGAGAGGATTGGTTTTGGTGTGCGGTGGAAACGATGGATACATGGTTGTTTGAAGTCTTTTATAGGTTTTATTCTCGATAATGGTATCCCTACTGTTGAATTCTAGTTTCATATAGTTTTGCGCCAAGGTGATCCGTTATCTCCTTTTCTTTTCATTGTGGTGATGGAATTCACCTCTCTTTCACAAAGGCTTTGGATCAAGGAGTCTTCTCTGGTATTTCGATTGACTCTTTTTTGTAGATTTCCCATCTTTTTTATGTTGATGATACAATATTTATTAGTGAATGGAGAGATTCAAAATTTTCTAATATTGTTGGGATTCTCTAATGTTTTTTCTTGGCTTCTGATCTTAAAATTAATATCTATAAATATAGGCTTCTTGGATTAGGTGTTAATTTTATTGAATTTGAAAGTGTTGATTTGTTTACTAGTTGTGCTGCTATAAAAGGGTCTTTTACTTATCTTGGGATTCTAGTGGGTGGTTCAATGTCTAAACAAAATTCTTGGTCTGAGGTGATTCAGAAGATGACGTCTATTTGTTGGAGGTAGGCTAATGCTTTTAAAGTCTCTTTTAGGCTCTCTTCTTACTTATTATATGTCGATGTACAAGATTCCTATGGGTGTTCAGGCTAAACTTGAATCTTTGAGGAATAGGTTTTTGGATGTTGATAAAGATGATATGAAGATTTCGTGGTTTAGTTAGGAGAATGCCTTGGCTTCTAATGAAAATGAAGGCCTTGGAGTTAATAGTTTTTTTGCACTAAACATGATTCTTTTGTTTAAATATATTTGGTGGTTTAGATCTTTCCCACATGCTCTTTGGGTTCGTGAGGTTAAAGTTATTAATGGTCAACATGGCTTTCTTGATCGTGATATTCCAGCTTCTAAAAATTATGTCTGGTTAGATATGGTCAAGTCTATGTCTCACTTGTGACAAAAGGCGTTGATTTATTATTTTAAACAAAGAATGTATTGGGTGATCATTCACTTTCTTCTTTTTGGAAGGATACATGGATGGGTGAGACCTCGTTGAAGGAGAGATTCCCTAAATATTTGCTTTGGATCAATTAAACGATGTTGGTAACATCCTGTTTTAAGACTTTCTTATTTCAGGAATATGGAAATTAAATGGATAAATGGATGCCTTAGGCTTCAATGGAATGAATTTTAGATTCTATTGGTGGTGTATGATGTCGGGCAAATGATTTAAACCTTAGATTATTTGATGCAAGCTGAGGGGTAATATAGGAAAAGTTATGTTTTGGGCTTCTTATGTAAACTAATGATTTTAGTTCGAGATATTTTTAGTCATAAGTATCAAGATAGAATTGTAGAGCTCGTCTTTACCTTTTCGAGGATATAAAGATTATCGAAAATGGAGTTGAAACGAAAAAGTTACGACTATTTGACGTTAAGCAGGAAAAGGAGTCTAGTACGTTGGGCGTACATTAGCTAGTATGTTGGGCGTACTAGGCTGAAGGAAATCGTTTTTAGGGTGTTAAATTTGGTGTAACTTTAGGTACATTGGGTGTACAACCACTATTAAAAAACCCTATTTTCGTGGTTTTGATCCCTATTTAAGGGTTCTAACCCCTTGGGATCCTTGCTAACATCAACCTCCACCCACTTGAGCCTCCAACTCAAAACCTGTAACGCCCGTGTTTCTAGGCTAGGCATTAATGATAATGTAATAGTCTAGGCCAACCTTTATAATTTGTTTTGAAATAATAAAGATGTATTATATAATTATTATGTGTTTATGCTTAATTATTATAATTTATTGAGTTAAGGATAAAAATAAGCATTGAAAATAAATGTTAGATAAAGTTGTTATCTATGAAGAAAGTTGTAGTGGTCGTAACAAGAATTCCAGAGATATAAAGAATACCGAAATTCAAGTTACAACGAAGAAGTTATGACCAGTCGAAGTTTCGCGACAAAACCGACACGACACTGGGAATCTTAAAAAGAGAGTTTATGATAGAATACTTTTTAGCCTTAGGATTCTAAATAAAGGTTGTAGAGTACGTATCCACCTTCGTGTGGAAATAAAGAACGTCAAATACGGAGCTCGTATGCAAAAGTTATAGCCTTCCGAAGATGTAGCTGTCTGAGAGCAGGACATGTGTCAGAAAACCCTAATTTGACTGGGCTCACAACGTGAGCACTAATTCTCACGACGTGAGGAGTCAGAACACCACTTTTCAAGGCTAGAATGCAGATGGCAAGTCTACGGAACGGGCTCAACACGCGAGCATCAATTCTCACGACGTGAGGAGTCAAACGGACACCATGCAAGCCTAGAACGCCGGTGGCGAAGCTACGAGGAGATCAGGCATGGCTCACGATGTGAGTAATGAATTCTCACGATGCGAGAGACCAAAAATCACCCTATAAATAAAAGTGTGAGGCTGCCCGATCTATGTTTACAAAACTTACACTCTTACACCCTAAACTTTCTTCTAAGCTATCCTAACACCCCCAAAGCCTAGAGAACCACCCTAACACCCGAAGCAAGTCCCAGAGAGCCCGAAGATCCCAGGAAAAAGAGTTTTTGAGACGAAACTTTGCCTACGTGAAGCCTGGTTTTTGTGAAAACATCTCGGTTTTATCGGAAACGATCGTTTTAAGTAACGAAGTGCTGCCCGATTAACCTTAAATCATGTGAGTGTATAGTCACTTTCATCTTACACATAAATATGAAATATCTTCTATAAAATATGTGTTATGTGCAATTATATTGTTTGTTTATTTGAGATGGGTGTTGAATAGATATTTTATACAAGTTTTAAATTGTATATGTATTTTTATCTACAAATATGTTGGGTAAAACATGGGTAGATGAAATAGTTGATGTGTGTTAAAATGATGAGAGGCCTTGGTATTGTTATTGTTTCAGTCATCTAGTGGAGTATAGATGATGACCACGGGCCTTGTAGACAGTCCAGTGGAATGCTGGTAGACTCGCAACTTGTAGGTGTTTGTGAACTTAGTGTTCAATGGTATACTCCATCCCCCACATGGTTGCCTTATTTGACATAAATTGTTGAGGAATCCCTATAATAATGTTGTCACCCCGATGAAAATCCCTAGGCTGGGTCCCTTATGAAAGGTGTTTAGGGACGTAAAGTTAGGATAACGGGAACGGATAATCAAGGTTATTGTTGTTTGATGAAATTAATAAATTTAATGTTGTTTTTGGAAAATTAATAAATTTATTATTTGTGGGTTGAAAACCCTATATGTTCACCAGGCTCCCAAGCCTGACCTACTCAACTTTCAATATTACAAGTAGTGGACCCAAAGCATAGTTGGATGATGATAAGGGATTTTAGATTATATGCCAGTAGATGTAAATATCTGTTATAAGGTTTATAATGTAATGTTTATGTTTTTGGTCTGTATCGGACCATGACATCCCAAGGTTTTGTTATATAATGAAAATACATTTCTTTAAGAAATGCTTTGATAAATTTTATTATATTTCGTTTTGAGAACAAATTCTGCCACATCTTTTCGAAAATTACTCTGATTTTATTTTAAAAGCATAAACTAAATCGGTATTTTCTAGCCGAGAACGATGGGATGTCACAGTTGGTATCAGAGCATTAGTTTAAGCTAACTAGGAATTTGTAGGATTTCTAGACTTAAACTTAGAATGCTATGTGATGATTGTGAGATGAGTGTCTACCATATTTTAGACACGGGCACTAGTATATTTTAGGAGAGATGTCTAAAATGTTTTATGTGCTAAATGTTATATTTTTACCATATATGCCATTATTTGTTCGGATCTATGGTTTGTTGCCGACCGGATCTGGAAACCTTATGTGTTTAGGATTCTAAGCGTACGACTACGATATTAGAACTAGCATGTAAATGTTTTAGAATAATAAGGAGAATTTAAATGTCTATCGTGAATAAAGATCTAAATTTACCTAATTTGGTGTATAGATCAAATGGCGAGAACCCGAAGTGGAGCTGGAAATGCAAATAAAAACCAACAACCTCAACCCCAAGTGGTGGAACAGGTGCCTATAGCAAGAGCTGCACCAGAACCCATCACCATGGCTGGAGTACAAGCCATGATTCAGACAATGATGGCTAAACAAAGGGAGGAAATGAGGCAAATATTAAATGATGATCAGTCGGAGGAAGGAAATACAATAGATCGGTTGGTCTAGATGAACCAATTGTGGTTAGGAGGAATAATCCGGAGAGGGAAATCAACAGAGATGGTTTAACGACGTAAATTTTCAAAACAATTGTTTTTCCATTTTTCAAACAACATAACTATCATTTAACATTCTCAAATTCCATGTTCAACAATTGTCATCAAATAAAAAGCATCCTAAGATCACAAATAAGAATCCACAACCTGAAACACATAACACATAACACTGTAACAATAAATGCTTAGTGAGTTCCCTAAAATACCACATACAACAAATAGTAGACACTCATGGCTATTACTTTGTATGACCCTCTGGTCAAAGTGTCTCAGTGGGACCCTCCAGTCCCATAACTCTGTGGACCTTTCGGTCCTATCTTTGTAAACTCTAAGTCACACATAGCACATAATCGCATAGATATCACATCATATAATAGCATACAACATACTCTGTCACATACTCTGTCACATAACTCTAATTACCACTCTAGGTAAAGTATAGTGAGAAGACTCACCTCGGGTAAATCGGTAAATCTCGAACTCAATAATACGGGTCTAGCCTCCACATAATCATATGGAACAATTTCTCTAATCAATACAACTCTCAAAGGCTAGACTAAACCCGCTCTAAGTTCTCTCAGAAGCGTAAAAGACCATTTTACCCCCTCTAATGGCTCACAAGTCCAAACATTGACTAGACCCTAAAATTCAACAAAAATCAACGGTCAAATTTGACCAGACTCGTTGAGTGCACATAGGTGACTGTGCGAGTCCAAGCGTGTCCTTTGGGTCTATCTTAAACTCACTCGACTCGTCGAGCAAACCTTCCACTCGACGGGTCGCCAGTGGTCACAAATCGAGGGGCAAACCGACTCGACTCGTCGAGTCCCCTTGTGGACTCGGCGAGTTCCTTCCATGGAAACACTCAAAGGACCTTATGAGGTCAGATCTGCTTCACCAACTAGTAGATCTAACCTCCTATCACTCAAAAGTCATGTAAAGGTTCGAGCTTTAGGCTAATGCACCACACTATCATCTCTATATGCCAAAATAACCCTTAATATGATAACCTAGGCCCCAAAACTAATAAAGGATTGCATAAAGCTAAAGAATAGGGACTCTCTAGACCTCTCAAGGTCCAGATCTAATAATATTGTCACAAAGGGACATCACACAAACTAGATCTCTTACCAAAAGAGAAGAGAAGAAACCCTAGATTCATGAAATCTATTACTCAATGAAGATGGACATGAATGCTAACCTCCCACAACAGATCTAAACGAAATGACAGAAGATTTGAGTCCGACAAGTTAGTCTAGCTCGAAATCCTTCCTTCCCTTTGCTAACATACACCAAAGAATGATGAATTAGCCCTCATCTTGCACTAAAAGCTTTCTCTCTGCTCTCTAGGGTTTCTCAGGGGTGTAGTGGTCGCAAATGAAGGCCATAAAGGCCTTTAGATAGGGAACAGGCCCCAAGATTTAGGGTTTTTGCCGCCACCACAGACTTGTCGAGTCAGCTAGCCGACTCGTCAAGTCCAGTCATTAATCCAGACAGCGAATCACGATCCTAGTTGACAAGTCCAGGCGTCAACTCGTTGAGTCCCTCTGTATAATTCAAAAAATAAAAGGTTAAAATAATATACCTTGGAATCCGAATGTTACAATTCTCCCCCACTAGAATCAGACTTCGCCCTCGAAGTCTCGCTCTGCAAACAACTCTAGATGATGCTCCCGCATCTCTAACTCTGGCTCTCAAGTCATCTCGGACCCTCTCCGATGTTGCCACTGGACCTGAACTAGGGGCACCTCCTTGTTCCTTAGAACCATGACCTTTCGATCCCGAATCGTGATCGGTCTCTCAACGTAATTCAGGCTCACATCCTCCTAAATATCCTCCAGCCGCACCACCGCCGACTCGTCGGCTATGCGGTTCCTCAATTGAGACACGTGGAAGGTATCATGTATCTGGCTCAACTCCGCAGGTAGCTCCAAATGATATGCTACTCTTCCTACCCTCGTGGTCACCCAAAACGGACCGATGTACCGGGGCGCCAACTTGCCCCTTTTCCTGAATCAGATCACTCCTTTCCAAGGAGATACCTTCAGGAGAACAAAGTCTCCCACCTAGAACTCGAGCTCGGATTGTCGCCTATCCATGTAACTCTTCTGGCGACTCTGAGTTGTCAATAATCTCTATCTGATTTGTTGTATCTGCTCTATCGTCTGAAGCACTATCTCGGTGCTACCCATCACTCGCTGCCCTACCTCTCCCTAGCAGATGGGAGTCCGACACCTCCTCCCATACAACAACTCAAATGGAGGTGTGCTAAAACTCGAATGGTGGCTGTTGTTATAGGAAAACTTAGCCAATGGTAGATACATGTCCCAACTCCCTCTGAAGTCCAGCACACATGCTTGAAGCATGTCCTCGACCGTCTGAATCGTTTGCTCACTCTGACTGTCCATTTGTGGGTGGTAAGCGGTACTGAAATGAAGCCTCGTGCCCAACTCCTCATGGAACTTCTTGCAGAACCTGGAAGTGAAACGTACATCACGAACCGACACGATCGAGATTGGCACTCCATGCCGCGATACGACCTCCCTCACATACAACTCTGCCATCCACTCCGTGGAAGAGCTCTCACTGATAGCAAGAAAGTGAGCGCTCTTCATCACCCGGTCGACGATCACCCAAATTGCATCGACACTCCTCGCGGTCCTTGCCAATTTGGTGATAAAATCCATAGAAATTTGCTCCCACTTCCACTGGGAAATCTCAAGTGGCTGCAACTAGCCATGCGGACGCTGGTGCTCGGCCTTAACCCTACGACTGGTCAAGTACCTCTCAACGAACCACGCTACATCCCTCTTCATACTGGGCCACCAATATTCTCATTTCATGTCCAAATACCTCTTAGTGGCCCCGGGATGGATCAATAACCTCGGCCTATGCGCTTCCTCTATTAGTATGATACGTGCCCCGCCCACGAACGACACCCAAATCCGACCCTGAAAGGTCATAAGCCCTCGGCTATCGGTAACGAACTCAAATATCTGTCCGATCACCCACTCTCTCTTGTGGTTCTTCGGTCTCACCACCTCTGCCTGGGCCCCTCAAATGATATACAATACCGGAGTCATCACCGTGAACCTCATACAAACGTCTCGAATCGGGGCACTCTTTGCCCTATGGCTCAGGGCGTTGGCTACCACGTTAGCCTTGCCCGGGTGGTACAGGATCTCACAATCATAATCCTTTACCACATCCAACCATCTCCTCTGGCGCATATTTAGGTTGGGTTGATCCATCAAATACATCAAGTTCTTGTGGTCCATGTATATGTTACACCGAACCCCATACAAATAGTGACACCAGATCTTGAGGGCGAACAACACGGCCCCCAACTCCATGTCGTGGGTGGGATACCTCACCTCGTGAGGCTACACGATCACCGACTGATCCAACATCGGCCTGCACACCCGGTTCATGAGATCCATGAACGCTGTTGGTGCATTGGTGAGCTCAAAAGGCATCACAACGAACTCGTAATGCCCATAATGAGTCTTGAACGTCGTCTTCTGGATATCCTCGTCCCGCACCCTCATCTGATGATATCCGGATCTCAAATCAATCTTGGAGAACCAAGATGCTCCCTTCAACTGATCGAACAGATCATCGATCCTCGGTAAGGGATAACGATTCTTGGTCGTCAGTTTGTTCAACTCCCGGTAATCAATGCACATCCGGTGTGAACCATCCTTTTTCTTGACAAAAAGTATCGGCGCTCCCCACAGTGAGCTACTCGGTCGAATAAACCCCTTCCCCAGTAGCTCCTGAAGCTGTGAGGATAACTCCTGCATCTTTGGTGGCACAAGGCGATAAGGTGCCTTGGCAATAGGCGCCGCTTCCGAAACTAAATCAATGCGAAACTCCACCTGCCTCTCAGGAGGCACACTCGACAACTCCTCGGGGAAAGCGTTTGGGAACTCTCGAACTATCGGTACATCATCAACCAAACTCGGCCTCTCCGCGGCCACTCGGGAGTCCATCACATAAGCTACAAACCCACTATAGCCCTGCTGTAGACTCTGCCTTGCTCTAGCAGCCGAACAAAATTCTAAATCAGGACGGGTATCCTCGCCGTACACCGTAAGCACTCCCCCACTAGGGTCTCATATGGTCACCAGCTGTCGCTCGCAGTCGATGACCACTCCAAATCTACTCAACTAGTCCAAGCCCACGATGACACAGATATCCACAATCGCAATCGGGACCAGATCTATTGGGAACTTAATACCGAAGATCTCGAGTACACATCGTTGAATCACCTCAGCAGCATATACCGCTCGCTCTTCAGCTATGGAAAGTCGTAGAGGTCGACTCAACGCCTCTCGACAGATACCGATGTGCCGACTAAAGGCTAACGACGCAAAAGATCGACTCCCACCCAAGTCAAATAACACCAAAGCAGGTATATAACTCACAAGAAAAGTACCTACGCATATCATAATATAAGCACAACATCTCATACTCAAAATAAATAGATGAAGGAATACATACCAGCCACAACATCGAGCGCTGCGCGGACCTCCTCCGCTGTCAATTGGAAGGCTCTCTCGCGAGCCTTTGGCGCCTCGGCCTTCACTGGCCGACTCTCAGTAGCTCGTACGATATCAGGGGCAGATCCCTGCGGTGCTCCCTGTGCCGACCCCCACAGCTGTGGACATTCAGCCTTCCGATGGCCGGTCTGATTATAATGGAAGCACACCGCAATCCCTTGGGGAAATCCTTAGCCATATGCCCCTCCTTGCAACACTTGTAGGAACACCCTGGTCGACAAATCCCCTCGTGGCTGTTGCCGCACTTGCCACAAGTGCGGCCCTTCTGGTTCCCTAATCTCGAATCGGCGGGCTTTGCCCGCTTGGCTATCGGCTGAGACTGTGCTGGTCGCCAATCCCTCCCTTGAGACTTTGCCTCCTCCCTGGCCTGAGTCTCGAGCTCAATCTCCCTCTTCCGAGCATTTTCTTGAAGCTCAGCAAATGTCCGATGTATCGAGTTCGCCTTGAAATCGCGAATGTCTCTCCTCAGAATACTTAGATATCGACTCATGCGTGCCTGCTCCGTAGACACATGCTCATGGCAAAACGTCGCCCTCTCATGAAAGATCCTGGTGAGCGTAGTAACATACTCAGTACCCTGCTTGAGGATCAAGAACTCCTAGGCCAACAATTCCCTTTCCACTGGGGGAACGTACTCATCTCAGAACATAGCAGCGAACCTTTCCCATGTCAGAGCGACAAGCTCTGCAGAACTGAAGTGCGCTGTCATGAACTTCCACCAGTCCTTTGCTCCAAAGCGAAGCTGGTTCAGTGCGAACCGTACTCTCAGATGCTTCGGACATGAACATGTTTAGAAGCATGCCTCGATGTCAGAGATCCATCTCATCACAACTATTGGAACCTGAGTCCCATCAAACTCAGGTGGCTTCATGTTGCTGAACTCTTGGAACAGCAACGAGTCACCCCCTACGGCCCTGCAGCAACAACGGCTGCGGTGGACGCAACAACAACAACATCAGTAAGAGTGGCGTACCGCTCATCAAAAGTCTTAATCAGCGTGGTCTTGATAGACCTAAACATCTCCAGAATCTTAGACCGGATGGCCGCAGCCACCTGCTCATGAATCAACCTGCAGATCTCCTCATCACTAACACCGCTGCTCTTAGGTGTGTGGCATGTCCCAACAATGATGTCTCTCTGAAATACAACATAAAAATATCAGAGACCCACTCAAGCATGCTCGCACTCGATAACTCAACCCTACTTGCTCTTCGGTACCCGAAGGATTGTTACATGGAATGCGCACTGATCCAGTGTTTCCAGTAGTACGGGCCCTTATACTACCGTCCACACCGCATCAGTATTCACCCCAAGTCCTCCTCCTAGGATCCCAAATCATAGGTACTCTAACCTTGCTACGCATAGGCTACTCTCTAGCAGACCTCTCATATGCTCCTCACTGCTAGCTATTCATTCTCAAGCATCTCATAGCAGCAGAAATCTCCTAGGCTAAGACATCACAAATCAGGCCACTCTAGTCCTAACAGGAGTACCTAGCCTACTCTAGCATGCATAACATATCATAGCGTACCTTATAACACATAATGTAAGGGTATTTTTGGGAAATCATCATTTGGGCGCTGGCTGACCGTACACACTACTCTGTCCTGCTCATCTCAAAATCTTTTACTCTTTTTAAAAAAATTGTTTTATTGCGATAAATTCCTCAAATCCACAGTTTGAGTTCAGATACGCCTGAAGCTATGTCCGAATCCCTCAAACCAAGGCTCTGATACCAACTTGAAACGACGTAAATTTTCAAAACAATTTTTTTTCATTTTTCAAACAACATAACTATCATTTAACATTCTCAAATTCCATGTTCAACAACTGTCATCAAATAAAACGCATCCCAAGATCACAAATAAGAATCCACATCTTGTGTGTACGGATCATCCCGGCCCCTTCCTGCGATCGTCACTAGTACCTGAAGCACATAACACATAACATTGTAAGCATAAATGCATAGTGAGTTCTCAAAAATACCACATACAACACATATCAGCCACTCATGGCTATAACTCTGTATTACCCTCTGTTCAAAGTCTCTCAGTGGGACCTTCCAGTCCCATAATTCTGTGAACCCTCTGGTCCTAACTCTGTAAAATCTGAAGCACACATAGCACATAATCACACAGATATCACATCATATAATAGCATACAACATACTATGTCACATAACTCTAATTACCACTCTAGGTAAAGTATAGTGAGAAGACTTACCTCGGGTAACTCAGTAATAAGGGTCTAGCCTCCTCCTAATCACATGGAACAATTACTCTAATCAGTACAACTAACAAAGGCTAGACTAAACCCTCTCTAAGTTCTCTCAGAAGGGTAAAAGACCATTTTACCCCCTCCAATGGCTCACAAGTCCAAACATTGACTAGACCCTAAAAGTCAACGAAAGTCAACAATCAACTTTGACCAGACTCGTCAAGTGTGCATACTTGACTCGGCGAGTCCAATCATGTCCTCTGGGTCTATCTAAACCTCACTTGTCTTACCGACAAACCTTCCACTCGACGGGTCGCCACTAGTCATGAATCGCGGGGCAACCCGACTCGACTCGTCGAGTCCCCTTATGGACTCGACGAGTTCCTTCAATGGCAACACTTAAACGACCTTCTGAGGTCAGATCTGCTTCACCAAATAGTAGATCTAACCTTCTAGCACTCAAAATTCACGTAAAGTTTCAAACATTAGGCCCATGCACCACATATCATCTCTATATGCCAAAATAACCCTTAATATGATAACCTAGGCCCCAAAACTCATAAAGGATTGCATAAAGCTGAAGAATAGGGACTCTCTTGACCTCTCAACATCCAGATCTGATAATATTGTCACAAGGGGACATCACACACACTAGATCTCTTACCAAAAGAGAAGAGAAGAAACCCTAGATTCATGAAATCTATTACTCAATGAAGATGGACATGAATCCTTACCTCCCACAGCAGCTCTGAACGAAATGATGGAAGATTTGAGTTCCACAAGTCAGCCTAGCCCGAAATCCTTCCTTCCCTTTGCTAAAATATACCAAAGAATGATGAATCAGCCCTCCTCTTGCTCTACAAGCTTTCTCTCTGCTCTCTAGGGTTTTTCAGGGGTGTGGTGGCCGCAAATGAAGGCCATAAAGGCCTTTAAATAAGGCACAGCCCCCAAGATTTAGGGTTTTTGCCGCCAGCATAGACTTGTCAAGTCAGCTAGCCGACTCGTCGAGTCCAATCATTAATCCCGACAGCAAATCACGATCCTGCTCGACGAGTCTAGGCATCAACTCGTCGAGTCCCTCTCTATAATTTAAAAAATAAAAGGATAAAATAATACACCTGGGAATCCGGATGTTACAAATGGGCGCATGTATAAAGATTTATTGGGCGCCAAACTACCAAGTTCGGAAGCCCAAAACGTGTTGAGATTATGGACTGGATCTCCGAAATGGAGATGGTATTTGAAAGCTGGAACTGTAGCGACAAGAAGAAAACTGTTTTTGCGGTCAGACAAGTAAAGACCAAAGTTTTAAGTTGGTGGAAGTTATTGGCAGACATGATGCCACATGGAGAAGCCCTGAAACTGTCTTGGGAAATGTTATTAGAGCAGTTAAAGATGCAATACTGCTCAGAGATAGATCTGATAGATCTAAACAATGAATATCAGAACTTAAAGAAAGGGAAAATGAGCATAGATGATTATGCTACTAAAGTCTCAAAAACTGAGTGCCAACTGAACTCTCAAAAACTGAGAGGTTCACGAATGGATTGCCAACCGACTTTGACCCATCGGTCAAGATGGCAGCTACTCTAAAGATAGCAGTCCAAGCAGCTAAAAATGTGGAAACCCAGTTAAAAGAAAGGAATCATGAGAGGGCAGAGGTTGGTGAGAAAATAAAGTTCGATGGATCATCGAGGTCCAATAAGAAAAGTTAGTTCTCGAAGTCTGATTCGAGTGGAAGAAGAGGCGAAGCAAAATAGTGTGATAAATGTAAGAAGAAACATGTTGGGAAATGTGGCGAGGAGGTCACTTGTTTTAAATGTAGAAAGTCAGGGCACTACGCCAGCAAGTGCACAACCAACAAAAGGGTGTGCTATGGATGCCATGAAGAAGGGCACGTTTTAAGGATTGCCCATAGAAGATAGAGGAAGTGAAGCCCAATATCCCATCAAAGCCAAAAGCCAGAGCTTTCCAAATGACATTGGAAGCCGCAAAGGATACATCGGATGTCGCTTCAGGTACTTTTCTAGTAAATTAATTGCCTGCCAATTTATTTTTTGATTCCGAAGCGAATTACTCCATTATATCACATAAATTTGGTGAAAAACTAGCATTGCCTATAGAAAAGCTAGACGATGCCCTAATTGTAGAAGTTGCTTGTGGCAGATTCGTACCTGCTAGCGATTGTATTAGGAATATCGTTATCAACTTGAATGGAAACGAATTCCAAGAGAAGCTATTACCCATCGAGTTAAATGGTTTCAACATTGTTCTGGTGATGGATTGGTGTACCGCCAATGATGCCAAAATACTGTGCAAGAAAAAGATAGTAAGGGTAAACCCACCTGGAAAGGAATCGTTTATGGTAAACGGAGATAAGTGCAGAGTAAATTCTGAAATAATTTCCCTAATGAAAGCCAAAAAAAATGTTTATCTAAAGGATGCACATCATACTTGGCATTCGTGATTGATGCTAAGAAGGAGAAAAAGGATCTGCAAAGTATACCTGTAGTGTGTGACTATTCGAAAGTGTTTCCTGAGAATCTTCCTGGATTTCCCCGTGATAGACAAGTGGAGTTTAGAATAGACTTGTTACCAGGAACAATACCAATAGTAAAAGCCCCATATCGATTAGCACCGACAGAGATTAAGGAGCTTATGACGCAACTTCAGGAGTTGTTGGACAACAGTTTTATTAGACCTAGTTCATCAGCCTGGGGTACTCCGGTGTTATTCGTGAAGAAGAAAGATGGGAGCATGAGAATGTGTATAGATTATAGGGAGCTGAACAAGGCAACAATAAAGAACATGTAGCCTTTGCCAAGAATTGATGACCTGTTTGATCAGTTGCAAGGTTCGAGCTATTTCTCGAAGATTGATCTTAGGTCAAGATATCATCAGCTAAAGGTAAGAGATCAGGATATTGATAAAACTACATTCAGGACAAGATATGGACACTATGAGTTTTTGGTTATGTCATTTGGACTAACCAATGCTCCAGCAACCTTCATGGATTTAATGAAGAAGCTTTGTAAACCATTCCTAGATAAATCTATGATAGTGTTCATAGATGATATTCTGATTTACTCGAAAACCTAGGAGGAGCATGGCAGACACTTACGAGAAGTCTTAGAAGTATTAAAGAAGGAGAAACCGTATGCAGAATTCTCAAAATGTGATTTTTGGATTAAAGAAGTCCAATTTTTGGGTCATGTGGTTAACTAAGAAGGGATTATGGTTGACACAGCTAAGATTGAAGCTATAACAAAGTGGGAACAACCAAAGAGACCTACAGAGATCCGAAGCTTTCTAGGATTAGCTAGATATTATCAAAGATTTATCCAAGGCTTTTCTTTGATAGTTGCTGCATTCATAGCTTTGATCCATAAAGGAGCTACTTATGCTTGGAGTGAGAAGCATAAGGAAGCATTCGAGAAGCTAAAGAAAAAATTATATGAAGCACCGATTCTTTCTCTACCCGATGGAGTTGAGACTTCGCAGTGTATAGAGATGTATTGAGAGTCGGGTTGGGATGTGTTCTAACTCAAAGATAAAAGGTGATAACATATGCATCACATCGATTGAAAAAGAATGAAAAGAACTACCCCACTCTTGATTTGGAGTTGGCAGCGGTAGTATTCTCCTTAAAAAAATGGAGGCATTATCTTTATGGCACAAAGTGCAAACTTTTCACTAATCATAAGAGTTTTCAATATGTCTTTAATTAGAAGGAATTGAACATGAGGCAACGACGCTGGCTAGATTTACTGAAGGACTATGAATGTGAGATACTTTACCACCCTGGAAAAGCAAATATGGTCGCTGATGCTCTCATTCGGAAGGTAAACCTTGAAAAGAAAAGGCCAAGAGCGTTGAAAATTGAAGTTGTCTCGACAATTGTGGAAAGTATAAAGAAAGATCAGGAGGAAGCTTCAGAGAAAAATGACTAAAAGGAAGAACATTTGGGTAAAAAATTAGTTTTTGGTACAAACAACCTAGGGTTGAAGGTATTATAAGACAGGATTTGGGTACCTAAGACAGGAGGAATAAGAAATCTTTTGATGGATGAAGCTTACAAGACAATGTACTCAATTCATCCCAGAAGCACGAAAATGTATGGGGATCTTAAACCCTACTACTGGTGGCCAACGATGAAGCTCGATGTTGCAAAGTATGTGGTCAAGTGTGTGACATGTGCAAGGGTTAAAGCATAGCAACAGAAACCGTATGGGAGTTTAGAACCTTTACCTATACCTATGGATAAATGGGAATACATCACTATGGATTTTGTAACTAAACTGCCCAAAAAAAAGAACAGTCAGGACATGATTTGGGTTGTCGTTGATCGGTTCACAAAAATTGAACATTTCATAGCCACTAAAGAGAAGTAATCTATGGAAAAGCTTGCAAAGGTATACGTGAAAGAGATGGTGAAAGATCATGGTGTTCCCCTGGCGATTGTGTCAGACCGTGATAGTTGTTTCACGTCGATGTTTTGGAGAAGTCATCAAGAGGAATTAGGTACAAAATTGTGTTTAAGTACAACTTACAATCCGCAAACCGATGGTCAGAGCGAACAAAAAATTCAAACTTTGGTGGATATGCTACGAGCATGTACCCCAAAATTCCAAGGTAAGTAGGTATGAGTCCCCCGCGATGCGGGGGTTAGCTACTGTTCCTTATGTGTTTCAGGTTAGTTTAACCCTGTCTTTGTGTAATAGATGTTGTAGCTCAATTAGCAAAATAATAGATAGATCTGCATGGATTTAGTTATGTGTAAGAGACAAGTTCACTATCTGTCACACCCGCAAACCAGAAGGCGGAAACGTCCGGGGGTGGAGGAATTCAGTTGTGGTATCACAACAATTGCATCATAGTAATCAAAGTTTAAACAACCATTATATTTAAAAGTATAATATTTACATGTGTTTAATCATTGTATATTGAAACCAAAATAGTTATACAAAAGAAGAATATATGACTCATAATGGCTCCATCTTCTCAAAAAGCTCGGGGAGTACCTGTTATTATTTCCCTGAGAATACAAGTAATTTGAAGAGAGAGTATCAACAATAAGTTGAGTGAGTACATAAGTCTTTAAGTTTGAACGGATGTCTTTGTATTTTGAATATGAAAACTGTTTTAGAAAATCCCATATTTTCTGTGGTATGTGAAAAGTACTTTTATTCCTATATAACCGTCCTATTTTGTAAACCAATGTATTTGTAAAACTTGTAACTGAGAGTGTGCCTGGCTTCACCAGCTGTTATTGAAAACTATAGTATAACATTGTACTTTGTATTTTGTAAACTGGTCCTTTGAAAATGTACTTACGTTTAGTTGTTTATGCACTAACGTGTTGTTAATATCTTTATAATGAGTTATTATAACCATACTAAGACATGAACACCTGAAACAAACGCCTTATGAGCGTTTAAACTGTTGATAACAATTACCACTCATTGGCGTGTATGCCTGACTGTAGCTAGCAGCCTGAGTGCGGGGTTGTCAATCCCGATACAGATCTACACACAACTTGTTTCGATCCCCGGACTGGAGATTCTGGTTATAATGTCAGGGCTTTACCTTGGTTGTCTAAAATGAATTAAACAACCTGAATTGAACGTCTCATAAAAAGCATATAAACGTCACATGTATATCAGTTATGAAAACCCAATCATTCTGAAATAAATGATTTACATTATGTTCTTGAATTAGTATTCCGAACATGTATTTGACAAGTGTAAACCTTTGATTTGATTTGAATTAACAACCTTGTTTTATGTAAAACAGTGCATTCTTGTATACTTAAATCATGAATTATTTTTCTATGTATCATAAATTATACCTATTATAATTTATATGTACTTTATGAATTGGTAAATAACTAATTTTGCTTGTAATCCTTTGCTCAACATGTTACAAAGGGTAATTACACTTAATGAAATAACTTTTATATTTATATGCATATACAATTTTATATATAAGTAAAAGTTAAACGACATTCGGACAAATAACCGGTACTATAATTCCACATCCAAACAAGGAAAAGGACCTAGAATGAGTTATTAGTCCTAAGCCTTTTAAATCTTATTTATATTAATATATATATATATATATATATATATATATACACGCAAATATCAGTATTTGGGAAAATATAAGTTTATAAAAGAGTTCAATATTTGGAGTATTTTTGATGCTTTAAAATCGTTCTATCGTGGTTTGAAATCATTTATTTATAACACAAAGTTATTGTGTTATACTTGTATTTCCCCCTTAAAACAATAGAAATTATGAAAATACGAGGGTATGAACTCACTTGATAGATGGTGAATCGGACAGAGTTTCGTTTCACGAAAAGGAGTTTATTTGTTGAGAAACCGGCTCAAATCGAGCAGAGTTTTGACAGGAGAGAGGTTACTTCTCGGGAATTTCGGGGCTTCGAGGCTTGCTTCGGGCATGAGTCTTGATACCGGGGCTTTAGGGGTTGTATATGAGCTTGTGGAAGTGGAAAATATGAAATAGAGTGAAATTTTGGGTGAAAAAGTGTAAAATAGTCAGAACCCTCGCATGCCTTATATAGGCCAAAGCCTCGGATCCGAGGCTTATGCGTGGCTGACAGCTTGCAAAGGGAAGTAGCTTGCGTAGGTGGTAGGCTATGATTGGACCAGACCTTGGTCCAATGGGAAGACGTCACTCCCCGAAACTGATAGCGGAAATTTTCTGGGGCGGAGGACGTTATGTAAAGTATCAAAACTAATGTACATAGTAAGCATAGTAAACACAAAACATTACATTACATAGGAGTATTTACATTTGTTTTAAAGCAAAGTAATACATGTTTTATAGCTACATTAGTTTGAACAAAAGTAAAGACGTGACTTCTATATGCTCCGTCTTCTCTAAAAGATTGTGGGATACCTGTTTAACGAGAACCTGAGAATACAAGAGTTCTAAAAAGATCAGCATAAAGCTGGTGAGTTCATAAGCGGTTTATTTATGGTAAAAGAACAAGTTTCCTTTGGTTTTCTGAAAAAGTTGTTATCCAAGAAAATCCCATAATTTCTTATAAGAGAAATTTAGTTATCCATTTGTTAAACAACCTGGTTAATAGAAGTTAAGTTATCCCAGGAAAAACCCTTATTTTCCTTAAAAGTTGGTGGTTGGTTATCGACTCGGAATGCAGTGTACAAGTATCTACCATACTTGTAGCGTTTAAGTGAAGTTTCCTGAAGCCTAGTTATCCTTGAAAAGTACGTTAGTTTTAACACGTATATAAAACTAATAAGTAGATAGTAAACAAATTACTAAAGTAAATTTCCATAATCAAAGTTGCGAGTTCCATAACCATATAATAAACTAGATAAGGCTCGTAACGGGGCCAATATCATTTTATGACTTTTGTCACCCGTGGACCGGTCAGTCCCACTGTAGCTAGCAGCCAGGTGTGGGGTAGTCAATCCCATATAGATCTATACACTCAAGTCACGTTCTCCCTCCAGGAGATTCTGGTTATAGGGGTATTCCTACACTCTCGTATCTAGGTGGAGTGTTACAAAGGACGTGTCTCCAATCTTAAGATTAATGAATTTAAAAGTAATAATATGGAAAATTCTGTTTTATTAGTCCTTCACTCTCGTATCTAGGGGAGTGTTATCAAGGACGTGTCTAAAGTTCTAAGATTAATGTTATTGGTCCTTCACTCTCGTATCTAGGGTGAGTGTTATCAAGGATGTATTTAAAGTTCTAAGATTTATGTTATTGGTCCTTCACTCTCGTATCTAGGGGGAGTGTTATCAAGGACGTATTTAAAGTTCTAAGATTTATGTTATTGGTCCTTCACTCTTGTATCTAGGGGGAGTGGTATCAAGGACGTATCAAAAGTTATAAGATTAATGTATTGGTCCTTCACTCTCGTATCTAGGGGGAGTGTTATCAAGGACATATCAAAAGTTCTAAGATTAATGATTTTAACAGTAATGATGTGAAAAATCATTTGTGAAATATAAAATATAACATTTTATAATGAGTTTCGCAATTAGTTTGAAAACTAACTCTGCAAGTTAAATGGTCGGTTAATACGGTTTTTAGTGTTAAAAGCATACAGAATATGAAACATTTCATACGGAATAATAAGTTTGAGTACAAGATTTCCTTGTACTTTTGCTTGTATTCCCCCCTGAAAACATGAAAAACACGGAAAAAGGTGTAGGGGTATGAACTCACCGGTCAGGAAATGTGCCTGATAGGATGCTAAGTGTCAATTTAGGGCTTGAACATGTGCGAGGATCCTATGTAGCATGAGGAGATACATAATTGTATCTAATTAGACTGTGAACTACTAATTAAGTAAGATAATACACTCCGAGGCGCGAAAACACTTTGTCTCATGTGTTAGGAATAATCCGAGTTGCATCTAAGGGGGTGTAGGGCCTAGTTATGGAGTTTACTCTTCAAGAGTAAACTCTTAGAGGAGATTACGGCCCATAGACCATATCCCCATGAGTTTATTGTCGTAAACTCATGGGTGGTGTGTTCTTGGATGTTTAAAGGTCTTACAACACTTGGGGAAATAAGCTAGGTTCAATTCTAGGGCATAGAAAGTGGCTAAGTCTTCAAATAGACCATTTACATGAGTTTACGGCTGTAAACGTAGAGTTTATGGCCATAAACTCTTACTTGACCCTTCCTTTTGTGTTTTGATGGCTCTAGGTTAAGCACACATGATTCTAGACCAATATACAAGCCATGGAAGGCAATTAGGGCAGCATTTGACCTCCTTAGAGGAGTTTACTGCCAAGGGACCATTCCTTGGGGGGTTTACGGCCGTAATCTCCTAACGTCATGGTTTCCTTGAAGTTTAAGGTCTATACTTTGATGGTGGTTGATTCTAGACATTATCCCAAGCCATAGGAGGTGTTTAAGGGGCAATTTAACATCTTAAATGGTGTTTACGACCTATGAAGGGGGGTTTACGGTCCAAGATTGTTCTTGGGCCGTAAACTAAAGTTTACTCCCTAAATGACAAGATTTTGGTGTTCTAAGTCCATTCATGCAAGCCCCTAAGTCATAGCTAAGCACTAGAATTGATTTGGAAGGGTTTTGGGGCTTCAAAACCCCATTTAAGGGTGTTTATGGTTTGCGGCTGTTCTAGGGCCGTAAACACATGATTTTCATACATTTAGATGGTTTAAACACGGATTTTCATGCTAAACAAGCTAAACTATAAGCTAGGATAGATTACTTACAAGTTTGGAGCTTGAAAGAGGTGATTTTGGATCAAAATTTGAGTTGTAGAGAGAGAGAGAGTAGAGAGAGAGAGGGTGTTAAGAGTGGAAAAGCTTCAAATGGAGGTCCACTCACCCTTATATAGGGTTTGAGTTTGTGGCCCGGTGGAAATCTACCCGATACCGACGTTAAACAGGGCTTATCGTCATATCCGATTAAGTTGTCGTAACCCAACGTGGTATTAAACTAGAAATCTTTTTAAAAGAATCCGAGGGTGTTTCACGTTTTTCTAACGCGTTTGGATACTCATGAAGTCATAATAAAAGTCTTCATTCAAATAACCTAATCCAAAATGTTAACGGAACAATTCGATAAAGACGACTTTTATTGACAGAAACGGGTTACAGTGACGAAATAAATTTCAGGTTGTCATAGAAAAGGGAACGTGCGAAGGGGGTGTCCGAGGAGTGTGCGAGGGGTGTCTCCGTGTGTCTCATGCGTGGTTGTCCAGTTCTAAGTGGACCTCGGCTGCGGTCCAATCAGGAGGTGACACACGAGGCTGCGGTCCAATCAGAAGATGCCACGTGGAGGCTCGCATGCGAGGGTGACGTGGCGGTTACTGTTCATGCGAATTTTCCCGGTTTTTCTATTTTTCTTTATTTTTGTGCCAAAAACTTGTAAAATTCATCACTTTTGCATACGAACTCCGTTTTTGACGTTCTTTATATGCACGTGTAGGTAAAATTATACTCTACGACTTTCGTTTAGACTTGGTGCGCTAATTTTGAATTTTTTTTAATATTATTATTTTAAACAGACCGGGATAGGAAATCCGTTAAAAATTCATAACTTCTTCATCTGACGTCCGTTTTTGTCTGTCTTTTTACCGTTGTACTACTAATGACGAGACCTTCAATTCTTGTTTAGGTTGTGTCTGCTAAAACCCACTCGATCTTTATATCGAGTTTTTAGTTGTATAATGCTATACTGAAACTTAGAAAAATCATAACTTCCTCATACGAAGTCTGATTTTGGTGTTCTTTTTATGAAAGTTCTCAGTTTAACATAAACTACAACTTTCATTTAGATTGGTAAGGCTAAAAAGCCTTTTATTAAAAATTTAGTTTTTACACTGAACAACGTTTTGTCGGTTTTGTCGCGGATTTTCGATTGGTCATAACTTCTTCGTTATAACTCGGATTTTAGTGTTCATTATATTTTTGGAAACCTTGTTACAATCTCTATCACTTGGTTCATCCCAATTGAGATTATTTAATAATTTATCTTTAAGGGTCAATTATGTAAATATACACAATATGCCAAAATTTCTCTTTATTAATTTAAAAAGAAGTACAAATTGACCTACACTATTACATAGGTTTGAAATAACAGTTTGTTACATTATCCCCCCGTTAGAGAGAATTTCGTCCAGAAATTTACTTTACAAATAGACTAGGGAAAAAGATGTGCGTATTTTTGTTGCATTTGATCCTCCCGCTCCCAAGTGAATTCAGGTCTCCGCTTTGCATTCCAGTGAACCTTCACTATCAGGATGCGGCTTTGTTTGGTTTTCTTTACTTCCCTATCTAGTATCTCTACGGGTTCTTCCTCACAATTGAGGCTCTCGTTTAACTGGATTTCGTCGAGTGGTATCACAAGAGTCTCGTCGGATAGACATTTTTTCATGTTTGAAATGTGGAAGGTAGGATGAATGTTACTTAGTTCTTAGGGTAATCGAAGTTTATAAGCTACAGGGCCGATTCGGGTAAGAATCTCGAATGGTCCTATGTACCTTGGATTCAGTTTGTCATGCTTTCCAAAGCGTATCATGCCCTTCTAGGGTGAGACCTTTAACAAAACAAGGTCACCGACATGAAATTCCAAGGGTTTTCTCCTTTTGTCAGCGTAGCTTTTCTGTCTATCTCTGGAAGCTTTAAGTCGCTCCCTAATTTGTACGATCTTCTCGGTAGTTTCCGAATAATTTCTGGACCCGTGAGAGCACTGTTAGGAGTTTGACCTCTAGCTAGCTGCGTGTCACCCACTTCAGCACAACACAGAGGGGATCTGCACTTGCGGCCATAGAGGGCTTCGAATGGAGCAGCTTTTATGCTAGTGTGATAACTGTTGTTATAAGAGACCTAAACAAGGGGTAAATGAATATCCCATGCCTTTCCAAAGTCTATCACGCAAGCTCGTAGCATATCTTCTAACGTTTGAGTCGTCCTCTCACTTTGTCCATCGGTTTGCGGATGGTAGGCTATACTCATGTCTAGCCTAGTTCCCAGATAGTTTTGTAAAGACTGCCAAAAACGAGAGGTGAATCTACTATCTCGGTCCGAAATAATAGAGATTGGCACAATATGCAGTCTAACAATCTCCTTGAGGTATGTTCTTGTTAGCTTCTTCATCTTGTCAGTCTCCTGGATTGGTAAGAAGTGTGCGGATTTGGTTAAGCTATCGACGATTACCCAAATAGTATCATAACCACTTGATGTCTTGGGTAACTTGGTTATGAAATCCATTGTAATCCGCTCCCACTTACATTCAGGGATTTTGGGTTGTTGTAATAAACCTGAACATTTCTGGTACTCTACCTTAATTTTGGCGTAAGTAAGGAACTTGCCCACAAAGGTAGCGATTTCGGCCTTCATGTTAGGCCAGCAATATAATTTCTTAAGGTCTAGATACATCTTGTCTAAACCTGGGTGGATGGAGTATCGGGTTTTGTGTGCTTCATTCATAACCACATCTGTGTAACCATCGAACTTTGGTGTCCGGATCCGGTTAATGAAATAATAGACTCCATCATCCCTGACTTTGAAGTTCTTATCCATTCCTCTCAGGGTTTCACCTGCCACGTTTTCGGGGTTCAAGGCTTCAATTTTAGCTTCCTTGATCTGCGTGGACAGATGCGAATGGATTGTCATGGTCAACAAATTTACCCGGCGTCCCGAGTATTCTTTTCTACTAAGGGCGCCAGCTACTATGTTTGCTTTACTAGGGTGATAAAGAATTTCACACTTGTAATCGTTCAGTAGCTCCACCCATCGTCGTTGTCTCATATTTAGCTCTTTCTGATCGAAGATGTGTTAGAGACTTTTTATGGTCCGTGAATATTATGCGTTTCGTGCATTATAAGTAATGTCTCCAGATCTTCAGAGCAAACACCACTGCTCCTAGTTCAAGGTCATGTGCTGTATAGTTGACTTCTTGTGTCTTTAGCTGTCTTGAGGCATATGATATAACCTTTCCTCTTCACATAAGAAAACATCCAAGCCCTTGATTAGAAGCATCACAGTATACTACAAAATCCTCTGTCCCTTCAGGGAGAGACATGATTGGTGCACTACACAAGGCTTGCTTCAATGTTTGGAACGCTATTTCTTTGTTTTCTCCCCAGCTAAAAGTTACACCCTTTTGGGTCAGAGTAGTAAGAGGCTTAGCTATTCGAGAGAAATTTTGAATGAATCTGTGATAATAGCCAGCAAGACCTAAGAATTGACGGATTTCTGTAGGTGTTTTGGGTGCTGACCACTTTTCAATTGCCTTTATTTTGGAAGGGTCTGAAACAAAAGATGAAAGCTTTTCAGTCATTTTCTTATTCACATTACAACTGTTTATATACAAGGAAGAATTAGCCTAAACTAGGAAAGAGATAATCTACTCTAATTACAGAATTAAGGTCTAAAAATAAATCTAATATAAAGGCAATTAAAGAGCTAATTTAGGCCAATATACAACTGTTAAATAAAGCAGTCAACGGCTGTATAAGGTACAACTGTAATATTTCCAACACCTCCCCTCAAGTAGGTGAATGTATATCAATCATTCCCAACTTGGATACATTTGACTCAAAACTTATTCTCAACAGTGGTTTTGTTAGAATATCAGCTTCTTGATCGGTTGAGGGAACATATGAGAGCTTTATCTTTCCACTTTCAATCTCTGACTTGATGAAATTCCTATCAATACGGACATGTTTCATACGATGATGTTGTATAGGATTATGAACATTTGCAATCGCTGGTTGACTATCACTGTAGAGGTGTAGTTGACCATTAACATCAATTTTAAATTCTATTAATAATTTGTCCAACCATATTAACTCACAAATTCCTTGTGCAATAGCACGATACTCTGCTTCGGTACTACTTCTTGACACGACTGATTGCTTTTTGCTTCTCCAAGTGACCACATTTCCCCAAAACTTGGTACAGTACCCTGTTGTTGATTTGCTATCTGACCAATTTGCATCAGTAAATCCCTCAATCTTTCGGTTCTCGGTTTTTTTATAGAGCATTCCTTTTCCAGGTGTTCCCTTAAGATATCTAAGGATTTGATCAACTGCATTTTGATGGCGAATAGTTGGAGCGTGCATAAATTGACTTACTTGGCTAACACTATAGCAAATATCCGGCCTAGTGAGTGATAGATAAATCAGCTTTCCCACTATTCATTGGTATCTTTCTCTATTTGTTGGAGGGTCTTCTTCAGTCAACTTTTCTTTCCAGTTCTTTTCCATTGGAGTAGTTGCTGGTTGGCAACCAAGCTTTCCTGTCTCTTGTAGGAGGTCTAGGATATATTTTCTCTGTGAAATGAAGATTCCATCTTTGCTTCTAGCAATTTCTATTCCAAGAAAATATTGTAATTTTCCTAGATCCTTGACTTTGAATTCTGATTGTAGTAGCCGTTTGAGGTTGTTGATCGCGTCGACATCATCTCCGGTGATTATTATGTCATCAACATATACAATCAAGACACATCATTTTTTATTCTTTGAATCTTTAACAAATAGTGTATGATCTGCTTGTCCTTGGCGATATCCAAAATTCTTCATTACCTTGCTGAAATGAGTAAACCAAGCTCTAGGAGATTGCTTTAGCCCATATATAGCCTTTTTCAGTTTGCATACTGATCCGGTTTTTTCTTTGTGCTCGAAACCAAGGGGTAGCTTCATGTACACCTCTTCTTCTAGTGTACCATTTAAGAAAGTATTTGATACATCCATTTGATGTAATTCCCAGTCAAGATTAGCTGCGATGGATAACAATACTCTTATGGAATTTAGCTTTGCAACAGGTGCAAATGTTTGTTCATAATCGATTCCATATGTTTGAGTATATCCTCGAGCAAATAGACAGGCTTCGTATCTCTCAATAACCCCATTCTTTCCAACTTTCACACTAAAAATCCATTTACAACCTACTAATTTCTTTCCTTTAGGCATATCAACAACATCCCATGTCTTGTTTTCATTTAATGCTTTTAATTCTTCAAAGACTGCTTCCTTCCACTTTGGATCTTTTAATGCTTCATGAATGTTTGAAGGAATAGTGGTGTCATCAAGTTGAGATACAAAGGCCCTGTGATTTTTAGATAACCTTCCATAGGACAAGTGTTTTTAGATAACCTTCCATAGGACAAGTTGAGATACAAAGGTCCTTCATGCTGTGAAATTTTATGAACACATCCGCAACATCCGATTTGTTTTTTAAAAGAAAAACCCAACATACACGAGTATGGTCATCTATGAAGGTGATGAACCAAATCTTGCCACTTAGGTCCTTGACACGAGAAGGACCCCAAATATCACTATGTATAATATGGAATGGTTTTGAGGGTTGGTATACACTAATGGGGTAGTTTCTTCGTGTTTGTTTTGCAAGAATACATGATTCACAATAAAATGAAGAGACATCTTTATCGATGAAGAGGTTTGGATACAAAAGCTTCATATACTGAAAATTAGGGTGTCCTAACCGTTTATGCCAAAGGATTACATCAGAATTTAAGATACTTGATGCAGATAGTGCTAGACATGAGGTTGGAAAATGAGAATGACCAGTGAGGTAGTAGAGACCACGTTGTACCTTAGCATTGCCAATCATCTTCCCCAAATGCAGATCCTGAAATACACAAATATCACAAAGAAAAATTACTTGACAGTTCTGATCTTTTGTTAATTTTCTCACAGACAGAAGATTATTGTTGGGTTGCAGATTCGTTTAATATTGCGTCATTGGGCTCGGTTAATAGTCCAATTATTTTGTACTCTGGTTTGGGCCTGTCCAACCGTGAGCCTGTTAGGTTTACTATATAACAATATGCTTGCATGCATATTAGGTTCACGATCTAGAATACAATAGAGAAGATTACGATAGCTTTGATTTTCTTTATCGTTCCTGTAAACCTTCTAACCCTCTACAGTTGATGTTCTTTGTTGAGCTCTTCTGAGGGTTGTTTTATAATCATTCGACACGTTTGATTCATTCTTGAGTTGTTTATTGTTTTTGTGTTCTTACTGTTTAATCTTTATTTACCTGTTTAAGATCTAATCGATCTTCAAGATTAAGTTTTGATCTTATTAATTGGTATCAGAGCAGGAGGCTATGTAATCGATACACTTCTTTTCTGTGAAAAAGGTTTCAATTAGGGTTTTCCGCAATTACTGATATTTATTGAGCCGTCATCTCATTATTGACGTATCTTGATATTTATTGTTTTGCCCTAATCTGATTTATTACAAGTATGATCTTTAAACAGGTTATTCGATCATTATGGACGAGTCGCAATCGAATCCCATCAATATTTCGAACAACATTGGATCTACCACGAAGATTCCCATCCTGTACACCCATGATTATGAAGTCTAGGCGCATCACTTTGAAGATTACGCTATAGGATCTGAGGATAATGGATACCTCATCTGGGAAGCAATTATTTCTGGACCGTTTTCTCATTCTGCAACTTCAAGGATTATTAAAACTCAAAAAGAGTATAATGATCTTTTGAAAGATTTTAAAGATATTGCGCAAGATGAAAAAGATAAATTTCAGTGCAATATCAAGGCGTTAAGATTGATCAGATTCGCACTTCAGTTTGACACTTTTAGACTGGTGAGTTCATGCACGACGGCAAAGGAGATTTGGGACAGGCTTCGTGAATTGTACTCTACGGACGAGGATCTTGAACACTCTATCCAAACCTTACTCTTGTCTGAGTTTGGAGAATTCAGGCAAGGAGCCGAAGAAACTGTGACCCAAACGTTCGATCGCTTCAATCATCTTCTCAGCAAGATGATCAAACATGACATCGAAAGGAAGCTTATTGAGCAGAAGGTTACGTTTTTAAATGGTCTAAGATCAGAGTGGAGAGCGGTGGTGTCTACAGTTAAAGCCCATGAGCAATTTAAATCATATTCCTTGGCGAAACTTGTGGGTATTCTCAAATCTCAGGAGAAGATTGTGTTGCAGGAAAAGAATGTGGTCTCAAGCCTAGGTTCGCTGGCCCTCCTGTCAAAAAGTAAAGCTGTGATGGAGGACAAAGACCTCAACTTGGAGGAGTATGACCTCACGTCTGAGGATTATGCTATGATGGTGTCTAACGCCAAGAGGTTCATTAAGAAGAGATTCCCCAGCAACAAAAACCGAAACTGGCAGGGGAGTTATAGTTTAGAAAAGGTTAAAGATGAATCGAAGGTTGAAGAGTCTAAGAGGGAACCGAAGGCAGACGGTGATTATGGAGTAAGTTGTTACTACTGTGGAGGAAAAAATCACTATGCAAAGGATTGTGTCCTCAAAAAGATGGCTGAAAAGGATGAGGAAGCTTTGCTGCAGAAAAAGCTTGATGAGATAAGGAAGAAGAAATCTACCGCTAACTCTTCCATGAATGCTCTAATTGTGCAGGGTTCGGTTGCTGATGACGAGTTCGGTGGCGTGGAAATTTGGTCAACCGATTCTGAAGACGATGAAGTGAGGAAGCCCTCTCATGGAAAGGCTTGTGTGGCAAAAGAGAAAAGCAGTGGAGGAAGATGCTTGATGGTGTCTGACGTATCTCAGATAAGGGGATACAAAACTAATGGTGGAAGCAATGAACCAAAGGAGCAGCAGGATATGTGCTTTACAGCCAAACCGCTCAGCGTGCAGTTCAACGAGCTCGATGAACTGATCAAGAAGGTACAATCGGTTTTTGTTTCATTTAAGGTCCCACAATGCTCATATGAAAAAGAACTAAAAATTGTTAATTCAAGAATTTCTCATCTAGATAGTAGTTTAACTCAAACTCGAGTCACCAATCCTAACCTAACTGATCAATTAAGTAGGGTGTCTTCGAAGAGTGAGGAACGGCGCATGTGGATCGAATTGAAGGAGTCAGAATTAGTCAAAACAAAAGACGAAAACATTTATTTACAGAGAGACAATTTAAAGTTATTGAAACAGCGAAATGTTTTTTGTTTAATTGCCAAACGTCTTTACACTAATATTACTCAGCTTCACTTGGATTGTGAAATAGGACAAAAGATTCATCGCATGATTTTGCCCTTCCTTGAGTTCAAGGAGGATGAAATTGATGCTGAAGCTTATAATTGTGAGAGTGTGATATCATCTGATGATGTCAATCTGACCTATATGTATGGACTGGACAAAATAGAATCTTTCATTAAATTTAAGGACCATAAGGACATGCTTAAAAACCTTTTGGATGAAAATGATAGACTTAAACTGAGAACCGAAACCATACAAAAATTTGACTCTTTAAACTCCAACTTGAGCTCAGAAAACAAAATTGATGTTGAAAATGCATCTGAGCTTAATGAGGACGACAATATGAGTGAAATTTCGGTAGAGGACACAGTTGACTGCTCAGAATTTGTAAAAAGCGAACCTGAAAACCACAAGAATCTAATTTCAGAAAATTCAGTGGAGTTCGCTCGGTTGTCCCAACAAAAGTTCCCGATCTTAGCAGAGAAAGCCATTGTATATCAAAAGGGTAGGACCACTCCAAATCAAGTGTACAAGGTCACAGGAGTAACCGAACATCAAACTGCTGAACTCACAACAATTGTAAACGAAGACAATGCTGATGGCTGTGATGAGTTCTTCTGGTCAGCTCCTATCGATAATGCTGATGAAACGGTAGGCTTATCTGAAAGGACCTCATGGAAAAGTAAAGGTAGATACGTACCAGAACCCTTGAACAAGCCAAATAATTTCGATGTGCCAAGTACCAGCGGTACGAAAGACATTCCTCAAGAAAATGGAAGTATGGTAAAAGAAGACATTCCCTCTAGTTCCTCAGTTCAAAGTGAAACTTCCACAGTTCAAAATGAACCAGCCAAAGAGAAACCGAAAATGAAAGCCAGCATCCATCATCAACCGAAGTAGATGAGGAATCAGAAACATCAAAGGAACCAGAGATACAGGAAGAATCTCTCTGAAAGGAAACAATTCTGGCAATCCCAGAATGCATATTTCTCACATCAAGACAAGAATCTAAAGTTTGAGAATAATCCTGTTAAAAAGCACGAGAGCCACAACAACCGAAAGCCAAGGCTCGGTTCAGAAAAGAATACCAACCGAAAGCAAAGGTTCGGTTCTGAGGATGACTCCAACCGAAAGCAAAGGTTAGGTTCAGAGAGCGAAACCAACCGAAAGCAAAGGTTCGGTTCTGAAATCAAAAGAGATCAAAACTCTAAGGTCAGTCCCACCAATGATCAAAACAAAAAGGCCACCTAGAGTCTCCAGCCAAGAAGTCATCTCAATCTAAGCCCTCTCAATCTCACTCATCTAATTCTTCTAATTCTTCCAATTCATCTCCATCTCGCTCTAAAGTTCATTTTGTTCATTCTCAAAAATCTCATTCGTCAGCTGAACAAAAAGGCAAACAGAAGGTTTCTACATCCAAACCAGAGTCTAAACCGAACACACCTAATCCTAATAAAATCAAAGTTTTTATCATCAAAAAGAAAGATGAAACAACACTAATAAAACGAACATATCTTGTTGACATCTCTCTTACTATTCCTGTACCTGTAAAAGGCTCACGTGGACCCAAGAAACTTTGGGTTCCTAAATCTGCTTAATTTTTGCAGGTTATAAGTGACGAGCAGTTTGACGAAGAATGGTACATCGATAGTGGCTGCTCGCGTCACATGACAGGGAGGAAAGAAGAGCTCAGGGAATACAGGTCTCTTACAAATGGTGGCAACGTCAAGTTTGGAAACAACTCCTTCGGCACCATAAAGGGATACGGAATGATTACCAATGGTGATTTCACTATATGGAAGGTGGCATACGTGGAAGGACTACAACACAACCTCATCAGTGTATCTCAGCTCGTTGGAGGTACCAGTCTCAAAGTCTCATTCGACGATGAGGGTTCTGAAATTATTGAGAAGAAAACAAAGAAAGTTATTCTGAAATCGGAGCGTAAGGGTGAAATGTTTCCTCTAAACCTCAAACCCATCAAAGGAAACCCAGCTATATGTTGGATTAATGTCTAAGTCCATAACTATATTTGGTATGTACTTGACCCGACCCGGCATGGTCCATTTGGGTTGCACTTCACCGACACAATTTATATGGATAATCTTTTGAGAATAGTATGTTTATGATTAATATTAATATATTATAAGTTCTAATATATTAATATGGAATCATATTATTTAATTAGTATTGATCAAGAATTAATTTATAATTAATTAAGTGATCAAAAGGAACTAATTAAATATGGACTCTTATATATATGGAATGGGCCAAGTTCATTTAGGTTGGGCTAAGCTTTCATGGATAGTCCATGGAGTGTTTAACCCATGGATCCTAGGAAATGAAAGGTCATGGGTATTAGGGTTTAACCCTAATCCTCCATACTATATAAAGATGTCTTTGGTTGGTGAAATAGGCACTAGTGTGGATACACTAAAGAAGGGCTAGCCAATTTCACTAGAGAGAACCAAGTAATCATATTCTCTAAAGTATTCCAAGGTGTCTTGGTGATTTGTGATTCCACTTGAGGCTTCCACACTATTGGGGCTAAGCTCTTAAAGCTTGAAGACATCAAGCTACATCAAGAGGTATGTATTCTATCTTGTTACATTCATAGTTTTTGTATGCTAGATTAGGATAATACCTTGGATGTTCTTATTTGCATGTATAATAGAGAAAACATAGATGCAAGGTATTTAGGGTTGCATGTACACTTAGGAAGTGTTAGAATGCACATAACCCAACAGTGGTATCAGAGCCACGGGTTGTTTTCTGTTATATTGATGCAAATATTTTATTTTCCAAGTTGAAAAAAAAAGGAAAAAACCATGAAGTTTGTCAAATTTTAAGATAATTACTTGTTCTTGTGAAAAACTAATTATTTGTAAAATTTGAATAATTTGCTTTATGAGTTGAATTAGGTCAAATTTAATAAAAGATAAAATGATATGATTATTTTATTAGTTTTAAAAGTTTGATCTAAAGAGTTTTATTTTTTGAAACCTCCATAAGTTATGGATATGAAAAGGTTTTTAAAAAAAAAATTGATTCAAAGTTTTTATGGAGTTACAAAATTTGGTGTTAATGTTTTAAAGGATTCCATAACTTAAGAATAAGTTATGGATCACCAAAAGTTTTTTGTGTTACCTTGTTTTATGAGTGAATTTAGATTAATGAATAAAATTATGTGATAGTTGGTTTTAATCCAAATTAATCTAAAAGAAGTTCATAAAATGTGTTTATGTAACTTATAAGTCACATTTATGAATCTTAAAACTCATAAAAGTTGGCAAAGGTTACAAAAATGAAGAGTCTAGTTCTAATTAAAAGGTGTTATGACTCCATAATTTGTCCTCAAGTTATGGAGGACCAAGAGTCTCTTCATTAAATAATAAATTAAAAAAAAAAGTGTAACCTTAATTAATTCCATAAGTTATAAAATAAAGAAAAAGTTAATTCTTTTATTAGTTTAAAGTCTTCCATAACTTGTCCTCAAGTTATGGAACTTGAAGAGTTTTTGGATTAAAACTACTTTAAACACATAAGTTATGGAATTAATTAGTTTTGAATAGTTTCAAAACTTGCCCTCAAGTTTTGGAATTTGTAAAGTTTTCTCTTATGAATACTTTAATTCCAAGTTAGCCCTTAGAATTTTAAAAGTTAAAATTCAACCCTTATACTTTATAATATTATAAGTTAATAATATATATATATATATATATATATATATATATATATATATATATATATATATATATGTATAAGAGTAAAGTCAGTCTTACCGCTAGTACGCCTCATTCACGAAGCCGGTCTATAAGGTGGTATAAGGTTGTTGCCTATAAAATGGCAACTTAATGGGTGTCCACTCTCACCCACCGCTTGCTTGACCGGTGGAGGGTCGTTAGCCGAACGGGTTTGACAAGACTATAATTAACCCTTCATTAAAAGTATTAATGATAAATACTAAGTAACTAAACTCTTAATAATACCCAATCTTAGTTACTTAGAAAAATGTGAATAAGGTGCCAATCCATGAAATTACACTTTGCACTTTGTTTAAGTCGGTTAGTGGAGCGTGTGTGGTTAACCGGCACACTAACTCGTATTTAACAAGGTAGGCAAAGGGTAACTTAATGTTTATCATAGTATCGGTGGAGCGTGTGTGGTTAACCGGCACATCGATTGAGGGGTAAACACTTAAGGGTACCAAGTAATTTGCATGGTCACTTCACACCTTGTTTTGTGATCCTCGGCATCCCAGTCACAAAACCTGAAGGGCACACTCGAGATTGAAACATGCCTTTGAAAATTTCAATGAATCTCAAAGATCTAGGAGTTTCAAAACCAATTAAAACCTAATAATTCATTTCGTTTATCTTGGTGGAAATTGGTGAATCGTCATTCACCTACCTTCAAATATTTTATAGCTTGGATTACGGCATACCTCTTCTAAGTTATAAAATAGTTTGTTGGGTCCTAGCCTTAATATTTCATATTGGGTGTCATATTAAGGACTTTAAATCAACTATCTTGAATATCTCCCAAAAGATGTCTGTAATAGACACCTATGATCTTCCCAAATCTAGTGAAACAAGGTTTCCTAAATGAAGATGATGTCCTTTGGAAATCATACTTCTTTCACCTCCTCCAATTATTCTCCCCAACCCACAAGTTCTTGAAAAGTTTAAGGTCACTCAAGCCCTATTGGCAAGGCAAGGTCTAGGTATGAACACATCTTGGAGATGTAGTCACATATTGACAAGCCGGGAGAGTTGGGTGTCAAAGTCTTGAGAAAGTTGGTGGTTCAATCACTTTCTAAGTCACATAGTGAGTTCCTTTGGGACACCTATGAAACAGACTATGACAAGACCCTTAATGATCTTATCTATTTGCTAAGATCAACTTCCTAAAACTTTATGGACATTGATAATGATGACATTGGATATCCAGTAAAGCATTCTCTTCCCAATGGAAAGGGATCGGCCATAGTCAACTCGGTTGACCAAATGGTAAAGAGAAAAGCTAAGTCTGTGATAGTCTCGTGTACCATTATCAAAGGGTCCATACGTTTATATTGCCAAGGGAAGGGGCATTCGTTGCGAAGCTACCAAATTTACCTAAGGATGTTAAAGTCAATAAGTTTGACTCTACTTCAGGTAAAGACCACTATCTAACTCTGTTAAGTTTCTATTCTGAGATTCCTGATACATGATGTGACTGGGTCACATGGTGATGTTTTAAGAATCAAAGAAAAGTGAAGAAACTTAAAGAAAGAATATGTTGAATCTGATGGCGTAGATGGATTTCTATCGTATAGTTTGAAGATCGGATTCTTGAGCAACTTCTTAGGAGTTATGAGATATTGCGTAGGAATAGATAACAACAAGTTTTCATATGGATTGTAAGGATAAGTTTTTCCGCAAAGTTTTAATATAAAAGAAAAATTTTTTGATTTTATTTATTTTAAAATATCCTTACAATGGCTTTTGAGGAAAAATTGTTGCTTATATGATTCCATTAAGAGCAAGAGTGGAAATATGAAGTTGATTCTTTCATTTGTGGTAATGTCTATATTTACCAAATAAGGAAAGATTCTCATCACCCAAGTTTCATTTGGACCGGGACTTGGAATCATGCAAGTTATATAGCATGATGAATGAGAACTTTCAAGTTTTGGAAAAATTAAGACTAATTACTGGTTCACATGGATGTGTGAGTCAAGTGAAGGACTAAAGGATCGAGTACACAGTCTTGTGCACTGATTAAGTCCACCACAAAAGATCGATAAGATTATTCGTCATAGTTTACTAAAGCTCAGTAAATATGATTATACTTACATGCTTAAGTGTAACTCTGAGACATTGGAAAAGGTTCCAATGTAAGGCAGAGCGAATAAGAAGAATCAAATTAGGCAGAAGGATAAAAGTTTCTCAAATCTGAAAAGATGGGAGAGTACTTTAGTATCAGTTTTTGTGATCATCTTAATGATTAAGAAACCATATCAAAATTAGTTCTCTAAGGAAATCTTAGTGCATTCTTATGACTAAGAAGAGGAACTTGAATTGTTGAAATGGTTAAATCAAGAAGATGTGTCATACTTCGTTCCAATACAAGTCTTAGAGTCATACTCCAAGATTGTCATTTGAGTGACATGTCTTAAAGAAGGTTTAAAACACTTGTCAAATGTGTAACACCAAGATTTCCAAAAACAAAAATTTCATTTAAATAATCAATTTAAAATTAAAAACATTTGTTTAAAATCGTATTCACATTCGAATTACAAAACGTAGTTTCATTTTCATTATAATTGAAGACCAGGATCCTCCAAAACACAACTCTTTCTTCGGTGTGTACAATCGAACCGTTGCCATCCCGCGTTACTGTAAGAACCTGAAACAACATAACATAAACAACGTAAGCACGAAGCTTAGTGAGTTCCCCAATATACCTTACGCACATACGCCTTCCGGCCCGGACCTTTCGGTCCACATAACATTGCCTTCCGGCCCGGATCTTTCGATCCACATAACATTGCCTTCCGGCCCGGATCTTTCAATCCACATAACGTTGCCTTCCGGCCCGGATCTTTCGATCCACATAACGTTGCCTTCCGGCCCGGATCTTTCGATCCACAATAAATATCGCCTTCCGGCCCATACACATATACAACACATAATACAAATACTCTAACACATAAAGCACATATATCATATATCATACCTGACCTTTCTGTCACATAATACCTTGCCTTCCGGCCCATATATAAACATGTATATCACGCGTAGCAGCTAACTTTCCATATATAGCATATAATCATAACACATAACATACTTGACCTTCCGGTCACACAATCAAACCCTTCCGGGTGAGGTATAGTGAGAAGACTCACCTCGCGAACACGGGAAGATAGCAACTCCTGAAATCTCTTGCACTTGATCCTCCGAGCTACAAGCTCCCTGTCTCATCATATATCTCTTTTTAATACTTCTATCTCCCACGCTAACTGACCCTACAACGTTACACACAGGTCAACTCTGGTCAACAGTCCATTGTCAGCTCGACTGGACTCGGCGAGTTCCCTGGCGACTCGGCGAGTCTGGTCGTCCTTCAATCCTCTAAGATTCCCCTTCTACTCGTCGAGTATCCTCATTGACTCGACGAGTCACTCCTGGAAGAATCGCGGGGCCACCCCGACTCCACTCGCCGAGTCTGAAGAACAACTCGGCGAGTCCCAGTGAATCTTCAAGCTACTCGCCGAGTCTGATCATCCGACTCGGCGAGTCCATGCCATGCAGTCGATCCAACTGCTTCCTGAGATACGTTTTTCCCGAGATACACACTCATGGGACTTCTGGACCTCTAATCATCCTATTACTAGGGTAGAAACCTTTGTATAACAACATAATAATCCATCAAATCTCCAAATGGGTTTCATAAACCCTAAATTCGTGTACACATCAAAATAACAGGAATGATCCGAAACCTTACCTGAAAACATACTCTCTGTGTCCCCAAACCTCAGAACTCGACACCCTTGCTCTTCCTTTGGCCAAAATCCTTCCTCTTCTTGCACCACAATTCCTTCAAAGTCAATAATGGCCTTCAAGTTTTGCTCCAGATGCCACAGTCGTCTAGGGTTCTCCACAATCGGCCAAAAGACGTGAAATGACGACATAACAACCCTTAAATACGACCCAATACGAAACGGCTAGGGTTTCTGCTGAACAGCGTCGACTCGCCGAGTCCATACCTGGACTCGTCGAGTCCAGTCGCGAACCCGCGACCAAATCTGCAACCCTACTCGGCGAGTCTGGCTCCAACTCGCCGAGTCTCCCCTTTAAACACCCCAAAAATGCAATTTAACAATACTAGAGATTTTGGGCTGTTACAATTCTCCCCCACTAGAATTAGACTTCGTCCTCGAAGTCTCACTCTGAAAATAGCTCTGGATGCCGCTCCCGCATCACACGTTTCGGCTTCCCTAAATACTTCCGATATCTTCCGAGGTCGCTACTGAACCAATACTAAGGGTACCTCCTTGTGCCTCAGAACCTTGATCTTCCGATCTCCGACGGCCACTGGCCTCTCGACGTAACACAGGCTCGCATCCACCTAATCGTTCTCTAATAGAACCACTGCTGACTCATCCGTTATACACCTCTTCAACTGCGACACATACCAGTGTCATGGATCCGTCCCAATTCCGTTGACAGCTCCAAACGATAGGCCACCCTTCCTACCTTCGCACCTTCACGAAAAGACCTAACATACCGGGGCCCCCCATTTACCCCTCTTCCTAAATCGAAGCACCCGTCAGAAATACGAAGTCGCTGACCTGAATCACATGCTCGTAACGGCGTCTGCCTGCATAACTTTCCTGTTAACTCTAGACGATCACTAACTCTCTTTAACCTGCTGAGTCTGCTCTGTCGACTGAAGCCCAAACTCTGTACTGTCCATCTCTCTCTGTAACCGAAAACTACCCAAGATGCAACTCTGCTCCAAATCCCAACAACCACTCGACCAATAAGGGTTAGGAAACCCTGAGCCACCGGATCCCCGATCCAAAGCCCACTTTGCCCATTCCGGACCGACTGAGAGATCCGTCCTCCCTCTCAGATCAACTCTCACAAGTTCCCTCTTGCCATCACATACACCTACTGAACTAGTCCCAACACCCGCAGGTGGAAAGACCCGATACACTGATGATATCCTCGAACATCTCCCAAGATGAACCACCACATCCACCCTATACTCTAATCAGATTCACACTGAAAATTTAAAATTTTTCTCTCTCCATGCATCTCTTCTGAGCCTCAACAGACATCCCCACCGGATGGGTTCCTACTCCACTGCCGCGAACACGATGCTCAAAACCATACTCGAAATACTTTAACCATAACTCTGCTCTGCAGCTTTCACTTTCGTGAACTTGCACCCCCTTCGGAGTTACATACCCTCCTCTTTTCCTTTTTCACGGAACTCTCTTGAACATAATGCCACTCAATGCCACTCCAACCGGTGCCACGGTGCTCCCCCCCAAGCGACACCACCCTTTTTGCGTAACTGCTATTCACATACCCTGGTTCTCATTGCAGGGGCTCTTAATCCCATGCACTCTCTCCACTCATCAAAATCACTGCCTCAGCTAAACAAGATCAATACCCCGGGGCCAGACCTTCCAATGCAATCACACTGCAACATACGCGATCCGCAAATCTCGAGCTAATCCAGCAATACCAACAGAGTCTCCAGTATGACTGGACCGACTCTCATAACACATACTAGCCACTCGAGGCTATATCTCTGTGGGTCCGTACACCCAAACTCTGCGAACCCTCAGGTTCTAACTCTGGGAACCTTCCGGTTCCAGCTCTAGAAACATGCACGACATAATCCCGTGAGATTAATGCAGTACAACCCATCACGTACCTCAAACGTACCAATACTCTGATCGCAAAATTCCGATTACTTACTCAAGCTTGATCCCGACCTCCTCTCAGGCCTCCACAATCAAATGCCCTAGGTCTGTATCTCGCCCCGCATACTCAACACTCGCTCTCGTCGGCCTATACTTTGCGCTGACAAACACTGCTGAATCCCAACAGCTAAGCACCCTTACCTACTCATCGATCTCCCGGAGAATTTTACAATTCTCCCCCACTAAAGCACTGACTAACTGCCACCGACCGTCATTAACGACCTTTCAGAACCATCCTGCACAAAGAGAACATTTACCCACTGTCTGCTTCCCACAAGCGTAAGCAACCCTCAGCAAAACACCTCTCCTCCCTGATCAATCCGCTCAAAAGAATCCGATCCTTCAATTATCCGCTCCACAACTGCAGATACCACCCGTCATTCAACCCAGTGCCGCATCTCCACTATCAACCCCCACGAACGACGACCAACGGAATTCCCAAGCAATAACCCATAACCAAACCCACAACCTGCCAAAGGTTGAATATCGCATCGAAAACCGCACAAGGCTACCGGTACCAAAACACCAAACTATAAACATACTAAACCATCAGGGAACAACGAATGCCAAGCGAAAACCTGAAGCACCAATCCATAACCATGCCAAACCCGCAAAACAACGAATACCGCATCGAAATCCACACTACCAGCACAACAATACGCCACAATCAACGCAATCTACTCAAGACATCAAGAGAGCATCATACCCGCAGTTGCCTCCGACGCTGCTTGTCTCCCTCTGCCGCAATCCGATAAGCGCAACCCTGAGCCCTTGGACTCTATTCCATCCTGTCCTCCTCCTGAACTCCTCAAGGTGGCCGGTGCTAGAGCCTACACCGATCCTGCAAAAAGCTGTGGACAGTTGACCCTCAAATGTCCAACCTGCCGACACTGATAACAAATCCTGGAATCCCGAATTGGCACTGACTGCCGACAATCCCGTGCACCATGCCCCTCCTTTCCGCACTTGCGGCATGCACCATTGGGCCAACAAGCTCCGGTGCCATCTCTCTCACACTTCCCACAGGTGTGACCGCTCCGATCCCCCATTCTAACGTCTACGGTCATGGACCGTTTCGGCGCCGACTGCGACTGCATCGGGGCCTGCCTCACCCCACGCAACTGCAACTCAACCTCTAACTCACGCCACATGGCGGCCTCCTGCGATACCAACACGGTCTCGCGCCTCTGCGCAGACACGAACTGTCTGATATTCCCCCCCTTGAGCATACTCGGATATCGGGACATCTGAGCCTGCTCCGAAGCGAACTCAGGGCAAAACATCGCCCTCTCAATAAACATCCTGGTGCTCTCAGTCACCGACTCCCAATCCTGCCTCAGCTTAAGGAACTTCCGAGCCAATTTCTCCTTTTCATCCCGCGGAACATAGCGAGTACTGAACATCCCTCTGAATTGATCCCATGAAACCGCAGCCCTCTGCGCATCGGAAAATGACCTCGTGGTCAATCTCCACCAATCCTTCGCCCCGAGCCTCAACCGGTTCAGAGCACACCCCACCCTCTGATCAGCAGGGCATAAACTCGTGGAGAAACACCCCTCCATGTCTGATAACCATCTCGTAGCAACAATCGAGTCCTGAACTCCATCGAATGTGGGAGGCTTCGCATAATAGAAGTCCCGATACTGAAAACCCCGACTAGCCCCTTTCTTTGCCGTTGCTACAGCCGCTGTAACCGCCGCGGCAGCCGTCTCTGCGAAAGCCGCATATCGCTCATCAACTACTTCAATCATAGTGGTCCTGATCGACCCAAACAATTCTGGCGACTCAGCCCGCAACAATGCAGCAACCTCATCACGCCGGATCTCGCGAATCCTCGCATCCCGCTCGCTCGTGCTCGTCCGATCGATAACCGGATAACAAGATAGCCACAGGCATCATCCACTACGAACCATGGTACTCATCCCATGACATCCTTCCTCAACATGCTTCAGTGTATGGTACCTGAACCATAGCACCACTCCTCCATCTGCTCCAATGTATAGCACTCGAACCACAACATCTATCTCAAACTGTTCCGATGTATGGTGCCCTGACCATAACATCACTCTGTATCCGCTCCGATGTATGGTATTCGAACCATAACATCACTCCTCAATCTGTTCCTTAGGACCTTTAGGATGCCCCCTGTATCAAGTATGGGTCCTCTGCTTTCAGTAGTACGGGCCCATACTACCTGCCACATCTACCCATACTTTCCACACGGACCATCCCAGAGTTCCTAAGTAGCTGATAAACCTGCTCTTTCACCCCATCTCATCGCGCGTGCTCGCTTTCCAGCGAAATCCTCTACTCTACCAGCGCACTCATCTGGCTAGGTTTACTCCCTAGTCCCTTCTGCTGTCCTCCCACTTCTTTGCTATCAGCTGCTGAAGAGTTCCTAATGATGCCAGCCCTCTACCTCCTGAGTATCGTCATACTCACTTGGTAGCTGACTCCCATCATTGACAACTCCACAAAGCACAAAGCAAGCAGCATTCGAGCATTGAAGCATACATAGGACTCCCCATCTGTGGTAGCTCCACCTTCTCGACTCATCCTCGGAAGTACCTCTGTACCCCGTAGCTTTACCCCTTGTGCGTTCTAACTAGATACTCTCACTCATCACATACACACAAAAGCATAACGCACATATAACAGCAAACCCTAGACTAAGGCATCACAAATCAGGCCACTCTAGTCCTAAGATGTGAAGTACCTAGCCTGTCTCTAGCATGCAACAATATCTCATAAAGTGCATAATAGATATTTCATATTACAAAAGTAAGAGTATTTTGGGAAATCACCGTTTGGCTCTGGCTGATTGTACACACTGCTCTTTCTTGCTTTCTCTTTGAACTCTTATTCACTTTTAGAAAACCATTTATTTGGAAAACTTTTTCTTACTTCCTCAGTTTGAGTCCAGATTTACCCGTAGGTGCGTCCGAATCCCTCAAACCAAGGCTCTGATACCAATTTGTAACACCAAGATTTCCAAAAACAAAAATTTCATTTAAATAATCAATTTAAAATTAAAAACATTTGTTTAAAATCGTATTCACATTCGAATTACAAAACGTAGTTTCATTTTCATTATAATTGAAGACCAGGATCCTCCAAAACACAACTCTTTCTTCGGTGTGTACAATCGAACCGTTGCCATCCCGCGTTACTGTAAGAACCTGAAACAACATAACATAAACAACGTAAGCACGAAGCTTAGTGAGTTCCCCAATATACCTTACGCACATACGCCTTCCGGCCCGGACCTTTCGGTCCACATAACATTGCCTTCCGGCCCGGATCTTTCGATCCACATAACATTGCCTTCCGGCCCGGATCTTTCGATCCACATAACGTTGCCTTCCGGCCCGGATCTTTCGATCCACATAACGTTGCCTTCCGGCCCGGATCTTTCGATCCACAATAAATATCGCCTTCCGGCCCATACACATATACAACACATAATACAAATACTCTAACACATAAAGCACATATATCATATATCATACCTGACCTTTCTGTCACATAATACCTTGCCTTCCGGCCCATATATAAACATGTATATCACGCGTAGCAGCTAACTTTCCATATATAGCATATAATCATAACACATAACATACTTGACCTTCCGGTCACACAATCAAACCCTTCCGGGTGAGGTATAGTGAGAAGACTCACCTCGCGAACACGGGAAGATAGCAACTCCTGAAATCTCTTGCACTTGATCCTCCGAGCTACAAGCTCCCTGTCTCATCATATATCTCTTTTTAATACTTCTATCTCCCACGCTAACTGACCCTACAACGTTACACACAGGTCAACTGGTCAACAGTCCATTGTCAGCTCGACTGGACTCGGCGAGTTCCCTGGCGACTCGGCGAGTCTGGTCGTCCTTCAATCCTCTAAGATTCCCCTTCTACTCGTCGAGTATCCTCATTGACTCGACGAGTCACTCCTGGAAGAATCGCGGGGCCACCCCGACTCCACTCGCCGAGTCTGAAGAACAACTCGGCGAGTCCCAGTGAATCTTCAAGCTACTCGCCGAGTCTGATCATCCGACTCGGCGAGTCCATGCCATGCAGTCGATCCAACTGCTTCCTGAGATACGTTTTTCCCGAGATACACACTCATGGGACTTCTGGACCTCTAATCATCCTATTACTAGGGTAGAAACCTTTGTATAACAACATAATAATCCATCAAATCTCCAAATGGGTTTCATAAACCCTAAATTCGTGTACACATCAAAATAACAGGAATGATCCGAAACCTTACCTGAAAACATACTCTCTGTGTCCCCAAACCTCAGAACTCGACCCCCTTGCTCTTCCTTTGGCCAAAATCCTTCCTCTTCTTGCACCACAATTCCTTCAAAGTCAATAATGGCCTTCAAGTTTTGCTCCAGATGCCACAGTCGTCTAGGGTTCTCCACAATCGGCCAAAAGACGTGAAATGACGACATAACAACCCTTAAATACGACCCAATACGAAACGGCTAGGGTTTCTGCTGAACAGCGTCGACTCGCCGAGTCCATACCTGGACTCGTCGAGTCCAGTCGCGAACCCGCGACCAAATCTGCGACCCTACTCGGCGAGTCTGGCTCCAACTCGCCGAGTCTCCCCTTTAAACACCCCAAAAATGCAATTTAACAATACTAGAGATTTTGGGCTGTTACAAAATGTAAGAGTAAAAATGTTCTACTCTTGTACATTTGAAATTGGTAAGTTGTGATGTTTTGGATAAAAGAAAGACCAACTTAGGCCAATTGGGTAAAGTGTTTTTCTTGATTAGAATCCGCACTATCTCTTGGATGTTTGACAAGGGAGTCTTATATGTCAAGAGGACAGTGGGAGTCTTAAAGGTCTTGAAAGTCTCAAGAAATAATCAAGAAGAAAACCTGAAGTTCTTCACTAGCACACGACTTGAGGTTTATAACCTATCGTGTTGACATATTTGTGCCCATTCCAGTTAAAGTTGGCTTTCCATATGAGTTCTTAGAGTTCTCAGTTTGTTGCATAACAACTTGGAAGCAATGGCAGGCCCTTGAGCTGCCAGGTGGCAATAAGTTAAGATTGAGTTCAATCCATATGGTTTTGGATTTGTCATTATCTTTGTCTTGTGATTATGGTTTGACAAATTCATATGGGTAGGAACTCATACACCATATAAATCTAAGTTTCCTAAGGTTTCTCTCCGATTCATGAAAATGATGGTGAGGAAACGCTTTCACTAAGTAGATTTTACGAAGATATCAATTGTGTTATTTGCATTTTCAAAAGTCGTTAGTGGAGCGCGTGTGGTTAACCGGCACACTAACATGGACTTGTGAGAAATGGCAAATGCCTAAGCAATTGAGACCATGATTACGGTATCCCTTTTCATGGTTCTTGAAATTGCTTAGACACACAGGTGAGCTATCTACGGAAAGGGTGTGTGAATCTAAATTTCAGACTGTCCAGCTGATTTCTGAGTACATGTCAAAGCTAGTGGGAGCATAAGTGTTATGCTAATAATCATCATGTTAGTGGGAGCATGATAATTATGATAAGTATTGCAAGTTAGCAATGTTAATTATAGAAAACAAAAGTTTCAATTGGGAAAAAGTTGTTTTGCTATAATTAAGGGAGAGGAAATTATGCTTCATCTCAAATCTATAAGCTTAGATCGTGAGGTTTTAATCATTTAGTCAAGGATATATATGAATTTCATGTTGGAATGGCTCAACATAAGGAAATTATGTATATGGGTCCATTATTTGCGTTCTAAAATTCGATTATGATTACGGCATCCCTTTTCATAATCTGAATTATGAGAACTTGGCAAATTGAAATGGAAATATTATAGCAAAAGACTGGTTTAGTCTTTATGTAAGACATCATGAATCGTGTCCCATATGCTTCGGATATAGGATCGATTACATGTGCTATATTCATCCGTTCTAAAATTTTCCAAAATGCCTGGGGCATTAAGAAGGGAAAAGGTTTAGAACTGGATATGACTAAAAGGATTAAACAATTGTCGAGGACAATCTAAGGTTTACCAAAGATTGGTTACTCATGGACAATTGGAAGTATAGTGATAATTCTGGAAGGACCATATTGACATTATCTGTAAGGAGGCAACTCTTGTTCAGAAGTGATAGTCAAAATGGAATCTGGAAATGTTTCAAAGTTAGAATTTTCAATCTGTGTAAGATTAAGGAAACTTAATGCAAGAAGGATATTTCAAGGAGTTGATCTCCTTTGGAATACTCTGTAATGATTGTTGCCAAGTCTTTGTGACTTTGTGCATAATCGTTACAAGAGGATCAATGCATATAAGTTTAGAATCTAACAGATTTTTGTAAATGGCATGAATTTGGAATTCTTGCATTTACAGTAAGGATTTGGGAGTGTGAAAAGAGAATCATTGAAGTTATGTTCAATTGATCTAGTTCACAAAATAAAGATCATAGACAAACATAGTATGCATACTTGGTGTGTGGCATGACTAGTGTTTAAGAAAACATAGTGTACATGCTTGGAGCATGGGACAACTATTGTTTTAAATTCAAGAATAAAGTTGATAGTTGAAACAGTATACAATGAATAATGTGTAATCATATGGTGATAAATAAAAGGTGTTTTATTTATGTTCAAAGGGTTGATACCATATTGGATTCAATTATTATTGTGTTTTATTTTGCATGTTTTGACTTCCCGAATAAACTGGGTTATTCTTCCTGAATGACTAAGTTATTCAAACATCCACAGTCGGTCATATGTTGGAAGTAGATATGAATTAAGACTGTCATGGGTTGGCTTGTAGAGGTCTAAGGTGTTGGACAAAGGGCTACAACACTCATGAGTGCTCATAAGTTCTGAGTATTGGATTCAACCCGCGCTCATTGGAATCACTTCATGGATTTTATCACGAGTGATCATGAGACAATAATATCTTATATTCTTCAAACCTAGAGATATGAGTTGTTACTATGAGTTGGTTGTACATTGATTGCACGAAAACGCATTTGGTAACTCGGTGCTATAAAACGTGCCTTTGTGTATGATTCAACAAGTAGTAGAACAAGCTATATGAGTCGAAGTTTATCCATTCCTTTTACCTTCGGGATAAAAGCGATATCTGTGGGCCCCTCGATGATTTGATGATGACAAATGGAAGTGCTCGGCCGGGCCAGGACTGATTTGATTTGTTCAATTAGTCAGTCGTCATAAATCGGAAATCGGGAAACAACAAATGGACAGAGAGAATGATTATAATCCATGTCTCAGTCCATATGATATCTAGAATGGAGGAATATATGATCCCTTATCTAATGGACAAGTTCGTTGACAAGATCAGAGTTCGACAGAAGCTTTAAGAGCTACGATTGCCAGTTAGGTTTGAAGTCATACGCAATAATAGTTTTAGACTTATCCAAGTGGGAGACTGTTGGATTAATGTCTAAGTCCATAACTATATTTGGTATGTACTTGACCCGACCCGGCATGGTCCATTTGGGTTGCACTTCACCGACACAATTTATATGGATAATCTTTTGAGAATAGTATGTTTATGATTAATATTAATATATTATAAGTTCTAATATATTAATATGGAATCATATTATTTAATTATTATTGATCAAGAATTAATTTATAATTAATTAAGTGATCAAAAGGAACTAATTAAATATGGACTCTTATATATATGGAATGGGCCAAGTTCATTTAGGTTGGGCTAAGCTTTCATGGATAGTCCATGGAGTGTTTAACCCATGGATCCTAGGAAATGAAAGGTCATGGGTATTAGGGTTTAACCCTAATCCTCCATACTATATAAAGATGTCTTTGGTTGGTGAAATAGGCACTAGTGTGGATACACTAAAGAAGGGCTAGCCAATTTCACTAGAGAGAACCAAGTAATCATATTCTCTAAAGTATTCCAAGGTGTCTTGGTGATTTGTGATTCCACTTGAGGCTTCCACACTATTAGGGCTAAGCTCTTAAAGCTTGAAGAGATCAAGCTACATCAAGAGGCATGTATTCTATCTTGTTACATTCATAGTTTTTGTATGCTAGATTAGGATAATACCTTGGATGTTCTTATTTGCATGTATAATAGAGAAAACATAGATCCAAGGTATTTAGGGTTGCATGTACACTTAGGAAGTGTTAGAATGCACATAACCCAACACTATATGCCTGTTATCAAAAGCACAATCTGACGAAAGCTGGTTGTGGCACCGAAGACTCTCTCATCTCAACTTTAAAGATATCAACAAACTTGTCACTGGAGGTCATGTTCGAGGTCTTCCATTGCTCAAGTTCGATAGAGATCATTTGTGTGCTGCATGCGAAATGGGGAAGCAGAGTCGTCAAAGTCATCCATCTATAATTAACACTAAAGTTGTTGAACCACTCAAATTACTTCATATTGATTTGTGTGGTCCATCATCTATCGAAAGCATCAGTGGTAACAAGTATATTCTTGTTATTGTTGATGACTTTTCATGATTTACATGGGTGTTCTTTCTAAAGCTTAAATCTGAAGCGACTCATAAGCTGAAAGTGTTCATCAAGCAGATTGAAGTACAGCTGAAGAAGGTGGTTCGCAACATCAGGAGCGACAATGGTCTGGAATTCAAAAATAGAGAATTTGAAGAATTCCTGGCAGAAAAGGGAATAAGTCACAACTTCTCAGCTCCCTACACACCTCAACAGAACGAAATTGTTGAAAGACGAAACCGATCTTTGTGTGAAGCTGCCCGAACCATGCTAAGTTTCGCTTCCTTACCTCTTTATTTTTGGGCTGATGCTATTTCTGCTGCTTGTTTTACACAGAACAGGTCTTATCTCAACAAGCGATTCACGCTCACACCTTATGAGATTCTCAACACTAGGAAGCCCAATGTGAAATTTTTCCACGTGTTCGGCTCACGGTGTTTCATCTTTAACTCTAAAGAACACCGCAACAAGTTCGTTGTCAAAGTCGACGAGGGAATCTTTCTGGGCTACTCTCTCACTTCCAAAGCATACAGAGTATTAAACAAGCGTTCGAGGAAAATCGAAGAGACTTACTACGTGACTTTCGATGATTGCTATGTCAAAAAGCTAAAGGCCAATGAAGACACTGCTGGGGACATCTTTCCTCAAACTGGTCAAGTCACAGTCTCGATCGCTAATCTATTCGAGAAGTTTATGGAGTTATTTGACGAACCAGAGAAAGCTACTCTCTCAGAAGCAGGCGTAGCAGACAACAAGGTAGACAACATGAAGCAAATTTTCGAAGAAGCTGCTAGGAGAATGAATGAAGGGGGATCGAATTCTGACGAACCTCCATCAAACGTTGCTTCAGTCGAGGGGGAGGATCAACCGTCATCAACTCAGCCAACCTCACATGTTGAGGGGGAGCCAAGCTCTCCAACTACTCCCGAAAGTACTTCTCCAACCGAAAGTGCTTCACCATCCGAAGGTGCATCAACGCCTGAAAGCCCAACACCACAAGAAACCTCTGGAGCTCAAGTTTCACAAAGCATTCCTGAAAGCTCATACATCGAGGGGGAGCAAGCTGATATGTCATACGACTACGAAAGCCATTCCGAGCCAGAAGAAATGATCAATGCTGAACTAGACCCAACCTTTGATCCAAACTACCCTCCCCTCACCAAATGGACCAGAGATCATTCTATCTCTCAAGTGGTTGGGGATGTCTCTGAAAAGGTTCTGACCCGATCACAACTCAAGGAAAAACAGACATCCTTATTTTCCAAAGTTGAATTTTGCATGTTTAACTCATTCGTATCAAAAGTTGAACCGAAGACAGTTAACACTGCTCTCGATCACTCCAATTGGGTTCAAGCGATGCAAGATGAACTAAAAGAATTCGAGAGGAACAAAGTCTGGCGCCTCATTCTAACTCCTCCAGATGCCTCAGTTGTTGGTCTCAAATGGGTCTTTAGGAATAAAATGGATAAGGAAGGGAACGTTATACGGAACAAAGCTCGTTTGGTAGTAAAAGGATATTGTCAGGAGGAAGGGATTGATTATGAAGAGACTTTCGCTCCTGTAGCTAGGCTGGAATCTGTAAGAATATTTCTTGCTTATGCTGCCCACAAAAACTTTGAAGTTTTCCAAATGGACGTCAAATGTGCATTTCTTAATGGAGAACTCGAAGAAACAGTGTACGTGGAGCAACCTCCTGGTTTCGTGAACGAAAAGTATCCTAATCATTGCTACATTCTGGATAAAGCTGTGTATGGACTCAAACAAGCTCTGAGAGCCTGGTATGAAACGCTAACTAAATTCTTAAAGATGTCTAAATTCAAACAAGGTTCAGTTGACCCAACCTTCTTTCGCAAAAAGGAAGGTAACCACCTTATGATCGCTCAAATTTATGTCGATGATATCATCTTTGGTTCAACGAATCCCATCCTAACAGCTGAATTCAGAAAGCTGATGGAGACTAAATTTGAAATGAGCTCAATGGGTCCTATTAAGTTTTTCCTTGGCTTAAATATTAGACAGGGACCCGAAGGCATCTTTATCAATCAGGAAGCTTACACGAAGACTCTCTTAGCAAAATTTGGCATGATGGGAGATTCCAAGATCAAAGTCCCAATGGCATTCGGCACCAAACTAACTCCATCCCTGGACAAACCGGCTGTTGATATCACGCTCTATCGTCAAATGATAGGCTCACTAATGTATCTTACTGCTAGCAGGCCTGACATCATGTTTTCTGTGTGTTATTGTGCTAGATTTCAGGAAAACCCACGCGAACCTCACATGCTTGCAGTGAAGAACATTTTACGATATCTCAAGCGAACAGCCTCCTTAGGTCTATGGTATCCTTCCAACTCAGGCTTCTTCGTTCAAGCCTACTCAGATGCAGACCTTGGAGGATGTGGACTCGACAGAAAAAGCACCACTGGCGGCTGTCAATTCCTTGATGGGAAGTTGGTTAGCTGGCAATCAAAGAAACAAACGTGCGTGTCGTTGTCTACTGCCGAAGCTGAATACATAGCCGCTGCATCCTGCACCTCTCAAGTGATTTGGATCCAGAGTCAACTTCGAGACTATGGACTCAATATGAAGAAGATCCCACTATATTGTGACTCTGAAAGTGCAATTAGGATCTGTCATAACCCAGTGATCAACTGACTGACGTCTTTACCAAAGCTCTTCTTGAAGCATCATTCAACAGAATTCTACAAGGGCTAGGTATGATGGAATCAGAGTCAGTACCTCAAACTACCTCTCAACCACAAACGTAAGAAGCGAAATTGACCGAATGTTCAGGTTCGGTTACATAATCTGACTCGCTCATCACCACAAAGGTAGTTTTCTTGGTTGTACATTTCATGTTCAAAGCTGTTTATCTTATGGTCAAAAGTATTTTCTTATTGCAAGCCTAAATTCCTTGGTTTTCTAAAATTTTTCAAAACCGAAACCTACCGAAGGTTCGGGTTCGGTTTTTCAAAATTTTCTTAAACCGAAACCAACCGAACGCTCGGGTTCGGTTTTTCAAAATTTTCCAAAACCGAAACCAACCGAACGCTCGGGTTCGGTTTTTCAAAATTTTCTTAAACCGAAACCAACCGAACGCTCGGGTTCGGTTTTTCAAAATTTTCTTAAACCAATCGAACGCTCGGGTTCGGTTTTTCAAAATTTTCCAAAACCGAAACCAACCGAACGCTCGGGTTCGGTTTTTCAAAACTTTTCTCAACCGAAACCAACCGAACGTTCGGGTTCGGTTACCAAATTTTTCCAAAGTTTTTTTTTACTCTTTCTAAGTCTTATTTTTTTTCTTGCTTAATTTTTTTTTATTATTTTATTTTCTTTTAATTTTTTAAATATATCAAAAACTCCAAAAATATTTTCTTATTTTATTTATGTGTTCGTTCGTTTATGGGGATATAATTGTTGGATTACTTAAGTGTCCCTAGAAGCATGCTGCTGTATGTGTCCTAAGCCTCATAAGATTCTGAATAATAGCCTTAATGACTTGGTATAAACAAACCTTGTCTTCCCAATTAGGCTATCACATTTATTCTAATCGTGAGCTACCTCACTCTCTTCTCACATGAGATAAGAGTTTTCTGCTTGGTCCTTATTTTCGCAGCAGAGGTACTTTAATTTCTTACACCATCTCCATTACATTTCTCCATTACATTCGTTTCATCAACGTAACCCTTGAGACTCTCAGAAATTACCACTGAGGTTTATGGTTACACAACAACTGTGTTTATGATCTCAGTTTTGTGCCACTACGAGCTGAGTGAAACCCAAAATTCAACCCCAAATCTGAATTGACGGTGAACAATAAATTTGCTGAAGTTTTCACCAAAGAATTGATGGATGTATCTTGATGAAATCTCAAATTTTTATTTTGTGTGATTCCTATGAAATTGTTACACACCATAACATTTCTTCCCTTGGGATCCAGTTTTTAATTTTTTTTGTTGAGATTTTATATTTTCCAAGCCAATTTAAAATTAATTCCTACCTACTTGTTCAACAGACTACACCGGTCTCACAAGTACTTTGTTCACTTTCTATCTTATTTCAAGATTAGGACTGTTGAATCAAAGATAAAGCCACCTTAAGTAGCCTAATTAAAAGAAGCCTTTCAACACTTATCAATAAGTGTTTGATCGTTATTTAATGTGAAACCACCTTTACACTTTAAGGTCTCTCTTGACTTTGAAGGAAGAGATTCGTGCCCAGGATCATTTGTTTCGTGTCATTATTGACATCACATTTATTCCTAAAAAGAGTTGCTTTATTTCTTATCTTTTTACACTCTTAGCACGAAAATCTTTGATTTTCCAAAAATCTGGTTCTAATAATTACAGGCTGTTTTATTGCAATGGTGGTTAATTATTAAGACGTGGTCAACAATCATCCACGTGGGAAATTAATTCAAAAGATGCCATTTAAAAGACAAAATGAAGGGTTGCTGACTCAGGCGGGAGATAAAAAAGATTGAATTTCAAACGACGGTTAAAAAGGGACGCATGCGAATTTGAAACGCCCATTTGTTAACTGACATAATGGATGCGTGTGCGAATTTCAAGCGGTTCCTCTCTGGCACATCAAGGCGCGTGTGGAATTGAAACGGTTTCTTCTGAAACGACGCTTGTTGGGCGGCGTGTTCCTAGGATTCTGATAATCTCTCTCCTACGTGATCATCGCATGCCTTAACTGTCACGCATCTGTCATTCCGGAAAACCTTTTCGTATTTCCATAGAAGATTTGAACAAATTTTTCTCTCTCCTTACACCCATTATAAAAGGCAGTCTCCACTCCCATTTACCTCTTTACTACATCCGAATTTCCAAGAGAGCAAAAATTCCCTAAAGCTTTTACTGTTTATCTTCTTCTTCCTAACTTCCACAATGGCAGAATCATCCTCAGTCCATGCCACCTCACACATCCTTCCCATTCGCCCTCAACAGTGTTTGGTGATTGACCTAACCCCTCAGGCGTACGATTCCTACATGTTTCCGATCATGGAGTGCCTGAAGTATTTACAAATTGCTCCTGCACTTTCTAGGGTTCAGTCTGTGCCCATGGAGCTCCTCTCACAGGTGTATGCGACTGCACATTACGATAAAGCAGTCGATAGGGTGTTCTTCGAGGTTTCTGATCACAAGACCTCGATTTCAAGGCAACGATTTGGTACACTGCTAGGGTTTGCTGCTGACCCTTCAAGGATTAATCCGGGGCGGTACACGGAGGTGCTCACCTCCGTCACGAAGTTTAAAAAATCCTGCTTGCCGCCTCAGTGGAACGGCATGTTCACAGTCCTCTTCAAGGGCTTATCTGAACGGAGCTCAGGATCCGATGGTTCTAGTCGACTCTTCTTGTCAATAATGTATGGCGTCTACAACGGTGTCAATCTTGACTATGGGTTTGTTCTCTGGCAACAACTCATCCAAAGCCTCTCTTCTTCTTCACGACATTCTGAGGTGTCGTATGGCCAGTTCTGGACTCTCATCACAAAGTGGGCGATGGATAAGTTCGATGTCCCCACTGCTGCCGGTGCATCGATGTCTTCGATCGGTACTTTTCATACCACGAAGATCATCGTCTCAGATGCATCCAAGTTTTCTTTCATTGGCTCCATTCGGGAGACAATGTACGGCGATGTTCCATCTGATAGCAAGATCATCAGGACTATTAAGGAGTTCAAGGCGTCTGGACCTAGGGAACTCACACAGGAAATGCTCAAATCCATCCACGATGCTGACAAACCTATTAATAGGGGCAAAAAGGCAGATAAAGGGAAGCAAGTGACCAAAGGGGCTAAAGGTCCTTCTCCCAGGAAGAGGAAACCAACCAAAGCTGCACAGTCCCCGCAGCTGAAGAGGCGGAAGACTCTACCGAAGCGAAAGCTTGTAATTGCTTCCTCTTCGAGTGACTCAGATGGTGAGAGTTTGGATTCGGACGGCTCTCAAAGAGGTGAAACCCCTCCAAGAGGCAACACCCCACCTCGATCACCTACCCCAGACATGGAAATCCATGTCTCACCCATTCCTTCACCTACTCAAACAATCCCTACTTCCATTCCCACCATAAACCCCTTTACCACCATTCCTCAAACCTCTTTCCCTATACCACCACCCATTTTCACAGATACAACTACAACAACTGCAAAGGTTACAACCAACGTATCTGATACGGGGGTTCATACCGATGCAACCGAAACACCACCTGTAACCGAACCTCCTCATACAACCGAAACCCAGCATACAACCGAACCTATCCACACTCAACCACCACCCGAAACTACCCCCACCAACACTCAACCTGAACCTACACATACCACCACACACCCAGCTTCACCACCCCCAACATCTCCAGATCATGCCTCTGATGGAGATAACCCTTTTCTTGGAGGGGAAAATATGACCTTCGATTCGGTCTACTTTAGTCCGTTTCAGGTCCAAAGCGACGACGAGGATGATGCTCCAGTAACAAAGAAGCATCTTAAGGAGCTAAATGAGAAGGTTGACTTGCTTCTTGCTTCATCCTCCAACACTCAGTCCTCTCTCTCTGAAGCCGCTCTTCAGAAGATTGTTGATGCCTTCTCCACGGCTCAGCATGATTCCGTCGCCTCTGCCACTGCAGCAATAGACGCCTCCATAAAAGCATGTGAGGCAGCGACCGCAAAAGTCGATAAACTATTCTCTGAAGCCTCTTCCCTGTTAAAGTCCTTACAGGAGAGCGCTGATGCAACAAAGACAAATTTGGAACCAATCGTTCAACAATTGGCCACGCTCGTCTCAACGGAGTTGAAGTCGTTCGCTACCCTTCGCCAATCCATCAGCGACGACAACTCGGCCCTTCGTGCATCCATTGACGAGCGCCTCTCTAAACTCCAAGAGGATCTTGCTGCAGAAAACTCGTTGATGGACGCTCTTGCAAACAAAACCACCGCCCTCAAGGTCAAGAGTGCTCAGCTTTCAAACTCTCAGCAACAGATTGAAGCTCTTCGATCCGAACGGGAGGTTATCAAAACATGTGTTTCGGATGTACACTCTGCCCTATCCAACATCCTGGAAGCACACGATCTGATTCTCAATCATTCGGTGAGGCGAACCCTTGCTGAAAAACTTACTCCTGCCCTGGATCTTCTTAGCAAAATTGAAGGGCTTCCTAGTTTCGTGTCCAATCTGAAACAAGGGGGAGAAGTGAAGTCCGGATCGAAAACACCTCCTTCCTCAAAAGCTGCTCACACAACCGAACCTCCTCCGACTGGTCAAACTTCGGGTTCGGGTGTGAAGGATAAAGGGAAGAAAATAGCTAAGGAAGAATATGAAGATGATAAAGAAACCATTGCTGACTTGCTGAAACGCAAAAATAGTTGCAATGTTGAAAATGATAACGCTCGTGTGGCTCGAGAAGCTGATGAAGCCAAACGCAAGAAGAAAGAAGCCCACGATCTCCTCGAGAGCAGGAAGACTCTTTTCCCTGCTTGGACTCGGGAGAGAATGATAAAGGAGGCCATAGATACTCCAAGCATCCTATGGCTCGAACCGGTGATCTCCTTCGACTGCTACAATTCTGTCGATTCGCAGTTCGATATGCCCTTGACCCGAAAGGCGTTTATCTTCCACGCCTTCTCCAACATTTTTGAAGTCCCTCATCCTAATCCTGAGGTTGATCGGGAGTTAATCGATTTCTATCTGAAGGCTGCTCAACCACAGTACCAAACATGGAGCGCTCAGAAGATCGATAATGTTCGGGTTTTGAAGCCTTATTCTGAGGGGAGATTCATCAACGTTCGGTTCTGGGTGATTCGAGGGTCTGCAAGAACCGAACATCTTATATCCTTAGCAGATCTACCGAACCTCAACCCCCATGACTGGATAGTTCTGCATAACATCCTCTTGACGAATGAAGCTGAATATGGTCCGATTATAGACCATCTCAAAAGGATGTTAGTATGCTATATCATGGAGGTCGCCTTGATGGATCAGGAGGTAGCCACTGTCTTCAAGAAGAAACCGAAGATATCTCCTGTTGGCTCAGCCAGTGATCTGAACCAAATGAAGATGGGCAAGATTGACCCGAGGCGTAATTCGGTCATGTTCACTAGAGCAGAAGGACAGAAATGTCTCTTTGCCTTAGCGGATAAACATCTTTATACCACTGCTTGTCTAGAGCATGTGCTGGAGATCATCCATCGGTGTAAAGAGAATGCAGCGGATGATATCAAATACTTCAACGATATGATTCAATGGTACATCAAATTCAGACAAACGTTACTTGCTCTTATCTCTCGTCTGTTTCAGACTGTAAAGAAGAAGGTACCTGCCGCTGCTGCTGGCCCAAGTAAGAAGTGAAGATCTCGGTCCAATTGACGCAAAGGGGGAGATTGTTGGGTTGCAGATTCGTTTAATATTGCGTCATTGGGCTCGGTTAATAGTCCAATTATTTTGTACTCCGGTTTGGGCCTGTCCAACCGTGAGCCTGTTAGGTTTACTATATAACAATATGCTTGCATGCATATTAGGTTGACGATCTACAATACAATAGAGAAGAATACGATAGCTTTGATTTTCTTTATCGTTCCTGTAAACCTTCTAACCCTCTACAGTTGATGTTCTTTGTCGAGCTCTTCTAAGGGTTGTTTTATAATCATTCGACACGTTTGATTCATTCTTGAGTTGTTTATTGTTTTTGTGTTCTTGCTGTTTAATCTTTATTTACCTGTTTAAGATCTAATCGATCTTCAAGATTAAGTTTTAATTTTATCAATTATATTTTAAATGTGGCACGTGAAGGACTGATTTTAAGTGAAGTCCTTGAAACTTTGTATCACCCATTCCTATAACCGGTAACACAGTTTCATGGTATTAGAGCAGGTCCATCCTAGACCTGATCAAACATCTCTCTTTTATTTCCTAAGTTTTTTTTCTCTCTAACTTAAACTACTTATGGCCGGGGGAAACCAATCCGATGTCACAAGCGATTCTGCTTCATCTGCAGCAAAATCCACTCTCCTCTCTACTCCTGACCTCGGACATACTCTGCAAATCACACAACACAAACTTAATGGGTTGAATTTCAGAGAATGGTATCAATCTGTTTTGCTGGTCATCCGAGGGAAAGGGAAAGTAGGCTATCTTACTGGTGAAATTTGTCAACCAAAACAGGGTGATTCAGGTTATCAACAATGGGAAGCAGAAAACTCCATTATCATGGCATTACTTATCAACTTCATGGAGGCACGAATCGGCAGAACTTTTTTATTCTACAGCAGCGCTCACGAAATCTGGAAAGGTGTCCAAGATATGTACTCAGATCTTGATGAAGTAAGAGGGCGTATTCTTGGAGTCAAACCGCTACCTTCGCTTAGAGAAGTTTTTTCTGAAGTTCGTAGAGAAGAAAGTCGACGTAGAGTTATGCTCACATCAAACGACGACATTTTTCCGGAAGAACAACCGCAAGGATCAGCCCTTATGTCTTCTCATTCTCAAAATCATAAGGTAAACAAGGATGTTGATCATTTGTGCGAAAATTGCAAGAAACCTTTCCATACGAAGGCAACCTGCTGGGAAATACATGGAAAACCAAAGGATTGGAAGTCACGAAGTCAGCGTAGAGAAACTCCTTCTGCTCATGTAGTCGAGCAAACCCAGCCACTAAGCTCCGACATCAACAAACTCACTCCACAAAACATCGAGACTCTAAGGTCCCTTCTTCTTGAATTACAATGCTCTAGAGCACCTGAACCAGCCCCTAAAATAGCAACTACACATCACGATAACATAAAATGTCTCTGTTATCAAAGAAAACAAATTTAGATGATTGGATTGTTGATACCGGTGCCTCCGATCATATGACCGAAGATTGTAGAAACTTAAGCAACTATAGAACATGTGGTGATGAACCTGGCTTTGATACCATGAAACAAAAGATGAAAGCTTTTCACTCATTTTCTTATTCACATTACAACTGTTTATATATAGGGAAGAATTAGCCTAAACTAGGAAAGAGATAATCTACTCTTATTACAGAATTAAGGTCTAAAAATAAATCTAATATAAAGGCAATTAGAGAGCTAATTTAGGCCAATATACAACTGTTAAATAAAGCAGTCAACAGCTGTATAAGGTACAGCTGTAATATTTCCAACAGGGTCAACGTGTATTCCTTCTGAACTGACCACGTGGCCTAGGAAATCTACCTTCCTGATCCAAAATTCACACTTTGAAAACTTCGCATAGAGCTTATCTGACCTAAGAGTTTGTAATATTTGACGAAGATGTTGGCCATGTTCCTCTTTGCTTTTTGAGTAGATAAGGATATCGTCAATGAAGACTATAATGAATTTGCCCAAGAACGGACGACACACTCTGTTTATTAGGTCCATGAACACTACAGGTGCGATCGCCAATCCAAATGGCATCACTATAAACTCGTAATGAGCATAACGAGTTCTAAATGCGGTTTTAGGAACGTCTTCCTCCAAAATTCGTAACTGGTGATACCCGGACCTTAAGTCTATCGTTGAGAAGTAGTTCGCCCCTTGAAGTTGATCGAACAGATCATCAATGCGAGGCAGAGGGTATCGATTCTTGATGGTAAGTTTATTCAGCTTGCGGTAGTCTATACACATGAGGAATGATCCTTCCTTCATCTTTACGAACAAAACTGGTGCTCCCCAAGGTGAGAAGCTCGGTCTTATGAAACCTTTGCTTAGGAGTTTGTTAAGCTGGCTGGATAAATCCTGCATTTCAGAAGGTGCAAGATGATAAGGGGATTTGGCTACGGGGGTAGCTCCAGGGATTTAGTCGATTCGAAATTCGACTTGTCGTTCGGGAGGAACCCCTGGAAGATCTTCGAGAAATACATCGGGAAAGTTGCAGACCTCGGGAATGCTCACGATGTCTTTCACTTCTTGCTTTTTGTCTACCACGTGAGCTAAGAATGCACAGTACTCCTTGCAAAGGTATTTTTGTGCCTTGACGCAAGAAATGATCTGAAGGTTCATTCCGGGTTTGTCGCTGTAAATAACAAGAGTTTCGTTAGTTGGCAAGTTCAAACGAATAGCTCTTTAATAGCATTGGATGTCGGCATGGTTGGGGCATAACCGATCCATGCCTATTATGACGTCAAAACTTTTGATAGAGACCGACATAAGGTCTATTGAGAAAGACAAGTCGTTTATGGTAAAGGTACATCCTATGTATATATCATTGGTGGATTCGGATTTCCCGTTAGCCATTTCTACTGTGAAAGTTTCATTTAGTGGTTGGGAGTTTTGATTTAGTAGATGTTTAAAGTTATGGCTTACGAAGCTTCTCTTAGCACCACAATCAAAAAGAATGCATGCATAAGTATTGTTGAGAAGGAACGTACCCGTGACCACTACAAGGTCTTGTTGGGTTTTGAGCAATCTAACACTTCCTAAGTGTGCATGCAACCCTAATAAACCTTGGATCTATGTTTGTCTAAATACATGCAAAATAATAATTTTCCAAGGTTCATAACCTATCTTACATGGCATGGGGTACTTTTAAACATAAAAGAATTAGATGAGATTACATACCTTTTGATGATGAGTTTGATTCCTAAGGAGTTTGAGGGCCTAGCACCAATAGTGTGAATGCCTCAAATGGAATCACAAATCACCACAAGCTCTTGGAAAACTTTGAGAGAGTGTATACACTCTATAAAATCGGCCACACACAAAGTCTCACACAACTAGTGCCACTAGTGGCTATTTCATGCAACATAAGCATGCTTATATAATGTAGATGATTAGGGTGAAACCCTAATAACCCATGACCTTTCCTTTTCCAAGGATCCATGGGTTAAGAGCTCCATGGATCATCCATGGACTTCCATACAAGCCTAGCCCATTAACAAATGAGTGTTAGCCCACACCATATAAAACCAATAGCCCACAATCTAATTAGTCTTCCTTTTAATATCTAAGTTAATTCATAATTAATTTAAGACTAAGACTAATTAAATAACATGACTTCATATTAATATATTATAACTTATAATATATTAATAATCATATGTGTATAACTCTCATAAAATTATCCATAAATAGTTTGGATGAAATGCAACCCAAATGGACCATGCCGGGTTAGGTCAATTATATACCAAATAAGTTATGGACTTAGACACCTTATCCAACAGACTCCCACTTGGATAAGTGTAATAACTATATTTGCGTATGTTACTTCAGGAACCAACCAGCAATCGTAGCTCTCGAAAACTCTGTTGAACTATGAAGCGCCATTTTAGATAAGTGATCATATAATCCTCTGTTCTCATGATATCAGCCGGACAAATACATGGAACAACGTCATACTTATTGTCCAGCAGTTTGTTTCCCGATTTTCGATTTGTTTGACAAAGAACTTAATCGAACACATCAATTTAGTTCTGACCGGCCGGTACATAGGTCACAACAAAATCATCGAGGGGCCCAGATATCGCTTCTATTTCTAGAAGGAACAGATAAACTTCGACTTATATGCTTGTTCTACTACTTGTTGAATTGTACACAAAGGCACGTTTTATAACATCAAGTTACTGATGTGTTTACGTGAAATCAATGCACAACCAACTCATAGGTAACAACTCATATCTCTAGGTTTGAATATTTATATGATATTACCGTCTCACGATCACTCGAGAAAAATTCCATGAAGTGATATAAGTGAGCGTGGGTTTATTCCAATACTCATAACTTATGAGCACTCATGAATGTCGTAGCAACCATTGCTATGACTAAACCCATTTAGCCATCTACAAACTCGATTCATGACAGTCTTGATTCATACCTACTTCCAACATATGAATGACTGTCGAGTGTTTAAATAACTTAGTCATTCGGAAAGAATAACCTAGCTATTTTGGAAGTCAAAACATGCAAAGTGAAACACAATAACAATCGAATCCAATATGGTCTTAGAACCCTTTTGAATATAAATAGAACCACCTTTTATTTATCACCATATTGATTACACATTATTCATTGTATAATGTTTCAAACAATCAACTTAATACTTGAATAAAAAAACAACAGTCGTCCCATGCTCCTAGCATGTACACTTTGTTTTTTTTCTAAACAATAGTTATGCCATACTCCAAGTATGCACACTATGTTTGTCTATGATCCTTACATTGTGATGTAGATCAATTGAACATGATTCCAATGATACTCATTTCACAATCCCAAATCCTTATTGTAAATATGAGAATCCCCGATTCCTATCATTTACAAAAAAATCTGTTAGATTTTAAACTTTTATGCAATGTTCCTCTTGTAATGATTATGCACAAAGTCACCAAAACCGTGTTACCAGTCATTACAGAGTATTCCAAAGAAGGTCAACTTCTATGGAACGGAAGTCTCATATTCAAAGTACATTGCTTTGAACATCCTTCTTTCATTAAGGTTTTCTAATCTTACATAGATTGAATAACTTCCACCTATGGAGACATTTCCATAGTCCCATTTTGACTATCACTTCCGAGCAAGAGTTACCTCTTTTCAGAATATGTCAATATGGTCCTTTTCGACAACTTACATCATACTTCCAACTTTCCCTGAGCAACCAATCTTTGGCGAACCTCAGATTGTCCTCGACAATTGCTTAATCACTTTAGTCATATCCAGTTCTAGACTTTTCCCTTCTCAATGCCTTAAGCATTTGGAAAATTTAGAAAAGATGAATATTATAGCACATGCGATCGATCCTATATCCGAAGCATATGGGACACGATTCATGATGTTTTACATAAAGACATGATACTAGACAAGTCTTTTGCTACAATATTTTTGTATTTGCCATGTTTTCAAAATTTAACTATGAAGAGGGATGTCGTAATCATAATCGAATTTTGAAAATGCAATATATATAGAATTTCTTTAAGTTTGAACCATTCCAACATAAAATTCACATATATATTCTTGACTAAAGATGATTAAAATCTCAATCTAAGCTTTAGAATGAAAATGAAGTATAATTTCCTCTTCCTTAATTATAGCAAAGCAACTTTTCAACCCCTGCAACTTCACGAATTGAAACTTTGTTTTCTATAATTAACATTGCTAACTTGCAACACTAAACGTAATAATCATCCTCCCACTAACATGATGATTATCAGCATAACACTTATGCTCCCACTAGCTCTAACATATTTCCAAAAAAAATTTGGACTTCTGAAATTTAGATTCATACACCCTTTCTTAGATAGCTCACATGTGTGTTTAAACAATTTTCAGAACTATGAAAAGGGATACCGTAATCATAGTCATTATTGCTTAGGCATTTTCCATTTCTCATAAGTCCATGTTAGTGTGCCAGTTAACCACACGCGCTCCACTAACGACTTTTTGAAAATGCAAATAACACAATTGATATCTACGTAAAATCTACTTAGTGAAAGCGTTTCCTCACCATCATTTTCATGAATCGGAGAGAAACCTTATGACACTTAGATTTTATAGTGTATGAGTTCCTATCCATGTGAATTTGTCAAAACCATAATCACAAGATAAGGTTAGTGACAAATTCAGCCTTACATGGATTAAACTTGTTCAGTCTTAGTTTCTTGTCACTTTGGTAGCACAAGGCCCACCAATGCTTCCAAGTTGAACTCTGATAACTCACATGCAAATTCAACTTATTTGAAGTAGGTATAGAAATAAGAATTATGTCAACACGATAGGTTTCAAACCTTAAGTCGTGTGCGAGTGATAAATTACAGGTTTTACTCTTGATCAGATCTTGAAACTCTTTCAGGATATTTAAGCCTCCCACTGTCCCCTTGACATATAAGCTTCCCCAGTCAAGAACCATTCCTTGACAAAACAAATACTCAAGGGATAGTGCGGATTCTTATCAAGACTAACACTTCACATAATTGGTCTTATTTGGTCTTTGTCTCATCCAAGACATCACAACTTACCAATCTCAAATGTCAAGAGTAGAAAACATTTTACTCTTACATTTGACTAGTGTTAATAAATCTTCCTTTATGTCACTCAAAGTTACAATCTTGGAGTATGACTCTAAGAATTATTTTGGAACAAAGTATGACTCATCTTCTTGATTTTAACCAATCCAACAATTCATGACCTCTCCTCTTAGCCATAACAATGCACTAAGATGTCCTTAGAGTATGAATTTGTGATATGGTTTCATAATCATTAAGATGATCATGAATTACGATACTAAAGTACTCTCCCATCCTTTCAGATTTTAGAAACTTTTATCTTTTTGCCTAATTTGATTCTTCTCATTTGTTTTTTCATACATTGTAACCTTTCCAATGTTACAGAATTATACTTAACTTTATAAGTATAATCATATTTACTAATCTTCAGTAAATCATGACAAATCAATCTTTGTAGTGGACCTTGACCAGCGCACACCCAGTGTACCTAATTCCTTAGTCCTTCAATTGACTCACACATACATGTGATCAAAGAATTAGTCTTAATTTTCAAAGATGAAAATTCTCATTCATTATACAATACAACTTGTATGATTCCAAGTTTCTGTCCAATTGAAACTTGGGTGATGAAAAACTTTCTTCATTCGGTAAATTCAGACACTACCACAAATGAAGGAATCAAATCCACTTTCCAATATTGCTAATACTGGAAACATATAAGCAACAATTTTCCACAGATGCCATTGTAAGGATATTCTTAAAATAAAAAAAAAACCCTTTTTTTCTTTTATTTTAAAACTTTGTGGAAAAACTTATCCTTACAATCCACATGAAAACCTTGTTGTTATCTATTCGTAAGCAATATATTATAACTCTTAAGCAACAGCTCAAAATTCTGATTACCGAATCATGCGATCGAAACCCACCTTCGCAATCAGAATCAACATATACTTACTTTAAGCTTCCTCTCTTTTCTTTGATTCATAAAAACATCAACATGTGACCCATTCACACTATGTAATAAGAATCTCCAAATAGAAACTTAATAGAGTTAGTCAGTGGACTTTAACTGAAGTAGAGTCAAACTTTTTGACTTGATCAATCTTATGATCTTTCAGGTAAATATGGCAGCTTCGCAATCAGTGCCCCTTCCTTTGGCAACAAAACACATGGACCCTTTGGTAATGGCACATGAGACTATCTCAGACTTAGCCTTTCTCTTTACCATTTGGTCAACCGAGTTGACTATGGCGGATCCTTTTCCATTGGGAAGAGAAAATCTTTTTCTAGATATCCAATGCTACCATTGTCAATGTCCATTTAAGACTTGGGAAGTTGTTCTTTTAATCAAATTTGCTTTACTAGTGTTCCAAATCATTGCTGATTCCACAACACCAAGCAAATAGATAACATCATAAGGGTCATGTCATAGTCTGTCTCATAGTAGTCCCAAAGAGACTCACTATGTTACTAAGAAAGTGATTGAACATCCAACCTTCACGAGACTTTGACACCCAACTCTCCCGACTTGTCAATATGTGACTTTATCTCCAAGATGTGAGCACACATAGACTATGCTTGCCAATAGGGATTGAGTGACTTTAAACTTTTCAAGAACTTGTGGGTGAGGGAGAATAATTGGAGGAGGTGGAGGAAGTGAAACATGATGTTGAGGGACACCATCTTCAAGAGGTTTGAGAAGATCATAGTTGTCTGAACCAGACATCTATAATGGGAGAAAATCAAGTTAGTTGATTCAGAGTCCCTAATATAACACCCAATATGAAATATTAAGGCTAGGACCCAACACAATATTTTATAATTTGGAAGAGGGATGCCGTAATCCAAGCTATAAAATATTTGAAGGTAGGTGAATGAGGATTCACCAATTTCCACCATGAAAAACGGACTAATCTATTAGGTTTTAATTGGATTTGAAATTCCTAGATCTTTTGAGATTCATTGAACTTTTCAATGGCATGTTTCAATCTCGAGTGTGCCCTCTCATATTTTGTGACTGGGATGCCGAGGATCACAAAACAAGGTGTGAATAACCATACTAATTCACTTGGTACCCTTAATATTATTACCTAATCAATGTGCCGGTTAACCACACACGCTCCATTGCTCTATGACAAACATTAATTCACCCTTCGTGATCCTTACTAGTCCAAGTTAGTGTGCCGGTTAACCACACATGCTCCACCAACGACTTGGTAAGGTACAAAGTGTGAATTCCATGGTCTAGCACCAAATTCACATTTTTCCTATAGTAACTAAGATTGGGATTTAAATAAAAAATATTTAGTTACTTTATAATAATCATTATACTTTTAATGAGAATTTAAAGTCATTGTCCTACCCGTTCGGCTAATGACCCTGCACCAGTCAAGCAAGCGGTGGGTGAGAGTGGACACCCATTAAGTCGCCATTTTATAGGCAACAACCTTATACCCACCTTATAGACCGGCTTCGTGAATGAGGCCTACTAACGGTAAAACGACTTGTTTTTATACATATATATAATAATTAACCATTAATCTTATAATAGTATAAGGGTAGAATTTTAACTTTTAAAACTTATAGGGTATGGAATTATAGTTTGTGTGAGACTTTACAAATTCCAAAACTTGAGGGCAAGTTTTGAACAATTCATAAACTTTTGGATATTCATAACTTATGAGTTTTAATTAAGTGTTTAAAACTTTTAATGAAGAGTCTCTTGGAAATCCATAACTTAAGGACAAATTATGGAGTCCATAAAACATTTATGGGAAAAACTCTTCAAGAAAATGTAACCTACACATTCTTAAAACATTTAAAAGAAAAACTCTTGGAATTCCATAACTTGAGGACAAATTATGAATTCCATTAAAACACATAAAGATCAATAATTAACTAACAAACAATTTGCAAATAATTCCTATGATCTAACAAAACTCATATGAACATGAACATCTACATCAACAATTTCAAGAATCATATGAACACATATAAAATTGAAATTTTGATTATAACTTTGAAATTGGTCCAACATCGTCATTACCACATCAAAAACAGATTTTATGAGTCCAAAACAGTTTAAGGTAATGATTCTAGACCAATTCCAGCACCAAAACTCGAAGATATGCTGTCTGGGGGTCCAACTCGTCTAGTGCATGAACCAACTCGCCGAGTTGGATGAGTTTTGCCTTGGACTCGTTGAGTCCCTTCATGGACTCGGCGAGTCAGCTATGCAGACAGCATAAAATCTTCGATTTTCAGCAGTTTGCATCAAGTATTCAAACAAGCAAGCCTAGGCTCTGATACCACTGTTGGGTTTTGAGCAATCTAACACTTCCTAAGTGTGCATGCAACCCTAATAAACCTTGGATCTATGTTTGTCTAAATACATGCAGAATAATAATTTTCCAAGGTTCATAACCTATCTAACATGGCATGGGGTACTTTTAAACATAAAAGAATTAGATGAGATTACATACCTTTTGATGATGAGTTTGATTCCTAAGGAGTTTGAGGGCCAAGCACCAATAGTGTGAATGCCTCAAATGGAATCACAAATCACCACAAACTCTTGGAAAACTTTGAGAGAGTGTATACACACTATAAAATCGGCCACACACAAAGTCTCACACAGCTAGTGCCACTAGTGGCTATTTCATGCAACATAAGCATTCTTATATAGTGTACATGATTAGGGTGAAACCCTAATAACCCATGACCTTTCCTTTTCCAAGGATCCATGGGTTAAGAGCTCCATGGATCATCCATGGACTTCCATACAAGCCTAGCCCATTAACAAATGAGTGTTAGCCCACACCATATAAAACCAATAGCCCACAATCTAATTAGTCTTCCTTTTAATCTCTAAATTAATTCATAATTAATTTAAGACTAAGACTAATTAAATAACATGACTTCATATTAATATATTATAACTTATAATATATTAATAATCATATGTGTATAACTCTCATAAAATTATCCATAAATAGTTTGGATGAAATGCAACCCAAATGGACCATGCCGGGTCAGGTCAAGTATATACCAAATAAGTTATGGACTTAGACACCTTACCCAACAGGTCTGCCACCGCTTCTTCTTGACCTAGTGCTAGAATTCTCCCAACCCCACCGGCATTTCCAGCTTTTGGAGAATCTCTCTTGAAATGCCCCACATCACCGCATAGGTAGCATGCTCGACCTACTCCGGCGGCAGGTACTTGGTTAAGGGGTTGAGATGGTGATCTACAGAATTGGGTAGTATGCACTTTCCTATTACAGTTACGACACTACATATCTGGGAAATTTCTAGTGTGGTGAAAATTACACTTGTTGCATTTAGGGAGGCTACCAGCATAGGGTTTAGGGGGTGCTGGGTTGTTAAGGGCAACAACATGCACAATAGTAGGTACAGTAGTGGGATGGACTGCCACTATTTGTTGCTTCTTTGAAGGTTCCATAGGAGATTTTCCCTTCCTTTTGTTCCAACCCTTCTTCTTGATGTTTTTTTGTTCTCCCTAGGTTGTTCTGGGGCAGTAACCACAGAATTTTGACGATTTCCGTGGTCAATAAGTGAGTGTGCCAGTTCCTTGGCACTGTCAAAGGTAGCAGGCCTAGATGCAATGACACTTGCCTGTATCTGGGGCGACAGTCCCCAAATATACCTTTTCATCTTTTTGCTCTCTAGAGCAACCATTTCCGGACACATAATCGCCAAGTCACAGAACCGATTCGTGTAAGTTGTTATGTCTACACCGGCCATGGTAAGACCCCAGAGTTCTTGTTCCAGTTTCTGAATTTCACCTCGCGGGTAGTATTCCCGCATCAACATGGTTTTTAGGTTCTCCCAACTTATAGTATTAGCCACTATCAAATTCAGTGATTTAACATGGCTATTCCACCATGTTAGGGCCCTATATGAGAAAGTACAGGCAACAAATTTAACTTTGCTACCCTCTGGACAGGAGCAAATTTCAAAGATTGCTTCTGTCTTCTCGATCCACTGCCTTAAAACTATCACTCCTCCAGTTCCATTAAAGGTCCTGGGTTTGGCATTCGAGAAGTCTTTATAAGTGCACTCTCGCGAGTGCTTATGACCCTCGACATGGTTAGATGGATGTGCACCAACTCCCGACCCACTAGCACCAGGATAAGGCAACCGCTATAGCTGCCATGACTGCTGCTTGGAACATAGCAGCATCGAATTGAGGGGGTGGTGGTGGAGGTGGCGTCGGTGCTTCAGTTTCATTGTTACGTCTTGGATTTCTACGAGGAGGCATCTTTTTCTATAAAAGTCAATAGATAAAAAGATAGTGAGATATCAAGAATGAATATGAATTTGATATCTCTGAACTTAAACACTTAATTCGACAAGAATCTTGTAATGAATTGAAAATGGATGTCCATTGCAAGTACAACTTGCAACTGGATAGTATAAAATGAAGTGGTTATTTTTCAAAGGGTATGAAAATACATGTCGATTGTATTGCTATATTAAGTATATGTAATCTGGATACTCGATCCTAAAGCAGGTCTTTAATAAATCACAATATTGCGAAGGTATCGATATCAAACCGGCCTACCGAAAATAAAAATTTTTGCGGTCGTATTTGAAAAGTATGAAAAATAACACTGGAACATATCCATAATCCCAAAACTTTGGAATGGAATGTTTATGAAAATTGTAATAAATCTTGTTGAAGTAAAGTGCTTATTATTTTATTGATACTTGATTTTGTACATATCCTGAAAGTAGTCTATACATTCAGTATATTAAACTAGAAAGTAGTGTAAACACTACTTGCGGCGGTTGCCACGACGGTTACTGGGTTCCGCTTCGTCTTGCGATTTCCAGCGCCTTTCTTGGGCAGCTTGATGCTCCCTCAGTTCTATGATCTCTGATTCAACATCATTAAGTTGCCTTTGAAGGGCTTCAGTATGGTGCTGGGTATCATCTTGCATCTCGTCAAGACGAAGGATATCTGCAGTGTTAGCCTGCACAACTGCATTCACTTCTAGGATGCGATTGACTGACATCGTTGATTGATCGAATTGTCGGGCTATTCGGTTCACTATAACTGGAAGAGCTCTGTCAGCTGTTCCTCCTTCTGAGACATTATAGAAACCCCATGCCATTCCGTAGGGAGGGAGTTGGCCGTCTTGTCGACTCCAATGGTTTATGTATTGGCCCCACTTGGGTATGGGTATTGCTTCCTATTGCCTTGGGGGATGTAACCTAGGGTTGCAGACTTGTGGCTCTATATCCGTACCACTTGATTCGCTGTCCTCAAATGGTTCTTCATATAAGTCTTTTTCTGGATCCTCCTCCGGATCCTCCACTATCCATCCTTCATTGCCATGATTTGGAAAATAAGGGTCCCCTAGTAGATGATGTCCTACCATTGTGTCTGTACGAGAATAAGGTAATGAGAAATGCCTGAAAAACTAAATCATATCGATGTTTAAAATATTATTATATTATTTTATGTTCTGTTCTAGAGTTTCTTCTGTAGTTGGTAACTTTTAGACATGTCACAACACTACGGTCTTTAAGAGTACTTGAAGTTTTCTGAGAGTGACCTCTTCCTTGTGCATGTGGTATGTCATGCGGAATTGATCATAACATGAAGGTAAGGAGTGCAAAATGATATCTATTGCAAGCTCCTCGGGAAAGTTCACATTAAGCTTCAGCAAACGGTCCACAAATCTTTGCATTTTCTACATGTGGCTGGTGATGGGTTCTCCATCCTTCATGCGAGCTGTTATCATGGAGGAGATGATTTCATACCTCTCCTGTCGTGCACTTTGATGGTATCTTTCCATCAAATCTTGGTGCATCTCAAAAGGGTAGTAGTCCTCATAGGACTTTTGGAGATTGGCTGTCATAGTGGCCATCATGATGCATGCCACCTTGGTGGCATCCCTTTCATGTGCCCTAAAGTCAGCGATCTCTTGAGGAGTAGCAACTGTCTCATCGATCTCCTTAAGCTCCTTATCGAGGACATATTCCTTGTCCTCATAGCGAGTAATCATTTTGATGTTTGTGATCCACTCATTAAAGTTGGATCCATCAAAAGTGACTTTCCCACACAAGTTCATAAGAGAAAAGGAGGCACTAGGATTAGAGCCAGAAGCAGCATTGTTTGCAGACATCTTGTAAGAGAAGAAATAAAGAATTAGTTTAGATATAGAGATAGTCCTTAATAAAACACCCAAATGTAATATTAAGGCTAGGACCTAATCACAATATATTATACTTAGAAGAGGTATGCCGTAATCTAAGCAATAACATATTTGAAAGGTAGGTGAATGACGATTCACCAATTTCCACCAAAGTTGAAATATTAAAAATATTTAATTTGGTCTTAGAAACTCCTAGATTCTTTTGAGATTCAATGAACTTTTCAAAGGCATGTTTCAATCTCGAGTGTGCCCTCCAAGTTTTGTGACTGGGATGCCGAGGATCACAAAACGAGGTGTGAAGTAACCATGCAAATTACTTGGTACCCTTAATAAATTACCCCTCAATCGATGTACGGGTTAACCACACACGCTCCATCGATACTATGATAAACATTAAGTCACCCTTTACCTACCTTGTTAAGTCCAAGTATCAAACAATATTTGTTAAGTCCAAGTCCAAGTTAGTCTGTCGGTTAACCACACACGCTCCACTTACGACTTAGACAAAGTGTAAAGTGTAATTTCATGGATTAGCACCTTATTCACATTTTTTCCTAAAGTAACTAAGATTGGGAATTTAATAAAACATTTAGTTACTTTATAATATTCATCATACTTTTATTGAGAATGTATAAGTCCTTGTCTTACCCGTTCGGCTAACGACCCTCCACCAGTCAAGCAAGTGGTGGATGAGAGTGGACACCCATTAAGTCCATTAAGTTGCCATTTTATAGGCAACAACCTTATACCCACCTTATAGACTAGCTTCATGGATGAGGCGTACTAGCAGTAAGACGACTTTGATCATATATATATATATATATATATATATATATATATATATATATATATATATATATTATTAGCTTATAATATTATAAGTATAAGGGTTGAATTTTAACTTTTAAAATTATAAGGGTTGGAACTAAAGTTTTTAATATGACTTTACTTGTTCCAAAACTTGAGGGCAAGTTTTGTAAACTTTCAAAACTTTTCATTTCTTGTAACTTATGTGTTTAATAGAGTAATAAAAATGAAGACTCTTCATTTTTCTAACTCTTGTGTTCTTTTATTGGTTTTAACTCAAGTGACTTTTGGTTTTCCATAACTCGAGGACAAGTTATGGACTCCATTAAAACACATAATGATCATGAATTAATCTACCACATAGGTTACAGATAATTTATATGATCATCTAAACATCATAAGATCAAGAAATTGAATATGAACCCTTTCATGAATCAAAAATTACACATAAAACTTTGTAATTTTGACAACAAGTTCTTGTAAATGGATTAGCAAAGACATTACACCATCTAAAACAAGTTTTCAAGTACCAAAACAGTTTAGGGTAATGTTTCTAGTCCATTTCCAGCAACTAAAGTCAAAAATCTGCTCTCTGTGGCTCCTACTCGCCGAGTGCATGAACCTACTCGGCGAGTAGGTTGAAGATACACATGAACTCGGCGAGTCCCCCCATTGACTCGGCGAGTTCATCAGGAAGACAACAAGTTTTCCGACTTTTTTCAACTTTCTAGCACAAATAACAAACAAACAAGCCTAGGCTCTGATACCACTAACGGGTTTTGAGCATTCTAACACTTCCTAACTATACATGCAACCCTAATAACCTTGGATCTATGTTTTTCTAATAATCATGCAAAGTTTTTTTCCAAGGTTATGAACCTATCTAGCATACATGGGGTATAATTTTCTTTATATAAAAGATAGAACTACATACCTTGTTGTTGTAAGTGTTCCTTGAAACCTTGTGAGCCTAGCACCTCAAGTGTGATGCCTCAAATGCTTCACACAACACCAAATTCAAATTATAAACTTCAGAGAATACTTTAACACACTCAAAATCGGCCAAGCCCTCTTGTTTCTCTAGTGTATCACTAGTGTAGCCGATTTTGGGGAGAGACATGGTCCTTATATAGTGTGTTGCATTAGGTAAAACACTAATGTAACATGACTCTTCATTTCTCAATCCATGGGTTAACTCCATGGAGCATCCATGGAGCATCCTATGGGTGGAACCCAACTTGATAATCCATGGAGCCTTTTAGCCCACTATATATGATATGGAAGATTTACATAATCTACCCATATATTTAATTAGTTATTCTTTTGATCACTTAATTAATTCTAAATTAATTCTTGATCAAAACTAATTAAATAATATTATTAATATATTAGAACTTATAATATATTAATAAACCATATGTGTTATTTCTCTCATTTAGTTTATCCAATTGCATGGTGCCATGCAACCCAAATGGACCATGCCAAGTCGGGTCAAGTATTTACCATAAATAGTTATGGACTTTGACACCTTATCCAACATGCATATCACATAACTCTGTTACCACACTAGGTAAAGTATAGTGAGAAGACTCACCTCAGATGTCTCAGTATATCTTTGACTCGGTAGAAATATGATCTAGCCTCTGCCTAATCACACAAAGTGAATATTCTCATAAATATAACTCTCGAGAGTAGACTCAACCCTCTCTAGGTGAAAGACCATTTTACCCCTCTATCAGCTCAAGGGCCAGATTGTTGACCAAACCCTAAAAGTCAACAAAAGTCAACAGTCAAACTTTGACCCGACACGTCGAGTGCACTTGGGCGACTCGGCGAGTCTACACGTGTCTACTGACTCTCTTAGTCCCTCTTGGTATGTCGAGTCCCTCCCCTTACTCGACGAGTCACACCTGGCATGAATCGCGGGGCCACCCCGACTCAACTCGTCGAGTCTCAAGAACAACTCGGCAAGTTCCGCCTTGAACCTCAGTCCCCTAACTCTCCCTGACTCATTGAGTTATTTCCCCAACTCGGCAAGTCTACTCACTGAGTGATTTACGGGAAACCCTCACCCTACTCGCCGAGTCTGATCTTCGGACTCGGCAAGTTCATGCCATGCACAAACTTCATAGACCTCCTGAGTTCAGATCTGTTCCTTTAATCTATAGATCTGACCTTCCCAAGCATGATAATCATGTAAAGTTCAGACCTTGACACTCATATAACATCTAAATGGTCTAACTTGGTGATTTAGCCCCAAAAATGACATCCTAAGCTCATGGCTCCCAAAATAACTCATAAAGCTCAAATGGCTAAGGTCTTTGGACCTCTTTGGCTCCAGATCCAAAGCATAGACTCGAGAAGGGACCAATTCCTCCACTTATCCATCCTCTAAAGGGGTTAGAAAACCCTAACTCTAAGAATCAACACCAAAAGTAAAGAAGGTCCGAATAAATACCTCAATATGAACTCTATGAACTCTGAAGTCACCAAAATCGCACCTCCTTCAGTCTCATCTTGCCTTGGTCACCTCTTTCTTGCAAATACACCAACAAAAGATCAAGAATGGCCTCTCCTTCCTCACAAACGCTCTAGATCTCTTAGGGTTTCTCTCTGGGGTTTGGTAGCCGCAAATGACGGCCCTAAGGGCCTTTAAATAGGTCACAAACCCAGGAAATTAGGGTTTCATTAAATAGCGTGGACTCGCCGAGTCCACTCATGAATTCGCCAAGTCCGGCTGTGAACCTGGATACTAATCCGCGACCATACTCGGCGAGTCTAAACACCAACTCGCCGAGTCCCCTCTCAATGTCCAAAAATAAAAGGAATAATTAATATACCTGGGAATCCGGGTGTTACAGCATGTTCTTATTTTTTTTGAAAACCGACGTTTTAAGCGTTGAAGAACATCCAGGTGCAGAAAATTAGAAACATGTGATCGCATTTTCTTAGGTTACAATTGCAATTATTTAAAAAATAACGCTTTTTGTAGTGATAGGCTTTGAGGGTATAACATTATTCAAAACCAAAACATGTGACCGCATGGACTATACCTATGTTCGCATAAACTGAAGTTTTGTTAAAAATTGGCTCAAAAATCCTCAATGAGCTCCTGTGATAAAAAAAAACAAAAGTTGCGATCGTAAGTACTGGACCTACGATTGCATGTCGCAGAAAAGTTGGTTTTTTTTCAAACTTTGAAAATTCTCTTTTTTCCTTTTTGTACGAAAAATATGATTCATTTAAAAAGAAACGACCTAAGTAACTAAAAACACACAAAAATTGAAAAGAAGTTGTAAAAACAAAAATCAAAAGCAAATGATCGGGTTGCCTCCCGGTAAGCTGCCCATTTTTACTGTCGTTGGCTCGACTACCTCCACTTCCTCATTTGTAACTTGAAACTCTTCGTAAAAAGGTTTGATTCTGTGATCATTAACTTTAAAAATCTTTCCTGTTTGTTCACTCTTGATATCTATGGCACCATGATCAAACATGTTAGTAACAACAAACGGTCCCACCCAACGAGACATTAATTTAACGAAAATAAGTATGAAACGATAGTGATGTAAGAGTACCTTTTAACCAGTAGTGAATACCTTTCGCAAGATCATCTTTTCGTGAAAGGCTCTCGTCTTCTCCTTATAGATTGCTTCATTCTTGTAAGCATCGTTCCGGATTTCCTCTAACTCATGGATATCCAATTTCCTCTTCTTTCCTTCTTCATCCATGTTCAAATTCAAATTCTTGACAGCCCAATATGCTAGATGCTCCAATTCAACTGGTAATTGACAAGGTTTACAAAAAACAATTCGATATGGTGACATACTAATATAACTCGTGTACGCTATCCAGTTAGCCCATAATGCATCATCCAATTGAATGCTCCAATCTTTCTTGACCGGATTAAGGGTTTTCTCTATAATGCCCTTGATTTGTGTGTTTTAAGCTTCTACTTTCCCGTTGGTTTGTGGGTGATATGTTGTAGATAACCGATGTGTGACACCATATTTCTTAAGAACTGCGTCGAGGGTGCAGTTATAGAAATTCATACCCCGATCACTAATAATGGCTTTTGGTGTCCCAAAACTAGCGAATATATTTTTCTTGACAAAATCAACTACAACCTTGGCATCGTCTGTCCATGTAGTGTTTGCATTGACCCATTTAGACACATAATCCGTAGCAAGTAGAATATACAGAAAACCGAAAGATGGTGGAAACGGAAGAATGACATCTATACCCCAAACATCAAAGATTTCACATACTCAGATTGGAGTAAATGGCATCTGATTCTGAGATGTTAAAGACCCAGTCATCTGGCACTTGTAACAAGTTTTGCAAAATAGAAAAGAGTTGCTAAAAATATGAGGCCATTAAAGACCGTTGTCCAAAACCTTACTTGTGGTTTGTTGTGGACCATAATGCCCTCCATAAGCTTTTGAATCGTAGAAATTCAGAATTGACTTGACTTCATCTTAGGGCACAGATCTTCTAATAACCTGATTAGCATAGTGTTTCCACATATATGGCTCGTCCCAGACATATCTTTTCGCCTCCTTCTTTATTTTATCTTTTTGGGCTTGGGTGAGATCTGAAGGATGTTCAGTGCATCAGCAAACCATGGAGGTTCTGCACAGCGAACGAATGCTCATTAGGGAAGGTTTCATGAATCGGTGTTGGGTCTTCAGGAGGGGCGAGTCGGTTCAGATAATCAGTAACTAGATTTTTTTCCCGCTTTTGTCCCTGATCTCCATATCAAATTCCTATAGTAGCAAAATCCATCTAATCATGCTTGGCTTTGAGTCTTTTTTTCTCAATAAGGTACTGAATGGCTGTGTGATCAGAAAAGATTATAACTTTCATCCCTAGCAAATATTGTCTGAATCTTTCCAATGCAAAAACAACTCTTTTTCTACAGTGGTATAATTTGCTTGGGCACTGTCCAAAGTTTTTGATGCATAATACACAACGTGAGGAACCCAGTCTTTTCTCTGTCCTAAAACATCTCCAACAATGATGTTACTTGCATCACACATTATCTCAAACAGTAAACTCCAATCTGGTGGCTGAATAATGGGAGCAGAAGTATGGACATTTTTCAGCGCTTCAAAAGCCTTCTTGCAATCTTCATTGAAGTCAAATTCAACATCTTTTTGCAGCAGGTGTGTAAGAACAGGTTATTTTGGGTCAATAAAAATCAAAGAAAGTCAAACTAAATTCAATTATGCCAACAAAAGTCAATAGTTAAAAATTAAATAAAATAAATAAGTCTTAATGCATGAAATTTTCATTCTTGCTTTTGAGGATTTCAATTTTAGGAATCAAAAGTCAACACCTCACATACCTTGACCGAGAACTCTCTTGGCCAAGAACATGAGAGGCCGAAATCTCAAACCTTAGACAGAGAACACTCAAGACCGACCTCCCATGACTGAGAACCCACTATAAACCGAAGATCCTAGTTCTCGGTTGAAGCTTGGATCGAAATCACCTATGATTTCGGTGAGGATAAGCTGGAATCTCAATTTGCAAAACGGCGGCAAACTATCCAATATGATAAAATACACTTACCAAAGCTCATGTCACCTCACCTTTACCCCATTTCTATATATTAGACCGAAAACCCCTTCTCAATTCTTATATTCACTTTTAAAGTTCCGTCATTTGCTCTCAAAGTTCATCAGAATAGTCTTTAAATCTTCAAAATTTCTTAAGAACACCTTTATATCTTCAAGAATAAGACCAAGAAACATCAAGCATCCTCAAGATCACCATAAAACATTTTCCAGGAAAACTATTACTTCAAGAATTATTTCTTAAAAATATATTGTAAGTCTTCCTAAATAACCTAGTGTTTTTATAAAAACATCCATATTAAGTTCAACTAATTTATACTGCTACTTTCAAGTGTTCTAACACGAAGAACATTCCTATCACTTTGTTATCCAACCAAGAACACAGTCAAGGCGAGTTCATACCCTTATGTTTTCCACGATTTTCTATGTTTTAAGGGGGGGGGGGGGTACAAGTAAAACACAAGAAAACTTGTGTTAACATACGAACCGTTACTTTGATATTTTCATGAAATATATATATATATATATATATATATATATATATATATATATATATATATATATATATATATATATATATATATATATATACAAATTTGATTACAATAAAACTTTAATCAGTTTGTAACAGGTGGAGCAAAAGAGGTATAATTATATAAACATACATATATAATTATTTCCTTTTATTTTATTACATGGTAAATTAACAATAGCATATAAAGGATTCATTATTTCAATGAATCAATTATATAAACTATAATAGATATAGTTTATGGAATATTCACACTTTTTTTACCCTGTTGGGGAAAAATAAATAATCATTTAAAAGAATAATTATTTTCACACTAAGTAAACACTATGAAAGGGTAATACGTACAATTACAAAAAAATGGGATTTCATTACACTATACGTAAACTGGTTAATACAAAGTTGTGAGAAACTATCTTCACTTACTTTCCAGAGTACAAGCTAAAGTTATGTATTATAATCAGAGTCTCTTGTAGGGAGAGCGTGACACTTGTGTATAGATCTATACGGAATTGACAATCTCGCACCTAAACTATTAGTTATAGATAGACCGGCAAGTCTAGGGTGACAAATGGCGTACCATTCCGATGCCTGAAGAACGTCGTACAAGCTAGTAGTTGCTAGAATGGTTATAATAACTCACATGGGGTATTAACTAATACATTTGGTTTATGGGGCTAGCTTACATTCAACCAGTTTTATTAAATAATAAAACTACACTACACTATTTTACTGTGCAACTTGTAGTTCTAGTTACATACATTCAAAGGGTTTTACACAGATACAACTACAATACACTATAATTAAGTATTGTATAAGTTGTATTTCGAGAAACATACTTTCAAATAGTTTTATAGATATTAAAACTACTTTCAAGTGCAATAATATTCATACCTTTTCGGTCTTAGGGTATCTAAGACTACAATTTATTTTATAAGAAAATATTGGATTTTCTGGCATCACACTCATTCATTTTACAAGGAAAAACGACAGATTTCTCATACAAACGCTTATGAACTCACCAACTTAATTGTTGACATTTTTTCAAAACTACTTTTATGCTCAGGGAATCACTAAGACAAGTAACAACATGCTTTTGAAGATGAGACACTAAGACGTCAGTCAATTCTTATATCATTATATTGACATTGATTTTTTTTGAAACACGTAACACTTAAAAACCATGTAACTTTATCAATTATAATTATGCTGGTTATGTTTGCTTTGATCTCTATTATTCAATTGTTATGATACTATACATGACATCATCCGCCCCAGATGTTTCCACCATTTTACCGATTTGGGGGGGGGGGGTGTGACAGATTGGTATCACAACATTGTTTATAGTGAACTAAATATAATAAACAATATAAGATATACACCTATAAATACAATGGGACTAAAACAGTCTGACTAAAAATCAGACCTTGGTAAACCAATATGACCCAATATAACATCTATTTTTGGGTTTTTGACTTCTAAACCTCTTTTTGAAACAATATGACCAAAATCGGACCTTGGTCAACCATAAAGTGACATTTTTCAAAATTTTAGACCAAGCCTATATCAATACACCTTGCAAAATTTTTGTGAGGCTTTTCAGACAAATATCAAAGGAATCCCCATAGACGGCAAAATCATCCATAAAGACTTCTATGGTATTCTCGACATATTCAGAAAAGATACTTACCATACACCTTGGAAGGTAGTGGGTGCATTACCGACTCCAAATGGCATATGTCTGTATGCAAATGTCCCGAATGGACAGGTGAAGGTTGTTTTCTCATAATCTTCTAGAGTAACTGGAATCTGATGGAAACCTGAGAATCCATCCAATCAACAGTAGTTGGATTTTCTAGCAAGTCTCTCTAACATCTGATCAATATATGAGAGTGAAATATGATCTTTTTGGGTGGTTGCGTTCAATTTTCTATAGTCAATACAAACGTGCCATCCGTTTTGAACTCGAGTTGGAACCAACTCTCCTTTGTTCTCTACCACTATCACTTTAGCCTTTTTTTTGCTACGACTTGAATTGGACTGACCCATTTACTATCATATATTGTGTATATCATCCCAACATCTAATAGGTTCATAACTTCTTTTTTAAACACCTCTGTTATTGGTGGGTTTAGTCTGCGTTGGGATTCCTGCGATGGCTGATAATCTTCTTCCATCAAATTTTTGTGCATCTAGAGAGATGGGCTGAGTCCCTTGATGTCTGCAATAGTCCATCCAATCGCGATTTTATACTCCTTCAGAATTCTGATCAGTTGTAACTCTTCTTTTTCTGACAACTTGTTGGATATGATGACTGGAAGTGTTTCTCTTTCTCCAAGATATGTATATTTAAGGTGTTCTGGAAGTATCTTCAGCTCCAAGACGGGTTCTTGCACTATAGAAGGTAAAAGTTTGGAGTTAGAAACTAGTAATTTAAGAGTTTAGGTACCAAACCTCAGCTTTCTCTGTTGGTCCATATGTGCTGCCATTTCCTGAACTTCATTGTCAAAAACATAATTCTATGATAAAACCTGAGATGCATTAATAGGCATATTTCTGTGGAGCACTAATGCTAGTGACTCACTGTTAGCAATTTCATAATATTTTGCGAATAATGCCTCAATTACATCAATGAAATTAAGGGCTGAAACATCATCATGATAATACATGGCCTAATAGATATTGAAGTTGATAACTTCACCATTGAATTCCATTGAAAAGGTGCTATCATTAAAATCTATTTTGGTTTTGGCAGTTTTTAAAAATCGTCTCCCCAAAAGAATGGAACCGAAATTCTATGAATCGTCATCTCCCACATCTAAGACATAGAAATCAACTGGGAATATAAGTTCATTCACTTGAACCAAAACGTCTTCCATCACACCTTTTGGGTGTACTAGAGAACGATCAATCAACTGAATTATAACTCATGTTCTTTTTAGTGGCCCCGACCCCGATAGTTTTAAAAAGCGAGTATGGAAAAACATTTATAGAAGCTCCTAAGTCCAACGTGGATCGTGGTACTGAAATGGTTCCCAACATGCATGGAACAATAAATACTCATGGGTGATTACATTTTGGGGGTAGCATTTTCTGTTAAACAGATGAAACATTCTCACTTACTTTAATTGTTTCGTTTCCATTTAATTTTCTTTTTGAAGTACCAAATTTTTTAAAAAATTTTGCGTATCGTGGTAGCTATTTAATAGCTTCAAGAAAGGGAATATTTACCTTAACCTTTCTAAAGAATTCCATAATATATTTGCCATCCATTTCTTTTATAGTGTTTTTCAGTCTTGAGGGAAAAGGAGGAGGAGTGATTTTTACCTCAGCTTCAGCAGGTCTATCCTTTTTCGGAACCTCTTAAGTTGCCTCAGATTCTTGCTCAACCACGATCTCTTCTTCCTCATCTTCTTGCTGATCTAATCCTTTGTAGTTTTAACCACTTCTAAGAGTGACAACACATGCATTGTGCTTCAGGTTTTTCTCGGTCTGAAATGGAAATTTTCCTTGTGTTTGTGCTTCCAATTTGCTCATAGAGTTGGTGAGTTGTGATACCTTCTATTCTAGATTTTTGATGCTAGACTTGTTTCACACCCCGAAACCGGAACGGCGGAAACGTTCTGGGGCGGAGGACGTCATGTACAGTATCATAACAATGCAAGGTAGTAAATAAGCAACAACATCATCCATTGCATTAAAAGTATAATTTCATAAAAGTGTGTTCTTTAATAGTAATAAGACACCAAAAATTAATAATCAATATAAAAACGAGTCTTGAAGATGCTCTGTCTTCTCAAAACCTGGTCATCGGTACCTGTCTACTCGTGACCTGAGAATACAAGTTATTTTGAAATATTGGATCAACATTTAAGCTGATGAGTTCCTAAGTATTTAGTTTCAATGTTTGTATAAGTTTGATGAAAATTTTTGTAATTGATCAATGTAAATGTTTGTAATTTATCAATGTAAGTGTTTGTATATGTTTTAAAACTCGTAGAAAATCCTATATTTTCTTCTAGTATAAAAAGTAGTCTTCTACGAAGACCCGACAGTTTTGTATGTTTGTTCTTTTGTAAAAGTGAATGCTTTTCCCAAGTATGACTATCATTACCAAAATATACTTTTATATTACCCTTTATGTGAGAAGATCACAATTTGAATATGGTGGGAAAATGTATATGTGTACTGCAATATTATTTGTATTAACTACTGAAGTAATAACTACCTTAAAACCAATGGTTTAGTTAAGGCAAAATGTGATATGATTGTTAGCATACTAAACTGACTATAACACGGCGATGATTGACGTCGGAAGAAATGACATTTGGCACCCGTAGACTAGCAAATCCCACTGTAGCGAACATCAAGGGTGTAGGATAGTCAATCCAGTATATATCTATACGCAAACTCACACTCTCCCTCCAAGAGATTCTCGTTAAAAAACGTGACATAACGAAATGGTCGATGTGTCATGAAGTAGTATCTCTCATTATGTTATCTCTGAATCTTGTTATAGTATACTTGTTATTTTAATAGTATTCTATGTATAGTATTCTCTGTATACTATCCTTTGTATAGTATTCTCTTTTATAGTATCCTTTGTATAGTATTCTCTGTCTAGTATTCTTTGTCTAGTATTCTCTGTTATAGTATTCTCTATTATAGTATTCTCTGTTATAGTGCTTGTATATGATAGTATTCTCCTAAACTATACATATTATAGTTTACTAGTAATTTCTGTAGTTTGAATGAATGAAGGTATGCCTTTGCTACCCAAAGGTACCAAACTGATTTGTTAGTACTTTTATATCTACATATCTATACATGATATATATCTAATATTTAGACGACCTTCGAACAAATAACTGATACCCTAAGTCGACACCCAAACAAGGAAAATGAAATATGGTGAGTTAGCAATCCTAAGTCCTTTAAACACTATTTACATAACTATACATATATAGGCACGCTTTTGACAATATATAAGTTTAAAGAGGTTTTGTAATACATTTAAAGAGTTTAACAATAAATATTAATGACTTGATGTCAGTTTGTAAAGTGATTTAAAAGCAATTTGATTGATAATACAGTTGCGAAAGTATAAGAAATCCTTTGTTTGAAACACAGTTTGAAGTATGAAATCCTTTTTTTGAAACACAGTTATTAATCACATGTGATTGATTATATAACTTACATGTTTTCTACTTGTATTCCCCACCCCCTGGTAAAAGCATTTAAAATCATTTAAAAGAAAGATTAAGGAGTATGAACTCACCTGAAGTGAGTGATGAGAACGTAAGATCAGGGTTGGATGCTAAGAGTCAGATTAAGATTTGAGCACACACGGATGTTATTTAGTATATAATGATACATATATGTATGTTATTAGTGTTTACAACTACTAATCATTGATTGGAACAATGTTAGGGACTAGTAAACACTTGTAATGAAGTGTTAAACCACATAGAGTTGCATAAAAGGGATGTATGGCCACTCCTTAGAGTTTACGGCCAAGATGACCATAACACATGAGTTTACGGCCATGAGCTTATGGCCCAATGAGTTTACAGATGTAAACTCATGGTAATTGGTACCATTTTGATGTTTAAGGTCCTATACTCAAGTTGGAAGTGTTCTAGACCTATTTTCAAGGCTTAGGAAGGTGTTGTGGCAACTTCGTACCCAACATTAGGGGTTTACGGCAAAAGTAGATTGCCTTGGCCATAAACAGCCTTTTGATCTTGTGTTATTGATGTTTTCAAGGTGTAAACTAAGTGATTCAAGCTTGAAACAAGCTAAGGTAAGAGTACTTACAATATAGAAGCTTGTTTGGGTGTTTAAGGCTCAAGAACACTAGTGTGTGTTCTTGGTGAAATGAAGAACACTTGAAGATCTATCAAAATGAAAGGATTTCATGGATGAAATCATGTACAATCACTAGATTAGGAGATGTGACAACAAAACAATGGAAGAAATTCTTACATTTTTGGAAGATCGGGATGAAGATCTTATGATACTTGAGAGAGAAATGGGATGTCTTTGACTTGAAATGAAGGAAATGATAAAAAAATGATGTAAAATCATTCATATAGCATGAGTTCACAGCCATGGTTGAGTTTACAGCCCAAACTTATGAAGTTTGGCCGTAAACACCTCATAATGTTGCTTAAGGTTAGCTTGTTGCACATTGAACCCTAGAAGATACTTCATAACAATTGATTCTCGAATGCATTTTGATTAGAATGCCTAAATAGACTCTAAACAGTGCTAGAAGTTAGCAGAAATAAATCTGATTGTGATTGAGTTGAATAACTATACAAGATAGAAATTTCAGGTTGTCACACCTTGGTTTCATTCTGAAAAGCTTGGGTACTGGTAGCAAGACTTTTAACCATGTCTTCCAAATACATGCTGGAACTACTAGCTTGTAACTGAACGGGTGGTTTCTGGAAGTTGCTTTGGTGCTGATTTTGCTAGAAAGGTTGTTGATAACCAGGTGGAGCCTGGTACTAATTTCTTTGTTGAAAGTTCTGCCGAGGCCTTGTTTCAAAATTGTTGTTTTGAGGACCTCTCCAAGCTTGGTTGTTGCAACCTTAGTAAATGGCGTTTGCTGAAATCCTCCCATAGCTTGAACATATTCAATATCTTCATGAAGTAGTGGGCACATATATGTTGGGTACCTAGTTTTGCAGTAGATCCCACAAGGTTTGACTTTTGGCTCAACACCTTTTTCTTTTTTCAGCAGAAGGACAGCCTTAGTAAATTCTAAAATTTGAGATTCAGGTGGGTATTACTTACTTCTTTGACTCCTCTTGGCTGGTCCAGGTACCACTCTTCTTCAGTTGTTGAGTGTTTTGATTCATTGGCTAACTTCTCGATTAATGTCCGGATCTCTGTGGGTGTCATGTCTGATAGTGAACCTTTGCTTGATGCATTTATAAGTCGCCTTTCCATGTATATCAAGCCTTCACAGAAACACTAGTATAACTGATAATCACTAATGCCATGTTGTGGGCATCAGACCAACAACTTCTTAAACCACTCCCAATAAGTGTGTATACCTTTTCTTTTCCATTGATTTATACTGAGAATTTCTCTACCTAGATTTGACACTTTTGCCTCAGGAGAATATTTCTCTAGAAAAGGTTTGGCGAGTTCGATCCAGCTTGTTATCCAAACAGACGGGAGTTCATATAACCACTCATTTTCTATATCTTGAATTGAGAAAGAAAATTCCCTTAGTTTCATCTGGTCTTCAGTAATTGCATAGGGCTTCATTCTAGAACAAACGACATGGAACGTCTTGAGAAATTTGTGAGGGTCTTCATTCTCAAGCCCTCAGAATGGGGGAAACATATGGATTACATCAAAATTGAGCTCAAAGTTTTGAGTTTCTGGAAAGATGATACGTAGAGGTTGTTGGGTAACCTCTTGTGTCGCACATTCACGAAAAGTATTTTCAGCATCATATCGATTTCGCTCATGATGATAGTTGTTTCGGGTTCTGAATTAGAAGGTTCAAGTGTTTCAGATTTGATGGAAGAGGTGGGTGCATAATTCTTGAATGGACTGTTGGAAGGTGAGGAGGGGGTTCTTTTGGAAAGGGAAGGAATGAGGCATTAGGTTCATTCCACAGGGGAGTGCCTTGTAGTATGCGTGTTTTATAGTGTGATGGGGGAGAGAGGTTGAGGTTCATGCTTGCTGATTCCAAAGTTTTTCCTCCTTCTTTAGCTTCCTATCAGTCTTCTCAATCTCTGGATCAAAAATTAGATCACCCATATGTGAAGCTGTTGGCATAAAACTATTAGTGTTTACCGTGTCCCCAACAATGACGCCAATTTGTTAAAACCATTGTCATGCACGATTTAAACAAATAAAAATATAAATAAGACTACTCTATTGCCTTAACAGGTAGTACAGGTAAGCATGGTCGAATCCTCAGAGACACACCCTAAAGTCTATGCCTCTTTGTGTAAGGCATTAACTAATTATTGACAAGTGAATAATACATAAAGAGGGGGGGGGGGGGAGGGGGTTATTTCTGAAAATTTAAACTAATAAAAATTGGAAATCATAAAAGAATAACTGAATTTAACGGTTCGGAAAATTCAATAAAGAGAAAACAATTCCAGTTCCGTGATGACTCCCGTGATCATGTAATTAACCTTCAATACAGTATTTGACTATGCACTTGTTTAAACTGGTACTAAAGTTCATTAACAAGCTCTAATGACCACTATTGCAAAAATCATTTAACCAAAATAAGTTCTTTGAATTAAAGCTAACTTTAACCAAATTAACCAAACAAGCTCTTGATTAACAAGGAAAAGTTGCATTAGACACAATGTAATTTCCCAGTAAAGTCCAATACCTCTCATAAGCTCGTAGTCGTAAAAACTTGAATGATCAATTCATATTAGAGTTTATCTTAACACAAAATTAATCCAATATTTGTTACTTTTTACTAATTAGTCTAGACAATTACAGATCTAAACAATCAGATAACTAGAATGATTCCTAAACAATTTAAGTAGCCAACAGAAATTGAAATCAAAATCAGTCATTCAATTAAACATAGAATTGATCAAACTAAAGAGTAATCACAGTCAAACATCGTGCCTAACAATTAATCACATGAAAATTTCCGTCTTGCGAAAATTAAATCTGAGTTTTTAGCCTGACATGGCTAAAAACGAATTACAAACAGTAAAAACAGAATCTAAATGATAAATCTTACTAAACAATATAAAAGAATCGAATCGAATCCTTCGGATCGACGTTCTTCCCTTAAAATTCTTTGAAAATCGCCTTGGAATCGTTCGGAATCGCCAATTACGGTTACTAGACAAGTATGTGTGTTTATCTATATGTTTAATAGTAAACATGGCGTGGATCCGATCGCATGTATTAAAGTTGCGATCACATGTATTGTTGAAAACGTGTCCTGAACCTTTAAAGCGAATTACATTGCTGTTTTGAGACATTTTAGCCAAGTTGCGATCGCAAGTAAGGAAATTACAATCGCATGTTGTGTTGTTGCGATCACTTGTACAGTCTTTCCTCATCCTTTTGAATTTTTGGCATGAAAAATCTCCGAAGTGAAGCTGTGAGCTAAACCATCAATCGCATGGTCAAAGTTGCGATCACAAGGATGAGACATGCGATCATATGTACTTATCTTTTTCTCTTTTTGATCGTCTTTCCCTTTCCAAGCCATTCTTGATCATTCCTAGGCATCCTTCCTTAGTCTAGACTCCAGTTATGCTCCAAAGCAACAACTAATGCATCCCAAACTCGCATAATTATCCATGTGCTCCAAATTGCCTTGAAAAGTCATACCAAACGTGAGTCGTATGGGCATTCTACAAAATAACCACAAAACACATAATACCTAAGAATAATCAGGAGTTAGTTAGCTTTTATAACAAAATACAGAGGAAATTGTGCTAAAAGATGTATATAAAATGCATCTAACAATGGTGTAGACCCAGATGGGTTAGTTGACTATGAGGTCTTGAGGGGCTTACTCGAAGTAGTTTTAGTTGAGTCGCGAGACTCAAGAAGGAAGCGATTGTGATGATCGGCTCGAGGGTTGCAGTCACAGGCTAAGTTATTGGCAAAGGGATTGAGATGTCACTATCTACGATGAGGGTTATGTTCTTCCAGATTTTCGTGTCCCAAGGAAAGAAAGAGCAGACATGAGGGTTTTAGGGTTGGGATGTCGACCCAGTATGGAGCTATATGGTTGTGGTTTGCTAGTGGAAAGTATGGTAGTGTGGGAATCACAAGAGGATTCTTGTGGTATGGTTGCCTTGATATGAGATCAAGGTTTTGCTTTCTTTGAATTTAGTTAAGATATAGTGCTAGTTGATTGTTCCAGGTGATTAAGGAAGGTGAATGCCCGGGGGGGGGGGGGATAACTCTTTTTTTCTGATGCATCTCGACTATGACAACGTTGCACCTAGCATTTATGAATGATCCTTGTAATGAATCGAGGATAGGGGATTTGCAGCCGAGGAGTGTGGTAGTCCATTTGTATCTTGATAGGAATTCGTTGTTATGAATGGACTGCAAGAATAATTGTTTGTGCATCTGCACGAGATTCTTATTGTTAGAGGTAGTTGTGATTGGGAGGTTTCTGAGGTGTCCATCTAAGATTCATAATCTCTTTGAGTTTCCTTGGTCTTTATCTGGATGATCATCTGGCGTTGTATTAACATTTCAATGGTTAGGAATGCTATTTATCTGGTTGATCCGATTTGAGTTTTGGTCGGTTTTCAATGTCAGTTGGTAGTAGTACGAACCCTAAGTAGGGGATAACTGGGTATTCTGCTTCAAAGATCATCGATCTGTTTTGACAGTTGGTTTCAGAAAAATGAGTAATAGGAATCTGCGGTTCAGGTATGCAAGACTTTGGTACAGGATTTTGTCAAGTCGGGGGTGCAGAGTAAGTTGTCATCGAATGTATGTGCTAAAGAATGCATGATTTGTCTTTGCAACAAGAAGTTATTGGTCAAGGAACTCGTTGTAGCCAGTGGTTCCTTTTAGGAATACCGATGTATAGATCGAGAGGCCTTTGGGTTGCTCAGGTTGAGGATCGATGGTTGAGAGATTTGTCATCTTGTTGAATAGATTGATATCTATAGTCTATGTTGGATAACTATTGATCGATAAATCAGCTTCAACATTTGGTATGTTTAGTTCCACACGGGTTTTGTTCAATAGTAAATTGAATCATTTGATTAGTCGTCAATGCATTATCAGTTGTTGGTCATTTTGGTTTAACGTCAATGATGAGATTAAAACTTAATCTTGAAGATCGATTAGATCTTAAACAGGTAAATAAAGATTAAACAGCAAGAACACGAAAACAATAAACAACTCAAGAATGAATCAAACGTGTCGAATGATTATAAAACAACCCTCAGAAGAGCTCGACAAAGAACATCAACTGTAGAGGGTTAGAAGGTTTACAGAAACGATAAAGAAAATCAAAGTTGTCGTAATTCTCTATCTTGTATTCTAGATCCTCTTCTTAATATGCATGCAAGCATATTCTTATATAGTAAACCTAACAGGCACACGGTTGGACAGGCCCAAACCGGAGTACAAAATAATTAGACTAATAACCGAGCCCAATGACACAATACTTAAACGAATCTTCAACCCAACAATCTCCCCCTTTGCGTCAATTGGAGCGAGATCTTCACTTGTTACTTGGGCCAGCAGCAGTGGCAGGTACCTTCTTCTTTACAGTCTGAAACAGATGAGAGTTAAGAGCAAGTATTGTCTGTCTGAATCTGATGTACCATTGGATTATATCGTTGAAGTATTTGATATCATCCGCTGCATTCTCTTTACACCGATTGATGATCGACAACACATGCTCAAGACAAGCAGTGGTATAAAGATGTTTATCCGCTAAGGCAAAGAGACATTTATGTCCTTCTGCTCTAGTGAACATGACCGAATTACGCCTCGGGTCGATCTTGCCCATCTTCATTTGATTGAGATCACTGGCCGATCCAAAAGGAGATATCTTCGGTTTCTTCTTGAAGACAGTGGCTACCTCCTGATCCATTAAGGCGACCTCCATGATATAGCATACTAACATCCTTTTGAGATGGTCTATAATCGGACCATATTCAGCTTCATTCGTCAAGAGGATGTTATGCAAAACAATCCAGTCATGGGGGTTGAGGTTCGGTAGATCTGCTAAGGATATAACATGTTCGGTTCTTGCAGACCCTCGAATCACCCTGAACCGAACGTTGATGAATCTCCCTTCGGAATAAGGCTTCAAAACCCGAACATTAACGATCTTCTGAGCACTCCATGTTTGATACTGTGGTTGATCAGCCTTCAGATAGAATTCGATTAACTCCCTATCAACCTCAGGATTAGGATGAGGGACTTCAAAAATGTTGGAGAAGGCGTGGAAGATAAACGCCTTTCGAGTCAACGGCATATCGAACTGCGAATCGACAGAATTGTAGCAGTCGAAGGAGATCACCGGTTCGAGCCATAGGATGCTAGGAGTATCTATGGCCTCCTTTATCATTCTCTCCCGAGTCCAAACAGGGAAAATAGTCTTCCTGCTCTCGAGGAGATCGTGGGCTTCTTTCTTCTTGCGTTCGGCTTCTTCAGCTTCTCGCGCCACACGAATGTTGTCATTATCAACATTGCGACTATTTTTGCGTTTCAGCAAGTCAGCAATGGTTTCTTTATCATCTTTATCTTCTTCCTCAGCTATTTTCTTCCCTTTATCCTTCACACCCGAACCCGAAGTTTGACTAGTCGGAGGTGGTTCGGTTGTGTGAGCAGCTTTTGAGGAAGGAGGTGGTTTCGATCTGGACTTAACTTCTCCCCCTTGTTTCGGATTGGACACGAAACTAGGTAGCCCTTCTATTCTGCTGAGGAGGTCCAGGGCAGGAGCAAGTTTTTCAGCAAGGGTTCGCCTCACCGAATGATTGAGAATCGGATCGTGTGCTTCCAGGATGTTGGATAGGGCAGAGTGTACATCCGAAACACATGTTTTGATAACCTCCCGTTCGGATCGAAGAGCTTCAATCTGTTGCTGAGAGTTTGAAAGCTGAGCGCTCTTGACCTGGAGGGCGGTGGTTTTACTAGCAAGAACGTCCATTAACGAGTTTTCGGCAGCGAGATCCGCTTGAAGTTTAGCAAGACGCTCGTCAATGGAGGCACGAAGGGCCGAGTTGCCGTCGCTGATGGATTGGCGAAGGGTAGCGAACGACTTCAACACCGTTGAGACGAACGTGGCCAATTGTTGAACAATCGGTTCCAGCGTTGTCTTGGTTGCAACAGCACTCTCCTGTAGAGATTGTAATAAGGCAGAGGCATCGGAGAATAGTTTATCGAGTTTTGCGGTCGCTGCCTCACATGCTTTTGTGGAGGCATCTATTGCTGCAGTGGCAGAGGCGACGGAATCATGCTGAGCCCTGGAGAAGGCATCAACAATCTTCTGAAGAGCGGCTTCAGAGAGAGAGGATTGAGTGTTGGAGGATGAAGCAAGAAGCAAGTCAACCTTCTCATTTAGCTCCTTAAGATGCTTCTTTGTTACTGGAGCATCGTCGTCGTCGTCGCTTTGGACCTGAAACGGACTAAAGTAGACCGAATCGAAGGTCATATTTTCCCCTCCAAGAAAAGGGTTATCTCCATCAGAGGCATGATCTGGAGATGTTGGGGGTGGGGAAGCTGGGGGTGTGGTGGTATGTGTAGGTTCAGGTTGAGTGTTGGTGGGGGTAGTTTCGGGTGGTGGTTGAGTGTGGATAGGTTCGGTTGTATGCTGGGTTTCGGTTGTATGAGGAGGTTCGGTTACAGGTGGTGTTTCGGTTCCATCGGTATGAACCCCCGTATCAGATACGTTGGTTGTAACCTTTGCAGTTGTTGTAGTTGTATCTGTGAAAATGGGTGGTGGTACAGGGAAAGAGGTTTGAGGAATGGTGGTAGAGGGGTTTATGGTGGGAATGGAAGTAGGGATTGTTTGAGTGGGTGAAGGAATGGGTGAGACATGGATTTCCATGTCTGGGGTAGGTGATCGGGGTGGGGTGTTGTCTCTTGGAGAGGTTTCGCCTCTTTGAGAGCTGTCTGAATCCGAACTCTCACCGTCTGAGTCACTTGAAGAGGAAGCGATTATCAGTTTGCGCTTCGGATGAGTCTTTCGCTTCTTCGGCTGCGGGGACTGTGCAGCTTTGGTTGGTTTCCTCTTCCTGGGAGAAGGACCTTTAGCCCCTTTGGTCACTTGATTCCCTTTATCTGCCTTTTTGCCCCTATTAATAGGTTTGTCAGCATCATGGATGGACTTGAGCATTTCCTGTGTGAGTTCCCTAGGTCCAGACGCCTTGAACTCCTTAATGGTCCTGATGATCCTACTGTCAGATGGAACATCGCCGTACATTGTCTCTGGAATGGAGCCAATGAAAGAAAACTTGGATGCATTTGAGACGATGATCTTCGTGGTATGAAAAGTACCGATCGAAGACATCGATGCACCGGCAGCAGTGGGGATATCGAACTTATCCATCGCCTACTTTGTGATGAGAGTCCAGAACCGGGCATATGACACCTCAGAATGTCGTGAAGAAGAAGAGAGGCTCTGGATGAGTTGTTGCCAGAGAACAAACCCATAGTCAAGATTGACACCGTTGTAGACGCCATACATTATCAACAAGAAGACTCGACTAGAACCATCGGATCCTGAGCTCCGTTCAGATAAGCCCTTGAAGAGGACTGTGAACATGCCGTTCCACTGTGGCGGCAAGCAGGATCTTTTAAACTTCGCGACGGAGGAGAGCACCTTCGTGTACCCCATATTGTAAAACATGTTGTAAAGATGCCCAATCGGAATCGTCTCCGGATTAATCCTTGAAGGGTCAGCAGCAAACCCTAGCAGTGTACCAAATCGTTGCCTTGAAATCGAGGTCTTGTGATCAGAAACCTCAAAGAACACCCTATCGACTGCTTTATCGTAATGTGCAGTCGATACACCTGCGAGAGGAGCTCCATGGGCACAGACTCAACCCTAGAAAGTGCATGAGCAATTTGTGAATACTTTAGGCCCTCAATGATCGGAAACATGTAGGAATCATACGCCTGAGGGTTTAGGTCAATCACCAAACACTGTTGAGGGCGAATGGGAAGGATGTGTGAGGTGGCATGGACTGATGATGATTCTGCCATTGTTGAAGTTAGGAAGAAGAAGATGAACAGTAAAAGCTTTAGGGGATTTTTGCTCTCTTGGAAATTCGGATGCAGTAAAGAGGTAAATGGGAGTGGAGACTGCCTTTTATAGTGGGTGTAAGGAGAGAGAAAAATCTGTTCAAATCTTCTATGGAAATACGAAAAGGTTTTCCGAAATGACAGATGCGTGACAGTTAAGGCATGCGATGATCACGTAGGAGAGAGAGTGTCAGATTCCTAGGAACACGCCGCCCAACAAGCGCCGTTTCAGAAGAAACCGTTTTAATTCCACACGCGCCTTGATGTGCCAGAGAGGAACCGCTTGAAATTCGCACATGTGTCCATTATGTAAGTTAAAGAATGGGCGTTTCAAATTCGCATGCGTCCCTTTTTAACCGCCGTTTGAAATTCAATCTTTTTATCTCCCGCCTGAGTCAGCAACCCTTCATCTTGTCTTTTAAATGGCATCTTTTGAATTATTTTCCCACGTGGATGATTGTTGACCACGTCTTAATAATTAACCACCAATGCAATAAAACAGCCTGTAATTATTAGTACCAGATTTTTGGAAAATCAAAGATTTTCGTGCTAAGAGTGTAAAAAGAAAAGAAATAAAGCAACTCTTTTTAGGTATAAATGTGATGTCAATAATGACATGAAACAAATGATCCCGGGCACGAATCTCTTCCTTCAAAGTCAAGAGAGACCTTAAAGTGTAAAGGTGGTTTCCCGTTAAATAACGATCAAACACTTATTAATAAGTGTTGAAAGGCTTCTTTTAATTAGGCTACTTAAGGGTGGTTTTCGCTTTGATGCAACAATTCTAATCTTAAAATAAGAAAGAAAGTGATCAAAGTACTTGTGAGACCGGTGTAGTCTGTTGAACAAGTAGGTAGGAATTAATTTTAAATTGGCTTGGAAAATATAAAATCTCAACAAAAAATTAAAAACTGGATCCCAAGGGAAGAAATGTTATGGTGTTTAACAATTTCATAGGAATCACACAAAATAAAATTTTGAGATTTCATTAAGATACATCCGTTAATTCTTTGGTGAAAACTTGAGCAAATTTATTGTTCACCCTCAATTCAGATTTGGTGTTGAATTTTGGGTTTCACTCAGCTCGTAGTGGCACGAAACTGAGATCATAAACACAGTTGTTGTGTAACCATAAACCTCAGTGGTAATTTCTGAGAGTCTCAAGGGTTACGTTGATGAAACGAATGTAATGGAGAAATGTAATGGAGATGGTGTAAGAAATTAAAGTACCTCGGCTGCGAAAATAAGGACCAAGCAGAAAACTCTTATCTCATGTGAGAAAAGAGTGAGGTAGCTCACGATTAGAATAAATGTGGTAGCCTAATTGGGAAGACAAGGTTTGTTTATACCAAGTCATTAAGGCTATTATTCAGAATCTTATGAGGCTTGGGACACATACAGCAGCATGCTTCTAGGGACACTTAAGTAATCCGTCAATTATATCCCCATAACCGAACGAACACATAAATAAAATAAGAAAATATTTTTGGATTTTTTGAGATATTTAAAAAAAATTAAAAGAAAATAAAATAATAAAAAAAATTAAGCAAGAAAAAAATAAGACTTACAAAGAGTAAAAAAAAACTTTGGAAAAATTTGGTAACCGAACCCGAACGTTCGGTTGCTTTTGGTTGAGAAAAGTTTTGAAAAACCGAACCCGAGCGTTCGGTTGGTTTCAGTTTAAGAAAATTTTGAGAAACCGAACCCGAGCGTTCGGTTGGTTTCGGTTTAAGAAAATTTTGAAAAACCGAACCCGAGCGTTCGGTTGGTTTCGGTTTTGGAAAATTTTGAAAAACCAAACCCGAGCGTTCGGTTGGTTTCGGTTTTGGAAAATTTTGAAAAACCGAACCTGAACCTTCGGTACGTTTCGGTTTTGGAAAATTTTGAAAAACCGAACGCGAACCTTCGGTAGGTTTCGGTTTTGGAAAATTTTGAAAAACCGAACCTGAACCTTCGTTAGGTTTCGGTTTTGAAAAATTTTAGAAAACCAAGGAATTTAGGCTTGCAATTAGAAAATACTTTTGACAATAAAATAAACAACTTTGAACATGAAATGTACAACCAAGAAAACTACCTTTGTGGTGATGAGCGAGTCAGATTATGTAACCGAACCTGAACGTTCGGTCAATTTCGCTTCTTACGTTTGTGGTTGAGAGGTAGTTTGAGGTACTGACTCTGATTCCATCATACCTAGCCCTTGTAAAATTCTGTTGAATGATGCTTCTGGAAGAGCTTTGGTAAAGACGTCATCCAGTTGATCAGTGGTTCGAACAAAGTGTACTTCAACGTTTCCATCTTCCACATGATCTTTGATGAAGTGATATCTCAGTGCTATGTGTTTGGTTTTAGAGTGGTGGACTGGGTTATGACAGATCCTATTTGCACTTTCAGAGTCACAATATAGTGGGATCTTCTTCATATTGAGTCCATAGTCGCGAAGTTGACTCTGGATCCAAATCACTTGGGAGGTGCAGGATGGACCGGCTATGTATTCAGCTTCAGCAGTAGACAACGACACGCACGTTTGTTTCTGTGATTGCCAGCTAACCAACTTCCCGTCAAGGAATTGACAGCCGCCAGTGGTGCTTTTTCTGTCAAGTCCACATGCTCCAAGGTCTGCATCTGAGTAGGCTTGAACGAAGAAGCCTGAGTTGGAAGGATACCATAGACCTAAGGAGGCCGTTCGCTTGAGATATCGTAAAATGTTCTTCACTGCAAGCATGTGAGGTTCGCGTGGGTTTGCCTAAAATCTAGCACAATAACACACAGAAAACATGATGTCAGGCCTGCTAGCAGTAAGATACATTAGTGAGCCTATCATTTGTCGATAGAGCGTGATATCAATAGCCGGTTTGTCCAGGGATGGAGTTAGTTTGGTGCCGAATGCCATTGGGATTTTGATTTTGGAATCTCCCATCATGCCAAATTTTGCTAAGAGAGTCTTCGTGTAAGCTTCCTGATTGATAAAGATGCCTTCGGGTCCCTGTCTAATATTTAAACCAAGGAAAAAGTTAATAGGATCCATTGAGCTCATTTCAAATTTAGTCTCCATCAGCTTTCTGAATTCAGCTGTTAGGCTAGGATTCGTTGAGCCAAAGATGATATCATCGACATAAATTTGAACGATCATAAGGTGGTTACCTTCCTTTTTGCGAAAGAAGGTTGGGTCAACCAAACCTTGTTTGAATTTGGACATCTTTAAGAATTTAGTTAGCGTTTCATACCAGGGTCTCAGAGCTTGTTTGAGTCCATACACAGCTTTATCCAAAATGTAGCAATGATTCGGATACTTTTCGTTCACGAAACCAGGAGGTTGCTCCAAGTACATTGTTTATTCGAGTTCTCCATTAAGAAATGCACATTTGACGTCCATTTGGCAAACTTCAAAGTTTTTGTGGGCAGCATAAGCAAGAAATATTCTTACAGATTCCAGCCTAGCTACAGGAGCGAAAGTCTCTTCATAATCAATCCCTTCCTCCTGACAATATCCTTTTACTACCAGACAAGCTTTGTTCCGTATAATGTTCCCTTCCTTGTCCATTTTATTCCTAAAGACCCATTTGAGACTAACAACCGAGGCATCTGGAGGAGTTGGAATGAGGCGCCATACTTTGTTCCTCTCGAATTCGTTTAGTTCATCTTGCATCGCTTGAACCCAATCAGAGTGATCGAGAGCAGTGTTAACTGTCTTCGGTTCAACTTTTGATACGAATGAGTTAATCATGCAAAATTCAACTTTGGAAAATAAGGATGTCTGTTTTGCCTTGAGTTGTGATCAGGTCAGAACCTTTTCAGAGACATCTCCAACTACTTGAGAGATAGGATGATCTCTGGTCCATTTGGTGAGGGGAGGGTAGTTTGGATCAAAGGTTGGGTCCAGTTCAGCATTGATCATTTCTTCTGGCTCGGACTGGCTTTCGTAGTCGTATGACATATCAGCTTGCTTCCCTCGATGTGTGAGCTTTCAGGAATGCTTTGTGAAACTTGAGCTTCAGAGGTTTCTTGTGGTGCTGGGCTTTCAGGCGTTGATGCACCTTCGGATGGTGAAGCACTAAGATGTACTTTCGGGAGCAGTTGGAGAGATTGGCTCCCCCTCAACATGTGAGGTCAGCTGAGTTGATGACGTTTGATCCTCCCCCTCGACTGAAGCATCGTTTGATGGAGGTTCGTCAGAATTCGATTCCCCTTCATTCATTCTCCTGGCAGCTTCTTCGACAATTTGCTTCATGTGGTCTACCTTGTGGTCTGCTGCGCCTGCTTCTGAGAGAGTAGCTTTCTCTGGTTCGTCAAATAGCTCCATAAACTTCTCGAATAGATTAGCGATCGAGACTATGACATGGCCAGTTTGAGGAAAGATTTCCCTAGCTGTGTCGTCTTTGGCCTGTAGCTTTTTGACATAGCTATCGTCGAAAGTCACATAATAAGTCTCTTCGATTTTTCTCGAACGCTTGTTTAGAACTCTGTGTGCTTTGGAAGTGAGAGAGTAGCCCAGAAAGATTCCCTCGTCGGCTTTGACATCGACCTTGTTGCGATGTTCTTTAGAGTTAAAGATGAAACACCGTGAGCCGAACACGTGGAAAAATTTCACATTGGGCTTCCTATTGTTGAGAATCTCATAAGGTGTGAGCGTGAATCGCTTGTTGAGATAAGACCTGTTCTTTGTAAAACAAGCAGCATAAATAGCATCAGCCCAAAAATAAAGAGGTAAGGAAGCGAAACTTAGCATTGTTCGGGCAGCTTCACACAAAGATTAGTTTCGTCTTTCGATAATTCCGTTCTGTTGAGGTGTGTAGGGAGCTGAGAAGTTGTGACTTATTCCCTTTTCTGCCAGAAATTCTTCAAATTCTCTGTTTTTGAATTCCAGACCATTGTCGCTCCTGATGTTGCGAACGACCTTCTTGAGCTGTACTTCAATCTGCTTGATGAACACTTTCAGCTTATGAGTCGCTTCAGATTTGAGCTTTAGAAAGAACACCCATGTAAACCGCGAAAAGTCATCAACAATAACAAGAATATACTTGCTACCACCGATGCTTTCGATAGATGATGGACCACATAAATCAATATGAAGTAATTCGAGTGGTTCAACAACTTTCGTGTTAATTATAGATGGATGACTTTGACGAATCTGCTTCCCCATTTCGCATGCAGCACACAAATGATCTCTGTCGAACTTGAGCAATGGAAGACCTCGACACATAACCTCTAGTGACAAGTTTGTTGATATCTTTAAAGTTGAGATGAGAGAGTCTTCGGTGCCACAACCAGCTTTCATCAGATTGTGCTTTTGACAACAGGCATATAGCTGGGTTTCCTTCGATGGGTTTGAGGTTTAGAGGAAACATTTCACCCTTACACTCTGATTTGAGAATTACTTTCTTCGTCTTCTTCTCAATAATTTCAGTACCTTCATCGTCGAATGAGACTTTGAGACCTGTACCTCCAACAAGCTGAGATACACTGATGAGGTTGTGTTGTAGTCCTTCCACGTATGCCACCTTCCTTATAGTGAAATCACCATTGGTAATCATTCCGTATCCCTTTATGGTGCCGAAGGAGTTATTTCCAAACTTGACGTTGCCACCATTTGTAAGAGACCTGTATTCCCTGAGCTCTTCTTTCCTCCCTGTCATGTGACGCGAGCAGCCACTATCGATGTACCATTCTTCGTCAAACTGCTCGTCACTTATAACCTGCAAAAATTAAGCAGATTTAGGAACCCAAAGTTTCTTGGGTCCACGTGAACCTTTCACAGGTACAGGAATAGTAAGAGAGATGTCAACAAGATATGTTCGTTTTATTAGTGTTGTTTCATCTTTCTTTTTGATGGTAAAAACTTTGATTTTATTAGGATTAGGTGCGTTCGGTTTAGACTCTGGTTTGGATGAAGAAACCTTCTGTTTGCCTTTTTGTTCAGTTGACGAATGAGATTTTTGAGAATGAACAGAATGAACTTTAGAGCGAGATGGAGATGAATTGGAGGAATTAGAAGAATTAGATGAGTGAGATTGAGAGGGCTTAGATTGAGATGACTTCTTGGCTGGAGACTCTAGGTGGCCTTTTTGCTTTTAATCATTGGTGGGACTGACCTTAGAGTTTTGATCTCTTTTGATTTCAGAACCGAACTTTTTCTTTCGGTTGGTTTCGTTCTCTGAATCGAACCTTTGCTTTCGGTTGGAGTCATCCTCAGAACCGAACCTTTGCTTTCGGTTGTTGTGGCTCTCGTGCTTTTTAACAGGGTTATTCTCAAACTTTAGATTCTTGTCTTGATGTGATAAATATGCATTCTGGGATTGCCACAATTGTTTCCTTTCAGAGAGATTCTTCCTGTATCTCTGGTTCCTTTGACGTTTCTGATTCCTCATCTGCTTCGGTTGATGATGGATATTGGCTTTCATTTTCGGTTTCTCTTTGGCTGGTTCACTTTGAACTGTGGAAGTTTCACTTTGAACTGAGGAACTAGTGGGAATGTCTTCTTTTACCGAACTTCCATTTTCTTGAGGAATGTCTTTCGTACCGCTGGTACTTGGCACATCAAAATTATCTGGCTTGTTCAAAGGTTCTGGTACGTATCTACTTTTACTTTTCCATGAAGTCCTTTCAGATAAGCCTACCGTTTCATCAGTATTATCGATAGGAGCTGACCAGAAGAACTCATCACAGCCATCAACATTGTCTTCGTTTACAATTGCTGTGAGTTCAGCAGTCTGATGTTCGGTTACTCCTGTGACCTTGTACACTTGATTTGGAGTGGTCCTAACCTTTTGATATACAACGGCTTTCTCTGCTAAGATCGGGGACTTTTGTTGGGACAATCGAGCGAACTCCACTGAATTTTCTGAAATTAGATTCTTGTGGTTTTCAGGTTCGCTTTTCACAAATTCTGGGACAACCGTGTCCTCTACCGAAATTTCACTCATATTGTCGTCCTCATTAAGCTCAGATGCATTTTCAACATCAATTTTGTTTTCTGAGCTCAAGTTGGAGTTTAAAGAGTCAAATTTTTGTATGGTTTCGGATCTCAGTTTAAGTCTATCATTTTCATCCAAAAGGTTTTTAAGCATGTCCTTATGGTCGTTGGATTTAATGAAAGATTCTATTTTGTCCAGTCCATACATATAGGTCGGATTGATGTCATCAGATGATATCACATTCTCACAATTATAAGCTTCAGCATCAATTTCATCCTCCTTAAACTCAAGGAAGGGCAAAATCATGCGATGAATCTTTTGTCCTATTTCACAATCCAAGTGAAGCTGAGTAATATTAGTGTAAAGACGTTTGGCAATTAAACAAAAAACATTTCGCTGTTTCAACAACTTTAAATTGTCTCTCTGTAATTAAATGTTTTCATCTTTTATTTTAACTAATTCTGACTCCTTCAACTCGATCCACATGCGCTGTTCCTCACTATTCGAAGACACCCTGCTTAATTGACCAGTTAGGTTAGAATTGGTGACTCGAGTTTGAGTTAAACTACTATCTAGATGAGAGATTTGTGAATTAACACTTTTTAGTTCTTTTTCATATGAGCATTGTGGTACTTTAAATGAAACAAAAACCGATTGTACCTTCTTAATCAGTTCATCGAGCTCGTTGAACTGCACGCTGAGCGGTTTGGCTGTAAAGCACATATCCTGCTGCTCCTTCGGTTCATTGCCTCCACCATCAGTGTTGTATCCCCTCATCTGAGATACTTCGGACACCATCAAGCACCTTCGTCCACTGCTCTCATCTTTAGCCACACATGCCTTTCCATGAGAAGGCTTCCTCACTTCATCGTCTTCAGAGTCGGTTGACCAAACTTCCACGCCACCGAACTCGTCATCAGCAACCGAACCCTGCACAATTAGAGCATTCATGGAAGGGTTAGCGGTAGATTTCTTCTTCCACATCTCATCAAGCTTTTTCTACAGCAAAGCTTCCTCATCCTTTTCCTCATCCTTTTCAGCCATCTTTTTGAGAACACAATCCTTAGCATAGTGGTTTTTCCCTCCACAGTAGTAACAGCTTACTCCAAAATCACCCTCTGCCTTCGGTTCCTTCTTAGACTCATCAACCTTCGGTTCATCTTTAACCTTTTCTGAACTATAACTCCCCTGCCAGTTTCGGTTTTCGTTGCTGGGGAATCTCTTCTTAATGAACCTCTTGGGGTTAGACACCATCATAGCATAATCCTCAGCCGTGAGGTCATACTCCTCCAAGTTGGGGTCTTCGTCCTCCATCACAGCTTTACTTTTTGACAGGAGGGCCAACGAACCTAGGCTTGAGACAACATTCTTTTCCTGCAGCACAATTTTCTCCTGAGACTTGAGAATACCCACCAGTTTCGCCAAATAATATGATTTAAACTGCTCATGGGCTTTAACTGTAGACACCACTACTCTCCACTCTGATCTAAGACCATTTAAAAACGTAACCTTCTGCTCGATAAGCTTCCTTTCGATGTCATGTTTGATCATCTAGCTGAGAAGATGATTGAAGCGATCGAACGTTTGGGTCACAGTTTCTTCGGCTCCTTGCCTGAATTCTCCAAACTCAGATAAGAGTAATGTTTGGATAGAGTGTTCAAGATCCTCATCTGTAGAGTACAGTTCACGAAGTCTATCCCAAACTTCCTTTGCTGTCGTGCATGAACTTACTAACCTAAAAGTGTCGGACTGAAGAGCGAATCTGATCAATCTTAACGCCTTGATATTGCACTGGAATTTATCCTTTTCATCTTGCGCAATATCTTTAACATCCTTCAGTAGATCATTATACTCCTTTTGAGTTTTAATAATCCTTGACGTTGTAGAGTGAGAAAACGGTCCATTAATAATTGGTTCCCAGATGAGGTATCCATTATCCTCAGATCCTATAACATAGTCTTCAAAGTGATGCGCCCAGACTTCATAATCATGGGTGTACAGGATGTGAATCTTCGTGGTAGATCCAATGTTATTCCAAATATTGATGGGATTCGATTGCGACTCGTCCATAATGATCGAATAACCTGTTTAAAGATCAGACTTGTAATAAATCAGATTAGGGCAAAACAATAAATATCAAGATACGTCAATAATGAGATGACGGCTCAATAAATATCAGTAATTGCGGAAAACCCTAATTGAAACCTTTTTCACAGAAAAGAAGTGTATCGATTACACAGCCTCCTGCTCTGATACCAATTGATGAGATTAAAACTTAATCTTGAAGATCGATTAGATCTTAAATAGGTAAATAAAGATTAAACAGCAAGAACACGAAAACAATAAACAACTCAAGAATGAATCAAACGTGTCGAATGATTATAAAACAACCCTCAGAAGAGCTCGACAAAGAACATCAACTGTAGAGGGTTAGAAGGTTTACAGAAACGATAAAGAAAATGAAAGTTGTCGTAATTCTCTATCTTGTATTCTAGATCCTCTTCTTAATATGCATGCAAGCATATTCTTATATAGTAAACCTAACAGGCTCACGGTTGGACAGGCCCAAACCGGAGTACAAAATAATTGGACTAATAACCGAGCCCAATGACGCAATACTTAAATGAATCTTCAAGCCAACAGTCAAAATTTGTAAATTGTTGTCACACCCCGAAACCGATGGCAGAAGCGTTCCGGGGCGGAGGACGTCATGAATATCGCAACCAAAGTATATAGTAAGCGTAGTAAACACAAAACATTACATTACATAGAATTATTACATTTGTTTGAAATCAAAGTGTTACAAGTGTCATATATATATATATATATATATATATATATATATATATATATATATATATATATATATCATATGAACAAAAGCTAAGATGGGTCTTCTATACGCTTCGACTTCAAAAAGATTCGCGGGGTACCTGTCTAACGTAAACCTGAGAATACAAGCAGTTTGAAAATCAGCATAAAGATGGTGAGTTCATAAGAGGTTTGTTTTCTGAAAATGTACAATTTTCCTTTGGTTTTCCGAAAAAGTTTGTTATCCAAGAAAATCCCATATTTTCTTGTAAGTAAAGTTTAGTCATCCGTTTGTTATACGATTCAGTTATGTACAGTTTGTTATCCCAAGAAAAACCTTTATTTTCCTTAAAAGTTTATAGTTGGTTATCGGTTTCTGAAAGTAATGTACGAGAATCTACTATACTTAAAGTGTGTGCGTGAAGTTTCCTGAAAGTCTGGTTACCCTTAAAAAAGCACATTAGTTTTAACACGTATATATAAAACTCATAAATAAGTATAAAGTTTTCATAATCTTGATTGCGAGTTCCATAACCATACTACAGACTAGATAAGGCTCGGAACGGCGCCAGTATCTTTATATGACTTTTGTCACCCTTGAACCATTCGGTTCGGCTGTAGCTAGAATCCAGGTGTGGGATAGTCAATCCCGTATAGATCTATACACACAAGTCACGCTCTCCCTCCAGGAGATTCTGGTTATAGGGATAATCCTTCACTCTCGAATCTAGGGAGAGTATTATCAAGGACATTACTCCAATCTTAAGATTAATGAAATTAAAATAATAAAACAGAACATTCTAATCTATTAGTCCTTCACTCACGTAACTAGGGGGAGTGTACCAAGGACATACCAAAAGTTCTAAGATTAATGTTATTGGTCCTTCACTCTCGTATCTAGGGGGAGTGTTATCAAGGACGGTTCTAATATGCTAAGTTTTAATGTTATTATTCCACCACTCTCGTAACTAGGGGGAGTGGTAAATTTCTATATTTAATGTTATTAGTCCTTCACTCTCGTATCTACGGGGAGTGTTATCAAGGACGTCTTAAAGTTCTAAGGATCATACTTTTAACAGTAATGATGTGGAAATACATTTGTTAAATATAAAATATAACATTGTAAAACGAGTTTCACAAATAACATGACGGTTTACTCTGCAAGTTGAACGATTGGTTAATTCAATTTTCCGTGTTAAAAGCATACAAAATACGAAATAGATCAAATGCAATCATAAGTTTAGAGCTTGAAATGAGTGATTTTGGATCAAGAACTTGGATTTGAGGAGAGAGTTTAGAGAGAGAGAGAGAGAGAGGAAAAAGGCTTCAAATGAGCCTCTCTCAACTGTATATATGGTTAAAGTTTGGGACACAGTGGAATTCTACCCGATACTGACGTTAGACGGAGCTTTTGGTCGTACCCGATTTAATTGTTTATAACCCAACGGAATAAAAGTAAAATTTTCTAAATAATAATTTGGTGCGTTTTCATGTGTTTCTAATGTGTTTGAAGAACAATTAAGTCATAATTGCAAACTCAAAATTAATGACTTAATTTTGGAAATAAAACGGAAACAATTCAAAAACGACGAATTTTTAAATGACGGAATGGGTTACGATGACGGAACGAACTTCGGGTTGTCACATTATGCCCCCGTTGGATGGAATTTCGTCCTGAAATTTGAACTTTAGAGGTGACTCGCGGATTTTGAAAGAGAATACGGATACTTCTATTTTATCGGATCATCGCACTCCCAAGTGAATTCGGATCCTCGCATGACATTCCAGGGAACCCTTCACTTATCGGGATATGGCTTGTTTCATACGTTTAATCTCTTGATCTATGATTTCGATTGGTTCTTTCATAGGGCCTAGACTTTCGTTGATTTCGATCTCATCAAGGGATTACTAGGGTTTCGTTGGGTAGACACTTCTTATAAAGAGAGACGTGGAATACCGGATGGATGCTGCTAAGTTCTGAAGGTAGTCGGAGTTTGTAAGTTACAGGGTCGATCCTAACGAGGATCTTGAAGGGTCCAATGTACCTCGAGTTAAGTTTTCCGTGCTTTCCAAAGTGTATCATGTCTTTCCAGGGAGAGACCATTAACAGGACATGATCTCCAACCTGGAATTCCAGAGGTTTCTGACTAGGCTTCTCAGGTCTGAGCGAGTATACGGGGTTAGATGGTCATTGTAAATGCTTAGATTGATGTTTCTCACTTTTTACTCCAACAAAAGGGTACACCTTTCTGTGTCAGAGTGGTTAAGGGTTTGGTGATTCTGGAAGAATTTTCTAAATGGACCTGCGATAGTAGTCGGAAAGACCCAAGAATTTACAGGTTTTCTATGGGTGTCTTCGGTGCCAACCAATTGTAACAGCCCAAAATCTCAAGTATTGCTAAATTGCATTTTTGGGGTGTTTTAAAGGGGAGACTCGGGGAGTTGGAGCCAGACTCGCCGAGTAGAGTCGCAGATTTGGTCGCGGGTTCGCGACTGGACTCGACGAGTCCAGGTATGGACTCGGCGAGTCGACGCTGTTCAGCGGAAACCCTAGCCGTTTCGTTTTGGGTCGTATTTAAGGGTTGTTATGTCGTCATTTCACGTCTTTTGGCCGATTGTGGAGAACCATAGACGACTGTGGCATCTGGAGCAAAACTTGAAGGCCATTATTGACTTTGAAGGAATTGTGGTGCAAGAAGAGGAAGGGTTTTGGCCAAAGGAAGAGCAAGGAGGTCGAGTTCTGAGGTTTGGGGACACAGAGAGTATGTTTTCAGGTAAGGTTTCGGATCATTCCTGTTATTTTGATGTGTACACGAATCTAGGGTTTATGAAACCCATTTGGAGATTTGATGGATTATTATGTTGTTATACAAAGGTTTCTACCCTAGTAATAGGATGATTAGAGGTCCAGAAGTCCCATGAGTGTGTATCTCGGGAAAAACGTACCTCAGGAAGCAGTTGGATCGACTGCATGGCGTGGACTCGCCGAGTCGGATGATCAGACTCGGCGAGTAGCTTGAAGATTCACTGGGACTCGCCGAGTTGTTCTTCAGACTCGGCGAGTGGAGTCGGGGTGGCCCCGCGATTCTTCCAGGAGTGACTCGTCGAGTCAAAGAGGATACTCGACGAGTAGAAGGGGAATCTCAAAGGACTGAAGGACGACCAGACTCGCCGAGTCGCCAGGGAACTCGCCGAGTCCAGTCGAGCTGACAATGGACTGTTGACCAGAGTTGACTGGTGTGATTTCTTAGGGGCAGTTAACGTGGAAGATAGAAGTATTAAATAAGGGATATATGATGTTACAGGGAGCTTGTAGCCCGGAGGATCAAGTGCAAGGGATTTTAGGAGTTGCTATCTTCCAGTGTTCGCGAGGTGAGTTTTCTCACTATACCTCACCCGGAAGGGTTTGATTGTGTGACCGGAAGGTCAAGTATGTTGTGTGTTATGTTTATATGCTATGGATGGAAAGTTAGTTGCTACGCGTGATATACATGCTTATATATGGGCCGGAAGGCAATGTATTATGTGACAGAAAGGTCAGGTATGATATATGATATATGTGCTTTATGTGTTAGAGTATTTGTATTATGTGTTATATATGTGTATGGGCCGGAAGGCAATGTATGTGGATCGAAAGATCCGGGCCGGAAGGCAATGTATGTGGATCGAAAGATCCGGGCCGGAAGGCAATGTTATGTGGATCGAAAGATCCGGGCCGGAAGGCAATGTTATGTGGATCGAAAGATCTGGGCCGGAAGGCAATGTTACGTGGACCGAAAGGTCCGGGCCGGAGGGCGTATGTGCGTAAGGTATATTGGGGAACTCACTAAGCTTCGTGCTTACGTTGTTTACGTTATGTTGTTTCAGGTTCTTACAGTAACGTGGGATGGCAACGGTTCGATTGTACACACCGAAGAAAGAGTAATGTTTTGGAGGATCCTGGTCTTCTATTATAATGAAAGAGAAACTATGTTTTGGAAATTCGAATGTAATTAAGATTTTAAGCAAGTGTTTTTAATATTAAATTGATTATTTAAATGAAAATTTTGTTTTTGGAAATCTTGGTGTTACACCAATTCTCTATTTCTTCTGTGACAACCCGATATTTCAACTCGATGTAATGACCTAAAAAGTCAAGTATTGTAACCACTTTTGTGATAATGAAGTTAACTTCGAAAATAAAATGTCCAAAAAGTTTCTATTTAATTACCTACTATGTTTGATGTCATTAAACCGCGATCGTACGTAAAAAAAAAAAAGAAAAAGAACACCCAAATCTGACTTCGTATATGGAAGTTGTGATTTTTCCAAGTTCGGCTTAGCGACATACAACTAAAAACTCGAATCAGAGATCGAGCGACTTTTGACCGGAATGACCTAAACGAGAATCGAAGGTCTCAACAAGGGTATTTCAGCGGTAAAAAGTCTGGCAAAAACAGACGTCAGCTAAAGAAGTTATGAATTTCTAACAAAATTTTCTTAAAAGTGACCTTTTAAAAATAAATAATAAAAATAATTTCAAAATTTGCCGACGGAATCTAAACGAAAGTTGTAGAGCGTAGTCTCACCCACGCGTGGATATAAAGAACATTGAAAACGGAGTTCGTATGAAGAAGATATGAATTTTAGAAGTTTATTAATTAAATAAAATATAAATTTTATTGTTGAACCTTCGTATTATCCGAAGGAAGAGTCAGCAAGTCTATCCGAGTTACGCCTAGCATACTTAAGGGCTAGGCTTCGGCTCGTCCACGTCTCGCCCTATGCGAAGCTACGCCCCGTCCCATCCGAACTCCAAGGCAGTCGAGGATCCGGTCATGCGTGACGCACGCGTACGCCCAGCGTACCGAGGCGGTTCCCACCCCTATAAAAGGGATGCGAGGGTTCCGAAGAAAAGGGCCATTCGCTCTCGTTTCTCTTGCGTTGTTGCCTCGTTTTCCGTACCCGTGCTAACCCGAAGCCCCGGTCACTTTGCTCAAGTCCCGAAGGTCATTTGTACTCCCGAGATTCCCAAGAATCTTGAGAAAATCCGTTTTCCTGAGAAGAAATTCTGCCCAGTTTTCATCTCGCATTTCTTTGAACTTTCAAGTGAGTTCATACCCCTTAATTAACCCTTTTAAGTATTCTCTAAATGCTTTTATATGCTTTCAAGGGGGGGGGGGGGGGATACAAGTAAAACACACGATTATTATCGTGTGTTATATATAAAGTTTTATTATACACTTTTATTCAATAGAATCCTATGTGATTTATAAACTTTATAGGGAACTTTCGTATACAAAGTATATCACGATAACATTATATCTTTTTGAAATGAAAAATGTTGTTATATATGTATAAATTAAACACTCTGCATAGATTACATGTATATGTGTCCAACTTAGACACTATAAAAATCTATACTTTCATAACAAGTGATTCATTTTCTAGGAATTTCTAAACAAACGAGGCACACTTTTAGAAAGCTATAATAGGTATAGTTTTACGAGAACATTACTAACTTTTGCATACAAGAACAAACAAACATTTTAACACGTAAATCTGCTTTTATACTAAGTTTTGTGAGACATTAACTTCACGTACGTTCGAGTCCACATTTCAAGTCCTGTATTATATACCAGAATCCCTTGAAGGGGGAGCATGGTGTTTTGTGTATAGATCTATACGGGCTTGACAACCCGTGCCCTGACTGTTAGATACAGTCCACCATTTGGGTGACAAACGTCAGAATATTCCAACGCCTGAAGAACATTGTGTATAGGCAAATCCGAGTCAATAGGATGGTTATAAAACTCACATGGGGTATTAAAAATACATTGATTTACGAGGTTTTTCAAACATATTGGATATTTTATACGTACATACATTTTCTAGAAACAAACATTGGTTTTGATAGAAGGCTACATTTATGCTAGTAGAAAATATGGGATTTCCTAGGAACAAACAATCAAAAACAAAACATTCCATTTCATACAAACATTGTCATTTAACACTTATGAAACTCACCAGCTTAAATGTTGATCTACTATTTCAAAACTACTTGTATGTCCCTGGGATTCATATTTTGGCATCAAACAACTTTTGAAGAAGGGACGCTGCGTCGTCAGTTTAACTTCATATTTTAGCATCATATTGTAATTGGTTTTGAACATGTACTTTTCAAAAAATGTAAACTTTCAATTATATATATGATGGTTGTATTGCTTTCTTTACTATGTATTCATTTGTTATGATACCACATGAAGTCATCCGCCCCCGAACGTTTCCGCCGTTCTAGTTTGGGGGTGTGACAGATTGGTATCAGAGCAATGTTTATAGTGGACTAAGTATATCGAACCACATAAGATATACAAACTATAAATGCTTAAGGGACTAATACTCTCTGACAAAACATTTTTCTTTTTGTTTTACGCCTAAGCCGCGTTTCGTTTAACTTAAATTGTTAGTTCATTTAAGTACAAATACATGCATGCAACAAACTTATTTTCATGATTATAACTATACAAGAAGTATTTAGACAAGTTGAACACTATGATTAAGACTCTATATATGTAATCAGATTTGGGACAAATATAGCATGATCAACTATATTTGTCCGAGATCGGACCAATATATATCGAGGATTGCTCGTAGTAAGCAACAAGTCAAAACTTACCAAAACATCACGAGAATCAAACACACAAATTTAAATACTATAGGAGTATTTATTACATAGAATAAGCTTAACATACCTGTTTAGTCTTACATGTTCCAAACATTATTCGATTCTGATAACCTTATTCTCGTACAGTTAAATGGCTGGATTTCACCACCCCGGCGACCCCTACTATCCCAACCAAGGCAATGGGGGATGGATCGAAGAGGATCCAGAGGAAGATGAAGAACCCATAGAATTAGATGATGACTCCGGTACCGACTCAGAGCCGGAAGTGATCAATCCACCACCTGCACAACCTCTCATCTTCATAAGGAACTTTCAAGGACCGACTCCCGTCTGGGGAAGTCACCTCCACCATAGGAGCTAACAACAAAACCTACGTCCTCCTTACGGCATGTGCCGAGACTTCTATGATGTCTATGGCGGAGGGTCGTCTGATCGGACACTCCCAGTAATGGTGGGCAGACTACCCAATCAGTCCTACCAATCCAGAGTTCAAGCTAGCCGGATTCGGGATGTCAACGTGGAAGTACAGGTTCACACTTCTGACATCCGTAGGCTGGACAGAATTCAGGACAATGCCCAACTCCAAGCCGAGGCATTTCAAGCACAAATGATGCAACTCTTGCTGAATTGAGGGAACAACAAGCCGCCTTTGATAGGCGTCTAATGGAGTCAAAGCAATCGGATGCGGAGTCAAGCTCCAAGCACAACCTACGTCGCAAGTAGTGCTTGCCAAAATCTCAAATTTTGTTATAAGTTAGGACCTCGGCTAAAAGTTTTTAAATTTCTTAAACTTTATCATCGGAGACCCTTATAAGGGTCAAATTTTCATGATCATTGTATCAACTATTATATTAATATAAGTGGCACTATTATTACTACGTGGAGTATTTCATTGAATCCTTAAAAACTTCTGGAAAAACAAAATGCTTGTTTAATATTTTCAGTCTTACAAATAACTTTCATTCTTCTATTTTGAGACTCGTACTATCATCTGTTGTTGGGCTATAGCAACATAGTTCATGAGACACATACCGTTTCTATGCAATGGAATTCTTATCTTTATCTTTTCAACCTATAGTTGAAGGATGCCTCCGTGTAGGAACCCAAGGAGAAACAACGGTGGGGAAGCACCTATACCACCACTGCCTCCACCTCCTCAATTTGATAATGTCATATTCCAAGCAGCAGTCACCGCAGCGGTAGCAGCTGCCATGTCACAGATCAATAACTCGAGTACTACTGGCTCGGGAACTGGCACACACCCATCCAACCATGGCGAGAGTCATGGGCAATCCCGAGAATGCACCTATAAGGACTTTACTAATGCCAAACCCCGAATGTTTAATGGAACTAATGGTGTGATGACTCTGAGGCAGTGGATCGAAAGGACAGAAACAGTCTTTGAAATCTGCTCCTGTCCCGAGCACAGCAAAGTCAAGTTTGCAACCTTCATACTTACTGATAGGGCTTTAACTTGATGGAATGGCCACGTTAAGGTACTTACTTTGATAGTGGCAAACTCCATAAGCTGGGAGAGCTTAAAAATCATGATGATGAGAGAATACTGTCCACGAGGAGAGATTCAAAAACTCGAGCATGAACTCTGGACTCTTGGAATGATTGGTACCGACATAGCAACTTATACCAACAGATTCTGCGATCTGGCAATCCTTTGCCCTGATATGATTGCTCCTGAGAGCAAGAAAAGAGAGAGATACATTTGGGGACTGTCGCCCCAAATTCGGTCAAGCATGTTAGCTTCAAAACCCGACACTTTTGAAAGTGCCAAGGAACTGGCACAATCTCTTGTTGACTACGGAGGTCATCAGAACTCAACAGTTTCTGCACCAGAACCACAGAAGGGAAACAACAACAACAATAACAGGAAGAGAGTATGGAATAAAGGGAAGTGTGGGTCTTCCCAAGAATCCACGAATAAACAACTGGTTTCAGTGAATGCTGCCATTGTACCTACTACCGTTCCTACAAGTCCCTACCCAACAAAACCTTATGGGGGTACCCTTCCAAAGTGCACCAAATGCACTTACCACCATCATGGGCCTTGTCGGGAAATGCAGTGCTCCAACTGCAACAGAAAGGGACACACTGTCCGTTTCTGCAAGGATCCCGCAAAGCCGATCACTCAAGTTCCCAACGCGGGTGTAGGCCAAACTTGCTACGGTTGTGGCGAGGTGGGCCACTACAACAGAAACTGCCCAAAGGCAGCAAATACCGGCGGAGTGGGACGAGTTTTGGCTATAGGCCACGATGAAGCAGTAGCAGATCCGACTGTAGTTGCTGGTACGTTCCTTCTCGATAATTCATATGCATGCATATTATTCGATAGTGGAGTGGAGAGAAGCTTCGTGAGTCAAAACTTTATTCACTTACTTAATCATAAACCTAGCAAGTTAGAAAAATTATTCACCGTAAAAATGGCAAATGGAAAAACGGAAAACACTAACTACATATACATGGACTGTACGTTAACTTTTGAGGGTCATTCTTTCCCAATCAACCTCATGCCGGTCCAAATTAACAGTTTCAACATCATAGTCGGCATGGATTGGTTAAGTCTTCTTCGCGCCAACATCATGTGCTTTGAGAAAGCAGTCCGTCTTTGTCTTCGTAGCGATGAAACATTAGTGATTTACGGCGACAAATCAAGTACAAACCTTCGCATCATTTCGTGCATCCAAGCTCGAAAGTGTTTGTGAAAGGATTATCATGCATTCCTTGCACACATCGTCGATACGAATCAGTAACTGAAGGACATCAAGAACATTCCAGAAGTATGCGACTTTCCCGATATCTTTCCAGAAGAACTACCGGGATTACCACCACAACGCCAAGTCAAGTTTAGAATCGACTTAGTTCCAGGGGCTACCCCAGTTGCGAGATCACCTTATCCTCTGGCACCAGCAGAGATGCAAGAACTTTCCAGTCAGCTTAACGAACTCCATCAAAAAGGATTCATAAGACCAAGTTTCTCACCTTGGGGAGCACCGGTCTTGTTCGTAAAGAAGAAAGACAGATCGTTCCGTATGTGCATTGACTACAGAGAACTGAACAAACGTACTGTCAAAAATCGTTATCCTTTACCCCGCATTGACGACCTATCTGATCAACTTCAAGGAGCAAACTACTTCTCGAAGATAGACCTACGATCCGGATATCACCAATTACGTGTATTAGAGGAGGATATTCCCAAGACAGCTTTTCGAACCCGTTACGGACACTATGAGTTTGTAGTGATGTCGTTCGGATTAACCAACGCACCAGCAGTATTCATGGACATAATGAATAGGGTGTCCCGTCCTTACTTGGATCAGTTCGTCATCGTCTTCATCGATGATATACTTATCTACTCCCGAAGTAAGGAAGAGCATAGTCAGCACCTACGAAAAGTCTTAGAAACACTGCGATCGGAGAAAATCTATGCAAAGTTCTCTAAATGCAAATTTTGGATTCGAAGAGTCGAATTTCTGGGACACGTTGTTAGCGAGAAGGGGATACACGTGGACCCCTCCAAAATTAAGGCCATTGAGAACTGGTCGGCACCAAAGACACCTACAGAGATTCGTCAATTTCTAGGTCTCGCCGGCTACTATCGCAGATTCATAAAGAACTTCTCTAGCATTGCGAAACCTCTTACTACATTAACCCAGAAAGGCATGACCTTTGATTGGGAAGAGAAACAAGAGAAGGCGTTCCAAACGCTGAAACAGGCCTTGTGCACTGCACCGATACTATCCCTCCCCGAAGGGATAGAAGATTTCGTAGTGTATTGCGATGCATCAACCCAAGGACTTGGTTGTGTTCTTATGCAGAGAGGGAAGGTTATTGCTTATGCCTCCCGACAACTTAAGACACACGAAGTGAAGTATACGACACACGATCTTGAGTTAGGAGCAGTGGTATTTGCTCTGAAGATCTGGAGACACTACTTATACGGAACAAAAGAACTATTTTCACCGATTACAAGAGCCTTCAACACATTTTTGATCAGAAGGAACTCAACATGTGACAACGACGATGGGTTGAGTTACTCAATGACTACGGATGTGAAATTCGTTATCATCCTGCCAAGGCCAACGTGATAGCTGACGCCCTCAATCGAAAAGAATACACTGGTCGGAGAGTCAAATCTCTGACTATGACTATCCATTCCCACTTATCCACACAAATTAAGGAGACTCAACTGGAAGCTTTACAACCTGAAAATCTGGCGAGTGAATACCTGAGAGGAATGGAAAAGAATCTAGAAATCAAGGGTGGCGGGGCATATTATCTCATGGACCGAATCTGGACGCCAAAACATGGTGGTTTCAGAGACGTAGTCATGACCGAAGCACACAACACGAGATATTCTGTTCACCCAGGTTCAGATAAAATGTATCTGGATCTTAAGAAACTGTACTGGTGGCCTAACATGAAAGCAGAAATTGCTATCTTCATAAGTAAATGCCTTACTTGCGCTAAGGTTAAGGTCGAGTATCAGAAACCGTCTGGATTACTACAACAGCTGGAGATCCCGAAATGGAAATGGGAACGGATTACTATGGACTTCGTAACCAAGTTGCCCAAGATGACGGGTGGACTCGATACCATATGGGTCATCGTCGACAGATTGACCAAATCCGTGCATTTCCTACCAATCAAGGATAAAGGCTGCTCCGTTTGAAGCCCTTGTCGAATTTTCATACAACAATAGTTATCATACAAGCATAAAGGTTGCTCCGTTTGAAGCCCTCTATGGTCGAAAGTGCAGATCCCCGATGTGCTGGACTGAAGTTGGCGACACCCAGTTAGCTAAAGGACGAGTTCCTGAAAGCACTCTCACCGGTCTAGAAATCATACGAGAAACGACAGAGAAGATCGTTCAAATTCGTGAACGATTGAAAGCCTCTAGAGACCGACAGAACAGCTACGCTAAGCAAAGGAGGAAACCTTTGGAATTCTAGGTAGGAGACCACGTTTTATTGAAGGTCTCACCGTGGAAGGACTCAATACCCTTTGGAAAGTGTGGGAAACTAAATCCGAGATACGTAGGGCCTTTCGAGATTCTTGCTAGAATCGGCCCTGTGGCTTACAAGCTTAATCTACCGCGTGAACTTAGTAACATACATCCAACCTTCCATGTCTCGAACTTGAAAAAGTGTCTGTCCGATGAGACTCTTGTTATTCCACTCGACGAGATCGAGATCAATGAGGGCCTCAACTTTGTGGAAGAATCGGTAGAAATCATGGACCGAGAGGTCAAACAAACGAAACAAAGTCGCCTACCCATCGTGAAGGTTCACTGGAACGCCAAGCGGGGACCTGAATTCACATGGGAACGCGAAGATCAGATGAAAGAAAAGTACCCTCATCTTTTTCTCTGATTCACTAGTATCTTTACTACTTTAAATTTCGGGACGAAATTCCCTCTACCGGGGGGATGATGTGACAACCCGATATTTCAACTCGATGTAATGACCTAAAAAGTCAAGTATTATAACGACTTTTGTGATAATGAAATTAACTTCGAAAATAAAATGTCCAAAAAGTTTCTATTTAATTACCTACTATGTTTGATGTCATTAAACCGTGATCGTACATATATATAAAAAAAAAAAAGAACGCCCAAATCCGACTTCGTATATGGAAGTTGTGATTTTTCCAAGTTCGGCTTAGCGACAGACAGCTAAAAACTTGAATCGGAGATCGAGCGACTTTTGACCGGAATGACCTAAATGAGAATCGAAGGTCTCAGTAAGGGTATTTCAGCGGTAAAAAGTCTGCCAAAAACAGACGTCAGATAAAGAAGTTATGAATTTCTAACGAAATTTTCTTAAAAGCAACCTTTTAAAAATAAATAATAAAAATAATTTCAAAATTTGCCGAAGGAATCTATACGAAAGTTGTAGAGCGTAGTCTCACCTACGCGTGGATATAAAGAACATCGAAAACGGAGTTCGTATGAAGAAGATATGAATTTTAGAAGTTTATTAATTAAATAAAATATAAATTTTATTATTAAACCTTGGTATTATCCGAAGGAAGAGTCAGCAAGTCTATCCGAGTTACGCCTAGCGTACAAGCATACGCCCAGCGTACTCAAGGGCTAGGCTTCAGATCGTCCACGTCTAGCCCTATGCGAAGCTACGCCCCGTCCCATCCGAACTCCGAGGCAGTCAAGGATCCGGTCATGCGTGACGCATGCGTACGCCCAGTGTACCCGTGTACGCCCAGCGTACCGAGGCGGTTCCCACCCCCTATAAAAGGGATGCGAGGGTTCCGATGAAAAGGGCCATTCACTCTTGTTTCTCTTGTGTTGTTGCCTCGTTTTCCGTGCCCATGCTAACCCGAAGCCCCAGTCACTTTGCCCAAGTCCTGATGGTCGTTTGTACTCCCGAGATTCCCGAGAATCCCGAGAAAATCCGTTTTTCCGAGAAGAAATTATGTCCGGTTTTCATCTCGCCTTTCTTCGATCTTTCAAGTGAGTTCATACCCCTTAATTAACCCTTTTAAATATTCTATAAATGCTTTTATATGCTTTCAAGGGGGGGGGGGGGATACAAGTAAAACACATGATTATTATCGTGTGTTATATATGAAGTTTTATTATACACTTTTATTCAATAGAATCATATGTGATTTATAAACTTTATAGGGAACTTTCGTATGCAATGTATATCACGATAACATTATATCTTTTTGTGTTGGGTCGTGTTTTGTATTTAGTGTTGCGTCTATTGGGCTTGCTAGCTAGTCCATTTTGTATCTCCGCTATGGGCCTGTCCATCCGTGAGTTTAGTAGGGTTTAGTATATATAGGAGTTTGCATGCATCCTATAGAGCAACGATAGAATAGAACGATCAGAGATTATTCAGCAAGTTTATTATTATCGTTCTCATAACCCTAGAATCCTCTATAGTGGAAGTTCTTAATCAAGCTCTGCTGAGGATTGTTTGATCTAATCATTCGACACATATTGATCCATACTTGTGTTGTTTACTACTTTTACATTCATCGCATTACCTGTTAAGAAGATCTAATTGATCATTAAGTTTGTTTTTAACTTATCAATTGGTATCAGAGCAGGAGGCTGTGTAATTCATACACATCTTTTCTATGAAAAAGGTTGCGATTAGGGTTATTCCGCATTAACTAGTATTTATTGAGCCTTCATCCCATAATTGACGTAACTCAGCATTTATTTGTTTTGCCCTAATTTAATATATTACAAGTCTGATCTTTCAAACAGGTTATACGATCAAGTATGGACGAGTCACAATCAAATCCCATAAACATCTCCAACAGCATTGGATCAACGACAAAGATTCCCGTCCTTTACACCCAGGATTACGAAGTCTGGGCACATCACTTTGAAGATTATGTCATTGGATCTGAAGACAATGGATATCTTATTTGGGAAGCAATCGTGTCTGGACCATTCGCTCACTCAGCAACGTCTAAATTCATTAAAACTCAGAAAGAGTATAATGATCTATTGAAAGACGTAAAAGACATTGCTCAAGACGAAAAAGATAAGTTTCAGTGCAATATTAAAGCATTGAGACTAATCAGATTCGCTCCTCAATCGGATACTTTCAGTCTGGTGAGTTCATGCAGCACTGCCAAAGAAATATGGGATAGGCTACGAGAGTTATATTCCACAGACGAAGATCTGGAGCATTCCATTTAGACCTTACTTTTATCTGACTTTGGCAAATTTAAGCAGAATCCTGAGGAAACTGTTACTCAGGCGTTTGATCGCTTCAATCATCTTCTCAGTAAGATGATTAAACATGATATTGAAAGGAAGTTGATTGAACAAAAAGTTATGTTTTTGAATGGTCTTAGATCTGAGTGGAGAGCAGTTGTGTCCACTGTTAAAGCTCATGAGCAATTCAAATCTTATTCATTGGCTAAGCTGGTAGGGATTTTGAAATCCCAAGAAAAGATTGTCTTGCAGGAGAAAAATGTGGTTTCAAGCTTGGGTTCCTTGGCCCTTCTTTCTAAAAGCAAAAGTGTGATGGAAGATGAAGACCTTAACTTAGAAAACTTTGACCTTACCTCTGAAGACTATGCAATGATGGTGTCAAATCCAAAGAGGTTTATTAAGAAAAGGTTTCCTACTAATAAGAACTGGAATTGGCAGGGAAGCTATAGTTCTGAAAAGGTGAGGGAGGAACCGAAGGCAGAAGAAGCAAAGAAAGAGCCGAAAGCTGAAGGGGATTCTGGTGTGAACTGCTACTATTGTGGAGGAAAGAACCACTATGCCAAAGACTGTGTCCTAAAGAAAATGGCAGAAAAGGATGAAGAAGCTGTGCTGATGAAAAAGCTGGAAGAGATCAAGAGAAAGAAAACTACTGCTAACCCTTCTATGAATGCTTTAATTATGCAGGGTTCGGTAGCGAATGATGAGTTCGGTGGCGTGGAGGTCTGGTCAACCGATTTTGAGGATGATGAAGTCAAAAAGCCAACTCATGGAAAGGCTTTTGTTGCGAAAGGTGGAGGAAGCGGTGGAAAGTGTCTGATGGTGTCGGATGTATCTCAAATGAGGGGATACAACACAGACGGTGGGAATGAAGACACGAAGGAGCGAGAGCACTTGTGCTTCACATCAAAACCTCTCAGCGTGCAGTTTAATGAGCTTGATGAATTAATCAAGAAGGTACAATCCATTTTTGTTTCATTCAAAGTCCCACAAAATTCACATGAAAAAGAATTGAAAAACGTAAATTCAAGAATCTCACATCTAGACAGCAGTTTAACTCAAACACGGGTCACCAATTCTAACCTAACTGACCAAATAAGCAGGGTGTCTTCAAAGAGTGAGGAACGGAGGATGTGGATAGAGCTGAAGGAGTCAGAGTTGAATAAATCCAAAGATGAAAACATTTATTTACAAAGAGACAATTTAAAACTTTTGAAACAAAGAAATGTGTTTTGTTTGATTGCTAAGCATCTTTATTCTAACATCACTCAACTTCATCTTAACTGTGAAATAGGACAGAAAATTCATCGCATGATTTTGCCCTTCCTTGAGTTTAAGGAAGATGAAATCAACGCTGAAGCATATAATTGCGAAAGCGTAGTTTCGTCTGAGGATGTAAATCCGACTTATATGTATGGTCTAGACAAAATCGAATCTTTCATAAAGTCAAAGGACCATAAGGACATGCTGAAAAACCTTTTGGATGAAAATGATAAATTGAAACTAAGGACCAAAACCATACAAAAGTTTGACTCATTGAATGCCAACTTGAGCTCAGAAAATAAAATTGATGTTGAAATTTTTGTAGAGGATGAAGTCGACTGTTCTGAGTTTGTCAAGAGCGAACCCGAAAACCACAAAAATATTATTTCGGAAAATTGTGAGGAGTTTGCTCGTCTGTCCCAACAAAACTCCCCGATCCTTGAAGAAAAGGCTGTTGTTTATCAAAAGGTAAGGACGACTCCAAATCAGGTGTATAAGGTCACAAGAGTAACCGAACATCAGACAGCTGAACTCACAGCCATTGTAAACGAAGATAATGCTGATGGTTGTGACGAGTTCTTCTGGTCCGCCCCTATCGACAATGCTGACGAAACCGTTGGTCTGTCAGAACAGACGTCCTGGAAAACCAAAGGCAGATATGTGCCAGAGCCTTTGAACAAGCCTGATAACTTTGACATGCCAAGTACTAGTGGTACAAAAGATGTTCCTGAAGAAAAAGGAGTTCCTGCAAAAGAAGTCACTCCTTCAAGCGAAACTTCATCAGTTCAATGTGAACCGGCTGACAAGAAGCAAAAGCAAAAAGCCAATATCCATCGATAGCCGAAGCAAGTGAAGAATCAAAAACAGCAAAGGAATCAGAGATACAAGAAGAATCTTTCTGAACGAAAACGGTTTTGGAAATCTCAAAACGACCATTTCTCTTATCATTCCAGAAATTCGAAGTTTGAGAAAAGTGTTGTTAGACCACAAGAAAGTAATAACAACCGAAAGGAGAGGTTCGGTTCTGAGAATCATAAGAACCAAAAGGATAGGTTCGGTTCTGAAAGGAATATCAACCGAAGGGAAAGGTTTGGTTTAGAGAACACCAGCTACCGAAAGCATAGGTTCGGTTCCGAGAGCAAAAGCGACAAAAGTTCGAGGTTCAGTCCCACAAATTACCAAATGAAAAGGTGTCACTCAGGACCTCAAGCCAATATAACTTCTCAATCTAACTTCTCTCGTACTAATTCTTCTAATTCCTCTCAACCTCATTCTAAATCCAATTCTGTTCATACTCAAAATCCAAAATCTTCAACAGATTTGAAAGGAAAATCGAAGGTTTCCTCAGTCAAGACAGATCAAAATCATCCCAAAGTCCAAATGCCTAAACCTGAATCCAAACTGACAGTAACAAATCCCAAAAAAGTTAAGGTTTTCACCATTAAAAAGAAAGATGAAACAACTTTAATAAAAAGAACATATCTTGTTGACATCTCTCTTACTATTCCTGTACCTGTGAAAGGCTCACGTGGACCGAAGAAACTTTGGGTTCCTAAATCTGTTTAATTTCTGCAGGTTATCAGTGACGAGCAGTTTGACGAAGAATGGTATATTGACAGTGGCTGCTCATGTCACATGACAGGAAGGAAGGAAGAGCTGAGGGAATTTCGGTCTCTTTCAAACGGTGGAAATGTCAAGTTCGGGAACAACTCATTCGACACGATAAAAGGATATGGAATGATAACAAATGGCGATTTCACGATTAGAAAGGTTGCATACGTTGAAGGACTGCAACACAACCTCATCAGTGTATCTCAGCTTGTTGGAGGTACTGGTCTCAAAGTCTAATTCGACGATGAGGGTTCAAAGATAATAGAAAAGAAAACAAAAAGAGTAATTCTCAAATCGGAGCGCAAAGGAGAAATGTTTCCCCTGAATCTCAAACCCATCAAACGAAATCCAGCTATCTGCCTGTTATCCAAAGCACAATCTGATGAAAGTTGGTTGTGGCACCGAAGGCTCTCTCATCTCAACTACAAGGATATCAACAAAATTGTCACCGGAGGTCATGTTCGAGGTCCATTGCTCAAATTCGATCGAGAACATTTATGTGCTGTGTGTGAAATGGGGAAGCAGAGTTGTCAAAGTTACCCATCAATTGTAAACACTAAAGTTGTTGAACCACTAGAGTTAATTCACATTGACTTGTGTGTCCATCATCTATCGAAAGCATCGGCGGTAGCAAGTATATTCTTGTCATTGTTGATGACTTTTCACGTTTTACATGGGTGTTCTTTCTGAAGCACAAATCTGAGGCAACTATCAAGCTAAAGATGTTTATCAAGCAGGTTGAAGTGCAGCTGAAGAAAGTCGTTCGCAACATCAGGAGCGACAATGGGCTGGCGTTCAAAAATAAAGAATTCGAAGACTTCTTGGCTGAAAAAGGAACCAGTCACAACTTCTCAGCCCCCTACACCCCTCAAGAAAACGAAATTGTCGAAAGACGAAACCGATCTTTGTGTGAGGCGGCCCAAACCATGCTAAGTTTTGCTTCTTTACCTTTATATTTTTGGGCTGATGCTATTGCTGCAGCATGTTTTACGCAGAACATGTCCTATCTCAATAAACGTTTTAATCTCACTCCTTATGAGATGATCAACAACAGGAAGCCAAATGTCAAATTCTACCACGTATTCGGCTCATGGTGTTTCATCTTCAATTCCAAAGAACATCGTAACAAGTTCGATGTGAAAGCCGATGAAGGGATATTTTTGGGATATTCTCTCACTTCGAAAGCATACAGGGTTGTGAACAAGCGTTCGAGGAAGATTGAAGAAACCTATTATGTGACTTTTGATGACAGCTATGTCAAAAAGTTGAAGACCAATGAAGACACAGTTGGCGAAATTTTTTCTCAAACAGGCCAAGTCACAGCCTCGATTGCAAACATGTTTGAGAAGTTTGTTGAGTTACTCGATGAACCAGAGAATGCTACTCTCTCAGAAGCTAGCGCAGCAGACAACAAAGTAGATCATCTGAAGCAACTCATCGAAGATGCTGCCAAGCAAATGAATGAAGGAGGATCAAGTCCAAACGACCCTCTACAGCATGATGCTTCAGTTGAGGGGGAGGATCCACCTTCTTCATCACAGCCGGGCTCACATGTTGAGGGGGAGAACTGTTCTCCAGCTACTCCCGAAAGCCCAGCTGTACTCGAAAGCCCAGCTGAACCCGAAAGTCCTGTGGTACCCGAAAGCTCAACACCACCCGAAACTCCTGTAGCTCCGGAAAGTCAAGATACATCTGAAAGCTTATCTGTCGAGGGGGAGAATGCAGATATGTCCTATGATGATGATAGTCAATCTGAACTAGAAGAGCTGGTAAATGCTGAATTGGATCCATCCTATGATCCAAATTACCCTCCTCTTGTCAAATGGACCAGAGATCATCCTGTTTTACAGGTTGTCGGTAATGTCTTTGAAAAGGTTCTGACCCGATCACAACTAAAGGCAAAGCAAACTTCCTTATTTTCAAAAGTAGAGTTTTGCATGTTTAACTCTTTCATCTCAAAAGTTGAACCAAAGACAGTTAACACTGCTCTTGATCACTCCGATTGGGTTCAAGCTATGCAAGACGAACTTAATGAATTCGAAAGAAATAAAGTTTGGTGCCTCATTCCAACTCCTCAAGATGCCTCGGTTGTTGGTCTCAAATGGGTCTTTAGAAATAATATGGAAAAAGAAGGCAATTTAATAAGAAATAAAGCTCGTTTAGTGGTGAAAGGATACTACCAAGAGGAAGGAATCGACTATGAGGAATCTTTTGTTCCTGTGGCTAGGCTAGAATCTGTTCGAATATTTATTACCTACGCTGCACACAAGAACTTTGAGGTCTACCAAATGGACGTAATGTGCGCATTTCTAAATGGAGAACTCGAAGAAACGGTGTACGTAGAGCAACCTCCTGGATTTGTCAATGAAAAATACCCCAATCACTGTTATATTCTAGACAAAGCGGTATATGGACTGAAACAGGCACCGAGGGCCTGGTATGAAACGCTAACCAAGTTTTTAAAGATGTCCAAATTCAAACAAGGTTCGGTTGACCCAACCTTCTTTTTTAAGAAGGAAGGTAACCACCTTATGATTGTTCAAATCTATGTCGATGATATCATCTTCGGCTCAACGAATCCTAGCTTAACGGCTGAATTCAGAAAGCTGATGGAGACTAAATTTGAAATGAGCTCAATGGGTCCGATTAACTTTTTCCTTGGTTTAAATATTAGACAGGGACCCGAAGGCATCTTTATTAATCAGGAAGCTTACATAAAGACTCTCCTTGCTAAATTTGGCATGATGGGAGACTCAAAGGTTAAAGTTCCAATGGCGTTTGGCACCAAGCTCACTCCATCCTTGGATAAGCCAGCAGTCGATATTACGCTATATCGCTAAATGATTGGTTCTCTAATGTACCTTACTGCTAGCCAGCCTGATATAATGTTTGCTGTTTGTTACTGTGCTAGATTTCAGGCGAATCCTCGTGAACCTCACATGCTTGCAGTGAAGAACATACTCCGGTATCTCAAGTGAACTACCTCTCTAGGCTTATGGTATCCATCCAACTCAGGTTTCTTCGTTCAAGCGTATTCAGATGCAGACCTTGGAGGTTGTGGACTAGACAGGAAAAGCACCACTGGAGGCTGCCAATTCCTTGACGAGAAGTTGGTTAGTTGGCAATCAAAGAAACAAACCTGTGTATCTCTGTCTACCGCTGAAGCAGAATACATCGCAACTGCCTCCTGTACATCTCAAGTGATTTGGATCCAAAGCCAGCTCCGGGACTATGGACTCAATATGAAAATGATCCCACTATATTGCGACTCTGAAAGTGCAACTAGGATCTGTCATAACCCAGTGCAACACTCCAAGACTAAGCATATAGCACTGAGGTATCACTTCATTAAGGACATGTGGAAGATGGGAACGTCGAAATACACTTTGTTCGAACCACTGATCAACTGGCTGACATCTTCACCAAATCTCTTCCTGAAGCATCTTTTAACAAAATACTACAAGGGCTTGGTATGATGGAATCGGAGTCAGTACCAAAAATTACCTATCAAGCTCAAAAGTAAGAAGCAAAATAGACCGAACATTCGGGTTCGGGTCTTGTGCTAATGTACCGAACGCTCGGGTTCGGTTACATAATCTGCTTTTCGCTCATCACTCAAAGGTAGTTTTCTTGGTTGTAGATCTTATGTATAATTTTTCCAAATTCATTTATCTTATTTTCAAAGTTATTCTCTTTCTCAAACCTATTTTCTTTGGCAATCGAAACAGACCGAACGTTCAGGTTCGGCTCCAAATTGTTTCTCACCCGAAATAGACCGAACGCTCGGGTTCGGTTCCAAAGTTTTTCTCAACCGAAATAGACCGAACGCTCGGGTTCGGTTCCAATTTTTTTTGTGTTTATTTTTTTGTGTCTTATTTTTTTCATATTATCAAAAATTCCAAAAAAAAAAATTTTATAAATTCCAAAACTCCAAAAATATTTTAATTTTTTTTATTATTTTATTTTATTTTGCCTTTTATTTTTACTTGTGGGGTATATCATTTCATTAGCTAAGTGTCCCTAGAAGCATGTTGTTGTATGTGTCCAAAGCCTTACCTGATTCTGAATAATAGCCTTACTAACCTGGTATAAACAAACCTTGTCTTCCCAATTAAGCTATCATATTTATTCTAATCATGAGCTACCTAACTCTCTTCTCACATGAGATATGAGTTTTCTGCTTGGTCCTATTTTTACAGCCGAGGTACTTTGGTTTCTTTACACCATCTACATTGCATTTCTCCATCACATTCGCTTCACAAACGTAACCCTTGAGACTCTCAGAAATTACCACTGAGGTTTATGGTTGCACAATTTCTGCGTTTATGATCTTAGCTTCGTGCCACTACGTGCTAAGTGAAACCCAATATTCCAATACCCGAGATGTATTGACAGTGAACAATTAATTTTGTGTAGCTTTCACTGATGAATTGACGGACTTATCCATGGTGGTACAACATAAAATCTCTATTTTTCTTTTGTGTGATTTCTATGAAATTGTTAAAAAACCATACCATTTCTTCCCTTGGGATCTAGTTTTAATTTTTGTTGAGATTTTATAAATTTCCTAGCCAAATCAAATTATCTCCAACCTACTTGTTCAACAGACTACACCGGTCTCACAAGTACTTCGTTCGATTTCTGTCTTATATCAAGATTAGGAATTCTGAATCGAAGCGAAAGCCACCCTCATAAGCCTAATTAAAAGAAGCCTTTCAACACTTCTTAATAAGTGTCTGATCGTTATTCAACGGGAAACCACACAAACACTTTAAAGTCTCTCTTGACTTTGAAGGAAGAAATTCGTGCCCGGGATTCTTTGTTTCGTGTCTTTATTGACATCACATATTTTCCCAAAAGTGTTGCTTTATTTCTTTTCTTTTACACACTCAGCACGAAAATCTTTGATTTTCCAAAATTCAGGTTCTATTAATTCCAAGGCATTTTAATTGGATTGACGGTTGATTAAAGGTTGTGGTTAATTTTAATCCACGTGCGAGAGTCTAATCGATTTGATTTAGGCGGGAGTCTAATCGATTTGATTTCAAACGGCGCAAGAGGGTAGCGTGCAAATAGGAACCGTTTCATCTCCAAACGGCGCCTGATGGGAAGGCGTGTAATTAGGGACTGACACTCTCTCTCATGCGTGATCATCGGCTACCCCAACTGTCACGCGTCAGTCAACTCCGAAAAACCCTTCGTTTTTCAATCGAAGATTTGGGAAGATCTTTCTCTCTCCTTTACCCACAGTATAAAAGGCAACATAATCCACCGTTTACCTCTTTACTGCAATTAAAATTCCCAGAGAGCAAGAAATCCTTAAACCTCTATTGTTCATCATCTCTCTCACCTTATTCACAACAATGGCAGATTCTTCCTCAGTTCACGCAACATCCCACATCCTGCCCATTCGCCCACAACAGAGTTTGATCATCGATCTCACTCCTCATGCTTACGACGCATTCATGTTCCCCATCTTCAAGTGTCTGAAGTTTTCTCCAATCGCTCCTGCACTTACCAGGGCTGAAACTGTTCCGATGGAATTCCTGTCACAGATATTTGCCACCGCTCACTACGACAAGGTCGTCGACAGAATCTTCTTTGATGTCTTTGAGCACAAGGCGTCGATTTCAAAGCTGCGGTTTTGTTCGTTGTTAGGGTTTGAAGCAGATTCTTCCAGGGTCAATCCGGAATCAATTCCCATGGTTCATTTGTTCAACATGTTCTACAACATGGGATACACGAAGGTGCTTACTACGGTGATGAAATTCAAGAAGTCGTGCCAACCTCCACAGTGGAATGGGATGTTCACGGTTTTGTTCAAGGGTTTATCTGAACGAAGTGTCGGGTCTGATGGAGCCAGTCGTTTATTTCTCTCCATCATGTATGGGATCTACAATGGAATCAACATGGATTATGGGTCTGTTTTGTGGCAACAACTCATTCAGAGTCTCTCCTCCACTTCCAGACATTCTAAGATCTCGTATGCTCGATTCTGGACCATTATCACGAAATGGGTGATGGACAAGTACCACGTCCCCATTGTCGTTGGTGCTCCAATGTCTTCGATTGGTACCTTCCATACCACAAAGATCATTGTGTCGGATGCTTCGAAGTTTCCGTTCAACGGGTCTATCCCGGAAACCATGTATGGGGATGTTCCTGCTGATAGCCGGATTATCAGGACGTACAAGGAGTTCAAGCGTTCTGGTCCGAGGGATCTTACTCCTGAGATGCTGAAATCCATTCATGACGCCGACAAGCCTGCTCCAAGAGGCAAGAAGGCTGATAAGGGAAAACAGGTGGTCAAGGGGGCAAAAGGCCCGTCTCCAAAGAAAAGGAAACCCACCAGGCTGCTCAGTCTCCACAACAGAAGAGGAGAAAAACTCAACCGAGGCGAAAGCTGGTTATCGCTTCCTCCTCAAGCGAATCTGAGGGTGAGAGTTCTGATTCTAAAGACTTTCCACGTGGCAACACTCCACCGAGATCTCCAACCCTTCAAGTTCATGTCTCTACTTCTCCTATTTCCTCTCCACCTAAAACCATTCCTATTTCTATTCCCCCCATAACTTCCACTAATCAAATACCACCCACTTCCATCCCAATACCTCCACCAATATTCACCGAAGCAACCACAACAACCACTGCAGATGTTCGAACCAACGTATCTGATACGGGGGTTCATACTGACGCACCAAAATCCACCTAAGCACCCGAAACCACCCCAGCACCCGAACCCACACCTACACCCGAACATACAACCCAACCCGAACCTACACATACTACCGAACCACCAGCTTCACCACCACCATCTTCTCCTGGTCACGCATCAGAGGGAGAAGAACCACTCCTTGGCGGGGAGAATATGACTTTTGACTCGGTCTACTATAGCTCGTTTCAAGTACAAAGCGATGAGAATGACGACGCTCCTGCCACCAAAAGGCATCTCCAGGAGCTCCATGACAATATTGACTCGCTCATCGCCTCCTGTTCCACTTCTCAGTCATCCCTATCTGAAGCGGCTGTTCAGAAAATTGTTGATGCTTTCTCCAAAGCTCAGCAAGCTTCTCTTGCTTCTGCCAATACCGCCATAAATGCCTCTACGAAAGCCTGTCAGGCTGCGACCAAAAAAGTCGATAAACTATTTACTGATGCTTGGAGAGACGTTCTTCGATGGTTGTTAGAAAAGCTGAGTTGTCGTCATAAATTGTTTGACGAATAGAAATGAAGGACTCTTGAGAGGATGATTAAAGAAGCCATCGACACACCAAGTATCTTGTGGCTGGAACTTGTGATCTCTTTAGATCGGTCCAACACTATCGACTCACAATTCGACATGCCACTGACCCGAAAGGCTTTGATCGGGACTTAATCAATTTCTATCTGAAGGCTGCTCAACCCCAATATCAGACATGGAGCGCTCAAAAAATTGTCAACGTTCGGGTCTTGAAGCCGTACAGTGAAGGTAACTTCATCAACGTTCGGTTCAAGGTACTTCGGGGATCTGCCAAAACCGAACATGCTATTTCCCTTGCAGATATTCTCAACCTTAATCCCCATGATTGGATTATCTTGCACAACATCCTCCTCACCAACGAAGCTGAATAGGGTCCGATCATCGACCACTTCAAGAGGATGCTCGTGTGCTACATCATGGAAGTTGCATTGATGGATCAAGAGATTGCGAGCGTATTTAAGAAGAAACCTACAATCTCTCCTGTTGGCTCTCCCAGTGATCTCAACCTGATGCAGATGGGGAAGATTGACCCAAGGAGGAACTCAGTCATGTTTACCAGGAACGAAGGACAAAAATGCCTCTTCGCTTTGGCAGACAAACATCTGTACACCACTACTTGTCTGGAGCACGTTTTGGGGATCATCCACAGATGCAAGCAGAACACAGCGGATGATGTCAAGTACTTTGATGACATGATACAATGGTATATTCAGCTCAGACAGACTATTCTCTCGCTAATCTCACGTCTGTTTGATACTACAAAGAAAGTTCCCGCTGCTGGCCCAACGAAGAAGAAGAAGTAGTCTCGCTCCAATTTGACGCAAAGGGGGAGATTGTTTGGTCATGTTTTGTATTTAGTGTTGCATCTATTGGGCTCATTAGCTAGTCTATTTTGTATCTCCGGTATGGGCCGGTCCATCCGTGAGTTTAGTAGGGTTTAGTATATATAGGAGTTTGCATGCATCCTATAGAGCAACGATAGAATGGAACGATCAGAGATTATTCAGCAAGTTTATTATTATCGTTCTTGTAACCCTAGAATCCTCTACAGCGGAAGTTCATAGTCGAGCTCTGCTGAGGATTGTTTGATCTAATCATTCGACACATATTGATCCATACTTGTCTTATTTACTGCTTTTACATTCATCGCATTACCTGTTAAGAAGATCTAATCGATCATTAAGTTTGTTTTTAACTTATCATTTTGAAATGAAAAATGTTGTTATATATGTATAAATTAAACACTCTGCTTAGATTACATGTATATGTGTCCAACTTAGACACTATAAAAATCTATACTTTCATAACAAGTGATTCATTTTCTAGGAATTTCTAAACAAACGAGGCACACTTTTAGAAAGCTATAATAGGTATAGTTTTACGAGAACATTACTAACTTTCACATAAAAGAACAAACGAACATTTTAACACGTAAATCTGTTTTTATACTAAGTTTTGTGAGACATTAACTTCACGTACGTTCGAGTACACATGTTAAGTCCTGTATTATATACCAGAATCCCTTGGAGGGGGAGCATGGTGTTTGTGTATAGATCTATACGGGCTTGACAACCTGCGCCCTGACTATTAGCTACGATCCACCATTTGGGGTGACAAACGTTAGAACATTCTAACGCCTGAAGAACGTTGTGTATAGGCAAATCCGATTCAATAGCATGGTTATAAAACTCACATGGGGTATTAAAATACATTGATTTACGAGGTTTTTCAAACATATTGGATATTTTATACATACATACATTTTCTAGAAACAAACATTGGTTTTGATAGAAGGCTACATTTATGCTAGTAGAAAATATGAGATTTTCTAGGAACAAACAAACAAACAAAAACAAAACATTCCATTTCATAAAAATGTTGTCATTTAATACTTATGAAACTCACCAGCTTAAATGCTGATCTACTCTTTCAAAACTACTTGTATGTCCCAGGGATTCAGTAATTACAGGTATCAAACAGCTTTTGAAGAAGGGATGCTGTGTCGTCAGTTTAACTTCATATTTTGGCATCATATTGTAATTGGTTTTGAACATGTACTTTTCAAACAATGTAAACTTTCAATTATATATATGATGGTTGTATTGCTTTCTTTACTATGTATTCATTTGTTATGCTACCACATGAAGTCATCCGCCCCTGAATGTTTCCGCCGTTCTGGTTTGGGGGTGTGATAGCTTCGACCTTATGAGGCTCCACGCGTATGTCTTCATCGCCCATTACATGACCAAGGGAAAATGGTTTGACCGAGGGGTATCAATACAAACTCTTAGTGATCATATCGAGTCCTGAATACTGTCTTGGAAACATTATTCTCGTGAACTCGTAGCCGATGGTGTCTTGATCAAAGGTCTATCTTCGAGGAGTAGCTGGCTCCCTGAAATTGATCGAAGAAGTCATCTATTCGGGAAATAGGATATCGGTTTTGACGGTCAACTCGTTAAGCCGACTGAATAACTCTTGCATTTCTGCTGGAGCAAAGTGGTACGGAGATTTAGCTACAGGGGTACTTCCAGGGATTTGGTCGATACGAAACTAAATTTGATGTTCGGGAGAAATTCTCGGGAGCTCTTCGGGAAATACATCAGGAAAATTGTAGACTTCGGGGATGCTCTCAGGGTCTTTAACTTCCTGTTTCTAGTTGATCACATAGGCTGGGGATTCATGACACTCCTTTCGCGAAAACCATTGAGCTTTGATGTAGGAAATGATATGAAGATTAGAGCTAAGCCTATTGCCATGGATCATGAGAGTCTTGTCAGAGAGAAGATTGAGAAGAATAGCTTTTTCATAACAAAGCATATCAGCACGATCGGGACTCAATCGATACATGCCAAGGATAACATCAAAGCTCTTTAGTTAAACTGACATTAGGTTTATGAGGAAAGAATCTTTACTCAAGGTAAGGGTACACCTTAGGAATAAATCGTTAGCGCACACATTCTCGCCGCTAGCCATCTCGACGGTAGATGTTTCAGTTACTAGACGAGGACTATGTTTACGAAGATATTTGAATGAATGACTAATAAAACTTCCTTGACACTAGGTTTGAAAAGGATGCGAGTATAAGAATTGTCGAGAAGAAATGTACCCGCGACGATGGTGGGATTGGCGGCTGCCTCTTCCGACTTTATAGCCAGAGCTATCCCAGTGTTGTTGGCGTTGTTGGTGGCTGCTGCTTTTGGGCAGTTTCGCTTGAAATGCCCTGTAGCAGGCCTGATTGACATGTGCTCCGGAAGCGTGATTGGTTGGTTGGGTTGGTGCCTTGCAGAATCAAATTGTATGCCCCTTTTTACCACAGTTAGAGCATGACAAATCATGGCACGGACAGGGGTTATGGTGGTATTTACACTTGTCACACCAAGGAAGGGTACCAACATATCTACTGGTAGGTGCTCGAGTTGTAGGAACAGCGGTAGGAGTAGTAGCAGCTTGGACTGCCACAATTCTATGCTTCTTGGAGGGTCCTTATGAACTTTGACCCTTTCGCTTTTTCCCGAAAACCTTCTTACTCTTACTACTCTCATTCGGGTGTTCCTTATTATCATCATGGTTCTGGGGGTAGGTGCTACTTCCTGGTCCACTGGACTTGCTAGGGTTCAAAAGCGTCATTGCAGCTGTCACTGCAGCAGTAACAACTGTTTGAAACAAGACGAGGTCGAACAGAGGAGAGTATGGCGGCGGAGAGTTGTTGTTCCTTGGGCTAGGTCCTTTCTTTGGAGACATCTTGATCTAAAAAGATCAGGAAAGAGAGGATGATAAGTCCTCTATATTGAATCAAGAGATATGAAACTAGGGATATATCTTTATGACAGACATAAAATTCTATGAAGCGATAAAGCAGGAAAGAGTTATCAAAGCAAATAAAGTATCGCTAAAGGAATGATTGAGGAGCAATGTTCGAATGAGGATTTCTATAACAGATTTGGCTCGATAAATACTCCCATTGTATTTCATGATTCGTTGTGACGACGGCTCGTTGTTTGGGTATTGGGTAAGTTTTAGGCATGATGAACACTACAGTCACTCCTAAGCACATGTTGGCCGTGTCTCGAAAGAATATAGTTGATCAGGCTATATTGACCCTAGACATGACTACATAACTGCTCAGGTTTAACTGTAGCATCCAACAACCATTTACTTATGTTATGTTCTACTTGTAGTTACGGATTTTGACGGTTAGGTATACTTGTATACTTTTGAAAATACTTATATTTTAAAGTATACCTTTAGTTTAGAGCACTTAGGCCACTTAGTGTTTATAGTCTTATACCATGTAAGGTTTGGTATACTAGTTCACTATAAACAAGGGCTCTGATACCAATCTATCACACCCCGAAACCGATGGGGGAAACGTTTCGGGGCGGAGGACGTCATGAATATCGCAACCAAAGTACATAGTAAGCGTAGTAAACACAAAACATTACATTACATAGAATTATTACATTTGTTTGAAATCAAAGTGTTAAAAGTGTCATACATATATATCATATGAACAAAAGCTAAGACGGGTCTTCTATACGCTCCGACTTCCAAAAGATTCGTGGGGTACCTGTCTAACGTAAACCTGAGAATACAAGCAGTTTGAAAATTAGCATAAAGCTGGTGAATTCATAAGAGGTTTGTTTTCTGAAAATGTACAAGTTTCCTTTGGTTTTCCGAAAAAGTTTGTTATCCAAGAAAATCCCATATTTTCTTATAAGTAAAGTTTAGTTATCCGTTTGTTATACGATTCGCTTATGTACAGTTTGTTATCCCAGGAAAAACCCTTATTTTCCTTAAAAGTTTATAGTTGGTTATCGGTTTCTGAAAGTAATACGAGAATCTACTATACTTAAAGTGTGTGCGTGAAGTTTCCTGAAAGTCTGGTTACCCTTAAAAAAAAGCACATTAGTTTTAACACATATATATAAAACTAATTAATAAGTATAATGTTTTCATAATCTTGATTGCGAGTTCCATAACCATACTACACACTAGATAAGGCTCGGAACGGGGCCATTATCTTTATATGACTTTTGTCACCCTTGAACCTTTCGGTTCAGCTGTAGCTAGTAGCCAGGTGTGGGATAGTCAATCCCGTATAGATCTATACACTCAAGTCACGCTCTCCCTCCAGGAGATTCTGGTTACAGGGATAGTCCTTCATTCTTGAATCTAGGGGGAGTATTATCAAGGACGTTACTCAAATCTTAAGACTAATGATATTAAAATAATAAAACAGAACATTCTAATCTATTAGTCCTACACTCTCGTAACTAGGGGGAGTGTACGAAGGACATATCAAAAGTTCTAAGATTAATGTTATTGGTCCTTCAGTCTCGTATCTAGTGGGAGTGTTATCAAGGACGGTTCTAATATTCTAAGTTTTAATGTTATTATTCCACCACTCTCGTAACTAGGGGGAGTGGTAAAGTTCTAAGTTTAATGTTATTAGTCCTTCACTCTCATATCTACGGGGAGTGTTATCAAGGAGGTCTTAAAGTTCTAAGGTTCATACTTTTAACAGTAATGATGTGGAAATACATTTGTGAAATATAAAATATAATATTTTAAAACGAGTTTCACAAATAACATGACGGTTTACTCTGCAAGTTGAACGATTGGTTAATACAGTTTTCCGTGTTAAAAGCATACAAAATATGAAACAGATCAAATGAAATCATAAGTTTGAGTACAATATTTTCCTCGTACTTTTTCTTGTATTCCCCCCTAAGAACATTGATAACATGGAAAACCATAGGGGTATGAACTCACCGATCGAAGAATGTGCCTGATTGGATGCTAAACGTCAGTTCGGGGCTTGAACGTGTGTGAGGTTCCTATGTAATATGAAATGATACACATTTGTATCTAATTAGGCTTTGTACTACTAACTAGTTGATGATATACACTTCTAATCGTGAAAACACTTCATTACAAGTGTTCGGAGTGACCCGGGTAACATCTATGGATGTATATGGCTTGGATATGGAGTTTACTCTTCAAGAGTAAACTCCCAAGAGATTTTATGTCCCTAATGACCCACTCCCTATGAGTTTACGGTCGTCAACTCATGGTGGGGTGTTCTAGGGTGCTAAATGGCCTTATAACATTTGAGGGGTGATGCTAGTTTTGGTGTTAAGGCATTGGAAGTGTTTAACCCAACATATGGACCATTACAAGGAGTTTACGAAAGTAAACTAAGATTTTACAGCTGTAAGCTCCCCCACACACCTTCCTTTGATGTTTTGGTGGTCCTAGGTCATTTACAAGTGTTTCTAGCTAAATCTACAAGCCATTGAATGAATTTAAGGCACCATTTCACTAAGTTATAGGAGTTTACAGCCTAGGAACCATCCTTGGGGGGTTTATGGTTGTAATCTCCTATGGTGGTAGTTTTCATCAAGTTTAAGGCCCATAACTCGTTTGTGGTTGCCTCTAGACTTTATTCCAAGGCTTAGGAGGTGTTTAAGGGGCATCTTAGCACTTTAAAAGGAGTTTACTACCCAAGAAATGGTATTTATGGTCCAAGAATGTGCTTAGGCCGTAAACTCATGTTTACACCCAAAATGATGAGTTCAAGGTGTTCTAAGTCCAATTTGGTAAGCCATAAGTCATATCTAAGCTCCAAATGTGGTTTTGAAGGGTTTTAAGGCTCAAAGCCTAAGGCTGTTCCAGGGCCATAAACACATGTTTATGGTCCTAATCCATGATTTGAACACGAAATTGAAGGCTAAAGATGTTATACTATAAGCTAGGATAGTTACCTTGAAGATTTGGAGCTTGAAATGAGTGATTTTGGATCAAGAACTTGGATCTGAGGAGAGAGGTTAGAGAGAGAGAGAGAGAGTGGAAAAAGGCTTCAAATGAGGCTCTCTCAACTTTATATATGGTTAATGTTTGGGACACAGTGGAATTCTACCCGATACTGACGTTAGACGGGGCTTTTGGTCGTACCCGATTTAATTGTTTATAACCCAACGGAATAAAACTAAAATTTTTCCAAATAATAATTTGGGCCGTTTTCATGTGTTTCTAATCTGTTTGGACAACCACTAAGTCATAATAGCAAACTCAAAATTAACGACTTAATTTTAGAAATGAAACGAAAACAATTCAAAAATGACGAATTTTTAAATGACGGAACGAACTTCGGGTTGTCACAATTGTACATTTTGATTTTGGGTTTCGGCACCCCCAACTGTTGGTTATGGAAGTATTGTTCATAGTAGGCTCGGGTTTGGCAGATGTCCTTGGTTACTGGAAGTTCGGATGTTGAGGCAGGGTTGTTTAGTTTTTCAGGTGTGGCTTTGGATCTATGTAGAATCCAATTTTGGCATGTCGCGACGGAAGGGTTGGTCTTTTGGATTAATCAGACTAGGGTTTTAACAGCATTTCTAGATAACCTTGGAAGCTTTATTGAGCTAGTTGCACATTGATAGGGTCTGCTCAATTTCAATCAGGATATGGGATCTTGTTTCAATTGTTTATATGAATTTTTCTATTAATGACTAAGATTCTTCCTTTCATTAGGCCCTTTAGTACTTCACTCTTTGGGGTAAGGTCATGTGGAAAAAGGAATATAGCAGATCCAGGGTAGGTTTTGGGTTCTCTTGAGGGTGTGTATTATAGTAAGTTCTTTAGATATTGCTGTGAGGAGTGTATGTGGACTGAGTATCATAGCATGAGGACACTTGGCATGGTTTATGGACATGGTTATTATTTTGGTTAAAAATTTTAATTAGGATATCCAAACAGTATACTTCGTATACCAAACGAAACCTACCTCCGATATGATCCTACCTGGTTGTTCCTTACTTTATAGATCATGAAAGTGGACTTTGAGTTAATGATGAATCTAGACCAGTAATTACTCGCAATAAATATTAGACCAAAACTTAGCGATAATAATGCTAGTTTACATCAAAGGAAAAGGTAGTTGATAGAAGTGAAGCGCCACCCGAATTTTGAGTCATTACTTTAAGAAGTGAGTGCATAGTCCCTTTCATGAACATGATTTTAATACAAGTATTAATAAAGGTATTAAATACATGTTGAAAGTTTATATGTGAGTTATATGCTTATTATCTGAAAATATGTGTTATATTTGTATTTGATGATATATGTTATGCAAACCAGACATGGTTCTATATGTGCTAAGATGTATTTACATGATAATAATAATAGAATTATTATAAATGAGAAGATAATTGTATGTTAATACTCAATAATCTATATAGAATATTACACTAAATTAGGATAGTGTTGTTGAAACAAAGTTAGTATTGAAAGTTGATTATATGCATCGTAGGCTTGCTTAGTGATGAAATAAGACTTAAAAGAGATGCTTAGTTCTATTAAGTTTGGATATTGGCTAGTATTATAGTAAGGGTATGTGTGTGATCAGAATAGAGAGTAGAAACTCTGTTTGAGGGGATTGATGATCGATGGAGTATGTCCTACGTAGAATAGTACTTTCTATGTACCAAGTCCTTTTTCAAAGCTTTGTGTCTTAGGTGTTGCCTTTGTCGGGGTATTATTATGTTCTTTGGTACGCTTCCTGTTGAGAGAAAAACTTTGAGACACACTTGAACAAATCGTTAGAACAAGTATATAGCGGAATAGTTAATCTCAAAGGATCTGTTAGGTCAACAATAACATTAAGTGTTAGAAGTTAGTGAGTTAGATGCGGAAAGGTAAAGGAATGTAAATGACAACAATTGTTATATCAAGTATACACATAAGCAGATTCATAACAAGGAATGCATTCAAACCAAGTTAGTAAATGAGATCTAGTTTAGTGATTAAGTCACAAGTAACTTGCTCTTTAAAAGAGATAGTAATTGATTATGAGAGTAAGAAGGTTTAATAAGTAAGATTGAATGAGAACTGATGTGTATTAGAATTTGATGAGAGATTCACACCGATACATATTACATAAGAATGAACTCTATTTATAGAGACAAGTTTACAACTCTACAAGAAGCCATGCAAGGCATACTGGATATTAGAGTGTTTTACAGAAAAGACAAAATAAACTAAGTAAAGATAACAACTGCGGTGCTGAAGACTTCGGATGGCCAGATGATAAGATTTCTTGACTGCGGTGGCTAGAAGACTGCGATAGCTAAAGTTCAAGAGGATCACCTTTTTAATAAACAATTTCCCCTAAGTTACCTCTTTAACTTTGATCAGTTATCAAGTTTAAGGAACTTGATCAGGATCCACCAAAACTTCCTGACGTTCTCTAACCAATTGATTCTTCTTAGTATTTCAAACTTGACTTCTGCTGTTGTATGCTTCGATTTTTCAACTGCGTTGCAGCAGATCTCAAGTTGTTTTCTGGTGAGACGGTGCATTGAAATCATAGGAATGAGATATTTGACGTTGTCAGTCTTCCTCTTGAAAATGACTCCTAAGTCAGGATAATTGGTTTCTCCTAATGATCTTTCCTCATAGCCTTCGGTAGGCATGGGTGCGGGTTCAAGTGGTGGCAAGTTAGCAATCTTGGAAATGATGGGATGAATGTCTGCATCTATTTTGGTGAAGTCACATATTGTTTCCTTAAGAAATGTACCGAACCTTTCTAGTGCGATCTTCATCTTCAGATGCTTCTCAGACTTGTGCTGAAAAACATTGGCGATGAGAAACACTTCTTCAGGATTCATACATGGAAAATCAGCCTGGGTGCGGATGTAGTCGTGCTCCCTCCTGGTCAGGGTGTACTGGATGAACTCAACCTCCAAGAACTTCTGGATCTTGTAATTTTTTTTACTGTGGATGGTCTATCGTTAGACAATATGTGTTCAACTGAAGAGGCATGCTTAGCATAGAATTGAATAAGTCTCTCGAACTCCATTGGAAGTCTTTTATCTCCTGGAAGGTTGCATTCGAACTGCTCAAATATATTGAAGTATCTGGCATTCGGTGAGATTGGGACATCCCAGTAAATGTCTGAGGGGGGGGGGGGGGGTTCTACATAGGTAATTTAAGGGACATAGTCATCATCAAGAAGTCTTCTGTGTGGATTGATCTAAGAATTTATCAAGGATGCATCCATAATTGTGTCAAATCCGTAGAGTCTCCAAACTTCTTCAGTAAGCTTGGCTTCTCTCCAATCACTTTTTCTTTGGCCGGTGGCAGGAGAGTCATTTGTGCTGGGAGAAGACATATAATCCTCCAGATTCTTGAAGTGCGGAGGAGTCTCTGGTTTTTCAGGAGTAATGTCAATATGAGGAGGGGAGTTGGGAGGTGGAGTGTGATGAGATGTTTGCGGTGATGGTTGTAGAGTGGGAATTTTTCTAGTAAAGGCTGGGGGAGTTTGATGGTGTGAGAGGGATTGGTTGGAATGATGGACTTCTTCCCTTCCCCCTCTTGACGAGTTCAGACCCGGAGCCTCCTCAATCCATTGACGAAGGCCATCAACCTTGTCAAATACTATTTGAAATTAGGCTTTGAGGTCTTCTGCTAATTGATGATTATTGGGAATGGAGGGATTGAAGAGTAGTTTATGAATCTCCTTGGTGAGTTGGAGAATTTCCAGACCATGGAAGTTGGCTGATAGGGATCGTTGCATTCTGTTGATAGTTGTTTGGAGAACGGAGATTACGGACTCATAGGCAGTATGAGTTTCAACAATCAACTTCTCAGAATGTGAAGCATGATCCACGATGGCTGCTTGAAGGTCAGTTTTGATTGCGGTAACCTCAGAGATGAGGCATTCCGCAGCAGCCATAAACTCCTTGTGATCAGCTTGACGATTGTTGTCAAGTGATCTGATTCACATCTTAACATTCAAAGACATGCGCTCAGCAGCAATTCTCTCTTTGGTTTCTAATCGTTCTATTCTTTCCATCAGTGACTGCGGTCCCGGGCTGTTTTTTGGTTGCGGTTGATTTGGCTTGACCACGGCTAAGATTTGATCAACCTTAGCCTGAAGACTGAGGAATTCTTTTCTTTTGACTGCTTGCTTTTTCATCTTCTTCTTTTCCTTTGGCTTAAAAGTGGAGTGATGTGAGCCATTGGATTCTTCATCTTCATAAAACATCATCAGATCATCATCAGAAGGAGAGGGTTTGTTTACCTCTTCTGGTTCATCATCATCAACGCCAAAAATGGGAAGAGAGCTCACTTCGATTTCAGGTTCTTCATCTTGTGAACCTGCAGCAGGGGGAGAGGGGGAAGGTTGAGAAACATGTTGATCAGCAGCAGTTTGTTGAGCTTGTTGAACATTGTCTGCCATTGCGGACATCCATTCTTGAACCTTCAGGATGGTGGCTACGGTATTGGCATTGTTTGTGGCATCTGCCCAATACTTGGCCACGACTTGAATTTCTTGTTCGTTGATCTGTTGTTGCTTGATTTGCTGATCCTTGCGAGCTTGAAATGCCCTACGAAAAGCGGCATATTTCTTGGCTTCAGCCTCGTTAGAGGGCTGATATATGCTCCAAGAATCATTTGAGTCTTCTCTGTTAATTCTTGTAAATCGCACCAAGGTGTCCCTTGGGTTCACGGATCCCTGCACATTTGTGCTCACCGTGCCTAAACCACCTGATTGTAAGGTAAGCAAAGTAGGATTTCCTGAGCTTCCTTGGTCTCCTTGACCCGTGGTCAAGTTTGGCCTCGGCTCAGTTCTGGCAAAGGAAGAAGAAGTGCCCTACGGATGGGACTGTGTTTGGATTGTATGGGTGACTTTCAATAGGATGGAGTTCAACTCCTTGGATGAAAAAATGTGCAGTCAGGAAGCCCTGGAGACTTTATGGCGAGAACTAGTATTATCCTTTTGGGAATGTACTGGTGGGGAGTCTCCTCTTTGTTGTGATTAAGACTCCCTTTCTGAGTCTGAAAGGAAAAAGATGGTGTTGTCAAATGGATGTGCAGGCATCCCAAAGACTACCGGAGCATGTTGAGAGGCTGAGGTATCGGTCCGGTCATGCATTTGGCAAGTGGGATCAGGTTTCCTTTTCTTGAGGATAGAAATGGGTTGGTTATCCTCTTCAGAATCACTACCTAAGTCATGGCGACTCGGTTTAGCAGTTGTGATTACGGGTGGTGTTTTTCTCTTCTTTGAGGGTTTGGATGGTTTGGGGGCATCCTTTTTGGGAGTACTAGATTTCTTTGAGGTGCGGGGACCATGGAGAGAAGAAACCTTATGTTTGCGTCTTTGAGAGACGTTAGAAACAGTAGTGGAAGAAGGGATTGCGGTACCTTCAGGTTTTAAGGCTGCAGATGGGACAGGCGGGGTACAAAGGTATGGGTCAATACCTTCCGTAGCCTCTATGTGATCTGAGACATCAGCAGTCTCGAGACCAGGAGAAGAAAGAATGTGTGTAGGCAGTCTGCAGATGGGACCAAAAATGGTTTGATCAGAGGAAGGGTTGTACCTTTTTAAGTCTTTGGTGATGAATAAATTGATGTTATCACCCATGTCAATCTTTGCATCCGCATGCAAGTCAGATATGCATAGAGACAAGAATCGTGCAAAGGTAAGCTCGGATGGATTCTGCCTTGGGCTCTCCTTGGGAATGTATTGGAGAAAATCATCCCAAAGAATCTGACCGTAGTTCACGTCGCGACCTGTGAAGAAGCTCCAGACCAGTTCCAGTAGCCTTAATCCCATGTTGTATGTGCCTCCGGTTCTGCCGGACAGACTACGGATGATGAAGTGACAGACAAACTGCCAGACCGCAGGCAATTAGTTCTTCTTGAACTCACTAATTCCTTTGATCGGCTTCTGATAGCCCATTTGATATAGTGCATAGGTGATGTCCACCATCGATGGAGTGAAAAACTTGACGGAGGGATGAATCAGAAGATTAATGGCTGAAATGAACTTTTCTTTGGTCAGGATGACCAAGGAATCATTAACAAGGTTTAGGTGGACTTCTTGAGGGTTATCGACTAGGCGATATGCAGAAAAGGAACACTTGTAGAGAGTGGAGAGTGGAGCAGTGTCTGTAAATGCATCAAAAGGTCCAAACAAGGGATGATTCCTCAAGAACTTGATCATCAATTTTGTTGGTGCATTATATGTGGCTTGATCATCGAATACAGCTCTGAAATTGCTCGAGGCAGTTGTGGGAGAATCTGAACCAGTTGGGTTTACTGATCCAGAGGCTTTTGTTTGTTTCTTGGAAGCACCGGATTTCACCATTATTGAGTTGATAAGAGCTTGAAGAATGCAGAGAGGGATCAAGGGTTTTGAGAGCGTAAAAGAATCTTTGTGAAGAAGAAAAGGGTATTATAGTGGTTTGTTAGAGCAGGAAACGTTTATGTTTTTTACCTAGGTGAAATTGGGTAAAAACGTTTGGGTTTAACTTTGGATGAGCATCTTTTAATGTTAACCACAAATTGATAAAAAGGGATAAAGATTGAAATTGGGATTAACTAAAAAGAACTCTACATTTAATGAAATGTCAGAGATAAAATCACGTCTTGAGAACGTGTGGAGGGGGTGAGCAAAATATGTTGGATAAAGTAGAAGTTGTAATGGATGGGATGGTTTGGGGTAATAGGAAAAGACTTTTTAGAGGATTTGATTTGGAAAATCTTTTATTTTGTCATCATACCTAAAATAGGTCTGACACTAGGTTTTGGAAAAAAAGAATGTGACAGTTTCTCAAAGGAATGTTTTTATTTAATGAAAAATCATTAAATAGCATACTATTTTTGTTTTTCAGAAAGAAATGAACTGTCTGTAAAACAATTAATGTGACTGCGGACGAACACATCATTGCGGATTGTTTTCTTGGCATTACGGATGACTGCAGTGGGAGAAACTGAGAAGTGAACTTGTATAAAAGTTAGTAACAACAAACAAGAAAGACCCATGAAATATAGATATAATATATGGTTGCGGTACATTGACTGCGGTACACAGAATATACCAAAACCATCTGTTATAAGTGTCTTTCATCTAGAACCCCAATGGAGACCAAGAAGGTCTGCGCTACCTATCAATTTAAGAAGAATTGGGGGTCCGGATTCATCATCCCTAACATTTGTAACAACGCATTGAGTTTGGTAGAGTCAAGTGCTTTTGTAAAGACATCAACAATCTCTTCATGAGTAGGGACAAAGATGAGTTCGATGTTACCTTTCAGAATGTGGTCTTTGATGAAATGATACCGTAGTTCAATATGATTCGTCTTGGGGTGCTGAATAGGATTATGAGAAATCGCTATGGCACTTTCAGAGTCACAATAGATTGGTATCCGCAACATTCTATATCCGTAGTCTAACAGTTGTGTCTTCATCCATAGAACTTCAGAACAACAACTGGCTGCGGCCACATATTCTGCTTATGCGGTAGACAAAGAAACACAACTTTGTTTTCTTGAGGACCAGCTAACAAGTCTACCACCAAAAAATTGACATCCACCAGATGTACTTTTTTGATCAAGTTTGCATCCAGCATGATCCGCCTCGGTAAACGCTTGAAGACTGAAGTCATTGCATGTGGGGTACCATAGACCAAGACATTTGCTTCCTTTCAGGTACAAGAGAATTTGTTTGGCTGCGGTCATGTGTGACGCTTTTGGATCAGCCTGATACCTTGCACAAACACCAGTAGCAAAGAGAATGTCCGGTCGGCTTGCGGTGAGATACATTAGAGACGCAATGATACCTCTATATGTCTTGTGATCCACAGATTTGCCAGAGGGATCAGCAGAGATCTTGTATCCGAAGGCCATAGGGACCTATGCCGAGCAGCAGTTGTCCATAGAGTATTTCTTTAAAAGTTCAGTGGTGTATTTATCTTGATGAATGAATATCCCTTGTTGAATTTGTTTAACTTGAAGACCTAGAAAGGAATTAATCTCTCTATTCATGCTCATTTGGAATTTGTTTGTCATGAGCCGAGCAAATTCATCCACCATTCCTTGATCTAATGATCCGAAGATGATATCATCCACGTATATTTGTACAAGCATAAGGTGAGTACCATTTGCTTTTCTAAATAGCGTGGGATCAATCACTCCTCTTTTGTAGCCTGAAGAGACTAAGAATTCAGAAAGAGTCTCATACCAAGCTCTTGGAGCTTGCTTTAGACTGTAGACTACCTTTTGAGGCTTGTAGCAGTGGTCAAGGAATTCAATTTTTTCAAAACTAGGAGGTTGTTGCAAATAAACCTCTTCTTGCAATTCCCCATTTAGAAAGGCACTTCCATTCTTGCCACCGGAGCATATGTTTCATCGTAGTCAACACCTTCCAGTTCACTATACCCTTTGGCAACTAGTCTTGCCTTATTTCCGATAACCGCACCAGATTTATCTAACTTGTTTTTGAATACCCATCTTGTACCAACTATGTATGGCCTTATGGAATAGGAACAAGTTGCCACGTTTTGTTTCTTCCAAATTCTTCCAGTTCTTCTTGCATTGCAGAAATCCAGTCTAGTTCCAATAACACTTCATTGATAGATCGAGGCTCGACTAAGGACATGAATGCTGCATAGTGACAATGATCAGATAAATCTTTGGCAGATCGAGTTTCGGTACCTGCGGATGGGTTGCCAATAATTTGACCTGGTGGGTGATCCTTCGTCCATACGTGTAGATGAGGCATTAGATGGTCAACAGCTGCGGTAGAAGAAATGTTTTCAATATCAGAGTTTGCTTCGGATGGGGAAGGAAGTTCCCCCTGGATTTGTGAACAGCTTGCGGAATCATCTTGACTTGTTGGAGCGATCATGACATTTTGTTGGGAAGTTTGAAAAGGTTCCCCCTGGATTGCTGAAGTGAGTTCCTCTGGAACCTGAGAAGGTTCCCCCAGGACTGCTAATGGGAGAGAAATGATCCTTGAGTCGGTTCGAGAGTGAATGGTCTCTATGATTTCATTATCTGAATCTAAAGATACCTTTGATGGTAATGATCTTTTTGGAAGAGTAGCTTGAGCATCATCGAATACTGGAACCTCGATGGTTGTTGTATGAACCAGAGTAGAGCTTTCCTCCTCAACCGGAGAGGTGAAAATGTTGAGAGATGCTACTTCGGATAGAGATGGACCAGAGACATCAGCGTGTCGTTGATGATCAGTTGGTGACACAAGAACTTCGGATAATTTTTCAGTTTCAACAGGGTCGAAAAGATCATCATAATTGACTTCAACCAGGTTTAGAGGACCTGAAGAAGTAGGAATGTCGCTTTCCGTGATGGTAGTGGTTTCAGTAGACGGAGAGGTGTTGCGGATGTAAGCGTTATCGAACTTCACTTCGAAGCTTTCAATGATGTGCCTCGTTCGTCTGATAAGAACCCGATATGCAACCTTGTTTGTAGAGTAGCCAAGAAAATGCCTTCATCGGACTTCGGTGCAAATTTGTTAAGTTGATCTCTGTTATTTATCACAAAACTGTTGGATTAGTGTCTAAGTCCATAACTATTTTTTATGTACTTGACCCGATGGTGCATGGTCCTTTTGGTTTGCCTTCAGCAAAGCAACTTGATAGGATGAATTATGGAGAGAAAGGATTAATTATGAATTATTAATATATTATGGGAATAATATATTAAAGGAGAAATCATATTGTTTAATTAATATTAGTCAAGAATTAATAAGAATTAAGTTTGTAGCTGAAAGAGATTAATTAAACTTAAGGGACAGGAATTGTAATTATAAGCTAATTGCAATTGGGCTATGGATTACCTTATAATATAAGGTTGGACGAATATGGGGAAACCCATTAGAGATCGTCCAAGGCTTATTAAAAAGGGGTTCATGGGTTGCTTAGGGCCTAAGCATCCAAATTAGGGTTTCCTAGTTGAAAACCCTAATAGCCTACATGTATATATAGTACCCTTAACCCTAAAAAACGTGAGGAACTAACTGGTTAGGGTTTCCACACGTTTTGGGCAGCCTTCTTCTCTTCTTTTCTTCATCCTCATGCTCTTGGTGTTTGTGAACCATTAGAGGAGTGACATTTGTGACTCTAAGCTTTCTAAAGTCAATACAAGAAGGATTTGATATTGTTATTGCTACATAACAATCAAGGTATGATCTAAACCCTATTTTATATGTTATATTGATTATCATATATTAGATCTAGGGTTTGAAGTCTTGGACGAATTGCATGTACAATAGAGAAACCTAGATCTAAGCATTAGGGTTTGTATGAGCACATAGGATGTTCTTATGGCTTCAACCCATTAGTGGTATCAGATCCTTGATTGGTTTCTATTTTATTGATGCCTTGTATGTTTGTCTAAGCTGCAAAATTGATTTTTAGCCAACCTGCCTGATGAACTCGGCGAGTCCCATTGTGGACTCGGCGAGTAGGCCCCTACTCGGCGAGTCCATAGGGGTACTTGGCGAGTTCGGTCGTCAGAAAGAGGGGATTTCGGTATTTCTTGTTGTTTTACTTATGGATACTTGCCTTATCTGTTTTAGATCATTAAAATCCGATTTTACACATATTTAGGAGTATATCCTTGATTAAACAAAACATAATTACCAATTGATTAGATAATAACTTCCTTATATGATAAAGTTTGATTATTTGTATTAATTGGGTAACTTATTTTGCAAGAAATTGAAATTAGGTCAAATATAGATAATGATGAAATTAATTGTTTAATTTATATTATTTTTTATTTGATCCTTGTGTTATGAAAAGTTTCAATTTTCCCCTTTAGGTTTTATAGTCTAAATTTGAACTTAATAGTTTTGTTTTTGAAATTTAAATAGTTAAAACCCTAATGTTTTAAAATTTTTCAAAACTTGCTCTCAAGTTTTGGAATTTAAAAGTTGATTAAAAGGTTTAATTTATGAATTTTAAATTCTAAAACCCTAGTATTGTTTAGAAAACTTCAAATCACACCCTTATGGTTTTATTAATTAATTAAGGTGTATAATTAAAGGAGATTTAATGAATCCATAAAGTTAAGGTTCACATTTAGTTGAATTAAAAGTGTAATTTGTTAAATTAGACCACTGAGTATTTTAAAAGTGTAAAATACACCCTATACTATATATAACACTAAAAGTCTAACATTATATATATATATATATATATATATATATATATATATATATATATATATATATATATATATATATATATATATGTATAAGTAAAACTCAGTCTTACCGTTAGTAGGCCTCATTCACGAAACTGGTCTATAAGGGGTGTTTAAGGAATTTGCCTATAAAACGGCGATTAAATGAGTATCCACTATTACCCACCGCACTCTTGACTAGTGGAGGGTCGTTAGCCGAACGGGTAGGATAGGACAGAAACCTTCCACTATAAGTATAATGAAGTATAAAAGTAACTAAATGCTTTCATAAAATTCCCAAACTTAGTTACTTTAGGCAAAAGTTAATTGATGCAATTCCATTAAATTACACTTTATGCCCTTGCGAAGACGTTAGTGGAGCGTGTGTGGTTAACCGGCACACTAAATGGTTCTAAGAAAAGGTAGCAAAGGGTGACTCAATGTTTGTCATAGTTCGGTGGAGCGTGTGTGGTTTACCGGCACATCGAATAGGTGACCGTAACATGTGAGGGCACCATGTAGATTTGCATGGTTATTCACACCCGCTTTGTGATCCTCAGCATCCCAGTCACAAACTAGAGGGGAATATCGAGATTTAAACATGCCATTGAAAAAGGTTGAATGAATCTCACAGGATCTAGGAGTTTTCAATACATATAAGACTTAATATGTTTTTCGTTTTTCATGGTGGAAAATTAGTGAATCGTCATTCACTTACCTTCAAATGTTCTGCAATTAGGGTTACAGCATCCCTCTCCCGAGTTGTGGAATATTGTGTTGGGTCCTAGCCTTAATATCTCATTTGGGTGATTTATTAAGGACTCAATCAATCAACTAACTTGAATTCTTTTTCTCCCGTTTTGTAGATGTCAAAGTACGACAACTATGGTCTTCCCAAATCCCGTGGAACAAGCATTCCACATGAAGATGATATTCCACGATTCAATCGAGGAACAAGAAATCATGCTTCACTTCCTCCTCCTCCTCCTCCCGTTGTTCTCCTTAACCCACAAGATCAAAGAATTGAAATGTCCAATGTCACTAAAGCCCTATTGGAAATGAAACATGAAGATGGTAAACCCATGTGTGCCCACGTTCTAGGAATGAAATCACACATCGATAGGTTGATAATGTTGGGTGTGTCATTCCCGGATAAGTTGGCTGTGAACTGGGTTCTGCAGTCACTTTCCGAATCATATAATGAGTTCAAAAGAAACTATTATATGATGGATCATGAAGAAAACCTCATTGACCTAACTTACACGCTCATTGTTGCTGAATCATAAATGATTTGGCAAAGCAATGGAGCGTATTTTGTTCGGAAAGTCAACCAACCATGCTTCCAAGGACGTTCTAGGAGAACCGACCTGTGTTTGCTTCCAAGAGAAAGGGCGTTGGATACAAGTCTGCCCTAAGAGCCTGAAGAGTCCAGAAGATGGGAGAGTCAAAGAGTATGGTTGTGCTTCAGGTAAAATCCACTATCTAACTCCATTAAGTTCCTATTCATTGATTCTTAATACATAATGTGATAAGATTGCAGGATCAGTGAAAAGAGAGGAAGCTTGATGGAAAAGCAAGATGAGTCTAATCACAAAGAAATGGATCTCGATCGCATGGACTTAAAGATTAGATTTTGAGCTTAGAAAGTTATGATAAAGTTGTTAGCAGTATTTATTACATAGTTTTTCAGTTGATTTTGCATTGTAAGGACAAATGTTTTCCGTTGCTTTTATGAATCAAATAAATTTTAGTTTGACTCATTTATTTATTTATTTATTTCCTTGCAATGAAATCGTTATGAAAAATTGATGTTCATATATTTCTACAACAAATGGATGTGATTCTTAATTATGTTGTTTGTGGAAATGTCGAGAATTTACCAAATATGGAGATTTTCTCATCGCCCAAGTTTCAATTGGACAGAAATTTGGAATCACGCAACTTGGTTGCATGATGAATGAGAACTTTCATATTTGGAAATTAGACTAATTCATTGACAAAGTGTCAAGTGAAGGACTAGGAGATCGAGTACACAAAGTCGTGTGTTGATCAAGTCCACAACAAGAGAAACAAAGATATTCGTCATGATTTACCAAAGTTTAGTAAATATGATTATACTTATACGATTAAGTGTAATTCTGAATTGATTGAAAGAGTTTAAATCAATAGCAGAACGAATAAGAAGAATCAAGTAGGCAGAAAGATAAAAGTTTCTCTATTCTAAGAAGAATGGAAAGTACCTTTTATTATATTTTATGATAGGTCTTAATGATTAAGAACCATATCTCAATTGATCCTCTAAGTGAGTCTTAGTACAAATGTATGTCTGAGAAGAGAAATCAAGAATTGAAGAAATGGTTAAATCAAGAAGTCAATCATATTTCTTTCCAAAACAACTCTTAAATTTAAGAATAAGTGACAAGTCTTAAGAAGGTTTATAACATTCATCAAATGTAGAATTTGGAAAAAGGTTTTCTTATTCTTGCACATTTGAAATTGGAAAGCTGTGATGTCTTGGATAAGACAAAGACCAACTAGGACCAATTTATGAAGTGTTTTGTCTTGATAAAAGCTACACTAACTCTTGAATATTTGTTTTTCAAGAAATGCTTATTGACAAGAGAACCTTATATGTCAAGGAGTCAGTGGGAGTCTTAATGGTCTTGAAAGGTTTCAAGAATAAATCAAAATAAACCTTATCGATCATCACTAGCACACGAGTAGAGGTTTACAACCTATCATGTTGACATTATCTTGTTTCTGTGCCGTTCCAATCGAGTTAATTATGCATATGAGTCCTATGAGTTCTCATTGAATGCATAAAAGGCAAGGACCTTGATCAATGAAAAGTACATTGATAGGAAAGGGTGATCTGCTTAACTTCTTGGAAGACATGGTGGGCAAGCGTGTTACAATAAGGCAATAAATCAAGATTAAGAAAGTTCGGTCCATATGAGTTCGAATTTGTCGTAAACTTTATTTTTGACAAATTCACATGGATAGGAACACATACACCATTAAAATGTAAGTATCATAAGATTCCCTCCTTCATGAAAATGACTGTGAGGAAATGCTTTCACTAAGAAAGATTTTAAGAAGATAGTGATTCTGAAATTGTATTCTCGAATTCGATTATGGTTACGGTATCCCTTTCCATGATTCGAATTGTGAGATTTGGCAATTAGTCTTAATTGTTTAGACACACATATGAGCTATTTAAGACGAAAGTTGTATAAGTTTAAAAAGGCTCGATAAAAGATTATCAAAGAATTGAGTATTAGAAATATGAACTTAAAGAAATTCAATAAGCGTTGTTTTTTTCTGAAAATTAAGTTGTTTCTGAATACATGTCAAAGCTAGTGGGATCATAAGTGTTATGTTTATAATAATCATCATGATAGTGGGATCATAAATGTTATGATTGTATGATTATTAAGCCAAGTATTGCAAGTTAGCAATATTAATTATAGAAAACAAGAGTCATACTTTGCAAAGTAGTAAGGATGTAAAGTTGTTTTGCTATAATAAAGGGAGAGAATATTATGCATCATTTCAAATCTAAAGGCTTAGGTTGTGGAATGTTAAAAAATTTAGTCAAGGATACATAGTGTGTTCTTAAATTTCGATTATGATTACGACATTCCTCTTCATAGTTCGAATTATAAGAACATAGCACATAAAATATTATGGCAGAAGATTGATAAAGTATTAAATCTTCATGTAAGACATTATGCATCGTGTCCAATACGCTTCGGGTATAGGATCGATTGCAAATGCTATAATATTTGACCATTCTAAAATTTTCCAAAGGACAATCCAAAGTTCGTTGAGGATTGGTCGCTTGTGAGTAGTTGGAAGTATAGTATTGGATGGACCATATCGACATTATTATGAATAGAAAAGATTCTATTAAAAATGAGTTGTCATATGGAAATATGGAAACGTTTCCATATTGGGAGTTAGATATCTATGTCTAGATTAGAAACTGTTATGAAAAAGGATGTTCAAAGGAATGTACTTTGAGTGAGAGACATCACATCTAAGGAATTGTATTGTAACAATCTCCAATATAGGACTTTGTAATATCATTGGCAATAGTCATTGTGACTTTAGTGTAGTGACATTACAAAAGGATCATTGCATAAAATGTTAGAATCTAACATATTCTATAAGTGGCAAGAATTTGATATTCTTTCACTTGTGAAAAGGATTGAGAGTTGTGGAATGAGTATGATTGGAAATGTATTCATTTGATCTATTTCACAAAGTAAGAACCATAGGTAAACATTGTGTGCATGCTAAGAGCATGGGACAAGTGTAATAATTCAAGTAAGAAGTTGATTACCCGAAACAACAAATAATGAGTAATCGATATGGTGATAAATAAAAGGTGTTTTATTTATACTCAAAGGTTTGAGGCCATATGGGATTAGTATTATTCTTTTGTTTCACTTTGCATGTTTTGACTTCCTGAATAATTTAATTGGTTAAGAACAGTCAAATTATTCGAACGGGCCACAGTCGTTCATATGTTGGAAGTAGGTATGAATGAAGACTATCGTGAATTGGTGTGTGGATTGTCTAAAGAGCATTAGACATAAGCAAATGTTTGTTGCAACGTTCATGAGTGCTTATGAATATGATTTGAGCATTGGATTAAACCCACGCTCACTTTGGATCACTTCATGGATTTTATCACGAGTGATTGGTGAGACGATAATATCTTATATTCTTGAAACCGAGATGTGTGAGTTGTATCTTGCGAGTCGGTTGCACATTGATAATATGTAAACGCACCAGTAACTTGGTGTTATAAAACATATCGTTGTGTGTGATTTGGTGAGTGAGTGCAAGCGAGCATTGAGTCAAAGTTTATCCATTCCTTTTATCCAATGTAGGATAAAAGCGATATATGTGGGCCCCTCGATGATTTAGTGATGGCACCTAAGCGCTTGGCCAAGCCGGGACTAAATTGATGTGTTCAATTGTAGTCTGTTGTTAGTCGTCATAAATCTGAATTCGGGAAACAACACATAGACAGAGAGAATGATTTAGATCCATGTCTTAGTCTATACGATATCTAGAATGGAGGAATACATGATCCCTTATCTAAAGGACACGCGTATCTAATAACATCACAGTTGATAGTGGCTTTAGAAAGCTACGATTGCAGATCAGGATCTGAAGTCATATGCAGAATAGTTATTAGACTTATCCAAGTGGGAGACTGTTGGATTAGTGTCTAAGTCCATAACTATTTTGGCATGTACTTGACCCGATGGTGCATGGTCCTTTTGGGTTGCCTTCACCAAAGCAACTTGATAGGATGAATTATGGAGAGAAAGGATTAATTATGATTTATTAATATATTATGAGAATAATATATTAAAGGAGAAATCGTATTTTTTAATTAATATTAGTCAAGAATTAATAAAAATTAAGTTTGTGGCTGAAAGAGATTAATCAAACTTAAGGGACGGGAATTGTAATTATAAGATAATTGCAATTAGGCTATGGATTACCTTATAATATAAGGTTGGATGAATTCTATGGGGAAACCCATTAGAAATCGTCCAATGCTTATTAAAAAGGGGTTCATGGGTTGCTTAGGGCCTAAGCATCCAAATTAGGGTTTCCTAGTTCAAAACCCTAATAGCCTACATGTATATATAGTACCCTTAAGCCTAAAAAAACGTGAGGAACTAATTGGTTAGGGTTTCCACACGTTTTGGGCAGCCTCCTTCTCTTCTTTTCTTCATCCTCTTTCTGTTGGTGTTTGTGAACCATTAGAGGAGTGACATTTGTGACTCTAAGATTTCTAAAGTCAATACAAGAAGGATTTGAGATTGTTATTGCTACATAACAATCAAGGTATGATCTAAACCCTATTTTATATGTTATATTGATTATCATATATTAGATCTAGGGTTTGAAGTCTTGGATGAATTGCATGTATAATAAAGAAACCTAGATCCAAGCATTAGGGTTTGTATGACCACATATGATGTTCTTATGGCTTAAACCCATCAAAAACATCTACACCCAAAGATGTGAAAGAAATGAACATTTGGTTTCCGGTTGTTGAGACCCTCATATGGTGTTTTATTGAGCCATTTGCACACGATGCTTCAGTTTTGAACAAAGCATGCAGTTGCTACAGCTTCAGCCCAAAAGTAAAAAGGAAGGTGTGCGAAGTTGAGCATGGATCTGGCTGCTTCCACTAGAGTACGGTTCCTCCTTTCTACTACACCATTTTGTTGAGGTGCATACGGAGCTGAAAAGTTATGAGAGATACCTTTTGACACCAAGAAGTTTTTAAGAGGATGATTAGAGAATTCAGTGCCATTATCACTGCCGATGCGTCTTACAGGCAGTTTGATCTGAACTTCTATCTCTTTGACGAAGTTGATGAGAATCTGTGGTGTTTTTGATTTGAGTCTGAGGAAGAATACCCAAGTGAAGCGAGTGAAGTCATCAACTATAACCAATAAGTACTTTTTGTGACGAAGACTGGCTATGGTTGATGGACCGCAGAGATCAATGTGTAGAAGTTCAAGTGGTTCAGATATTGACGAATCAATCACTATGGGGTGACTTGCCTTGGACTGCTTACCACATTCACAAGCAGGACATAGAGTGTCATTGCTGAACTTTAGAATGGGTAGTCCTATGACCAGATCTCCAGTAACCAAGGTGTTGATATACTTGAAGTTGAGATGAGCGAGCTTGCGGTGCCATAACCAGCTAACTTTGGATTCAACTTTGGAGAGAAAACAAAACTGCAGTTTTCCAATGATGAGAGAGATGTCCAAAGGATACATGGTGCCCTCGGATCGTGACTTGATTAAACAGGTACTACTATCACTCGTCATAACGTAACATAATTGATCATCAAACTCAACTCTATGGCCTGCCTTACATATTTGGCCAACACTGATAAGATTGTGTTTAAGGCTTTCTACATAAGCAACCTTCTGTATTGAGAAGTTCCCTGTAGTTAGTACACCGTAACCTCGGATGATTCCATTTGCATTGTTGCCGAATGTAACATTTCCACCATTACATATAGGCCTGAAATCCCGAAGGTATTCTAACCTTCCGGTCATGTGCAAGGAGCAGGCACTATCGATCAACCATTCTTCTTCTTGATCCTCCTTTCATAAAGCTTACAGAAATTAAGTGGTTAGTTTGGGCACCCAAGTGAGTTTGGAGCCCGGAATCACACACGAGGTATTAATCGATGCATGATGTGAGGTGGCAGGGACAAGTTTTAAGTCAACTTTCAAACCTAGTCCTAGGTGTTTGAGATCTTTTGGAGCTTTGTAATCTTGTGGACAGTTACGAGTCTTTTAAGAATGATGAGATTTATCATGATAGTAGATCTTTTGACATTGACATTGACACGTGAACCTTTTATCGTTTCCCCTAACATTTGGCTTAGCCTGTTGTTTTGAAGAAAATGTATGCTTTTGTCTAGTCTGAGGATTGTAAGATTTGACCCTTTTGTTTGTATGTTTTGAAAATGTGTTTTTTGTAGGTCTTGCAGGTGTGTAGATACGTGAAGGCATGTTGTGAGGTGATTTCTTAAACTCTTGAGGTGACCTTTTAAGTGCCGGAGTTGGCAAAATTCCTTTCCATTTTTGAGTTTTTGAAACTGACTTCGGAAGGGTCAGAGTAGGTAGAATACCTTTCCATTTTGGATTGTCTAATGAATAGACTTGAAAACCATTTGATCAAAAGGACTTATCCTTAGGGCCAGGTGTTTTTTGAGCAATGTCAGAAATAGTAAACTCATTCCTTTTTGTGTTTCTTGGAAACAGTTGATTTGAAATGATAATTTGAGAAAACAAGTTTTTCTGGACTCTTTGACTTGTGATATTTCACAAATTTCATTCATTTTGAATGAATTTCCGATTGCTTCCCACGGGAACGAAATTCTTCTTTAAAAGCTCTTTTTGCTTCAGTCTTAGGAGAACCGCAGTCAATGACATTTAATTGCGGTTTTCATAAATCTTTTGGATAATTTGAAAGACAGGGGTTTGATTCATCCGAACTGGAGAAGTTAGGATTTTGAGAACATTGACCAAATTCAAAATTTCAATTGGTAATTCATGATTGATTGGTTCAAAAGTCACAGAACTTTTGACGATGGTCTGCGGTGTAGTGCTTTGGACAACCGCAGAGTATGTCTTGGTGGACACTTTAGTAGGACAATTGTTACTGGGTAATGGGACGGTTTGCCGTTCATGATTGCAGTTAAGAACACTGCGGTCAGACTGTAGAGATAGAAAGTCTAATGAGAGTTCAGGACTTTCTACAACAATTTCCTCATCAGCTATGGATGATCTCTGAGAATCAGAGTCATCTATGTTATCAACATAATTAGAAAATTCAGGGAGAATTTCCTCGATAACACAGTTATTACTCAGATCATCGAGTTTACCAAAATGAGCTTGGATATCCTCTGGAAATGTTTTTTCATTGACTGGGAATAAGAAGTTGCGGTTTGGAGGGACATAAGGATGTTCCGGTGTGAACCGAGGTGAGGAGTCTGTTACGGTTGGATACCCATTGGACCAACCCCAATTAAAGGTGTTATCAACATTCCCATTATTAACAAGATTCTTAATATCCTCAGTTTCTTTAAAAAGCTTTTCAATTAAAAGATTTAAGCATACAATTTCATTTTGTGCTAAATTTCTCTGATTTAAAGCTATTTCTAATTGTGTTTCGCTTAACATCCTAGCATCCTTTTCTAGCATCAAGTCCTTCTCTAACATTGCCATTTTGAGTCTCTTATTGTCCAAACGTCCTCTAACGTGGAACATCTCCTACGAAGCGATGTTGTTCTCATCTAAGGCTTTATTGTAGTCTGTAAGGATGGCAGCACATGTGTCATTAAGTGTGTCCAAGTAAGGTTGACAGTCATGCATGCTATAATTTAAAGTTTGAATCATAAGTTTTACCTGTTCCACAATGCTGAGACTTCTATCTTTCGCCATCATACATATATTTCCTTCTCCTTTACTACGGTCGTCTTCATCTTCGTCCCCGGATGACCACACTTGATGATTCCTTTTCACTTGAGCAACGTAGGCTTTTCCATTTTGAGATAGAAGGCTCTATCTTTTACTATGTTTTCGTTGCAATCCTTAGCAAAATGGTTTTCTTTGTTGCACTCGTGACATATATCAATGTCAGTTTTGTCTTCTAAAGAGGTACCGGAGTTAGTTGATTGAGGCTGCAGTGGTACGTCTTTAGACTGTGTTTGCTGAGGCTGCGGTGGAGGGAGAGGATTCTCGGTGGAACGAAACTGATTATTTTGAAAGTTGCAGTTGAAAGGTGGTTGTTTGTACTGTTGATTTTTACGAAATGAAGGTGGTATGAGATTGAATTTTTTACTGACAAGGGCAATGGCCTTTTGAAACTCTTCTTCATCGTCATATTCTGAGTCTACTTCATATAACTGCGGTGATGAGTCATACGAAGTGGGATAAGTTTGAGTGAGAGGTGATTGTGCTACAAGAGCAAGTGGACCTCCGAAGTTTATGCAGTCGTTGAGTATAGTGGACTCTTGAGCTTACAACTCTCCATAGAGCCTATAGAGGGACAACGAGTTAATCTTCCTATCTCCTTGAACAATCATTTTGGTTGTTGTCCAATGTCTTCCCAAGCCATTAAGGAACTGTAGGTTTGTTTCATGATTGTTGCGGATGGTGCCCGCATTGGACAGTTTTGTGACAATCAAGTTGAATCTCTTAAAAGAGACTTCTAAAGTTTCACCTGAGTGAGCTTTGAAGTTGTTGAATTCATTGAGGGTCGTAGTGAGCTTCTTTTCTTGAGCCTGCTCCGAACCTTCGTACATGTTTTTGAGGACCTCCCAAATCTCCTCTGCTGATTTGCAGTTTATGATGATGTCGAAGTTGTCAGGAGCAACTCCACAAGAGATTTCATAAAAGGTAATAGCACTATTTTCCATTTGGTTGAGATCATCTTTGGTGGGACGGTTCAAAGCTAGTTGACCTCCTCCTAACCTTGCTATGGCTCCATCAGTTTGGACTGGTGTGAGGACTGGAACATGTGGTCCTTCTATAGAACGCCAAACATCTCTACCAAGTCGTATGAGATATCTTTCCGTCCTTTGAGACCAGTGATGGTAATCATTCGCAACAAGTATTGGGGCTCGATTAGAACCACCAACACTGTTGGAGACATTCAGTGATAACGGTTGTGCCATTTTGAAGATTTTTTTATTTTTTTTTAGAAATGAGCTTCAGTGGTATATAAGGCTCTTCGAAAAATCAGAGTTTCGATTTTCAAAAAGCAACCACTATGGATCTGATACTAATTGTTGAGAGAAAAACTTTGACACACACTTGAACAAATCGTTAGAACAAGTATATAGCAGAATAGTTAATCTCGAAGTATCTGTTAGCTCAACAATAATATTAAGTGTTAGAAGTTAGTTAGTTAGATACGGAAAGGAAAAGGAATGTAAATGACAACAATTGTTATATCAAGTATACACATAAGCAGATTCATAACAAGGAATGCATTCAAACCAAGTTAGTAATGAGATCGAGCTTAGTGATTAAGTCACAAGTGACTTGCTCTTTAAAAGAGATAGTAATTGATTATGAGCGTAAGAAGGTTTGATAAGTAAGATAGAATGAGAACTGATGTGTATTAGAATTTGATGATAGATTCACACCGGTACAGATTACATAAGAATGAACTCTATTTATGGAGAGAATTTTACAACTCTAAAAGCAGCCATGCAAGGCATACTGGATATTAGAGTGTTTTACCGAAAAGACAAAATAAACTAGGTAAAGATAACGACTACGGTGCTGAAGACTGCAGATGGCCAGATGATAAGATTGCTTGTCTGCGGTGGCTAGAAGACTGCGGTTGCTAAAGTTCAAGAGGGTCACTTTTTGATTCAACAATTCCTACTCATACCAGGGTACTATAATGTGCCAGAAGTACTATCATGTACAAAGTCCTTCTTTTTGACACTATTGCTTGTCGGGGTACTGGAGCATACGGGAGTATTGTATTAGTATTTTCCATACATTTATTTTGAAGATATTTGGAGTCATCTTTTCTTTCAGGAAGAGATCGAATGATTTTCATGTGTCAGCATTTCCTTTCACCAATTAATTGAGGGAACTTCGTAGACTGCCAAATAAAGTGTGTTAGTAATAGACCACTACCAGGTATGTTTGATTTTGTATTGCTGGATAGGGTGAGTCTGGGGGTAAAATACATAACTGTGTCAGACCACTGCTAGGCAAATTTTGATGTTGTATAGTCGGATAGGGTGAGTTTAGGGGTAAAATACCTCACGGTGTCAGATTACTGCTAGGAATAGTTATCCAGATAACAACCCCTGACTTAATTGTCTTATTGTTTTTACGAACAGAGGTTCTTGGTGAAAATTATTCCATTCACATCATTTAATGTAATTTTTTATCATTGTTTGCTGGCAGGGAATTTCCAAAGCAGCATCGTTAGTTTGTTGTTTATATTGATGCATTAGGCTAGATCTTGTAAGATCTTTGTATAGGATCTATACTTGCGAATCAACAGGATGGGATAAATTGTTTTAGATATGATATATCTATGTTAATGATAATAGCTGGATTTGCAGGTTTAATATAGACATTACTATCACATTGTGGAATTGAAATCCCCATGTACTCACCAGGTTTCTCAACCTGATGTTGGGTTCTGAGCATAACATCATTCTAATGGTCTACGTGCAATCCTAATTACTTTGATCTAGGTTTTTCTAATTTGAACATACAACATTGAATACCAAAGCATAAACCCTAAAACTAGCATACTAAATCCCAAAATCACATGTGATTAGGGTTTAGATCTTACCTCTCTTGTTATGTGTTCATAACAAGTTTAATCCTTCTTGATCTTGACTTCTGAAAGCCTAGTAGCCCAAGTGTTTAACCTTTAATGGAGTCACAAACACTCAATGCAATAAAATGACTTCGGAGAGAAGAAGAATTTGGCTAGGGCAACTCAAAGAAGCATAGGGCCGAATTCTACATGTTAAGGGGTCTATTTATAGTTTAGGATATTAGGGTTTTATTGTGGAAACCCGAACTGCCTTGCATAGGCCTTAAGGAATCAATGGAGCCTTTTCTAGAAGCCCCTTGGTCGAAATATTTATGGGATTCCCATAAATTTCATCCAATCCTTTCTATTAGGAATCCATAGCCCAACTATCCGATAATTACAATATCAACCCCTTTATTTAGTCAGTCTCTTTTGATCACCAAATTAATTTATGATCAATACTAATTAAATAATATGATCTCCAAATAATATATTAATCATATAATATATTTATAAAACCATTTTGAGTATGAATTTATTATTCATATAATAAATTATACTCTCTCTTATCTTGTCATCCTATCAAGTTACATGAGTGAAGGCAACCCAAATGGACCATGCTCATAATCGGGTCACATACATACCAAAATAGTTATGGGCTTAGACACCTAATCCAACAGTCTTCCACTTGGATAATTCTAAGAGCTATTTTGTAAGTACGACTTCAGAACCTGATTAGCTATCGTAGCTTTCAAAAGCCACTGTCGAACTCTGAACTTATCAGCAACTTGTCCTTTAGATAAGGGATCATATGTTCCTCCATTTTAGATATCTTATAAACTGAGACATGGATTTTAACCATACTCTCTGTTCATGTGTTTTTTCCTGATTTTTGATTTATGACGACTGACAACAGACTACAATTGAACACATCAACTTAGTCCAGGCTTGGCTAAGTGCTTTAGGGTGTCATCACTAAATCTTCGAGTGGCACATAGATATCGCTTTTATCCCTCTTAGGGTAAAAGGAACGGATAAAATTCGACTCAACTGCTTGCTTTTACTTACTCATCTAATCACACACAACAATATGGTTTATAACACCAAGTTACTTGTGCGTTTACATATGTCAACGCGCAACCGACTCGCAAACTACAACTCACATGTCTCTGTTTCAACAATATAAGATATTATCGTCTCACAACCACTCGTGATAAAATCCATGAAGTGATTCACGTGAGCATGGGTTTAATCCAATACTCAAATCTTATTTTAGGAGCACTCATGAACACTGCACCAGACTTTTCCTATGCCTAAACACTTAGACAATCTACAGTCGGATTCATGACAGTCTTACATCATTACCTACTTCCCATGTATAATTGACAATGGATGGTTGAATAACCTAGTTATTCTGGAAGTCAAAACATGCAAAGTGAAACACAAGAATAATCGAATCCAATATGGTCTCAAAACTTTTGAGTATAAATAAAACACCTTTTATTTAATAACCATATCGACTACACATTATTCATTGTATAATGTTTCGTATAATTAACCTAATACTTGAATTGAAACAATAGTTATCCCATGCTCCTAGCATGCATACTATGTTTATGTATGGTCCTTAGTTTGTGAAATAGATCAAATTGAACACATTTTTAGTGATGCTCATCTCACAATTCCTAATCATTATCACAAGTGTAAGAATACCAAATTCTTGCCACTATTAGAATATGTTAGATTCTAACATTTTATGCAATGATCTTTTTGTAATGTCATAGCACCAAAGTCACTAAGACTTTACCAATGAAATTACAAAGTGCTCTATTTGAAATTGTTACAAGACAACTCCATAGACATAAACTCTCAAATTCAAAGTACATTGATTTGAATATCTTTCTTGCATAAAAGTTTTCAATCTACATAAATTCTTAATATCTAACTCCCAATATGGAAACATTTCCATATTTTCCATATGACAACACATTCTAAATAGAATCCTACCTATCCATAATAATGTCAATATGGTCCATCCATTACTACACTTCCAATTGCCCACAAATGACCAATTCTTGGCAAACCATAGACCGTCCTTGACAATTGTTTAACCATTTTTAGTCATATCCAGTTATGGTTCCTTCTCTCAATGCCCTAAGCACTTGGAACAGACAGAACAGTTGAATATAACAGCATATGCAATCAATCCTATACCCGAAGTATATGGGATACGGTACATAATGTCTTACATAAAGACATGATAATTTACTAGTCTCTTGCTATAATATTGCCATATATAGAATTTCCTTATGTTGAACCTTTTCAACATAACATTCATATATGTCCTTTGACTAAATTTGATTAAAATTTCTTGATCTAAGCTCTTAGATTTGAAATGAAGTATATTATTATATCCCACTCTTACCCACCGCACGCTTGACTTGTGGAGGGTCGTTATCCGAACGGGTAGGATAGGACAGTAAATACTCATTAAAAGTATAATTAATTATAACGTAACTAAACCTTTTACAAATTCCTAATCTTAGTTACTGAAAAATCCTTTAGATCAATCAACTTATCAAACAATGACAGTGAATAAGAATAAGAAGAATTCACGAAGAAAAACTTTCACAAAGAGATTATCGTGTGCACAAAGCAGCGATTAGGGTTTGTGAAAGGCGTCACCATTCACAAACCTATACAAAGGATTATATACTGCTATTCTAGACAATCCCTACAAATCAGGGATATGCCAGCTAACTAATTTACGCTAACTATGGAAACAAGATAAATACAAAATCTGTTATAATGCACTGAATAAACTAAACACACCGAGCTGCTCAAACGTTGATGCTAGTACTGAGATATATGCTGATGCTGAGTTTCATTACAAACTTCATCATATTTTAAGGTTCGACCTTACAATCTCCCCCAATATGATGATGTTCAAAACTAACTAAGTTAAAACTCCTCTAGACAAGAATTCTTCATACTCAGCTTCAGCTTCTATTTTTATTGGCCAGTAAGGACTATCCAGCAACTCCTGTCTTCTATTCAGCAGCTCCATAGCAATAAGAATGTGAAACTCTCCTGAGAGATCTTGATGACTCATGCACATTTGCCTTAAGCCAACGAGATGGGTGGTTGGAGCCTTTGGGATCTCAGTAGTTCGCTGAAAACATATCTTTCTGTTTTTATCGAGATAGAACATCCCGTGTTCAGGAACTGAGATAAATTTATGATGAAACGGTTCAACACTGATAGGAAGAGAATTGTTTATTCCACCAGCACCAAAGTCCAGAACCAACACATCTTCACCATCAACTTGAAATTTGGTTCTTCGAGTTCTAGGAATAGATGACCTTTGGCCTTGATGCTGAGGTCGTTCTTTAGGAACAAGATCCAAACGCTGAACCTTTTTGATCAGCAGATGAAGAGCACATATCAGTTTAGAGGAGGGAGCTGAGGTTTGCTTGGATGCTAATTCGAGTAATTCCATCCATTCAGAATATCCATATTTGATTAGCTCATCCCTCTTGACAACTTCAGTGTATGAATGTTGATGACCTTGACGAGTGATCAGCAACGTAAGAAGTTTCTCATTATGTGGTTTGGAAGCTTTAACTTTGATGAACTTATCACCACACACTCGTCGATTAAGAACGTCTTCAAACCTCTTTCGATCAATCCGGTCAAGAACACTGTCAGTCTTAGGCTTACAACTGTTAGGAGAAGGCTGAGAAGATTGTGATTTGGACTGAAATTCCAAGAATTTCTGCATCTAAGCTTCAAAAGATCCTTTGGCCTGAAGTTTATGTTGAATAAGAGATTCATCAGCTTGAGCAATATTCTTTAGAAGTTGAGCTTGATTACCTTCATCAAGAATTTGCTTAACTTGATCAGGAGACATGTTCCATTCAGCCGCAAGATTTGATATACTAACTATGGACTTGGGTTTCTTGCCAGGCAAAGAAGTATCAGTTTGAGAATGAGCCAAGTCAGTATCTGTTACCTTACGCTTTCGAGATAGCGGATGAGAATCTTCACTGGCAACTTCTGAATCTTCTCCTTGGACCGGAATAATGGGATCAGCAACAGGATCGACTAATTTCATGTCTGGCCTTTGAGATTTATTATCAAGATCATTTGAATCTTCTTCTTGAACTGGAATAAGAGGATTAATGAAGTTCATATCCAGTATTTGACAATCATCATCTGGTTCATCATCATGCTCACTATCTTCAACCAGCTTTTCAGTAGCTACTGGACTATTAGGCACCGCAGAGTTAGACTCATGCATCGGCTTTGGTGATTCAGACTGAACAATGGTGTTGTCAACACGTTCGGTGTCTCTCTCATTTGGCTCATCATCAGCATCATCATCAGTATCTCCCCCTTTTTGAGCATCATCAGATTGGGGACTAGAGGGAGGAGTATGCAGAAGAACTTCCATTAGCTGATTAACATCGGCCTCAATTCGTAGAAGACGCTGACTCATGTCCCGAGTCAGTGTCAGAAGTTTAGTAAATGCTGAGGCGGGAATTTGAATAAATGAAGTGGCTGGAGCTGCTGGTGAGAAAGGTGGCATCCCCGGAGAATATTGGTCCCCCTGGGGTGGATTCTCCCCCGGTGAGGGATGCTCCCCCTTATATGGGAGCTCCCCCTGAAATTGTTGCTCCCCCTGACTCAGTGAATCCTTTTGAGCTGATGGAACTTTCTCAGTAACAGAGACTATGTGATGAGAAATTTGAGGAGAGAAATGACCACCATCGTGTGGTTCATCCTCTTGACCGGCATGTTCTTCATGGTTACCATCAGCACCTCCTTCATCAGTATCAGCGGTGAGAGAAGGAACAGTGTATGGATTTGCAATCCATTCTCTCATCCTATCAGAGATTCCGATATCAGTATCCATGGGATCATCTTGATACATTCAAATAGACATCCGAGGGCATTGGATGGGATTTCCAGGGTGTGAGAAGTAGTCAGCAGCGAAAAATTTATCGAGCACAAGAGCAATCCAGCGTGGAAAGGAAACATGATCAGCGCGTACATTTGCATGAAGAAGCTGAACAACTTGATCAAAGAATAGGGTCCCATAGTCATGTCTTTTGTTGAGAAGAAGTGAGCAAACGACTTGTTGCTCATAATTACTCTGTTGATCACCACTTCGAGACTTGTGACCCACACACTTGCACAAAGCACCGGTGAAGAATTTCCATCCTGGGGTCATACATTGGCGCAGAATAAGAGCCGATCGAGCACCAGCCTTTGAGTGATCATATCCCAATTGATCGAATAGACGTCTACACCGTTCAATAGAAGGAAGTTCAGAGAAAGGTTCAAAAATAGGTAACCTGAGTGCAGCACTGAGGAGTTCTGCGGTAATAAAGACAAAATGTCTTCCACGACCAATGGTCCCGGTGATGACATTGTTTTCATCGTTGACTGTGGCTGTGTAGTAGAATTCACAGACTTGTTCAGGAAAGAACTCAGATGGAGTGTCACTGATGGCGTAACGAAGACGGCAAGAGGCTAAGAAGTTAACAAAATCATCGAGTCCAAGACCTCTATGAACATCTGGAATATCAGGGTTAAAAACAACATTGGTGGCTTTGATGTATATTGGTAGAGGAGGAGAGTTTGGGGCAGGGATTACCCTTCGGGAAGTAGAAGAGAAGGTGAACAAAGAAGCAGCCATTAGAGAGTTTTTAGGGTTTTAGGGTTTTGAGTATAAGTGAAAGAAGTTTAGATTGTGGAGGGAAATTTTGAAATAAGGGTGAGAAGAGGTTTAAATATGGAATTAAACGTGCCTTTTAAAAAGTTAATGATTATCTTCTTCAAAAATAACGGCGTATCGTAACAACCTGTCAGAGAAAAAATAGTCGTTGGGTAAAAGAGCCGTTAACTGAAGATGAAACGTCAATCAGTGTTCGTGGAAGCGCTGAGATCAGTGTCACAAAAATTACATGCTGAAAAAAATTTCTCCGTCAATTCAAGGTACAACTTGCTCAATTAGGGCTAGCAAGGAGATTGGTGCGTGTGATAGATACTGGTTGTATTATCTAACCATCGGCACAGAGTGTTGTGACTTTATCAGTGAGTGGTTTATCTTAATGAATCATTAGACACTCAATGAGAAGAAGGTAAAGAAGGATTGTTGCGTGTGATAAACCTTGGTGTTTTGGTCTAACCATCGGCAAAGATTTTTTAGATTCTCATCAGCGTGTGTTTTGTCACACTGAATCACAGAATCAGTGTAAGATTGGTAAGAAGAGATATTTGCGTGTGATAGATCTTGGTGTTTTGATCTAACCATCGGCAAAGATTTTTAGATTCTCATCAGTGTGTGTTTTGTCACACTGAATCACGGAATCAGTGTAGGATAGGTAAGAAGAGATAGTTGCGTGTGATAGATCTTGGTGTTTTGATCTAACCATCGGCAAAGAATTTCATGTTGTTATCAGTGTATGGTTTTTAGTACAGTGAATCATTCAACTTTAGTTTAGAAGACTTGAAGAAGAGAGAAAGATAAGAGATCAAACCTAGTACTCAGTATGCAAATATCACCAGCATGTCATCATCAGCATAATGTACATCAGCTTATAAGACAATACCAAACATTAGCACAATTAATCAGCAAAATTAATTACAAAGAAATCATTCCAAGTTCTCCAATAATGTAAGCAGTTGTTTGAGAATCCAGTGCCTTGGTGAAGATATCAGCAAGTTGCTCTGAAGTCTTGACATGTTCGAGAACAACTTTTCCCTTCTCAACATTATCTCTGATGAAATGATGTCTGATTTCGATATGCTTCGTTTTTGAGTGCTGAACAGGGTTTTGTGTGATTTGAATGGCACTGGTGTTATCACAATATATGGGAGTTTTTGAGAACTTAATCCCATAGTCTAGAAGCTGATTTTGAATCCATAAGAGCTGAGCACAACATCTCCCAGCTGCAACATACTCAGCTTCTGCAGTCAAGATGGATACTGATGTTTGCTTCTTGCTGGACTAGCTGATGAGACGATTTCCAAGGAAATGACATCCACCAGACGTACTCTTTTTGTCTAAGTTGCATCCTGCATAGTCTGAATCAGTGTATCCAAAAAGTTGCTGAGTCGCGAGGATACCATAGTGCTAAGTTTTGAGTCCCTTTCAAGTATCGAAAGATACTTTTGACGGCCATGAGATGGGATTCATTGGGATTAGCTTGGAATTGAGCACAAAGAATGGTTCCAAACTTGATATCAGGACGACTTTCCGTGAGATATAAAAGAGATCCAATCATTCCTCGATACAAAGAGTGATTGACATCAGTTCCAGTTGGATCAGCGTGCATCTTATCAGTCTTGGACACTGGAGTAGAGGTTGGTTTGCAGTCACTGAGAGAATACTTAACAAGCAAGTCAGAAATATATTTACTTTGGCAAATAGAAATACCTGATTTTTGTTGCTGAACTTCAAGACCTAAGAAAAAGGTCATCTTCCCCATCATGCTCATTTCGAACCTTTAAGACATGATCTCTGCAAATTCCTTGCTCAGTTTCTCGTTTGGAGAGCCAAAAATGATGTCATCAACATATATTTGAACAAGAACCATGTCTGAGCCTTTGTTTTTGATGAAGAGAGTATTGTCGATTGCTCCTCGTCTGTATCCATTTTCAAGAAGGTACGATGTCAGCGTTACATACCAAGCCCTGGGTGCTTGCTTCAGTCCATAAACAGTTTTGTCTAATCGGTACACATAATCAGGGTGATCTTTTTCAACAAAGCTTGGGGGCTGATTGAGGAATACTTCTTCTTCTAACACACCATGGAGAAATGTTGTTTTCACATCCATCTAATAGAAAATGAAATTCATGTAGGATGCGTATGCGAGAAACAGTCTGATTGCTTCAATGCGAGCAACTGGAGCAAAAGTTTCCCCGTAGTCGATGGATTCAATTTGAGTAAACCCTTGAGTGACAAGCCTTGCCTTGTTGCAAGTAATGATTCCATCTTTATCAACCTTGTTGCGATAGACCCGGCGAGTTCCGGTGATAGTCTTTCCTGATGGTCTTGGGACAAAAGTCCAAACTTTGAGCCTTTCAAATTCATTCAGTTCTTCTTGCATGGCTTTGATCCAGTTAGCATCTTGAATAGCTGTGTGTATCTTGTCAGGTAAGATCATTGAAACGAAATTAACATACATGCAAAAGTTATTAGATACACGAGATCTGGTTCGGACGCCATCATGAATATTCCCAATAATTTGATCAACAGGATGATATCGATGTTTAGAAACTGATGTTGATTCCGGAGAGTTTGACACTGACAAGTTATCAGTTGCAAGAGAGTCTTCAGCTTCAAGAATTTCATCGGCACCTGATAAATTATCTGATGATCTGGCTGCAGTATCTTGATTTAAGGAACATGGAACTAGAATGATAGAATCAGATGAATCAGCTTCATCTTCAGCACGAGGAACTTCGTCAAATGGAGAAGAGAGAAGCTCTTGAAAAATAGAAGAGGAATGAGTGACTGTTACATCAATGTATGATTCCTCATCAAACTTCACATGAATGGATTCTTCAATGCATTGCTTGTTCACATGAAAAACACGAAAAGCCTTTGAAATAGATGAGTACCCAACAAAAATACCCTTGTCAGCCTTAGGTTCAAATTTAGATCTTGGATCACGCTGATTTAGAATATAACAAATACATCCAAACATGTGAAAGAAGGATACATCTGGCTTTCGATTTTTCAGCATTTCATATGGTGTCTTCTTGTGAATCCTATGAATTAAAGATCGATTATGAGTAAAGCACGCTGTATTGACAGCTTCAGCCCAAAATGACATAGGAAGACCAACATAGATCATCAGGGTCCTTCCTGCCTCAATCAGTGTTCTATTTCTTCATTCAGCAACTCCATTTTGTTGAGGAGTACGAGGAGCTGAGAAGTTTTGCCCAATGCCTTTATGATCACAAAATTCTTCAAGAGTTGAATGCCGAAACTCAGTACCATGATCACTTCTCAGTTGTTTAACCTTGAGACCTGTCAGTGTCTCATTCTTACGAATCAGTGAGATAATTTCTTGTGCAGCATGACTTTTCTTTTTCAGGAAAACCACCCATGTAAATCGAGTAAACTCATCCACAATCACTAAAGTATACTTATTTACACCTAGAGAGCGGATAGGAATAGGTCCAAACAAGTCCATGTGGAGCAAATGTAGAGGGACAGATATGCTGGAACATGACTTTGGTTTGAAAGATGACTTGGTTTGTTTTCCTTGCTCACAAGCTGAGCACATCTTGTCTTTAACAACGCTGAATTTTGGGAGCCCTCTAACTAGATCTTGGTTGGATATTTTGGATAGGTTCTTGAAGTTCAGATGAGAGAACCTTTTGTGCCAAATCCAGCTAAGATTGGTCTGAGACTTTGTAAAGAAGCATTGCATCAGTGCCTTGTCAGATGAGAACATATCAAGAACATATATATCATCCTTTCTACTTGCTGAAAGTACGATGTTCTTGCGAGTGTTGACAACTCTACCTTCCTTCTTTGTAAAGTGAACTTCATAGTCAGCATCACACAATTGGCTGATGGAGATAAGGTTGTGTTTGCGACCCTTTACATATGAAACGTTTTGAAAAATCACATTATTGCATTTGATATTTCCGTATCCTTTAGTGAACCCTTTTCCATTGTCTCCATAAGTTACTACAGGACCAGTTTCCTTGACATAGTCTTCCAGGAGAGACTTGGATCCTGTCATATGCCTTGAGCAACCACTATCTAAGTACCAACGATGCTCCTGACCCTGCAGTGCTGAGAAACTAGTTAGAACACACTGACCCATTCGAGGATGGGTCATTCACAAAGTTATTTGACAATAGATTATAACACTCCTTAGGAAGACAGTTTAAAGAATTTGACTTAAGAGTCCATTTTTCATTTCTAACTTTAATATTATCAGCTCGTAAGGATGATTTTTCAAATGAACATTCACTGATCTTGTGAGAGGTATCACCACATCTGTAACAAAATCTAGTACCAAAGTTCCTCTTGGTGAGCAAATTTTTGGACTTAACACATTTCGACATGTAAGATTCACCAAGAGAACTTTGAATATTTTTGTTTATCATTGAGTCACAACTGAATTCAGTGTCAGAAAGAAATTGATCAATGATAGATGATGAGTTATTAGTGTCTGATTTGGACTTATTCACAGATGCATTGCAATCAGGAAAATGCTTAAGTTGTTCATGCACAGCATGAAACACTCCGTTTGAGATAGGGAAGGCAATAATATTCTCAGTGAGGGGAGTTAGTCTTACAAGATGTGCAGGGTAAGAGGTTGGATCAATTCCGGTAATTTCAACATTACACTCAGTAACACCATTAGAGTTAGTAACACAGTATTCATCAATTAGACTCTGATTAATAAAAGAGTTACTGACAAACTTGTTTTTGATATTGCTTTTCATCTCATTCATGGAATAAAATTCAGATTCTTTTTCTTGTGGTTTAAAAACTTTTTCAGCTTCAGCAAAATTACCCCCAAGAATTTTCTCACATGAATGTGGAATTTGAGCAGAAATAATATAATTAGCATTTTTGTGAGATTTTGCCCAAGTATGAAGCACAGTTTGTTCTTTGATCAAAAGATTTTTAACATTGTCAATTTCAGTAGACAAAAGTGAGTTTGACAAACTAGTGATTCTAAGATTTTCCTGAGTGGACTTAATAATGTTATTTTTCATGGAAATATCAGTTTCAAGAAGATCAATTTGATTTTGCAAATCTCTTATTGTTTGATTCTTCTTAGAATTAATAACACCCAAATACTCAAACATTTTGATTTTTTCATTCATTGAATAGGAAACAAAGTTTTTAACTTGATACATTGAAGAAGAGTCAGTGTTGTGCTTCCTGGAATTTTCCACAGTATCTGACATATCAGCATCAAATGTACTTGTGCCTTTTTCAGGAACATCCGTGTCTTCTATCTTTACCATAAGACACTTCACTTCATCATCTGATGACTCCTCATCAGTCTTCCATTTTTCTTCTTCATCAACAAGAACTTTATGTTCCGAGTTCTCTTCTTTCAGCTTCTCAATCAGCTTGTTGTACTTCTGCTTCAAGTATTCATCCGAGCCTTGTTTTTTTTGTTTACATTCCTTTGCAAAATGATCAGTGCTCCCACAGTTAAAGCACTGAGCCTTCTCTTTCTTATCAGTACCATGCTTTTTATCAGCTTCGGATCTTTTTGAAAACTTTCCACCCACTTTCTTCTGAAACTTGGAGAAGTTACGGCCTGATTTCTCAAAGGCCTTTACAATCAAAGCTGCACTAGCCACAACCTTTTCAAGATCATCAGTGTCAGTTTTGGAGGAATCAGTGTCTGAATGGCTTTCAGTGTCTGAATCTGACACTAGCTTTTTGTTTGAGAACAAGGCTACAAATGATTCACGCTGAGAATCTTTCATCAACTCCTTTCTTTGAAGCTTGGATTCCTCATAGTATCGAAGATTTCCATACAGACTTTGTAAGTCCATAGTGTTGATCTTCTCACTATTTTTCAGCATATCAACATGGTTCTCCCAACCTGTACCCAGAGAATCCAAAAACTTCTGCACTAGAACAGTTCTATGCTTCAACTGATCTAATCTCCGTAGATCATTAACAAGAGTATTGAATCTGTTAAAGGTTTGAGTCAAGGTTTCACCTTTCTTAGCAAAAAAATGTTCATACCTTCTGTTAAGATCATTTATTTGAGTAGCCTTGACTTCTTCAGTGCCTTCAAAAGATACAGTCAGCGTATCCATCATCTCTTTTGCTGAGATGCAATTTTGAACTAGTCCAAAAATATTATATGGCAGAGCGTAGCTGATTGCGGCACGAGCACGAACATCTAGACCATTTTTTCTTTTGTCATCTGCCGTCCAGTTTTCTCTAGGTGTTTTCTTCATAGCACCATCAGGAACGTTGTTTTTCAGAGGCTGATACATTGGGACATATGGACCCTTTTCAACAATGTCCAACATGTCTTCATCTACTGACTATAAAGCATACAAAGCCTTTATTTTCCATATGGAAAAATTTGTTTCATCAAAAGGAGGAATTTTAGCGGAGGGATGATTTGATGAGTTCGACGAAGAAGAAGATGAAGCCATTCGTTTGATAAGAGAAACCTGCTCGGATACCAATTCAAAAATCCTTTAGATCAATCAACTTATCAAACAATGACAGTGAATAAGAATAAGAAGAATTCACGAAGAAAAACTTTCATTAAGAAAGATAATCTCACAAAGAGATTATCGTGTGCACAAAGCAGCGATTAAGGTTTGTGAAAGGCGTAACCATTCACAAACCTATACAAAGGGTTATATACTGCTATTCTAGACAATCCCTACAAATCAAGGATATGCCAGCTAAGTAATTTACGCTAACTATGGAAACAAGATAAATACAAAATCTGTTATAATGCACTGAATAAACTAAACACACTGAGCTGCTCAAACGCTGATGCTAGTACTGAGATATACGCTGATGCTGAGTTTCATTTCAAACATCATCATATTTTAAGGTTCGACCTTACAAACATTAGGAAAAATGTGAATTTGACGCTAACCCATGAAATTGCACATTGCACCTTATTGTTCGTTAGTAGAGTATGTATGATTAACCGGCACACTAATATGGGACTAATGAAGGATGATAATGGGTAGCTCGTAAATTATCGTTGATCAATGAAGCGTGTATGGTTAACTGGCACATTGATTAAGCGATAAATGACATCGAGAGTACCCAACTAATTTGCATGGTTATTCATAGCTTGTTTATGATCCTCGGTATCCCATTCAAAAACGCGAAGGGCATAATTGAGATTAAATATGCCATTGAAAATTTCAATGAATCTTAAAAGATCTACGAGTTTCATTTAAAACCTAATTCATTTAAATTTCATTTTCATGGTGGATTTGGTAAATCGTCATTTACCTACCATCAAGTAATTTACACTAGATTACAGCATCCCTCTTCCGAATTGTGAATTATTATGTTGGATCGTAGCCTTAATACTTCATTTGGGTGTTATATTAAGGACTTCAATTAACTAACTTGAATTTCTACCTTCGTAGATGTCTAGTCTTGACAATTATGGTCTTCCTTATCCTGTTGGAAAAAGCTTTAATCATAAAGACGATATTCCACGTGACGATCAAGGTGAAAGATCAATCCATTCCTCGTGCTTTGGTGGAACTTCTCTTCATCCACCTCTTCCAATAGTTCTTCCTGACCCACATATTCATCGACTTGAGAAGTTCAAGCTCACTCAATCCATGTTGGCAAGCAAACACGAAAATGGAAAGAATGTATGTGCTTATGTCTTAGAGATGAAGTTGCATATTGACAGGCTGTGAATGTTGGGTGTTAATGTCTCGAGGAAGTTGGCTGTTGACTTTGTTCTTGAATCACTTCCTGAGTCATATAGTGAGTTCGTAAGAGATTACTATATGACAGACCACGACGTGACCCTCATTGATCTAACCTATTTGCTAATTGTTGCTGAATCAACAATGATGTGGCGCACTGGTAAAGAAAAGTTGATTAGTAAATCTACTTCCCAAACTTCCATGGACATAGTCAATGTCAACGATAGTCCATAAAGGATTTCTTCTCCTACGGAAAAGAAATATGCCATGGTCAAAAAGTTTGATCATAAGAGAAAGGGAAATTCTTAGATTGTCCCTTGTGTCATTCCCAAAGAGTCCATATGCTTCTATTGCGAAGAGAAGGGGCATTGATGCGAAACTGTCATATCTACCTGAAAGATCGCAAGGATGGTAAAGTCTAATGTATGACTGTATTTCAGGTAAGTTCACTATCTTACTCTATTAAGTTCCTATTTATAGATTCTTAATACATGATGTGATGAGATTGCATTTTGATGTTTTGTAGGATTGAAGAAACTAAAGGAAACTTAAAGGAAGAGTAAGATGAGTCTGATCGTGAAGAGATGGATTCCGATCGCATGGTTCGATGATCAGATTTTTGAGCTGCTACTTAGGAGTTATGATAAAAATTTTAGGAATATTTAGTAACATAGTTTTCATATGTATTTACATTGTAAGGGCAAGTTTTTGTCACACCTCAAAACCGTGATGGCGGTTTAGAAGTCCTTGATTTCTAACAACATATATAAATGTAGTTTTATTACTTACTATAAAACAAATGAAGAAGAGAGTCCGTAAAAAAAGTTAGTTTATACTTATTTGCAAGACGTATAACCATACGTGATATGACCGAGAGACCTTTATAACGTTCTTCAGGCGTTAAGGTAAATGACATTTTTTCACCCTAGGCGTGCTCGCCTAACTGTAGCTAGCAGTTTAGGTGTGGGATTGTTAGTCCCGAATAGATCTATTCACAAATCTCACGCTCTCCCTCCAGGAGACTCTGGTTATACTAAAAGGATTTATCACTATACACCTAAGGGTACAATATTGAAGTAGCGCCTCACAATTCTGTATAATCTAGTTTACTAGCGAGAAATCAATATAAAATAGTAATTATCCTTGAATAAATGTACTTTATACTTTTGAGAAAACATATAACTAAATCTACCATAGTTTATATATATATATATATTCATTTATAAAATATGATTAGGTAGAGACTACCTAGAGGGTTATCCCAAACTATACCCATTATAGTTTTTTAGAGTTGATATGGAAAATGCTTTGCAAAAACCTTTTTGAAAGCTATGAAGTTAGATTTCCAAAATAGAAGTTTCCTTTATGCTCAACATATTACAAAAAGAGATAAAATATATGAATATGTTAAAACTTAATAAAATACTTTGATTCTGGCTGGTATCCCCCCTAAAAACATTTAAAACACGGAAAAGGTAAGGGTATGAACTCCCTGTTTAACGAATGATTCAAGCGGATGAACGGTTACGAGTGTTGAGTGTCAATTGAGGTTTTGCACTCAAGTGGATCCTAGTAACATGTAATAGCACATATATGTATTAGATTTAAGTATTCCATGACAAAACATGACGGGAAACCACCCTAAAGACTTGGAAATGCTTGTCGGGACCTTATGTGATAAAACAAAGGAGGTGTATGGTCATTAGGGTGGGTGTGTGGCCAGGGTGTGCGGCCAGGCTGTGTGTGCGGTTGCACACAGGAGTTTGCGGTCATACAGAGGGTGTGTGCGGCCGGAGTGTGCGGCCAGGGTGTGTGTGCGGCTGCACATGGAAGTGTGCGGCCGTACACTCCTCGTTTATGCTCCAAACGTCCATTTTCAAGTGTTTTAAGGCTCAAACCAAGTCCAACTAAGAGAAAGAGGGCCAAACTCTCACTTTAGAGGGTTTTTGAGGTGTGTACGGCCACCTTATGAATGTTTGCGGTCGTGCACCTTCAAGTGATGAAGAACACAAAGAAGATGAAGAGTTTTAGGCATAGGTTTAGGTGTTTTACCTGTATAACTAGCTAAATGATGGAATTCTTCATGTTTTTTAGGGCCATAGAGTGTTCTTGGATGAAGTTTTTAGAGAGAGAAAGTAGAGAGAGTAAGTAGAGTGTAGCCAAAATGAAAGGAATGAGTGAAGGGGTCACCCTATATAAATATGGATGAGTGTGAGGCTGGAGGATGGGTGTGCGGCCACACACTCGTGTGTGCAGCCATACACTCGGGTGTGCGGCCAAACACTCATGTGTGCAGCCACACACTCCGTTGTGCGGCCACACAATCATGTGTGCGGCCATACACTCGGGTGTGCGGCCATACACTCGGGTGTGCGGCCCCACACTCATGTGTGCAGCCATACACTCGGGTGTGCAGCCATACACTCAGGTGTGCGGCCACATACTCGGGTGTGTGGCCACACACTCCTTTTGATGGAGTGTGTGGCCTATTTGCAACCCTAAATCTTAAACAAACCCATCCCTAACTCAAACTTTGGTTTTTAAAGGCTTTAAATGCTTAAATGAGCCCTTAATCGGTGCTAGGAGTTAACATAAATGACTTTAACTTAGATTAACTAACTAGATGTACCGAGTAGAAGTTTTCGGGTTGTGACAGTTTTTCTGCTATTTTATAAATAAAGAAAATTTTGATTTTATTTTATTTTATGTTTCCTTGCAATGGCATCTTTCAAAATTGTTGTTTCTATTAATAGCAATGTTAAAAATGGTTTGATTCTTAGTTATATCAATTCTGGCAGTATCATAATTTTTTGAGTAAGGAAAGATTCTCATCCCCCAAGTTTCAATTGGACAGAATCCTTAATAACCTCCATAATAAACATCCTTAATAACTCACCAATATGACATTTTTATGAATAAGGGACCTCCCAAAGGCCAAGACCCATCACTCTGATCACTTGGAGTAGCTCATACTCACAAGGATGACTCAAAGGACTAAAATGAACCCAAAATACAACTTAAACTACATCTAACACCTAGAGTCATCAGGATAGAAACTTTATACCTCCAAAATGTAGATTAAGATGAAACAAGCATGGATCCAAAAGCTTTAAGCAATCCAGACTTCTCGAAGAAGTTCCTTCTTGCCATATGAACACCAAAAAGCATGAAATAGCACCAAAATCTCAAAAACCATTCAAATGGAGGCAAGGGTTTTGTTTCTAGGGTTTAGATGGATGGACGTTGAAGATAATAGGGTTTGGTGGTGAGTTAAGGAGCTTAAATAGGGTCCAAGACCATAAATTAGGGTTTGGATCTGACTGGAGTATTCCATGCGTACTTCTAGTACGCCCAACGTACACCAATGTACACCCCGCATACTGGCCTTTACACTAGTACGTTATGCGTACACTTGTGTACGCCCAACGTACCCGGTTTCACCCAAATACCACTAAACTTCTGAAGGTCATAATTTCTTCGTTATAAGTATGTTTCTGACAATCCTTATATCCATGAAAATGGTAATGAGAAGCTCTACACTTATATCAACTCAAACTTGTCTTAAAACTTCTCGAACTAAAATCCAATTTTCATAAAATCCCAAACTGACACTTTACCAATATACCCCCATGGCTCTGAAACACAAACAGAACTCCCGGATTATCCACACTACATTACCCATACCCAAATGGTTTTAAATCTCTTTTCCTCAAGGGCCCTAAGCATGATGATACTCGATTTGCAGGTCACCACCCTGCATTAGAAAACGATCTGGAACAAAGAGTTACACATAAATTCAAAATCGTAAGCACAAGCTTAGTGAATTCCCTAAAATACCACATAGCATACATACCGAACATATAATAGGCCCCGCCTAGCATCGAGCTCCGCTCATAAACATATAAACACATAACGCATGCAAGATTCACACAGACAACCAACATCCTAAACATAATAAACGATGGGTCGGCATTTTTGTCTTCAACCCACTAAACACAGTGACGAAACTCACCTGCAGTTGTTGAGTCTCTCAAATAAAGTCTCGATCTACTGATCCGGAAATTCCCAGCCTTATCATCATCAAATAATATCCAATTAATAATTTGACCCTAGCCCATAATCAATAATCTAGATTACTTGTCCAATATCCAGGGTAAAAGACCATTTTACCCTTTTCTTACATGACCCATAACCAAGACCCAACGCAGTTGCTCAAAATGCCCAATTTCCTAAATGGCATCCCAAGGCCCTATATGGCCCAGCTTCCTAATTGATCACAAAAGTTGTCATGGGTGTGCTCCCAAGGAAGCCCACAGTCTATCTATTGCCCAAAGTCAGAAGTCCAATAGCCCAACAAGGCCCAAACCATAAAAGCCCAACATATAGCACAAACTCGTCAATGCTAACCCAAAAGTTAAACAACTGAGTAGGTTCGTCGTACTTAGACTTACGCTTGGCGTACTCCTTACGGGGCCAGTACACTTAGCGTACGAGCTGAGTACGCCCCGCGTACTCCACAAATAGCCAACACAACTCATTAAGCACTTATGTAGTTAATCCAACATGCTAAACACTCAGAAGGTAACTTAAGACGTAAATTTGGCAACTTTACACCCATTCATGACTTAATAAGACCCAAAACTCAAAAGGAGCCATAACAAAGAACCTAACTCATGTATGGAAAAAAATAACTCATAAAGGTTGCATTTTTATAGACAAAGGACCTTATTTGTTCTAAGATCTAACCTCGATGGCTTCTGGAGTAGACCATAAACTCAAATTTAGCTCAAAAGACCCAAAAATGCATAAATAACACCCTAAGTTGGATCTAGCATAAAGAATCATCAAGATGGGGGCTTTTTACCACAAATGACTTGATAAAATTGAGATGACTCTGGATCTACAAGCTCAAGCTACTCCCAAGCAACCTCCAAGTCTTCTTCTTTTTCTACTTCACCAAAAGCACCACCAAAACTCACTTTCAAGCTCAAAACTCACAAATGATACTTATGGTTATGTTTTTAGGGTAGTGAGTGGTGGAGGTTGATTAATAGAATGTTCATGGGTGGTTTAAGTTTCTTAAATAGGGTGCAAGACCTAAAAAATAGGGTTTACCTATTGCTTGCATATGGCGTTCGTACTCCCACGTATGCCCATCGTAGGTGGATATATGCGCGATACAGAAATGGGGTAGTACGCTAAACGTATTCATAGAGTATGCCTCACGTAGTAGCTAGGGATTAAAGTGAGATAAATTTTGCATTTAGGGTTAAAAAGGATACATACCAGATCTCGAATGTTACAAATGTAGTTCATATATTGATTTTAGACAAGTTAGGAGGTGCAAAGTGCACGCTTGTATAAAACGAGTTTGATCCCGGTTCAAAAAAAATGAGAGGAGGTCAAGGGTTCCCAAAAATTAGTTTAGTTAAATAAAATGTTATGGAAAATATTATTTTTGGAATAGATTTCCTATTATTATACTTGAAATCTCCATCTCGTAAGTAAGGCATACAATCAACATTTAATGCTTATCTGATGTTATTTTTGGTAATCCGGAGAATACGGATTCTATAAATCTAAGTGTGTGTGGATTCTTATTAGTGTATTGATTCGAAAATATTACTTAGGGATTATCCTGAAAGTCTGAATTTTGTGATATCAAGGTATATGGTCGACATATCATATGTGGAAAGTATTCAATACGATCCTTTAAGTGGATCCAGGATACCTCTCGATTTTAAAACCCCAACAAAGATGGTAGTGGTGGGGATATTAGGAAAATACGTAAATGGTCCACATAACACATGAGACCACATTAGATTTAAGACACCTGACTCTACCTAACAATATGTATATGTGTGTTGTGTATACGTGTCATACACGAATTTACACGACACAAATTTGACAAAACCAACACGACAAAAATTGTAAAATGTGTCTAGGGTATAATCTAGAACGTGACACATAGTTAATCAATGGCACACATGACACAACACGAATATACATGTTTTTAATCTTGTTACATCAAAACATGGATAAACGCGAATTTACATAAATTTATTTCATGTTTATGTGTGTTTATACGTGTCTTGTGTGTGTGTGTATGTTTATATGTGTTGCATGTCAATACAAATTTAATCTGTGTCTATATTTTTTTAACCATGTAAATTCGTATTTAAAACACGTAAAGACATGAAACACAAATTTTAGAATTCGTGTCAGCACAAATAGACTTGAAACATGAATTTCTAAAACTCATACACAAAAAATCCGTGTTGTGTTCGTGTCGTGTCAATCGTGTCGTATATCAAATTGTCAGGTCTACACTTGACAACTCTATATTTTGATTAACGAAGGAAAGTTGGTGCTATAATTAACACATACCACATGGACATGCATTGTAACAATATGAAAAATTCGATTAAAAATGCTTAATAATGTCAACCACACAGACGATTTCAACGTCGGTCTCGTTTATTTAAGGGTAATTTACTAATTTATACAGGGTCTTAAATGAATCAAATGTTCAAATTTTTGCCGTTTAAGTGTTTTGAGTCTGGTGTCCGAGTTAAAGCTTTAACGTCGTGGTGACACTGATGATTTGAATTATTATCGTGTATTATTACAAATAAATAGAAAACAGTTTAAACTGCATTTAAATATTGGGTTGCTATGTTTATGATGATTATGAACAAAATGCATGGTGTTGTAGTCATTGTAGTTGATCTTGTGCCCATGTTACTATTAATATACGTACATATTTTATTATTCATGCAATTAAATGCTTCTTTATAAAGTGGTTTTCATTATAAACACTTTTCGTCACTCACCCTTCTGGCACAAAATCTTGTCCGTCCACACTCCACTACAATACAGTATACACACACATTACATATATAAGAAATACGAAATTTTCCCTTAAAATTTACAAAATTTAATTTTAAACTTATACTAGAAGGTTAATACAAAATAATCTAACCAATGATGTTTGACAATGAAGTTTTGACACGGAACTTTTTACTTTTGGGGTCTATATAGGTTTGAGCTTTTAGGAAAAAAAAGCTAGAAAATAAATAAAAAGCTAGAAAATAAATATTCATTCGGAATATAAACTTCTAAACCACAAAACTTCAAATTCACAAACTACTTTAAAAACTACTTCAAGTAGCAGTTAACAAAAAATAATAATAATAATAATAATTTTTTAAATTGTCTTCATTACTTTTTTTAATAAATAATGTGTTTTAGATAAGGCATTTTATGTAATTTTAAATGTTTTAATAGTTCACAACTAGTTTCTTTTTTTAATTTGAACACTCATACAATAAAAGTTATATCTTCTGGTTTTTAGCTACCGGTTATCAGTTATCAGCTTCTAGTTAGTTTCATCGAACATGCCTGTAAGAGTCCAACATCATAAAAATAAGAGATAATTTTGTCTATATCATTTTAAAGTTTCCTAATTATGTCTATCTTTATAAAACCTCAAATAGTGTATATATCCTTACAAAACTTATGAGCTCACACATATAACCAAATTCATAATCATATAATCAATATATTTAAAAATTAAAAACATTAACTTTAACCATGATTATAACTAAATTACAAAAATGCATATTTGCAATCTTTCTCATAATCGATCTCATTACTCACAATGCGGTTATCCAAAACCTAATTCTTTGTTGCTTCACATTCTACATAAATGGTTAGTAAAAGCTGGTGATGGCATATTCCTAATCAACTACTAAACGATACATTTCATATCTGACAATCGATTTATGAGATATGTGATTATTCTCCTTTAAACAATTTGTTATGAAATGAATATGTAATTGGTGGTTATGCAATAACATCTGCAACTCCAAATATGCGAGTTCAACTACCCTAATCCCATTTTCGATCGTCATCTTTTAAGTAGCTATCAATGCTTACATTGGATTTTGGTTGATGAGTATGGTTGGATCGATGTCAACTCCACGACGGATTATAAATTAAGGATCGATACTTTTTTCAACTTGTTAGTATTATTAGGCAAGTCAATGAATGATATATCGACCTAACTATGTTATCTACCGGAACATCTAGATTTGTATCGATGTGTTTAAGATTTTGGGGAAGGATAATACTATAATTTTAAAAATTAATTAGTTTTTAAATAACAAAAAATCAATTTAAAAATTATATATATATATATATATATATATATATATATATATATATATATATAGACTAACTATGACTAAATTAAGTATTTTGGTATATGTGTGACGTTATATGTTTTATACGAATATAATTTGAAGTTTTACAAGTATATAGGCGTAGTTATGAAAGTTTCTAATAAAATAGAAGAAATTATGTTTATAATATATAGGTTTGAGATCTTTTGAGAACCTAAGAACCAATTGATCAAAAAAATTTAACACTAAAATCTAAGATGTCAGGTTTGCTATCAAAAGCATTTATAAGGAAACCTTAGTTTTTTAAAGAAGCTAGGGAGGGTAATTTGGGATACAAGATGACCACCCCTACAAATTATCCAAATCCCTAGAATTATCCTTACTATCCAACTTGTTGACTGCTCTTCCACATCTATTGTGATCCTCATTCCTTCTTCTACTAACACCTTTATCAGTTGATGAATCGTCCATTTGGCTTCACTGCCGCCTCTGTCGATCATCCGTAAAAATTCGTCGTTGATCATCCCTAAAAAGTTGTTGTCGCTTCAATGGATGATAATGATCATGAAGACAAATAGCCCTGGCACATCGACAATCACAACCACATCATCACATCCCTACCAGCGAATTAGAACCTCCATCTATTTCTCTGTACTTGTTGCCTCCATCAAACACCCATATAGATCAGTGCATTTGTCTCCCTCATAGCATCAAACCTTAAATTTGCTAACTCTTGTTTCTGTGAATATGACAAGGCATGACACATAAAGATCGGTCTGATCCCTAAGGTCTCGAAATCACTAGTTTGAGTCTCATCTCGCTCCTCTTAACATCTAGAATTCTGGAATATGTATTCTCCTTCTCTTATTTTCATCAATTTTGACATTTTGTGCAGGTTCTGAGTTTGAATTTATTGAATCGAGTATTGATATCTATTAAATCATTTGAATATGATTATTGTCATAAGAATTAATGTCTTGAATCTATTCTGCAAGTTCCGAATTTGAGATTTTCAGGTTATGAAAGTTCTAATTTTCAGATTTTGTATATATTGAACGACTTCAATCAGGGTATTGCCACAAAGGTTTTTTATACAACTCTATTAGTGTATATATGCATAGTTTATCCATTTTTGCAATTGTGTGATCAACATCATACTTATATTTTACAAATAGAGAATCATTTGATCATATGTTCGTCAATAATTTCATAGAAAGTATGCATATTTTCAAAGAGTGCATTAAAAAAGCAGACTCAATTCATTGTCAAATAGTGCATATATACACATATATGAAGGTATGCATATTTTCATTACTGAATAATGTGTGTGTGTGTGTGTGTATATATATATATATATATATATATATATATATATATATATATATTAATATATCAAAGTTCATATATAAGATTGTATAATAAATTCCATGAAATTGTTATTGTTTGTTAACGTTCATATATATGTGAATATGTAGTATGATAGATGACATGAAGTTGTTATTGTCAATAAAAGTGCCTACATACACGTACATGCATATATGTTATTAGGTTGTCTATGAATCTAAACATATAATCATGCTAAGTGGAAACCTACATTTATCTTATTTATTCATGCACCCTAAGGATCTAAGTTTCATGTTATTATTCCTAGCCTACTAAGACATAAAACACAAAGAAGAATAGCATACCTCTTATGTAGCCATTGATATTCATGCTTGAGATCTTGTCATTTGTTGGGTTTTGAGCATTCTACCACTTCCTAAGTGTACATGCAACGATAATAACCTTGGATCTATGTTTGTCTAATTTTCATGCAAAGTTGATTTCCAAGGCTATGATCCTATCTAGCAAACATGGGGAACAATTTTAACTTGAATAATAGATAGAACTACATACCTTGTTGTTGTAAATGTTCCTTGAAACCTTGTGAGCCTTGCACCTCAAGTGTGATGCCTCAAATGCTTCACACAACACCAAATGCAAAGTACAAACTTGAGAGAATACTCTAACACACTCAAAATCGGCCAGGCCCTCTTGTTTCTCTAGTGTAGCCGATTTTGGGGAGAGACATGGTCCTTATATAGTGTGTTGCATTAGGTAAAACCCTAATGTAACATGACTCTTAATTTCTCAATCCATGGGTTAACTCCATGGAGCATCCATAGAGCATCCTATGGGTGGAACCCAACTTGATAATCCATGGAGCCTTTTAGCCCACTATATAAGATATGGAAGATTTACATAATCTACCCATATATTTAATTAGTTATTCTTTTGATCACTTAATTAATTCTAAATTAATTATTGATCAAAACTAATTAAATAATATTATTAATATATTAGAACTTATAATATATTAATAAACCATATGTGTTATTTCTCTCATTTAGTTTATCCAATTGCATGGTGCCATGTAACCCAAATGGACCATGCCAGGTCGGTTCAAGTATTTACCAGAAATAGTTATGGACTTAAACATCTTATCCAACAGTCTCCCACTTGGATAAATCTAATAACTATAACTGCAATAGTTCAGGAACCAATCGGCAATCGTAGCTCTTTCAAGGTCTCTCGGAACTGAGAAGATGTTGATACGCCATTTAAGATAAGTGATCATATAATCCTCTGTTCTAGATATCAGCTGGACAAATACATGGAACAATGTCTTACTTATTGTCTAGCATTTTGTTTCCCGATTTCCAATTTGTTTGACAAAGAACTTAATTGAACACATCAACTTAGTTCTGACCGAGCCCGGTACATAGGTCAAAACAAAATCATCGAGGGGCCCAGATATCAGCTTCTAATCCAAGAAGGAACAAATAAACTTCGACTCATATGTTTGTTCTACCACTAATTGAATTACACATAAAACCACGTTTTATATCACCGAGTTACCAATGCATTTTCGTACAATCAATGCATAACCAACTCATAAGTAACAAATCACATCTCTAGGTTTGAAGACTTATATGATATTACCGTCTCACGATCACTCGAGATAAAATTCCATGAAGTGATTCCAGTGAGCGTGGGTTGATTCCAATACTCAGAACTTATGAGCACTCATGAAGTGTTGTCTTATATCCTGACACCTACAACCAACTTCATGACAGTCTTACTTCATGTCTACTTCATGTCTACTTCCAACATATGACTGACTGTGGAAAATTTGAATAATATGTGAAACCACAACATACTATTCTGGAAGTCAAAACATGCAAAAGAAATTATAGTAAACGATTGACAAAAGATAGTAACACTTTACTCATAAATAAACACAACTTTTATTCATCATTAATTGTCAATTACACTTTACGAATTTCATAATTTATCTAACTACTAAAATTCATATCTTCCTTCAACCCTATGCTCCGAGCATGTTGGAGATGCTTAACCCTACTCAGTCCCTTTGTGAGGGGATCTGTTGGGTTCTCATCTGATGATACCCTCTTTGCCACGAGGATTCCTTCTTCTATGTGATGTCTGATAAAATGATATCTTCTGTTGATGTGGCTGGATCTTCCGTGATCCCTTGGTTCCTTGGCTAAGGCAACAGCACTTTCACTATCACAGAAAATTTCCATGGGCTCCTTTATAGCTGGTACAACTCCAAGGTCTCCAATGAAGTTCTTTACCCATATTGCATCCTTTGCTGCCTCGCTCGTTGCTATATACTCTGATTCACAAGTGGAATCAGCCACTGTCTCCTGCTTGGAACTCTTCCAAGTGATTGCTCCTCCGTTTAACGTAAGGACCCAGCCCGACTGAGAGCGGAAATTATCCCTATCAGTTTGGAAGCTAGCATCACTATACCCTACAACTCTCAAGTCATCACTCCCACCGAGGGTAAGGACCCAGTCCTTAGTCCTCCGTAGGTACTTGAGGATATTCCTTACCGCAGTCGAGTGTGCCTTGCCAAGAATCCCCTGATACCTGCTAACCATTCTCAAGGCAAAAGCTATATCAGGTCGAGTACACGTCATAGCATACATGATCGAGCCAACTGCTGAAGCATAAGGTACTTGACTCATTTCTGCTATCTCAGCCTCGGTACTTGGGCTTTGTGTCTTACTCAATCTAGCGTTACTCTAGATGGGTAACTCTCCTATCTTGGAGTTCTGCATGCTGAATATCTTCAACACCTTGTCCAAGTATGTACTTTGACTAAGTCCAATTAGTCTTTTACTCCGGTTTCTCAAAATCCTTATCCCTAGAATATAGGCAGCTTCTCCTAGGTCCTTCATAGAGAAACAATTCCCAAGCCAGGACTTAACTTCCTGCAAAGTTGGGATGTCATTTCCTATGAGTAGTATGTCATCCACATACAATACCAAAAAGCTAACTATACTTCCACTAGCCTTGACATAAACACAAGATTCATCTTCACTCCTAGAAAAGCCAATTTCCTTGACCTTTTCATCAATGCAAAGATTCCATCTGTGAGGTGCTTGCTTTAATCCATAAATGGATTTCTCAAGCTTACACACTCTATTAGGGTACTCCTTGCTGACAACACCTTCTGGCTGACTCATGTAAACATCTTCAGTCAACTTTCCATTAAGAAAAGCGGTTTTGACATCCATTTTACAAATTTCATAGTCATGAAATGCAGCTATGGCTAACATAACCCAAATAGACTTAATCTTGGCTATTGGACAAAAAGTCTCATCATAATCCACTCCAGGAATTTGAGAGAAGCCCTTTGCAACCAGTCGAGCCTTATAAGTGTGTACATTACCATCCATGTCGGTCTTCTACTTGAAGATCCATTTGCACCCTACAGTCTTACGACATGGTACATTCTCAACCAAGTTCCAAACTTGATTGTCATGCATGGATTGTATCTCGCTATTCATAGCCTCTTTCCATTTAGCAGACTCAGGGCCGGCCATGGCTTCCGTGTAGCTGTTAGGTGTTGGATTAATGTCTAAGTCCATAACTATAATTGGTAAGACTTGACCCGACCCGGCATGGTCGATTTGGGTTGCATGGCATCATGCATTTGGATAGACTATAATGAGAGAAATAAGACACTTATGGTTATTAATATATTATAAGTTCTATTATATTAATAACAAGAATAATAAGATTATTTAATTAGTATTGATCAAGAATTAATCTAGGATTAATTAAGTGATCAAAAGAAGACTAATTAAATATATGGGTTGATTGTGTAAATCATCCATACTTATATAGTGGGCTAATACTCCATGGATTATCTAGTTGGGCTAAAACCATATGATGCTCCATGGATTCTCCATGGTGTTTTTGTACCCATGGATCATGGAAATGAAAGGCCATGTCAATTAGGGTTTACATGGTGTAACCCTAACTATATATGCATCTTATTCTTGACCAAAATCGGGACTAGAGAGAGTAAGAAAGGGCTAGCTGATTTTCAAGAAGTGTAGAATTCTCTCAAGTTATTCCAAGTGTATTTGGTGTTGTGTGAACCATTTGAGGTGTCACACTTGAGGCACTAGGCACTCAAGCTTCATGAAGACATTCTACATCAAAGAGGTATGTATTCTATCTTGTTATATTCATTGTTTTATAGCTTAGATTAGGATAATACCTTGGATGTTCATATTTGCATGTATAATAGAGAAAACATAGATCCAAGGTATTTAGGGTTGCATGTACACTTAGGAGTGTTAGAATGCTCATAACCAAACATTAGGTTCATCCAGACCTACTAGTGTCTCATCACTAATAAGTGTTTCACCTTCCGCAGTAATATGGAAACCATAGTAAAGCTCAGGTGCATTTTTAGCTCTCGTTTAATGCCTCAAAGGTACAAACTCGTCAATTGGCTCAACAGCAGTTTCCTCCTCAAGTTGAGGGCTAGGGTTTGAAGTTCCTTCACCACTTGACTCTTGAAGTTCTTCAAGGTCAATTTGACTCCCAGTGTCTCATTGGCTTATAAATTCTCTCTCTCGAAAGACTCTTCTTCTTGCTATAAAGACCACATTATCACTAGGTATGTAGAAGAGGTAACCAAAGGATCTTTGTGGGTAGCCGATGAAAATACACCTCTCGCTTCGGGGTTCTAGCTTATCATGAGACTCGCGCCTCACAAAAGCCTCGCAACTCCAAATCTTGATGTGGTATAGTTTAGGTACTTTAATAGTCCACATCTCGTGAGGAGTTTTGGCAACTTTCTTTGTAGGGACTAGATTAAGAATATGGGCAGCAGTCTCTAAGGCATACCCCCATAATGAGATTGGTAGCGAAGCTTGACTCATCATGGAACGAACCATATCCAACAAGGTTCGATTATGCCTCTCATCCACACCATTCAACTACGGTGTCCTGGGAGGTGTCAATTGTGAGACAATCCCACATTCCCTAAGATAGCCGAGGAACTTTGAACTAAGATACTCACCACCTCAATCGGATCGAAGCATCTTAATATTCCTGCCCAATTGATTCTCGACTTCCTGTTTAAATTCCTTAAACCTTTCGAAAGTCTCTAACTTATGCTTGATTAAGTAGACATATCCATATCAACTGTAATCATCAGTAAAAGTCAAATAATAATGATTAGCATCCCTTGTGGCATGTTTGAATGGTCCACACACATCCGTGCGCACAAGATCCAACAAACCTTCACCCCTCTCATGAGAACCTGTGAAGGGTGACTTTGTCATTTTTCCAAGTAATCATGATTCGCAACTATCATCAGACTTTAGGTCAAATGACTCCAAGACTCCATCCTTTTGGAGTTGACCTATGCGTTTCTTGCTTATATGTTCAAGACGACAATGCCATAGTGATGCTTTATCCAAGTTATTATTATTAACAGAACCAACACACAATACATTATTTCCTAAGTTATCAACCACAGATATTGTTTCATACACGCCATCACAAGGTAATGCTTTAAAATAAAGAACATTATTAAAGAAAGCATTAATCGAACCAACTTCATTATCAAATGAAAAGGTGAAACCTTGTTTATACAATGCATGAAAGGAAATAATATTTCTTGCCATTTCTGGCGAATAACAACATTTATTCAAATCTAAACTAAACCCACTACTTAGCGATAAAGTATAAACTCCAATCTTGGTGACAGGTGAAGCTTTCCTGTTTCCCATGATCAAGTTTATCCTTCCTTGCTCCACATTCTCACTTCTTCTTAGTCCCTGCAAATCAGAACAGATATGAATACCACAACCGATATGAAGGACCCATGAGTTAGAATGGGGTGAGTTATTAGATAAGATAGTGTAAATACCTGCATGGTTGGGTTTTAACTTTCCCATCATTCACATCTTGCTAGTACTTTGGGCAGTTCTGCTTCCAATGTGCCTTTTCATGGCAACAGAAGCATTCAACCTCTTTTGGGTCAGAAGAAGGGGTGATGAAACCTTTCTTGGTTCCACTTGAAGAAGAGCCATCAATGGTCCTAACCTTGGTACCCTTTGAAGAACTCCTTCTCTTCTTCCCTCGTCCTTTCCTTATCGCCAAGACAGGGGCGGAGTTGGTAGGAGTAGGAGTAGTAACAACCGCCTTACCCTTAAGACCACTTTCCGCGGTCTTTAAGAGTCCTTGAAGTTTACTGAGAACGACATCTTCCTTGTTCATGTGGTATGTCATGCGGAATTGATCATAACATGAAGGTAAGGAGTGCAAAATAATATCTATTGCTAGCTCCTCAGGGAAGTTCACATTAAGTTTCAACAAGCGGTCCACAAATCTTTGCATTTTCTGCATGTGGCCCGTGATGGGTTCTCCATCCTTCATTCGGGTTGTTATCATGGAGGAGATGATTTCATACCTCTCTTGTTGTGCACTTTGATGGTATCTTTCCATCAAATCTTGGTGCATTTCAAAAGGGTAGTAGTCCTCGTAGGACTTTTGGAGATCGGCTGTCATAGTGTCCATCATGATGCATTCCACCTTGGTGGCATCCCTTTCATGTGCCCTAAAGTCAGCGATCTCTAGAGGAGTAGCAACTGTCTCCTCAATCTCCTTAAGCTCCTTATCGAGGGCATATTCTTTGTCCTCGTAGCGGGTAATCATTCGGATGTTTCTGATCCATTCATTAAAGTTGGATCCATAAAAAGTGACTTTCCCACACAACTTCATAGGAGAAAAAGAGCCATTAGGATTAGAGCCAGAAGCAGCAGTGTTTGCAGACATCTAAAATGAAGAAAAGTTTAGTTCAGAAATAGAGATAGTCCTTAATAAAACACCAAAATTTAGTATTAAGGCTAGGACCCAATCACAATATATTATACTTAGAAGAGGTATGTCGTAATCTAAGTAATAACATATTTGAAAGGTAGGTGAATGACGATTCACCAATTTCCACCAAAGTTGAAATATTAAAAATATTTAATTTGGTTCATAGAAACTCCTAAATTCTTTTGAGATTCAATGAACTTTTCAAAGGCATGTTTCAATCTCGAGTGTGCCCTCCAAGTTTTGTGACTGGGATGCCGAGGATCACAAAACGAGGTGTGAAGTAACCATGCAAATTACTTGGTACCCTTAATAAATTACCCCTCAATCGATGTGTCGGTTAACCACACACGCTCCATCAATACTATGATAAATATTAAGTCACCCTTTACTTACCTTGTTAAGTCCAAGTTAGTGTGCCGGTTAACCACACACGCTCCACTTACGACTTAGATAAAGTGTAAAGTGTAGTTTCATGGATTAGCACCTTATTCACATTTTTCCTAAAGTAACTAAGATTGGGAATTTAATAACACATTTAGTTACTTTATAGTATTCATCATACTTTTGATGAGAATTTATAAGTCCGTGTCTTACCAGTTCGGCTAATGACCCTCCACCAGTCAAACAAGCAGTGGGTGAGAGTCGACACCCATTAAGTTGCCATTTTATAGGAAACAACCTTATACCCACCTTATAGACCGGCTTCGTGAATGAGGGGTACTAGCGGTAAGACGATTTTAATCTTATACATATATATATATATATATATATATATATATATATATATATATATATATATATATTAACTTATAATATTATAAATATAAGGGTTAAATTTTAACTTTTAAAATTCTAAGGGTTGGAACTAAAGTTTTAATCAAGACTTTACTTGTTCCAAAACTTGAGGGAATGTTTTGTAAACTTTTAAAACTTTTCATTTCTTGTAACTTATGAGTTTATTAGGATATTAAAAATGAAGACTCTTCCTTTTTATAACCCATGTGTTCTTTTAATGGTTTTTAAACAAAGTGACTTATGGTTTTCCATAACTTGAGGACATGTTATGGACTCCATTAAAACACATAATGATCATGAATTAATCTACCACATAGGTTACAAATAATTCCTATGATCATCTAAACATCATAAGATCAAGAACATGAATAAGAACACTTTCATGAATAAAAAATTACATTTAAAACTTTGTAATTTTGATAACTAGTTGTTGTAAATGGATTAGCAAAGACATTACACCATCTAAAACAAGTTTTCAAGTACCAAAACAGTTTAGGGTAATGTTTCTAGTCCATTTCCAGCAACTAAAGTCGAAAATCTGCATTCTGAGGCTCGTACTCACCGAGTGCATGAACCTACTCGGCGAGTAGGTTGAAGATTCACATGAACTTGGCGAGTCCCCCCATGGACTCGGCGAGTTCATCAGTCAGATTGTAAAAATATCGACTTTTTTCAACTATTTAGCACAAATTACAAACAAACAAGCCTAGGATCTGATACCATTGTTGGGTTATGAGCATTCTAACACTTCCTAAGTGTACATGCAACCCTAATAACCTTGGATCTATGTTTTTCTAATTATCATGCAAAGTTGATTTCCAAGGCTATGATCTTATCTAGCATACATGGGGAACAATTTTAACTTGAATAATAGATAGAACTACATACCTTGTTGTTGTAAGTGTTCCTTGAACCCTTGTGAGCCTAGCACCTCAAGTGTGATGCCTCAAATGCTTCACACAACACCAAATGCAAAGTATAAACTTGAGAGAATACTCTAACACACTTAAAATCGGCCAAGCCCTCTTGTTTCTCTAGTGTAGCCGATTTTGGGGAGAGACATGGTCCTTATATAATGTGTTGCATTAGGTAAAACCCTAATGTAACATGACTCTTCATTTCTCGATCCATGGGTTAACTCCTTGGAGCATCCATGGAGCATCATATGGGTGGAACCCAACTTGATAATCCATGGAGCCTTTTAGCCCACTATATAAGATATGGAAGGTTTACATGATCTACCCATATATTTAATTAGTTATTCTTTTGATCACTTAATTAATTCTAAATTAATTCTTGATCAAAACTAATTAAATAATATTATTAATATATTAATACAACATATGTGTTATTTCTCTCATTTAGTTTATCCAATTGCATGGTGCCATGCAACCCAAATGGACCATGTCGGGTCGGGTCAAGTATTTACCAGAAACAGTTATGGACTTAGACACCATATCCAACATCATTGTCATGGATGCTTGGATGAGAGGAACTAGGCCATAACCTCTAATGGTATCACACCCAATGAAACCAAATAGTGGAATCAAATAACTAGGAGAAGGTTCAATTTCGCAAACCCTAAAAGGGTTAGAAATTGTCCTTATAGAGAGAGGAAAAAGGGTTGGTAAATTTGTCAAGCGAAGGTACAAGGAATATATAGCGTACCGCTTTTTAACACAAAATTTTCATTTTTAAAACATATACAACATAAGATTCCACATCCCATTTTCATTAATACATGATTATCATAAATTTATTAAAGAGTGTTTTTAGCGGAAGTCAAAAACATTATTAACTTATTCAATGCGAGTAAAGTCATGTTGGAGCTTCCCACAATCAGAAAAACAACCTAAAAAATAGTTATTCAACAACTGTAAGTCAAAGTTTAGTGGTTCCACAAGATAACATATATCACAATACATATACCTGCATACAAGCAATGAATCACGATCTTTCGCTGCTCTACATATAAGATGTGTCTGGACTCCCGGCCTATCATCGTTCTGTCTTCAACATGAATCTAAGGCTCACAGACTAAAACTGTTCCACTCTCAACTCTTCACACAACAATAATGAATAAATCAAGTATACTACATGTTAAAAATATCTCTTTAAGAATAAAGTGAGAATTAGCCAATAGAGTCTAAATGAAAGATGTAGTACTCATCAATAGCTAAGCGTGGAGATAAAGAACATTAAAAATTGAGTTCGTATGAAGAAGATACAAATTTTTGAAAATTTCCAGTTGATGCCACATGCATATAGGCACGTCGTGCGTTTCTAGAAGACGGCCACATCGATCCATGTCACACCCTGCCCATCTGTTGGCGGAAACACCGGGAATTGCGATGTAAGGATAATTGGATCTCGATAACAAGTAGAATTAAACAAAAAAGGTATATTTTAAAATTTATTTATTATAGATTTTGAAGGATTACATTATTTTAGAGACAAAAAGAAACTCCTAAAATAGCTATACAAATCTTCAACAACTTCCTTGCAAACTCGGGGACACTTTTCCACACTCATATTCCTGAGAATACATGAATTTTGAAAGTCAAAATAATTTTGGTGAGTGCATGAGTTTTTATTTTTGGATATTTGCATTCCTTTTTAAGAATACTTTTCTTTAGTGAAAATCTTTCTTAATTATTTATCTAGTCCTTTATCTTTTAAGATATCTTTTATTGATCTTAAATGACTATCTATTAGGATATCTAATGATCCTGACATATTTTAATTAGGATTGTCTTTTTTTAATCCTAATTTACTATCTTTCAAGGATTTCTAACTATCCTAACATATTTTAATTAGGATTGTCTTTTGTAAATCCTAATTTACTATCTTTCAAGGATTTCTAACGATCATAATGTATTTTAATTACCATATCAGGCGTCCCTAATGGTAATTTAAGCTCTAAGGAAAATTTTAATATATTAACGTGAGCCTCTATAATCGACGCTACGACCGTAAATGTACTCCTAATTACGACACTTCATCGAACGTCGAATAGTAACTTATATGGAAGGTATCCTACCAGGATTTTAGCTAGCAGTCGCAGGTGGGGTTGTCATTGCCCCGTATAGATCTACACATAACTTCCTAGCTCTCGCAAGATTAATGATTATAGGTATTGGGGATATGCCAAGTTTAATGAAGGCTTTTTGGATGAATAACCAACTCACTAACGTATTAACCATAGGCTTTATCTTTTATATTTATCATAATTACCCTTATATATATATATATATATATATATATATATATATATATATATACACACACACACATCACACTATCTTTGTATATACCTCTTCCGGGTATATATCTTAAGATGATCTTTGTGTGTGTGTGTATGTATATATATATATATATATATATATATATATATATATATATATATATATATATATATATATATATATATATATATATATATGTACTTGATAATTATATTTATGATCTCATAATTATCTGATATATATAAATTGTCATATATATATATATATATATATATATATATATATATATATATATATATATATACCCTAATTATGGTTATTTTAACAGGATATTTTGGCAGCATAACAATTAAGTATAGTACATATACTAAATCTTGTCTAGCATATCTCCTAGGTACTTAAAGTTTCCTAGGGACTTTTTCATTATAACATCTAGGTATTACCTATTCCTAGATTATCAGGAATCATATCCTTTAGACACAGATCATAGCTTAAATCTAGACATAGTATCCACATTTATGTTATCCTAAGGTATCTTGCTTATAATAGAATGACTTAATATTTCTAAGATAAATATTATTAAAAATCATTTGTTATGCATCTATCCCCCATGAAAACATTTAAAATAGTAAAATATGGGCCGTGAACTCACTCTAGGGTTTGAAACAACTGATGTAGGGTAGAGACGAGCTCGAAACTCTGGGGATCGCTCCACGAGGTAACACACGAACTAGATAGAAATAGAGTAGTGTTTTGAAGGTGTGTTTGGTTGAATGTCACAACCCTCTATTTGTAGTCGAGTTTTGGGGGTGCGCATCGAGCATTTCCTATGAGTGGCATGCATTTTGAGCATCGTGTCTCCACATGAAGTTGTCACGTGTCCCCTCCGTACTCAATCACATGTCTCGCAATCTGATCGAATCTGGTGTCACCTGTGCAGCGCACGATGGTGCGCAAGAAAAGATTTTTCAAAGATCATTGCTTCCTCATGTGTGCTCCAATCTAGACCCACTCTATATCTATGTGATGATCTCAAAATGTACTGTAACTTTCCTTTTGGTTGTTTCGGTCGGTTTTGACTTTCATTTTCGAGCACAACGGGCGTAAGAATTATTGATTTTTAAAACAAATCTTAACATACTCATATAGATTCCGTTTTCGACAAACTTTTTCCTAAAGTTTATATCTCGAGGAGTACCACAAAACTTGCACTTTTAGTCAAATGTTAACCAATTTGTAAGTACCATTTCGACGTAATTAATTTTAACTACGCGGTTGATTTTTTTTATAAAATCCCTAACTCTCTCATTCAGAGTGAAATTTTTACGAATCTTATATCCTTGTGATCAGTTAACAAGTACTATCCAAGTATGTTAACCAAATCGGAAAACGTCACAACTTTTTGATTGCTAATTTTCAGAGCCTAATGGACGATTTTTAGCAAATAAATGTAACAACATATATGATGCTTATTATCTTAATAGTAGAATATTACAATACTTTCTGTTACATTTATTCTCTTATTATTCTCTAACGGTGACTAGTGATGGAATTTCTCAGGTTGTCACAGTCTCCCCCTATTTAGGAAATTTCTTCCCGAAATTTTACCATGTCGAAGGGTTTTTTTTAGAACAAGTGAGGTACTTGTTCTTCATTTGTTTTTCTCTTTCCCACATATACTCTGGTCCTCACTTAGAGTTCCATTGCACTTCAACTATAGGGATCTAACTCCGCTTGAGTCATTTGACCTCTTTATCCACTATTTCGATAGGTTCTTCGATGAAGTTCAACTTAGGGTTAACCTGAATTTTATCAATTGGAATGAAGAACGTATCGTCAGCAAGGCATTTCTAAAGAGTTGATACATGAAAGACGTTGTGCACATTGTTAAGCTCTAGAGGTAATCTAAGTCGATATGTAACTGGACCTATCCTTTCTGATGAGAATAAATCTCAGATCGATTAGATCTTTCGCAAGTAAAAAGATGAAGATCAAACAAATCAAACACAATAATATAATGAACGCAGTATGGAATCAACGTTATGCTTATGATTCAAATATAGTCACGCCTCAGCAGAGCTCGATGAAGAACTTCCCCTATAGAGGCGAGCTAGGGTTTACAAAACTCAATGAGAAAAATAATGAAAGTGTTACTTACAAAGGCTGCATGCATGCAACTTAAATACTAAACCTTAGAAGAAAAACATGCACGGCTAGACAGGCCCAAACAGGCAACCAAAACCGGGCTAAGGACCGACCCCGTGACGCAACACTATAAGCTCAACAATCTCCCCCTTTGGGTCAAATGAGGCGAGAGATCATTTCCTTTGAGTAGGCTTCACAGTCTTCACAACCTTGAACAGCCGAGGGATGATAGCAAGAAGTGTCTTCCGAAATTGAATGTACCATCTCAACATATTAGCAAACATCTTCTTGTCAGCTGCTGTGTTCTTACTACACCTCTGAATGATCTCCAAAATGTGCTCCAAGCAAGCGGTTGAGAAGAGGTGTTTGTCAACAAGAGCGAACAGGCATTTTTGACCTTCGCCCCTGATAAACATCATTGTGTGATACTTTGAGTCGATTTTGCCCTTGACCATTGTATTCACATCGCTTGCTCTGCCCATCGTTTTGATCGTGGTTCTCTTGTGGATAGCAGAGGCGATCTCTTGCTCCATATTTGCTACTTCGTGAATGTAGCAAACAAGCATTCGCTTGACATGGTCAATGATCGGTTGATACTCCTGTGGATTTGACAGAAAAATATTGTTGAGGAGTATCCTGTCGTGGGGATTGAGGTTCGGCAGATCAGCCAGGGTGAAGTTATGAACGGAGCCTTCAGAGCCTCAAGTCACTTTGAACTTGACATTGAAAAACTTCCCGGCTAAGTAGGGCTTCAGAACCTTGACAATTGTGATCTTCTGTGAACTCTAGGTCAAGTACTGGGGTTGAGCGGACTCTAGATAGAAATCCAACAGATCTCAATCCACCATCAGGTCTGGAGAAGGGATAGTAGCAGTTGAGTTGAAGTAGTGAAAGATGAATGCCTTTCGAGTGATCGGCATGTCAAACTGTGCATCCTTGGAGTTTTCAAGCCCAAACGACATAACTGGTTCGAGCCAAAGAACACTTGGTTCGTATATGGCGCTTCTTTGAAGCGAGTTAATAGTCCATTATGGAAAAATGGACTTCTTCTTCTCCATTAGCTCATTCTCTTTCTGCTTCTTCTCTAGGTCATCCGTTTGTTTCTTGAACTTTTCTTCAAGCTCTTTATCAGTAGATTTTGTTTTCTGATAAGGCTTTTTGGGGTTTTCTTCAAAAACATCATCTTCGTCATCAGTGTCATCTTCACCGATCTTCTTTTTCTTCTTGTCTCTTTTACTGACCGAAGCTTCATTATCCTGCGGCTCAGCAGTTGGTTTCGGTTCAGGATGAGGTTGAGTCTTCGCTGCCTTCTCTCCCCCTTGTTTCGGCTGGACACCAGTCACCGAAACACCCTCGATATGAGTAAGGATGTTCAGGGCAGGTCTGAGTTTCTCAACCAAATTCCTTCGGATAGTAATGGTTAGGATGGGATCATGGGCATCAAGGAGGTGAAGCAAAATGGAGTGAACATCGCCAACGGAGCTTCAGATAACCTCCCTTTCAAATTTCAAATCGTTCAGTTTAGCTGTTGCAGTGCGAAGTTTGAGATTTTGCATCTTCAACTAAGAGGTTCTTTATTCCAGCTCATCCATAATGCGATTTTCCAAAGCCAACTCTTCCTCCAGTTGATTCAATCGATCATTGACATTATAATATAGAGTGGCATTGGCTGCTTCGATTGCTTGACGAGCAGATTCAAGATTGGATCTCTCAGCTAGAAGAGAACGCTGAAGATTATTAACCAAAGTGTTCACAGTCTGAGAGTTCTTCTGAGCAGCCACTTGCATAGAATCTAAAAACAAATGAGCTTCAGAAATTAGTTTATCGACTTTTGCGGTCGCATATTTGCATTCCTTCGTGGAAGCCTCAAAAGCAAGGGAGTCCTTCTGGCATTGGGAAGTGGAGGCGTTTATAGTCTTAGCTGCAGCAGTGAGGGAGGCATTATGTTCTTGGAAAATGGAGGAGAACAATGCTTTGAGAGCAGCATCTAAATTGGCCCCAGAGGAAGAGGAGGAAAGCAATTGATCAAGTTTTTCGTTGACTGCTTTGAGATGACGCTTGGTGACAGGTGCATCTTCATCTTCATCACTTTATACACGGTAAGGAGTGACATAAGTGGAACCAAATTCCAAGTCCTCACTGCCTAGAACTGGGGTGGTGTCAGTGTATGGGGAAGGTGATAAGGTTTTTGTAGTGGTTGGAGGTTCGGTTTGTTACTAGTGGTTCGGTTGTAACAGGTGGTGTGGGTGCTGTAGAATGAGCCCCATATTAGTATTAGTAGTGATAGCGTCTGTGAAGATTGGATCAGGGATGGGAATACTAGTTGATGGTTGAGAGGTAGTGATGGGAAAAATTGGAGGGATGGATATTGGTACAGAAACGGGTGGAGGAGAAGGAGCTTAGGAGCGAACATGTATTTCTGGGGTAGGCGAGCGAGGTGTGCTATCATCACGACCTGAAACCTCCTCATTAGAGCTTTTGCTTTCAGATTCTAAAGGAGGAGCAGATTTGTGTTTAGGAGGAACATACTCAGAGTCTGAATTGCTTGAAGATTGGAGTATGAGTCTCCGAGCGGGCTTCTTCTGCTTCTATGGTTGAGGCTGTGATGGAGAAACCTAGTCTGACTTTAGCTTCTTAGGGGTTTGACCCTTGGTTTGTTTTGAAACCTTCGCCTCTTTCTGTGTCTTAGTTTTCTTTCCCCTCTTGGTTGGCTTGTCAGCCTCTTCAATGGAGCGAGCCATGGCTGACGTGAGATCCCTTGGACCTGATGAAGGAATCTTCCTGTAATGTTGCAAAACATTGATTGCTTCAGACACACAGGCAAGTATGGTGTCAGGGATCGATCCAATGAAGGAGTATTTGGTAGGATCAGTGATGATTATCTTGGTGGTGTGAAAGGTGGCGATTGAGGAGAGAAGAGAGTCTGCTATGATTGGAACGTGGAGACGATCCATTGCCCACTTTGTGATGATGGACCAGTACCTTACACAGGAGATTTCTGAGTGTCTTGAGGAAGAATACAAGCTTTGAACCAGTTGCTGCCAGATGATGGACCCATAGTCCAAATTAATCCCGTGATATAGCCAATAAAGCGTAGTCATAAATGAATTGCTTGCTCCATCTGAGCCAGTGCTTCACTCATAGAGTCCTTTAAACAGGAGAGTGAAAAGGCCATTCCATTGAGGTGAAAGGCAGGACTTCTTGAACATGGTAATGGTGGTGAGGGTTTCAGTGTACCCCATTTGAAAGAACATGGAGAACAGTTGACCTGAAGTAATGGATTGAGGGTTTACCAAAGTTGGTTCTTGAGACAGACCAATTAGGGCACATAACCGGTTCTTGGAAATAGAGGTCTTGTCATTGTGGATTTCAAAGTGAATCCTCTCAGTAACCTTGTCATAGTAAGAAGTTGAATAGATGAGTGAGAGGCATGACATGGGAACGAATTCGACTTTTGACAGAGCATAGGCAAGAGGCGAGTATTTGAGACACTCGACGACATATAGCATGTAGCGTTCATAGATGAAAGGAGTAAGATCGATGATCAGGTTTTATTGAGGTTTGATGGTGAGGCAGGTTTGGTGAACAGATGTGTTGTGAACTAAAGAGGAGTCTGCCATTGTTGAAGCTTTGAGAGGAACAAGGTAAACAGTGAAAGAAATCGCTCTTTCCCTTTGAGAGAATATTTAAGTGATAAAAGGGTAAAGTGGAGCGTGCCTGATCCTTTTATACATACTAGTAGGAGAGAGAAAAATCCGGCTGATATCCTGGATTAATTTGAAAACCGTGCCTGATGTGACAGAGTGAACATTTGTCATACCCGATGATGACGTAGGAAAGAGAAATGTCGCTTCCTTTTTACACGCCATTCCATAAAAAGTGCTATTTCAAATTGTAAAAACGATTGGATAACTGCTGATTCAGCCTTAACTTTATACCAAAAGTCACCCCCATATTTCACATGAACCGTCATTGCCTTTTATCTTTATCGAGCATTGGAATACTTGAAGAAACGAGGCTGGAACAAGTAGACCATCATTAATTGAACCAGATTTTGGAAAGTCAAAGATATTCGTGCATAGAGTGTAAACGATAATGAAATAAAGAAAACTTTTTGTGGGTAGTGGTGATGTCTTGTTGAGATATAAAGCAATTGATTATGGGCACGAATCTCTTCCTTCAAAGTCAAGAGAGACTTTAAAGAGCTTGTGTGGTTTCCTATTAAATAACGATCAATAACTTGTTAAGAAGTATTGAAAGGCATCTTTTTAATTAAAGCTTGTAAAGGGTGGCTTTCGCTGCAATTCATGATTTCGATACTTGATATAAGACCGAAACTGAACGAAGTACTTGTGAGATCAATGTGATCTGTTGAACAAGTAGGTAGGGAAGATATTTATTGACTATTGGATAGGTGAGAAATCCCAAAAAAACAAATTTAACTAGATCCTTGGGGAAGAAAAAAATCTTGGTAATAGAAATTTTCATAAGAATCGCTCAAAATAAAAAGAGATTTCATTTAAAATTTGTAACATAGTGATCTTGTACCGTCGATTCATTAATGGTGTTGAATGGTGGGTTTCACTTAGTACGTAGTGACAAGAAACTAAGATCATTAACCTAGATTTTTGTATAACCATAAACCTCAGTGCTAAATGTTGAGAGTCTCAAGGGTTATATTGGTGAGATGAAGTGTGATGAAGAAAACTGATGTAAGTGGTATAAGAAAAGAATGTACCTTTGCTATAAAAGAAGGACTAAGCAGAAAACTCTAAGCTCAATATGAGTAGAGTAAGCTGGCTCATGATTAGAGTGAATATGATAGCCTAGTTTGGGAAAACATGATTTGTATGCATCATGTTATTAAGGCTTCACTCAGAATCTGTCGAGACTTTAGTCAACATGCAGCAGCATGCTTCTCGGGACTGGATCTTCAAGATCGAGAGTAACACTTATACAAAAGAAAACATTAGATTAAAAGAAGAATGTTTTTGTATTTTGTGAAAATTTTTAATTAAACGAAAAAGAAAAATATTTTTGGGTTATACATATAAGAAAATATGAAATAGAGAAATATTTTTGGATTTTATAAAAAAAAAAATTACAAGAAAGTATTTAAAATAGTGTACAAAAGAATACAATCAAAATACCTTGATAAGAAAAAGAAGCGAACAAGTTAAAAGGACCGAACCCGAAATAGACCGAACGTTCGGTTCATTTTGGTTCTAGGTCGAGCTTCACCCGAAATAGACCGAACGTTCGGTTCATTTCGGTTCGCTCTATTTTGCTTATTACCTTTATTGAAGCGAAGGCGATTTTGGTACAGATTTTGCTTCCATCATTCCTAGGCCATGCAAAATTTTGTTGAAACTTGCTTCAGGTAAAGCCTTAGTGAATATATCTACCAGTTGATCAGTCATCCTTACGAAGTGAATTTCCACGATGCCATCTTCCACATGATCTTTGTTGAAGTGATACCTCACTGCTATATGTTTAGTCTTTGAGTGTTGTATTGGGTTGTGATAAATCCTAATTGCACTTTCAGAGTCACAATGTAGTGGGATTTTCTTCATGTTCAGCCCATAATCTCTAAGCTGACTTTGTATCCATACAACTTGAGATGTGCATGATGTTACGGCGATGTATTCAGCTTCTGCAGTGGAGAGAGAAACACAGGTTTGTTTCTTTGATTGCCAGCTAACCAATTTACCGTCGAAAAATTGACATCCTCTAGTGGTACTCTTACGATCCAATCCACATCCACCTAAGTCAGCATCTGAGAACGCTTGGACAAAGAATCATGAGTTGGCTGGATACCACAGACCAAGAGAGGAGGTTCGCTTCAGATAGAGAAACATGTTTTTCACAACTTGCATATGAGGTTCGCGTGGATTAGCTTGGAATCTGGCACAATAGCAAACTGAGAACCTGATGTCAGGCCTGCTGGCTGTGAGATACATCAGTGACCCAATCATTTGACGATAGAGCGTCATGTCAGCGGATGGTTTCTCCAACGAAGGTGTAAGCTTTGTCCCAAAAACCATTGGAACTTTAACTCTGGAGTCTCCCATCATGCCAAACTTATCAAGTAATGTCTTTGTGTATGCCTCCTGATTGATAAAAATTCCTTCGGGTCCCTGTCTAATGTTTAAGCCAAGGAAAAAGTTAATTGGACCCATTGAGCTCATCTCAAATTTAGTTTCCATCAACTTCCTGAATTCAGCTGTTAAGCTGGGATTCGTGGAGCCGAAGATGATGTCATCAACATAAATTTGGACTATCATAAGGTGGTTACCCTCTCTCTTTCGAAAGAAGGTTGGGTCAACCAAACCTTGTTTGAATTTAGACATTTTTAAGAATCGAGTGAGTGTTTCATACCATGCTCTGGCAGCCTGATTTAGGCCATATACCGCTTTGTCAAATATGTAATAGTGATATGGATACTTCTCGCTCACGAAGTCTGGCGGTTGCTCAACGTACACAGTTTCTTCAAGTTCTCCGTTGAAAAAGGCACACTTGACGTCCATCTGATAGACTTCAAAGTTTTTGTGTGCAGCATAGGCAAGAAAGATACGAACGGACTCTAGTCTTGCAACAGGAGCGAAGGTCTCTTCATAGTTGATCCCATCTTCCTGACAGTAGTCTTTCACAACCAACCGAGCTTTGTTACGAATCACGTTCCCCTCCTTATCCATCTTATTTCTGAATACCCATTTGAGACCGACAACAGAAGCATCCTTTGGAGTTGGAATGAAGCGCCATACTTTGTTTCTTTCAAACTCATTCAACTCATCTTGCATGGCTTGAACCCAGTCAGAATGATCAAGTGTTGAATTAACAGTCTTTGGTTCAACTTTGGAAACAAAGGAGTTGAACATGCAAAACTCTACTTGAGAGAAGAGTGCAGCTTGTTTCGCTTTGATCTGTGATCGAGTTAACACCTTTTCTGAAGATTCCCCAATGATTTGACTTTTTGTATGATCTTTGGTCCATTTAATAAGAGGTGGGTAATTTGGATCACAAGAGGGATCTAATTCTGCATTGATTTCTTCTTCCAATTCAGATAGAGTATCATCATCATTGACATGTGTACTCTCCCCCTCGAATGATGATAGGAGTTCAACATCTGGATCAGATTGTTCCCCTTTGTTTGGACATTCAGTAGAGCTAGATGATTGTGACGTTCAATTCTCCCCCTGGAATGAAGAACCTAGATCTTTTTGTGGAGACGGACCCTCCCCCTAGACAGAAGGACGATCATTCGAAGGTTCGCCTAATTCTGGCCTCTAGGTCGCTTTAGGTTGCTCAGTAGCCATCTTTTGAGCATCATCGTCAATGATTTGCTTTAGATTATCAACCTTGTTGTCTTTCGCCCTTGATTCAAAATTGATTGTCGTTTGATCCTCATCAAAGAGAAGCACATATTGCTCGAAACGATTTGAGATAGATGTTGTAACTTGACTGGTCTTTGGAAAGATTTATTGCATTGCACCTTCGGTTGTCTTCATCTTCTTAACATAGCTATCGTCAAAAGTGACATAGTATGTTTCTTCAATCTTCTTAGAGCGCTTGTTTAGAACTTTATATGCCTTAGAGTGCAGGGAGTAACCTAAGAATATTCCTTCATCAGCCTTAGCATCAAACTTGTTTCGATTCTCTTTGGAGTTGAAGAAGAAGCATCTTGAACCGAACACATAAAAGAATTTCACATTCGGTTTGCGATTGTTCAAGATCTCGTAAGGAGTGATAGAGAATCTCTTGTTTAGATATGATCTGTTCTGAGTATCACAAGCAGCAGCAATTGCATCAGCCCAGAAAAATAAAGGCAAGGATGCGAAGCATAACATCGTTCAAGCTGCTTCACACAAAGATCAGTTTCGACTTTCAACGATTCCATTCTTGTGTGGAGTATATGGGGCTAAGAAATTATGAGTCGTTCCCTTCTCAGCAAGAAAATCTTAAAAATCTTTGTTCTTGAATTCCAAGCCAATGTCACTTCTTACATTATGAACAACTTTCCTCAGTTAAATTTCGACCTTCTTTATGAAGAGCTTGAGCTTTGGAGTAGCCTCAGATTTTTGCTTCAAGAAAAACACTCATCTGAACCGAGAGAAATCGTCCACTATAGCCAGAATATACTTGTTTCCACCAATGCTTTCAATGGAAGAGGGACTACACAGATCGATGTTCAATAGCTCCAATGGTTCTATCACCTTTGTATTGATAATAGAGGGATGACTCTGTCTACTCTGCTATCCCATTTCACAGGTTGCGCATAAATGGTCTCTGTCGAATTTGAGAACTGGAAGACCTCGAACATGATCTCCTAAAATCAGCTTGTTGATATCCTTGAAATTAAGATGAGAGAGTCTTTGATGCCATAACCAACTTTCATCTGAGTGAGCCTTCGTGAGTAAGCAAACTGCTAGTTTACCTCGAATTAGGTTGAGGTTTAAAGGGTACATTTCCCCCTTTCGCTTCGATGTCAATAGAATGTTATTGGACTTCTCGACTATTTCTGAGCCTTCATCATTAGACGATACCTTCAATCCAGTTCCAACTACCAATTGTGATACGCTGATAAGGTTGTGCTACAGTCCTTCAACATATGCGACCTTTCTTATTGAGAAATCACCATTCGCAATCATTCCATAGCCTTTGATAGTTCCATATGAGTTGTTGTCTTACTTCACAATTCCACCAACCTTGAGAGACCGTAACTCCCTCATTTCTTCCTTCCTTCCTGTCATGTGACGCGAGCAGCCACTATCAATATACCATTCTTCATCAAACTGCTCGTCACGTATAACCTGCAAAATATTAAGCAGATTTAGGAACCCAAAGTTTCTTGGGTCCTTGTGAGCCTTTTACACGACAGGGAATAGTAAGAGAGATATCAACCAAATCAGTACGTTTAATCAAAGTTGTTTCATCTTTTCTTTTTATAGTGAAAACTTTAATCAAAGTTGTTTCATTAGACGCAGGTTTTGAGATTTTGATGTCAGCTCTCTTTTGGATGTCTTTCGGGCACTTGTTGTCTTCTGGAAAGAGCTTTCATTTTCCCTTCATGTATTTTGAAGGATAACAATTAGAATAAGAATAGGAAGAATAAGATTTAGAAGAGTTCTTGGGCTGCTGATTATTAGTCTGTCTTGTTTGAGAACGTGAACAATCTTCACTTTTGTTCTTCTGATTGACCATTGGATCGAACCCATTCTTTTGGTTGTTGATGTTCTGAGGACCGAAACCGTTCTTTCGGTTAATGTTGTTTTGAGGACCGAAGCTCTCCTTTCAGTTTATGTTGTTATGAGGACCAAAGCTCTCCTTTCAGTTGATGTTATTCTGAAGACCGAAGCTCTCCTTTCGGTTCCTTGTTTGATGTGGACCAAAACTTCCCTTTCGGTTCCTTTCAGGCGAGGGACCGAAACTACCCTTTCGGTTCCTTTCAGTCGAGGGACCGAAACTATACTTTCGGTTCCTTGAATCCTCTTGCGACTTCTGCATCCTTTCGTACCTGACATAGTGAGGATTTTGTGAGTGTAGGTGGGACACATATCTCATTGTGTGGGGCCCGTTATATGATATTTTTGGTATGCAGTATCTTGGGGAACTCACTAAGGTTTGTGCTTATAGTTTTTAGTTTATGATTCAGGTACTTCCGGTTTCTAGGGGAATAGTTTGGGTTGACTGCATTGCACACACCATATGGATTCTGTTTATAGGACATACTCTAAGTTTTATGATGTTTGACATATTTTTTTTATTGGGTTGTATGAAGAATGTTTTGGAATACTTTTTCTACTTCAATCAAAAATGAAATATTTGGGTCATAATTTTTTGATGTATCTAGTTGGTATCAGAACACTGGTTTGAGGGATTCAGATCCACTCTCGAGTGTGTTTCAACTCAAACTGAGGATTTGGCAAGAGTTTTTAGAAAAGAAAAATAAATTCTTAGAAAGAGTTTTATAACAAAAATGGAAAGGTGTGGTGCATGTAATTAGCCGAGCTCAAGTAAGTTATCCCAAAATACTCATACATGTTTATGATATGTTTGAGTTGTGAATCTATGAATCGCATGCTAGATTAGGGATAAGTATCTACGACGGATGACTTTGTATGCCTGGTATATCAGCTTGTAGACTTGCATGTTAGTACTCATATGTCAATAATAGGATGACCTGATTAGTTATGCTTTGTTATGATTACTTGATGCTCAAATGGTGCTTGCTTTGTGCTCTTAGGAATTCTAACTAGCTTCAGCTAACTAGTAAACAAAAATGCTAAGTTTGATATTATGGGAACTAAATAATTTTAGAGGGTTAGGTTTTAACTCTATTGCGCAGCTCTTGTTTGAGTCCAACTGTTGTAGTGTGAGACCTCTCATTCGAAGAATTATCTTGTTTCTGTAATATGTAATTGTATTCGTGGGCTAGTTAGAGGAAGTTAGCAGGAGTTCCTTCGGTAGCTGATGGCGGAGAGTGGTGTGGAGTTTGCCCTAGGAAAACCTAGAATGAGATCTAGTGCGGGAAGCCTTATCTGTGGGGGAAATTTTTTGGGAGATAAAGTAACTTGGTTGAGTTAAGGCACTTCTTGAGGATATTACGGATAGATGTGGAAGGTAGTATGGCCCTATACTACTAAAAGTAGTGGATCCGTACTCGATTCAAGGAGGGATGTGTTGAAGCCAGGGAGGTTGTGGAGTTTTGATTCCCTAATGTGTATATTTTGATGTGTATTCCGATGGTTTATATGGTCTATTATCAGTATGGTGTTATTGCGAGGCAGACTAGTTGGCAATTCTAGTGATGGGGAGGGCTCGGGCTCGGATTCTGGAGCTGGGCAAATTGATAACCAAACGAGGGAGTTCATCTCGTCTGATATTACGTGCAGTATCCTTGATCAGACTCTTGTGATCTTTGGCATACTTAAGGAGGGTATTCTGGAGATTTTGTATGAGTGGTTGAGCGCCTTTTGCGCTGAGATTGTGGCTTAAGTCGGGACACGTTCTTTGTATCTCATTGCGAGTAGCTGGTGGTTAGTAGATGTTTCTAATGCCTTCAGTACCAACCATTGTCCCGAGGGGGACAAGGTCAGACTAGTTTCCTACTTCTTGAACGATAGGATACGTGATTGGTCGGATGAGTTAATACGTGTCGTGGGTGATGATGGTGTGGATTTGATGACATGGGGTGATTTCTCGACCAGGTTCCGAGCTGAGTTCGCATCGGTGATTGAGTTGCAGCAGTTGGTGCGAGAGTTCCAGGATCATCGCAAGACTACTGAGACAGTGGTTGAGATCAACACTATTTTCAAGGAGAGGCCACCTTTTGTTCCGTAGTTTGTGGCGGACGAGGAGATAAAGAAGGCCTGTTACCATGAGATGTTGAGGAGTGATATTTGGCAGTTTGTTAGCCAATCCAGCTGCAAGACACTGGAAGACATGATAGCGAGGGATAGAGAGAGGGAAATTGATCTGGAGATGGAGAAGAAGAGGAAACCATATTCTGTTTCTCGTGTCGAGGGTTCGGGCAAGAGGCCCAAGGTGGTTGATTCGAGAGGGAAGGGTCAGCAGGGTCGATGCCGCTGCAGTAAGTGCGGCAGGTCGCGTAAGGGGACGTGCATGGTGCCTGGTTCTGGCTGCTTCAAGTGCGGACAAACTGGTCATATCAACAGGGATTGTACTGCTACCACCACCATCACCTTGATATCTGATCTTATTTGCTTTCAGTACAAGTAGAGGGACCAGAAGAAGGCCCATTATCTGAGTTTGGCTACAGTATAACCGATGTCAGCACCCGCTCCTATGACTCTACAGATTACTGACGGCCGCCAGCGTCGAGCATATGTGCATGCAGTGACGAGTAGGGCTTTCCAGTTGACGGGAAAAGATGCGTGCTTGCCCACCCCACTAAAGCAGAAATACGAGGCGTGTCCGTATAAAGGGTCTCATAGAGAAAGTTAAAAGACAACACTAACCATAGTATTAAAAGTATTACAATTTACAATGTGTTTGAACATATTTTAAAAGAAATTACAATGCAATTGAAATACAACCATGTGAATGCTCCTAAAAGTGATGTGTCCTTAAGTGCCATCTTATAGACGAGTTCGTGAAAAAGCATGTAATATGAGCGGTTAACTACCGAGATAGTTGGTGAGTACTTACAGGTTAAAAATAATATTTGTTTCATGAATCGTAATGAAAGTTTTAATAGAAGTTTCCATAAATAAAGAGCATTGCTAAAATGTGTAATTAAGTATGCATAAACAAAGTTCGTTGTCATCATGAGATATAAAGTATGTTGCCAAATGAGATGGAAAGTTCATATTCTCATGGGATATAAAGTTCGTTGCTAAAACGAGTAAACAATTTTCGTTGCTAAAATGAGTATACAAGTTTCATTGATAAAATAAGTATACAAGTTTCATAGCTAAAATGAGTATACTAGTTTCATTGATAAAATGAGTATAAAAGTTTCATCGTTAAAATGGGTATAAAAGTTTCGTTGCTAAAATAAGTATACAAGTTTCGTTGCTAAAATGAGTATACAAGTTTCGTTGCCAAAATGAGTATATAAGTTTCGTCGCTAAAATGCGATGTAATATTCGTATGTGCATCAAGTTTCCATTCATGAGTTCACAACCCAAGCCTAATGACAGAATTGTGCCCTATTGACTACTATGTGTATCACAAACATAGATAATTAAATGTTAAAATGTACTCAAGTGAATCATGCGAGTGAGGAGTTGTCTACCTCCTAATAACGCTATCCATAATAATCATAGGCTCAAAAGAGTTAATAAGTTGTGTCGAATGATTCCAGGGACTGAACCGCGATACAGTCCTCGTGAATTAAAGTAACATACACATATATATAAAATATGGCAACCAAGTTTCATACGAGTCAAAATAAATACAACAAACATAAATAGTTTAGAAGATGCTTTTCCAACCAAAAACATTTAAAAACTGAAAATAGGGGGATCGTGAATACTCACAATGCATTGAGATGATGCAAATGGTGCCTTGAACCACGTTCCACAAGTACCACTATCGAGTCCTATAATAATGGTATACACTAGTGAGTCTCTAATCAAAATCAAACACTGGTATACTTACTACTATAATAGAATTATGTCAATATTACGTCAAAATTTAATATTGTTAAGTTACAAACATTTTTTTTGAAATGGTGAAATTTATAACTCATGTGATTAAGATAATTTTGGATATTGTTTTCCAAATTTTTGTAATATTAATTAAGGGTATTTCAATACATTTAAAGGTGTTTTAAACTCCTTAAAGTCCAAAAAATATTCTCAAACAGTTTCCAAGATTTTAAAGGCTTCATAGCAATATGAATACGTCAAAAATAGTATCTAGATGATAAAAATTCCCAAACTTTTTATAATACTGTCATTGAACATACTTAAGCTACAAAATATATAAAAATGAGTTTCTAAACAGTTTAACCTGATTTTATGATTTTTGTGCATTTATTCTTACAAAAATGGAAATAAACAGAAGATAGGTTCCAAAGTTGTCCAAAATTTTGTAACATTGTTTTTATACATATAGAAGCTGTGAAAAATATAAAAGATATTTTTCAATTAGTTTTGCTATTTTTCTTTGTTTTATTCTCTTGAATAATCATTAATTGGTTAATAATTATCAACAAGTTAGAGTACATTTACCAAAATTTTTGTTAACTACATTTATAGTGTACATAATCTGGGAAAAATACCAATGATGATTTTCATCTATTGTAATCCAATTTTGTGGATTCAAGTGTATTTAATCTTAGAAAATAGAAGAAAAATAGCATACTAAATAGAAAAATCATCCAAATTTTTATTTAGAGTTCTAGTATATTATAAGATCTTTTGGTAAGTTATCATGAATTTTGGATTACTAGAAATATTTTTCCCAATATTAGTTCATTATAAATATAAAAATTGGGGAAAAATATGTATGCATTATGTAAAATTATGAAAATATTTTTCTAAGTATTCCACATGAGGTAGGATCTGCAAAAAACATTATATAGCCTTTTCACATTCCCGAAAATGGTTTTATGATTTATTTTAATTAAATAAAAAGAAAATTCATAACCATACAAAACAGTTACGAAAATCGATGAAACTTATTGAGATGTCATCATTTACTTTAGGACTCATTCACGAATTTACCTTGGATTTATAGAGCTCCGAAAGTAATTTATATGAATTATTTCCCTATTTTCTTGCAATAATAATAATAATTCGAGAGAAATGAATTATTTTCTAAAAATTTGTTGAACTTCTCATTTTGTTGGTGGAATTCTTGGAAAAATCGGATTTGATTAGAAAAGAACATTTAGATATTTATTTGGGAATAAATCATTCATGAACATATTTGAAAGCTTTTAACAACAAACTTTGATCATCAAGCCTCTAAGCTTGAAGATCATCACATGCATGTTGTTTTGAAGGCCATTCATGAGTTTGAAATGGTCAAAAATTGTTTTGTACAGAAAACTTAGGGTGTATGTGGTGATTTTCCACCAAAACTTGTAGAAAAGTGCATTTCCATGATTTTGACTTAGGTTTAAGTCATGAGACTTCACCATCTACAACATGCATGTTGTTTTTGGGTTAAATCCTACCACCATCATCATCAAAACCATGAGTGTGTATGTTTATGTGTTCATGACATTTTATTAGAATGGAGTAGAAGATGGAGAAAATCCAAGAAAAATAGTAAACTTTGAAGGAATAATGAAGTAGAAATCGATTTTACCTTCAAGAACACCACAAGATTATGAAGATTTCGAGTTTGAAGAGTGTTCCTGGGTCCTATTTTCTATAAATTTCGTGTATTAGAGGGTGGAGAAGGGAGAAATGGAGTGGTGATGGTAGAGAGAAATGAGAGGGAATGAAGGAGAATGTGGAGTGTGAGAGAGAAGAAAAAATGATTATTTGTACGTTGGGAAGAGAATGAGTGTGTTGGGAGAGGGGAGGACGAAATCTTGGGTGAGTGAGGCTTCCTCTCTCTTATTTTTTTATAAAAATTCAAATCTTTTATAAAAATATCCAACTTTTTATAAAATATGCACCTTAACCTAGTTTTATACATAAAACTCTTGATTTTTGACTTATAAATCAAGGGTAAATGTTAATAACTAAAATTTTATTCTCCTTGATTGTATTTCATAATAATTATTATGATAAGATAATATTATAAGGTTCTTAATTATTTTTATAGGATTTTTAAGGTTAAAGTTTATAAATATGAGTTTTTATGGCTTTTATGGTTTTACAGTTTAATACATCTTTGGATATCAAAATAAATTGAATCTTTTGAGACGTCAAATTATTTTTGTGTTTCCTAACTCTTATTTAAGTTAGAAATAATGTTTGTAATTTATTTTTTTTGTTGGTTTATTAGCATTCTATGTAGTGATTCCGAGATTCATGCAAAATTGAAGAATCAAGTATACTAGTCTTAGTTTTCAGCTTTGACTTAAGTTCCAACGAGACTCAGACCTAATTTCTACTTCTAGGTCAAATTCAAGATGTGTGTATATGATTCATGAAAAGGTGTTCAAGTCAAGGAGTGACCCGAATTTAAATAGTTGTTAGAGTTAAGGTAACTATAGAAGTCACATATCAATGTGGAATCTAAGTACACTATCCTTTAATTCTACTTGTTTCCCAGTTTCTAGTAGGTTGTAATTTAGCTTCTAGTTACTAAGTCTAGTATGTGTCATGCCTACACGTGCAACTAAGTTTATCAATTCTTGAACCGACACGAATTTAGACGGTTTTCACATGTGTGCAGCTCCCGATATTGTGATAGGTATGTATCTTCTCTTTAGCTCTTTATTAATATTGAATTGTTTTCTTATGTTTATGTGTTTTATTTTAGGATCGTTCCTTGTGAATGATATCTCTTCTTTGGTATCATTTGATTCGGGGGCTACCCGATCGTTTGTACCTATTACGCTTATAAAGAAATTTGATGGAGCACCAGGGGAGCTAGATTATCCTCCAGATGTTAGGACTGTTGATGATAGGTCTGTTTGAGTTACGAGGGTTCATCGAGGTTGTACTCTCTAGTTATTTAGCGAGCAGTAGATGGTAGATCTGGTTCGCATTACTCTGTGTGGTAATAAGGTTATCATGGGCATGGATTTGTTGAGCTCTAATAGGGAAAGGATAAAATGCGATTAGAAGTTAGTTTGGATTCGGACCCCACATGGGCGAGAGTTAGTGATTCAGGGTGAAAGACCGCAGTGTCAGTCGATTATGTGTTCTGCAGCGAGGGCTAGATATTATTTTCATTAGATTTGTTTGAGTTTTGTCACCTATGTCATGGATACCCGGGATAAGGGTAAGGCGACTGTGGATGATGTGCTGATCATGCGAGATTATCCGTATGTGTTCCCAGAGTATTTTCCAAGGGTACCTCTAGAGAGGCAGGTAGAGTTTAGGTTTGATTAGGTTCTAGGCGCGACTCTCATCGCCAAAGCACCGTATTGGCTGGATCCTCCCGGGATGCAGGATTTGTCTACACAAATGTGGGAGTTATTAGACAAAGGATTTATTAGGCCGAACACTACGCCTTGGGGAGCCCCCGATTCCATTTAAGAAAAAAGGACGAGTCTCATCGTATGTGTATCGACTACCGGGAGTTAAATAAGGTAATAGTGAAGAACTGTAATCCCCTCCCGAGGATTGATGATCTTTTCGATGAGGTTCAGGGTGTATCTTGGTTCTCCAAGATTTATTTGCGATCGGGTAATCATCAGATGCAGGTCCGAGATGAGGATGTGTAGAAGACAACCTTCCGGACTTGATATTGTCATTATAAGTTTGTGGTGATGCCTTTTGGGCTCACCGTTGCTCCAACAACGTTCATGGATCTCATGAACCACGTGTGCAGACCGATGTTGGATCGGTCTTTGATAGTATTCATCGATGATATCTTTGTTCATTCCAAGACTCAGGAGAAGCATAAGGAGCACTTGAGGGAGGTGCTATAGACTTTGAGGAGGGATAGACTTTTCATAAAGTTCTCCAAGTGCGAGTTATTGAACACCTTGTCAACCAGTAGGGTATTCTAGTCGATCCGGCCAAGGTTGAGGCCGTGATGCAGTGGGAGATTCCATGGTCTCTATATGAGATTCAGAGCTTTCTTTGTTTCGCTGGTTATTATCGGAGATTAATTCAGGATTTCTCATAGATCGTTGTTCCTTTGACCCAACTGATGAAGAGTTTGGTGACTTTTTGTTGGGGGCCTTAGCACCAAGCAGCTTTTGAGACTCTTATGCAGCGGTTGTGTGAGGCGCCGATTTTGACCCTGCGGGAGGGTGTTTATGATTTCGTGGTTTATTTTGATGCTTCGATCATATGTTTGGAGCAGTATTGATGCATCAGGGTCATGGAATTGCTTATGCTTCGAGGCAGCTGAAGCCTCATGAGGCAAATTATCCGATGTATGATTTGGATTTGGAGGCTATGGCTTTCGCCCTCAACATTTTGGTGGTACTACCTCTACGGGGTCTCGTGTACCATTTACACGGATCACAAGAGCCTAAGGTATTTGATGGATCAGTCGAATCTGAATATAAGGCAACATTTATGGTTGGGTGTGCTGAAGGACTATGATTGTGAGATCCTTTACCACCCGAGGAAGGACAATGTGGTGGCCGATGCTCTCAGCCGCGAGGCAGTCATGGCTCCTATCAGAGACCCATGTTTGAGGTTGGCTATGATTCCTCCATTGTTGGAGCGGATTCGTGAGGTACAAGTTGAGGCTCTGAAGGAAGAGCACCAGCAGAGCGAGTGTATTGTCGGTCAGGTGGCTTTCTTCAATTATTATAACTGCAAATTGTTGACTCTGCATCGGAGAGTCTGGGTTCCGTATTGGGACGGTGTGTGCAAAGTTCTGATGGAGCAGTCTCACAAGTCGAGATTTTGCACTCATCCCAGGGAGACGACTATTGAAGGCTTTTGATCATTCTAACATTCCTAAGGTGTACATGCAACCCTAGAAACCTTGGATCTATGTTTTACTAAGATACATGCAAATTTGATTTTCCAACGTTCTTAACCTAACTAGCATGGTATGGGGTACTTTTAAACATAATAGCTAGTAGAAGAACATAGCTTTTGTTGTTTGGATTTCTTGAGAACCTTTTGAGCCTAGCACCTTAAGTGTGATGCCTCAAATTTCTCACACAACACCACAACACTTGGAATAACCTCGAGAGAAGTTCACTAACACCTCAAAATTGGCTAGCCCTCTTTACTTGCTTGTAATATCGCCGATTTTACTAGACAAGGGGTCTTTATATAGTTGTGACACAAGTAGGATTACACCATGTAAACCCTAATTGTCATGGCTTTCCATATTCCATGATCCATGGGTTTGCAACCTCCATGGACTATCCATGGAGCACCTTATGGGTTTTAGCCTAATCCATACAAACCATGGATCATTAGCCCACTATGCAAGAATAGATGATTTACACAATCAACCTCATATATTTAATTAGTCTCTTTTTGATCACTTAATTAATTCCAAATTAATTCTTTGATCAATACTAATTAAATAATATTATTAATATATTAAAACTTATAATATATTAATAATGCTTAAGTGTCCTTTATCTCATTTAGTTTATCCAAGTGTTGGAATGTCATGCAACCCAAATGGACCATGCAAACTAGGTCAAGTACATTCTAGGAATAGTTATGAACTTAGACACCTAATCCAACAGTCTTCCACTTCGATAAGTCAAATAACTATAACTACAAGAATGACTTCAGGAATCGATCAACAATCGTAGCTCTTTCAAGGTCTCTTAGAACTAAGATGATGATGATACGCCATTTAAGATAGGTGATCATATAATGCTCTGTTCTAGACATCGGTCGGACAAATACATGGAACAATGTCTTACTTATTGTCCAACAGTTTGTTTCCTTATTTCGGATTTGTTTGACAAGAACTTAATTGAACACATCAACTTAGTTCTAACCGGGCCAGGTACATGGGTCAACACAAAATCATCTAGGGTTGTTCTACTACTTGGTGAATTATACACAAAGGCACGTTTTATAAAATCGATTTTATCCAATGCTTAAGTGTCCTTTATCTCATTTAGTTTATCCAAGAAGGAACAGATAAACTTCGACTCATATGATTGTTCTACTACTTGTTGAATTTTACACAAAGGCACGTTTTATAAAATCGAGTTACCAATGCGTTTTTGTACAATCAATGTATAACCAACTCATAGGCAACAAATCATATCTCTAGGTTTGATGACTTATATGATATTATTGTCTCACGATCACCCGAGATAAATTCCATGAAGTGATACTAGTGAGCATGGGTTGAATCCAATACTCAGAACTTATGAGCACTCATGAGTGTTGTAGCAACACTTTGCTATGTCCAACTTCTTAGACATCTACAACCAACTACATAATAGTATTGATTCATATCTACTTCCAACATATGAACGACTGTGGAGAATTTGAATAATATGAAGTACCATAACATAATTATTCTGGAAGTCAAAACATGCAAAATGAAATGATAGTAAACGATTGACAAAAGATAAAAACACTTTACTCATAAATAAACAACAACTTTTATTCATCATCAAATGTCAATTACACTTTACACATTTCAAACCTATCTAACTACTAAAACTATTATCATCCTTGAGCCATATGCGCCTCAAATGCTGGAGATGCTTAATCCTACCCAGTCCCTACATGAGGGGATCTGTTGTTTCTCATCCGATGATACCCTCTTTTCCATGAGGAGTTCTTCTTTTATTCGATGTCTGATGAAATGGTATTTTCTGTCAATGTGTTTGGATGTTCTATGATCCTTTGGTTCCTTGGCTATGGCAACTGCACTTTCACTATCACAGAAATTCTCAGTAGGCTACTTTATAGCTGGTACAACTCTAAGGTCTCCAATGAAATTCTTTAGCCATATAGCCTCCTTTGCTGCCTCGCTTACTGCTATATACTCTGATTCTCAAGCTGAATCGGCCATTGTATCCTGCTTGGAACTTTTCCAAGAAATTGCTCCTCCATTTAAGGTAAAGACCCAGCCTGACTGAGAGCAGAAATTATCCCTATCAGTATGGAAGCTGGCATCACTATACCTTTATACTCTCAAGTCATCACTCCCACCAAGGGTAAGAACCCAGTCCTTAGTCCTCCGCAGGTACTTGAGAATGTTCTTTACGGCAGTCCAGTGAGCCTTGCTAGGGTTCCCCTGATATCTGCTGACCATGCTGCTGGCTCATTCACATTGATGAGCCTTTGCCAAAAGGTGACTTTCGATGGAACGAACTTTAGCGAATGGATATGATACATTCGCACGATTGTTCGCTACGAGGACAAGGAGTATATCATTGACGAGAAGCTCGAAAAGATCAATCCAGAAATCACTACTCCGGCTGAAATGACTGCTTTTGAGACTCATGAGTGTGATGCAACGAAGGTTCATTGCATCTTGATAGCCACAATGAACGTCGAATTCCAAAATTCCTATGAGGACATGTATCCGTACGAGATGCATCAAGACTTATTAGAGAGATACCATCAAAACGCGAGGAAGGAACGTTACGAGATCTTCATTAACATGATCTCTGCTAAAATGGGTCATGGAGAATCTCTAACCGTACACTTGCAAAAGATGCAAAGGTATGTCAATCCTCTTCACAAGTTGAATGTCGACTTTGGGGAGGACTTAGCTATCGACATGGTACTTCATTCCATGCCTCCATGTTACAACCAATTTAGGATGACCTACCACATGAACAAGGAAGAGGTCACCCTAAGTAAGCTCCAAGGTCTCCTTAAGGTTGCTGAGAGCAACCTCAAGGTCAAGTCTGTTGCACCCACTCCCAATCCACCCACTGCTCTTGTTTTGGCTATTGGGTAGGGAAGGGGCAAGAAGAGGAAGGCTCTGTCTAAGAGCTACTGCAAGGGAAAGTACCGAGATGGTTCCTCGTCTAGTGGGACCAAATTTGATCCTGCTAAGCCCAACCCTAACCCAAAGGAGGTAGAGTGCCACCATTGCCACAAAATAGGGCATTGGAAGAGAAGTTGCCCAGAATACCTACAAGCCATCAGGGAAGGAAAGATCAAGCCATCTTTCGCAGGTATTTACATAATTAAATCTAATGATTCATCTCATGTTATTTCTTGGGTCCTCGATACCGGGTGTGGTTACCACATTTGTTCTGAATTGAAGGGATTAAGAAGAAATAGGGATGCAGAGCGTGGAAGAATAAATCTAATCATGGGGAACAGAATATCGTCACCTATAACCAAGATTGGAGTGTATTCTCTAGTGCTTAGTAATGGATTAAGTTTAGATTTGAATAATTGTTGCTACTCGCCAGATATGGCAAGAAACATCATTTCGTTTCATGGTTTGTTTAGACAAGGATTTAGATTTTCTTTTAATAATGAGAATGGTTCAATTTATGCTTATCTAAATGGTGTCTTATATTTTGAAGCAATTCCATGTAATGAAATTTATGAAACTGTTATGATTGTAGATAACCTAGGAAATGATGTTTTATGCATGGATTCTTCCAATAGTATGGATAGAGCATCCTTGTGGCATTGTCGTCTCGGACATGTCAACAAGAAGCGCATAGCCCAACTCCAAAAGGATGGAGTGTTGGAGTCATTCGACCTTAGGGAAGATGACACATGCGAATCTTCTTTACTTGGAAAGATGACCAAGTCACCCTTCACTAGCACATGTGAAAGGGATGAGGGTTTATTGGACCTCATACATACCGACGTATGTGGACCCTTTAGATCAACCACAAAGAATGGGAACCGCTTCTATGTGACTTTTACTGATAACTATAGTAGATATGGGTATATTTACTTAATCAAGAAAAAGTCAGAAACGTTTGAAAAGTTCAAAGAATTCAAAAGTGAAGTGGAGAACCAATTGGGCAGGAAAATCAAGATACTTCAATACGATCGAGGAGGAGAGTACCTAAGTCTTGAATTCCACGACTATCTCAAAGAACGTGGAATAGTTTCTCAATTGACGCCACCTAGGACACCACCGTTGAATGGTGTGGCAGAAAGGCGTAATCGAACCTTGTTAGACATGGTTTGTTCTATGATGAGTCGTGCTTCACTACCTATCTCATTCTGGGGGTATGCCTTAGAGACTGCTGTCCACATCCTTAACCGAGTCCCTACTAAGAAGGTTGCCAAAACGCCTCACGAAATGTGGACAGGGAAAGCTTCCTCGTTAGCACATATCAAGGTTTGGGGTTGCGAGGCTTTCGTAAGACGAGATACTCATGACAAGCTCGAACCTCGTATTCAGTGATGTATTTTCATCGGCTACCCGCATAAATCCTTTGGATATCTCTTCTATAGACCGAATGACAATGTTGTCTTCGTTGCGAGGAGAGGGGTTTTCCGAGAGTGAGAACTCATAAGCGAAGGAGACAGTGGGAGGCAAATCGAGCTTGAGGAGATTCAACAATCGATTGATGAAGGAACCTCTACCGCTGGCGCTCAACCCGAGGAGAAAACTCCGGTTGAACCAATTGACGAGTCCTTACCTCTTAGACGTTCCGAAAGAATTAGAGTTCAACCCCAGTTTTATGTTTTTCATATTACTACCGAAGGGGACACGTATATATGTGATGGTACACTAATAAATCTAGATGAACCTAATAGCTATAAGGAAGCCATGGCAGGCCCGAAATCTGCAAAATGGAAGGAGGCAATGGACAGCGAGATCCAATCCATGCATGACAACCAAGTTTGGAATTTGGTTGATAATGTGCCCGGACGTAAGACCGTTGAGTGCAAATGGATCTTCAAGAAGAAGACCGACATGGATGGAAACATACACACATATAAGGCGCGATTGGTTGCGAAGGGCTTTACTCAAACTCCTGGAGTTGACTATGATGAGACCTTCTCACCAGTTGCGAAGATAAAGTCTATTAGAGTGATGCTAGCTATTGCCGCATTTCATGATTATGAGATTTGGCAAATGGATGTTAAGACTGCTTTCCTTAACGGGAAGTTGGCTGAGGATGTTTACATGGCTCAGCCAGAGGGTTTTGTTGATCCGAAGCATCCAAATAGGGTGTGTAAGCTTGAGAAGTCCATTTATGGACTTAAGCAAGCGTCTCGCAGATGGAATCTTTGCTTCGATGAGAAATTCAAACAGTTTGGATTTGTACGAAGCGAAGATGAATCATGTGTATATGTCAAAGCCAGTCGGAGTATAGTCAGCTTCCTCGTTCTGTATGTCGATGACATACTACTCATAGGAAACGACGTCCCGACACTGCAGGAGGTTAAGTCCTGGCTCGGGAAGTGCTTCGCTATGAAGGACCTCAGAGAGGCTTCCTACATTTTGGGAATAAGGATAGTGAGAGAATGAAGTAAGAGACTAATAGGACTTAGTCAGAACACTTATTTGGATAATGTACTAAAATTGTTTAGTATGGAAAATTCGAAGAAAGGAGAATTACCGATACAAAGTAATGCCAAGTTGAATAAGACTCAAAGTCCGAGTACCGAAGCTGAAATAGTAGAAATGAGCTGAGTACCATACGCTTCCGCAGTTGGCTCAATCATGTATGCTATGACTTGTACTCGCCCTGATGTAGCCTTTGCTTTGAGCATGGTTAGTAGATATCAAGGGAAGCCTGGCAGAGCCCATTGGATTGCGGTCAAGAATATCCTTAAGTACCTTCGGAGGAACAAGGAATGGTTTTTAGTCCTCGGGGGGAGTGATGACTTGAAGGTGCGAGGGTATAGTGATGTCAACTTTCAGACCAACAGGGACAACTTCCGTTCGCATTCGGGCTGGGTGTTTACCCTCAATGGAGGAGCAGTAACTTGGAAGAGTTCCAAGCAGGAAACCGTAGCTGATTCAACGTGCGAATCAGAGTACATTGCAGCGAGCGAAGCGTCGAAGGTGGCAATATGGTTGAAGAACTTCATTGGTGATCTTGGAGTTGTGCCTGCCATAAAGGAGCCTATGGAAATTTTCTTTGATAATGAACGAGCGGTTGCCCTGACCAAGGAACCAAGGGATCATGGTAGATCTCGTCATATCGACAGAAAATATCATTTTATTAGACATCGAGTAGAAGAAGGACACCTCGTGGTTAGGAGGAAATCATCAGAAGATAACCCAGCAGATCCGCTTAAAAGGGACTGAGTAGGGTTAAGCATTTGCAGCATGCTAGGAGTATTGGACTGAGAGATGATATTAGATTAGATTAGATAATTTTAGAAACTTGTAATAGATAAATGTAATTTAACATTTGATGAATAAATAAAGGAGTATTATTTATAAGTAAAGTTATTGTCTTATGTTAAATGTTTAACTATTGTTTCACTTTGCATGTTTTGACTTCCAGAATAATTGAGTTTATTTAGAATAATCGAATTATTCAAACAATCCACAATCGTTCATATGTTGGAAGTAGGTATGAATGAAGATTGTCATGAATTGGTGTGTAGAGTGTCTAAATGGTATTAGACATAGCAAAAGTTTGCTGCAACGTTCATGAGTGCTTATGAACTGGTTTTGAGCATTGGAACAAACCCGCGCTTGCTGGAATCACCTTTTGGAATGTGATAAAAAGGGTGATCGCAAGACGATAATATCATATGGTCTTAAAACCTAGATATATGGTTTGTTATTTGTTAATTGGTTGTACATTGATAATGCGAAACCGTATTAGTAAATTGATGTTATAAAACGCATTGTTGTGTATAATTGATTAATGAATAACTAAATGCATATAAGTCGAAGTTTATTTGTTACTTTTATCCTAAGAGGGTAAAAACGATATCTCGGCCGCTCGATGATTTGATTTGACTTATGTGCCAGGCCCGGTCACAACTAAATTGATGTGTTCGATTAAGTTCTATGTCGAATAAATCTAAGATCAAGAAACCAAATGCTAGACAATTAATTCCATAGAATTGTCCGCGTAATATCTAAACAGAGGATTGTACGATCCCTTATCTAAAGGACAGGACTGATAAGATTAGAGTTTGACAGCGTATTTGAGAGCTACGATTGCTATTCGGATTATGCTTGTATATATAGTTACTAGACTTATCCAAGTGGGAGACTGTTGGAATAGTGTCTAAGGCTGCAACTATATTTGGCAAGTATTTGACCCGGTTGTGCAAGGTCCTTTTGGGTTGCCTTCACCATAGCAACTTGACAGGATGATTTATAAAGAGAGAAGAAATATTATTTTTATATTATGAGTATAATATAAGGAATAATGATATTGTTATTTGATTAATATAAGTCATAAATTGATTAGGAATTAATTTGGTGACTTAAAGAGATTAATTGAATAAAGGGGCATAAACTGTCAATTGTATGATAGTTGTATTTTGAGCAGTGATTCATTATGGATAAGGGGTGGACGATTTTAGGGTTTGGAAGAGCCTAGAAATCGTCCAAGGCTTATCATTAAGGATATTGGATTGCTTAGGGCCTAAGTTATCCAATTAGGGTTTTAAGGGTGAAACCCTAGGAGGCTCACTAGTATAAATACACCCATAGGGTTGAGGAAATCGGCACTCTTGCATTTGAAGAAACCCTGGCTGATTTCTCACCCTCCTCTCTCTCTCACTAATCATCCTCTTGCTAGTTGGTGTTTGTAAGCCATTAGAGGAGTGACAATTGTGACTCTAAGCTCCAAGGACAAGAAGATTCAAGCAAGAAACTTAAGGTAATCCTTTAGATCTGTTTTCATATGTTATGATTTGAATGTTTTTCATTAGATCTATCAATCAAAGTCTTGGATACATTGCATGTTCAATTAGAGAAACCTAGATCCAAGCATTAGTGTTTGTATGTGCACATAGGAAAGTTCTTATGGCTCAAACCCATCAGTAGGTACTTTGGGTAGTTTCGCTTCCAGTGCGACTTTTCATGGCTACAGAAACATTCAGCTTCTTTAGGGTTGGCAGAAGGAGTGATGAAACCTTTATTGGTTCCAACTAAAGTGGAGCCATCAAGGGAATTTCCCTTGGTACCATTCGAAGGGCTCTTCCTCTTCTTTCCTTTGCCTTGCCCGATTGCCAAGATAGGGGCCGTGGTAGGAGTAGGAGTGGTAACAACCGATTTACTCTTAAGACCAGTTTATGCGGTCTTCAAGTGTCCTTGAAGTTTTCTGAGTGTAACTTCCTCCTTGTTCATGTGTTATGTCATTCGGAATTGATCATAACATGAAGGTAAGGAGTGAAAAACGATGTCAATTACCAAGTCCTCAGGGAAGTTCACATTCAGTTTCTGCAAACGGTCTACATACTTTTGCATTTTCTACATGTGGCCCATGATGGTTTCACCATCCTTCATCCGGGTTGTTATCATGGAGGAGATGATTTCATAACGCTCTTCACAACCACTCTGATGGTTGTGGTCCATCAAATCCTGGTGCATCTCAAAAGGGTAGTAGTCCTCATAGGACATTTGGAGCTCGGATGTCATTGTGGCCAACATGATACATGCCACTTTGGTAGAATCTCTCTCATGTGCCTGGTATTCCGCGATCTCCTCAAGAGTAGCAGATAACTCAAGTTCCTTATCGACGACATATTCCTTGTCCTCATACCGAGTGACCATCCTGATGTTCCTGATCCAATCCATAAAGTTGGATCCATCGAAGATGACTCTCCCACAAAGGATCATGAGAGAGAAGGAGCCGGTAGGGTTTGAGCCGGAAGCAACATTGTTGGAAGACTTCTGAAAAAGAAGAAAGACAAGTTTAGATTAGATATAAAGATAGTCCTTAATAAGACACCCAAATGTAATATTGTAACATCCCAAAAATACGAGCTAAAAATTTCGTTTTTAAAACATGTACTTAGCAAAACATTTAGGAATGAATCATTCAACGATCATATCATTTCACAAAAGATGTTGCATGTCGGAAAAACATTGTCATAAACATAAAAGTGTCAGAGTACAGTTCCCCAGGAAGATATCATAGTGCGGAATACAAAGCAGGTGTGTGATGTACCGCTACCGCGCCAGCTCCTTCCGCTTCGAAGAAGAGGTACCTGAAACCAAAACTGAAAATTGTAAGCACAAAGCTTAGTGAGTTCTCCCAACATACCACATACCATGCAATCACATGACATACAAATATTGTCAGGCATATCTGGGTGCCCGACCTACCCCTTTGGTCCTCTCGACCGGATACTTACAAGTATATCTGGGAGCTTGCCTCCCCTTCGGTCCTCTCGACCGGATACTGACTAGCACATCTGGGTGCTGGTCTCCCCTTCGATCCTCTCGACCGGATACTGACCAGTATATTTGGGAGCTTGCCTCCCCTTCGGTCCTCTCGACCGAATACTGACTAGCATATCTGGGTGCTGGTCTCCCCTTCGGTCCTCTCGACCGGATACTGGGGAGTATTTCACCCCCTACTACTACCACATAACACATATATCTCATAATCTATCTAGCATGGCTGGGCATGACCGCCCCTTCGGCCCTATCGACCGGAAATCTGGGGACTATCTCCCCTTACTGTCACTAGCACATAGCATCATATCATACTACCACATAAACATATCACAGGTAGCAACAACCTTAGATGAATATCATAGAGACAATCATCTATCATACAACTCCTACTTGTGGGCCGGCATTGTGGCCGTAGACCCACTGCTACTGGAAGGTAACTCACCTCAAAGTAGCCACTGTTCTGCGTGGGAACTGACCGTCTTCTGCTGCTGCTGCTCCGGAAATCCTTCGGCTCCAGGAAATCACTGAGATAACACAAATATGCCTGGCCTCCTTCTTCTCTTCTTGATCCACTCTCCTTCCCTCACCAAATCTTCAAGAAAACACACCAAAAAGCTTAAACTCACAAGGAAAAAGGCTTGAACGAAGTATAGAGCTCTGAGGGTGAATGGGGCGAGCTTGGGGGCGGATAAGAGGGTTTAAATAGGGTGAAAACCCTTGAAATTTAGGGTTTCATCAGACAGCGGGGACTCACCGAGTCCAGAATATGGACTCGCCGAGTCGCCAACTTAAACGTGTTCCGGATCCCGTCTCTACTCGGCGAGTCGGACCTACAACTCGCCGAGTCCAAGGCTAAAAATGAAAAACACTAAAATAAATTTTACGTACCAGGAACCAAGTGCTACAAATCTCCCCCACTTATTTTAGACTTCGTCGTCGAAGTCTGCTGCTCGATCCTGAAACAGCTCGGGGTAATGCTCCATCATTTCTTCCACCGGCTCCCAAGTCCACTCAGACCCCTTTCGGTGTTGCCACTGCACCTTCACTAATTCCACCCTCTTGTTCCTTACATCCTTCGACTTCCTGTCGAGGATTGTGACTGGGCGCTCAATGTAATTCAGGCTGTGATCAACCTATATATCCTCTAACGGCACCACCGCTGATTCATCCACGAGACACTTCTGCAGCTAGGAGACATGGAAGGTGCTGTGGATCTGGCTGAGCTCGGCGGGTAGATCCAACCTATATGCCACCTTGCCCAACCGAGCTACAACCCTGAACGGGCCAATGTATCTCGGGCCCAACATGCCCCGCTTCCTGAATTGAATGACGCCTTTCCAAGGCGACACTTTCAGGAGAACCATATCCCCGACCTGGAACTCCAGGTCTGATCGACGCTTGTCGGCATAACTTTTCGGTCGACTGTGCGCAGTCTGAAGCCTGCTCCGAACCTGCTGGATTCTCTCGGTCGTTTTGAACACCACCTCGGTGCTCCCCATGACCCTCTGGCCAACTTCACCCCAACATATCGGGGTCCTACACCTCCGACCGTACAACATCTCGAATGGAGGACGGTCAATACTCGCGTGGTAGCTGTTGTTGTATGTGAACTCAGCCAAGGGGAGATAGGTATCCCAACTACCACCAAAGTCTAGCACGCATGCTCGCAACATATCCTCCAAAGTCTGGATGGTCCGCTCACTCTGACCATCTGTCTGCGGGTGAAAGGCGGTGCTAAAGTGCAGACGAGTGCCCAATTCATCATGAAACTTCTTCCAAAACCTGGAAGTGAACCGCACATCTCGATCTGATATCACTGACACTAGCACCCCGTGCCGCACCACTATCTCCTTGACATAGATATCGGCCAACTTTTCGGCCGAGATACTTTCCTGAATTGGAATAAAATGGACGCTGTTAGTCAACCGATCCACGATGACCCAAATCGAGTCTACTCCTCGCGCCGTCCGGGGAAGCTTTGTGATAAAATCCATCGTAATATCCTCCCATTTACACAACTGGATGTCCAACGGCTGCATCTTGTCGTGCGGTCTCTGATGCTCGGTCTTGACCTTCCTGCAGGTCAAACACCGCTTGACGTACCACGCCACATCCCGCTTCATGCAGGGCCACCAATAGTCTAGACGAAGATCCCTATACATCTTCGTCGCCCCTGGATGAATAGAGAATCGGGATTTGTGCGCCTCCTCCATCAAGATCTGGCGCACGCCTCCATGATACGGCACCCACACCCTACGGTATAATGTCAATAACCCGCGGCTATCATAATCGAAGGAGGTGACTTGACCCATTATTCGCTCACTCTTCCGATGTTCCTCTTTCATAGCCTCCTGTTGAGCCTCCTGAATCTGCTCCAACAGGGGAGTCACCACAGTCAACCTCATGCAAATATCCCTGATCGGCGCCGCCTTGCGGCTAAGCGCATTGGCCACCACATTGGCATTCCCCGGGTGGTAAAGGATCTCGCAATCATAATCCTTCACCACGTCCAACCACCGACGATGCCTCATGTTCAGATTCGGCTGATCCATGAGGTACCTCAAACTCTTGTGGTCCATGTAAATGGTACATCGAACCCCGTAGAAGTAATGCCGCCAAATCTTGAGGGCGAAAACCACCGCCCCCAACTCTAAATCATGCGTCGGGTAGTTCGCCTCGTGAGGCTTCAGCTGCCTCGAGGCATAAGCAATGACATGCCCCCTCTGCGTCAATACTGCGTCTAGGCCTGAGATCGACGCATGACAATATACCACAAAATCTTCTACGCCCTCGGGCAGGGCTAGGATCGGCGCCTCGAACAATCTCTGCCTCAGAATCTCGAACGCTGCCTGCTGCTCAGGCCCCCATCGAAAGACTATGGCTTTCCTAGTCAACCGTGTCAGGGGTACGGCTATCTTGGAGAAATCCTGAATGAATCTCCGATAGTAGCCTGCCAACCTTAGGAAACTCTGAATCTCGGATGGAGACTTCGGAACCTCCCATCTCATCACGGCATCCACCTTGGCCGGGTCTACCGAAATCTCGTTCTGGTTGACGAGATGCCCAAGAAACTGCACCTCGCGCAACCAGAACTCACACTAGGAGAACTTGGCGTACAAGCTCTCCCTCCTCAAGGTCTCCAAAACCTCTCTCATATGCTCCTCGTACTCCTCCTGCATCTTGGAATAAACCAATATGTCATCAATGAAAAACATCACAGACCGATCCACCATCGGCCTACACATGCGGTTCATGAGGTCCATGAACGCGGCAGGAGCATTGGTGAACCCAAACGGCATCACCACGAACTCATAATGGCCATAAAACGTCCGAAATGCGGTCTTCTGTACATCCTCCTCCCTGACCCTCATCTGGTGATAACCGGAACGCAAATCGATCTTGGAGAACCAAGATGCTCCCTGTAACTGATCAAAGAGGTCATCAATCCTCGGGAGTGGGTAACGGTTCTTCACCGTTACCTTATTCAGCTCCCGGTAATCTATACACATCCGATGCGACCCGTCCTTCTTCTTCAAAAACAGGATCGGGGCTCCCCAGGGTGAACTGCTCGGTCGAATAAATCCCTTGTCTAGCAGCTCTTGCAGCTGCGTAGACAACTCCTGCATCTCGGGAGGAGCCAACCGATAGGGTGCCTTGGCTATCGGGGCCGCACCAGGAACTAGGTCGATCCTGAACTCCAACTGACGCTCCGAAGGTATTCCAGGAAGCTCCTCCGGGAATACTTCAGCGTAGTCTCGCACCACTGGAACCTCGCTCACTGTCGCCTTACCCGTCTCCTGGGTATCCATAACATACGCGACATACCCCGCGTAACAATGCTGAAGGTAGCGCCTAGCTCTCGCTGCTGAACATACTATAGGCCCATGCTGTGGCCTCTCGCCGTGGATCACCAACTCTCCCCCACTTGGGGTCCTGACCAGCACTAGCTGTTGTGCGCAATCTATCACCGCCCCATTAGGGCTCAACCAATCCATGCCTATAATCACCTTGTTCCCCCGCAAAGGGATGGGAACCAAATCCACCAAATAGCACTCCTCGAATAACCTTAGGACACAATCCCTGAATATTGCCGACGCTCGCACCGATCGATCATCGGCAATTTCTACCTCTAAAGGGAAATCCAACATGCCCGAAGACTCAGTAAACCTCTTGCTAAGTGAAAGGGAAACAAATGATCGGGTGGCACCCGAGTCAAACAACACCTGGACAGGAATACCGTTCACATGGAAGATCCTAATGCATATACACAGAGCACATATCAATATCATAACATCACAAAAATAAAGTAAAGGGAAAGAATCATACCCGTCACCACATCGGGTGCGGCACGTGCCTCCTCTGCCGTCAGCTGAAACGCCCGACTCCTCACCACTGGAGCCTCTGCCTTGCCCTGCCGACCATCTGTAATCCGCAGGGTAGCTGGAGTCGGCGTCTTAACCGGCGCTGATGCTGTCAACTGGGGGCAATTGGCCTTCTTATGGCCCCTCTGGTTGTAGTAAAAACACAGCAACTCCGATGTCTGATTCACAGGTGCAGGGGCGGTACAATCCCTGCTGAAGTGCCCTAACTTGCCGCACTTGTAGCATCCTGACGATCCCAACTTGCACGCTCCCTCGTGCACCTTGTCGCATTTCCTGCAGCGGCCCCACCCCTGTTGGCCTTTCGGCCCCGCATCGGATCCCTTGGGCTTCTTTCCCGAAGCCCCCATAACATGCCCCTCCTCCGCCTTCCTCTTCCGGATGTGCTTCAGATGTATCTCCCTCTCCCTTTCCCTGGCAATCATAGAGTCCAGGGTAGGGCAAGTTGAAAAACTGACATGCTCCCGAATATCAGCTCGTAGCATCTCATGATAGTGGGTCCTCCTCATATCCTCGTCACCCGCGGACTGGGGCACCAGCAACGCCCTCTCCCGGAACTTGGTAGTGATCTCCGCCACAGTCTCCGTCGTCTGTCTCATATCTAGGAACTCCCTGGCCAGCTGCTGAAGCTCGACATCTGGTGCAAACTCTGCCCTGAACCTGGTCACGAAGTCCGACCAGGTCATAGCCTCGACAGTCGAGGCTCCCAACGAGTCACCAATGGACTCCCACTAATCCCTAGCTCGATCTCTCAAACATCCTGCTACATATCTCACCTTCGACCCCTCAGGGCAAAAGCTAGTCAAATTTGCAGACTCAATGTCTGCAATCCATTGTCTGGCAGCTATGGGGTCCTTCGCCCAGTGAACATCCAGCACACCACTGCCCCGAAAGTCCTTGAAGGACAGCGTACGAGATCCTGACTGGCCAGATGCCATGTCGCTCCTGAATGCCCGGAGGAGATCCTCCATCAACTCCCATATCCCTTCCTTGATCGACCTGAAGATAATGGGGGTCGTTTCAAGGATGCCTCTGGTGATCTCAGACACAATGAACTCGCGTAGCCCCTCATCTACTGGCTCGGAACCTGATCCCGAACCCGATCCCTCTCATGTACTGCCAACTGCTGGCCTCGAGCGTAGTACCACCATTCTGAAATAACAAAGAAATAACAATTGTTAGCGATACTGATACCTCTGGAGGGATCACACCTACTACAAGTTCCCTGGTCTTATCTTGGCCTTCCTCGATTCGGGTACGGATCCTCTGCTTTCAGTAGTACGGGCCCATACTACCTTCCACATCTATATGTACCTTCTCCAAGGACTGCCTTGACTCCACCAGGTCCCTTTCACTACCGCTGATCTCTGCTACTCTTATCCTAGGCTCACCCTAGGAAACCTCTGACTCCACCCAACCCAGTCCTCAGCTGCTGAAGGTCTCTTGGTGATGCCAATTATCTATTACCTAAATACAATCACATGTGACGAGGCTCGGATAATCCTTCGAGTAAGGGACTCATCCCTACAACGGTTAGGACTCAAACAAGAGCTACGCAATAGGGTCAAATCCAACACTCTGAGATTATTCAACCCTGATCACGTGTGACTTTAATGTATTCACCTAACAGCTAACTCCCATCACTCAAAGCCCACATAGCACAAAGCAAACAACATTTGGACAAAAAGGAAACAATCTCAAGCAACTCTATCCTCGTAGAGAAAAACTGGACTAGCATACAAGGCTAAACTCATACTATCAGGCATAACCTAAACAGGCTATCCTACTGTTGTCTACTCAATTCTAGCATGCAACTTTTCACACACTGAAGCACATAAAGCAGGCACATAAGGCATCACTCCTAGATCCTTAGTCCTATTCTAGCATGCTGTTCTACTGAAACTGATAAGCATAACATAAGCTTGTATGGGTACTTTGGGGAATACTTACTTGAGCTTGGCCGGTCACGCACATCACACACTTTGTTCTTTCTTAAAACCCTTTACTAGCCTTTTAGAAAACATTTTCTTTTTCCAAAATCTTTTAATCCCTCGATTTGAGTTGAAACACCCCCGAAGGTGTGTTCGAATCCCTCAAATCAGGACTCTGATACCAACTTGTAACACCCCAAAAATACGAGCCAAAAATTTCGTTTTTAAAACAAGTACTTAGCAAAACATTTAGGAATAAATCATTCAACGATCATATCATTTCACAAAATATGTTGCATGTCGGAAAAACATTGTCATAAACATAAAAGTGTCAGAGTACAGTTCCCCAGGAAGATATCATAATGCGGAATACAAAGAAGGTATGTGATGTACCTCTACCGCGCCAGCTCCTTCCCCTTCGAAGTAGAGGTACCTGAAACCAAAACTAAAAACTGTAAGCACGAAGCTTTAGTGAGTTCCCCCAACATACCACATACCATACAATCACATGACATAAAAATATTGTCAGGCATATCTGGGTGCCCGACCTACCCCTTCGGTCCTCTCGACCGGATACTGACCAGTATATCTGGGAGCTTGCCTCCCCTTCGGTCCTCTCGACCGGATACTGACTAGCATATCTGGGTGCTGGTCTCCCCTTCGGTCCTCTCGACCAGATACTGACCAGTATATCTGGGAGCTTGCCTCCCCTTCGGTCCTCTCGACCGAATACTGACTAGCATATATGGGTGCTGGTCTCCCCTTCGGTCCTCTCGACCGGATACTGGGGACTATTTCACCCTTGAAATTTAGGGTTTCATCAGATAGCAGGGACTCACCGATTCCAGAATATGGACTTGCCGAGTCGCCAACTTAAACGTGTTCCGGATCCCGTCTCTACTCGGCGAGTCGGACCTACAACTCGCCGAGTCCAAGGCTAAAAATGAAAAACACTAAAATAAATTTTACGTACCAGGAACCAGGTGCTACAAATATTAAATCTAGGACCCAACACAATATTTTGTAACTTAGAAGAGGGATGCCGTAATCCAAATAATAAAATATTTGAAGGTAGGTGAATGACGATTCACCAATTTCCACCATGAAAAACAAAATTAATTATTAGGTTTTATTTGGTTTTTGAAACTCCTAGATTCTTTGAGATTCGTTGAACTTTTCAATGTCATTTTTCAATCTCGAGTGTGCCCTTCGGGTTTTGTGAATGGGATGTCGAGGATCACAAAAGAATGTGTGAAGTAACCATGCAAATTACTTGGTACCCTTAATGTTTATCACTCAATCGATATGTCGGTTAACAACACACGCTCCACCGACCTATGATAAACCTTAAGTCACCCTTTTCCTACCTTTTTAATTCCAGGTTAGTGTGCCGGTTAACCACACACACTTCACTAACGACTTAAGCAAAGTTCTAATTGTAATTTCGTGGGTTAGCACCTTATTCACATTTTCCTAAAGTAACTACGATTGGGAATTTATAAAAACATTTAGTTACTTTACTTTCATCATACTTTTAATGAGGATTTAAAGTCCTTGTGCTACCCATTTGGCTAACGACCCTCCACTAGTCAAGGAAGCAGTGGGTAAGGGTGGACACCCATTAAGCTGTCATTTTATAGGCAACGACCTTATACCCCCTTATAGGCCGTCTTCGTGAATGAGGCCTACTAACGATAAAATGACTTTATTCTTTTACATATATTATTATTATTATTAAACTTATAATATTATAAAGTATAAGGGTTCAATTTTAACTTTTAAAATTTTGGGGTTTGGAACTAATGTTTTTAAGGTGACTTTACATGTTCCAAAACTTGAGGGAAAGTTTTGTAACTTTCAAAACTTTTTAACTTTCATAACTTATGAGTTAATGGATTAATAAAATGAGAGACTTTTCATTTTATCTAACCCATGTGTTTAATAATGGACTTTAAAAGAGTGGCTTTTGGTAATCCATAACTTGAGGACAAATTATGGATACCATTAAAACACATCAAGATCAAGAATTAAACTAACAAGCAAGTTACAAATAATTCCTATGATCTTCTAAACTCATAAGTTCATGAATGTTCATATCTACAATTTCAAGAATCATAAATAAACCATACAAAACTTGAAATTTTTATAATAGCCATTGAAAATGGATTAGCAGAACCATTACACCATCTAAAACAAGTTTTATAACACCAAAACAGTTTAGGGTAATGTTTCTAGTCCTTTTCTAGCAGCAAAAGTCAAAAAACTGCACTCTAAGAAGCCAACTCGTCGAGTGCAAGAACTGACTCGCCGAGTTGGTTGTAGATAAGAAGGGACTCGTCAGGTCCCCCCATGGACTCGGCGAGTTCACCCAGGCAAAAAGCAGTTTTGTCGATTTTCTTAACAAGTTTACATCAAGTATCAAGTAAACAAGCGTAGGCTCTGATACCACTGAAGGGTTTTGAGCATTCTAACACTCCTAAGGTGTACATGCAACCCTAGAAACCTTGGAACTATGTTTTACTAAGATACATGCAAATTTGATTTTCCAAGGTTCTTAACCTAACTAGCATGGTATGGGGAACTTTTAAACATAATAGCTAGTAGAAGAACATACCTTTTGTTGTTTGAGTTCCTTGAGAACCTTGTGAGCCTAGCACCTCAAGTATGATGCCTCAAATGTCCCACACAACACCACAACACTTGGAATAACCTTGAGAGAAGTTCACTAACACCTCAAAATCGGCTAGCCCTCTTTACTTGCTTGTAATAGTGTCAATTTTGCTAGAAAAGGGGTCTTTATATAGTTGTGACACAAGTAGGGTTATAGCATGTAAACCTTAATTGTCATGGCTTTCCATATTCCATGATCCATGGTTTTGTAACCTCCATGGACTATCTATGGAACACCTTAAGACTATGTTGTTGCGCAATGTGCAAAAATTCTCCTAGTAACTCAATATATTTATGTGATTAACTTGTCCACTAGGTAGAATGCAGAGGATGTCATACGTAACAAAATACTCATGTATTGGTGGGACATGCATAACAAAATTCTCTTATACGTCACCATTCACCTCATTATCCAACCTTGAAAAAAGTGTGTGTGTGTGTGTGTGTGTGTGTGTATATATATATATATATATATATATATATATATATATATATATATGTCATACATCATACATACTTATAAAGGTAGCATTTTTCTTAAATCTCATACATTTGAAACCCCATTTTTTAACTTTCTCAAACCACATTCATTTGAAACCCTTTTTTTTTAACTAATGCAACTCAAAAGTTTTCTTAATTATGATTTAGCACTCAAAAGTTTTACAACTTATATTATGTTTAATTATCATTTAGTGAAAAATTTACTATAAAAAGGCCAATCTTTTGTGTCTTTTGTGTTATATAAAATCTTACATGTAAGAAGGATTCAAAGACATTGTGATTCAAAAGTTTTCATATAGTTGAAGCATTCACGATCGAAATATGATGATTTGAAGAAATGGGTGATGTCACATCGATGGTAATTGTAACATGATTTTTTTCTTTCAACCAAAACAAATGAAGCTTTTCTATTCTTTCTTTATATTCAGTTTCTCATTTAATCTTTAGATGTGATTTGTGTGTATTACTCAATCTTGAATGTGACTCTCCAAACATCAATGTTTTGCTTGGAATATCTTTCTGATTCTTCTTTTTCAAGAAAAATATTTTGATTGCAGGTTAGTGAAGAATTGTCATCAGCTTCTATGGTTGAATGGTGTTAAATGAAGAAAAAAGATTCATAAAATGGATATAAGTTTTTTTGTTTGAGCAAAGTTGATGAATGTTAGTTTTTTCTTTTGATTTAAATGAATGTTTATCTAACATCTTTATTTATATATTCAACCATCAAATGCTCTTATTTATTTGATTGTAGTTTTTCTATTTTGATTATGTTTATTTTCTATTATTTTTTTGTTGGGTTATCCTACACAACATATTTAAAAGACAATATTTAAAAGCTAACATAATTTTGAACATTTGATATGTAATTATGATATACTTATCATGATATGTTCTTCATATGAAAATAATTTATCAATATTACTACGACAAGAATTACATATGACATTTATGAAAATATATATACTATATATGATTTGTTTAACATGTATATGCACCTATGTATGTTATAAATTTATAATTAAATATCTTTATGTTTAATAATTGAAGGGATTAAAATGATGCATCAAAACCAATTATTTAGACGAATATAATAATAATAATAATAATAATAATAATAATAATAATAATAATAATAATAATGATACACATACAACAACTCAAGAGCTTTCTAATTTATGTATATTTATTAGTTACAACTAAACAATTTTTAACTTATGATTATTAATTAGAATCACTAATAACTTTTTATTTTCCTTTCTTTTTATAAGGTTGTAAAGTTTTGCTCATTAAAAACATTAATGAATTTGAAGAGATTTGTGATTTAAATATGAAGAGTTAATATAAATGTTATAATAGATGTTTTAATGTTTTTTTGTGATTAAAAGTTATTGTGTTTATTTTTCATATTTTTTATTATTCGTTGTATATATATCTTTTTTAATACAAATGTTATAATAGATGTTTTTCTATTTTTATGTTTTGTTCATACGTTTTGTTACCCGTTATATTATCATTCATTTGATATATAATTTACACAGTTTTAAATGAATTATAAAATTATCAAATAATTGTATATATCAAATAATTGCTTTACTGCTAACATTTTGTTTCAAAGTAGAAATATTAAATAATAATTTGGTAAAAGTTATTATTTTAACTATATAATTCTATTCTCAAGCAACGCGCGAGGATTCACCTAGTATATATATATATATATATATATATATATATATATATATATATATATATATATATATATATATATATATATATATATATATATATATATATATATATATGTATATATAAAGGTTATGTAAATTTTATTAAAAACAATTCAATCAAAATGAGTTAAGTAAATAATATCAGGATTACCTTGATGTTAAATGAGTCTGCTACGACATCTTAAAACAAATAACTGAAACACCTTACTTCATCCAAAATTGGAAACTGTAAGTGAGCAGTTTGTCGTGCGTCTCTCATTCTTTCCTATAATGCCCCATTATGTCAATTCGGACAAATACACCCGAGTGATATGGTTGTGAAGTGTACAAAGAACAAGGTCCTGATAATGAACCCTTATCGTCCTATATTTCTTACGTCATGGGGATACACATAAAGATGATAGTGCTGCTATACTTGAGTGACGTGGTCGTGAAGTGCACAAAGAAGAGGGTCCCGATGATGAATCATCTTCGTGCTATACTTCTTTTGTCATGGGGAAGTCGTGTCCTTACCTACGAAAAATGGGTATAGTATCTATAATAGTCAAGCTCTACATCCATTGGCATCTTCTTGTTGTGTCGCCAATGGGCGTGTTCGGCAAAACTAGCTGGTAGCGGGTAGCTTGTAGCTTTTTGTTAAACGCTACATGAAGTAGCAATTGGATTTGGAGCGTTTTGATTAAACTAAACACTAGAAGTTTGTAGTGCCAAAGGAGCCTTTTGGTTTTAAACGGAACGTTTTGTTAAACGCTAGAAACTAGAAGTTCTCAAACTTTCCAAAACGCTCCGTGCCGAACATGCCCAATATCCATCCCGAAACTAATGTTATAGTTAAATATATTCATTACTTAAAATAAATTAATGTTTTGTAAACGAACCTTTGCCATGTCAAAATCTTGAACTATGTGCTCTTAATTCGTCATTTTCTATGACTGTCATGCTCTAATCCTAGGTATCCTACATCTATGAATAATTAATGGTGTACAAATCCCTCTCAACACTAAAGAAATATTTCCTAAATTTATACCTAACAAACCAGGGGAATATGACTTATCAAGGTAATTAACTTTTCGGTATGTTTATATTTGGGTAACTATTTTTTTTTTTGTACATTTCTAGGTAACAAACTTTTTGGAAGTGTTCACATATGACCATTATGACCTGCTATAGCAGGTTAAATCCTAGATGTGAACGTTTTCAACAAGTTTGTTACCTAGATGTGTACAAAAAAAATAGTTACCCAAATATGAACAAAACGAAAATTAAAAATTAAATTACATGAATGGTCCCTGTGGTTTGGGGGAATTTGTGGTTTTGGTCGCTAACTTATTTTTTTAACTTAAATGGTCCCTACTATCAATTTAACTTAAAAGAGTGTTGTTTTTCATAACCATCAATTTGACATAATTCAAAACCCTTACTAATTTGAATTAAAAGTTGATGTTTTGTCTTTTTTTTTTTTTGTCTTTTTATTGTTTTTATCTAATAAAAAAATTTTTATTTGACTTTTCTGTTTTTTTTGTCTTGATTTTTATTATTATAGTTTTAATATATAATGTTTTTTCAAAATACAATCAGATATATGCCTTTTTATCTGTGAGTTTTGTTTACAAACGATAGTATATATATATATATATATATATATATATATATATATATATATATATATATATATATATATATATATATATATATATATATATATATATATATATAAAACAATATAGATCATATGATTTTGTTTTCATCTTTGATCTTTTATTTTTAAATTCTAAAATTTATTATCTTCGTTTTTATAACTTAAAGATAGTTGAACGAATTATATATGTTTGTATTGTGTTTTAGAAAATGTTTTTTATAAATTTATAAAATTTTCTAATTTTTTTTATATATTTGTTTTTGTTTTTAATTTTTTTACAGACAATTATATATATATATATATATATATATATATATATATATATATATATATATATATATATATATATATGTTTGTATGTGGATTTTATTTAGTGAGTAAGAAAATCACAACAAAAGAACAACACATCATAGTTCAAACAAAAAAATAACATAATTGTAGTTCATACAAAAAAATAACATATAGATAGTTCGAACGAAAAAATGACACAATGAAAGTCCAAACAAAAAATTAACATAATGATATTCGGAACGAATAAAATAACATATGGATAATCCAAACCAAAAAAATACAAGGATAGTATAAACTAAAAGAATAACACAAGGATGATAAAAAAATAGAATACAGAGATAAGAGAAAGAAAAAAAAAACATATTGATAGTATTAACAAAGAAATAACATGGAGATAAGATGACCGAAGAAAATACAAAACAAAGATAGTCGAAACGGTAAAATTAACTTAAAGATAGTGCGAATGGAAAAAATAACAAAAAATTGGCTAAACGATAAAAAATATCATAAGCATAGTCTGTACGAAAAAGATAAACATATTTATAGTCTGCTGTAAAATATAACACATAAATAGTCCGAACAAACAAAAAGACAAAAAGCAACCAAAAAACAAAAATAAAAAAACAATAAAATGATAAATCAAAAATCAAAAATAACAAAATGACAAAAAGAAAATAAATCAAAATGAACAATAAAAAGAAGAAATGTCATATCGCATGGACAAATGTGCTGTTTGTTTTTCTAAAGGCAAAATCTATGCAGTCTGCGGACCAAATCTGCAAGTCCCTACAGCAGAAGAGGTGGACCAAATGTATGCAGTCTGCAATAAAAAGTATATTTGTCTGAAATAAATTGATTTTTCAAACTTAATATCATATAAAAAATATTAAAAAATGGCATTTTCAGCAAAAAAAACAAACAAACAAAAAAAGATAGGCGCCGGAGAAAGGAAGAAAAAAGATAGGCGATGTTTTTTTTTTTTTTTTATAGTTTAAAACGTGGCGTGAACACGGTTGAAGACAGTGGTCCATATCTACATCAGGAAGACCTCGCGCAATCGATTTTTGATCTGCACAACTACAGAAAAAAAAAAAAAAAAAAAACACTCTGTAAAGGCACATGTCTGCGCGGCGCAGATAAAAATGATTGCGAAGATCTGCGCAAAAAAAGAAAAAAAAAAAAAAAAAAAAAAAAAAAAAAAAAAAAAAAAAAAAAAAAAAAAAAAACAACTCCCATGTAATTAAGAAGGTTTATATGAAAAAAATATTCTATTAAAAGCATTTACATATTTAATATTATTATCATATGATCAAAATAATATATTACAATATAATTTTAAACAATGGATTCCTTATAAAATATATTTTAATGGTTATCTAAAATCATTAGTATTTAAGCAATATTTTATTTTCTTATTAAGTCTCATACAATCTATTTTATTAATGATAACAATTATATATATATATATACAGGACCATAACGGGATATGAATAAGTTATTTAAGTTATTTAAAATTTTTTTAATATCAAAGAAAATTTTAAAATATTTAAAAGAGTCAGGCGGGCTAGGCGAGTCAATGAGTAAAACGTCCTAAAATAACACTGTGGTTATAAAAGCAGGGCTAAAACACGACTTTGCCTTTTTCTCCAGACTCTTTTTTTTTTTTTTACTCATATCTGATTATGATTTGCTGATCATAATACTGCTTCCATGAGGATACTATGTGATATTAACGAATTAGCCTTGCATTAGGCTTTCAAATAAAATGAAGTATAAGGAAGTAGACTAACCAGAAAGGTGAATCCAAGATTGTCTTGTAGTAAAACTTTGATACTCCAAATTTATTTCAAACTATTTATTACAGAAGGATTTCTTACAAGAGGAGATTACAAGAGAGAAATATAAAAATGGCTCCAGGCCTGTCTCAAACATAAGAGAGAGGCTACATAAATAGATCAGGAGGCCATAAAAACAAACAAAACCTAAATTATTACATTTAGCATTGGCAAACAGCTTTAAGAAAAGTAGAAATGACTCTTTGTTTGATTCCCTTGCTTTAATAATATCTGACGAATATTATTCTTTGTCTTCAATAATTTTTGAAGAATATCATCCTCTTTTATTTTGGTCCATCCACTTGTCACCTTGAGTCTATTGTGGTGCTGTCCTTTTTGTCTTGGAAAGATTCTTTCTTTGAGTGATTGATTCTTCAATCATGTCAATCATGCAATCAATGGGGAGGTCTTCTTCTGGAATTTCTTCATCATCTGGTTGGGATTCTCCCGCTAAACACTTTGTTTGGCTGTGGTTATCAACTGACATATTATCTGAAATATCTTCACTTGAACCTTCATCTTTTGCATTTTCATGTTTTGTAAACCGTTTAAGGTTTTCTTTTAATTCAGAACAGTATAACCTGAATGATTTGATTATTTCTTCTTTAGTTAGATTGACATTTTGAGAAGTTGAGGGGGCTGCTTCTGTCGAGGAGGCTATTTCCGAGAATTTTTTCTGTTCTTGGTATTTCTTAATTTGCTGATTGATATGATCAATTGTTTCCTGTGCATTAAGAATTTTTGTTTTTGGATTTTTATGAAGCATTTTAGGCCAGAATTTGGTAAAGTATGACCTTTGTAAAGAAGGAAATTTGGAGGGAGTATAATCCACATGTGGGGACCATTTCCAAATCCAAGGAATAGAAAATTCCATGAAAAAAATGCATGGAAGATATTGCTTCCAGCCCTTCTGATTTCAAAGGAATGGCTTGGTTTCGGTATCTAGGAGAGACAGGTAACCATTCCCCATATAATCTCCTAAATAGTTCCTCAGGGAGAATATCTATACTTGGGCCATATGAGATCCACCAATTACTGAACCAATTTGGTATATCTTTACTTTGGTTATAAACCTTTTCACATACTTTAAAGAACCAAGTATGTTTTCTTTGAGGGTTCTCATATAGGAAGGCTTTATGAAAGCTTTCAATATAATCCCAGTATGTAAATTTCATTGGTATCTTCGAAGGAGTGAGTATAAACTCTTTTTCTTTAAGGGTACTTAATCCCCATTCCTCAGGTGATATGATCTTTTTGATAATGGCTTTGCTAAAATTGTAAACACTGGTATTACCTTCGGATGTAAAATGAGAAAATTCAACTGATCCAGTTATTTTCAAAATATTCTCATAATATAATCTTTGTTTATAAGAATATCCAGCGTATGTTGCTGTATCCAAGTATCTTGTCATTAAAAACCATGGATCATCATTGTTTTCAAAATAAAGCATTATATCTTTATGTTCTAAGATAATAATATTATCTCTATGAGATGATTCCTTATATTCAAAATTATCGTTGATGGTTTCACCATCTGTGATCATTTGGGGGAAACTAGGAATATTTTCCTTTTTTGATTCTAAAAATGCTTTAAACTCCTCATATAATGGGCTTCCAGGAATTGGAAGAGACTGATCATTTGCTTGTGACGAATTTCCAGGTCTATAAGAACTTTTTGAAGCCGCAGGATTTCCTCGACCTCTACTATAACCACCCCTGTATGAAGGATGGCCTCTTCCACGATTGGAATTCATCCTGCAAATTAGCATGTGGTTTCTGAGATTTTTTTATGAAGATATTTGAACATAATGTTATATCGTTTCATGTCAGTTCTTGTTATCGGTCTATCTTTATCTTTTTTACTTCGTTTGACAAACGATTCTAAGACCTTGATATGTTTACAATGAAGATTATTCTTTACTTGTAATCTTGAGTCACCCATAAGAAATTTACCTGAAAATGTCAATTTAAGAGTAATATAAGTTTGTTCTCAAGATTTTTGAGCTGAATTCTTAAACCAATTAATCTTAAATTAATTACTGTTCTCCTGAAATATGGTTCATTTGTTAAGTTGGTTAATTCAACTTCCGCTTCATTAATTAAACTTTTTGTATTAATGATATCATGAGATAACTGTCTTAGTTGGCTATAACTCATTCAGAAATTCTCTAGTTAAAAAATCAGGAAGACTATTATCACTTCCTTTTTTATATTGAATTTCAAAATCAAAACATGCTAATGTAGCTTGCCATCTGGTAAACATTTGTTTAGAAACATCATGTTTGAAGTCTTTATTAAACATGAATTTAGCTGCCTGACAATCTGTTTTTATAATGAAATGTTGATTATATAAATCATCTTGAATTTTAAGAATACATTTTACTAATGCTAAAATTTCTTTAGCAGTAGTAGAATAATTCTTTTGACTAGGAGTCCATTTTCCAGAATGAAACCTGACTAAAAATTCATGCTTATTGTTAGGGTGAATTTGTTTTAAAATTCCTCCAAACCCTATTTTAGAGGCATCTGTTTCAACTATCTTTTCCCAATTAGGATTAGCCAAAGATAAGCATGGTAGATTTTTTACTTTGTCTTTTATTCTTTTAACCGCTTGGGTATGATTATTAGTCCAAGCACCAGGGTTCTTTTTCAACCTGTCATAAAGAATTGCACTATCGGTTGATAAATCTTTATAAAAAGGTGATATATAATTCAGGCTACCTAAAAATCTTTGTAGCTGAGTTTTATCTTTTATTTCATCTGGGAATTTTGCAGCAAAATCTATACTTCTTTGTATAGGGATGACTTGTCCCTTTTCAATATTATGACCCAAAAATCTTACCTTTGTTTGAAATAAAGACATTTTAGATCGTGATATTACCAGACCATTGTTTATTATTATCTTTTCAAAAGTATGCAGATGATCAAAATGTTCTTGAATATTTTTTGAGAATACTAAAATATCATCTATATAAACAATAATAAAATTGCTATAAGGATTAAATATATCATTCATTATATTTTGAAATTCCGAAGGGGCATTTTTTAGGCCGAATGGCATAACATTCCATTCGTATTGTCCAAAAGGAACATTAAAGACAGTTTTATATCTATCCTTGGTATCAATTTGAATTTGCCAATACCCTGATTTTAAGTCAAACTTTGAGAATACTAAAGAGTCATGTAAACGATCTAATAAATCCCTCTTATTAGGAATAGGATACCTAATCCATTTTAAGACCTTATTTAGTGGCTTATAATTAATAACAAGTCTTGGTACTCCCCTTTCTTGTTCTGAATGTTTGTTCACATAAAATGCGGTACACGACCATGGAGATTTAGAAGGTTGTATTAAATTTTTATCTAATAAGGAAGTTATTTCTTTTTTACATATATTCAAATATTCAAAATTCATTTGACATGGTCTTGCCTTGGTAGGAATTTGTTTTTCATTGAAACCTTCCTCATAGGGAAGCATAACTATATGTTTTTTTCTTTCCCAAAAAGCATTAGGATGGTCATTACAAATGTTTAAGGAAAATTGGTTTGTTAAAAGTTTAATTTTTTTCTGTAATTTAGGTTGTTCTAACTGTTCATCTATTTGAACCGTCCTAATTTCTTCTTTAAGAAAGTTTATTTGGTTTTTCTTTAAATTTAACTCATTGACCCAGATAGAGTAAGGGTCAGAGACAAAATTTAATATAACAGGTTTATTCTTATAAGATCCTACAATTTTATTTTTATCAATAGTTAGAGGTAATATCATTTCCAACAAGGGATTTCCTAGAATCATTGTATTACTAGTCATATTTTTAATTATAGTGAAATTAATAGGTATGCAGACATTTTCTGTACAAATTTTTGCGTCTGTTAGTTTATATCTAATATCTAATTTGGAACCTGATACTTCTCTTAACGTATGTGTCGATTTTTGAAAATATTTCGTAGGTATTAATCCTTCTCTTATGCAATTTAGATCTGCTCCGCTGTCTATTAGGGCAACAAAATTCCTTTGATAATTGTAAGTAATAAATAGATTAATTGTAACCTGCCATTTTCTAGATATTACTAGTTCCATTGATTGAAGAAAATTATTATCAGTATTATTACTAGCACCAGCATCCTGGTTATTTTGTAGTTTTTCTAATTTATTAATTCTTTGATTGTTTATTAATTGATCATTTTTTATTTTGGATATATCCTGTTTTAAAGATTGAATTTCATCTTGTAAGTCCTGTACTGTAGGTATATTAGTAGAATTTTTATTTCTTCTTTCTCTTAACATATTATGTACATTTTTCATTGAATAAATCCCTTCTTCTTTTATATTATGTTCCTTGGTATTTAAATTGTCTAGTATTTTTTGCCTTATTTCTGGATCATTTACTTCTTTTAATAAGTCTGCAATATCATTACTAATTACATTTATGGTTAAATTTTCTTTAAATTGAGATTGGATTAGATATAATTGATGATCCATGTTACATGAACATTGTTCTAGATTATCACAATTACATTCAATTTCTTCAGAATCTGAATCATAATTAGAATCATAATCTGTCATGTTGATATCAGAATTATTGTCTGAGATTTCCTCGCCGTCTGACGAATTATCTATTAAATTTATTAATTGAAGTTTTATGTCCTCACTTATATCCATATTATTAATTTGTTTCTTTATTTTTTTATTTCTGCATTTATTAGCATAATGACCGGTTTTCCCACATGAAAAGCAAGTAGGAGGTTTTTTATTTTCCTTTTTAATAAATTTCTTTTTTATGTGTTTATCTTTTCTATTAAAATTGTTATGTCTTCTTTTATAAAATCTTTTTTTCTGTTGAAATTCTTTTCTCTGTTTCTTCTTATTTTTATTGGTTTCTATTCCGAACTAATCACAAAATTCTCCTAACTGTCTTTTTTCATTAAGATGTTGGGTTTTTATTTGATGGTTGAGTTTTATTTCACTACATAGGGCCAAACCTTCCTGTATACAAGTTCCTATTAATTTTCCATATGTGTAATCTTCGTAAGGAATTGTATTATCTATTCTTAGTTGGTTTTTAACTCTTTCAGCAAAAAGATTTGGCAAACCATCTATGAATTTTGATTTCCAATAAACACTATTACAATCATTAAGCTCCATAACTCTACTTAGAAAAGTATCCTTATACCATCGAAAGGACGTAAGAGTTTTACAAAATAATCCATTTAATAAGGTACGAATGTTTTCAGAATTATCTGACCATCTTCCTGTAAAATTTTCTATTATGGTACAAGTAAGAGTGTATACCACATTGGGAGTAGTTATTCCATTTTCTGTTTTTACTGTATTAAGAATAGCTTGTTGAGTTTTTTCATCAACATAATTGTCCCACCAGCCTTTTAGTTGGCCAGTGAATCCGGCAATTAGCATGTTAGCTACTTGTTTATCACTATTTCCTGTATTTTTAGCAATTGTGATATACATTAACATTCTATGAATCATATTATATATTTGTCTTTCAGTATATCCATCTAGATTCCATTCATAAACATTTTTACCACTGTAACTATTATTAATTTCATATTCTTGTTCCTCGTGTAGGACATCTTGGGGACTTGGTCTTGGATAATAATATAATCTTTGGACAGGCTTTCTAGCAAATTTACTGTCGTAATTATTAATTTTATTTATTTGGGCATCATCTATGTCTGACTCATCATCCGAGTCTTTATTTATGGTATTAATGTGTAGTTTTTTCATTTTTTCTTGTATAATATCTAGCATATAATCGTAGTTTTTTAATTTATAACCAGTAATATTTGGTGGTGGTTGAATAGTAGCGTTTATTTGTTTTTCTTTCTCTTTTTTTTTTGTATTATTATCTCTTTCTGACTATTTATTTTTTCTATTTTTTTATGTAAATCCATTAATTGTTCTCCTATTATTATAGAATATAAATTATGGAAATTTAATTGTTGGATCATACTATTAATATGATTTATATCTACAGTAAGAGTCTTTTCTTCAAAAAGTTTTTGATAAGCTGAAAATTTTATGGTGACATTGTTATTTGTAATTGTAAAAGGGATTTGAGGTGAAAATATGCTTGTTATTATCTTATCTCCTGATAGAGTATAATCTCTTTCTATGTTGTGAATATCATGTAGAAAAGTATAAGTAAACCAAGGAATAAAATGTATAATCTGATTTATAGAGGATAAATGTTCATAAAATTTATTTTGTATCTCTTGTAACTCCTCTTTAGAATAATTTTTAACTAACCAATCTTTAAAAAATGTCCATTTAGTTGAATAAAATTCTTGTGAAATAATTTTTCTTGCCTGAGAACCAGGGCTAAAATCTATTTTTTCGTCTAAATCCATTAAACTGTGAAATTCATTTCAGAAGGAGTAGATGCCTCCGCCTCATACACAATATCATCATGTATATTTAGATTATTTATTTTTCTGATGTCAATAGAAGCACGAGTAGAGGGGACTTCTACCTTATAATCTAGTGGTGATATGTATGAATGTGAAGATCTTGCCCATCTTGTTCGTTTTATTAGGTCGTGTTCATATTCTGTTTCCTTGTTAAATTCTATAGTAACAGCCCCATCAGAAGTTTGTATAATACTTTCTATATTATTATTTATTAAAGGCGTGGGTGGTATATTATCTTCTAAAATCCAGTGTTGGGGAAATTTTATTTCATCCCATTTTATGGCTTTTCTAGTTGTAATTTTTGACATATCAAAATTACTTTCTATTAAAATCGTTTCATTTATAGGTTTATTAACTTTCTTACATTTAGGATTCATCATTTTTAATGGTTTAAAATATATACGATAACATATACATATTACTTCCGATCCTGGTAAATAATTATAACCATGAGTTTTGACATTTAATGTTAAAGCTTGAAAAATATTCCTATCAGACAAAGAAAGTTGTAAATTTGGGTAAACATTAAAGTATACCGGTCCATGAGACAAACTAGATTCTATTATACCCATTAAAGATTGTTTCCAATTTTTATTTCTAGCATCCCTAAGAACTGCTAAAAAACTTTCAGGTAATCCTTGTAATGTTAATGGTTTAAAAGCATTTTGCACTAAACCAATATGCAAGTAATTATAAATATGTTTATATCTATTAATATCTTGTGGAGTTATTAACTGAACTGTCATGTCATCTTCATTCATAGTTAAATTCTCTTCTGTAGTTTTAACAGTTTGGATAAAACCTAATTCTTCAAAAGTTCCTAATTTATAAATGAATTTAGGGTGGATACTAGGAATAGTCCATTTATTAAGAAGGTCTAAATTTTTTGGTATTTCATATTCTTCTATTAACTGGTTTTTAATCAATTGTTTATTACTGTTTTTAAATCTATTGAATATACTCATAATAAATCGAGGTAATATCACATAGTATTCCATGGCTCTGATACCATATACAATCTATTTTATTAATGATAACAATTATATATATATATATATATATATATATATATATATATATATATATATATATATATATATATATATATATATATATTGATGGGTTTTATACAAAAGAACATCCTATGTGCTCATGCAAACCCTAAAGCTTGGATCTAGGTTTCTCTATTGTACATGCAATTCATCAAAGACTTATGAACCATAAATCTAGCATATATATTTCGAAATTATCATATAGGATCAGATCTAAATGATTACCTCTTAAACAATGGCTTGAATCATCTTCTCTTGGGAGCTTAGAGTAACAAATGTCACTCCTCTAATGGCTTACAAACACCACAAGCAAGAGGATGATATTGAAGAGAGGGGAGGAGACACAATTTCTTCTATGAACTCTTCTACGGTTTCCAATGGTTGAAAACTGATGCCCTAGGGGTCTATTTATACTTCTGGTATTAGGGTTTCAGTCAAAAACCTAATAGACATCTTAGGCGTTAAGAAGTCCAAAGAACCTTCTAGAATAAGGCGTATATATCCGAAATTAAGATGCACACATCATTAATCTTGTACATGCCTAATCCATAAGGCTTCTCAGCCCAATATTCAACTATCACACAATTGAGAGTTCTAATCCTCTTTATTTAATTAATGTCTTTTAGCCACATAATTAATTCTTCTCTAATATTAATTAAACTATATAATTTCTCTTTTAATATATTATCATATGATGTATTAATAAACCATAATAACCTCTCTTTCTCCTTGAATCATCTTATCAAGTTGCTTTGGTGAAGACAACCCAAAAGGACCATGCACAACCGGGTCAAGTACATACCAACTATAATTACGGGCTTAGACACTAATCCAACAGTTTCCCACTTGGATATGTCTAGTAACTATAGTGCAAGTATAATCCGATTAGCAATCGTAGCTATCAAAGACACTGTCGAACTCTAATCATATCAGTAACTTGTCCTTTAGATAAGGGATCGTATAGTCCTCCGTTACACATATCATGCAAACAATTACATGGAACATAGTCATACTTATTGTCCAGCAACTTGTTTCTCTATCTCTGATTCGTCTGACATAGAACTTAATTGAACACATCAATTCAGTCCTGACAGCGCCCGACACATAAGTCAAACCAAATCATCGAGGGTCCCAGATATCGCTTTTATCCTCTTAGGATAAAAGGAACAGATAAACTTCGACTTATATGCATTTACCATCCACTCATCAAATCATGCACAATAATGCATTTTATAACATCAAGTTACTGATGGATTTACGCATTACCAATGCAAAACCAACTCACAAACAATAAACCATATATCTAGGTTTTAAGACCATATGATATTATCGTCTTGTGATCACTCATGATAAATTCAATGAAGTGATGCCAACACGCGTGAGTTTAATCCAATACTCAAATCATGTTCATAAGCACTCATGAACGTTGCAGCAAACATTTGCTATGTCTAATACACTTTAGACAATCTACAAACGAATTCATGACAATCTTCTTTCATACCTACTCCCAAAGTATGAGTGACTGTGGAACGTTCGAATAATCTTATTATTCAAGAAGTGATAACATGCAAAGTGAAACAATAGGTAAACAATTAACAGAAGACAATAACTTTACATATAAAGAATACTCCTTTATTTAATCATCAAATTTCCATTACATTTATCCATTACACATTTTGAAGCTATCTAATTTAAATTAATATCGTCCTTCAGCCCGATGCTCCTAGCGTGCTGAAGTTCTTAACCCTACTAAGTTACTTCGTAAGGGGATCTGTTGGGTTATCCTCCGATGATACACTCTTTACCACGAGGAGTCACTCTTCCACCCGATGCCGAATAAAATGATATTTCCTGTCGGTATGTCGAAATCTGCCATGATCTCTTGGTTCCTTGGTCAAGGCAACCACTCCTTCATTGTCACATAAAATTTCCATGGGCTCCTTTACGGCTGGCACAACTCTAAGGTCTCCTATGAAGTTCTTCAACCATATCGCCTCATTTGACGCTTCGCTCGCCGCTATGTACTCTGATTCGCATGTTGAATCAGCTACGATCTCCTGCTTGGAACTTTTCCATGTTATTGCTCCTCCATTTAAGGTAAAGACCTAGCCCAACTGTGAATGGTAGTTGTCCGTGTCAGTCTGAAAACTAACATCACTATACCCTCGCACCCTTAAGTCATCACTCCCACAGAGGACTAGAAACCATTCCATGGTACTTAAGAATATTCTTGATTACGGTCGAATGTGCTTTGCCAAGGTTCCCTTAATATCTGTTGACCATGCTCAA